>NC_062266.1:16433184-17685684 GCF_916048215.2 Malus sylvestris
CTTCGTCTTCTGGGGCTGTACCGCATAATGAAGCTCCAAATGATCAGCCTCCGATGCCTCTTCCTTCTAGAGTTCTGTCAAGTACTGAGGCTCCGAGTGATCACCCTCCGGTGCCTTCTCTTTCTGGGGCTCTACCGACTGCTGAGACTTCTCCTAAGCAACCTTTATGAAGGCTCCCTCTTGTTTGTTTATTTTGACTCATGTATATGTACATATTGTAACTTATCGGAGATATCAATAAATAAGTTTTGCTTCATTTCAACGTATTGTGTTCAATACACCAAAACCTTTGCTTCATTTCAACGTATTGTGTTAAATACACCAAAGCCTTTTTCACTAAATTCTTTGAATTTTTCTTTTGTTGAAGCTTGTATGTTGAAGCTTGTATGTTGAAGCTTTGTGAGTGAAGCATATAGGTTGAGGTAGTGTTCCCTTAATTTGAGGAAAACTTCTCGGTTGGAGACTTGAAAAATCCAAGTCACTGAGTGGGATCGGCATATGAATCTTAAAACGCCATTGTGCTCGGTCCTGTGTCATGTCCTCCGTTAGATCCAAGTACTCTAAGTCTTTTCTTAAGAGTCTCTTCCAAAGTTTTCCTAGGTCTTCCTCTACCCCTTCGACCCTGAACCTCTATCCCGTATTCGCATCTTCTAACCGGAGCGTTAGTAGGCCTTCTTTGCAAATATCCAAACCACCGTAACCAATTTTCTCTCAGCTTTCCTACAATTTCGGCTACTCCTACTTTCCCTCGGATATCCTCATTCCTAATCTTATCCTTTCTCATGTGCCCACACATCCAACGAAGCATCCTCATCTCCGTTACACCCATTTTGTGTACGTGTTGATGCTTCACCGCCCAACATTCTGTGCGCAGCATCGCCGGCCTTATTGTCATCCTATAAAATTTTCCCTTGAGCTTCAATGGCATACGGCGGTCACACAACACGCCGGATGCACTCTTCCACTTCATCCATCCAGCTTGTATTCTATGGTTGAGATCTCCATCTAATTCTCCATTCTTTTGCAAGATAGATCCTAGGTAGCTAAAGCAGTCGCTCTTTGGTATTTCCTGATCTCCAATCCTCACCCCTAGCTCATTTTGGCCTCCATTTGCACTGAACTTGCACTCCATATATTTTGTCTTTGATCAGCTTAGGCGAAGACCTTTAGATTCCAACACTTCTCTCCAAAGGTTAAGCTTCACATTTACCCCTTCCTGAGTTTCATCTATCAACACTATATCGTCTGCGAAAAGCATACACCAAGGAATATCATCTTGAATATGTCCTGTTAACTCATCCATTACCAACACAAAAAGATAAGGGCTTAAGGATGAGCCTTGATGTAATCCTACAGTTATAGGGAAGCTTTTGGTTTGTCCTTCATGAGTTCTTACAGCAGTCTTTGCTCCTTCATACATATCCTTTATAGCTTGGATATATGCTACTCGTACTCCTTTCTTCTCCAAAATCCTCCAGAGAATGTCTCTTGGGACCCTATTATACGCTTTTTCCAAATCTATAAAGACCATGTGTAAATCCTTTTTCCCCTCTCTATATCTTTCCATCAATCTTTGTAAGAGATAGATTGCCTCCATGATTGAGCGCCCTGGCATGAACCCGAATTGGTTGTCCGAAACCCGTGTCTCTTGCCTCAATCTATGCTCAATGACTCTCTCCCAGAGCTTCATTGTATGACTCATTAGCTTAATACCCCTATAGTTCATGCAATTTTGTACGTCGCCCTTATTCTTGTAGATAGGCACCAAAGTGCTATTTCGTCACTCATTTGGCATCTTCTTCGTTTTTAAAATCCTATTGAAAAAGTCAGTGAGCCATGCTATACCTGTCTCTCCCAAAACTTTCCACACTTCGATCGATATATCATCTGGGCCCACTGCTTTTCTATGCTTCATCTTCTTCAAAGCTACAACCACTTCTTCCTTCCTGATTCGACGATAAAAGGAATAGTTTCTACACTCTTCTGAGTTACTCAACTCCCCTAAAGAAGTACTCCTTTCATGTCCTTCATTGAAAAGATTATGAAAATAACCTCTCAATTTGTCTTTGACCACGTTCACTGTAGCAAGAACCTTTCCATCCTTGATGCACCTCACTTGGTTTAGGTCCCTTGTCTTCTTTTCCCTTGCTCTAGCAAGTTTATACATATCCAACTCTCCTTCTTTGATATTACTTCATATCAATCGATTGAAGAATTTAGAAAACAAATATATCTGAGGCAATGATGGGAAGCATCACAAAACATGAGCAATGTGTTGTAAGACTTGTGACAGAGAGGGATATATAGCTCTCTTCTTAGACACTCGTATAGGTTATAAGATTCATAAGTAATTTTCAAGATTTATGTCCTCTGACTTCTTGTCAGTCTATTTATCAAGAGACAATAACTTCAAAAGACAGCCCAGTGGCACTTCTTCCATTTTACCACTTTGAAAAAAACTTCACAATTAACAGAATATTATTTTCATCAAGACGTAGTCTTAACAAACTAATTACTTCACAAACTGAACCGTATGAGCAACAAAAGATAAAATCTTTCATTGTCTACTTTTTTCTGAGAAAAATAAACATATTCTTGTCTATATAGGGCATCTGTTCGCTATTTCTTCTATGCATGTAACAGTAGCACATAAAGTCTCAAAATGCTATTTCGTTTTCCAATATCCAAGAACAAACAGTCTATAATACAAAATGAAAATAGGAAGAGGCTTTTTTTTTTTTTTTTTTTTTTTTTCTGTCAAGGGAAGAGGTTTTGTTAAAGTTGCATAAATACCAAACAAGCCATATGAATATTAAGCATTCTTTCATCACGCTTCCAAGTATGTGACTCAACTATCATAGCCTCTTGTAAAGCTAAAGAGAAAGTATATTAGTCTGCCAGTCAGCGTAAAACAGACATGGTAAAGTTATCATTTGCTGAACTGAAAATGGTATGCATCACACAATGCTCATCTTCTTTATTACATAATATGCGGTAGACCCTTACAATGCATTTTGAATCCAGATGTCAGCATCATGAAGAAGAAAAAACTCAGCAATTCTTTGAATAGTCAGCTAGACAGGTATACAGCCCAGTATACAGTACAAGGTGTGACCATAACTGTTGTATAAAAATTGTATATTTTCATTTTTCATTGAAGGATGATACTAATAAGCACAATGATTATAAATCCTAATCAAGTTAAATCTATCACCGTAATATGCTTAAAGCTTGGAGGCCAAGGTAACAACACAAAGGTAAATTCCAAGTTTTCAAAGCACAAGGAGCAACATGAAGCATTAGATTCAACAACAAAAATACTTGAAATGTCTGAAACAAATGGAGCATTCTTCTGGACCCAAAAAGTACCAGCATCGCAACACGAACACTTGAAAAGTGAAGCAACAATCTTGTTTTTCAAAGCGGAAATTTCCCCAATATGGCATCGATTTAGCTGTTTTCTGATTTTTCTGAAGCAACGAAAGCAGCAATTGCAAGCAAGAGAGGTAAATTATACTAAATTGGAAAGCCGAAAAGGATCTAATTGAGAACTAAATTCTAATGCAAACCTAAACTTCAATTGCACAGAATTAGTTACATACGCATACATATAATATATATACACACACATACATTTTTCAACAGAAATGGAAATAATAAATTAAGCACTGACCGGAGATGTGGAGGCCACGGCCGACGAAGAAAATCAAGGGGACAAGAAGCGCAAAGAAAATAAGAATCGCAAGAGGGAATCGAGATCCAGAGGCTCGGTTCCTGTGGGTGCCCGCATTCGATAGCCCCCGCTTCGACGCCATTGCCGATCAATCACCTAAAGTTGATCAAACCAACAGAAAAAGTCAGACTTCCAGAATCCATAGATACAGAGAGAGAGAGAGAGAGAGAGAGAGAGAGAGAGGGGGGGGGGGAGGGGATTTACAGAGGGGATCTTGCTGAATTGGAGACGATATGAACCGAAGCTAGAGCCGAAAGCGAGGGAAAGAATCGGAATCCATGGATGGGGAAGGAGTGATCTGCAAAACACAGCGATTTTTTATTTTTTTTCATTTATTTATTTTTTTAATTTATAGTTTTGGTTTTTTGGGAGTGTTTTGCTGTTTCTCAACATTTTCTTTGCCTCAATTACTCAGATGCTTTATTTTGTTTAATAATGGAATTGAAGTACGTAGGACCATCGCTATCGCTAGCTGTAATTGTGACTTCAAGAAGAAAAAATAAAATAAAAATAAGAAATCACAACTACACGCATTTTTATCTTTAAACAGTTTTGTTAATTTTTAATCATCAAATTAAATGGAATCAAACAAAACACAAAACAATATTAAATAATATATAAAAGTATTGTCATAAAATCTCCACCCAAGGCCGCTCTCAAATTTGAATTCAGATTAGCCACAAGAAAATTAGTCCTCGCACCTAAACCCGTACTTTAAATCACTGAAAGCATCTTACTGAACTAATGAAGACATTCAAGTATTAACTAGCAATTACATGCTCATAGTTTATTTATTTATTTACTTTGATGATCTTTTTTAGAGAAAAGAATCGGTACAAAATGAGGATTCATGGAACCAAAAGAACTGACTTGGACAAACGGGAATTATAAATTCCGTGTAGAGTTTACGGAGGAGATGCATCAAGTAACAAAATTGAGTTGGACAAGATTCTGAAGACAGTCGGAATAGAAGACATAACTCTTTCGTGCGTATGCATAAACCCGGGGAGTTTGGGAATGAATTAAATCCAGCATATGCCTATATGATAACAAATTTATGATAGGTTTGTGCCAGGTGACCCAGGTTTCACATCAACTTCATTTTGCTCATAACTAATAAGTTGAAAAAAAATTCAATATATATTTGGTGAGCTGTTAGACATTCAAAAATGAGATAGTTTAGTTGCAGTCCTTGGTCCCTAATTGTTATAAACTCAAATCTTATGTATTTTAGGTTTTTTTATTGAAGTCCCTCTCCTACCACATAAATGATAATAATAAAAGAGATGCAGTAATACCAACAAAGACTCAACTAACACACCCCGACCCGGAATGTCCACTAGGACTCCGAATCGAGCTGCGCTGGCCAACACCTGGGAGGTGACGAAGCCATACAATGTGATGATGTGGAAAAAATGTGAATAAATTTAAACCTAAAAGTGCCTAATGCCAGAGTGCGCTGGTGAGCGGGAATGAACCCACTTCACACATGACATTAGAGCATAAGTAAGTACCGTAGAGTGAATTAAGAATCGTATCCTCGGAAGAATCTCCAATACTAAGAATTTCCACAAATCTTCGATGATAAGAAAGCTCAGTTAATAAAACCTGGAGGGTGGAAACAAAATAAGGGTGAGTTGCCCTAGAAATAAAATTTGAATAGAAACCATATAAAACTTTATAACCCCTCGCTACGACACATGTATAGTTTCCAGAAAAATCCTAAATATACCACAACATAGCATCTCATCAGCAATATAAATAATCATGTGATTTATAACCCATACTAGCACGCAAGTCGAAGTCACCCATGGTGACCTGTACGACTGCATCCATATCTCATCACATATGCTAGCTCATCACATATCTCATCACATATGCTAGCTCATCACATATCATATATTTCATCACATATGCTAGCTCATAAGTCTGAGTGACCGATAGTGACCTGTACGACTTATCCATAGCTCATCATATATCTCATCACATATGCTAGCTCATCACATATTTCATCACATATGCTAGCTCATCACATATCCTTGCACACGAGTCGGAACCACCTATAGTGGTCTGTAAGACAGGACTGGGTGTAAATAAGTACGCTCAAGCGCTATGATCACGTGAAGACTGTGCGAATAATCGTGGGTCACCTACGAGTTGGAACCACCTATAGTGGTCTGTACGACAGGCCTGTGCACCTATCTTGGATCTAAGGTGAGCGTAAGGTGCAGGAGGTGAACATCACGTGAACGATTGTGCCCTGGCCATGGGCGGGAGCACTAACACCAGGGTGCAGGTTTATGAACTCTAAATGCATCTCATATGACATATACAACTCATAGGCAACTTGTACGACAATGTCGGAGTTGCCTAATACATAATGTGATCATGTCATAACTCAATCATTTCAACTAATACCGTAACTCATCTGAACTTACCTATGTGTTCCGCGTTCATCTTCGCACTTCAAAGCATTCATAATAATTTTGTGCAGGTAGTATACACATGGATATGCCATAATGCAAATCTAAAACTCAACCATGTCACAATATTTTTCCAATATATACATATATATATATATGTATAATGTGGCGTAAAATGCACAATCTATAACGCCCTACTCCCGAATTATTTATTTTCAGAAATAATTATAGGGGATAAGTCCAACTAAACACTAGTTTAATTAACTATCATTACTTACGTTTCCTTATTTCAGTTTCTTGATTCCTTCCACATTGATTTATGACCAACATCCAATCACTAAAAACATAAGGTTAAATCTCATATTTTCACCAATTTCCTTCGCAATGCTCAATTCCCAAACAAGGTTTTTGTTTCAAATATTGTATGATTGCATCTAACGTCTCGTTAAACTACCTACGTACCCTAAACAGAGATCAAACCATTCGTAGTTCACATTAGTACTTCAAAGTATACACAGTAATTATATGCAATAATCAATTTATAACCGTTTGTGGAATTATATATATATATACACACACGATAGAAAGGAAACGACCCACTTACCTGAGGTTCGCTGATAGGAGCATATTTATGCGACTTAGTCGGCTTGTTCTTATGCATTTATGTCGTGTTTCCTTAGTTATTTTAATGTTTAAAGTCATTTTCGTATGTTTTCAGATTTTAAGGACAAAGTAGGCAAGAAGATGCATTTTGGAGCATTTTGGAGCAAAATGGAGCTTGGAATGCATGTCACATATTTGGAACCAAGGTTTGGACGAAATTGAAGACTTAAAGAGGCTAAGAATGTGAAGAATTAATGTACAAAGGATCAAGAACTCAGCCACAAAAGGACACACATCCTTGCCGTGCAATCCACATAGCATTCCCTTTGGATTCCCATGCATGCTTAATCATCCTTGTCCCCTAAAATATTTCTGATTTCATGCCTCAATACACTCAATTATCACACTCAATTGCTGCATACCTCTTGTTCCCTTCACCCATCAGATTTCACACAACTTTCACAACCATTCCATGCACCAATTGATGCTCCATCATCCACATTTGGGATCCAATGCCGTGTGCAACACATGTTGCTGCACCTTTAACTAATTTATGAAACATTTCACCTCCCCTTTTCATTTCCATGCAATGAACACAATCATTCATGCTCCCTAGCTGAAATACCACTCCATTTTACCCTCCATACTTTGCATCATTGCTCCATTTTCATCCTTGGACCATTGCACACCACAAATTCACCCTCCTTGCTGTGCATTTCCCCCACTGCCTAATCTGATTCTCTAGGGTTTTTGGGGCCTATATATACATGTTTACAACCCTTGGCAAAGGGTTGAACCTCCCATATTCATCATTCGTCACAGAAAATTCGTCCATGCACACCCTAGGCAGCCAAACACCCCAAAAACACCATTCTAGTGCCCAGAAAACATAACAGCCACTCCACCTTCTTCCACCCTCTTTGCCGACTTCTCTACCATCCTCCAACCATCAAACACTCCTCCACACTCGCCCTAAACCTCTCCATACCATTCCCCATCCATTCTACACCATAAAACTACCAAAAACATCTTCACAAACCAATCTGCTGCAAGCAAGGAAGGGGACAGATTCACTACGATTGTTTGGCTCTTCATTCTGAGTTGTTGAACGATTTTAGGTGTTTTCTATCTTATATTTCAATGTCTAATTCATATAATCTTTGTTTTGCTTTAAGTATGATTGGCTAAATTTGTTTTGGCTAAGGGTGGATTCAAAACCATGATTATATATGTGAAATAAGTTGATTACTTTCCGTTATCGTTGTATAAGTCGTGAATACAATTTGCTTAACCCTTTGATTTAGAACTTATTCTTGTATGTTGGTTGAGAGTGCACGCTTAATTTGCATGCTTGAATTTGATGCTAGGATATAAATTTGTTTCACCTAATCGTTATGAATTTATATTCATAAGTAGTGAAGGTCGCTAGTCACGATCGTGTTAAGTAGATTCCTGGCAAGAGTATCATGCTTTTCATAGTTACGAATGCCTTGTCGATGCTTACGATTTCCAAAGAACGTAATGATTCTACCTTGTGTCTTTATCATGCTGTTCATATAAAGAACTTAATAGGAATAATTTGTTTGCGATGCATATTCATCCAATTCAATGATTCTAGGGAAATCTGAAGGTTAATTTAAGCGGACCTAATTAACTTGGAGTGTCGAGATTCATAACTCATTCAATTGATAACTGGAAATCGATTTAGGTTGCATATATTTCATGTGTGGAGAAGAACCCCTTAGCCATTCCATCATCCATTGATTCTTCATAACTTTGTATTACAATCTGTTTCTCTTACAATCTGCCATTTAAGTTTATTTTCGTCCAAATCAATTCCCCAATTATTTTGAATTCCTAGATTAATTGGAAAGTGTGTTGGTTTATGTTTTTAAGTGTTTTGGTACAAGTTAAAACCCAAATTCGTGCAATTTGATGCTTCGTGTTCAAAACTGCCCATAAAGTGTTTTTAAGGCAGTTTTGAATCTTTTGATTGCTGTTTTGAGTTTTTGGTTTGTTTTAGTATTTTAAACGTGAGTTTTGCATTCTTTGAGTCTAATCTAGTGCTTTAAACTTTGTTTTTACATTTCTAAGTCAAGTTTCAAGTGTTTAGCAATCCCTCCTAATCCCCGGTCTAGAACGATCCCTATTTACATACTTTGCTACAATTGATAAAAAGAGGGTTTAATTTTGTGTGTTAACTTATTTTTCACATCAAATTTTGGCGCCGTTGCCGGGGATTAGCAACTTTGCTAATCTCTTGGATTGTTTTCTTTCGAATTATTGTATTTTGTTTAAGTTTCTGTTTAAGTTGCTGATTTGTTTTGTTTTCTTTGTTTTTAGGTACTAGTGCATGACTCGAAGTTCCCGACCTGTTCGTGAGCATATTTTGGACTTTGACGACGACTTCGAGAGAACTTTGAGAAGAAGGAGGAAACAACAGCACAAGGAGGATCCCACGACACAAGTGGGTGGAGAAGCGCAAGGTATAGCCATGGACAACCGTACGCTCAAGGAGCTTGCCGCCTCGGGTTTGGATAATGCCTCACCATTGTGTATCCAATATCCCACGGCTGCTCAAGGTAAAACCGAAGAGTTCGAGTTAAAGTCAAGTTTGCTCCACCACATTCCAAAGTTCCATGGGCTGTCCATGGAGGATCCGAACAAACATTTGAAAGAATTTGAAGTGGTGTGCTCAAGTATGACTCCGGTTACCGTTGACGGAAGTATTTTAAAGATGAAGGCTTTTCCATTCTCTTTAATGGACAAAGCCAAGGATTGGTTATACGAGTTGGCTCCCAGTACAGTTACATCTTGGGAGAGTATGAAGAGGGCGTTTCTGGAAAAGTTTTTCCCAACTTCTCGCATCATTCTTCTTCGTAAAAAAATAAGTGGAATTCAACAAGATGAAGGTGAGTCTTTTCCTACATATTATGAACAATTTAAATCACTTATTGCTTCTTGTCCACAGCATCAGATGAAGGAGGAATTGCTTTTGCAATACTTCTACGAAGGGCTCCTACCACTAGAACGTCAAATGCTCGATGCCTCGGCGAGTGGAGCATTGGTAGACAAAACGCCCATGGCTGCAAAAATCTTGATTGCTAATCGAGCGTTGAACGCTCAACAATATGAAGGTGTAGGCCAAAGAGGACCCCCACGGCAACAAGTACATGAGGTAAGTTCCACTTCCAATATTCAATCTCAGTTAGCTAATCTTACTTCTCTTGTTTCACAGATGGCTGAGGGAATGAAGATTCAAGGACCCATGGTGTATGACGTATGTTCTATCCAAGGACATGCATCCGAAAAGTGTCCTCAACTCATTGAGAATGGTGGATGGGAGAGCGCTAATGCCATTGGGTTTCAAAGCCAAAATCAGCCAAGACATGATCCATATTCCAACACGTATAATCCGGGGTGGAGAGACCATCCAAACTTCAAATGGAGAGAGCCACAACAAGCCCAACCACAAGGAGGCTTTAGGCAACAACCCCCGGGCTTCTACAACAAACCATACGCACCCCCTCAAGTCCAACCACAATCTGCCCCAAATACTCCAGGTAATGCTTTGGATAATGATACACTTGTTAAGTTACTAACCACTTTGACTAATGGGCAGGAAAATCAAAACAAAAGGGTGGACCAACTAGAGAAACAAATGGGACAGATTGCCGAGGTTGTTGGGCAGATTCGAGACCAAGGAAGGCTTCCAAGTTCTACCATTCCAAATCCAAAATGAGGGTTTGAATCAGCCAAAGCAATCACCCTAAGAAGTGGTAAGGAGGTTGGGGCAGGTTCTTCATCAAAAACAGGTCACAAAGAGGATGAAAAACTTCAATTTGAGGAGGAGGAAGCATGCCTACCCACGGCAAGGGTGGACACACCTATGCTGCAAGCCCCCATGGCTCCAAATCTGTCCAATTCATCCAATAAAGGTAAGAATGTGTCAAATTCAGTTTCTACTAATGTTGTGCCTTCGAATGCTCCTTTTCCTAGCAAGTTTGTGCAAACAAAGAAGGAAGAAGCTGAAAAGGACATCCTTGAGACACTTAGGAAAGTTCAAGTCAACATACCCTTGTTGGATGCCATTAAGCAAGTCCCGAGATACGCTAAGTTCTTAAAGGAGCTATGCACCACTAGGAAGAGGATTTCAACCAAAGAGGTTGTGAAGGTAGGTGAAAATGTCTCCGCCATCTTGCAACGTAAACTACCCCTCAAATGCAAAGATCCGGGTAGCTTTACAATTCCGTGCGTCATTGGTAACACTCGTTTCAAATCTGCCATGCTAGATTTAGGAGCCTCTATAAATGTTATGCCATACTCCATTTATGTATCTATGAACTTAGGTGAGTTGAAACATGATGGTGTAATCATACAATTGGCCGATAGATCTAACGCTTATCCAAAGGGAGTGTTGGAAGACGTTTTGGTGCAGGTTGATCATTTAGTTTTCCCAGCAGATTTTTATGTGCTCGAAATGGATGAATCGGATCATGCTCCTTCATTGCCTATCCTCCTTGGAAGGCCATTCATGAAAACGGCCCGGACGAAGATTGACGTGTATAGTGGAACGTTGTCCATGGAATTTGATGGGGAAGTTGTTAATTTTAATCTTTCTGATTCCATTAAGTACCCTAGTGAGGACCATTCATGTTTCTCTATTGATATACTTGACTCTTTGGCGCAGGGATATCTTGAAGATTTGAATGACGATGCACTTGAAAAAGTCATTACACGAGGAATGGAACTCACAACTAAGGGGGCAGATTCTAGGGCAACCCACGGCATGCATGGACTAGGCCATGCCGTGCCCCCTAGTGATGAAATTTTTGAGTTGGTTGCCGCCCTTGAGTCACTACCTAAGCATAGTGGTAAGTCTCCTAACTTTGATTCAATTCCAATTTCGACTAACAAGTTGCTTCCATCCATCGTTCAGGCACCCACAGTTGATCTCAAACCCCTACCAAGCCATTTGAAGTAGATCTTTTTGGGGGGAAACGAGACACTACCTGCCATCATCTCCTCATCCCTCATGGCACAAGAAGAGGAGAAACTAGTTCGAGTTTTGAAGGAGTTCAAATCTGCCCTAGGTTGGACATTGGCCGATATTAAAGGTATAAGCCCTACGACTTGTATGCATCACATATTTCTTGAGGAGGGGGCCAAACCAACTAGAGAGGCTCAACGCCGTCTTAACCCTCCGATGATGGAAGTGGTGAAAAAGGAGATAATCAAACTTCTAGATTGTGGGGTGATTTATCCCATCTCCGATAGTCGTTGGGTTTCACCTATTCAATGTGTGCCCAAGAAATCTGGAGTGACGGTTGTCGAGAATGCGGAGAATGAGCTTGTGCCCACCCAGATTCAAACTAGTTGGCGAGTGTGCATTGATTATAGGAAGCTAAACGCAACCACAAGGAAAGATCACTTCCCATTGCCGTTCCTAGATCAAATGCTCGAAAGGTTAGCAGGCCATTCTTTTTATTGCTTTCTTGATGGATACTCCGGTTATAATCAGATTGTTATTGCCCCGGATGATCAAGAAAAGACCACTTTTACTTGTCCCTTTGGAACGTTTGCATATCGACGCATGCCATTCGGTTTATGCAATGCTCCTGCCACGTTTCAAAGATGTATGGTTAGTATCTTTTCTGATTATGTTGAGAGGATTATTGAGATATTCATGGATGATTTTAGTGTGTTTGGTAATTCGTTTGATAATTGCTTGGATAATCTCACTTTAATCTTGAAACGTTGTGTTGAAACAAACCTTGTGTTAAATTGGGAGAAATGCCATTTTATGGTTAAACAAGGAATTGTTTTGGGTCATATAATCTCTGAACGTGGAATTGAAGTTGATAAGTCTAAAATAGATCTTGTACGCTACTTACCCTCTCCCACTTCGGTGAGAGAGGTTCGTTCTTTCCTTGGTCATGCAGGATTCTACCGACGATTTATCAAGGACTTTTCCAAGATTGCACAACCCCTATGCCGTCTCCTACAAAAGGAAGTGACTTTCAAGTTCAACGAGGCGTGTGAGCAAGCTTTCAAGCATCTCAATGACCTTCTCACCATGGCACCCATCATCACTCCCCCGGATTGGTCCATTCCTTTTGAATTGATGTGTGATGCATCAGATTATGCACTTGGAGCTGTTTTGGGTCAAAGAAAAAATAAACAGCCACATGTTATTTATTATGCTTCACGCACTTTGAATGATGCTCAGTTGAATTATTCTACAACCGAAAAAGAACTTTTGGCGGTTGTATTTGCTTTAGATAAATTTAGATCATATCTAATTGGTACTAAAGTCATTGTTTTCACTGACCATGCAGCCTTGAAGTACTTGTTCACCAAGAAAGAAGCTAAACCTAGACTCATTCGTTGGATGTTTCTACTTCAAGAGTTTGACATCGAAATCAAGGACAAGAAGGGGAGTGATAATGTTGTTGCCGACCACCTAAGTAGGTTGGTGCGCGAAGAAGAGGATCTTCCCATCTCCGAAACATTTCCGGATGAACAACTCTTGTCCGTTCAGGTAAGTGCTCCTTGGTACGCAGATTTGGTGAATTATTTGGTGACTAAACAAGTTCCTAGCACCCTAAACAAATTCCAACGTGATAAACTTAAAAAGGATGCTAGATTTTATGTTTGGGATGACCCATACTTGTGGAAATATTGTTCAGATCAGGTTATAAGAAGATGTGTGCATGAATTAGATTTTCACTCAATTTTAAGTTTTTGTCACACATATGCATGTGGGGGTCACTTTGGCACCCAAAGGACAGCTTTTAAGGTTCTTGAATGTGGTTTTTATTGGCCTACTTTGTTTAAAGATGCTAGAACCTTTTGTTTAACATGTGATCGCTGCCAAAGGACAGGTAATATTAGCCAAAGAGATCAAATGCCACAGGTACCCATCTTTGTTGTTGAAATCTTTGATGTTTGGGGTATCGATTTTATGGGTCCTTTTCCTTCATCTTTTGGTTTCACCTACATATTACTTGCCGTTGATTATGTTTCAAAGTGGGTGGAAGCGAAAGCCATTCGAACTAACGATTCTAAAGTTGTGGCAGATTTTGTGAAAACTAATATCTTTTCTAGATTTGGGATGCCTACGGTGCTAATCAGTGATGGAGGGTCTCATTTTTGCAACCGTACCATTGGGGCATTACTCAAGAAGTACCATGTGACGCATAAGGTTTCCACACCTTACCACCCCCAAACCAATGGCCAAGCCGAGGTGTCTAATCGTGAGATCAAACAGATTTTGGAGAAGACTGTTGGGCCAAATAGAAAAGATTGGAGCTTACGGTTGGATGATGCACTATGGGCGTATCGAACGGCTTACAAGACCCCCATTGGTATGTCTCCTTTTCGACTTGTGTATGGCAAGCTTTGCCATCTTCCCGTGGAATTAGAACATAGAGCTCATTGGGCCATCAAGACCTTCAATTTGAATGTGGACCAAGCTGGAATTCATCGAAAGCTTCAATTGAGTGAACTTGATGAGATAAGGCATGAAGCTTATGAGAATGCTAGAATTTACAAAGAGAAGACCACGGCATTCCATGATTAGATGCTTTGAGGCAAGACTTTTGAAATTGGGCAGAAAGTGTTGTTGTTCAACTCCCGTCTTCGTCTATTCCCTGGTAAGTTACGCTCCAAGTGGGTTGGCCCGTTTGTTGTTACTAATCTTTTTGTGCATGGTGCAGTCCAAATTAAGAGCTTGAGAACCGGGCAAGAATTCAAGGTGAATGGACATCGCTTGAAGCCGTACTACGAGCACTTTGTGGAGCATGTTGTGGAGGAGATCCCACTGCATGTCGTGGGTTCCCATGAAGGTTGATCAATGTGGCATCGTCCGGCTGGAAGACGTTAAAGCAAGCGCTTCAAGGGAGGCAACCCATTTATTTTGCTTGATTGTCAATATTTTTGCTTGTTTAATTATTTTTGAGGTGTGACTTTCTATTTTGAAACATTAACAAATATGCAAAGGATTTTAACATTAAACTTCATGGAAATAAACAGGAAACTGGGAAATAAAGAAACACAGCATAAGACAAGAGGGAGCCTTCACAATGGCTGCTTGGGAGAAGTCTCAGTAGTCGGCGGAATCTCAGCAGCCGGTGGAGCCACAGATGGAGGAGGTACCAGAGGTTGATCATTTGGAGCTTCACTACGCGGTACAGCCTCAGAAGACGATGGCAAATGTTGTTGGAACAAACCTACAAACCTCCGATGATCAAGTAAAATCTGACCATCAGATTCATGCAGCTGGTCAATTTTCCTCTTCATGTTTGTGGCATAATTGTGTGCAAGCTTGTGCAATTGTTTATTTTCATGCTTGAGTCCTCTAATCTCCTCTTTGAGACTTAGTACTTCAGCCGCCAACGATTCAACTTGACGGGTTCGAGCAAATAGGCGTTGGGCCATGTTGGACACAGAACCCGCACACTGCACGCTAAGAGCCAGAGACTCCTTAACAGCCAATTCATCAGACCGTCTAGAAAACAGTCTATTATCTCTGGGGGTGACAAGGTTCCGGGCCACCACCGCAGCGGTCATGTCATTTTTCATCACCGAATCCCCAACGGTAAGAGGACCAGTAGGGGATATGAAGGACGGGCGCCCTATGTTGTCTGGAGAAGGAGGGGCTGCTCCTTCACCAAGGTTCAAGTCAAAACGACGGTCGGAAGGGCTAGACATTTTTCAGAGGTGTTAAAGAAAGAGGAGATCGGACAAGTCAAGATCGTAGAAGTGCAAAACGGGAGTTTTTACAGGCAGAAATTCAAGTGTGCTTTGAACGTCCTGCATACCTCTATAAAAATCAGCACGCAATAGGATTTCAGAGATCGAAGAGGTGAGCTCAGAAATCGAAGAAGCCATTCAAAAATCGAAGAGGCGCCAACTTTCTCAAAAGTTGGGCTTGCTCACAAACCACCAATTCCAGATATCAAAGAGTGTCAGCTTTCTCAGCCTCGTCAGCACCCGTCACACGCAAACTCAGCTTTGCGAAAATCACGGGCAGTCTGTCAAAGCGCCGATTCCAACCATCTGTCTCTCTCAGCCTCGTCAGCACTTGTCACATGCAATCTCTGCCTTCAATGAAGCTCAGAACTCGAAACGTAAATTCCGGATATTAAAGAGGCCTCTGCTTTATCGAGACGTGTCAGCATCTGTCAAATTGCACATCTGCGTTGCGTAAATCACGCGCAATCTGTCGAAAATTTCTGGAGAAGCGGAATGCATGTGAAAACTACTGTTAAATTATCCTAGGCTTGCCGACACGAGTAATGGAACAATGCCTTCCCAGCCATTAAGAAAATTCTATAAATGTTGAACTTCAAAGTGAAGCCGTCTCACCCAACTTTCAGCCTTACTTAACCCTTCATCCTCTCTGAAATGGCTTTCTAACAAACCCTCTCGAGTCACTCTGTATTTCTCATCCCCTGGGATACCCCTGCAAACAACCCATCCAGAGCACAAGTATTTCATATCATAAAGGTTGAGAGCACGAGTATCTCATATCATGCTTTCTCCCTGTCATTTCCCCAGCCAGCACCTGTTCTCGAGTACTCATCATCTTGTGCTTCCTCTTCGTCTCTCACGTATAAGGGAAGTGAAGATGATACCTCGAAGCATGTGGAGACAACGTGCTGATTCATCCTCAACTAGGGACAAGGAGAAAGAAAGCAAGAGGTAGGCACTTGGAAAGATTGAAGAAAGAAACAGACCAACACCTTTACCTCGTGCCTGCCCGTCGTGCAGAAGAAACAAGCAGAGAAGAATGCAGCTTGCACAATCAACCCAGCATAAGGAGTCTGAGTTGAAGAACTAGAGAAGCTGCCACATCTGCTTGGAGAACAAATAAGGAATTGAGCCTGCACAATCAACTCGAGAGCAGAAGGAGTCTGAGTTGAAGAACTCAAGAAGCTTCAACAACATCGCCAAAGAGCAAAGCTTCGCCGTACAATTCCAAGCTCCATTTTGCTCCAAAATCAACTATCTCCAAAACCAGATTTGCGTTCTTAAACTCTACTCTGTCTGGTTTTTACTTTGCCATATTTGTCATGTTTATTTGTCGTTTGTTATTTGCTTGTTTTTTGTGTGAGTTTATACTTGAAACATTGAGGACAATGTTTGATTTAAGTGTGGGGGGGTAACCATTGTTTTGCATAAAATTCGTAGGAATTTATCACCCATTACTTCTAATGTTGTGCCTTGCTCTTTTAAGTGTTTTCAAGCGGTTTTGGAGTGTTTCAGTGTGTTTTGACATAAAAATCCAAAAATCTCATAAACATTTGAAAAATTGTTTTGAAAAACCGAAAAAGTGTTGTTTTTGTTTGTTTATTTTGTGTCTTAGGGTACCTTCCAACACAATGATGAGGATTTGGTCTTTAATTACATGACTGTTAAAGAGAATTATAAACATGGATGAAAGTTTGATATGCTCTTTGGTTTATACTTGGTTGTAGTTATAATTTATGAATTCACATGCAATTATAAAGGAAAAATTAGTTTTTGTAACATGCTTGAAGAAAGGAACTCAAACAAACGCTACAACCTTGTGAGACTTGAGCCTAAACGTTATTTGGAGAGTTGATAATCTGTGCATTATTGTTTTCTAAAGTCGTTGCATGATCTCATTTTTCTTTGCTTGGTTACTACTTAGAAGGCGTTCCATCATTTAGTTCCAAATGCTAGAACTCATGCCCATTTCATTCAAAGCATGATATTGATTTGCATAACACATATTCAAGATGAAGTTGTGTAGTTACCACCACCAAAGCCAAATTGCAGTGTATCCTACTTCATTATTTGTTTAAGTTAACCCCATTGAGCCTTGTTAGCCTACGTTCTTTGTTAACCCACGTTATTCTCACCTAGCCTAGATTAGGACCATCCATACCCTTGTTCTTCAAGCATAGTAAAGCATGATTCAAATTGAATTCCTTGTGATTATGTATGGCAGAAAATAAGTGTGGGGGAAGTGTTTCTCATGTAAGTAGTGTGCCATAGGCACGGGTGGAAAGAAAAAAAAAAAAGTTGAATTTGACCCTAAGAGTTGTTTAAATCTTTCCCTTACGTCTAAAAGTTGATTTCTGCAATCTAAGTGAATTCTAAGTTCAAGTTCATTATTTTATTTGCTATTGCTTTAAGAACGTTTGTTTTCCCTTACCTTCATTTGTTAGCCAACACCCCAAGCCCGTTACAACCTTTGACTTCATCTTGAGTGTCATGCGTTTAAATATGTGGAGTTTGAAATTGATATGAGCATATGGTGTCACTGGTTCTCGCATCTAAGTAGTAGTATTCCATTCATGAGATCATATCTAAACATGCTCCAGAAATCGCTTTCTTTGTAATACATATATGTGAACGTTCGTTTTCATGTTTACATCAATCTTCTCACATATGACTAGTATAAGGTGTGTAGTTGGAAATCTGAGTGAAAATTGAGTGCATACTTTGTAAGGACTTGAGCGAACTCTCGAAGGCATGTTACTACATTCAAAACATTGTTTTAATTGATTAACGTGAACAAGTAAGTAGTGACTATGATTAAGTATGTGCTTAAGTGTAGAGATGACTCAAATCTGTGGGGATGATAATCTTTAACATGTCATGTGCATTGGAAATCCCTGAGGCAAATGTTGGAAGGTTTAGGTTGTGTTGTATTTGTTTCGTTTCGTTTCATTTCTTTGTTTGCTCGAGGACTAGCAAAAGCTAAGTGTGGGGGAATTTGATAGGAGCATATTTATGCGACTTAGTTGGCTTGTTCTTGTGCATTTATGTCGTGTTTCCTTATTTATTTTATTGTTTAAAGTCATTTTCGTGTGTTTTCAGATTTTAAGGACAAAGTAGGCAAGAAGATGTATTTTGGAGCATTTTGGAGCAAAATGGAGCTTGGAATGCATGTCACATATTTGGAACCAAGGTTTGGACGAAATTGAAGACTTAAAGAGGCTAAGAATGTGAAGAATTAATGTACAAAGGATCAAGAACTCAGCCACAAAAGGACACACATCCTTGCCGTGCAATCCACATAGCATTCCCTTTGGATTCCCATGCATGCTTAATCATCCTTGTCCCCTAAAATATTTCTAATTTCATGCCTCAATACACTCAATTATCACACTCAATTGCTGCATACCTCTTGTTCCCTTCACCCATCAGATTTCACACAACTTTCACAACCATTCCATGCACCAATTGATGCTCCATCATCCACATTTGGGATCCAATGCTGTGTGCAACACATGTTACTGCACCTTTGACTAATTTCTGAAACATTTCACCTCCCCTTTTCATTTCCATGCAATGAACACAATCATTCATGCTCCCTAGCTGAAATACCACTCCATTTTACCCTCCATACTTTGCATCATTGCTCCATTTTCATCCTTGGACCATTGCACACCACAAATTCACCCTCCTTGCTGTGCATTTCCCCCACTGTCTAATCTGATTCTCTAGGATTTTTGGGGCCTATATATACATGTTTACAACCCTTGGCAAAGGGTTGAACCTCCCATATTCATCATTCATCACAGAAAATTCGTCCATGCACACCCTAGGCAGCCAAACACCCTAAAAACACCATTCTAGTGCCCAGAAAACATAACAACCACCCCACCTTCTTCCACCCTCTTTGCCGAGTTCTCTACCATCCTACAACCATCAAACACTCCTCCACACTCGCCCTAAACCTCTCCATACCATTCCCCATCCATTCTACACCATAAAACTACCCAAAACATCTTCATAACCCAATCTGCCGCAAGCAAGGAAGGGGACAGATTCACTACGATTGTTTGACTCTTCATTCTGAGTTGTTGAACGATTTTAGGTGTTTTCTATCTTATATTTCAATACCTAATTCATATAATCTTTGTTTTGCTTTAAGTATGATTGGCTAAATTTGTTTTGGCTAAGGGTGGATTCAAAACCATGATTATATATGTGAAATAAGTTGATTACTTTCCGTTATCGTTGTATAAGTCGTGAATACAATTTGCTTAACCCTTTGATTTAGAACTTATTCTTGTATGTTGGTTGAGAGTGCACGCTTAATTTGAATGCTTGAATTTGATGCTAGGATATAAATTTGTTTCACCTAATCGTTATGAATTTATATTCGTAAGTAGTGAAGGTCGCTAGTCACGATCGTGTTAAGTAGATTCCTAGCAAGAGTATCATGTTTTTCATAGTTACGAATGCCTTGTCGATGCTTACGATTTCCAAAGAACGTAATGATTCTAACTTGTGTCTTTATCATGCTGTTCATATAAAGAACTTGTTAGGAATAATTTGTTTGCGATGCATATTCATCCAATTCAATGATTCTAGGGAAATCTGAAGGTTAATTTAAGTGGACCTAATTAACTTGGAGTGTCAAGATTCATAACTTATTCAATTGATAACTGGAAATCGATTTAGGTTGCATATATTTCATGTGTGGAGAAGAACCCCTTAGCCATTCCATCATCCATTGATTCTTCATAACTTTGTATTACAATCTGTTTCTTTTACAATCTGCCATTTAAGTTTATTTTCGTCCAAATCAATTCCCTAATTATTTTGAATTCCTAGATTAATTGGGAAGTGTGTTGGTTTATGTTTTTAAGTGTTTTGGTACAAGTTAAAACCCAAATTCGTCCAATTTGATGCTTTATGTTCAAAACTGCTCAGAAAGTGTTTTTAAGGCAGTTTTGAATCTTTTGATTGCTGTTTTGAGTTTTTGGTTTGTTTTAGTATTTTAAACGTGAGTTTTGCATTCTTTGAGTCTAATCTAGTGCTTTAAACTTTGTTTTTACATTTCTAAGTCAGTTTTCAAGTGTTTAGCAATCCCTCCTAATCCCCGGTCTAGAACGATCCCTATTTACATACTTTGCTACAATTGATAAAAAGAGGGTTTAATTTTGTGTGTTAACTTATTTTTCACATCATTCGCGCTACGAGTTCCTAGCACACATATCGAGATATCACGAACCATCGTCGCCTATGACCAATTATCAAATCACATCTTAGAGTTCATACCGATAAAATACACAATTTACATAAAACACATCCCTACGTAATTCAATTTGGAAGATCTACATCACAGATTTCCAATCTGTTGCTTCCAAATATCCACATTATACCTCTAGAACAACATCCTAAAGTCCCATTATGATCCAACGGTCGGATCTCCGCCAATTGCCAAAACTAAGTGGCGGTTAACCTTTTATTTCATGAACTTACAAATTCAATTCGGGAAGATTCGTATATTGGATTCCCGATCCATGAATTCCTATTGTTTTCAAATATTATGTACTAAAATATATTAAAGTTTGGTGACGATCCAACAGTCGGATCGTCGATTCATATCTTTACCAAGTAACGTATCCTAATGAGTTTAGGTCCAAACAATCAACCTACGATATACAATTGCCAAAACTGAACTCAAGACATCTAATTTAGCCAAAGGATAACATCGACGGTCCCTTGGCCACGCGCCGCCTCAGGTGGCGGTCGGCCGCCCCGACTCGCCAAAAAATTCAACTATCTCCAAAAATTCTCAAATTTCACAGAAATGAAGATCTCAATGAGAGGAACAACTTTCATACCTGCCATGAAGTCCAAAAGTGGACGGAAGATGGTCAAGTTTACCCACGAAGCCAGCGAATGCCTAAAGCTTCGAGGTGTCGATTCATCATCTACGGTGGTCCAACGGGGTCAAGTTTGGTTAGGTTTTGCTCCTGGGATGATGGGCTACAAAGCCCAAGTGGTGGCATTGGCCATTGCTTTGCCGATTTGCCAAAAAATCAAAAAGGGTGGCTGGAGCACCGTGAGAACCGTAAACTTTCGTGGCCTCAAACCGCCACATAAAGAGGTTAATCAAGGTGGTTCTTGGATGGATTTTGTAGAGGGGAATGAGAGCTTCAAGATGGTAGTGGTGGCGTCGAAAAATTCCACCGTAGTTGGCCGGAATCGACCTTGGAAGTTGGGTGGTCGGGATGGTGGCGTGCACAGGAAAGCTGGGAGCTTTCTCCCTTTTTTTTTTTTTTCTTTTCTGATTTCTGATTGGGCTGCTGCCCTTTTTCTACCTTTTATCTAATTGGTCCTCCTTAACCAATTAACTAACTTTAAATAACCAACTTCAAATGTTTGTAACTATACCGTTATAATTCGGACTTGCAAACAGCTTTCGCCTATGTACTCGTACCAACGAGTACTACTTAAATACGCCAAAAGAATAAGTCATACATTCCTCTAAATGATGGTTAATAGAAATCAAAATCCTTGCCTCTAGGCATTTTCGTCAATTCTCTCGATTAAAATAATAAAAAAAAACGAAATTTTATGGACTGGTTGTCACATCAACCGTTTTTTTTTTTTTTTTTTTGCTTTCATTTACACTACCAATTCAATTATTCAAAATTGAATTTTAATTTTATTTTAATAAAATATGAGTACATTTATATAATAAAATTTGGCTACATTTATTACATAAATAATTGGTACATTTATATAAAAATGTGGGTACATTTTACATACAAAAAAATGTATACATTTTATACAAAAAAAAGGGGCATGTATTATATAACAAAAAATGGGTACATTTTATATTAAAAAAAAATGGGTACATTATATATATATATAAAGAATGGTACATTTTAGATTAAAAAAAAAAGAGTGTTACTAGACCCACCACGGTGTCTTATTTTCCCACCCACATGATAATCACACACACCATAAAAAGTTAAAAAAAGTTAAATGTTATTTTCATACCCACCATTATTCCCAATATAGCCCTAATATATTTCGTTTTAAATAACTCTAAAATATCTTTAAATGAATGGAAAAATTTAAGAAAATGGAAGACCTAGACATTCATTGATGTGAAATAATCCAACACTCAAATTAAAACCCTATGGTTGTAGTATGTGTAAGTAGGGATCGTTTTAGGCCGGAAATTAAAAGGGATGCTAATCTACTCAATTTAAACTTTAAAACACTAAACTAGACTAAAAAACACTTAACTAAACTCTAAATACTTAAAACTGACTTAAAACACTCAAAACAGCAAAACTAAGTTGAAAAGACTCAAAAATGACTCTAGGGAGTTATTTGAACGAATTTAAGACTATTAAGACTCAAAACACTAAATTGGACAGATTGAAACACTTTTCTAACTAATCTAACACACTTAATTAAAGGGGGGATTGATTTGGACAAAATTAATTAAATTGAACAAATTGCAAAACTAAATCAAATTAAGCACGAAATCAGGTGAATTGAATGGTGAAATAGGCTAGTTAGAGGGTTTCTGAGTTATATGGGGGGTGGTGCGGATGAGTGATGATATCTGGTCCCCCAATGGCTGTTACACACACTTAAATAGCAAAATATGTCAAAATACTAGGGAAATATAGCTAGGTGCGGTAGAAAAGCCAAGGGAAAGAAAGTAATGTTTGTAGAAGGATTTTTAACTCTAAATCAAATCAGAATCCAAGGAAAAGGTTAAAGGGACAAGGAAGGGGACACAAGGTAAGGGAAAGGGAAAGGTTATGACACAATAGTGAAAGTGAAAGTGAAAGTTGTGGCAGAAATATAGAAGAAAGGGAAATGAATGCACAACTAGGGAAAGTAAAGGGAGTGGTGTGATAAGGAAAAGGGAAGGAAAGGCAAAATGTTAAGGCTGTAAGGAGGGAGACATGGATGTGTGCACGGTAACGAAGGTGAAAGGTGGTGGAATGGTTCAGCAAGGGGACAATGAAGGGGACAATGAAGGGGACAAGGGTGGTGTGTAAGGCAAGGAAGGGGAAAGTGATAAAATGGTGCAGCAATGAGACAATGGAGGGGACAAGAATGGTGTGCACGGCAAGGAAGGTGAAAGGTGGTGTGACACTCCTTTGTGGCTGAGATTAAGGCTTCTAGAATCCTTTATTTAGTGTCCTAATATCTTTGGGAACCCTCCTTGTGGCTGGAACTTAGTTGGATTAGGTTTAAGAAAGGTTAAATCAAAATAAGGTAACTTGACTCATGTGTCTTCTTTTCTTGCTGAGCTCTTTATCTTCTTTAAATTAATTCTTCTTTCTCTTTAACACATTCCTAGCCTCTTTAGTCTTCAATTTCGTCCATCCACCTTGCTCCATGCATGTGTTATCCATTCCAAGCCCAAAATTGCTCCAAAATGCACCTTATTGCTTCATAAGGCCTATGGACCTACAAACACATGAAAATAGCTTAAAATACTAAAATAACTAAGAACTAATTAAGTAAATGCAAGGAAACAAGCTAATTAAGTCGCATAAATATGCTCCTATCAAATTGCCCCACACTTAGCTTTTGCTAGTCCTTGAGCAAAACGAAAAGAAACAAAACACAACTAGACCTTCCAACATTTGCCTCAAGGATTTCCAATGCACATGATATGTTAAAAATCACTACTCACATAGATTTTAATCATCCTTACCCTCGAGCACATACTTAATCACAGTCACCACTTACTAGCTCACATTTAATCAATTTAAAACATGGTTTTGAATGTAGTAACATGCCTTAGAAAATTCACTCAATTCCTTACCAGGTGCTCTCTTATTTTCACACAATAATTTCTTACTACACTCCTTACACTAGGTATATGTGAGAAGATTAATGTAAACATAAAAACTAATACTCACATATGTTATAACAAAGAAAGCACTTTTCTAGAATTATTAATGCATGTATATATATGATCTCATGAACGGAATGCCACTACTTAGATGCGAGAACCAAGGATACCATATGCTCAAACCAATTCCAAACTCCACATATTGAAATACACAACACTCAAGATAAAAGTTGAGGGTTGTAACAGGGCTAAAGTGTTGGAAATATGCCCTGAAAGTCAATCTTTGGAAGAAACCTTTCAGGACAATGAATGTGTGTATAGATGACTCTTATACATCAAAAGGAAAAGATACTAATTAGGACTATCTCAACAAACGATATATGTCCTAAATAGTGAATCCATGGACAATGGATCGATGTAAGAAGTAATCTAATGATGTTAGACTACAGAGACCTTCTTCACATAACCATCATGTCCAAAAAGGTTCCTGGTCATATGATTGTCAGAGGGATACTGACAATGCAAAAACCAGTACATACTGTGTCCCCTTCAATTGGAAGGATGGAAAGTCTCATCCCATTCCTGTAGTGACACTAAGACAGGTATGTAGGTGCTCATTAAGGGAATGAGTTCACTGAACACAATCGAACGAGAGTACTTGCATGGAGGTCTACTCACATGTCAAGCAAGTAACTCTAATGGTTGGAATAATGTAAGTAGTCCTTTGACCTGAGGCATCATAGTTGTCTTGTGGTTAGGTACTTGATCTTTGATTATGTCAAAGTCACTCCATCCGCGGGTGTCCACGGCATAGTTGGGGTTAAGCCACTTAGTCATGGAGGCAAGTGAATGCGCAACAAGGAATCTCTAATCCTCGTTAAGAGAGGATGAATGCTCTAAGATATGATTCGGGAATTTTCGGCCGAAGTATCGAGCGTAATAAAGGAAAACGTTCCTATACGACTCAAATGAATCATATAAGAAGGAATAATCACATTAGGGGTTTGACATAATATATCCATACCCTAGTAATGTGATTGAGAGTATTGTTTTAGAGAATGATCGAATTACATTGTAATTCCAACTGAATAGGTTCTCCGAACAAATTCTACATTAACTTGGGTAGCCATGATATATGGTTAGATGTCACTCATGACTTGTGAGTTCTTCTAGATGATTAAATGTAGTCGTCAAAGAAGAAGGTGAATTAAAAGTAAGTTTTAATTCACTAAGTGATTGGATTAAAAATAATCAATTGGATTGGTGCCAATCACCTCACTGCCTTGCTAATTAGAACCTAAAATGATTGTTCACCAATACACTCTTGTAGTGAGTAACTAATGGATGATGGAAATAATTAATTGGATTAATTAAGTGTTGTGATTAATTAGAATGTCTAAAGAAATCATAAAAGCGATAAAAGATCGTTTTGGACTTAAAGAAAAGTTCGGGTCTAATTGGGCCCATTGGGCTTTTATTCAAGCATAGGATGACTTGAAATAATAAAAGCCCAAAGCCCAAACAACACTAAAGGGGCCGGCCAAAGGAGGGAGAGAGAGAGAGTCAAATGTTGACTTGTTTCTTTTTGGTTATAAAAGGAACTTTATAGCACAAAGTTTCATTAGGGTTTTTTGAAGTGTTAAAACAATAAAAGAGAAAAAGGAAATATCTCTCTCAACACTTAAAGGGCCGGCCACCAAAGGGGGGGTTTAGCTAATCATCTTCTCACCCTTTTGGTTATTCCTTCATCATTCTTACTACTCTAGTGGGTGAGGATCTTTAGAGGTCTTCAACTTTGGAGACTTAAGGAGAACCAAGGAGCACTCATTCTAACAAAGTGGAGGAGGCAAGGAGGGAGGCTAGGCTCAAGGAGTTCCAACAACAAAGGACTTGGAGGTGGTCCATCCTTGGTCTAAAGTCTATATCAAAAGGTATAAAACTACTCCTACACTTTGTTCTTCAATAAATTGTTTTTGATGCATCTTACATAAACCTATGCATCTTGAAGGGGATTTGCATGACTATAGCTTTGATATTATTTGATAACATGCTTCCGTTGCTTTCGTATATAAATTTTGAATTGTATATGCATGCTAGTCACTAGAAATCCCACATGAAATCTCACAATTTCCCTTCATAAAGGTATTGGCTAACAAAGAAAGGTAAGGATAAACAAACATTCTTAAAGCAATAGTAAGCAAAGTAATGAAATTGACACTTAGAATTCACTTTTGAATGCAAAAATCAACTTTTAAACAGAAGGGAAGATTCATGCAACACTTAGGGTCAAATTCAAACTTTGGACCCTTTCTTCAACAACCAACACATGTGAGTTTATTCTCACTTATTTTTCAACACTTTTTCATTCTTTTCACAACATTTTTCTTTTCTTTTTCTTTTTCCAGGAATTTTTTATTTTTTTTTCACAAACACACAAACTTTGAAAACCCTTCCCCCACACTTGTTTTTCTTCATAATCAAAAGGAATTCCCTCTAAGTCATGCTTTACTATGCTTCAAGAACAAGGGTATGAATATTCCTATTCTAGGCTAGGTCAGGATAATGTGGCTAACAACGAAAATAGGCTAAATAAGGCTCAAAGGGGTTAAACCTACAAAACAAATGCATGGGATGAAGGCTTTTGGGCTCTGGTGGTAACTACGAAACAACTTCATCTTTTTATATGTTATGCACTCAATTTTAAGCTTTGAATGAAACGGATATGAGTTCTAGTATTTGAAACTAAAGTGATGAAACGCATTCTAAGTAGCAACCAAGCAAAGAATAATGAGATCATGCAACGACTTTAGAAAACAAGAAATCACAGATTAATAACTCTCTAAAGAACGTTTTAGGCTCAAGTCTCTTAGGGATGTAGCGTTAGTTTGAGTTCCTTCCTTCAAGCATGTTACAAAACTGATTTTTCCTTTGTGATTACATGTGAATTCGTAAACTATAACTATAACCAAGCATAAACCAAAGAGTATATCAAACTTCCATCCATGTTTGTAACTTTCTTTAACAATCATGCAATTAAAAACCAAATCCTCATCATTGTGTTGGAATGTACCCTAAGATACAACAAACACACAAAAACAACTCTTTTTGGTATTTTTCAAAAACTTTTTTCGATTTTTTCTTTCTTTTTCTGTAATATGACACAAAAACATTTCAAAACACACTAAAAACACTTAAAAATAGTGAGTAACAACATTAGAAGTGATAGGTGAATAAATCCCACGAAAATCATGCAAAAACAGCTCTTTTTACCCCCCCACACTTAAACCAAACATTGTCCTCAATGTTTGAAAAATAGACTCACACTCAAATAAGCAAACAACACAACTAACAAACATGACAATGATGGCAAAGTAAAAACAAGAAAGAGTAGAGTTTAAGAGCGCAAATCTGGTTATGGAGTTAGAATGCCATCAAGCCCTCGTTTGAACACATGGGTTGCCTCCCAAGAAGCGCTTGCTTTAACGTCTTTCAGCCGGATGATATCTCCTTTTAAGCTCCATTAGGCCCAATGGCATGGAGGGGTACATCCTCCACGACATGCTCCTCAAAACTTCCATACAGTGGATCTATGAACGCCAGGGGATAGTGATCTTTCCTCATTGTGGTGTTCAGCTTCCTAAAGTCAATGTAAAATGTCCCACCACCTTGAATTCGATTGGGTACATGTACCAAAGATGGTAACAACCTATTAGTTGAAATGGAAATTGGAATAGGAATAAGTGGCTCACCGATGTACTGCAATGAAGGTTCAAAAGTGGCAGCACTATCAACAAATGCATGAGAGGTGCTCTCCGCCAGATTGGGTGTTTTGAGGATAGTGGTGTGTTTCTTGTGCTCCACTCCACTTCCCTCTTCAATGGTGGTGCTAGATTCATCCTTCTTGATTGGTACTGAAGGTTCTTGCTCTATATTTTTAACTATATCAATGGAAAAACAAGAATGAATATGATTAGGCTTCTCCACAAAGTCAGAAACATTAAAATTAATCATATCACCACCAAACGCCATAGTGACTGCTCATTTGGCCACATTAATCTTGGTTTGAGCTGTTTTCATAAAAGGTCATCCAAGTAAGAGTGGTAGTGATGGAGAGTGGGCTGAATCCTCCATTTCAAGCACATAAAAATCTGTAGGAAAAATCAAATGGTCTACCTACACCAAAACATCCTCCAAAACTCTTTTCGGATAAGCATTAGAACAATCGGCTAATTGGATAATAACTTCATCATTTTTAAGCTCTCCTAGATTCATAGATGCATAAACAGAATATGGCATGACATTAATGGAAGCACCTAAATCTAGTATGGCATGTTTAAACCTTGTATTCCCAATTACGCAAGGGATAGTAAAACTACCTGGATCTTTGCATTTAGGAGGTATCTTTCTTTGCAACATTACAGAGACATTTTCATTTACATGCACCACCTCTTTCTCCCGAATTTGTTTCCTTGTTGTACAAAGCTTCTTAAAAAACTTACCTATTTCTCCCGAATTTGTTTCTTTGTTGTACAAAGCTTCTTCAAAAACTTAGCATACTTTGGGATTTGCTTTATAGCATCAAGGAGCGGGATATTGATGTGCACCTTCCTAAACGTCTCTAGAATGTCTTTTTCATCCTCTTTGTTGTTGGCTTGCATAAATCTGTGAGGGAAAGGTGCATCGGGTGGAATAGGGTTAGAATGAGTCAAATTTGGAACCACCTTACCTGAGTTGGACGACTTAGGGTCTTTGGGGGGTTGCGGCAAGATTGTCTCTTTCCTTGTCGTGGCTTTGTCCATCTCTTCCTCTTCGAGCAGCAACTTGTCGTCCTCATTTTGACTTGATTTAGACATGTTTGGCTTGGTTCCAACCTCCTTACCACTTCTCAACGTGATGGTCTTACCGGTTTCAAACCCTCCATTCAGATTCACAATGGTTGAACTAGGGAGTTTTCCTTCTTCTCGAAACTACCCCATGAACTCTGAAATCTACCTTATTTGCTTCTTTACTTCACTTATCTCCTTGGCTTGATTTTGTTGGCCCTGCGTTAATGAAGTTAATAATTGAAGAAGTGTGTCATTATCTAATGACGAACCTGAGTTTGTTTGGGTAAATTGTGGATGAGGTTGAATTGGTACGAATGGTCTCTGATAGAGCCCGGGAGGTGGCTGTCTATATCTTCCTTGTTGTTGAGGTTGTTGAGGCTCCCTCCATTTGAAGTTTGGGTGATCTCTCCAGCTCGAATTATAGGTATTAGAGTATGGATCATTCCGTGGCTGATTTTGGCCTTGGTAGCCCACGACATTTGCACTTTCCCATCCTCCATTCTCTATCAATTGAGGGCATTGATCATTGAGATGCCCCTGCATAGAGCACACTCCACATATGGCCACACCTTGCACTTTGGTTCCATCAACAACTTGTGACACAAGAACAGTGAAATTAGCCAATTGGGATTGAATTTCAGAAATTGCACTTACCTTATTCACTTGTTGTTGATGCCGTGAGGGGTTTCTTCCTCCAACTCCTTCATATTGTTGTGCATTCAAGGCCCGATTTGCAATTAAGATCTTTGCATCAACTGGAGTCTTGTCAACCAAAGCACTTCCCGCTGAAGCATCAAGCATTTGTCTCTCAATTGGAAGAAGTCATTCGTAGAAATATTGAATTAGAAGCTCCTCCTTCATCTGATGTTGTGGGCATGATGCAACTAACATCTTGAAATGCTCATAATATGCTGGAAATGATTCTCTTTGGTTCTGTTGAATGCCACTAATTTTCTTCCTCAAAAGAATAACTCTTGAAGTTGGGAAGAATTTCTCCAAGAATGCTCTTTTCATGCTTTCCCAAGAAGTGACGATTCCAAGTTCTAATTCATAGAGCCAATCTTTAGCCATGTCCATAAGAGAGAATGGAAAGGCTTTCATCTTCAAAATATTCCCATCCACGTTGATGGGTGTCATACTTAAGCATATTACTTCAAATTCCTTCAAGTACTTGTTTGGATCTTCCATGGACAGCCCATGGTATTTAGGAATATGATGCAGCAAGCTTGATTTTAATTCAAACTCATCAGTCTTGCCTTGGGCAGCCACGAGGTATTGAATGCATAAAGGCAAGGCATTGTCCAATCCCGAGGTTGAAAGTTCTTTGATTGATCAATTGTCAATAGCCATGTCTTGTTCCTCTTCGAATTCCTCTTCAATTTCCACTTCAGATTCGAAACTAGAACTAGGTGAATTGGGTTTTGGCTGCTTCATTTTCCTTCTCAATGTTCGTTCAAAATCGTCGTCAAACTCCAAGATATTTGCACTAATAGGTTGGGAACTTTGAGTCATAAATTAGTACCTAAAACAAATAAAACTAGACAAAACAAAATAGAAACAGAACTAAAAGGTATAGACATAAATAAAGAGGGATTAGCAATTTTGCTAATGATGCGAAAATTATCTTAACACACAAATTAAACCCTCTTGTTGTCAATTGTAGTAAAGAATGTAAGTAGGGATCGTTCTAGGCTGGGGATTAGGAGGGATTGCTAAAACACTTGAAACTGACTTAAAAACATAAAATTAAATTTAAAACACCAAACTTGACTCAAGACACTTAAAAATACAAATCAAAACAAATTTTGACTAATAAAACACTTTAAAGTAATGGGGGATTTGATTTTGATGAATTTGAAAACAAAACAAACAGATTGTAAACTAAAACAGATTTTGGACGAATTTAGGTAAACTGTGGATGATGGGCTAGCTAGAGGGTTCTTCTCCACACATGACACACTTGCACATAAACCAATTTTCGGTTGTTCTTTCGATAAATCATGAAACTCAACACCCCAGGTTAATTAAGTCCGCTTAAATTAACCTTCAAGTTCTCCTTTGGCTATTGAATTGGATGGGAAAGCGCATACAACAATTCAAGCATTCTTCAATAGTCCTTTACGTGAACAGCACAATAAAGATACAATCAAAGATCATTAAGCATTATGAAAACTATAAGTATTGACGAGGCATTCGTTACTATGATGAGCATGAAACTCCTGCCAAGAATTCATTTAACGCGATCGTTTATAAGCGATCTCCACTACTTGTGAATATAAGTTTGTAACTATTAGGTGAAACTCTCTTATACTCTAGCATCATATTCAGGCATGCAAACTAAGTGTGCACTCTTAATAAACATACACGAACAAGTTATCAATCAAGCAGTTAAACAAATTGAATTCACAACTTATGAAATCACAACTGAAGGTAATCAATTCATATTGCAAGCATGAACATGGTTTCGAATTCCCCCCTAGCTAAGGGGGGTTTAGTTCCTCATACTCACAAAGCAAATATAAACAAATTTAGATATTGAAAATAAAAGAATGAAAACACCTAAAAACGCTCCAACAATCCAACTTGAATGGCAAGCACGTCCAAGGCTCCTCCTTCTTCTCTTTGTTGCGGCACAAGTGTCTAGGATGTGTATGAATATATGGAAAGGTTAGGAATGTATTTAGGATTGGTGAATGTCTCGGCCAAAGGAAGGAAAATGTATTTGTGTTTGTGAAATGTGGGATTTATGGATGTATGGATGGAATGGATCTCATTCTCCCTCCTTTATTATGGTGAAGAGTGGATGTATTTATAGGCTAGGGAGAGGACCACCATCTAATTAAGGTGGTAGTGGTGTAACTTGTGGTAATGAGTGGATGTAATGGGTGTAGTGGGTGAATGTTTGGTAATGAGTGGATGTAATGTGTGTAGTGGATGAATATTTGATAATGAGTGGATGTGATGGGTGTAGTGGGTGAATGTTTGGTAATGAGTGGATGTAATGGGTGTAGTGGGTGGATGTTTGCTAATGAGTGGATGTAATTGGTGTAGTGGATGGATGTTTGGTAATGAGTGGATGTAATGGGTGTAGTGGGTGAGTGTTTGGTAATGAGTGGATGTAATGGGTGTAGTGGGTGAGTGTTGTGGTAATGAGTGGATGTAAGTGGGTGAGTGTTTGGTAATGAGTGGATGTAATGGGTGTAGTGGGTGAGTGTTGTGATAATGAGTTGATGTAATGGGTGTAGTGGGTGAGTGTTTGGTAATGAGTGGATGTAATGGGTGTAGTGGATGGATGTTTGGTAATTGTTGGTCAACACACTTGCACACAAACATGCTGATTTCTAGCCTTCAAATTTTCAAAAACGTCCATCCTCATGTCTCCATTCTTGCACTATCCAATTTTGGCCCAAAAATGCTCTAAAATGCTCCAGATAGCACTTTGTTGCTAACTTTGTTATTTGAACCTACAAACACACAAAAATAGCTTAAAGTACTAAAATAACTAGAATTAAACTAAGTAAATGCCAAGAAACAAGCTAACTAAGTTGCATTAAACTAAGGATTACTCTCGGCCAAATTTGGGGTTTTGAAAGGTGTGGTCATGCACTCCTTGTTGTTCACTCCAATTTCCTCCTCGATGGTGGTTCGAGGTACTTTTTTTTTTATTAGTGTTGAATGTTTCTGCCCTATATTTTCAATTACATCAATGGCACAACAAGAACGAACATCATTAGTATTCTCAACAGATTCAGGAATATTAAAGCTAATCATATCACCACCAAATGCCATAGTTACTGATCCTTTGGCTACATCAATCTTGGTTTGAACCGTTTTCATGAATGGCCATCCAAGGAGGATGGGCAATGTAGGGGAATGGTCCGACTCATCCATTTCAAGCACGTAGAAATCCGCCGGAAAGATTAAGTGATTGACCTGCACTAAAACATCTTCCAAAACTTCCTTTGGATAGGCATTAGAATGATCGGCCAATTGTATAATCACACCATCATTTTTCAATTCGCCTAAGTGCATAGATGCATAGATTGAATAAGGCATGATATTTATAGATGCACCTAAGTCTAACATGGCCGATTCAAAACGAGTATTACCAATTACACAAGGAATGGTAAAACTTCCTGGATCCTTGCATTTAGTGGGCAGTTTCCGTTGTAAAACAGCTGAGACGTTTTCACTTACCTTGACAATCTCCTTGCTCGAAATTCTCTTCCTAGTTGTGCAAAGTTCTTTTAAAAACTTGGCATACCTTGGAACTTGCTTAATTGCATGCAAAAGTGGTATATTAACTTGAACTTTTCTAAACGTTTCTAAAATATCCTTTTCAGCCTCCTCCTTCTTTGTTTGCATAAACCTACAAGGAAAGGGTACATTTGGAGGAACAACGTTAGAATTAATCAAAATTGGAACTTCCTTACCTTTGTTGGCCGAATTGAATGGTTTAGGAGCTTTTGAGGCCTGCGGCAAAGGTGTTTCCACCCTTGTCGTGGGGGTGCTTTGCTCCTCCTCTTCAATTATCAACTCTTCAACCTCATTGGAACGTGATTTGGAAGGTTGGGGATCAGATCCAACTTGTTATCCACTTCGCAAACTCATGGCTTTGGCAGATTCGAATCCTCCCTTCGGGTTGACAACGGTAGAACTAGGCAACTTACCTTGCTCTCTGAATTGTCCTACAAACTCTGCAATCTGCCCAATTTGCTTCTCCATTTGTTCCACCCCTTTGTCTTGGTTTTGCATTGCTTTGGCTTGATTTTCTTACCCATGAGACAAATTGGTGAGTAACTTAAGAAGTGTCTCATTATCTAAAGATGTACCTGAGGTATTTTGGGCAGGTTGTTGTGGGGCTTGTGTTGGTGCGTATTGCTTGGTATAGAAGCATGGAGGTTGCTGCCTAAAGCCTTCTTGTTGTTGAGGTTGTTGGGGCTCCCTCCACCTGAAATTTGGATGGTCTTTCCAACCTGGATTGTACATATTAGAATATGGATCGTTCCTTGGCTGGTTTTGGCCTTGAAATCCAATTGCATTGGCACTTTCCCATCCACCATTTTCAATCAATTGCGGACACTTTTCAGAGGCATGTCCTTGGATAGAACACACACCACATACATTTGGTTCTTTCATCCTCATTCATTCAACCATCTGAGACACAATGGAAGTAAGATTAGCTAATTGCGATTGAATGTCGGATGTGGAACTTTCCTCATTCACTTGCTGCCGTGGGGTGTCCCTTTGACCAACGCCTTCATATTGTTGAGCATTCAATGCTTGGTTAGCAATTAAGGTCTTGGCAGCCATGGGTGTTTTGTCCACCAAAGCTCCTCCCGCTAAGGCGTCTAGCATTTGGCGTTCAATTGGTAGAAGCCCTTCGTAGAAATATTGAAGAAGAAGTTCCTCATTCATTTGGTGCTGTGGACATGAAGCAACAAGGGTTTTAAAATGCTCATAGTAAGTGGGAAAGGATTCACCTTGGTTTTGCTGAATGCCACTAATCCTTTTGCGTAGTAGAATGACTCGAGAAGTTGGGAAAAACTTTTCCAAAAATGCCCGTTTCATACTCTCCCATGATGTGACAGTTCCGGGGGCTAGCTTATACAACCAATCTTTAGCCTTTTCTAAGAGAGAAAAGGGAAAAGCCTTCATTTTCAGAATGCTCCCATCAACGTTCACAAGGGTCATGCTCGAGCAAACAACCTCAAACTCCTTCAAGTGTTTATTAGGATCTTCCATGGACATCCCGTGGAACTTAGGAATGTGATGCAACAAACTTGATTTCAATTCGAACTCGTCTGTCTTCCCTAGGGCAGCCATAGGGTATTGGATGCATAGGGGAGCGGCAATGTCCAATCCTGAAGCGGAAAGCTCCTTGATTGTTAGATTGTCTGCTGCCATGTTGGGATATTCCTCTACAACCTGTGCCGTGGGCTCCTCTTGCTATTCTACTTTGTCTTCTCCAAGATTTGGTGCAGGTTGAGATGGTTGGGGTTCTTGTTGATTCCTTGCTCGTCTCAAAGTTCGATCAAAATTGTCATCAAAGTCACGGATGTGCTTATGAATAGGTTGAGAACTTCGAGTCATAAACCACCTAAAACAAGAAAACAAGTAAAGTCAGCAACTAGGAACAAAAACACATGAAAATAAACAAAAAGAAATAACAAGGGATTAGCATTGCTAATCCCCGGCAACGGCGCCAAAAATTTGATGCGAAAATTATCTTAACACACAAATTAAACCCTCTTGTTGTCAATTGTAGTAAAGAATGTAAGTAGGGATCGTTCAAGGCTGGGGATTATGAGAGATTGCTAAAACACTTGAAACTGACTTAAAAACGTAAAATTAAGTTTAAAACACCAAATTAGACTCAAAAGATGAAATACAAACTAAAATGACTCAAAACTAGTTTAAAGACTCAAAACAGCTTAAAACAATGAATTAGACTCTAAACTAACTCTAGGGATGGTTTTGGACGAAATTAGGTTCTAACTTGACTTAAGACACTTAAAAATACAAATCAAAATAGATTTTGACTAATAAAACACTTTAAAGTAAAGGGGGATTTGATTTTGACGAATTTGAAAACAAAACAAACAAATTGTAAACAAAAACAGATTTTGGACGAATTTAGGTAAACTATGGATGATGGGCTAGCTAGAGGGTTCTTCTCCACACATGACACACTTGCACATAAACCAATTTTCAGTTGTTCTTTCGATAAATCATGAAACTCAACACCCCAGGTTAATTAAGTCCGCTTAAATTAACCTTCAGGTTCTCCTTTGGCTATTGAATTGGATGGGAAAGCGCATACAACAATTCAAGCATTCTTCAATAGTCCTTTACGTGAACAGCACAATAAAGATACAATCAAAGATCATTAAGCATTATGAAAACTATAAGTATTGACGAGGCATTCGTTACTATGATGAGCATGAAACTCCTGCCAAGAATTCATTTAACGCGATCGTTTATAAGCGACCTCCACTACTTGTGAATATAAGTTTGTAACTAAGTTTAGGCATGCAAACTAAGTGTGCACTCTTAATAAACATACACGAACAAGTTATCAATCAAGCAGTTAAACAAATTGAATTCACAACTTATGAAATCACAACTGAAGGTAATCAATTCATATTGCAAGCATGAACATGGTTTTGAATTCCCCCCCAGCTAAGGGGGGTTTAGTTCCTCATACTCACAAAGCAAAGATAAATAAATTTAGACATTGAAAATAAAAGAATGAAAACACCTAAAAATGCTCCAACAATCCAACTTGAATGGCAAGCACGTCCAAGGCTCCTTCTCCTTCTCTTTGTTGCGGCACAAGTGTCTAGGATGTGTATGGATATATGGAAACGTTAGGAATGTATTTAGGATTGGTGAATGTCTCGGCCAATGGAAGGAAAATGTATTTGTGTTTGTGAAATGTGGGATTTATGGATGTATGGATGGAATGGATCTCATTCTCCCTCCTTTGTTATGGTGAAGAGTGGATGTATTTATAGGCTAGGGAGAGGACCACCATCTAATTAAGGTGGTAGTGGTGTATGTTGTGGTAATGAGTGGATGTAATGGGTGTAGTGGGTGAATATTTGGTAATGAGTGGATGTAATGTGTGTAGTGGATGAATGTTTGATAATGAGTGGATGTGATGGGTGTAGTGGGTGAATGTTTGGTAATGAGTGGATGTAATGGGTGTAGTGGGTGGATGTTTGGTAATGAGTGGATGTAATGGGTGTAGTGGGTGAGTGTTTGGTAATGAGTGGATGTAATGGGTGTAGTGGATGTATGTTTGGTAATGAGTGGATGTAATGGGTGTAGTGGGTGAGTGTTTGGTAATTAGTGGATGTAATGGGTGTAGTGGGTGAGTGTTGTGGTAATGAGTGGATGTAATGGGTGTAGTGGGTGAGTGTTTGGTAATGAGTGGATGTAATGGGTGTAGTGGATGGATGTTTGGTAATTGAAGGTCAACACACTTGCACACAAACATGCTGATTTCTAGCCTTCAAATCTTCAAAAACGTCCATCCTCATGTCTCCATGCTTGCACTATCCAATTTTGACCCAAAAATGCTCCAAATAGCACTTTGTTGCTAACTTTGTTATTTGAACCTACAAACACACGAAAATAGCTTAAAGTACTAAAATAACTAGAATTAAACTAAGTAAATGCCAAGAAACAAGCTAACTAAGTTGCATAAATATGCTCCTATCAGCTAATCCCCGGCAACGGCGCCAAAATTTGATGTGAAATAATCCAACACTCAAATGAAAACCCTATGATTGTAGTATATGTAAGTAGGGATTGTTTTAGGCCGGGGATTAGAAGGGATGCTAATCTACTCAATTTAAACTTTAAAACACTAAACTAGACTAAAAAACACTTAACTAAACTCTAAATACTTAAAACTGACTTAAAACACTCAAAACAGGAAAACTAAGTTAAAAAGACTCAAAACTGACTCTAGGGAGTTATTTGGACGAATTTAAGATTATTAAGACTTAAAACACTAAATTGGACCGATTGAAACACTTTTCTAACTAATCTAACACACTTAATTAAAGGGGGGATTGATTTGGACGAAATTAATTAAATTGAACAGATTGCAAAACTAAATCAAATTAAGCACGAAATCAGGTGAATTGAATGGTGAAATAGGCTAGTTAGAGGGTTTTTGAGTTATATGGGGGGTGGTGCGGATGAGTGATGATATATGGTCCCCCAATGTCTGTTATACACACATACTTAAATAGCAAAATATGTCAAAACACTAGGGAAATACAGCTAGGGTGCGGCAGAAAAACCAAAGGAAAGAAAGTAATGTTTGTATAAGGATTTTTAACTCTAAATCAAATCAGAATCCAAGGAAAAGGTTAAGGGGACAAGGAAGGGGACACAAGGCAAGGGAAAGGGAAAGGTTATGACACAATAGTGAAAGTGAAAGTGAAAGTGAAAGTTGTGGCAGAAATCTAGAAGAAAGGGGAAGGAGTGCACAGCTAGGGAAAGGAAAGGGAGTGGTGTGACAAGGAAAAGGGAAGGAAAGGCAAAAGGTTAAGGCTGCAAGGAGTGAGACATGGATGTGTGCACGTCAACGAAGGTGAAAATGGTGGAATGGTTTAGCAAGGGGATAATGAAGGGGACAAGGGTGGTGTGTAAGGCAAGGAAGGGGAAAGTGATAAAATGGTGCAGCAATGAGACAATGAAGGGGACAAAAATGGTGTGTACGACAAGGAAGGTGAAAGGTGGTGTGATACCCATATACATTTCCCAACAAGCCCATATACATTTTACCAAAAATATTTAAAATTATTTTAAACACATTTCCTAACAAGCCCATATACATTAAAATACAGTACAAGGACTATAAATTCAGTTTAATGAAGTTATTGAATATGATAATTTATATATGCTACAGTGAGTTGCGAGTGGATGTGTGACACACTGCTCTCAAAGCTTGGATAAATGTGGGCCCTACCTGGTAGGACACACTATTGACTGATAGTCTGCAATTGGAAATAGGATTCTATCCTCTCCTAGTCTCCCTCTCATTCTGTATCCTCCTATTTGAACGGTTACGATTAAGTTACATTAACATTTTGTGTTAATTTTTTAATAGCCAAAAGAAGACAAAAAGCAATATGTGAGAGGAGAGGAGGAAAAGAGATAAAAATAAGAGGAGAGAGAATCTTACTCCGACAATATCACAACAGTTGTTGTTCTCATGAGAATCTTAACTACAAGAATTTGGGCCATACTGATGTGAAAATTATCTTAACACACAAATTTAACCCTCTTTTGACAATTGTAGTACACGTATAAGTAGGGATGGTTCTGGACCGGGGATTAGGAGGGCTTGCTAATAACCTCTAAACTGACTCAAAAACATAAAACTAAACTTAAAAACACTTAACAAGACTCACAAGACTTAAAGCAAACTTAAAATACTCAAAACAGCTTAAAACAACCAAATAAACTTAAACTAGACACTAGGAATGACTTTGATGAAAATTGACTTTTACTTGAATCAAAACACTTAAAAACACAAACTAAAACAGTTTTGAAACACTTTAAAACAAGAAACTAAAAAGGGGGTTTTGATTTGGATGAAGTTGAAACAAACAAACAAGTATGAAAAACTAGACAGATTGTAAAACGAATGTGAGAAATAAGATGATGGATGGGATAGCTAGAGGCTTTTTCTCCACACATGACATGTATGCAAATAATTCGATTTCCAGTTACTACTTCATTGAATTATGAATGACAATGCTCCAAATTAACCATGACATCACTAATTAACTCTCAGATTTTCTTTGTTTTATTGGATTGGATGACATCATTCGACAACCCAAAACATTCTTCAAAAGTTCCCTACATGACATCATAATAGAGATACAATCAAAGATCATTACGTTTAATGAAAATCATAAGCATTGACAAAGCACTTGCAACTATGACATCATGTCACTTGATGCGATGAAAGTTAAGCACTCAAATTAAACCCTCTTTTAACAATTGTAGTATATGTATAAGTAGGGATCGTTCTGGATCGGGGATTAGGAGGGATTGCTAATCTAAACTAAACTGACTTACAAAAAGAAACTTAAAAACACTTAACTAGACTCTATAGACTCAAAACATTTAAAAACACAAACTAAAACAGATTCTAACTAATTAGATACACTAAAGTAAAGGAACTAGAACTAAATAGATTTGCACGAAATTGGTTGTTTTGGATGGATGATGGGTTAGCTAGAAGGTCTTTCTCCACACATGACACACTTGCATACAAATCAATCTCCAATTGCTTTTCAATAAACTATGATGCTCAACACCCCAGATTAACCGTGATGCACAAATTAACCCTCAGATTTTCCTTTACTCTTTGAATTGGATGAATGCATGCGACAACCCAAATCATTCTCTAAAAGTCCCCTACATGAATGCATAATAGAGATACAATTTAAGATCATTACGTTCCATGAAAATCATAAGTGTTGACGAGGCAATTGTAACTATGAATGCATGATACGTTTGCCAAGAATTCAATTAACGCGATTGTGACAAGCAACCTTCTGTACTCATGAATATAAACTTGTAACGATTAGGTGAAACTTATTTATATCCTAGCATCAAATTCATGCATGAAAACTAAGTATGCATCCTTAATAAACATACACAAATCCGTTATGAATAAAATAGATAATTGAATTGCAATCACAACTTATCAAATCACAATTGGAAGAAATCAATTCATATTGCAAATATATTCATGGTTTCGAATTCTCCTTTAGCCAAAAGAGGTTTAGTTCCTCATACTTGCAATTAAATAGAAACAATTGAAATTAAACATTGAAAACCAAAGTAGAATACACCTAGAATGCTCCAGCAATCCAAATTGAATGACTAGCACAACTCCAAGCAATCCTCATTCCTTGCAAATATGCGGCACCAAGGTGTGAGTGGTGAATGGATGGTCTCTTGTGGTGGTGGATGGATATAGGTGAGTTATGGTGAAGGGTGGAGAGTTGTGTAGATGATGTGGTGTCTTTGGATGATGACCCCCAAATTATGGTGAAGGGTGGAAGTATTTATAGGCTACGGAGAGGAGTGTATGGAGTTGTAATGAGTGGATGTAATGGGTGTAGTGGGTGAGTGTTGTGGTAATGAGTGGATGTAATAGGTGTAGTGGGTGAGTGGTGTAGTTGGTGGATGTTTGGTAATGAGTGGATGTAATGGGTGTAGTGGGTGGATGTTTGGTAATGAGTGGATGTAATGGGTGTAGTGGATGGATGTAATGAGTGGATGTAATGGGTGTAGTGGATGGATGTTTGGTAATGAGTGGATGTAATGGGTGTAGTGGATGGATGTTTGGAGTTGTAGGTCAACACACTTGCACACACACATGCTGATTTCTAGCCTTCAAATCTTAAAAAACGTCCATCCTCATGTCTCCATGCTTGCACTATCCAATCTTGGCCCAAAAATGCTCCAAAATGCTCCAAATAGCACTTTGTTGCTAACTTTGTTATTTGAACCTACAAACACACGAAAATAGCTTAAAATACATAATTGACTAAGAAATAACAACATAAATGTACAAGAGCAAGCTAAGTAAGTCACACAAATATGCTCCTATCAAATTCCCCCATACTTAGCTTTTGCTAGTCCTCGAGCAAAACAAAACAAACGAAACAAACAAAACATAACCTAGACCTTCCAACATTTGCCTCAGGGATTTTCAATGAAACATGACATGCCAAAGATCACCACTTACCTAGATTTAAGCAATCCTTACCCTCAAGCATACTTAATCATAGTCACCATTCACTAGCTCACATTTAGTCAATTAAAACAACATTTTGAATGTAGTAACATGCCTTAGAGAATTCCCTCAACTCCTTACTAGATACTCTCTATTTTCACACATATTTTCTGACTACACACCTTACACTAGTTATATGTGAAAAGATTGATGTAAACATGGAAGACTAGTACTCACATATGTTATAACAAAGAAAGCAATTTCTGGAGTTAATAAGCATGTTTAGATATGATCTCATGAATGGAATGCTACTACTTAGATGCAAGAACCAATGACACAATATGCTCATACCAATTCCAAACTCAACATATTGAAACGCATGACACTCAAGATGAAGTTAAGGGTTGTAACAGGGTTTAAGGGTAATGGCTAACAAAGAAAGGATAGGGATAACAAACGTTCTGAAAGTAATAGCAAGCAAAGTAATGAAATAGACGCTTGGAATTCACTTAATAATGCAGAGATTAACTTTTAAACACAACGGGAAGATTCAAGCAACACTTAGGGCCGAATTCCATGTTTTGGACCCTTCAACAAACAACACTTTAGAGCTATTTTTCACAACTTTTCTTCTTTTCATTCTATTTTCCACGAATGTTTCTCTTTTTTTTTTCTTTTTCTTTTCTACTTGTGCCTTATTAAGGACTTTCGCGCATACACACACACACAAGAATCACTTCCCCCACAATTGTTTTTCTGCAAAAGTTCAACTAAAGGAATTCCTTCTAAATTATGTTTTACTACGCTTCAAGAACAAGGGTATGGATGGTTCTAATCTAGGCTAGGTGAGGATAGTATGGGTTAACAAAGAACATAGGCTACACAAGGCTCAACGGGGTTAAACTTAAACACATAATGAAATAGGGCACGGTAATTTGGATGTGGTGGTCACTACACAACTTCATCTTGAATATGTATTATGCAAATCAATAACATGCTTTGAATGAAATAGGCATGAGTTCTGGCATTTGGAACTAACTGATGAAACGCCTTCTAAGTAGCAACCAAGCAAAGAATAATGAGATCATGCAACGACTTTAGAAAACAATGATGCACAGATTATTAACTCTCTAAATAAACGTTTAGGCTCAAGTCTCACAAGGTTGTAGCGTACATTTGAGTTCCTTCTTTCAAAACTGATTTTTCCTTTATGATTGCATGTGAATTCATAAATTATAACCACAACCAAGCATACACCAAAGAGTAAATCAAATTTTCATCCATGTTTATAACTCTCTTTAACAGTCATGCAATTAAAAACCAAATCTTCATCATTGTGTTGGAAGGTACCCTAAGACACATATAAACATACAAAAACAACTCTTTTTGGGTTTTTCAAAACAATTTTTCAAATTTTTAAGAGATTTTCGGATTTTTATGTCAAAACACACTGAAACACTCGAAAACAGCTTAAAAACATTTAAAGCAGCAAGGAACAACACTAGAAGTAATGGGTGATAAACTCCTACGAATTTCATGCAAAACAATGGTTACCCCCCCCCCGCCCCCCACACTTAAATCAAACATTGTCCTCAATGTTTCAAGCATAAACTCATACAAACAAACAACGAATAAACATGACAAGTATGGCAAAGTAAAAATTAGACAGAGTAGAGTTTAAGAACGCAAATTTGGTTTTGGAGATAGATGATCTTGTTATCTTTCCACAACTTTGATCTCGAACTGGTTTGGAATTCTGAGCGAGGAATATGAGAGTTCCTTGGTTTCAAATCAGACTCCTTCTACTGGATTGATTTGATTGTGCAGTCTGCATTATTCTCTGCTTGTTTCTTCTGCACGACAAGCAGGCACAAGGTAGAGGTGTTGATCTGTTTCTTTCTTCAATCTTTCCAAGTGCCCACCTCTTGCTTTCTTTCTCCTTGTCCCTAACTGAGGATGAATTGGCACATTGTCTCCACATGCTTCGAGGTATCATTTTCACTTTCCTTATCTATTCCCCAGGCAGATGAGGTAGACGAAGAGAAAGCATAAGATGATGAACATGAGTACTCGAGAGCAAGGCTAGGTAAGCAATAAGGATGTAATGGGTGTAGCCTTACTCTCGAGTACTCCCGTCAATGTTGACGGAAATATCTTGAAGATGAAGGCTTTTCCATTCTCTTTAATGGATAAAGCCAAGGATTGGTTATACGAGTTAGCTCCCGGCACTGTCACTTCTTGGGAGAGTATGAAGAGAGCGTACTTGGAGAAGTTCTTTCCAACTTCTCGCATCATCCTCCTACGCAAAAAGATAAGCGGAATTCAGCAAGAAGAAGGTGAGTCTTTTCCTACATATTATGAACGATTTAAATCACTTGTTGCTTCTTGTCCACAGCATCAGATGAAGGAGGAGTTGCTCTTGCAATATTTCTACGAGGGCCTACTACCTCTAGAACGTCAAATGCTTGATGCTTCGGCGGGGGGAGCATTGGTGGATAAAACACCCATGGCTGCCAAGGTCTTGATTGCTAATAGAGCATTGAACGCTCAACAGTACGAGGGTGTAGGCCAAAGAGGACCCTCACGGCACCAAGTACATGAGGTAAGTGCGACTTCCGATCTTCATTCACAATTGGCTAATCTTACTTCTATTGTTTCACAGATGGCCGAGGGAATGAAGATGCAAGGACCTGTGGTATGTGGCGTATGTTCTATCCAAGGACATGTCTCCGAAAAATGTCCTCAACTCATCGAGAATGGCGGATGGGAGAGTGCGAATGCCATTGGGTTTCAAAGCCAAAATCAGTCAAGACACGATCCATACTCCAACACATATAATCCGGGGTGGCGAGACCACCCAAATTTCAAGTGGAGGGATCCCCAACAACCTCAAAACCAAGGAGGCTTTAGGCAACAACCCCCGGGATTCTTTCCCAAAACCTACGGCCCACCCCAAAATCAAGCCTAATCCGGCCCAAGTGCCTCAGGTACGTCTCTTGACAATGATGCACTTCTTAAGATACTAACTAAGTTGTCTAATGGGCAGGAAGATCAAGCTAAGGCTATGCAAAACCAAGATAAAAGGGTGGATCAACTTGAGAAACAAATTGGGCAGATTGCCGAGTTTGTAGGTAAGTTTCGAGATCCCGGACAACTTCCTAGTTCCACCATTCCAAATCCGAAGGGAGGTTTCGAAAGTGCAAAAGCAATCACCCTAAGAAGTGGTAAGGAAGTTGGGGCAGGTCCTACATCAAAAACAAGTCATAACGAGGATGAAATTTTGCAAATGGAAGAGGAGGAATCAAGGTTGCCCACGGCAAAGGTGGTTCCACCTTTGCCGCAAGTCCCTAAGGCTCCAAATCTGCCCAATTTGTCCCACAAAGGTAAGAATGTGTCAAATTCGGTTCATACTAATGTTTTCCCTTCAATTGTGCCTTTTCCTAGTAGGTTCATGCAAACGAAGAAAGAAGAGGCAGAAAAGGATATCCTTGAAACCTTTCAGAAAGTTCAAGTTAACATACCTTTGTTAGATGCAATCAAGCAAGTTCCAAGGTATGCTAAGTTCTTGAAAGAGTTGTGTACCACTAGGAAGAGGATGTCGACTAAGGAAGTGGTAAAGGTAGGTGAGAATGTGTCCGCCATCTTGCAACGCAAACTACCTCCCAAATGCAAAGATCCAGGTAGCTTTAGCATTCCTTGTGTCATTGGGAACACTAGATTTGAATCTGCCATGCTTGATTTAGGTGCTTCTATAAATGTTATGCCATATTCCATTTATGCATCTATGAACTTAGGAGCGTTGAAAAATGATGGGGTAATAATACAATTGGCCGATAGATCTAACGCCTATCCAAAGGGAGTTTTGGAAGATGTTCTTGTGCAGGTTAATCATTTAGTTTTCCCGGCGGATTTCTATGTCCTTGAAATGGATGAATCGGACCATGCTCCTTCGCTGCCCATTCTACTTGGAAGGCCATTCATGAAGACGGCCCGGACAAAGATTGACGTGTATAGTGGAACTTTGTCCATGGAATTCGATGGGGAAGTTGTTAATTTTAATCTTTCTGATTCCATTAAATACCCTAGTGAGGACCATTCATGTTTCTCTATTGATATAATTGACTCTTTGGCGCAGGGATATCTCGACGATTTGAATGACGATGCGCTTGAAAAAGTCATTACACGAGGCATGGAAATTACAACCAAGGGCGCAGATTCTAGTGTAACCCACGGCATACATGGACTAGGCCATGCCGTGCACCCTAATGAGGAAATAATTGAAGTTGTGGCTGCCCTTGAGTCCTCACCTAAGCTTGATGGTAAGTATACTACCCGTGAGTCCATTCCCATTTCGACTAACAAATTGCTTCCATCCATAATTCAGGCACCTATCCTTGAACTCAAGCCTTTGCCAAGCCATTTGAAGTACATTTTCTTGGGAGAAAATGAAACACTACCTGCCATTATTTCCTCCTCCCTCACGGCACAAGAGGAGGAGAAATTGCTTCGAGTTTTGAAGGAGTTCAAATCTGCCCTAGGTTGGACATTGGCCGATATTAAAGGTATAAGCCCTACAACTTGTATGCATCACATATTTCTTGAGGAGGGGGCCAAACCAACTAGAGAGGCTCAACGCCGTCTTAACCCTCCGATGATGGAAGTAGTGAAAAAGGAGATCATAAAGCTTCTAGATTGTGGGGTTATCTATCCAATCTCGGATAGTAAGTGGGTTTCGCCCGTTCAATGCGTACCAAAGAAATCCGGAGTGACGGTGGTAGCTAATGCCGAGAATGAGCTTGTTCCTCAACGTATTCAAACCGGTTGGAGGGTGTGCATTGACTATAGGAAGCTAAACACCACCACGAGGAAGGACCACTTCCCATTGCCGTTCATTGACCAAATGCTTGAGAGGTTAGCGGGTTATGCTTTTTATTGTTTTCTTGATGGTTATTCTGGTTATAATCAAATTGTCATTTCACCCGAGGACCAAGAAAAAACCACTTTTACATGCCCGTTTGGTACCTTTGCATATCGTCGCATGCCTTTTGGTTTATGTAATGCACCTGCTACATTTCAAAGATGCATGATGAGCATATTTTCTGATTACGTAGAAAAGATAATTGAAGTGTTTATGGATGATTTTAGTGTATTTGGTGATTCGTTTGATAGTTGCTTGCATAATCTAAGTTTGATCCTAAAACGTTGTGTTGAAACTAACCTTGTACTTAATTGGGAAAAGTGTCATTTTATGGTTAAACAAGGTATCGTTTTAGGTCATGTAATCTCTGAAAAGGGTATTGAGGTTGATAAGTCGAAAATAGATCTTGTACGTCACTTACCATCTCCGACTTCGGTTAGAGAGGTTCGTTCGTTTCTTGGCCATGCAGGATTTTATCATAGGTTTATCAAAGATTTCTAGAAGATAGCACAACCTCTTTGCCGGCTCTTACAAAAAGAAGTGGCGTTTGAATTCACCAAGGAGTGCACGGCATCATTCAACCAACTCAAGGAGTTGTTGACCACGGCACCCATCATTGTTCCACCGGATTGGAGTCTACCGTTCGAGCTCATGTGTGATGCGTCCGACTATGCTTTAGGAGCTGTTTTAGGACGAAGAAAGGACAAGAGGCCGCATGTCATTTACTACGCCTCACGGACATTGAACGATGCACAATTGAACTACTCCACTACGGAAAAAGAACTCCTTGCCGTTGTCTTTGCTTTAGATAAATTTCGATCATATCTAATTGGAACTAAAGTAATTGTTTTCACTGATCATGCAGCTCTGAAGTACTTGCTCACCAAAAAGGAGGCCAAGCCACGGCTAATTCGATGGATATTGCTACTTCAAGAGTTCGACATAGAGATTCGGGACAAGAAGGGAAGTGAAAACGTGGTGGCTGACCACCTAAGCCGAATGGTGCATAATGAGGAGTCTTTGCCGATTTTGGAGACATTCCCCGATGAACAATTGCTGTCCATTAAGGTTAGTGCACCTTGGTATGCCGATATTGTTAATTTTTTGGTGTCAAAACGTATTCCAAGTGAGTTCACTAGGCACCAACGTGATAAACTTAGGCATGATGCACGGTTTTATGTGTGGGATGATCCGTACTTATGGAAATTTTGCCCCGATCAGATTATACGTCGTTGTGTGCACGATTCTGAATATCATTCAATTTTGAGTTTTTGTCACACATATGCATGTGGAGGGCACTTTGGCACACAACGCACATCCCTTAAGGTGTTACAATGTGGATTTTATTGGCCTAGTATTTTCAAAGATGCTAAAACTTTTTGCTTAACATGTGATAAATGCCAACCAATGGGTGGTATTAGTGCTAGGGACCAAATGCCACAGGTTTCTATCCTAAATGTTGAAATTTTTGATGTTTGGGTTATTGATTTTATGGGTCCTTTTCCTTCTTCGTATAGTTTTACATATATTTTGCTTGCGGTTGATTATGTGTCGAAGTGGGTGGAAGCAAAGGCCACCCGAACTAATGATTCTAAAGTGGTTGCAGATTTTATTAGAACTAACATTTTTGCGAGGTTCGGAATGCCACGAGTGATCATTAGTGACGGAGGGTCACACTTTTGCAATCAGACCATTGAAGCGTTATTGAGGAAATACAGTGTCACCCATAAGGTTTCTACACCTTACCATCCTCAAACGAATGGCCAAGCCGAGGTTTCCAACCGAGAGATCAAGCAAGTACTTGAGAAGACCGTTGGGCCAACACGGAAGGATTGGAGCTTACGGTTAGATGATGCACTTTGGGCGTATCGTACGGCGTACAAAACCCCCATTGGGATGTCCCCCTTCCGACTTGTCTATGGCAAGGCGTGCCATCTTCCTGTTGAATTGGAGCACAAAGCACTTTGGGCCATCAAGAAGTTTAACATGAACCTCGAGGAAGCAGGAAGTCAAAGGAGATTGCAATTGAATGAGCTTGATGAGATACGGCACGAGGCGTACGATAATGCAAGCATTTACAAACAAAAGACCAAAGCTTTCCATGACAACATGATCCGTGGGAAATCATTCTCAATTGGGCAGAAAGTGCTATTGTTCAATTCCCGTTTACGTTTGTTTCCCGGTAAGTTACGTTCTAAGTGGATTGGACCGTTTGTTATTACTAACATATCTTCTTATGGTGCCATCCAGATTCAAAGTCTCAAAACAGGTCATGAATTCCAAGTGAACGGACACCGTTTGAAGCCATATTATGAGAACTTTGTTGAACAAACCGTGGATGATATTTCTTTGGGTGCCGTGGGCACAAATGGAGAATGAATGGGCTTTTCGTCCGGCTGTACGACGTTAAAGAAAGCGCTACTTGGGAGGCAACCCATGCAATTCAACAAAGGAAGACCAAGGAATTACTCCAATTCCAGATTTGCGTTCCTCAACTCTTCACTTTGTTATTTATTTCGAATCTGCCTATTTAGTTGTTTTAGTTGCTGTTTGTGTGTTTCTTTTTGTTTAGTGTGATTTTATGCTTGAAACATTGAGGACAATGTTTGATTTAAGTGTGGGGGGGTAACTAAGTGTTTTAGATGCAAATTCGTGGGATTTTATCACCCTTAACTTGGATACTTGTTCCTTGCTGTTTTTAAGTGTTTTTTAGCAGTTTTGATGTGTTTTAGTGTGTTTTGATGCAAAAATCCGAAAATCACATAAAAATTTGAAAAATTTGTTTTAAAAAACCCAAAAAGAGTTGTTTTTGTGTGTTTGTTTGTGTCTTAGGGTACCTTCCAACACAATGATGAGGATTTGGTTTTTAATTGCATGACTGTTAAAGAGAGTGATTAACATGGATGAAAGTTTGATGTACTCTTTGTTTATGCTTAGTTGTGGTTATAACTCATGAATTCACATGCAATCATAAAGGAAAAATCAGTTTTTGTAACATGCTTGAAGGAAGGAACTCAAACTAACGCTACAACCTTGTTAGACTTGAGCCTAAACGTTTATTTGGAGAGTTAAAATCTGTGCATTCTTTGTTTTCTAAGTCGTTGCATGATCTCATTATTCCTTGCTTGGTTGCTACTTAGAAGGCGTTTCATCATTTAGTTCCAAATGCTAGAACTCATGCCCATTTCATTCAAAGCATGTCATTGAATTGCATAACACATATTCAAGATGAAGTTGTGTAGTGACCACCACCTTAGCCAAAAAGCCGTGTGCCCTACTCCATTATATGTTTAAGTTTAACTCGTTGAGCCTTGTTTAGCCTTTTCTTTGTTAACCCACATTACCCTCACCTAGCCTAGATTAGGACTATCCATACCCTTGTTCTTGAAGCATAGTAAAGCATGATTCAAATTGAATTCCTTTTGATTTATGTTGGCAGAAAATAAGTGTGGGGGAAGTGTTTTTCATGAGGAATTGTGTGCCAAAGGCACGGCAAAGAAAAGAAAAAAAAAAAAAAAAATTCGTGGAAAAAGAAAAGTTGAAGAAAAAAAATATGAAAAGTTTGAAAAAAAAAAAAAGAGTTGAAAAATTGAGAAAAAGAGTTCCAAAGTATTGTTTGTTGAAGTAAGGGTCCAAAACAATGAATTCGGCCCTAAGAAGTTGTTTAAGTATCCCCCTTGTGTGTTAAAGTTAATTTCTGCAATCTAAGTGAATTCTAAGTCTCAATTTCATTGCTTTGCTTACTATTGCTTGAAGAACGTTTGTTTTCCATATCCGTTTTTGTTAGTCAATACCTTAAGCCCCATTACAACCCGTAACTTCTATCTTGAGTGTTATGTGTTTCAATTTGTGGAGTTTGAATTTGGTATGAGCATATGGTGTCACTGGTTCTCGCATCTAAGTAGTAGCATTCCATTCATGAGATCATATCTAAACATGCTTCTTAACTCTAGAAATTGCGTTCTTTGTGAAACATATATGTGAGCATTCGTTTTCATATCTACATCAATCTTCTCACATATGACTAGTGTAGGGTGTGGAGTTAGAAAATCTGAGTGAAAATAGAGTGTATATCTTGTAAGGAATTGAGGGAATTCTCTAAGGCATGTTACTACATTCAAAGCATTGTTTTAATTGATTACTTGTGAACTAGTGAGTAGTGGCTTTAATTAAGTATGTGCTTGTGTAAAGATGACTCAAATCTGTGGGGATAGCAATCTTTAACATGTCATGTGCATTGGAAATCCCTGAGGCAAACGTTGGAAGGTTTAGGTTTTGTTTTGGTTAGTTTGTTTCGTTTTGTTTTCTTTCTTTTGTTTGTTTTGCTCGAGGACTAGCAAAAGCTAAGTGTGGGGGAATTTGATAGGAGCATATTTATGCTCCTATGTTAGCTAGTTTTTATGCATTTTCGTTATGTTCTCTTCGTTAAAGTAGTCTTTTAAGCTACTTTCATGTGTTTTCAGGTTTAAAGGACATATTACATGAAATGGTGCGAAATGGAGCATTTTAGAGAAAAATTGAGCCGGAATGTTGTGTAGGCTAATGGTGCACGAGGAATGGACGAGCTTAGAGGTCATAGGAGCTTAAGACGTGAAGAAATGGAAGTGAAGAACAAAGAATTCGGAATTGGCAACCAAAGTTTCTAAAGTTGGAAGTTTCTATTCTTGGAGGTTTCCATTTTCGTGAGTTTCTATTCTTGGCTTTGGGCTTTTAGATGACATAAACCCTAAACTCCTTGTGGACCCTAAGCCTATGCCGCACCTAAACCCTAATCCTAGCCCACTTAATCAGCCACACCCTAGGGCCTAATCATTTAATTTCTGCCAAGTTAAACCCTAATCTATCTACCCTAAGCCCATGCCGCACCTAATGTTCTAGAAACCCTATTTTCTGGTGGATTTCCAACCCTTGCCGCACCCAAACCCTAGCCTATTTGCCTAACCTGATTTCTTTAGGGTTTGGCTGCCTATATATATGTGTTTTACCACCATGCCGCAAAAAATGATCCCTCTCCACAAATCAGAAAATCATCCAACCCTTTTCCGCACCTTGCCGCAGCCACCATCACCTTAATCCCTCCTTGCCGCAACCATCCTTTACTCCAGCCACCATTATACACCTCTATACACCATCCATACCCCTTGCCGCACCACTATATCATCCTAACTCCATTCCTAAACCAAAACCACATCCAAAAATCCCTTTAACCATCTCTGCCGCAGCAAGGAGAAGAAGAAGAGGAGCTTGACGTGCAGAAATTCAAAGTGGAATTCTTGGGCGTTTTAGGTGTAATCTTTCTTATGTCTTCGATGTTTCAATTCAATAAACTTTGTGTTGTGAGTATGAGGAACTAAACCCCCTTAGTTGGGGGGTAATTCGAAACCATGTACATGCTTGCAATATGATTTGATTACATTCAGTTGTTATTTCATAAGTTGTGGATTCAATTCGTTCATCTATTTGATTGATAACTTATTTGTGTATGTTGATTGAGAGTGCACGCTTAGTTTTCATGCATGAATATGATGCTAGATTATGAGGGAGTTTCACCTAATAGTTACAATCTTATAATCACAAGTAGTGAAGGTCGCTTGAAAACGATCGCGTTGAATGAATTCTTAGCATAAGTTTCATGCAATTCATAGTAACAAATGCTTTGTCAATGCTTATGTTTTTCATAGAACGTAATGATTCGTGCTTGTATCTCTATTATGCAATTCATGTAGGGAACTTGTAGGGAATGTTTTGGGTTGTCGTATGCAATCATCCAACCTAATAACTTGTGGAAAAACTGAGGGTTAATTAGTGCAATTCACGGTTAATTTGGGGCGTTGAGTATTCATAATTTATTGGAAGAACAACTGAAAATCGTTTTGTGTGCAAGTGTGACATGTGTGGAGAAGAACCTCCTAACTAGCCTTTTATCCATCCTTTTCATCCAAAAACGTTTTACAATCTGTTTAGTTTTAAGTCTCTGTTTTGTTTTCAATTTTCGTCCAATACAAATCCCCCTTTATTTTGAAGTCTTAGATTAGTTAGAAAGTGTTTTGATTTGTGTTTCTAAGTGTTTTGATTCAAGTTTTCACTCAATTTCGTCCAAGTTCTTGTTAGGTTCTCAAAACTGCCCAGAAAGTGGTTTTTAGGCAGTTTTGAGTCATTAGGTTGCTGTTTTGAGTTTTAGGTTTGTTTAAGTGTTTTAAAGTTTAGTTTTGCATTCTTTGAGTCTAGTTTAGTGTTTTAAACCTTGTTTTAGAGTTTTTAAGTCAGTTTCCAAGTGTTTAGCAATCCCTCCTAATCCCCGGTCTAGAACGATCCATACTTACATCTTTACTACAATTTGACAAAAAGAGGGTTTAATTTGTGTGCTTATCTATTTCGCATCAGTTCAAATAACAAAGTTAGCAACAAAGTGCTATTTGGAGCATTTTGGAGCATTTTTGGGCCAAGATTGGATAGTGCAAGCATGGAGACATGAGGATGGACGTTTTTGAAGATTTGAAGGCTAGAAATCAGCATGTGTGTGTGCAAGTGTGTTGACCTACAACTCCAAACATCCATCCACTACACCCATTACATCCACTCATTACCAAACATCCATCCACTACACCCATTACATCCACTCATTACATCCATCCACTACACCCATTACATCCACCACTCACCCACTACACCTATTACATCCACTCATTACCACAACACTCACCCATTACACCCATTACATCCACTCATTACAACTCCATACACTCCTCTCCGTAGCCTATAAATACTTCCACCCTTCACCATAATTTGGGGGCCATCATCCAAAGACACCACATCATCTACACAACTCTCCACCCTTCACCATAACTCACCTATATCCATCCACCACCACAAGAGACCATCCATTCACCACTCACACCTTGGTGCTGCATATTTGCAAGGAATGAGGATTGCTTGGAGTTGTGCTAGTCATTCAATTTGGATTGCTGGAGCATTCTAGGTGTATTCTACTTTGGTTTTCAATGTTTAATTTCAATTGTTTCTATTTAATTGCAAGTATGAGGAACTAAACCTCTTTTGGCTAAAGGAGAATTCGAAACCATGAATATATTTGCAATATGAATTGATTTCTTCCAATTGTGATTTGATAAGTTGTGATTGCAATTCAATTATCTATTTTATTCATAACGGATTTGTGTATGTTTATTAAGGATGCATACTTAGTTTTCATGCATGAATTTGATGCTAGGATATAAATAAGTTTCACCTAATCGTTACAAGTTTATATTCATGAGTACAGAAGGTTGCTTGTCACAATCGCGTTAATTGAATTCTTGGCAAACGTATCATGCATTCATAGTTACAATTGCCTCGTCAACACTTATGATTTTCATGGAACGTAATGATCTTAAATTGTATCTCTATTATGCATTCATGTAGGGGACTTTTAGAGAATGATTTGGGTTGTCGCATGCATTCATCCAATTCAAAGAGTAAAGGAAAATCTGAGGGTTAATTTGTGCATCACGGTTAATCTGGGGTGTTGAGCATCATAGTTTATTGAAAAGCAATTGGAGATTGATTTGTATGCAAGTGTGTCATGTGTGGAGAAAGACCTTCTAGCTAACCCATCATCCATCCAAAACAACCAATTTCGTGCAAATCTGTTTAGTTCTAGTTCCTTTACTTTAGTGTATCTAATTAGTTAGAATCTGTTTTAGTTTGTGTTTTTAAATGTTTTGAGTCTATAGAGTCTAGTTAAGTGTTTTTAAGTTTCTTTTTGTAAGTCAGTTTAGTTTAGATTAGCAATCCCTCCTAATCCCCGATCCAGAACGATCCCTACTTATACATATACTACAATTGTTAAAAGAGGGTTTAATTTGAATTGATTTCTTCCAATTGTGATTTGATAAGTTGTGATTGCAATTCAATTATCTATTTTATTCATAACGGATTTGTGTATGTTTATTAAGGATGCATACTTAGTTTTCATGCATGAATTTGATGCTAGGATATAAATAAGTTTCACTTAATCACTACAAGTTTATATTCATGAGTAGTGAAAGTTGCTTATCACAATCGCGTTAATTGAATTCTTGGCAAACGTATCATGCATTCATAGTTACAATTGCCTCGTCAACGCTTATGATTTTCATGGAACGTAATGATTTTTAATTGTATCTCTATTATGCATTCATATAGGGGATTTTTAGAGAATGATTTGGGTTGTCGCATGCATTCATCCAATTCAATGAGTAAAGGAAAGTCTGAGGGTTAATTTGTGCATCACGGTTAATCTGGGGTGTTGAGCATCATAGTTTATTGGAAAGCAATTGGAGATTGATTTGTATGCAAGTGTGTCATGTGTGGAGAAAGACCTTCTAGCTAGCCCATCATCCATCCAAAACAACCAATTTCGTGCAAATTTGTTTAGTTCTAGTTTCTGTTTTGTTTTACTTTATTTTCGTCTAAAACCCAATCCCCCTTTACTTTAGTGTGTCTAATTAGTTAGAATCTGTTTTAGTTTGTGTTTTTAAGTGTTTGGAGTCTATAGAGTCTAGTTAAGTGTTTTTAAGTTTCTTTTTGTAAGTCAATTTAGTTTAGATTAGCAATCCCTCCTAATCCCCGGTCCAGAACGATCCCTACTTATACATATACTACAATTGTCAAAAGAGGGTTTAATTTGAGTGCTTAACTTTCATCGCATCAATAGGCTTGAGGAATTGTGTGTTAATTCCTTAGTCCTTGTACCTTTATTTATAGTAATAACGAAGAAAGAAACTTGCTCTCTAAGTAATACAAAGTCTATTAGGAAAGATCTTCGAGATCACAAATGATTCCTAATCTATCTTTACTTAGGATTTACAAAATCACAATATGTATTAGAAAATATGTCACAACACTCCCCATTGAGTGTGCAAATACTCAAGTAGATGGGCATCAGATCTTCAAGTAAATGTAGAAGTTGTTGATGAAGTCGTCTCGTCTAGTCGGCACAAGTAGCAAATGCAATTCTCAAAACAAACGAATGAACGCATGGAGGGTAAAACAACAAAACCTCGCTATGGCAAAACTCAAGGTGGGACAAAATCCCATAGCAAAAGGAGAAAAGTGAGAAGTGGCATTAAGTCAAAACTATACGTCTTTGGGACACAAGTAGAACGTACATAAGGGTATAACCAACTCAAGATGGGTGTCTTGTTAAAACCTAGTCATGTAGCAAAAACCCAATGGAAAAAATGCTCCTAATCATAGTGAAAAAAAGGACATTAAGAACAAGTCAGTATACTTTTGGATACTGCCCTTGAGTTTGTCAGAACTTCCAAATAAAACTATAAACATCGCAAATGAGAAAGTTACGCATGCCAATTCCTTGGACAAGCTTCTGGAAAGTAGACTTCTGCAATGACGTCCTATAGAGGTCGGCAGGGTTCTCTAGGATCAGACTGCTTGACTTTAATCTTCTGATGCTCATGCTGATGTAAATACAATATGCTTGGCGTTGACTTGTTGGATGTATCATGATTTGGTCAATACATACAACGTTATCTTCATGGATCATTATTGGGACTTAACGATAGATGAAAATCGTAGGGATTTCAAATATGCTCAACAAGAGTTCTTGACCATATTTTTCACGTGATGAGATATAAGGAGTCTTGGAACGATTCAAATATTTCACAACAAAAGGTCTATATCATGGACCTCCAAGATATTGCAATGTTCCTTCATGGTAAAGACAAAAACATTTGGGAACGTACCTTGTACGGTCAGATAGATAGTCTGATTCAGCGAAGCCCATGCTGGAAATGTGCCCTAAAGCCAATCATATGATGATACTTTACGGACATTTCATATGTTAAACTAATCTAGTTTAATATAAAGGGCAAAGATTATTGTTTAAAACCGTCTCATATAAATGTTATATGCTTAAACGATAAGTCCAAGGAATATATAATTGGGAGAATGTGGCCATTCTCTTTCGTGAGACCATTCTCTTTCGTATACATATCCTAAACGTTCCTGATCATAGGATTGCCAATTGGCCATTGACAATCTGTTAAAATCAGTACGTACTATGTCTTCTCTTAGGGAGAGTGATTGGTCTCGAGTCATTGGTGTGATTGATACCAAGACAAGCATGTAGGTGCTCAATAGAGAATGAGTCCACTGAACGCGATCAACAAGGAGTTCTCATACTTATGTCACACGAGAACTCATGATTGGGATAATGCAAAGTAATCCTTTGACCTGAGGTATCATACTTGTCTTGTGGTTAGGTCCTTAATCTTTGACTATTTCAAAGTCACTCCATTAAAGGGTGTCCATGGTATAGTTAAGGTTAAGCCATTTAGCCATAGAGGCAAGTGAATGCACAACAAGGGATCTTTAACCTTCAAAACATTTGAGTGAGAATACTCTATAATATGATTAAGAATCTCTGGCCAGAGTATGAATGAGATTTAGGAAGTCGTTCCAAATCACATTCAAGGTAATCATATAAGTAAAAGAATCACATTGGATAATAAATATGAATAAACTATCAAACCAAACAATGTGGTCAAGAGTATTGTGTTAGAGAAAGACTGTATTGCATTGTAATCCTAAACTGAATAGGTTCTCCACCTTTTCTGATTAGCGTAGGTAGCCATGATATACTTCTAGGTGTCACTCATGGTTTGTGGAAGCCCTAAAGGTGTATAATCACTAAAGGGAGAATTGAAAGTATGTTTCAATTCACAATCGATTTGAAGAGTTCTAATCGCCCACTCTGCCTTGCTAAAATGAACTTAATGTATCGTACACCGTGTAAGGTAGAGATTGAAGAAACAACAGAGATGAGTAAGGATAATTAAATGGTTTAATTATTTATGGCTAGGATTAATTAATATGTTAATTAATTAAACGAATAAGTTCATTTTAGGTTTTGAGTAATTATTCGACCTCAAGGCCCATTGGGCTTAGCACCCTCAAGCCCATGAACTTAAGTTGTATAACAACTTAATGACTAAAGACTCAAAATGGCCCAAATAGCCCAAAGCCTTTAGAAGGCCAGGCATATTGTAAATGAATGGGTTTTGGTTCTTTTTGTCACTTAAGTGAAGTGACTATATAGAGGACTTTGTAGCCAAAAGTTCATAAAGGTTTTCTAGAGAAAAAAAAATGAGAACACAAAGCTTTCTCTTCTCTTAGGAAGCCGGCCACCCTAGAGGAAAATAGCTAGCAATCTTTCTTCCTCTAGGTCACTCATCTCTTCCTCAATGCTCTCCTTAGTGTGGAGACTTAGAGGTTCCCTATTTTGTAAACTTGGAGAATCCATTCCTTCATCCATCCAAGAAGTCATGGAGCTAAGAAACAAAGTTCCTTCATTCACATCCATGGAGTCAAGAAGCAACGAGACTAAGGAAAGCAGGCTCTCACATGGGTGAATATCCTTTGCTAAGCAAATAGGTGCTTCAAAGGTATAAAAGTTTCTCAACTCTTTTCTTTAAGATTTGAGTTGAGTCTTGGTTCACCACAATTACTAGGCCTTGAATTTTATGGGTAAAGTTTTGTTTTTCAGTACATACAAGCATGATTCCACCTTTTAATTGTTGATTGCATGCATAGATGTTGCTCAAATGAACTTGTTTTCACAAATATTTCCTTCATCCCATAAGGTAGGCATCATTCTGAAGATCAATGGGGTGTGATCTATTATGAGATACATAGGGATAAATAAGACTAATCTATAGAAACAGAAAAACGTCCTTTGCACCAATTTGGTGATGGCATGTAACCCAGTGCTGCTTTATGACAAATGAAATTATCAGCACATAAGATGTTCGATCTAATGCATTGAGCTAATTACAACAAACTCAATTGTACTCAGATATGGTTGCCTCAAGTTCCAATGTGGAATCTTATGCTCTATAACCTTCAAAAAGGTATCATTTTCATCTAGTGTACAGACGATCAGGGTATACTCGGACATAACACCTTATAGGTTTAGTTCAACTGGTGGACTAGAATACCATCACAACTAGCTAGAAACTTCAGGTCGAGGTAATGTTAAGTTTTCCTGAGATCATTCATCTTAGAGTCTGACTTCAAGTGCGAGTCAATTTCCTCAACTCTAGCAATTTCAAATTTTGTACACTCAGGGGCATATATCCCTAACTGATCAAATATTCACTTAGATAGGTATATCACACCCGTCTAGATAATTCTACATTTGCAAAATGAAGGCCTTATTAGAACCGAGAGGGTGTTCGTGTGGTCTATAACTATTTGAATTAGTACATGTAAGTCCTTTGGAAACTCCATATAGGTTTCGTATCATGATCCTAAAGATACTACAACCACGTTTGTAATGCTGCAATCAATCATATGGCGAATGAGAGAAACCTTGTGCCACAATGCGTCATTCACACTATTTCATTCATCTCATTCATCATAGATTGATTCTTCTAGTTGACCAATCATTTCTACATTGATGTTAATCAATGGAACGCGGTTCGTTATCGTCACTTTTCATTTACGTTGGTAGTTACCGTATAAATGAAACATCATCTATGATAATCTCATTCCAATTCCATATCTTATCCAAACTAGTATACTAGACCAAGAACTTCAGGTCTCGAGAGGAATCCAGATTTAATCTCATGAGATGAGAATGATTGAGACAACGATCGATGGACGGATTCATTTTTGCCATGTTCCTCCATTTTCGGGAAGGTGAATCATTCGAACCAAGTGATTTGCCATGCTTTTGGCGCATGACAAATTGTTTGGCTAGCCTCCAATATACAAGGGTCAGCCACAGTAGTGGCGTTCCTGCTTTCGAGGATGAAGGTCCATTGTACATTTGGTACATTTATCTTTGCAGGCACTTTTGCAACTGGTATATGTGATTTCGTCACTTTTGCTAGATCAAAGGAAGCGTCTGGTTATACTCTGACAATTTAGATTAGGATCGAGATGAGACATAGTGGGGACATCCATGATAATTAGCGTCATTCTTTAGAAACATTGATGTTCTTATCTCCCTCTAACGGCGGAAATACTGTCTCATAAAAGTATCCGCAAAACAAGCGGTAAAGAGATTGTCTATCAAAGGTTCTACGTAAAAAATATTAGAAGGAGAATCATAATCAATATAGATTCCCATCTTTCTCTGAGGACCATTTTTTTGTACGTAAAGGCGGCACAAATGGCACATAGACCACACAACTAAAGACACATAGATGCGATATGTTGGGTTCGTATATGGTAACCAATTGACATGCACTTTATAAGGTTGGGTTGTGACGGGCCTCAGGTGGACCAAGATGGTTGCTTGCAATATTGCATGGCTCTAAGCAGAGATCGAGAATTTGGTACATATGCTAATGATCGCGCAATCATTTGAAGGCATTTAATGAATGTTTTTGCTGAGCCGTTCTGGGTAGAAGCATGGGGTAGTGGATGTTTAACTACAAAAACCCACCCGATATGCAATATCCATAGAAAGTTTTCAATGTAAATTCTCCAACTTATCCAATTGAAGATATTTGATTAGATAATCAGGATGGTGAGCCATGAGCTTGTTAATCTAAGCCACCAGTGTGGAGAAGGCAGCTTATAGACAACAACCACATGTGTGACCAACGTGTAGTAGCATCAACCAATACCATAAAGTATTTAAATAGTCCGCATGGTGGTTGAATCAGTCCATAAATGTCTCCTTGAATAATTTGTAGAAAAGATGGAGGGTGCAAAGGCATGATACGCTTCCAGGTATAATGTCTTTACTTCTAGTAAGAAGATGCCCAAATTAGTGCATCACGAATCATCCTAGATATCCTAAATGTACATCCACAGCAAAAATTCCTTTGGAATCTCGGGCTTCTGGTCGGCCACATAGTGGGCCGAAATGGGTGTAATCCACTTGTTAAGCGTTCCATCTTCAATAGAATACACTTCTGGCTATATTCGTATGAAGCACAAAGGAATTTTACTCCATTTTCTACATTGGTTTCAATATGGCAATAGTGCTCTCAAATATCCTTAAAGCTAAAAAAAAAAAGCGTTCTTCCGAAATGAAGTGAGTATATGAAGGAAAAATTTTGTCCTAGCTAATAAGAACATGTGAGAATATTTGAACACATATGCAAACTATTAACACATTAAAGTAGGCATGCATTCAAAACAATTCTAAAACCCATGACTTTCAAAGCCTAGTGAATGGTGAACCAAGAGACTATTTAACAACATTAAAGAGAAAGAAGGTTTTAGAGATTCATTACCCTTGAAGCTCATCCTTGTTTACACAAGGGATTCACCCAAGTGGAGGGCCTTCAAGTCACCTCCTAGCTCCTTGGATCTTCCTTGTGATTTCCTTCCTTTTGATGCTCCTTTGCTCCTTGAGGATGTGAGGAAAGGATCTCCAAAAACACCAAAGGTTTGATGTCTCTAAGTCTCCACACCAAGGATGAGGTGTGAAGATGAAATGGATGACTTAGAGAAGAAAAGATTGCTAGCTATTTCTTCCCTATGTGGCCGGCCTCCTTGTAGAGAAAAAGAGAGAAAATGTTTCACCTCTTTGCCTCTAGGAAACCCTAATGAGGTAAAAGCTATAAAGATGCTTTTATATCTCTTTTCTTAGGTGAGTGGCAAACTTGCAATTAAGCAAAACTTCCCACTACCCTTGCTATGGCCGGCCATCTTAAGTGATTGGGCTATTTGCCCATATTTGTTTTAGTTGTCATACAACTTAAACATAATGGGCCTAGTGGACCAAACCCTTTTGGACCCCGAAGCCCAAAACTAACTTAAAATCCCAATACGAACCTTTCATAAAATTAATTAACTAATTAATTAATCTTGACCATTCTCAATTAAACCATTTAATTGCTTATCCATCTCATTTATATTTCTTCACTTTCATCCTTACTCGGTGTACGATCTATTAGGTTCCAATTAGCGAGGCAGTGGGCGATTGGTACTCTTAACGATCGATTGTGAATTGAAACAACATTTCAATTCTCCCTTTGTTGAAGATTAGTGTTTGCTAATCTTCAGGGCTTCCACAAACCATGAGTGACACCTAGCAGTATGTCATGGCTACCCAAGCTAAGTAGAATTGGTTGGAGAACCTATCTAGTTACAATCACAATGCAATACGGTCCTTCTCTAATACAATACTCTTAATCACATTGTTTGAGTGATCGTTTGTTTCATGTCTACTATCCAATGTAATACTTCTCTATATGATTCAATTGAATATGATTTGGAACATACTTCCTAAGTCATATTCGTATGCTTTGGCCAAAGACTCCCGAATCATATCTTAGAGTATTCTCCTTCCACCATGGAAGGTTAGAGATCCCTTGTTGTGCATTCATATGCCTACATGACTAGATAGCTTGACCCCAACAATGCCGTGGACACTCTTGATGGAATGCCTTTGACATGATCAAAGATCAAGGACCTAACCATTAGACATCTATGATGCCTCAGGTCAAAGGACTACTTTGCATATTGCAACTTATAAGTTCTTACATGACATGTATGTTCAAGCTCTCTTTTGATCGTTGTTCAGTGTACTTAATTACTCTTTCAAGCACCTATGTGTTTGTCTTAGTGTCCAACACTAAATGACTTGAGACTAGTCATACTCATGCTTGAGTTGACATAACACATACTAACCTTAGCGGATTGTCAATGCCCAATTGGCAATCCTATGGCTAGGAACGTTTTAGGAATGAACATAAGAGAAAGGTCTCGTTAATTTAACTTACTTAAATCACTTCTCTCTTAGATCAAATACATTCCTTGGATTCCCTTATTGCTTAAACACATGATACAATAAATAGTGATTAACAATAAGCTTTGCCCTTCATTAAACATATAATAGTTTAATACATTAAGTATTCCAAAAGCTATTACATCAAATGAGTGGCTTTGTGGGCATACTTCCAACAGTATAATGCTTCCCTTTACTATAAAATTAGTACCATTGGACAATATAGAGCAGTGCCATGCCCCCACAATCAGGTTGGATAAGCCTGAAAGGGTTTTAGGGGATAATTAAGTATGAGGTTAGCATAGAACCAGATAGCTAACTTCCCACAAAACATACCTAAGCATGAATTAATTATATTAGTCACATGTAGCAACTTTCGTTAATTAACTCTTATTCGAGAATAATAGTGTCATCCAAACACCAATCTTAAATCTGAGAACAAAAGAAATTGTTCACAAAGTAAACCAAAATGTACTAGGAGGTTCGGCCAATATGGCCTTCCATGTCAAATTTTGCTCGCCAATGTTTTACGTGGAGCAAAATTAGTCTCACAGATTGACTACGGGAATGGTACTTCTCAACAACATTGGTAGAGCCATAGACAAGTGCAGAATCAATGATCTATTTTGTCAAAACGAAATTAAATTATGTAGGGTTGAGATTTGGGAATACTATCTCTTATTCTTGAAGTGTTTAGGTCATAGGTGCCAAAGATTATGTTTCGGGCATGATACCACCTCCTGGCAGGCCCATATTCTACCATATGTTGTAAAACAAACTCGAATTTAGATTGTGAGATAGACAAACCCAAACTTGGGTTCGGTAGGCTCTAACCAAAGCTGGAAAGGTTTGTTTGGTAGGCCTTTGCCGAAGCAAAACAATACCGTTCGATGCATCTCTGCATGCACATCGGTGCTTCTCTACCGAAGTAAGGCACCACCATTCGGTAGACTCCAGTCGAAACTGGGTCTATACTGTTCAGTATTTCCTACCCGAATTGATGGGGTACCTTTTCTCACAAGCGTTGTAGTAATTAGATCCAAGAACTTGTTAAACTTTCGCTCTCTATATTGCTTCTTCATGAGCAATTTAGAGATATGGAAGGACAAGAAAGACTTTCTCTATTCAAAATTTAATCGGATGTAAACTTCATAATTGTACCTATTTATGGACGTAAAAGGTTTCAATCATGTCTTTTTTGGGGCAAGAATTCATTTTGAATGATTTGAAACGGTCCTTAGGAGTGAGTCAAAGACCCAAGGAGTCTTTGGCAGTGAGGTACTTCCATTTGATATGCTTCAGGCATAAGTCTTCAAATGAAGATCCTGGCGGAGGCTTATTCAGCTCTTCCACGCCATAACTGGCTACCATGATTTCGTAACTAATTGTAGTCAAGCGAAGTGTCATGTCTTGTATCCACATAAAGTAGTTTCTTGTTCGAAACTTCCAAATCAGTGAAATCGAACTTGTTATGGTTCAACAATATGTTGAATGGCGGAAACAAGAATGTGATTGGTGCTTTAGGAAAGAAAATCTCCATAAACATCAAAGTTAGAACATTTAGATTCTAAGACATGGTTTGGTTTAAATAGATTTAAGCATGGAGAAATTAGGGTCTTAACATGAGCGTTGCGCGTTAAGAAACTTCAGGTTTGTATGACATTTTTCCAAAACTTCAAGTTCAGAAGTATGAACTTCAAGTTCATAATACCTGCAAACAAACACAATATATACAAGATAAAAATACGCAACAAATAAATGCATGTAGGTCTTCAGGGCTTATGATGGTGATTTAATTAATTATTGGTCTTTGGGCAATGGGAAGAATTGGGAGAAAAATTTAAACCCAATAGTGGCAAAACAAATATATATATTAGGCAACTAAAATTGGTAGGCCAAATTGGACCAAAGCCACAAGTGGCTAAAATTGTGAAAATTAGGAGGTCCAAGCCCAAAATTGGGTTGGAAATATCTTAGATCGAGCAAGCCAGACCCAAACACACCAAAAATTAAAAAGGGGCATTGTAGGTCTAAATCAGCAATAGACCATACAAAGGCGCTAATCCAGTGTGGCGAGGTGCAGGGAAAACAAAAGTTCCACGCGAGGGCCGAATCCAGTGCAAGCCAGGCATACATGCACCAGCGCTGGGCTGTGATTGAATGTGGTGCAGTGCGGGGAAGAAGGTAAGAGCCCATAAGAGCTTAACTGTTTCTTGGGCTAAGAAAGGGCAAGCCATTAAAGCCTCAAGGGTTGGTGACAAAGCAAAGCCCAGATGGGTTTGCAATGCGGGCCGAAGGAGAACAAGCCCAGTAAGGCTCAAGTCTGGACTAAGAAGCACCCCAGCAACACTAGGTGTGCTCATCGAAATTGGGGATCAGCATCGCCACTTCAAGAGGTCGTGTTTTGGTAAAAAAGTAGTGTGTGAGATGATGGTTCGTCTGAGAACCATCATTTGGTGGCGGAGTGGTAGCCTCGACGTCCACAAACGAAGAACTCCGTGGGATTGAAATTGAAATTTCGAACTTAGGTGAGATTTCAAAGAAATGTCGACCACAAACTCCATCGACAATGATTGCAGGTCATCGGAGTTGGCCTGGGCTACCCCAAATTGGTGGCCGTGGCAATGGTTCACAGGTTCGAGTCGAATGACAGGGAAAACAACATTCGTCATTGTTCTGGGTTTTCAAGAAAGTTGCAGGCTTACTTGACTCACTACACACGGCTTGACTCGCTTTGCAGATGCAGGTTGCTAGCAGCTTGCTTAGCAGCGCAGTTTCGAGCCGTTGCATGTTCGGTTCCAAAAACCCTAATTTTTTTTTTCAATTCAATTAAATTCATTCATATTCACTATAATTCATAGCAATATCAATTCACATAATTCAACAAGATTATGAATATAATGCATACACAATTCATGTAGAATCCAAAATTCAAAAAATGTAAAGTGGGATCATGCATTATGGTGAATGTTTATGTTATTAGGGCTGTAAAAATATCAAGATAAAAATCGTTGTTTTGGAACAACTTGATTGCGTGATGATATTGGTGAATTGGTTTGATGCATAAAATTATTTCTTCAATTTCAGCTTTCCATCTCCAAAAATTGTCTTAGATTCAAGAAAAATATTGTAAATTGAATCAATAAAAATATATGAATTCAACAAAATAAAAAAACTAATCAATTAAGAAAAATTGAAACGTACTCCCCTATAGAAGACAAAGAATCTTCTTTAGCGCAGCGTGAAGAGCATGCTGATAACATGTTATGGCCTATATTTGACTGAGGGATGCGGCAAAGCACAGCTTAAAGAGCGGCTGATAACGTGTTGAGGAATTGTGTGTTAATTCCCCAGTCCTTGTGCCTTTATTTATAGTAATAACGAAGAGAGAAACTTACTCCCCAAGTAATACAAAGTCTATTAGGAAAGATCTTCTAGATCACAAAGGATTCCTAATCTATCTCTACTTAGGATTTACAATCACAATATTTATTAGAACATATGTCAAAACAACCGGAAACTTTTCATTTATAAGTAAAAAGAAATATTTGTTAATGTGCTTATTTCTTAGAAAAATGCTAAGTAGACTAAATTTGTAGGTTAATTTGCAAAACAAATGATGTGTCACTAATAGGAGCATATTTATGCGACTTAGTTAGCTTGTTTCTTGGCATTTATGTTGTTAGTTCGTAGTTATTTTAGTATTTTAAGCTATTTTCGTGTGTTTGTAGGTCCAAAGGGTTAATGTGGCAAAGAAGTGCATTTTGGAGCATTTTGGAGCATTTTTTAGCATGGAATGGATAGCATATGCTTGGAGCAAAAGGAATGGACAAAATTTGAAGTTTGTGCATCATCATCTCCCTATAAATAACCACTTTAGCACACTCATTTCACCCAACACATCCACTCATTACAACCACCCAACACATTCACCTACCACTACATCCACTCATTTCACCCAACACATCCATTCACCTACCAATACATCCACTCATTTCACCCAACACATCCACTCATTACAACCACCCAACACATTCACCTACCACTACACCCAACACATCCACTCATTACAACCACCCAACATATTCACCTACCACTACATCCACTCATTTCACCCAACACATCCATTCACCTACCACTACATCCACTCATTTCACCCAACACATCCACTCATTTCAACCACCCAACACATTCACCTACCACTACATCAACTCATTACCACCATCCACTACATCCTCTCCCTAGCCTATAAATATATCCATCCAAAGACACATTCAGGGGGACAATTTAAGGAGAAGGGAGGAAGACACATTCTGCCGCAAGGCAGAGTCTTTTCTTCTTAACCATTCTACACATTCCCACAACAAAAACACAATTCCATGCACCTTCATTTCCCTTCCCTTGCCGTGACCTCCATCCAACCTAAACACATTCAGCCATTCCCTTCCATATATCCATATGCATCCATCAAACCACACCTTGTGCTACAACAAAGAGAAGAATGAGGACCCTTGGACGTGCTTGCCATTCAAGTTGGATTATTGGAGCGTTTTTAGGTGTTTTCATTCTTTTGTTTTCAATGTCTAAATTTGTTTATCTTTGCTTTGTGAGTATGAGGAACTAAACCCCCCTTAGCTAGGGGGAATTCAAAGCCATGAACATACTTGCAATATGAATTGATTACCTTCAGTTGTGATTTCATAAGTTGTGAATTCAATTTGTTTAACTGCTTGATTGATAACTTATTCATGTATGTTTATTAAGAGTGCACACTTAGTTTGCATGCATGAATATGATGCTAGAGTATAAGGGAGTTTCACCTAATAGTTACAAACTTATATTCACAAGTAGTGGAGGTTGCTTATAAACGATCGCGTTAATTGAATTCTTGGCAGGAGTTTCATGCTCATCATAGTAATGAATGCCTCGTCAATACTTATAGTTTTCATAATGCTTAATGATCTTTGATTGTATCTTTATTGTGCTGTTCACGAAAAGGACTTTTGAAGAATGCTTGAATTGTTGTATGCGCTTTCCCATCCAATTCAATAACTTAAGGAGAACTTGAAGGTTAATTTAAGCGGACTTAATTAACCTGGGGTGTTGAGTTTCATGATTTATCGAAAGAACAACTGAAAATTGGTTTAGTGCAAGTGTGTTATGTGTGGAGAAGAACCCTCTAGCTAGCCCATAATCCATAGTTTACCCAAATTCGTCCAAAATTTGTTTTAGTTTACAATCTGTTTGTTTTGTTTTCAAATTCGTCAAAATCAAATCCCCCTTTACTTTAAAGTGTTTGATTAGTCAAAATCTATTTTGATTTGTGTTTTTAAGTGTCTTGAGTCAAGTTAGAATCTAATTTCGTCCAAAACCATCCCTAGAGTCAGTTTAGAGTCTAATTCATTGTTTTAAGCTGTTTTGAGTCTTTTAAACTAGTTTTGAGTCTTTTTAGTTTGTATTGCATCTTTTGAGTCTAGTTTGGTATTTTAAACTTAATTTTATGTTTTTAAGTCAGTTTAGAGGTAATTAGCAAGCCCTCCTAATCCCCGGTCTAGAACGATTCCTACTTACATTCTTTACTACAGTTGATACAAGAGGGTTTAATTTGTGTGTTAAGTAATTTTTCCATCAAATTTTTGGCGCCGTTGCCAGGGATTAGCAAATAATTTGCTAATCCCTTGTTATTTCTTTTTGTATATTTTCGTGTCTTTTGTTTTTAGTTACTGACTTTGTTTTTGTTTGTGTTTTTGTTTTTTTTTTGTTTTTTTTTTTGTTTTTTTTTTGTTTTTTTTTTTGTTTTTTTTTTGTTTGTTTTACTTTTGATATTTGATTTAGTTTTGTTTCCTTGATTTCGGGTAGTAGAGAAGTAAGACATGGATTTTGCTACCATTCAAGCTCAATTGGCGAAACTTACTTCTCAATTGTCACAATATCCTGAAAGGACCACAATGCAAAGTGTCCCTACATATGGTGTGTCCTATGGGCAAGGATATCCAACTCATCAATGTTCTCAATTCGCTGCGAATGAGAACATTGATGAGTTGGATATCCTTGCCCATAGGACACACCATATGTAGGGAAACTTTGCATTGTGGTCCTTTCAGGATGTTCTCAATTCGCTGCGAATGAAGATTGTGGAGCCAAAAATATTCACAGGGCGACACGTGGATTTTTGGACAAAAATGACAAAAATACCCTTGCAGTACAACGAGGTTCCTACGCGCAAGCAGCGGACAACCCTCTTTCAACCAAGACAGAAGTGCCCAAAATAGGTAACAATTCAAAGTCCATCTCATCAAATCCTTTCTACAAGGTAATTCCCAAACACATTCCTTTTAAATTATGTTAATTGGCTAATTAATGGGTTTATTGCCTAATTAACCCATTAATTGTCAATTAAACCATCCATTATATCCAAATAACTACAAAATACATCCAATTCAACCCTAAAACACCACATGGCCGGCTATCCCCATTTCAAAACCTAATCCATCACTTTTTTCTACCTTTTTCGCCATTTCTTCATTTTTATTACCCAATAAATTCAAAAACCACCAAAACATTCATCTTATGTTTAATAGCCAAATAAATTGGCTAATTAAACCTAAATTAAACCTAAAAACCCTAGCCACCTCCTATCCCTATAAATATACTCCCATTCTCACCAAAAAGCTAATTCCAACACTTTGGCAAAAATCCCAAAATTCTCTAAACACTCTTTCTCTCTAAATTCTAACTTTGGCATCGGAGGTTCTTCGGCCAAAGCCCCCCACATTCATCGTGGGCACGTGAGGCTCTTGGCCTTAACCTAAGGTGTTAATTGTTTTGTAGGTGCAAAATCGTCCAAGATCGAGGAGGAAGAAATTTGCATCCACAAATTGGTGCTTTCATTAAGAGTTGAAATCCATACTCGTAGAAGACTCTCGCACAAAAAAGGTTTTTTCTTTATTTTCTAGTCCATTTGAATATTTTTCATACGTTCTTATTATTAGAATTTTTTATTTGCAAAGGTTCTTTGATAAAACGTATAAGCAAAATATAATGGCTAGAAATTTAGAAAATTCCATAAGTGAAAATTCTAGTGTTCAAGAAATGGGAGTGCGGAGATCCGTGAGGCAAAATGCGACAATAAGGGGAGCAGCATCACCACCACGAGTTTCCACCATGGGAATCACCGCGGTGGCTACCTCAGTAGCCACCCACGGCGAGGTCCATGGTGCCTTCACCACGGCCACCATGGGAACCACCGCGGTGGCTACTTCGGTAGCCATTCGTGGCGAGGTCCATGGAGCTTTCACCACGGCCCGAGCCGTGCCATCCAAGGCTCACGGTACCAAGACCACGACCCAAGCCGTGCCATCCAAGTTTACATAGACCCAAGCCCAAGCCTCGCATTCACATGCACCGCGCGTTGAGCAGCCTGCTTCCGTCGAGCAGCCCACTCCCGTAGCCCAGCCTGCTCCTGCCAAGCAGCCTGCTCTCGTGACCCAGCCTGCTCCCAACGAGTAGCCCACTCCCGTGGTCCAGCCTGCTTCCGTCGAGCAGCCCACTCCCGTGGCCCAGCCTGCTCCTGCCAAGCAGCCTGCTCTCGTGACCCAGCCTGCTCCCGACGAGCAGCCCACTCCCGTGGTCCAGCCTGCTTCCGTCGAGCAGCCCACTCCTGTGGCCCAGCCTGCTCCTGCCAAGCAGCCTGTTCTCGTGACCCAGCCTGCTCCCGACGAGCAGCTCAATCCCGTGGTCCAGCCTGCTTCCGTCGAGCAGCCCACTCTCACGGCCCAACCTGCTCCTGCCGAGCAGCCTACTCTCGTGACCCAGCCTGCTCCCGACGAGCAGCCCACTCTCACGGCCCATCATGCTTCAGTGGCTTTCCAAGCAGCCCAAGTCGACCCAAGACTATCTCAACCATCCGGACCTATCATCGAGCCGGGGGCATTCTCACCATATTTTTTCGCGGATTTGACATTTCCCAATTCAAATCTCGCGCCCGGAGTCTACCACATTTCCACTGCCCAAGGAGGCGCATTCCTTCCAAGCTCTTCCAATCCAAATGGCGAACAACACTTGTCTCGACAAGTCATAGAGTTGACGAGCGCCCTTGCACAACAGACAACTTTGGTGAATCAACTTTTGCAACGCATCAGGATCCAACGTGCCCCGGACGAGGTATCCAGAAGTAGGACAAGGGCAGACGAACCTTTCCAGCAGCGTCCCGGCAAGCAGCCATTCGACCAGCCACGAGCCAAACGTTCAGGCAGTGTACATTCCTGATTGGGCCCCCGAGATAGCGTATACTCCCGTCTTAGCGTTCGGAGGGGCGTGTACTCTCGACTAGGCCCACGGATAAGCATACATTCACGGTTGGGGTCACACTCCGATAGTCAACATGAGCAACCTTTCGGACAAAGTGTTCATTCACGGCTAAGCCCACAAGGAGCATCATCCACCTCACATCAGAGTAGGCAGCACAACGGACGGAGAGAAGCAGTCACTCAATCCAGCTCAAGTTCAACTAGCAGTCTGCGAAGAACTCGCTCGCCTGCTAGGAACGCACCACATGCACTGCATCTGCGGCGTAGACGAGCCAAACACATGGAAGAGCAGCCTAGACCAGCAAGTCATGGCTGGGGGCAGCCGAGAGCTCCGCTACCCCAACAAAGGCAAATTCAGGAAGAAGTAGAGAGACTCTTGACCAAGCGATTGCATGATTTCCAACGCAACGAGGTCACCGACGAGGCACTACGACGGAACATGACCAACATAAGCAGGTCACCCTTCACGGACGAGATCGAGCGGGCAGAGCCTCCACGAGAGTTCAGCATGCCACATTTCACATCTTTCAAAAGGGATGAAGACCCGGAGAGACACTTAAAGTGCTACCGAAGCGCAATGATCCTTTATCGAAACAACGATGAGCTTATGTGCAAGATATTCGCAACCACTCTACAAGGCGAGGCGCAAGATTGGTTCTACACCCTGCCGCCACAATCCATCCGGAATTTCTACGAACTTTCTTTGGTTTTCACCAAAGAATATTCATCCTATCGCTCGATCAAAAAGAAATCTGATCATTTGTTCAACGTCAAGAAGAACCCAAATGAGTCATTTCGCGACTATGTGAGGAGGTTCAAAGTAGAGAAGGCAAAAATAGTCGGATGCAACGACTCGATAGCTAGAGCAGCCTTCCAAAAAGGACTTCCAGCAGACCACCCGCTATTCGGAAAATTGATCATGAAAGAAGATCTAACTCTGGCAGACTCTTTTGCTTTGGCAGAGAAGTATGCACTTTGGGATGAGGCTCGCCAATGCACATTCAAGGACTTGAAGAAGTACCCGACATCACCTCCTTAGAAGCAGCGGAGGACTTATTCACATGTTTGACGGTATCTAAAGTAGCAATAAGCTCTACCATCATGCGAGAAGAGATGGGGGCCCGACTACCTGTATTCCACAGTTACCTGTATTATACAGTTCAAAAGCTCTCCTCGATGTTATTAAAAATTCAAAAGCTAACTTTGGCGATAGTTGTTGCAACCCAGAAGTGTGGATGCAAATTTTCTCCTCTTCGATCTTGGACGATTTTGCACCTACAAAACAATTAGCACCTTAGGTTAAGGCCAAAAGCCTCACGCGCCCACGATGAATGGGGGGGGGCTTTGGCCGAAGAACCTCCGATGCCAAAGTTAGAAATTTAGAGAGAAATAGTGTTTAGAGTGTTTTTGAATTTTTGCAAGAGGTTTGGAATTAGTGTTTGGTAGAAATGGGTGACTATTTATAGGACCAAAATGGTCCACATTTTCAAGAAAAGGGCCGGCCCCTTTGTGTGCTTTTGGGTGAATTTTTGGTTTTATTAGCCACTTTATTGGCTAATAAAATACAATAGAAATAAATGGGAAGTTACTAAATTGAATGGTTATCATTATTTGGCTAATATAGTGGAAGAAATTTGAAAAGGTGTGGAGCAAAGAGAGGGAATGTGGCCGGTCTACTAGGTGGAATTTTAGGGTTTATTTTAGGTTTAATTAGCCAATTAATTGGCTAATTAAGTATGAAAGGAAATGTTTTTGTGCTTTATGGTGTTAATTGGCTAATAAAAGGGAAGAGATGATGGAAAAGGTAGAAAAAAGGTGATGTATTAGGTTTTGAATGGGGTAGCCGGCCCTATTCTATTTTTTAGGTTTGAATGGATGTTTCAAATTGACAATTAAGGGATTGATTAGGTAATTAATTCCTTAATTAGTCAATTATTATGATTTTATGAAATATGAAAGGAATAAGTATATTATTTAGCTAATTGATTAGCTAAATAATGAAATGGGAAATATATGAATAAATTAGGCTTTAAGTTGATACCTATTTTGGGCACTTTTGACTTGGTTGAAAAAATGATTCTCTACTGCTTGCGTGTAGGAAACCCGGTATGCCTCGAGGGTATTTTTGTCCTCTTTTGTCCAAAAGTCCACGTGTCGCCTAGTGAATATTTTTGGCTCCACAAGAAGCACAAGTTTTACTTTCAAACGCATGCAATCATCCTAATGACGTACTATTATGCCCAATCCAGACGCGCGACGATAAAGGCGTAGACCCTGGCGGATGTAAAGTTTTCTGACGAACGCAACACTGGAAGGACACACTCGAAAGCAAGTTTTGTCCTCGTCACCCTAAAAGATTCTACATAGGAGCAACATGTACCGGCAGTTGAGTACCATTTCTTGCTGCGCATCACACGGCCCTAGCCGACCCTTGCTCAATGATTCAACTCTAGAGTGGCCCAATACCGGCAGTTGAGTATCTCCTGTTGCGTATGACATGGCCCCATCTCCACAGCTCCCTACTGCGTCTTCACGCCGAGCCTAGGTGACGCAACAGAGCGGCCCAACGATGCCTCAGAAGTAGCCGAGCACACTCTAGCTGCGCCTACTCCACCCGATGGAGACTTCTGGCATTTGCATGTCGACGACGCAGACAAGCCTTCATCACTGCCGGCAGAGAAGGCTCCAAAAAGATGGATCCCATCTGGGAAGGTCCGTACAAGATCAGCAGAGTAGGGGGCAAGAGTAATTACACCCTCACCACCATGAAGCGGCAAAAAGATTGAAAAGAAATGGATGGCCTATAATCTGAAGAAGTACCATGTGTGACCTTGATAGGAGCATATTTATGCGACTTAGTATGTTTGTTTTCGTGCATTTATGTTCTTAGTTCTTAGTTATGTTAGTAGTTTAAGCCATTTTTGTGTGTTTGTAGGTTCTATGGGCCAAGGATGCAAGAAGATGCATTTTAGAGCATTTTGGAGCATTTTTGGGCCAAGATTGGATGGTGCAAACATGGAGACATGAGGATGGACGAATTTGATGATTCAAAGGGCTAGAAATCTGCATGTGTGTGTGCAAAGTGTTGGCCTACAACTTCAAACATCATAGCTGCCATGTGATGGCAAAAAATGTGTTTATTGCTAGCTAAATGGATGAAGAACATGTATGTGCAAGTATAAACACCACATGGGCAGCAAGAAGGAAAGAAAACAGCAACACACACACCACATGGGCAGCAAGGAATCAGAAATTAAAGCATGGAAGAGTGGGAAGTGATGAGGACAACACAAACACACACACACACATGCACACTCACGGCAAGAAGAATGGAATCAGCAAAGGGGAGTGAATGGACAGCAGAAAAAGCAAAGAAATTGGACCACTATGAAGTGGATTTCTTGTTGGTCTCCCACTTATAGCTTTGGGTGGCTTTGGCATGATTATTTCTAGGTGGAAAGAGCACAAAGACAGCTCACACACATGCAAAACAAAGCTGGCAGCATCCTTCCCTTCCCTTGCCGTGAGATTCTTGTGTCCATTACCTTGCAATTCTTTTCATTTCCAACCTCTATATAAGCACCATTCAGCCTTCAAGGAAGACACACAGAAATTCATACACATTTACATTAGTTCCAAGGCTTGCAAAGAAGGAGGAGTGCTTGGAGTTGTGCTAGCCATTCCATTGGAGTTGTTGGAGCATTCTAGGTGTATGCTACTTTGTTTTTCTATGTTTAATATCAATTGTTTTTGTTTAATTGCAAGTATGAGGAACTAATCCCCTACTTAGCTAGGGGGAAGTTCGAAGCCATGAACATGCTTGAGATATGAATTGATTTCTTCCAATTGTGATTTAATAAGTTGTGAATGCAATTCAATTAACTACTTTCTTCAAAACTAATTCTTGTATGTTGATTAAGGATGCATACTTAGTTTTCATGCATGAATTTGATGCTAGGATATAAATGAGTTTCACCTAATCGTTACAAGTTTATATTCATTGGTAGTGAAGGTTGCTAGTCACAATCGCGTTAATTGAATTCTTGGCAAACGTATCATGCATTCATAGTTACGAATGCCTCGTTAACACTTATGGTTTTCATAGAACGTAATGATCTTTGATTGTATCTCTATTATGCATTCATGTAGGGGACTTTTGGAGAATAATTTGGATTGTCGTATGCATTCATCCAATTCAATAAATCAAGGAAAATCTGAGGATTAATTAGTGCATCACGGTTAATCTGGGGTGTTGAGTTTCATAATCTATTGAAAAGCAATTGGAAATCAATTCATGTACAAGTGTGTCATGTGTGAAGAATGGATCTCTAGCTAATCCATCAACCATCTATTTAGTTTTACTTTTTGTTGTTATCTCAATCTCATCAAAACCAAATCCCCCCTTTTAATTCTTGTTCTAAAGTGTCTTAAATTTGTTTAGTTTGTGCTTTAAAGTGTTTTGAGTCTAGTGAGGTATTGTAAGGTATAGTTTTGTGTCATTGAGTCTATTCTAACGTTTTTAACTTTGTTCTTATATTTTTGAGTCAAGTGAGAGGTCATTAGCAAGCCCTCCTAATCCCTGGTCCAGAACGATCCCTACTTACATACTTTGCTACAATTGTCAAAAGAGGGTTTAATTTGTGTGCTTATATTATTCGCATCAGACCTCCCGCTACATCAAAACCCGAAGACTCAATAAGCTTGACGGGCATCACCTCACAAGCTGAGGACTATCCAGTTGTTATGCAGTTCCTACCTTACAGCTAAAGTTCTCGTTCGTTTCACTCATTTTTCAATGAGGAATTTAGAAGTAATCACAACTTGGCTTGGCTGCATGCTTACAACAACTAATCACTCCTGCACTTCAAAAGAAGACTGCGCCCTTCTTAGGGACTCATCGCAGGAATTGCGCCCCCCGAGGGACCAACCATGCTCTCCAGTGCGAGAGGGTAAACCAATTCCGGAAGCCTACGGATTCCGGAAGACTGCCTACGGCTTGCCCTTCGAGCAGTGAAGCAGCACTAGACTTATACAACCGCACATTCTTGTGAAAGGTTAAACAAGCTAGCGGGCATATACGAAGTTTTATCCACTGCCGACATGCTACGTAGTCGATAAGCTTCACCTTTGCCAAGCGCAGAACAACCTACACCAAGTCCTAAAGTGTTGTGATACTTGCTACGCAACCTACGGAATTGAAGAAAGTCAAGGTTAACAGCCTAGTGGTCACTCGGACTTGTCTGCTTCTGTAAGTAAGGCATCCGGCTGCCAACCCTATGGCTAACAACTTTGCAAAGTTCTACACCAATACCTACGGCTGCATAGGCTACGCGAGTTTGTCTGCTTATAAAAAAGTAGCATGCCTACCACTGGTCTATCAAGTCTAAAGGTTAAGGCATGAACAAAAGAAATGAAGATGAAGAAAAACGAAGGAAAACATGTTTATAAACAACTAGCAAAGGCCGAAGGAGTTCAAGCAAAACAAAAGCTACAAGGAAAAACAAAGAAAATCCTAAAGGCTACCTAAAATACTACACTACAGCAGCTTGGACATGCCACGACTACTCGGTCGCCACACCTTCAACAGCCGTAACGCTCTTAGCAGTGGCATCATCCGACGCTTCACCCCTGGCTGCCCCAGTCTGGGCACTAACTTCTCCAACTACTTCACCAATGGAAGCCTTAAAAGTAAAAGCAAGCAAGTCTTCCGGAGAAATAGAGAAGGTCTTAAAACCTCAAGCCCATCCTTCTCACCCTTCAGTTGCTCATTCTTCTTAAGCAGACTAACACGGACGCGCTGCAGCTCATCCACTCTCTTCTTAGCATAAGTAGCGAAACGAAGCTTAGAAATTGCAAGCTTAAGATCTTGAATCTGAGGCGAATCAATCTCAGCAGCAAAGGGAGCAGGCTTTGGCGCCACTTTAGTAGCAGAGTCCACCTTACCACTCTTCATAATAGCAAGTCTCTACAAAGGTGAACCGGACTTGGCTCCCAAAGAACGTCCTGGTACAGACTTCGGCACTGGGGGCAAGATAAAACCTTTACGCTGAGTAATCTTATCCACAATTGTACTAGCCATTCTTAACATGGAAGACGCCACATGCTTAGATCTAGCAGCCCTACATTTCTTCCCATTGGAAGAAGTCATGTCAATCACATACCTCTTGGTAGCAAGTGGACCCTCATGAGCAGCGAAAGAAGTCTTTGGTTTTTTCTCAGCCGGCATCTCTTGAGCAAGCAGAGAAGATCCATTTTCCCACCTTCACTTGCAGCAGGATCCACAACAGTGATTAGACGAGCCAGTGCATCCGCTTTGATACTATTCCCCTCATCTTTTGGGAACAGCCCACGTTTCTCCTGACGAAAAGAGTTAAAGTAGCCAACGTCATTCGTGGTACCTAGCAGGGAAGTTCAACCCAACATTCCAGCAGTTCATAAGGTCGCAACCTCTTCATTTCTCTTAATCACCAGCCTAGCTCGAGTCATGTCCAAAAGCCTAAAAAGACATGAGCCATATGACTTGCCTAACACTACGCCCTAGTGCCACAATCCGAGGTCCCAGCCACACAAGCTGCCCTTGGTTCTAGCCAAGTCGAGCAGCTTAAAGCAGTGGTCCCTGCCACAATACCTCATCAGCCCATGCTGAGTCGACTCCTGGCCCATGCCAGCCGACGTGCCGCACCACCCCGACGGCTGCCCCGCGGTAGCACTATCCACGAAGAAAACGAAGAAATCAACGAAAGACGGTCCTTTGCACGGGCAAGATGTAGAAGATTGCTAGAGGAAGGGGAACAAATATCCTCTAAGCTATCTCTCTCTTGTAGGGTAGAATAAATCGCTCTCCAAAGTTGATTTAATAACCCACTTAAGGTGGATTTAAATAGGCTTTGAGAGAAATTTATTTCCCTTTCCTAGAAGGATCTAATTTCCTATTAAAGAGAGAATCTACATCAAAATAGGAAGCAGTCCTAAGTTTCCTAAAGCAAGAAGATCTCTACACCTGCTGACCTTTTCTGCGAGCAGCCCAACAGGTGTGGGGGCATTTGTGGAGCCAAAAATATTCACAGGGCGACACGTGGATTTTTGGACAAAAATGACAAAAATACCCTTGCAGTACAACGAGGTTCCTACGCGCAAGCAGCGGGCAACCCTCTTTCAACCAAGACAGAAGTGCCCAAAATAGGTAACAATTCAAAGTCCATCTCATCAAATCCTTTCTACAAGGTAATTCCCAAACACATTCCTTTTAAATTATGTTAATTGGCTAATTAATGGGTTTATTGCCTAATTAACCCATTAATTGTCAATTAAACCATCCATTATATCCAAATAACTACAAAATACATCCAATTCAACCCTAAAACACCACATGGCCGGCTATCCCCATTTCAAAACCTAATCCATCACTTTTTTCTACCTTTTTCACCATTTCTTCATTTTTATTACCCAATAAATTCAAAAACCACCAAAACATTCATCTTATGTTTAATAGCCAAATAAATTGGCTAATTAAACCTAAATTAAACCTAAAAACCCTAGCCACCTCCTATCCCTATAAATATACTCCCATTCTCACCAAAAAGCTAATTCCAACACTTTGGCAAAATTCTCTAAACACTCTTTCTCTCTAAATTCTAACTTTGGCATCGGAGGTTCTTCGGCCAAAGCCCCCCCCCCCATTCATCGTGGGCGCGTGAGGCTCTTGGCCTTAACCTAAGGTGTTAATTGTTTTGTAGGTGCAAAATCGTCCAAGATCGAGGAGGAAGAAATTTGCATCCACAAAGATGCTTGGGGTTATCAAGATCATAGCCAATCACGGGACAACATGTTTTCCAACGCTTATAATTCGGATTGGAGAGATTATTCAGATTACATATGGGGAGAACCTCAACAATTCCAACAAGATGGATATTGGCAGCAAGAAGAGGAGTTTTATTCAAGACCTATGCAGCCACCACAACCTCTTCCACAATAATTCCAATCAAATTCAAGTATGCCTATAAGTTATGATGAAATTCTTGATGTACTAACCTCGTTGACGTAGGGCTCACAACAAGAAGAATATTTGCCGCCATCGGATTAGTTCTATCACTGGAAATATGAACCATCACAGCCACCACAACAATCTGCCCAATTTAATTCAGGTACGTCTTTGGATAATGATATGTTTAATAAGTTACTCACCTCTTTGAACCAGGAAGTAGAAAATCGAAACAAAGAGATGCAAAATCAAGCCAAGAAGACGGGTGAATTGGAGAAGCAAATTGGGCAGATTATGAAGTTCATGACACAAATTCAAGAGCAAAGTGAACTCTCCAACTCAACTATTGAAAATTTAAAGGAAGATTTTGAAATCCATGATGCTATCACTTTGGGAAGTGCTATAGAGGTTGCAGGTGAACCCAAGACATCCAAACCAAGCCAAAACATGGATGAACAGCTGCTGCTCGAAGAAGAGGAGAATAACAAGGCCACGGCAAGGGAAAAACCACCCTTGCCGCAGCCCCATATGCCCTCTATGCCATCCACTACAACCAAGGTAAGCCTAAATTCAATTTATCCTGACCCCGTTTCACCAAATGTCCTTATTCCTTGCAGGATCATGCAATCCAAGGAATAAAAGGGTGAGAAAGGCATCTTCGAAACCTTTCCAAAGAATCAAGAGAAAGAAGTGGATGGGGAATGTCTAGAATTCATCAAAGTAGATACACTTGAGACGAAAATTCCCAAAGAAGTTGGATTTTATGACACGGGAAAAGTCATAACTCTCAAAACACCAAATTTGGCCAAGTCCCATATCCCTGATGTGGTGTTCGTAATTGAGTTTGTGTTGGAGCAAGTAAGTAAGCCATCTTCTCAAACTTCGATTTTATTATATACTAATTTACTGATTTTGATGATTCAGGCACCTACACTAGAATTTAAATCATTGCCGGATCACGTCAAGTATCACCTTCAATTCAAGGATCAATTCCATGCTATGGGCCCTATCCAAGTTTAGAAGGAAGTTTCGTCCGGCTGGAAGACGTTAAAGCAAGCGCTTCTTGGGAGGCAACCCATGTATTCAAATGAGGAAGATTTTTGAATCGCTCCACAATCAGTTTTGTGTTTCTAAAAACCTTCCCTTTTCTGCAGTTTTATTTTGCCATGATTGTCATATTTATTTGTTACTTGTTTAATTGTTTTTGGTATGGGTTTATTTTTTAAACATTGACAGATATGCGAAGTATTTTTACATTCATTTTCATGAACAGAAAAAAGGAATAGTAAGCAGAAAATACAAGAGGAAGCCTTCACAAAGGCTGTTAGGAGAAGTCTCAGTAGTCGGCAGAGCCTCAGCAGTCGGAAGAGCCCCAAAAAGAGGAGGCATCGAAGGTTGATCATTTGGAGCTTCATTACGCGGTACAACCCCAGAAGACAAAGGCAAATGCTGTTGGAACAAACCCACAAACCTCTGATGATCAAGTAAAATATGACCATCAGATTCCTGCATCTAGTCAATCTTCCTCTTCATGTTTGTAGCATAGTTATGTGCGAGCTTATGCAACTGTTTATTCTCATGCTTGAACCATCTAATTTCTTGTTTGAGACTCATCACTTCAGCTGCCAACGATTCAACTTGACGGGTTCGAGCAAATAGGCTTTGGGCCATATTGGACACAGAACCTGTCCACTGCACACTGAGAGCCAAATAATCCTTAATAGCCAACTCATCAGATCGTTTAGAAAGTAATCTGTTATCTTTGGGAGTAACAAGGTTCCAAGCCACCACCGCAGCGGTCATATCATTCTTCATCACCGAATCCCTAACGGTAGGAGGACCAGTAGGGGATATAAAGGATGGGTACCATATGTTGTCTGGAGAAGGCATGGATGCCTTTTCACCAAGGTTCAAGTCAAAACGACGGTCGGAATGGCCAGACATTTTCAAAGGTGTTGAAGAAAGAAGAGGTCGGACAAGTCAATATCGTAGAAGTGCAAGAAGGAAGTTTCTACAAGCAGAAATTCAAGTGTGGTTTGAAAGGTACTGCATACCTCTATAAAAATCAGCACTCGACGGGATTTCAAAGATCGAAGAGGCGAGCTCAGAAATCGAAGAGGCCAATTCAAAAATCAAAGAGGTGCTAGCTTTCTCCAAAGCTGGGCTTGCTCAGAAACCACGAGCCAATCTTCTTTTCCAGATTTGTCTGCACTTATCACATGCAACCTCTACACTCGACGGAGCTCAGAACTCGAAGAGGCGAGCTCAGAACTCGAAGAGGCAAGCTCAGAAATCGGAGAGGCATTTGCTTTTCCAGACGTGTGAGTGCTTGTCACATACATACTCAGCTTTGCGGAAATCACGGGCAATTTGTCGAAGTGTCGATTCCAGATATCGAAGAGGCATCAGCTTTATCCAGACATGTCAGCATCTGTCACATACACACTCAGCCTTGTGAAAATTATGGGCAATCTGTCGAAGATTTCTGTTGAAGTAGAAAGCACGTGAAGTTTACTATTCAATCATCCAACGGTTGCTGACAAGAGTGAAAAAATAGTACCGGTTATTATTTCCTATAAATGTCGACCTTCACCCTCTATAGCAAGGCAGACATACATAACCTTCCGTCATCTTTGAGAATGCCTTCCCAACGAAGCCTCTCGAGTCATTCAGTGTTCCTTATTCCTTGGGGTACCTTTGCAAACAACTCATCCAAAGCAAAAGTATTTCATACCATGAAGGTTGAAAGCAAGAGTATCTCATATCATGCTTTCTCCATGTCTTTCTCCTTGTCGTTGTTTTCATCTGCAGGACAAGGAGAAAGAGAACAATCAGCCAGCACTTGGTATCAATCTTCCGATCTGGAACCGACTGCCTGGAACCCCTTCCGGATTGCTTACCTAGCCCTGCTCTCGAGTACTCATCTTCAACATCTTATGCTTCCTCTTCGTCTACCACATCTGCCTGGGGAACAAATAAGGGAAGTGAAAATGATACCTCGAAGCATGTGGATACAATGTGCTAATTCATCCTCAGCTAGGGACAAGGAGAAAAAAAGCAAGAGGTGGGCACTTAGAAAGATTGAAGAAAAAAACAGACCATCACCTTTACCTCGTGCCTGCCTGCCGTGCAGAAGAAACAACCAGAAAAGAATGCAGACTGCATAATCAAATAAACTCAACAGAAGGAGTCTGATTTGAAACCAAGGACCTCTCACTCAGAATTCCGAACCAGTTCGAGATCAAAGCTGTGGAAAGACAATAAGATCATTTATCTCCAAAACCAGATTTGCGTTCTTAAACTCTACTTTGTCTGGTTTTTACTTTGCCATACTTGTCATGTTTATTCATTGTTTGTTTGATTGTTTGCTTGTTTTTGTATGAGTTTATGCCTGAAACATTGAGGACAATGTTTGATTTAAGTGTGGGGGGGGAACCAAGTTGTTTGGCATGAAATTCGTGGGAGTTTATCACCCATTACTTCTACTGTTGTTCCTTGCTGTTTTTAAGTGTTTTTATGCTGTTTTGGAGTGTTTTAGTGTGTTTTGACATAAAAATCCGAAAATCTCATAAAAATTTGAAAAATTGTTTTGAAAAACCCAAAAAGAGTTGTTTTTGTGTGTTTGTTTGTGTCTTAGGGTACCTTCCAACACAATGATGAGGATTTGGTTTTTAATTACATGACTGTTAAAGAGAGTTATAAACATGGATGAAAATTTGATTTACTCTTTGGTGTATGCTTGGTTGTGGTTATAATTTATGAATTCACATGCAATCATAGAGGAAAAATCAGTTTTTGTAACATGCTTGAAGAAAGGAACTCAAATGAATGCTACAACCTTATGAGACTTGAGCCTAAACGTTTATTTGGAGAGTTAATAATTTGTGCATCATTGTTTTCTAAAGTCGTTGCATGATCTCATTATTCTTTGCTTGGTTGCTACTTAGAAGGCGTTTCATCATTTAGTTCCAAATGCTAGAACTCATGCCTATTTCATTCAAAGCATGTTATTGATTTGCATAACACATATTCAAGATGAAGTTGTGTAGTGACCCTATTTTCAGTTATGTGTTTAAGTTTAACCCCGTTGAGCCTTGTTAAGCCTATGTTCTTTGTTAACCCACACTATCCTTACCTAGCTTAGTGTTAGGACCATCCATACCCTTGTTCTTGAAGCATAGTAAAGCATGACTTAAAATGAACTCTTTTTTTATCAATGTATTGCAGAAAGCAAGTGTGGGGGAAGTGATTCTTGTGTGTGTGTGTGTGTGCCAAAGTCCTTAATAAGGCACGGGTAGAAAAGAAAAAAAAAAGAATTGAAAAAAAAAGTATGAAAAAGAGCTCTAAAGTGTTGTTTGTTAAAGAAAGGGTTCAAAACATTGAATTCGGCCCTAAGTGTTGCATAAATCTTCCCTTTGTAATTAAAAGTTGATTCTGCATTCTAAAGTGATTTCCAAGTGTCTATTTCATTGCTTTGCTTGCTATCGCTTTAAGAACGTTTGTTATTCCTATCATTTCTTTGTTAGCCATTACCCCCAAGCCCTGTTACAACCCTTGACTTCAATCTTGAGTGTTGTGTGTTTCAATTTGTGGAGTTCGAAATTGGTATGAGCATATGGTGTCACTGGTTCTCGCATCTAAGTAGTAGCATTCCATTCATGAGATCATATCTAAACATGCTTAATAACTCCATAAAATTGCTTTCTTTGTTATAACATATGTGAATCCTAATCTTTCGTGTTTACATCAATCTTCTCACATATACTAGTGTAGGGTGTGTAGTCAGAAAATGTGTGTGAAAATAGAGAGTATCTTGTAAGGAATTGAGCAAATTCTCTAAGGCATGTTACTACATTCAAAACATCGTTTTAATTGGTTAATTGTGAACTAGTAAGTGGTGACTGTGATTAAGTATGTGCTCAAGTGTAAGGATGACCAAAATCTGTGGGAATGATGATTTTTAACACATCATGTTTCATTAAAAATCCCTGAGGCAATTGTTGGAAGGTCTAGGTTGTGTTTTGTTTTATTTTGTTTTGTTTGTTTTGTTTTGCTCGAGGACTAGCAAAAGCTAAGTGTGGGGGAATTTGATAGGAGCATATTTATGCGACTTAGTTAGCTTGTTTCTTGGCATTTATGTTGTTAGTTCGTAGTTATTTTAGTATTATAAGCTATTTTCATGTGTTTGTAGGTCCAAAGGGTTAATGTGGCAAAGAAGTGCATTTTGGAGCATTTTTTGGCATGGAACGGATATCATATGCTTGGAGCAAAAGGAATGGACGAAATTTGAAGTTTGTGCATCATCCTCTCCCTATAAATAACCATTTTAGAACACTCATTTCACCCAACACATCCACTCATTACAACCACCCCACACATTCACCTACCACTACATCCACTCATTTCACCCAACACATCCATTCACCTACCACTACATCCACTAATTTCACCCAACACATCCACTCATTACAACCACCCAACACATTCACCTACCACTACATCCACTCATTTCACCCAACACATCCATTAACCTACCATTACATCCACTCATTTCACCCAACACATCCACTCATTTCAACCACCCAACACATTCACCTACCACTACATCCACTCATTACCACCACCCACTACATCCTCTCCCTAGCCTATAAATATATCCATCCAAAGACACATTCAGGGGGACAATTTATGGAGAAGGGAGGAAGACACATTATGCCACAAGGGAGAGTCTTTTCTTCTTAACCATTCTACACATTCCACAACAAAAACACAATTCCATGCACCTTCATTTCCCTTTCCTTGCCGTGACCTCCATCCAACCTAAACACATTCAGCCATTCCCTTCCATATATCCATATGCATCCATCAAACCACACCTTGTGCCGCAACAAAAAGAAGAAAGAGGACCCTTGGACGTGCTTGCCATTCAAGTTTGATTGTTGGAGCGTTTTTAGGTATTTTCATTCTTTTGTTTTCATTCTTTTGTTTTCAATGTCTAAATTTGTTTATCTTTGCTTTGTGAGTATGAGGAACTAAACCCCCCTTAGCTAGGGGGAATTCAAAGCCATGAACATACTTGCAATATGAATTGATTACCTTCAGTTGTGATTTCAGAAGTTGTGAATTCAATTTGTTTAACTACTTGATTGATAACTTATTCATGTATGTTTATTAAGAATGCACACTTAGTTTGCATGCATGAATATGATGCTAGAGTATAAGGGAGTTTCACCTAATAGTTACAAACTTATATTCACAAGTAGTGGAGGTCGTTTATAAACGATCGCGTTAAATGAATTCTTGGCAGGAGTTTCATGCTCATCATAATAACGAATGCCTCGTCAATACTTATAGTTTTCATAATGCTTAATGATCTTTGATTGTATCTTTATTGTGTTGTTCACGAAAAGGACTTTTGAAGAATGCTTGAATTGTTGTATGTGCTTTCCCATCCAATTCAATAACTTAAGGAAAACTTGAAGGTTAATTTAAGCGGACTTAATTAACCTGGGGTGTTGAGTTTCATGATTTATCGAAAGAACAACTGAAAATTGGTTTATGTGCAAGTGTGTCATGTGTGGAAAAGAACCCTCTAGCTAGCCCATCATCCATAGTTTACCCAAATTCATCCAAAATTTGTTTTAGTTTACAATCTGTTTGTTTTGTTTTCAAATTCGTCAAAATCAAATCCCCCTTTACTTTAAAGTGTTTTATTAGTCAAAATCTGTTTTGATTTGTGTTTTTAAGTGTCTTGAGTCAAGTTAGAGCCTAATTTCGTCCAAAACCATCCCTAGAGTCAGTTTAGAGTCTAATTCATTGTTTTAAGCTGTTTTGAGTCTTTTAAACTAGTTTTGAGCTTTTTAGTTTGTATTGCATCTTTTGAGTCTAGTTTGTTGTTTTAAACTTAATTTTATGTTTTTAAGTCAGTTTAGAGGTTATTAGCAAGCCCTCATAATCTCCGGTCTAGAACGATCCCTACTTACATTTTTTACTACAATTGATACAAGAGGGTTTAATTTGTGTGTTAAGTAATTTTCGCATCAGTCACCAATAAAAAATAATAATGTTAATCAACACTTCAGCAATAATTCAATCATCAAGTTCTATGTCACTTATTTTACAACATTTAGTCTCCCTAGCATTACCCTATTTCTTATTGATGGCACATCATTTAGTTTGCAAATTTAATCTACAAATTTAGTCTACCTAGCGTTACCCTTACTCTATATATTACGGGTAATGCTAGGAAAATTAAATGTGTAGACTAAATTTTGTAAACTAAATAACATGGAATTTATTGTACAAAAAAAATGACATGGAAGTTGATGATTTGATTATTACTTAAGTGTTGATTAACGTACTCATTTATTATCTATGACATATCATTTAGTTTGCAAATTTAATCTACAAATTAAGTCTTCCTAGTATCACTATTGAGAAAAAAGAATGATTTCTGGGACTGATCCTCTAACTATTTGCATATGCTTTTGGTTCTTTAATTGTAGGAATACATGTTGACTTACAGGATCTAGATTGTTCTCTGTATTGTATAAATCCTTGTACCGGTATGATAAAATATACACATGCAACTTCATAATTACTCATATATTATTGATACTAGTGATACTTCTGTGAACACGGAAAATTCCTGAAACGAAAGAGACAAGAACAACGTGCACAAACAAATATTTGTATTTGATAGTTTTGGGTTACAATCTCTCTCTATTTTGATCCTCTGATTCGATCTCCGTAAGGTGTGTATTTGTGGATGTGCGATTGATCCAAAGGGCCATTGGGCTTGATCTAAGGATGAACGTTCTTCAAGGGCCGTGGACTTGATCTTGAAGGTGGATTTGAGCGGATCTTCAAAGGGGCTTTTGGGCTTGATCTTTGAAGAAACAGTGATGAACGGATCTCCAAGGGCTTTTGGGCTTGATCTTGAAGAACAGTGATGAACGGATCTTCAAGGGCTTTTGGGCTTGATCTTGAAGAACGGTTGGATGTGTGGATTTGTTGATGTTTGTTGATCCAAGGGCCGTCGGGGCTTGATATTGGATGAACGGGTGATGAACGATGGTACTTTCTTCAAGGGCCGTCGGGGCTTGATCTTGAATTGGTGGATGGTTGATCCAAGGGCCGTCGGGGCTTGATCTTGGAAGAACGATGAACGAAGAACGAAGAACACTTTCTTCAAGGGCCGTCGGGGCTTGATCTTGAATTGGTGGATGATTGTTGATCCAAAGGGCCGTCGGGGCTTGATCTTGGAAGAACGATGAACGAAGAACGAAGAAGGCTTTCTTGATTCTTCGGGAACCTAGATGCTTGAGAGCTTCGGAGTTTCAGAGCTTTAGAGCTTCAAGGTGTAATATGAATTGGTCTTTTAAATGAATGAAATGGGCTTGTATTTATAGAATTTTCCAATGCCTAATTTTGAATATAATATCCCAGATGAAATAAGTCGTTTCTGCCAGGTGTTGACACGTGTCCTATTTGATGACTTTTCCAACTCATTTTAATTTTCGTTGAGTCACACGCTACGTGTAAAATTTATGTAATACATGAGCGTTGACACTTTGATTTATCGGTCAACATTTATTTACCGAAATTTCGATGTCTACAAATGCCCCCACTTCAAGTCGCATCGTGTACATGTGTTTGTCGCGTGTAGGAGATGCGTTTTGAAGTCCCTTAATGTAGATGTCGATCCAAGGGCCATCGAGGCTTGATCTTGAATTGGGCTGGAGATTTCTTCAAGGGCCGTTGAGGCTTGTTCTTGGACTTCGTTTGAGATTTCTTCAAGAGCCGTTTGAGGCTTGTTCTTGAACTTTTGTTTGAAATTTCTTCAAGGGCCATTTGAGGCTTGTTCTTGAACTTTTGTTTGAAATTTCTTCAAGGGCCGTCGAAGCTTGATCTTGAAGGTTGAAATTGGACCACAAGGAGCTTCATGTGGTAGATGATCTTTGGTTTTGGTAGTGGGTGAATCGGCATATATTTTGTTGTGCTTGTTGACTTTCCACAGCTTTGATCCTGAACTGGGTTGGAGGATTTTATGGAGTCCTCCAATTGTTGATTTTCCACATTTTATTCTTGAACTAGGTTTTGATTCAAGGGTGGTAGACACTTGATCTTGAATCGGACTTGTGATTTCCTCAAGGGCCGTCGAGGCTTGATCTTGAATTTGGCCGGAAACTTCTTCAAGGGTCGTTGAGGCTTGATTCTTGAAGGTTGACTCGAACACATGGCAAGCAGGCACGAGGTGAAGGTGACAACCTGTTACTTTGTTCAATCTTTCTAATTCACACCTGAGCAGTTTGGTCAACGGTATGATCTTCAAGATTGATGGGCTTTTCTTCCAGTTGGTGACTTGATCTTTAAGGATTCGATTCAAGGGTGGTGAATCGGCACGTGCAGCCCACAACGCCTAGTAAGTCGACCCAAGAATTTGAGGGTCAAAACGAGTTCTTCATCTCAGACTCTTTCTGCCGAGTTGGTTGTGCATGCTGCATTCTTCTCTGCTTGTTTCTTCAGGCAGATATGGCAGTTTCTCGAGTTCCTCAGTTCGGACTCCTTCTGCTGAGTTGACTGTGCAGACCACATTCTTCTCTACTTGTTCCTTCTGCACTTTGTCTCCACATGCTGCAAGGTATCATTTTCACTTGCCTTATCTGTTCTCCAGGCAGATGTGGCAGCTTCTTTGAAAGTACAGCAGCAGTCGAAGGCGAGTACTCGAGAGCAGTGCTAGTTAGGCAATCAGGGAAGGGTTCCAAGCAGTCGGTTCCTTACCCGAGTTTGAGTGGAAGTTCCGGCATATTGTTTTCTTTATCCTTGTCTTTGTAGGTAAGAACAAGGACAAAGGAAAGGACAGGGAGAACGCATGATATGAGATACTCTTGCTTTCTACCCTGGTGATACGAGATACTTTTGCTTTGGAGTCATTGGCTTGTAGAGGTACCCCAAGGAATAAGGAACATTGAATGACTCGAGAGGCTTCGTTGGGAAAGCAGTTTTTGGAGATGAAGAAAGGCTCTGTATGTCTGCCTTGCTATGGAAGGCGAAGGTAGACAATTATAGGAAGTTATTTGATACTTGTAGAGGTACTATTCTTTCACTCGTGTCGGCAACCAATGCGTGATTGATCTATATGGCTTCACGTGCTTTCTTCTTTATCAGAAATCTTCGACAAATTGTCCGTAATTTTCGCCAAGCTGAGTGTGCATGTGACAGGTGTCGACGTGGCTGAAAAAGACTGGCGCCTCTTCGATAACTGGGATCGGCGCTTCGACAAATTACCCGTGATTTCCGCAAAGCTGAGTTTGCGTGTGATGGGTGCTGACGTGGCTGAAAAAAGACTGGCGCCTCTTCGATATCTGGGATCGGCGCTTCGACAAATTGCCCGTGATTTCCGCAAAGCTGAGCTTGCTTGTGACGGGTGCTAACGCGTCTGGAAAAGCAAGATGCTTCTCCGATTTCTGAGATTGCCTCTTCGATTTTTGAATCGGCATTTTCGAACTTTGAGCTCACCTCTTCGATCTCTGAAATCCCTTCGAGTGCTGATTTTTTATAGAGGCACGCAGTTCGTTTCAAAGCACACTTGAATTTTCGCTTGTAGAAACTCCCTTCTTGCACTTCTAAGATCTTGATTTGTCCGACCTCTTCTTTCTTCAACACCTTTGAAAATGTCTGGACCCTCCGATCGTCGTTTTGATTTGAACCTTGATGAAGAGGTAGTCCCGTCTTCTCCAGATAACATATGGCGCCCATCCTTCATATCCCCCACTGGTCCTCTTACCGTTGGGGATTCAGTGGTGAAGAATGATATGACCGCTGCGGTGGTGGCCCGGAACCTTGTCACTCCCAGAGATAACAGACTACTTTCCAAACGGTCTGATGAGTTGGCTGTTAAGGATTCTCTGGCTCTCAGTGTGCAGTGTGCAGGTTCTGTGTCCAACATGGCCCAACGCCTATTTGCTCGAACCCGTCAAGTTGAATCGTTGGCGGCTGAAGTGATGAGTCTCAAACAGGAGATTAGGGGGCTCAAGCATGAGAATAAACAGTTGCACAAGCTCGCACACAACTATGCCACAAACATGAAGAGGAAGATTGACCAGATGCAGGAATCTGATGGTCAGATTTTACTTGATCATCGGAGGTTTGTGGGTTTGTTCCAACAACATTTGCCTTCGTCTTCTGGGGCTGTACCGCGTAGTGAAGCTCCGAATGATCAACTTTTGGCTCCTCTTCTTCCTGGAGTTCCGCCGAGTGGCGAGGCTTCAAACAATCAACCTCCAGCGCTTCTCATTTCTGGAGCTCTGCCGAGTGGTGAGGTGGCACCTGATCGTCTTTGAAGATCCCCTCTTGTAAATTTGATTTGATTTGAATTTTTTTTTTTTTTTTTTTTTTGTATGTACAATGCAAATTTATGTAAAAAATTCCAGAAAGAAATAAATAAAAACGGACTTTATTTCTCTCGATGTTTTTTTTTTTTGTTTTTTTGCTATATACATACATATCATGCACATACATGTATATGTATATTTACATGGTGCAATCCGCACCATCCCAACTTCCTACTTGCTTTCCCCTTTTTTATTCTTTTATTTTTTTTATTTTTAGGTATGGTGCCAAATCAATCCAGATTTCCTTTTTTTTTTTTCACATGGTGCCAGAGCACCAAAGACTCCACCATCCCTTCTTTATTCACGTGGTGCCAGACGCACCACCACCCTTTTTTTTTTTTTTTTTTTTTTTTTTTTTTTTTGTATTTCTTTCTGTATAAATTAGGATGGTGGTTAGAGGAATTTGCAGGGATGAAGCCGAGCTTCGGAGCACCGCCGTATAGCACCGATGTTCAGAACAACCCCAGGCCCTAACTTCTGCGTTGCGACCCGACCCATCTCTCTCCGCCTACACTCTACCCAGATCTCCACCTCCGCCGTCGATGTTGCCGCCTCTCTATTGCCTATGCGGTTGGCCATATTGTCGTTGGCAGCCTTTCCGCTGGCAGTGGCATTGCGCCGCAGCTTCATGAGCCGAAGGCAGGTGTTGTGGCAAGCATCAATGACGTAGCGCAGGAACTCATGAGCGTCCTCCTGTCGATGCACTATATCTGTACAGCGAATGCGATCCCTGATGCAACCGCTCCCGCGTAGAGAATGCTGAAGACTTCACCACCGTTGTGACAGATCCAAGCCTGACCGTCTCTCTCAAAAACTGCAGCAATTATGATGAACTGTATCAGCCCAAAGAAACACGTGTACGATGTCACTGAAAGCCGGGCCGGGTATTTCTTCAGAACCGGCGCCTGCAACACGAGCCAACCGGACCACGACAGGCAGTGTCCGATCAGGTAGAGACAGCCCAGAGTCCAGCTCTTCCCCTTTGCATCGCTTGGAGCGAGTCGACACTATTGCTGACGAAGATGTTGTTGAGATTGCAGAGGTAGTAGTACTGCTCATCAATCTCATCATCTGGAGTAGAGGAGTTGGGCTGTATATGGTGGGGCCCTTGTAGAGCGTGATTACAGACGCTCCAGCGACGCAGAAGACCGTTCCGAGCACCTTGGCAATACCATCTTTTTGGGTCCAGTCTTACGTGCTCTATCCTGAGTATGGCTGCCATGAGGAAGGTAATGGCAGGGACGGAGTTTTGGATTGCAGAAGCAAAGGTGGGTGATGTGTTGTCTAACCCCAGCAAGTAGAATCCTTGGTTTACTGTAATTCCAACAAGCGCAAGGAGGAAAAACTGGATGAGAAAGTTTAGAGTGATTGCAGGCCTGTCCTTCTTCTCTAGAAAATAGGCAAAGGGAAGGAGGAGGAGAAGAGCGATGATATTTCTGTAAACCGGGAAAACGAGCTTGCTAATGCCTATTTTTTAGGGCATCTCTTGAGACGACATGAAAACCTGCATAGCCAAACTGCAATGCCAGCATGGCACCATGCAGTTGGAGCCTCTCAGGCACCGAACACATTCTCTTTGCAGAGGCCGAACCTGCTGCGTCCGCCATTCAATCACTCGCCATGACCTCGTGGAGCTCGACGATGTTGGGCTTGAGGGGTGTACGGACTGAGAGAGAACCGAGCCTGGGCTGGTGCCTTTTGTTACTGCTGGGCCTACACACACACACACACATATATATATGTATATATTTCCTTATTTCCTTTCTTTTGTAATAAATTTGACTTTCTTTAATAAAACGTTTATTTTTTTTATTTTTATGTGACTGAACTCGAAATTTTGAATATTCAAGTTGCCTACGTACCCCTCTAAAGAAGAGATCAAGTCGTAACGTAGTTCAAATACATACATTTTTTTTTTTTTGGTGCCGTTTGCAGTTTCAACTCGTGCAGACCAGGAGCATTTGGTGCCGTGTTGCAGTTTCAGCTCGTGCAAGCAAGGAGCGTTGGGGTTGAATTTTATGCTCGTGCAGACCAGGAGCGTTGATGTTGCCTTTTATGCTCGTACAGACCAGGAGCTTTGTGCCATGCAGTTTAGACTCGTGCGGGCGAGGAGCCTTGTGTCTTGCAGTTTAGGCTCTTGCAGACAAGGAGCTTTTGTTCGTCAAGCGATCTGAGAGAGTCGTTCCTCGCAATCTTCGTAGCAAGGAGCCTTGACTGAGTAGTTGAAGAAGTCTTCTGGGAAGATGTCACGCATCGTGATGGGGATGGATGATCTTCGTGTCAAAGTTTCATTATCTCCAACACTTTCACATTGTTCTAGAGGTGAACAGGAGCTGTTTTGCCCCATTTCCCATTGGTGAGCTTGTGGAGAAGACATATGCTTCTTGTGCAATTTCTTCGGAATGACATAAATCCATCCTTCAACTTCACTCGGCTTGACTGGCATGTTTTTGGAGCATGCCCCCAGCGATTGAGGTGAAGATTTTGAGTTGACAGAGCCGGAAGTGACGTCTTCTTCCAGGATTTCGTCTTCTTTGTCTTCTCGGGCCTTCTCTTCAGTGCGGTCCTCTTGGGTTTGTTGCCGTGAAGATTGGCCGGTGTAGATGATGGTGCACCTCCTTACCTTCAGTGGTCCTTTTGTGTCGACTTCCAAAGTTGCTTGGCGCTTCATCCTTGAAGGAATCAAGCTTTGAACATTGTCTTTTCCTGCTAGACTGTCGAGCTTCTCTCCCTTTGGCGTTGTCTTCCTGTTTCTAGAAGGCTTCTTAGTTTCTTCAAGTCTGTCCAAAGCCGACCGTTGCAGAGGAGATCTAGCTGTGCCGCTTTGTTTCTTGGGTTTTGATAACCTTTCAAAGACTGATCTTTGCGGTGTTGGCGTCTCAAGCCTTTTGAAGACGGAATTTTGGTCTCGACCACTAATGCGATCAAGTGCTGCAATTCTTGGTTTTGAATAATTCAGCCTTTCGAAGACTGAAGTTCGATGGGCGGGTTTAGGCTCCTCTTTTGGCCTTGTGGCTTGTGGTCTTGGCTTCCTCGTTTTTTCGTAGGTCACCGATGTCCACCCTTTCTTATCACCAGTAGATGCATCTTGGTTGCTTGCCCCCGGTGATGGTTGTGTAGGAGGTGCCATGTGACTTGAACATTGACGGGAATGGTCATGCATGCTTCGGAGATGCACAGGATCGAGTGATTCAAACACGATAGTAGTAGTGTGTGCCGCAACCGTGTCTTCGAGGTCAAGCTCGATTTCCCCTTGCTGTGCTAGCTTCAGGATGAGATCTTTCAGTACGAAGCACTTTTCCGTTGGATGACTGATGAAGCGGTGGAATTTACAGTATCTTGGGTTGTCGGTACGATTCATCTCTTCCGGCCGTCTGCACTCAGGCAAACTGATCACCTTCTTGTCCAACAAGTCATCCAGCATGGCAACTACATCAGAGTCGGGGAATGGATAAATCTTTTCCTCAAGCTCCTTCAAAGTGCGTCTACGCATCTCTTGATCACGAAAAGCTTTGGTCTGAATCGCCTTGCCTCGTGTGGAGATTTTGATGGGAGCTGTGTTAACCGTCATTGCTTCCTTGGGGGATTTCCCCGTAACCTTCTCCACCTTTGTCTCAAGATCTTTGTCGTTCTTGTAGTCGGCGATTGGTTCCTTCTTCCCATGATGGGCGATGCTCAACTCCATGTCATGGGCGCGGGTGGCCAATTCCTCGAAGGTCCGCGGTTTAATGCCTTGAAGGATGTATTGCAAACCCCATTGCATGCCTTGGATGCACATCTCGATTGAAGAAATCTCGGAGAGTCTGTCCTTACAGTCGAGGCTTAGATTACGCCATCGGTTGATGTAGTCCATGACTGGCTCGTCCTTCCACTGCTTTGTGCTTGTTAGCTCTAGCATGCTCACAGTGCGGCGGGTGCTGTAGAAGCGATTGAGGAATTCCCGCTCCAATTGCTCCCAACTGTTGATGGACTCAGGCTCTAGATCCGTGTACCACTCAAAGGCGTTTCCTTTCAGCGAGCGCACAAACTGCTTGGCAAGGTAATCCCCTTCGGTTCCTGCGTTGTTGCAAGTTTCAACGAAGTGGGCAACGTGCTGTTTCGGGTTTCCCTTTCCATCAAATTGCATGAACTTTGGTGGTTGATAACCCCTCGGCATCCTTAAGGCGTCGATCTTCTTTGAATACGGCTTTGAGTACAACCCGGAGGTATTTGAGCTCCCTTCGTACTGTGCCTTGATGGTGTTGGTGATCATCTCTTGCAGCTGCTGGATAGAAAGAGATCCCATGAGTGCCGCTGCTTGGTCTGGCTCGGGCTTCGCATCGTTTTTCTCCACCTGAGGCTCATCTTCTGGGTTAGGGTTCTCGTCGTCCTGTGGCTCCAGTCGGCTGACGAGTGCAGCGATTTGCAAGTCTTTTTCTTCCACAGTTCGGGTTAGCCTTGCGATTGCTTCATTCATCTGAGCCAGTTGTTCTTCAACGAAGGTAACGCCGATAGTCATGACTTGTGCGACCAATAGACGTGACTTTCCTTTAGACATCCAGGATGCTGATGAAGAACGTCGTTGGCTGCTTTGGGATGTCATTTTATGTGCCTCAGCATCATGCTTCGGTGCCTCCAGCGAGGTCAGGTTGATGACAGACTCACACCTTGGATGCTCCCCTTGCTCTTTTAGCGGCACCAATTTTGAAGTGGCATGTTGAGGAGCGGTTGTGGCGCCAATGGATTGTCCGTTTGCGGCAGAAGTGCTTAGGATCCTTCCCTCAGTGGTTGCGAGAATGGCTTGTCCCTTGCTTGATGCCATTGACTTTGAGGTGTGCTTGGATTCCTTGAACGGAGAAAGAGATGAGAGGTAGAGATTGTCCCACTGGGCGTGCCAATTTGTGAACACGGAAAATTCCTGAAACGAAAGAGACAAGAACAACGTGCACAAACAAATATTTGTATTTGATAGTTTTGGGTTACAATCTCTCTCTATTTTGATCCTCTGATTCGATCTCCGTAAGGTGTGTATTTGTGGATGTGCGATTGATCCAAAGGGCCGTTGGGCTTGATCTAAGGATGAACGTTCTTCAAGGGCCGTGGACTTGATCTTGAAGGTGGATTTGAGCGGATCTTCAAAGGGGCTTTTGGGCTTGATCTTTGAAGAAACAGTGATGAACGGATCTCCAAGGGCTTTTGGGCTTGATCTTGAAGAACAGTGATGAACGAATCTTTAAGGGCTTTTGGGCTTGATCTTGAAGAACGGTTGGATGTGTGGATTTGTTGATGTTTGTTGATCCAAGGGCCGTCGGGGCTTGATATTGGATGAACGGGTGATGAACGATGGTACTTTCTTCAAGGGCCGTCGGGGCTTGATCTTGAATTGGTGGATGGTTGATCCAAGGGCCGTCGGGGCTTGATCTTGGAAGAACGATGAACGAAGAACGAAGAACACTTTCTTCAAGGGCCGTCGGGGCTTGATCTTGAATTGGTGGATGATTGTTGATCCAAAGGGCCGTCGGGGCTTGATCTTGGAAGAACGATGAACGAAGAACGAAGAAGGCTTTCTTGATTCTTCGGGAACCTGGATGCTTGAGAGCTTCGGAGTTTCAGAGTTTTAGAGCTTCAAGGTGTAATATGAATTGGTCTTTTAAATGAATGAAATGGGCTTGTATTTATAGAATTTTCCAATGCCTAATTTTGAATATAATATCCCAGATGAAATAAGTCGTTTCTGCCAGGTGTTGACACGTGTCCTATTTGATGACTTTTCCAACTCATTTCAATTTTCGTTGAGTCACACGCTACGTGTAAAATTTATGTAATACATGAGCGTTGACACTTTGATTTATCGGTGAACATTTATTTACCGAAATTTCGATGTCTACAACTTCAATTACATAATTGCCGATATTTTGTTTCTATATATGATTGTTAATGAAAATCTATCTGAAAATTAAATGATGATATAAAACTTTATTGAATGATCGGACAAGACAATCAAATCACGCCATATCTAAAGCTTCCCATGACATTGGCCTTACTCGTTAAGGTGTGCCATGTAGTTGTCTCTAATAATACAAAGCAATATGGATGATCAATGCCTTTTTTTTACATACATTCACTAGCATCTACACTTAAGGATGAGAAACTGAAGTAAGTAACTACATGTATTTTTATAGTTGATAAATACATATCACATAATTAATAAAGAAAAAATATCCAAAATCCCAAATCCCTAATATATACATACACAATCATATATCTTAACAACAACATAATGCCTAAACCTCCATGATGAATCATGGGTTTCTTTTGTTTTTCCACTTTCTCACCATATACGTCTTGTTCAACACCTTTAATTAATTCGTCCTATCTAAAGTTTTCTGATTATGCTTGATTTTATACTTCTCATCATAAAATCCTTTTAAGTTTACACAAGTCCTTATTTTTGCCCCTCATCATCTCGTAATGGGACCGAGAACATATGCCATGTGGTGTAAAAAACAATTCACTTGTTTAAGTAAAACAGTGAAGTCACGTGACCGTATTCCAACAAATTTCCCATTAAGACAAGTGGCATAACATCTCATTATTTTGTACAAATTTATCAAAATTCACGTTCACATGCAAAATGAAAATAACCTTTTTTAACCCTAACAACTGTTATAGAATCAAATTTTTGCAGGTCTCTCTAATTATTTTAGCCAACTATGCATAACCATTAGGGTTTAGTTTTAATTTTATCATATCTTCCAAGAAATGGACAGTGATGCTGACAATTCATCAACCCAAGCAAGAGAGAAAGGCAAACGAAAATTTGTAAATATAAGTTAATTCCTTAATTTCCCCAATATATAGAAATGGCCAATCATACATATTCATTCTTGGAATTTACACTATATATATATATATATATAAGACAATTTCTTAAATTCGTCCCAACGAAATAAAAATAAGAATTATTTGAGCAGACGTTTCATGTTTGATGTAACCTCATTTATTCGAGAGGACAAATTGTCGGATAAATGAACGTGCTGAGTGTCCCACATGTTCGGATTTTTTTTGGTGAGCAAGCCCAACAATTTTATTTTAATTTTTCTATGTAGGGTGGGCACGCTTCGATTCGATGCGGTTTTGAATGAAACCACAACTGAAACCGAAATTTTTGCAGTGTGGTTCGATGCTGTTTTGAAGCTAAAATCGAAATGAAACCAAATTGTTTAGTATGGTTCGGTGCGGTTTCAAACAGTTGCGGTTCGGTTTTTGTGAAAAAATGTATAATTTAAAATTTACACCAATTTACGTAGAAGACGGTCTCATTTTTCACACAATATATTAATTAACCAACCCACATAAGAATTCTTTTCTTTACTGCTCTCCCCCCACTCTCTCATGTACATTTGATCACAGCAAGAAAATGGTATGGGAGAATGGTATATAATCAACTAGCTTAGCCTAGCTAGCTAATTGCCCAAATGATAGACTTTGTGAGCAGGAAAAAGCACCCAAATGGAGTGTTGTGGCTTATTATTTGAAAGATTGAAGATGCCAAGCTTGATGAGGGTTATAACTTAGGAAAAATAATCCACATGTACATATATATAAATGTATCCTCATTAAACGAATCAGCTTTTTAGTTTCTGCAGAAAGCTGATGTATTGATATAATTAAGCATTTATATGTTAGGGTTTGGGTGACACACCCCGTCCCGAAGGAGGGCATGCTGGCCGTCACGTGAGAGTGACGTAACCATTTGCACAGTACGGAAGCTTTAAAGATACAATTTATAATTTGATACACCCGAAGGTGAGTCCTAATTTTGTCCAATCTGTCAGAACACCGTCGAATTCCTCGTAGTCACCACACCTTTGTGATTCCTGAACCTGGAGGGGCGCAAAACCAAAATTGAGTGGGTCAGTAAAACAATTCTTTTCCAAATCCAAACATTTCTCAAAACGTTGTAACCCCTCTCCGTAAAACCTGTATACTTTCCCAGAAATGTAAAATATAAATATACATATATATTCTCAAACTTCATTTTTTACTATCTCAACATTTTTCTTTATCCATCATGCCATGCCATGTCTAATTCAACAGTTAAGTATGGATGCATCAACAATAATCATATCAGGTGCAAGAAAGTAATCAACCGGAGGCCCTCTAATAGCTCTGCACGGTTGAACCTAGAGCTCAAAATCTATCACTCTCACACTCTGCCGGAGTCACTCCGCGTGACCTGTCCGGCCTTCTACACATAAGTTACGCTCTAGTGCTTCTCATAATCATCTGTGCACATAATCTAAGGTCACCCACCAGTCGGAATCTCACTAACACTCTCGCGACTGGCCTGTCGTACCCACTCCGCGTGGACTGTACGACTAGCATCTACTTGGATCCAAGACGAGCGTGCGATGCGGTGAATACTATAAGCACTAAACTATGGTGCAGGATTTGAGCTCAATATACATCAACATCATCATAACAGAAATAAATACTCACATGTGCGTCCACCGCACCATTTCATACATATGCATCATAAATCAATTCTTACCCGTGCGTCCACCGCACCAATTCATGCATATGCATCATAAATCAATTCTTACCTGTGCGTCCACCGCACTAATTCATACATATGCATCATATATTAATTCATGCATGGCATTTCAACTCACATTTCTATATACTTTTCATATCAATTCTATGCATGGTATTTCACTTCCCGTTTTTTCCACATAACTCATATGCATTTCATTTTAAACATATTTTCATTTCAATTCAATTTCTGGGAAACGTCAAGTATATATATATACGGAAAACAAAACTGCCCACTCACAGAATACATCAACGTCTCGTAAGTCCCTGAGCATCCCTTGGCCATGCCCGATGCCCGCATAAACCTCACCTATACAAGAGTAACCAATTTGACGTTATTTAACGCCTAACCCAAATCTTAGTTAATAACTCCTTATATATTGCTCAAATTGGGTATATAAATATACCACCGTGACCTACACAACCTCAGGATCATCCCCATATTTTTAAAATAATTTTTGGAGTCCTCACGCGCCCCCACGCGCCTGACGTGGCACGGACCTATGCGCCCCCACGCGCGGCCACGTGTCGTGCACACTGACGGCACAGTAAACGGCAGTTAGGGAATATTCCGTTAAATACTAGCATATTCCGTTAATTATTAACGGCGTCAGTCAACGCCGTTAGCATATTCCGTCAAAACTGACGGAATATTCCCTGTCTTCTCCGGCGATTCGCCGGTCGCCGGCGACTGTTCGCCGGTTTCTGGAAAAATTTCAAACTTGCTATTCTCCTTCGTTTTTCATCCAAATTTTTCGTACCTTATACCAAATTGAAGCCCTAAACACCTACTATCACGTTGGGAGGTTTTTAAGGTCTAAAAACAACAAGATCATACCTTCCAAAATTCCTCAAATTCGGCCAAACTCGAACCCAACGATCCCGACGTCCATTTTGTTCAAACGAGGCACTCCGAGCCTCCTCGTGACCTCCTTAAGCTCACTGTGAGCTTTGTTTAACCTAAAACACGGCCATCTTAAAGTTTGTGAACAGTGCAAATCCACGGGGTGATTTGAAACTAGGGTTTTTGAAATAGAACTCACCTGAAACTTGTACCCCCGTGCTCGTGAAGTTCCCAAGATCACGATGGTGATCTTAGATTGGACGTTCGTGTAGAATTGTGGTTGTTCTTGGTGTTTGCCGTGAGTTCGAGAGTAAGAGAGAGTGTGAGAGAGAGTCTGAAATGAAGGAAGAAGAGAGAAGAAAGATTACGGGTTTTAGGGAGTGTTTTGAGGGTAGGAGGCCCTACCTAAGTCCAAACACAATTTAACACATACAAATATAAATCTAACCCTAGTTTAGGATCTTAGAGTAAAACAAATGTCATACATTTACACACCTTAATCCCGTTTAAGGTCACATTGGTCATTTCACGTCCTCGGAATTAAAATTCCGGGACGGGCTGTGACAATCTCCCCTCCTTATAGAATTTCGTCCCCGAAATTCCAGCCACCACTCAACCCATCAATACTCATACCAAACTCGGTAAGTCTCTTTCATCCGATTCTCTTTCTCCCACGCAATTTTCTTCCACTGAATGATTTCCTTCACAAAGCTTTTACCACTTACTCTGTCTTAATTCTTAGGACCTTCTTTTTCCAATCCAAAGTCGTTCTTGGTTCCTTATCAAGTCGAATCCAATTTAATTCTCAATAGTTGCACCAGAATCTCATGTGACGAATCTGCCACCTAGTGACAACATATCGAACCCAAAATACATTAAGTACCTTAGCCAACTCTGAAGACATCACCACTTGTATGCAACTTTATTGATTCCTTTAGTGATCAAAAATGGTCTGATGTGTCTAAATCTTATCTTGTCTCCTTTCCAATTCTCGCCATTTCTGTTCGTGGTGAATTTTCCAAAAATATCAAACCATTTACCTTACACCCTCGATTAGTGGCATATCCATCTGTTGATCTCTTTTGCCATTCCTGGTTACTTCAGGTTAACCTAATCACCTGAATACTTTGAGGAGACTCATCCATAGTCTCAGGGTCTACTAAAACTCTTTCTTGATCGAATATTTCTCTATTCAGAAGCATTTCATTCACACGACACGCTTCAGGGACCCTATGGCGTTACTTCGGAAACTGCACAACCAACATACTTAAGAAACTCAGCAATTCCGTAAACCAATTCTCCTATCCATAAAATAATTAAGTGTTGTTGCACTGTCCGGGAAAAGTTATTACTCAACACTGGAGTAAATGTACTAGCTTGGTACATTGACCAACTATCACTTCAACTTCGATCATAACCATCCTATGTACAAGGAAACTTGTACACATAATCCAAAGTAATATCTTTCCATTTCCACTGCGAAACAGAAAATAGTTATCTCAATCCAAAGGTTTATCTCTTTCTGCCTCAATCTGCTGACCAATAAAAATGTCGAATGGTATGATAAACCTTATTACTTTCGGAATATTGCAGAAGCTGAACAGTGTACTTCGTCCAAAATTGCTTGCTTCAAATCCTCAGCATTAGGCACATACTTTTTGTTTTCTTATATCCACATACCATTTGATTCACGAATCATGTACTCATTCTTTTTCCCTTCTTTCTCTGCCTTGGTTAATTCTTAAATTTCCTCGTCGAACATTTAAGTTTCGAGTACGACCTTACCAAACAGGCCTAACTTGAAATTTAACAAGTATAACTTCTTCTCGATCTTCCATTCTTAATTTTTCTTCCGTTGGTTTTCAATCCACAAGATGATACTCTTGGCAAACGTGCCAGACATTAATCTTACTGTAGTCTTCTCACCAAGTGCTTCAGCTAGAACAAACTTTACGATCACCCTGATCGTACAATCATGTTCATTAACCAATTCAATCCACCTTTGTTGCCTCATATCAAAATCCTTCCAAGTAATGGATATTGAAGACTTTTTGGATTCGTAAAAATCTTGCATTCTTACCAAATATAATGCCTTCATAACTTCACAGCAAGAATGGTAATCATGACTTCTAAGTCACCCGTAGGGTAATTCATCTCATGAGATTCCATTTGTCGTGAAACGTATGCAATCACCCTAACATTTGCATTAACATGCCTCCAATACCATTCAAGAAACATCACTAAAATTTATGATTACCACTATTCTCTGGGAATACCAAAATACGTGCATGAGTGAGGAAATACTTCAGTTGTTGAATCCTTTGCTCACAATTTCCTTCCCACTCATACATAACCTCTTTTCTCAACAGTCTCGTCAATGACAAAGCAATGACTGAAAAATCTTTCACAACCATCCAAAATAGCCTGGTAAGCTAAGAAATTCCGAATCTCAATTACAGCTCGTGGTTGTTCCAATTCCTCAATTTCTGCTATCTTTTAAGGATTCACTTGAATACCTTAAGAATATATAACAATTCTCAGAATGCCACTTGATTCATTTAACTTTAGCCTTTGCTAAACTTAGCATACAACCAACGTTCTCTCAATCTTTGCTTCATCGACTTAAGACATTTACATGTTCTGCTCTGGCTTAGAGTATACCAGAATATCGTCAATGAAAAATGATATCAATCTATCAAGGCATTATTGGAATACTTCATCCATCAACTCATAAAACAGCATGAGTATCCATATAGCATCACCAAACTTCATAAAGACTATAACAAGTCCAGAAAACCATCTTATGATCAACGTCACTTAAAATATTCAATTGGTAGTAACCAGATCTCAATTCAATCTTTGAATCTTCGCAATTTACTTCTGAGCTGGTTAAATAAACATCAGTACATCACCATGGATAACGGTTCTCAATCGTTACCCGACTCCATTGTCTATAATCAATGGATAGCCTTAAAATCCATTTTCTTCCTCACCAACGAACTGGGGTTCCCCCAAAGCGTTGTACTAGGTTGAATGAAAATTTTATCAACCAATTCTTTCAACTGAATTTCCAATTCCCTTAACTCATCATAAACCAATCTTTAACATAAATTTATACCTGGCAACAATTCAATAGTGAACCTCATATCTCTGCCTGAAGGCAATCCAGGTATACTTTCAAGGAAGACATCAAGAAAAGTCTAACCCTTTTGACATTATTCACACTACTCCGAGCAACATCATTTAGCATCACATAAACTAAGTATTTTTGGGCAGCCTTTCAAAACAATCTCTTTGCTTTCACAGCATAAATAATGGCTGAACTCACTTCACTTTGCATGCCCACTCATTAAGGTAACCTCTGATCATCCAGATCGATGGAAAGTGACTGGTTTCCCGTAACAATCCATCTAGTCACGATTATAATCAACCAATCTAATGGAACAGAATTAACTGATACAATATATATTCTATTATTATTAAGTATTCTAAATAAGTACAATACTAACATAAAATAATCTACCGGGTTGCTTGCTTAACGAATCCACGCATGAGTTATTAATATTACGGTCTGCAGCCCGCAATACTGATAAATCATCGTTGTCTCGATAAGTAGGCAACCACTCTCAAAGATATAATAATACTATTTTGCCACTCAATGCAAAATACATACACTCGTCTCAACCGCATTTATTTACTACTTTCTAGGCAATATCAATCATAATAATAAAAAAATATATATATCAGCCGGAGTCAACTAAAATGACCAATACGGCTGATTCAACTCTCATCTCAATAATACGTCGGCCGGATCCACTCCGCGTGGTCGGTACGGCCGAGCCTATAACTCACCAATTTCTCATGCGTCAGCCAGATCCACCTCTCATGGTCTGTACGGCTGAACATATAACTCATCAAATCTCTCTGTACCCACGGTCAATCCGACCAAACTACTAAGTTCATAAACTTGCTGAATCGACACTACGATGTCATAGAAAACTGTTGGGTACAACTGATTCTAGGGACGATTCACAATTCTGTGTCCCCTCTGTTCACATAAACACATTCATTTCTTATTCTTCTTTATTCTCGTTGCTCATGTTCTCAGAGTCCTCAAGACTCAACAGCATCTCGTATATTCCTGGTAAAAAGTACAATGGATAGTGGTCACCCAAAATACCACTTCCCTTTTTCCACCCAGCTTAAAACAACATAACACCTCAACCAAATTAACAGTAATATCTGGATGGAAACGAGGCAAGTCTGAAAACTTTCTATAATATTCATTTATCGTCAACTTCCTTGATTCACATTTGCAAACTCTTGTTTACTACCATCGATAAATGCCGGAGGGATAAACTTTTCCTTAAACAAGTCCTTAAACAATTTTAAATCGGCTGATTCCTCTGGTGACAACAATTAACAATCCTGTTTCCACCAGGATACAAATTCATACCCAAAACCAGGTAGTCATCTCGACCCCTTGTCAGAAGGAAGATTCCTTTGACTTGCATAATCCGAAACATCTTTTCCAAATGGTTAAACCGTTACTTCGCTCCCTCAGGTTCATCATTTCTCTTAAGTGATTCAAATTCAACTCATAACCCATCTTAAAATGTCCCTTTAGACAATAGACTGAATCACCATAGTAATAGTTTCCCCCTAAACCGCTAAATCAGGGAGACTAAATTCCTCTAACTACGTGGTTTGTTACGAGGCGGTGTAGTTCTGACAGAATTCACTAGAAACTTCTCAAGATGTCCAAGATTGCAACCATGCTCTGATACCAACTGACACACCCCGTCCCGAAGGAGGGCATGCTGGCCGTCACGTGAGAGTGACGTAACCATTTGCACAGTACGGAAGCTTTAAAGATACAATTTATAATTTGATACACCCGAAGGTGAGTCCTAATTTTGTCCAATCTGTCAGAACACCGTCGAATTCCTCGTAGTCACCACACCTTTGTGATTCCTGAACCTGGAGGGGCGCAAAACCAAAATTGAGTGGGTCAGTAAAACAATTCTTTTCCAAATCCAAACATTTCTCAAAACGTTGTAACCCCTCTCCGTAAAACCTGTATACTTTCCCAGAAATGTAAAATATAAATATACATATATATTCTCAAACTTCATTTTTTACTATCTCAACATTTTTCTTTATCCATCATGCCATGCCATGTCTAATTCAACAGTTAAGTATGGATGCATCAACAATAATCATATCAGGTGCAAGAAAGTAATCAACCGGAGGCCCTCTAATAGCCCTGCACGGTTGAACCTAGAGCTCAAAATCTATCACTCTCACACTCTGCCGGAGTCACTCCGCGTGACCTGTCCGGCATTCTGCACATAAGTTACGCTCTAGTGCTTCTCATAAATCATCTGTGCACATAATCTAAGGTCACCCACCAGTCGGAATCTCACTAACACTCTCGCGACTGGCCTGTCGTACCCACTCCGCGTGGACTGTACGACTAGCATCTACTTGGATCCAAGACGAGCGTGCGATGCGGTGAATACTATAAGCACTAAACTATGGTGCAGGATTTGAGCTCAATATACATCAACATCATCATAACAGAAATAAATACTCACATGTGCGTCCACCGCACCATTTCATACATATGCATCATAAATCAATTCTTACCCGTGCGTCCACCGCACCAATTCATGCATATGCATCATAAATCAATTCTTACCTGTGCGTCCACCGCACTAATTCATACATATGCATCATATATTAATTCATGCATGGCATTTCAACTCACATTTCTATATACTTTTCATATCAATTCTATGCATGGTATTTCACTTCCCGTTTTTTCCACATAACTCATATGCATTTCATTTTAAACATATTTTCATTTCAATTCAATTTCTGGGAAACGTCAAGTATATATATATACGGAAAACAAAACTGCCCACTCACAGAATACATCGACGTCTCGTAAGTCCCTGAGCATCCCTTGGCCATGCCCGATGCCCGCATAAACCTCACCTATACAAGAGTAACCAATTTGACGTTATTTAACGCCTAACCCAAATCTTAGTTAATAACTCCTTATATATTGCTCAAATTGGGTATATGAATATACCACCGTGACCTACACAACCTCAGGATCATCCCCATATTTTTAAAATAATTTTTGGAGTCCTCACGCGCCCCCACGCGCCTGACGTGGCACGGACCTATGCGCCCCCACGCGCGGCCACGTGTCGTGCACACTGACGGCACAGTAAACGGCAGTTAGGGAATATTCCGTTAAATACTAGCATATTCCGTTAATTATTAACGGCGTCAGTCAACGCCGTTAGCATATTCTGTCAAAACTGACGGAATATTCCCTGTCTTCTCCGGCGATTCGCCGGTCGCCGGCGACTGTTCGCCGGTTTCTGGAAAAATTTCAAACTTGCTATTCTCCTTCGTTTTTCATCCAAATGTTTCGTACCTTATACCAAATTGAAGCCCTAAACACCTACTATCACGTTGGGAGGTTTTTAAGGTCTAAAAACAACAAGATCATACCTTCCAAAATTCCTCAAATTCGGCCAAACTCGAACCCAACGATCCCGACGTCCATTTTGTTCAAACGAGGCACTCCGAGCCTCCTCGTGACCTCCTTAAGCTCACTGTGAGCTTTGTTTAACCTAAAACACGGCCATCTTAAAGTTTGTGAACAGTGCAAATCCACGGGGTGATTTGAAACTAGGGTTTTTGAAATAGAACTCACCTGAAACTTGTACCCCCGTGCTCGTGAAGTTCCCAAGATCACGATGGTGATCTTAGATTGGACGTTCGTGTAGAATTGTGGTTGTTCTTGGTGTTTGCCGTGAGTTCGAGAGTAAGAGAGAGAGTGAGAGAGAGTCTGAAATGAAGGAAGAAGAGAGAAGAAAGATTACGGGTTTTAGGGAGTGTTTTGAGGGTAGGAGGCCCTACCTAAGTCCAAACACAATTTAACACATACAAATATAAATCTAACCCTAGTTTAGGATCTTAGAGTAAAACAAATGTCATACATTTACACACCTTAATCCCGTTTAAGGTCACATTGGTCATTTCACGTCCTCGGAATTAAAATTCCGGGACGGGCTGTGACATTGGGTGTTGCAGAGCTTCTGTGAAGGGGGGAAGGATATTCAGAGTTTCAGATGAGACCAAGAGGGATATAAGAAGCAAGCGAGGGCATTGCACTAAGGTTGTCGAATCTCATATGAGTTTTGAGAAAGAGAGAGACCGATGAGGATTGAGGGATAATTTGAAAGTCTGTGGAGTAGGGGTGGAAATGGATGACATTCTAGTGTGGTTGAGTTCATACTAAATGTATGAACTCTAACAAACAACCAATTAAAACATGACATCTAATTTGAGGTGTGTTTCGGTTTTGGTGCAGTTTTCAAAAACCAAAACATTTCCTACACTGCGATTCGGTTTCAAAATCGCAAAACCAAACCGTTCAGTGCGGTCCGATTTGGTTCGTGTTTCGGTTTCGGTTTTCAGTTTCAAGTGCCCACCCCTACTTAAATGAAGGCCACATATTATGAGGGAGAGAGAAAAAGAGAAAAAGAGAGAGAGAGAGTGTGTAGGTTTTTTTATTTTTTTTTATTTTTTTTCAAATTAGAGATATTATAACGATATGTGGGTGAAATTAAAAAAAATAAAAATTGGGTTGTGCAAAATTGCATTACTACTAGTGGTTTTATTCTTTTTTTTTTTTTTTTTTTGATAAAAGAAAAACTCAATTTAAAGGGAGAAACCACGAATACATCCATTTCTAGTACAGTCAAAGAAATAAGCAGTCCAAGCAAACTTAGGAATACAACATTGTTGGAAAATTTAATAATAATATTATTATATTAAATTTATTGATTGAATGGAAATTAGAAGCGGAGCATTTTGGTAGAAAGATGTGTGAAATCTCATTCTTAGATTTCACTGTTATGATTTGCGTATTTAAATTATTGAGATTTTGTAGTATTGTTCGAGAATTTATTTTAATTTGTTTGAATTTAGATTTTTATTAAAGTAGTTATGTCATAGCCCGTCCCAAGATTTTATTTATCGAGGTTGTGAAATGACGAAATTACCTTTAAGGTGACTAAGGTACGTGTGACGTATAATTTGGAATAATTTATACTCTCCCAAATTTTTGAAAGATTTTAAATGGATTAAAAGTTATTTGAAATTTGTGTGGTTAGGGAATGGAAGTATGGCTTGTTTTGGGTGGACCACACATACACACACAAGACAAGTTCTTCCCCGTGCTCTCTCTCTCTCTTCCCTCGCAGTTCTCTCTCTTCCTTTCGAACCCGTACGGACCAAAGCACCAATCCCTCAATTTCTTCACGGATCGAAGCCAAAAAGGTGGGTTTCTTCATCTTTTCAACCTCCTGATTCGATTGGTGTCATTTTTAGAACTGGAAACCCTCGATATCACGTTGAAACCTCGAGGTCCGATTTGAGTATTGTTCATGCACACATGAATTGTTGAATTTCAGGGAATTCTAAGCTTACAGTGAGCTTAGTAAGGTCCTAAGGAAGCTCGGAGTGTTTAGTTTGAAGGTTTTGGATGTCGGGATCGCCGGGTTCGAAGTTGGCTGGTTTTCTTAGAATTTCTTCGGTGAGATTTCATATGTTTTTTAACCTTAAAGTAGTGTAACGTGATTCTATACGCTTAGGGCTTCAATTTGATATAAAATGCGTGAAAAATGGTTGAGAAATGACGAAGAACAAGAAGATTGAAAAATCTCCAGTTTTTCGGCGACCGGCAAAACCAGTTCGGCGACTGGAGGAAGAAGGTGACACGCGTGGGGCCACGTAAGGCCTCGAAATTTTTTTCTAAAAATACCTCGACGTTCGTGACATCGAGTAGGTCACTGTGGTATATTCATATACCCAAATTGAGCATCGTATGAGAAGTTATTACACATTGTCGGTTATGTGCTTTAATTAACGTTTTTATAGTTGTTTCGCATATAGGTGATACCTATCCCAAGGACGAGCGCATTCAAGGATGTCACGGGGGTTACGACCCTTCGATGTACCAGTGAGTGGGCAGTTATTTTCTGTTATTACCTATATACTACTGAATTTCCCAAAAATTGAAATTAAATAAAAGTATGTTTTTAAAATGCCATGCATGCATATTATGAATTACATGAATTAGTAATTGATGCATATATATGTGAAATGGTGCTGTGGACGCACAGGTGAGTATCAGGTGAGTTTTATGTTATTAATGTGAACTATCGATGAAGTGAATTGTGTTGAAAGCTCAAACCTGCACCCCTGGTGTTAGTGCTTATATTATTCACCCTGCACCGCACGCTCACCTTGGATCCAAGTAGGTGCATGTCGTACAGACCATGAGAGGGTTCCAACATGTTGTACAGACCATAGAGTGGTTTCGACTGTTGGTGATTTTAGATTATTATACAGCTGTTGATGAGAGAAGCACTAGAGCGTATTCTTACACCATTCTTATCATATAGACTACTTCAGGTAGTTCTGATTTATGTGCAGAGTAGTGTCGTACAGGTCATTGTGGTGACTCCGGTTGGTTTGGATATTGAGCTATGGAATTAACCGTACAGGACCAACTGCAGGGTCTCCGGTTGATTCATTATGTCACCTGTTATATTGATGTATTCTTAATCTGTTATTGACATTTATAGCATGGCACACTTTCTGGTATTGGATAAAGATTTGTGATTTGAGATATAGGAAGATTTATATGCATATTATGTTATTTTCTGGGAAAGTATACAGGTTTTACAGCGAGGGGTTAGAAATGTTATTAAATGAAATGTTTTAAAAAAGCTTTGTTTTACTGACCTACTCAATTTTGTTTTGCGCCCCTCCAGGTTCTAGTTAGCAGCGTTGGTGGCCCACGAGGATTCCCACGGCGTACTGACAGACTACATAAATGTAGGACTCACCTTCGGGTGTTGTAATTTAGTTATGGTTCTACTTGACTGCACCTAGTACTTATGCTCTGAATATGTGTGTTTCACACTTAAACTCACTCTAACATGCCAATTGGATATTATTGCTAGTATTTGGTTTTTATTTCATAGTATTTCTCTTATCTATTGCTTCCGCGTCACACTTTTGGTTACGTCACACTCACGTGACGGCCAGCACGCCTTGATTCTAGGATCGGGGTGTGTCAAGTTATGAGGCTTAAAGTTTGAAAATTAATTATTTAAAATTCGTAGACCAGTCGAGGTCACAATTTATATTTTTGAATAGAACTCGATCCCACAAACACGTAGGCGCAAGCCGTTCATGAAACGAAGTTATAACGAAAGAGTTATTAACGCTTAAAGTTAGGGATATTTTAGTAAATTTGGCCCTCATTAGAAGGCTCCAGATTTTCTGGAATGGTCATATTGTGACACGTGGACGGCTGAGATGAAAAGAAAAGAAGAGAAATGAGAGAAAGGAGAAAAAGGATGGAAGGAAGACGACCAATCAAAAACAAAAGAAAGGAGGGGAAAGGAGGGATAGAAGAATGAGGGGAACCCGGACCCCCTTCCACCCAGTTGCATTTTTTAGCCGACCCAGCTGTATTTTCCTATTCCAGCCACCTTTGATGATGGGACCGGTGCCAAAATGATCCTTACTTTGAAGCCAGTCGTTCTCCCTCCTATTTCCACCTGAAAAATTGTGAAAATTGACTTGATTTTGGGTGGAACCGCACTGGTGGGTGCACGGGATAGAAGCAGCGATTCTGCCATTTGGGAAAGCAAAATTGTTGACTACCACCATGGGTAGACTTCCCTTAACCCTGAAACAAAGCCCAACCAGTTGTAGTGGCGTCGAAACACCGAAGATGATGGATCGAAGCTCACCTATTCTAGGGTTTCCAGCGGGTTTGAGTGAAATTGGGGCCTTTCCAGGCTAAATTGGCCTTGGACACAGGTATGAAACTTTCCCTACTCATTGAGATATACATTTTTGTAAAATTTGGTAATTTTTTAAAATAGTTGAATTTTCCTGCAAGTTGGGCGGCTGACCACCACCCGCTGTGGCGCGTGGCCAGTGGGCCAATGATGTATTTCTAACTTCAATTAAATGCTCATCTTTCGTAATTGATATATGTATGACGTGGTTTGATTGTTTGAACTTAGTTTGATTACGATACATCACTTGACCAAAAATGAATCGATGATCTGACCATTGGATCGTTACTAAACTTTAATACATTATAGTACATAATATTTGAGGAATATAGGAACTTACGGATCGGGAATCCGACGTACAAATCTTCCCGAATTGGATTTCTATGTTTGTAAAATCAAACGTTGACCACCACTTGAATTTGTGATTGGCGGAGATGCGACCATTGGATCGTGATGATATTTTAGCATGTTGTTCTAGAACCATAATGTGAACTTTGGAAAGTTACAGATCAGACATCTGATAAGTGGATCTTCCAGTTTAGATTTCTAGGGTTGTGGACCCTATTCTCAACCTTGATCTATCGGTTGGCTTTTTAGTCAACTAGCTCGAGTTCTTCTAGCATGTCGGTTATCTTAGAGTGTGGATGAGATTTCATGGAGCTTGATGGACTTAGCGTGATGACGCATCTTCTCGGTTGACGTGTGACTCGATTTGCGTACTAGTGGCATCGTATTATATTATACTTGTTTATTAAGTATGTTTTGATTTGTGCATTGAAAATGTTTGTGGAATATGGTTTGATTTGTATGATGAGTATGATGTGATGAAATGTGATTTGAAGTGCTTGTTGAATTGTTTGATGAAATGTGATTTGATGTGCATATTTGAAATGTGGTTGATTTGCATAATTGATACGATGTGATGAAATGTGAAGGCTATTAGTGGACCGTTAACCCATTGTCAGGGGCCTTGTTTCTTCGAGACTTATTTCACATATTGTATCATTATATCATTTCTCGTTTCGTTGAGCTTTTGTATTTTGAGTACTTGTTTCATGTCTTGTTCTTCGAGCGTTGCTATATTCCTTGGCCCTCCGCTCGATTCCGTTAAGTGATCCAGAACTGGGTCTTTGTTGGGGTTTCGTTGAGTGGTTCAGTTCCCTACTCCGTCTGGATTCCTTTGAGTGGTTCGGAATCCCTCGTGATCCGTAATTCCGTTGAGTGGTCCGGAATCGTATCCACTCAGATTCCATTGAGAGGTCCGGAATCCTTTCTACTCCGCGATTCCGTTGAGTGGTCCGGAATCGTATCCTGGTTTGGATTCCATTGAGTGGTCCGGAACCAGATGTTGATGGATTTCGTTGAGTGGTCCGAAATCGCATCATTTGACTTGTTGGATCAATGGATTTGATTTCAGGTTCAAAGATGTAGGCTTTGGCTGAACTTTGTCGCTTTAGCCTTGAAATTTCGGTGTTTTGTATGTGTTATTGATGATGTGATTGTGGAATGATGTTGGTTATGATTGTTGGCATTATGATTGGACTTGTTGATTAATATGGTTGAGAATATAATTGTGCTTCGTTGTTTGTTCTTTGAAAATTGCATGATATGCATTGTGGTATATTGTTGAGACATAACGATTTATGTGATGAATGTTCTAGTGTAGTGAAACAGTGAACTACGAATGACTTGATCCCTATTGAGGGTACGTAGGCAGTCTAACGAGGAGGTTAGATGCAGCCATAAAGTATACAAAAAATTACTATGCGAATCGATTCTCGAGTTATAATTTGTCATATCCCAGAGGCGGGGTATGTTTGAGATATAGGTATTTGGTGACATCACATGTCGATTCTAGACGTATGTCGGGATCGGGGTGTGATAAGATGTGTTTACTCAAATGAAGAGTTGTAATTTTTTACTCTTCATGAATAGTCACAGGCTTTCCAAAGAGGTATCTCACATTCTATAAATAGAGAAGCCCGCTATAATCACAAAATAACTTTTCATCATACATACATATAGTGCATTAAATATTATAAAGTCTTATTAAGTTCATATGAGAGAGTTTTCAACACAATTGTGATTCATGGAGCCTTGTGATTTTGAGTGCTACTATTACAAGGACAGGTCGTTGTATCTTGGGAGACATGTGTCGATCAACCATGAACACCGTAGTGGGGCGTAAACTTGTTTTAAGGACAAAGTGCCCAACACTTGCCTCGACCGTATTTTCTAGGTTTTTCTAATCCATTATATCATGTTACTCATGTGCATGCATTACTTTGATATATAAGTGCATTAATTATTTCTTGATTTTTCATGTGATTTAATATAGCAATTAGACCCCAATTTTTTCAACAATCTTAAGACAAGTTTATTGGTTTGATTGCTATGTTTGTTTGAGAATTAAATCATCTGTGATATAATATTACTTGGTCCTATATATGGGCATGATTTTTCTTCCTGATTAATTTTGTGGGAGAATGGTCTCTGTTCCAACCAATTAGTTGAGACTAACGATAGCCTCAACGCGATTTTTCCCATATATATTCATGGACAAATGCAAAGCAATTTTGGTTGTGTCCAATATTTCCTAAAGGAATACTAGTGGATTATAATGAAATGCCTTGTGAGTGTTAGTGTTGGATTTGAATGCAGCCGTGACTTTTAACTGTTATGGATATGTATGCGAGTATTATAAAGGAACATGAGTTGGTTGTATTTGATATATTAAATTGTTTGCCTCTTGGCATATGATGTAGAGGTGATAAGAAAATCTGAGAAAAAGGTTAAATACCTTTTCATGATAGGATGTTTCTTCTCACTCAAAAAGTTTACGCATAGTTATGTGCTGATGTGCTGATGCAGAAGAAACTGTATGCGACTTTTCTAATGGTCGCACCGTTTTGGACCGGTTGAGTTCTTGCAGTGCAATCGGTTCATATCCATGTGGCATATACATATATGTATGCATGCTCTTAAGTCGATATTTTCTACAGAATTGAGAAGAAAAAAAAATTGCATATGGAATGCATAGCAGTCAAATGGCTCTGCTTTTGTTCCCAAGCATATAGATTTCTGAGATGTTGCAGATGCAAAGTGTCCACAACCCAGTATCTATTTGTGATACACATACCAGTTCTGTTCTTGTTTTATAGGGGCCGTATATGTTGGAAATGTGCCCTAAAACCAATCATATGATGATACTTTAAGGACATTTCACATGTTAAACTAATCTAGTTTAATATAAAGGGCAAAGATTATTGTTTTAGCCGTCTCATATAAATGTTATATGCTTAAACGATAAGTCCAAGGAATATGTGATTGGGAGAATGCGATCTAAAGAAGTTAGATTCATGAGACCATTCTTTCGTAGGCACATCCTAAACGTTCCTGATCATAGGATTGCCAATTGGGCATTGACAGTCCGTTAAGATCAGTACGTGCTGTGTATTCTCTCAGGGAGAGTGACTAGTCTCGAGTCATTGGTGTGTGTGACATCAAGACAAGTACGTAGGTGCTCAATAGAGAATGAGTTCACTGAACATGATCAACGAAGAGTTCTCATATTCATGTCACATGAGAACTCATGGTTGGGATAATGCAAAGTAGTCCTTTGACCTGAGGTATCACGTTTGTCTTGTGGTTAAGTCCTTGATCTTTGATTATGTCAAAGTCACCCCATCCGCGGGTGTCCACGACATCATTGGGGTTAAGCCACTTAGCTATGGAGGCAAGTGAATGCGCAACAAGGGATCTCTAACCTTCAAACCGTTTGGGGGAGAATACTCTATGATATGATTAAGAATCTCTGGCCAGAGTATGAATGAGATTTAGAAAAGTCGTTCTAAATCACATTCAAGGTAATCATACAAGCACACGAATCACATTGGATAGTAGACATGAATAAACTATCAAACCAAACAATGTGGTCAAGAGTATTGTATTAGAGAAATACCGTATTGCATTTGTAATCCTAAACTGAATAGGTTCTCTACCTCTTCTTATTAGCTTGGGTAACCATGATATGCTGCTAGGTGTCACTCTTGGTTTGTGGAAGCCCTAAACGTATATAAACACTAAAGGGAGAATTGAAAGTAAGTTTCAATTCACAATCGATTTTAAAGAGTTTTAATCGCCCACTGCCTCGCTAAAAGGAACCTAATGGATCGTACACCGTGTAAGGTGGAGATTGAAGAAACAATGGAGATGAGTAAGAATAATTAAATGGTTTAATTATTTATGGCAAGGATTAATTAATATGTTAATTAATTAAACGAATAAGTTCGTTAAAGACCTCGAGATAGTTTTGGACCTTAAGGCCCAATGGGCTTCGAACGTCAAGCTCATTGACTTAAGTTGTATGACAACTTAATTCACAAAGGCCCAAAAAGCCCAAACAAAACCCTATGGCCGGCCATTTAGAGGAGGGTAGTGAACTTGCTTTAATTACAAGTTTGCCACTCCAATGAATAAAGGTATAAATATGACTTTATAGCCAAAATTCATTTAGGGTTTTCTTTTAGGAAATTGGAGAGAACACAATGCTCTCCTTTCTCTCTAAAGAGGCCGGCCCCCTTGGAGGGTGTATCTAGCAATCCCACTACTCCAAGGTCACTCATTTCTTCATCAATCTTACCTTGGTGTGGATACTTAGAGGTTCTCAATTTTGGGAACTTGGAGAACCATATTCTTCCATCCAAATCCATAGATTTTAGATGCAAGGAATGAAGGCCCTCTCTTTGGGTGATTAGCCTTTGCTTATGCAAAGAGGAATCTACAAAGGTATATATATTTCTCAACTCACTTTGATTTGAGTTGAGTCTTGGTTCACCAATCTACTAGGCTTTGAATTTCTTGGGTAATGTTTTGTTTTTGAATGCATGCAAGCATGATTCCGCCTTTTAATTGTTAAATGCATGCTATAGATGTTATTCAAATGAATATGTTTTCACAAAATCCTCCTTCAGTATATATCTTGGAGGACTTTGGAAGATTAATAGTTCTCCAAATTATTTGAGAATGATACAATGTCTTACTGCAGACTGGCAAAAACTATTATGCTTCGTTTGTTGGGCATTTAATTAGTGTCTGGTATTCAAATTAATTTAATCCCACTTAGAAGAGGCAAACTGATCACTATGACATATGTGCATTCACCTAAAAGGAAAAACGAATCCTTTCAGAAGCGAAATAATGTGATAGCCATCACCGAAGTGTCAGGTGAGTTTTGCATAACTTATGATTGGTCATAGTATCTTGAAGTTGCTGAATGGCGACACAAAAGCTTTGTTGAATGGTGCCTTTCTTAAAAACACAAGTGGCTTTTATAAAGATTATGTGAAGATACATAAAAAGATTTTATCTTTGCAGAGAATTCCTACTTCTTAATACGAAAAATAATTTATTGATAGCGTCAAAAGCAAAGGGAATTGTGGGGGAGGCTTAGCTATTTTTGGGAAATAGGATACACATAAAAAGAATGTAAAAGTTATTTACTTCTAGAAAGATAACGATTATCTCTTATAATTGAAATTTTAAGGTATTTAAAGGTTGGAGATCTTCTAGTAAAGCCCTTAAATGTGGGGAAATTTACCCAAGTGTTAAAAAATTACTTATCAAGTCCGAACACATGTTTGGAGAAATTATGTTGGAAATTAAACAACTACTCTCAAATGAAATATAATTTCATAAATGGAAGTGCACACCATAAGAGATAGTCATCAACCTAGTGGATCCAATTGATTAAAGTTTTGACTAGAGAGTAAGCTGTATTATCGAGGGGAATGGAATAAAAGCCTACATCTTAAGAATCGCCATAATGGCAACCCAACCTAGTTGACTGGAGATCCCAAATTCTAGGTTCAAAGGGACAACTGAATTGTGGTTGATTCAATGGAGATAATCTCCTACTCATGTCCTATGATGAAACAGTGCTATCTGTAGCATATTTAGAATAAGCTTTTGTTGAGTGCATAAAGTTATACTTTTATGCCCTTTTTTACTTAGGTTTTTGACTTAAATCTCTATGCATCACATGGTATTTTGTTGTTTGTATTGTATTTCAGGATGAAAGTAAGAGCTTGAAGAAATCATCTTATTTTGAATATTTTAAGAGCCTAGACTGGATAGTTCGAAGCCCAACTCGCCTAAGACCAGACAATAGCCCCCAAGTGGCCCAAGATCCGCCAGAAAAGGCCCTTGCAAAACAGCCAATTTGCGAGCTTTGCCCTGAAGTGCTTAGAACGAATTAGAAAATGGGCCATATATGGTTGGAAAGCCCTGGAAGTCTTCTTTCAGATGGTCTTTACAGCTTGTGATTTGGAGGTTTCGACAAGAAATTATGATAGAATAAAGAGGAGTTATTTAGATACCAATTCTGATAACAACTAGTTTTCAGTTATTCCTATACTAAAAGCTGATTGTAATGAGCTATAAATGAGAGTCAATTCAATGATGTAAATGTGTCAGATGTTAGAAATACTCATAAGCCTTTTAATAGGAGAAAAATACATAGAATGAGAAGGAGAAAGAAGAGGAGAAAAATACACAGAATCTGGAGAGATCAGGAGTCTTCAGCCATGAGCAATGTCTAGGTTCTAGCTTTCCTAACTTTTTATGTATTTTGTTATGTTTTTAATTTAGTTTATGGATACTTAAGGCTGCTTTGAAGCCCTAGACATGATTGAATTAATGTTATGATGCAGTTTTAGTTTATCAATTTCATTTGCAAGCTAGAATCAGTTTTCTAATCATTTCAAGCACATATTTTCAAGCTTAGCTACCTTGTTAATGTTTGCTTTCTGTTGAGAATGATAAGGATGACTGCCATATCTTCTTTCATTCATTAGCAACATGTGGTTAGGTTCAGAACTAATCATGTAAATTGATTCCATGAAGTTCTAAGATAAATGTCATGTTCTAGGGTTCATGTGATGTTCCTAATCCTCTTCGTTCTTAATGAGTTTCTAGGTGCTAAATCTGAGTATATGCCATGCTAGGATGCACTTAAAATATAAGTTTTATGTATATGCCATGATCTAACATGCAAAGTAAGAAAGGATTCATACAATCTAGTTATATGGCATGCTAGATATGTGAACATCTTAGTTGTGCATTTGAAAGGGATAAGTTAAAAGATCATATCACTGATTCAGGAATGTTTAGGGGAAGGCCTTTGTTTATTTGAAGTCAGATTTAAGTCCTAAAAATGTTTCTAACCTATTTCATGTCTTCGGTTTATTTTTTGATAGTTCTAATTTTTTCCTTTTCTTTTTGTCTTCATTTCTTTTCCAAAAGTACTCAAACCCCCCATTTTAAGTCATAGGAATCTTTAACTAATGCTAATTTGTAAGAGGCAAAGGTTTTACTAAGTTGTTTCTCAATACTTATGGTTCGACACCCTTACTTGTGTCGCTATACTATCTTTATTTTTGCACTCGAAAGGAACTTCAACAGCTTTGCTTTTAATGATTCATGTACTTGGAAATAATAAGTGGGGTATTGCAAGATACTCTTAATGGGAAGTCAGCTATCTTGAGTGATGAATGGGGTTGTTCCTGTGATAATTTTTTGAAGGGCTTAGTTCTCTAAAAGCACTCATGAGAAACCAAGACTTGCTTAGGGCCAAAATGAACACAACCGACCAACCACGGGGTGTTTGGAAGGGTATTGTGTGATTACTATTGTCATGGTTTCCACAAATAGCTAAGCAGTTCAAGACATTGTGTTCACTGATTAGGCAAGTAAATCCGATAGTAATTCACTACGGAAGGTTCAAAGCCAAAAGTCACCTATCTCGATGCGGTACTTTTCCTACTAAATTCTCTCTTTAGTGTCTGTATTGCCATTTACATGGTATTGAGTCAATTTTCATTCATGTGGGGGATTGTTAGAAAATTTAATAATAAATTATTATATTAAATTTGTTAATTGAATGGAAATTAGAAGTGAAGCATTTTGGTAGAAAGATGTGTCTACTCAAATGAAGTGTTGCAACTTTTGACTTTTAATGAATAGTCACATGTTTTCCAAGGAGGTATCTCACATTCTATAAATAGAGAAGCCCCCTATAATCACAAGATAACTTTTCGTCATACATACATGTAGTGCATTAAATATTAGAGTCTAATTGAGTTCATATGAGAGAGTTTTCAACACAATCGTGGTGATTTGGAATGCTATTATTACAATGACGTGGTCGTTGTATCTTGGGAGACATGCGCCGATCAACCATGAGGACAGTAGTGGGGCGTAAACTTGTTTTAAGGACAAAGTGTCCAACACTTGCCTCGACTGTATTTTCTAGGTTTTTCTAATCCATTATATCATGTTTATTTAACATTGGTTATTCATGTGCATGCATTACTTTGATATATAAGTGCATTAATTATTTCTTGATTTTTCATGTGATTTAATATAGCAATTAGACCCCAATTTTTCCAACAAACACTCCCAAATATGACTAACAGAAACAGTAAAGCCATGATGAGCAAAGTTGTTAGCAACAAAATTTGGCTCAAGAAAGATATGGTTCCACTTAATACTAGCTTCGGCTGGGGTCGATTGTTGGGTCCTCTTCTCCCTCTTCTCTTTCTGCTCTCCCTGCATCTGCTGCTGGTTCTCCTAAATTTTCAATTCGGCCTATCCAATTCCTCAACCCCAGTGGGTTTTCCTCTTCCTGGCCCTTCCTTGCTTCGATTTTTAGCCATGTTCTTTGTGGAGTTCATGTGTAGAGTTCCGGTGCTCTCACCGGCTTGGGTGTTTCCAACACCACCACTTTCTCCTTGGTGTCTGCCGTTTTCGGCAGTGTTGCTCGAGAATTTTTCTGTGCTTCACACAGGTGGTTGGCCTATTTCGTTTAGGTGCTGATTACTTCTTTCTTATGGCTGTGGGCATGAAACGTTTATGAAGGAGATGATCGATGGTGGTCGAAGAATCGGTTGGCTATAAGCTTCTTGGATCGGCGGTGGAGAAATGGTGGATGCTTCTCGGATGTTCTTTCATTTTTGGGCCTTTGGGCTTTTTTATGTTTCTGTTTTTTGTTTTGTTTTGTTTCTTTTTTTTTGTTTTTAGGGCCATTTTTTGTTGTTTATAGGTGTTGTTGGGCCTTTGTTCAGTTGTAAGTTTGTGTACTATGTGTTTGTTTGAAATAAATTCTTTTCGTTGACCAAAAAAATAAACATAAAAAGCTTCCTTCAAAGCCATCACCACGGCCACAACAAGAGTAACCCTATCAAAATTCAAAGCCCTAACACCAATGGCAAGACCATACTCATTTCTGACAACAAATGCAGCCGCAGCCTTCTCAAGAGCAACAGAACCATCAAAGTTCTACTTGACAACATTATGATCTAGGGGATGCCATTAATAAGTGTAGAGCTATCAATGATATCCTTGCTACGATGCTTCCCATTGGCTTTAAGAGAAGTTCATCTGTATTAGCAACAATCGTGATAGTATGCATAAGGACGGGTTAATGCTCCGAAAGTTCTTATTATTTCTATCATTCCAAATTTACCAACAAGTGAGAAAGGCCTTCCTTAGCTAACTTAACTCATCTTTATCTATATAACTTAATGTTTCCATCCAATCTAGGATACTTGAGCATTCTGTTGCAGAGGTATTCGAAGGACTTATTGGACTTAAATTCCAAACCAAATTTGTATATTAACAGTTGAGAAACAAATGAACTTGGTCCTCCTCACCGCCACTACGTAGGGGACACATTTTATCCATTTCTTTAACAAATCTACTCAATCCTTTTTTTGTTTGTAACCTTTCATTAATTAACATCCAAGCAAACATTTTGACTTTTGGAGGAATCATAAGCTTCCACATTTTCTTTAATAGATTTTGTCTTACTGCTTGTTGTGCAACTGCTAGTTTTAACTGATAAGCTACCATTAGATGAAGCTCCTTACACTAACATGTCCTTTGTATTTTGAATGGGATAGCTATATTACAATTTATTTTTTTACTATATCTTGACTTACAACTAGATATAGTTTCCTTCTATCTCAACAACTATGATCAATAAACTCACTAGCCTTTAAATTCCAATCTAGACTTTGCCTCTGACCATCAGGGATGAGCTGAAAAAGTGGGTAAGGAAAAACCAGTGATAAGTCCAGAACAAGATGTCCTAACCTTACCAACAATTCATCTCATACTCTTTTGAATGACAATCCTACTCTTAAGAATTCCTTTCTAGGCTAAGGAGTGGTGTTTTTTTTTTAATCTCACTATCTAGAAAGCTATCATTTCTAAGATGTTGCATCTTAACTAATTGATCCCACTTGAAATTTGGATGCTCTCGCCATCCCTTATTGTATCCATCTTCATGGGGATAACTTAGAATATGAAGAGTGGGTGCATGGCAAATAGCACTAACAATTGTAGGAGGTGACATTGGTGTTAAAATAGTTTGCATAAGAGCGTCGAACTTGGCATTGAAATTTTTCTCCATCTGAGCCGTTTAAGATGACATGTTAGGAGAACCCAAAGATATATAAAAAAACGTTTGCAGCCCATTGCTGAGACTTCGAAACCATCTTGTTAAACAACTCAAATGCTTCCCTTGCTGATTTTGACATCACACTACTACAATATATGCTATCAACGTCGGAGCAAAAACCGACGAGAAATCTCATTTCTGTCGCAATTTTGGAAAAAATCCGACATAAAACAATGTAATGTCGCATTTTCAAAGCGACACTATTGCTAGCGTCACGATAGGGCTTTAGCGTCGGTTTCGTATCTTAAACCGTCACTAAACAGTGTCGCTTTAAAGCGACACTAACATTCACGTCGCTTTATAGCGACGTACACGTCCACGTTACGTCGCTTCAAGGCGACGTTCATTAGCAATTTAATTGTAAAATATCCATCCTACTGTCGCTTTTAAACGACACTGAAATAATATTAAATCAATTTTATATCCCATAAACCGATGTCAAATAACAATTAAATTAATAAAATATACAAACTAATAACGGTCTTAACCGACACCACCTTTGTTAATAATAATAAAAAAAACCCACAAACTGCATTCGTCTTCGATTCTTTGTAACACAAAAAATTTATATAATTATATTAATAAATTCCGAGGCCAAAATAAACATTAATAAAAATAATTAACAATTAAAATAATGCCAAAATACACAAATATCGTACATACATTAATGAAAATAATTACCAATTAAAATAGTGCCAAAATACACAAATATTGTACATCTAACGTTCCACTTAATATATAAAAACTCGTCCGTCACAACAACTACTAAATCCGACATTACAAACATAACATAAAAAAACAAAAAAGATAGAACGATTAAAGTGTCATATTTAACCGACAAGAAAAAGAACCAACTAAATTACTGAACCGAATATGCGCCTGAACGTGGCACAGATCCTTCTCGTCCTATATTTGATGCCAACATCCTCGACAAGTCCACATTAGATCCAACACCCGCAAGCATTTTAGCAAACCCCCCAACTGGAAATTCAGGACAATGAGCAGCCATCTCGGGTCGATATACTGGCACTTGATAAGGCGGCTCCTGCATGTAAGGCATGGGAGGCTGCTGCATGTATGGCATAGGCGGCTGCTGCATGTATGTCGTGGGCTGCATAGGCATCGGATACATAGGATACAGAGGTTGCTGATTATGGCCAGCATACGGATATGCAGGGGGTGGCTGACTTTGACCCGACTGTTGAGGAGGAGGCTGACTCTGGCCTGACTGCTGGGTTCCCGGGCAATACGGTGGTTGTGGTTGTGGTTGTGGCTGAAATCTCTGAAAAAGCCACGCAAACATCTGACTTTGCTTGTTCTCTAGGTCTGAAATCCGTTTATTGTTATTTTCGTCCCTCAATTTCAACTCATTATTTTGAGTCATCAGCAATGCCATTGCACTGTTAGATGATCTCTTGGAGGAAGTTGATGTAGAAGACGAAGAAGACGCATAGGACACCATATCAGGAGTCACACCATGACCGTATCCTCTGACTCTATTATACCTCTCAGGACCCATTGTATCAACATACACTTGGGTCCTAAGATCTTCATTATCCTCTTGCCCCGACTGAATCAAAGTTTGCAGATTGGTCTCCATTGTTGCCTTGCATTACAATTTTTAAAAATAAAAATTCATTTGTAAAACAGAAAAATAAGCCATAGATAATAAAAATTTATAAAACAGTAAAATAAGCTATAGATAATAAAAATTCAATCGTAAAACAGAAATACTAACACAGTAAAATAAATTACCCCTGTACGCTCCGATGCTTCATCAATCCAAGTTTCATTTTTTCGTGTATGACATTCACGAAAAAAGGTTACAGGATCGGCTTCTTTCCCATGCTTCTTCCGCTTTACAAAAAAAAAAATTTCACACAAACAATTTTAGGCAAACATCATTAAAATTAAAATTTATAACTATAGAATATTTTAAATAACATTTCTTCAAATTGTAAAATCCATACATATTCTTGCCGCTTTCTTGCAAAAGATTTTGTACCAGTAATATGGTTCATTGTTTTCCTTTGCCGATTAAACTTGTTTTTTTCAGCAACCTCCTGAAAATAATAATAAAAAAATTATTACACAAATTTATAATTATAATGAAATAAACTACATCGATTACCTTTGTTTTATCTCCACTCCAGTATGCTAACAAATTACCCCACTGGGTAGGATTCACATCAGGAGGAGGCTCGCGACGCTCCTCTGCTGCTCTCTCGGTATAATACTTTTTTTTTAACTTATTTCTAAACTCTTTATGTGCATGCTCAGCAACCTTAAGCGTCATAAACCGGATCAAAGGCATTTTTGGTATATCTGCATCTTCAAAAACAATATTAACCTACATCCATAAAAATATAAAAAATCAACCAAGTCAAATATTATAACAATCATTGAATTATTCTTTTATATTCTAATAAAAATAAAAATATCTCTACCTTAATTCTATTCCAGAAAGCTTCCTTATCTACATCCTTAATCTTACGCCAATGCTTTGCCAATGGGAGATTTCTGTGGTCTCTAACCTCCGATGCCACATATTTTGAAAATGCACTAGAATTATCACTAATGCATTTTCCGGACATATCAAACGAACAAAGTTGTTTCGTCCATTTTGGAACTGAGGGTCCTCGCCTCCATTGAGATGTTCCTTGTTCATACAAAAACCACGATTAAAACACACCAAAAAAGTAGGAACAAATGTAAATTTTCAGTTTATAAGAATAATAGAAGATTAAACACCCAAAAAAAAAAACGACAATAATAAAAAAATAGAAAAATAACCAGCTTCGACCTCCTCCCCTTCCACATGAAGTTCCTCATAGCGTTCATGATCACTACTACCATCCATAGTGTTAATAATATGGAAGAAATGCGGATTAAAGAAGATGGGGAAGGAGAGGGAGTGAAATTAGGGAGTGAGCGGACTGAAATGAGAGAGTGAAATGAGAGAAAGCAAATGAAATAGGTCGTACAAGCTTAAATATGCTAAAAAAATTAGCGTCGAAATATACAAACCTTACGTCGCTTCAAACCGACACAACATCTGACACAGTTTTGACTGCAACGATACTGGCGTCGAAATAAGGTCGTATTGCGTCGCTTTAAACCGACGCTAGTCTGACAGATTTGCGTATTGCGTCGAAATAAGGTCGTATTGCGTCGATTTGAACCGACGTTATTCTGACACACAGTAATTGCAGTGGCCTCGGAATTGGACGTGCGAATGAACTGAGGCATCGAATTAATAAATGCTTGCGTCGAAATAATAAGTTATTGCGTCGGTTTAAACCGACGCGTCAAATGTGGCGTCGAAATAATAAGTGGTTGCGTCGAAATAATAAGTAGTGGCGTCGGTTTAAACCGACGCTACGCAACCATTTATTATTTCGATGCCTCGGTTCATTCGCACGTCCATTTATTATTCCAATTCATTTCCCCGTGCAAAAAAAAAGGGGAAAATTCCCGCCCAACATAAAAAGAAAAAGAGTTTAACTAAAAAAAAAATTTGAAACGCAGTAGAAAAAAAAAACAAAAATTTAACCCAGAAAAAAAAAATGAGCAATTATGTTATTTCATATAATATTTTAATATATAAAATTTAACTTATACATAATATTTAATAAAAAACAGAAATATAATTTTAGGATCATTTTGATATATATGCCTTAAATTTGAATTTTTTTAATCAAACATCTATAACTTTGAAACTTTTGATAAAACATTCTTCTGTTAATTTTTAATTAAAATTTTGATTTTTATTGTAAATAATTGACCAACTAGTTCATAAAATAATATGATAAATATTCTCAAATCACCACAAACATCCTATCTTATCTTATCATAATTCGTTCAAAATGAATTTTTCTTATACAAATAATTTGTTGTATTAAATTATAAAAACATATAAACATCATATTAACATACAATTATGAAATATAACATGTTTGACGGTTCAATCTCGAATTTGGAGTTTGGGGCCTAAATTTGTATATAATTCGAGATCCCTAATAAACACTAGAATTTGGAGTTTGGGGCCTAAATTTGCAAAACTAGAATTTGTTGTTTCGATCTCGAATTATATACACATATAAACATCATATTAACATACAAAATTATGCGATCTCGAATTATATACAAACATGTTTGACGGTTCGATCGTCGAAATTAGTTTCGTAGAATTTGTATTCCATCAAAACGATAGATTCACTAACACTTAAAGAGTTTATTCATACATTCATTAATTACAACACAAGATTTTGTGATATCCACTAGTGTAAATATTTCAAATTGAAGATCCCATTCATTCACTGCATTCATATAGGGTGAAGGAGTGTACATATAAAAAATCATCAAAATCGGAGTTAAAATAACCGTTAGATCGTGATTTTTCGTTAATAATCGTCGAATAAGTTTTTCTCGTTACTTTGTCTCAGAAGGTTTTTTTTTTGCAATTTTTGGCGTATGCGATCTCGAATTATATACAAACATGTTTGACGGTTCGATCGTCGAAATTAGTTTCGTACAATTCGTATTCCATCAAAACGATAGATTCACTTACACTTAAAGAGTTTATTCATACATTCATTAAATACAACACAAGATTTTGTGATATCCACTAGTGTAAATATTTCAAATTGAAGATCGCATTCGTTCACTGCATTCATATAGGGTGAAGGAGTGTACATATAAAAAATCATCAAAATCGGAGTTAAAATAACCGTTAGATCGTGATTTTTCGTTAATAACCGTCGAATAAGTTTTTCCCATTACTTTGTCTCAGAAGGTTTTTTTTTTGGAATTTTTGGCGTATGCGATCTCGAATTATATACAAACATGTTTGACGGTTCGATCGTCGAAATTAGTTTCTTACAATTCGTATTCCATCAAAACGATAGATTCACTTACACTTAAAGAGTTTATTCATACATTCATTAAATACAACACAAGATTTTGTGATATCCACTAGTGTAAATATTTCAAATTGAAGATCGCATTCATTCACTGCATTCATATAGGGTGAAGGAGTGTACATATAAAAAATCATCAAAATCGGAGTTAAAATAACCGTTAGATCGTGATTTTTCGTTAATAACCGTCGAATAAGTTTTTCCCATTACTTTGTCTCAGAAGGTTTTTTTTTTGCAATTTTTGGCGTATGCGATCTCGAATTATATACAAACATGTTTGACGGTTCGATCGTCGAAATTAGTTTCGTACAATTCGTATTCCATCAAAACGATAGATTCACTTACACTTAAAGAGTTTATTCATACATTCATTAATTACAACACAAGATTTTGTGATATCCACTAGTGTAAATATTTCAAATTGAAGATCGCATTCATTCACTGCATTCATATAGGGTGAAGGAGTGTACATATAAAAAATCATCAAAATCGGAGTTAAAATAACCGTTAGATCGTGATTTTTCGTTAATAACCGTCGAATAAGTTTTTCTCGTTACTTTGTCTCAGAAGGTTTTTTTTTTGCAATTTTTGGCGTATGCGATCTCGAATTATATACAAACATGTTTGACGGTTCGATCGTCGAAATTAGTTTCGTACAATTCGTATTCCATCAAAACGATAGATTCACTAACACTTAAACAGTTTATTCATACATTCATTAAATACAACACAAGATTTTATGATATCCACTAGTGTAAATATTTCAAATTGAAGATCGCATTCATTCACTGCATTCATATAGGGTGAAGGAGTGTACATATAAAAAATCATCAAAATCGGAGTTAAAATATAACCCAATATTAAAAAAAAAAGGTTTAACTTATATATAATACTTAATAAAAAACAGAAATAGGCTCAAATTGCGTCGGATAAAACTGACGTAACAGGACAGTCTGTGTCGAAATAAGCTTTCATTGCGTCGAAATAATCTTAGGTTGCGTCGGTTACAACCGACGCCAAGATGTCTGTGTCGAAATAAGCATTCATTGCGTTGGTTAAAACCGACGCCAAGTGAATGAAAAAAAACCGGGAAAAGTGCCGCCCAAAATATTTCAATTAAACCGACGTCGGTTAAAAGCAACAGGAAACAAGCTAAAAAAAAAAAAATATAACCCAATATTTAAAAAAAAAGGTTTAACTTATATATAATACTTAATAAAAAACAGAAATATAATTTTATAATAAGATATCATAACATACGAAATGAAAGATAGTATAATTAATACATAAAATAAGGGAGAAATTAGATTCACATCCCTCTTTTTTCAACTCCATTGATTAAAACCTTATTCATTTTCAATTTTTGATTAAGGTCCCTTGTTTTTAATAAACATCATTAATTATTTCCATAATTAAATATTTTACATGCAAAATAATTAAATTTTATTTCTAAATATATTCATTTAGTGTTAGAAACGTTACATTTGATATTGTGTGCATATATATGGCTAAATTTTGTATCATATATTTTTATGTTTAGTTTGTACCCATTTTAACTTGCAGCCCTTTTTTTAAATTGTACCAATTTTCTTTTCAGTTATAGTTTGTACCCATATATTAATTTCTTTTTGTGTCCATATATTTCAAACTTTTATTTTTACACATTTTTTTAACATTTTTTTGTACCAATAATTTATTGATAATGTACCAATTTGTCTTTAAAAATGTTCCACTTTGTTATATGTAAAATATACCAATTTTGTTTTTGTAAGTACCCTTTTTTATGTAAAATGTACCCATTTTTTAATGTAAGATGTATTTATATTTTTACTCTAAAATGTACCCATTGTTTTATTATATAAAATGTACCCATTGTTTTATTATATAAAATGTACCCATTGTTTTATTATATAATATGTACCCATTGTTTTATTATATAATATGTACCCATTGTTTTGTATATAATATGTAATATGTACGAATTTTTTCATCTAAAACGTACCACCTTTTTTGTATAAAATGTATCAACTTTTTGTATGTAAATTGTATAGCATAAAAATTACCAATTTTTTTTATATGTAAAATGTCATTAATATAAGTAATGACAAATAATTGGTTTTATTTAAATATAATATATCTTAATGACAAATCATGTCATTAAGATAAATTATACATTTTTATATAAGTATAATTTATATTTTAAAATTTTCAACCCATCAAATCATGGATTTTATTTAAAATCTCATTAATATAAGTAACTACAAATATCAAATTTAATTTAAAATTATAATAACTTACATAGAAATGCATTATTGTATTAATTTCAGGGACCCCAATCAAAAATTAAAAATCAACAAGGTTTCAATCAAAGAACGTTGATAAATAGGGACCGCATCCAAAGTCACCCTAAAATAAGTAACATATTTATTCTCTATCATCATCTGTTAGCTCATCGTCGACATTGGCATGATTAACGAACTCGGTAGGCAACGCTAATGATTCAAGAAAATGAGTCTCTTCCACGCCAACCCTTGTATGAAAATTTTCATTATCAAGAATTCGATCATCCAAGTTCGGTATGGCATAATCATCAATAGCATCACTATCCTCTAGTACGTCAAACAAATCCCTCGGCTGGGTTCAAACAACTACGTGCCAATCTTTTTCAATTGTGTCCTCCACGTAAAATGCTTGTAATGCTTGTGATGCTAGTATGAAAGGATCCTCTTTAAATCCCAATTGATTGAAATTCACCATAGTAAATCCATATTGATCGGTCTTCATTCCTCGTGGACTTTCACTGTTAACCCATTCACACTTAAATAACATCACAGCTCGACCCCTATCTCCTACCTCAGTAGGACCACGATATTTAACCTCGAACATATCCACAACTCTGCCATAACAATTCACTTTCCCGATTGCTCCAGGAACATTTGCAGGTACAAAGACACCACAATTTTGATTCTTATGCTTATCATCCACAGATTTTATACGAAATCTAAACCCATGAACAATGTGACTTTTATATCTACTCACAACCCTACTAGGATAATTAGCTAGCCAATGCAAGTCTTGAGATATCAACGTGTCATTAGCATGATAGCTTGAATTCATCTGTAATAAGTATGAAGATAAAAATTGACAGAATAACTATAACACGTTATAATTAAAATGCATAACAATAAATAAATAATGTGATTGTTATATCAACTCACATGTTGCTTGAACCATTCTGGAAATTCTTTCTTGCTTAGCTCCTTAATTTGTCGCATAGTTAACCTTTCTCGACGATGTTTAGTTTTCAAGAATTCCTCATGTTGGCTACACAATTATGTCCAAATTTAGATAATTAATTTTTCAAAGTTAAGAAAATCAATAAAACATTAAGACGTATGATTAAACGTTCTTACCTTCTAAATGGGTTCACTTCATCACAATTATTTAGAATGTATCTATGGCACTGATCAAGAGCATTTAGATCGAGCTCCACATGTTCTCCTGAACCCATATAACATCCTTTAGAGTCAAAAATTGATAACCCACCAGACACTCCACGTCCAATACCATCTTCATTTCGGCCTCTACGGGTATGACGAGACTCAACACCTCTAAGATACATGGAACAGAAGGACAAGCACTCATCCACCAAATATGCTTCAGCAATAGAACCTTCAGGACGACCCTTATTACGAACATATCGCTTCAACGTTTGCAAATACCTATAATTATAAACGAAACACAAACAATTATAATTATAAATTAAAGTTATGACTACAATTGTAAAAAATTTATAAAAATTTATTAATTACCGTTCAATTGGATACATCCATCTATAGGGAACAGGCCCTGCAAGAGCTGCTTCATCTACCAAGTGAACTGGAAGGTGCACCATTATATCAAAAAATGCAAGAGGAAATATTTTTTCAAGTTGACATAATGTCAAGGCAATTCTTCAGTTCCTTGAATCCTTCCTCAGACTCCTTCTTACTACATAACTGTCTGAAAATTGCACTCAACTCTAATAATACCATAGTAACAGCTTTAGACAAAACCGGGCGTATTGCAAGCGGGAGTAACTGCTGCATTAAAACATGGCAATCATGACTTTTCAACCCATGTATTTTTCGTTCATTCACGTGCACACATCGCGATAAATTTGATGAATATCCATCGGGGACCCGAATAGTAGACAACACATTGCAAAACGCAGTTTTTTCTTCTCTTTTCAACGTGAACAAAGCTGGAGGTAGAAATGTTCTATTTCCTTCTTTACGTGGGTGTTGACTGCGTCTTATGTTCAAGACTTCAAGATCTGCACGTGCAACCAATCCATCTTTAGACTTTTCTATACCTAGCAATGTTCCCACCACACTGTCACATATATTCTTCTCGATATGCATAACATCAAGATTGTGTCTAATCAACAGATGCCTCCAATAAGGTAGTTCATAAAAAATAGATTTCTTCTTCCACTGACTGTTACCACTTGTACTGCTCGAAGTTCTTTTTCTGCGTTGCCCAACTGAAGCATTTTTCTTTGGTTTTCCAAAAGTAAATCTCAATGTACAAAGTTCTTCGAGACATTGTAAACCAGTCCACTGCCTTGGTGCACTACGATGCTCTCGACGACCATTAAAAGCTATGGTTTGCCTTCGAAACCTATGATTATCTTCAAGAAAGCGTCAATGCCCCATATAACAAATTTTACGACTCGCCGGCAAGTAAATAGATTCTTTATCATGCATGCAATGTGGACAGGCTTTATAGCCATGTGTACTCCATCCTGACAACATTCCATAAGCCGGAAAATCACTTATAGTCCATAAGACAGCAGCTTTCATTGTAAAACTTTGGTTGGAATACGCATCATAAGTTGGAGTGCCCACCTCCCATAACTCATTCAACTCGTCAATCAGTGGACGCATGTATACATCAATCTCTTTACCAAGACTGCGCGGTCCTGGTATTAAAAGAGACAACAACAAATTTGGTTGCTTCATGCACATCCAAGGCGGCAAATTGTAAACAGAAAGCACCACAGGCCATGTGCTATGGTCATTCCTCATTTTTCCAAAAGGATTAAATCCATCACTGGCCAACCCTAATCGGACATTTCGAATTTCTGACGCAAAATCCCGATATAAATTATCCAAATGCTTCCATGCTGGAGAATCTGAAGGATGTCTCATAAACTCATCTTTAGGACATTCAATTGCATGCCACCTCATATGTTCAGTTGTATGCTTCGACATAAAAAATCGTTGCAATCGTGGTTTTAAAGGAAAATACCACATAACCTTAGCTGCGATCTTTTTTCTCGACCTATCTGCTGCGTTGGTACTTTTATATCTTGATTCACCACAAACCGAGCACACGGTCAATTCCGAAGTATCTTTCCAATAGATCATGCAATCATTGGGACATGCATCAATTTTCACATACGTCAGACCCAAGTTATTTATAAGCTTTTTTGCCTTATAACAAGATTCAGGCAAACAATCCCTTTCAGGCAACATTCTTTTAATTAACTCCAGTAAAGTTGTGAAGATCTCGTCTGGCATTCCCGCTAAACACTTGATCTGATACAGTCTGACAACTGCTTCTAATTTCTTAAACTCCTTACACCCTGGCCACAAATCTTGATCTGCCTCTTCAAGCAACCTAAAAAAAGTCTCCACCTCTTCTGGACGCCCTTCCCCAATAGACGGTTCAATAAACGGCCCAACACATTCTTCTGTTAATGGTTGGACAAATACATCATTAAGAAAGTCATGCATGCCAATCACCTCATCTCCTGTTTCTTCTTCTCCAATTGCCACATTTTGCTCTCCAATGTTTTGCTCGCCATGATGTCGCCAGCAAGCATTTTTATAATCTTTATCCATATCATACAATATGAGATGTTCAATAATAGTGTTCCTAACAAAAGAATATCGATTACAACATCTTTTGCAAGGACATCTAAACTTGTCAGGACCAACACCATTTGCAACTGCTTGATCCAAAAACAAATTAATTCCAGCTGTATACGCTTCAAAATTTCGGGATATCATCAACCAACTCTTGTCCATATTTTACCAGTTTACGAGGGTAAAGTATTATGCTGACACTAAGATGCCTACAATCTTGCACTCCCTATCATGTAGGCATAACTATTAGAATTTTCAATTTCTATCTTTCAACCCTCGAACTCTATCACGATTGCAATCTTTTAATTTTCAACACCTATTATAGTAAAAACAAATTAAAATAACAACAAAAAGTTATCAAAATTATGCTCATCTAATCCATTCTAGTAAATAACAACCAAAAGTTATCAAAATAACAATAAATTAAAATAACAATTATAGTGCAAAAGTTATATTTAATATTGTTAATTTAACATAAATGCTTATTTAAATTATTCATTCCATTGTCTCATAACAATTCAAATTGTAAAAAAATTTAATTTAACATAATATATTCTTATATTACTAAAAATCATAAGTTTATGTTATATTAATATTGTTAATTTAACATAAATGCTTATAAATATTAATCATTTCATTTTCTCATAACCATTCAAATTGCAAAAAAAAATTATTTAACATAATATATTTTTATATTACTAAATATTATAAGTTTATGTTATATTTAATATTGTTAATTTAACATAAATGCTTATAAATATTATTCATTTCATTTTCTCATAACCATTCAAATTGCAAAAAAAATTAATTTAACATAATATATTTTTATATTACTAAATATTATAAGTTTATGTTATATTTAATATTGTTAATTTAACATAAATGCTTATAAATATTATTCATTCCATTTTCTCATAAAAATTCAAATTGCAAAAAAAAAAAAATTATTTAACATAATATATTCTTATATTACTAAATATTATAAGTTTATATTATATTTAATAATTTTAATTTAACATAAATGCTTATAAATATTATTCATTCCATTTTCTCATAACCATTCAAATTGCAAAAAAAATTAATTTAACATAATATATTTTTATATTACTAAATATTATAAGTTTATGTTATATTTAATATTGTTAATTTAACATAAATGCTTATAAATATTATTCATTCCATTTTCTCATAAAAATTCAAATTGCAAAAAAAAAAATTATTTAACATAATATATTCTTATATTACTAAATATTATACGTTTATATTATATTTAATAATTTTAATTTAACATAAATGCTTATAAATATTATTCATTCCATTTTCTCATAACAATTCAAATTATTCTCATCTAATCCATTCTAGTAAATAACAATAAAAAATTATCAAAATAACAACAAATTAAAATAACAATTAGAGTGCAAAAAAAATTAATTTAACATAATATATTCTTATATTACTCAATATTATAAATTTATGTTATATTTGATGTTGTTAATTTAACATAAATGGTTATACATAATATTCATTCCATTTTCTCATAACAATTCAAGTGACAAAATTAATTAATTCGCCTAAATATTAATTAATTTAACAAAAATAGTATAAATTTATCTAACTACTTAAATTACAATTTTTAAATAAATAAACTTGTGTATTATACAATTTAAAAATTAAAGAATTTAGTGATACAAACTTGAATTATAGAAGAATTCTGTCATCGATCAATTCTTTATGTACTCAACCAGCTCAAATAAATTCCCTATAAAAATAAATTGTATCTAAAAATTAAACATAAGAGGAGAAAATAAAAATATTACAAGCAAGAAAAACTTACCTTTGTGAAGAATGAACTCGGGTAGGTGAAAGAGAAGAAGAAATTGCAATGGTGAAAGAGAGAAGAAGGCTTTGTAAATCGTGAGAATGAAATAAATGCAAGAGAGAAGAAGAAAACACCGGGGGGGGGGGGGGAGGGGGGGTATATAAAGACTATTAATTTGTCGCTTACAATCGACACCGGGCTTCAAAATATTTAAAAAAATAAAATATATGTCGCTCAGAACCGACGCAGGATTTAAATTATATAAAAACAACAACTAGTGTCGCTTCTATATGCAACACCCATAGTTTATGTCGCTTAAAAGCGACATTGTTTTATTTAAAGCAACGCCAGGATTTAAAATTATTAAAATGTGTGTCGGTTATAAGCGACATTAATTATTTACGTCGGTTTCAAAGCGACGCAGGCCTTGTAAATCCGACGTCATGTTCAGTGGGTGTCGCAACTCTCTTGTGCGCCACTATATTATATTAAACCGACGCAACAACTGACACTATAAGGGCTTTTTGTAGTAGTGTCAACGCACCTCTTGTTGATGCATTTACATGGCTATTGGTCGTAGGATTTAACCCATCAAAGAAGATGTTTGTTTGCATATCTATAATACAAATAAACACCTTTAATCAACAACCAAAGTCACGTGCGCCCACGAGGTGGTAGGGTTTGTCTATAGGTCTCTTATGCTTAAGTCAGTTTCTATGAAAAGAGAGAGAGTTTATGGCTTAATTGGGTAGCAAAAAGCTTACAAGAAAATGGTGGAGATTAGGTATTTATAGGAGATAGGTCGGCCACATTTGTAAAGTTGGGGCTGAGTGAGCATCCAATTAGCCGAGTCATCCGTATGATCGGTGAGGAAAGAATTATTTAATAAATAATATCTTGGGATTATTTTTAAAATATCATTGATTGGATACGATTGTGATTTCTTTCTTGATTGAATTGTTCGTCAATTAAGAGAGTATTAAAGATAAGATTTAGTAATTAATCGTATCTTTAATACGTTTGACTTAATTTTCTTCTTGCCATGGGTAGAAGAGCTTGATGAGGTTGAAGTCAGCTACTTAAGTCTTTTGGGAATTAAAGGTGGGGTTTGTCAATTTAATGTGGGCATTCTTGTCTTCTTGCTTGTAAAAGTTCACATGTCAGCTCTAAGATTTTTCGAATTATTTTTTGCTCGACAATAGTAACATAAAAAAATCAAAATAAACCACCATAAAATATTTGAAAAATAAATAAAATAAAATAAGAACTAAGCTATTGGGAGATGAATCAACTATTAATTACTTGCTAAGCTTAAATGTGGAATACAAAACCACAAGAACAAAATGATTTTCCATCCGTATTAGAGAATTCGAAATCTCCAGGGATGAAGCCCTGCAAGTTTTGTTGCCTTATGGTGGGTGTGGGCTGAGGGCTGCAGGCCCAGCAAGCAGGAACCCATACATTTGACCTGGTTTGTCACACACGAAGAAAAGGCTAGAGGGCTGATGCAGTGTAGACGCCGAAATGGCGTCGTCCAGGGAAGTTCAAGCCTTCTGGCTCAGTGGCAGCGTAGCTCTAGCTTCTTCGGCTTAGCCGCGAAAAAACGCTAATTTACCCTTCTTTTTTTTCTTCGAATTCTAGGTTAAAAACCTAAAGTGTTTCTATTTCCTTCCGATTCTTTAACTCACAAATTCCACATAAAAAATTTATAATTGCGTTATGCATGATCATATTTATATTGACAAATACATGAACTATATATATATATATATATATATATATATATGAAGGTAAATATTAAATGTAGGCGGTTCATGCATCATGCAGAATGTTTTCATGCATCATGGTTATTGAAAAATATCAAACTTGGATTTTAGAAGAACCTGATTGGTAGAAACCAAATTCAGCCTTTTAATTTGTAGAAGAACCTCCTCCATGAACCTTCAATTCCTTAGCGTCAAGCTAGAGCATGCTGATAACGTGTTGTAGGCTTATTTAACTGAACAATTAAAATGACAGATAGAGGGGGTGCATCACGATAGAGAGAGAGAGAGAGAGAAGAGAGATGTGATTTTGAGTTGTATTTGATCTCACTCCATTGTGCCTTTATTTGTAGTAGTAGGGAGGCTAAATTCCTTACCCCAATAGGATTACAACTTTAATAAAACAATATTTAATCTACAAGATATGGTAGAATGCCAAAATGATATCTAAGATAACATATGATTTACACAATCAAATTCCTAAATAATTAGGACTACAACATTCAGAATTAAAAAAAAAAAAAAGTCCATTTTTATACGATTAAGAAACTTTTAGTTTTGATTTAATTATTTGTCATCTAGGATGTGAAAAACCCTCAAGGTGAGTTGATTCACCGAGTTCGACATGTCTGTATTCTTGAGTTATTGATGCAGTGAGCCATGCGGTCTATCAATTGCAAAAATATGAACTTTGTTGATGCACAAAATCAGTGAGGACTTTGGTGCGACAGAAAGTATTAAGTTTGTGACCTTCGCTAGATTGCTCTGGTCACTAGTGTGGATAAGTAAGTAAATGGATAGGGATAGGGAAGCAAACACAAGATGTACGTGGTTCATCCAGATTGGCTACGTTCACGGAGTAGAGGAGTTCTCATTAATTGTGAAGGGTTACACAAGTACATAGGTTCAAGCTCTCCTTTAGAGAGTACTAGTGAATGATGTAGTACAAATCACATTAGGAAATATTGTGAGAGAATGATCTCTATTTATAGAAGAGAGTTTCTAGTTTCATTCTGACATTGACACGTGTCGTGTTGTGATTGGCTTCTGATGTTGACATGTGTCGTGCTATGATTGGCTTCTGATGTCAACACGTGTCACGCTGTGATTGGCCTTCTGGTTGTAGGGAAACTCTTTTGGGTCCTTGACGGTATAACGTTGACCAGTGCTCAGTAGTTTTGGGATTGATCAAGTATGGTACAAACATTGCTCCCCTAAGTTCCCGAGTGAGAAAAGCTCCTCGGTTGGGGAATCCAAGCCATTGAGTAATCATGAAACTTCTAAGTACCGAAGTGTGGTATCATTTTCACTTGCCTTATCTGTCTCATACGTAGATGTGGCATCTCCTTTGAAAGTACTTTTCCTCCATCCAGGGGTGGTATCTTTAACCGATGAAGATGCACAAGGTAATAGATTAATTTCACTTGAAGCTTACTTGTAGTTTTGGGCTTGGTCAAGTGCGATACAAAACCCTATAGTAGGAGTCCCCCAAGTCGTCGAGCTAGAAGATTTGCCTAAAGAGGTAACAGACAAGGTAAACAATCAGACTTCCAAGCAAGCAACCTGGATTGGAGGTTCGGCTTCGGCTTCCGGTTGATTGTTCTCCTTCTCCTTGTGTCGTAAACAGCAACAAGGATAAGGAGAAGCAAATGGAGAAGAGATGATATGAGATACTTTTGCTTTTGAAGAACTTTCCACAAGCTTATTCTTGAACTGGGCTGGAGGGTTTTCTAGTTTCCTTCAGGGTATAAGGCCGACTCAAGAATTTGAGGGTCAAAACAAGTCCATCAAATCAAGATTGCGTTCGACCTTGATGATATGGGATACTTTTAATGTTGACGAAGTAATAGATGAATCGGCATGTGTTCTGTTGTGCTTGTCTCCACATGCTTCCTTGTATCATTCTCACTTGCCCTATCTGTTCCTCAGGCAGATGTGGTATATTTTCTGGAAGCATAAGATGTTGAAGACGAGTACTCGAGAGCAATGCCAGGTAAGTAATCAGGCAAGGGGTTCCAGGCAGTCAGTTCCTAACTGGAAGCTTGATTCCAGTGCTGACTGATTGCTCTCTTTCTTCTTGTCTTGCAGGTAAGAACAAGGGCAAAGGAAAAGACAGGGAAAAAGCATGATATGGGATACTCTTGCTTTTGACCTGATGATATGAGATACTGTTGCTCTGGTGTGGCTGGTTTGCATAGGTATTATTGTGGGGGGGGAAGAAAGCTGAGTATTTTGAGAGGCTTCGTCGGGAGTGCCCTCTCAGATATGAGGAAGGGTTGAGCATTTTTGCAGGTCTGCCTATCCGTGGAGGATGGAGGTTGACATATATAGGAGTCTCCCTAACAACAAGTAGTAATGCTATTCCTTTACCCTTCTTGGTCGTAGCAATGTAATGGGAGCTGCAAGCTTCACGTGTTTTAACTTTGTCAGAGCACTTTGAAAAAGTGGTATGTGGTATCTGGAAAGCTGATGTTGCATGTGAAGATTGCAGACAAGCTTTATTCAAGGAAATCTGGCTCTCGAAGTTCGGAGAGCGATGCCTCTTCAATTTCCGAACAAGCAATCCTGTTGGGGATCTGGCTCTTGAGATTCGGAGAGCGGTGCCTCTTCGATTTTTGAGAAAGTAATCCTGTTGGGAGTCTGGCTCTTGAGATTCGGAGAGCGGTACCTCTTCGATTTTTGAGAAAGTAATCCTGTTGGGAGTCTGGCTCTTGAGATTCGGAGGGTGGTGCCTCTTCGTTTTTTGAGCAAGTAATAATGCTATTTCTTTACCCTTCTTGATCATAGTAATGTAGTGGGAGCTGCAAGCTTCACATGTTTTAACTTTGTCAGAGCACTTTGAAAAAGTGGTCTGTGGTATCTGGAAAGCTGATGTTGCGTGTGAAGATTGTAGACAAGCTTTATCCAAGGAAATCTGGCTTTCAAAGTTCGAAGAGCGGTGCCTCTTCAGTTTTTGAACAAACAATCTTGTTGGGGATCTGGCTCTCGAGATTCAGGGAACGGTGCCTTTTCAGTTTTTGAGAAAGCAATCTTGTTGGGAGTTTGACTCTTGAGATTTGGAGAGCAGTGTCTCTTCGATTTTTGAGAAAGTAATCCTGTTGGGAGTCTAGCTCTCAAGATTCGGAGAATGGTGCCTTTTCGATTTTTGAGCAAGCAATCTTGTTGGGAGTGTTTTCCTGAATGTGAGTAAAGGTTAGGCATTTTTTGCCAGTCTGCCTTGCCACGGAGCACGGAGGTTGACACACATTGGGACTTTCTAGTTATCAAGCAGTGGTGCTGTTCCTTTACCCTTGTGGGTAATAGTAGGGTAGCTGGATCTTCAAAATTTATGTGTCTAAACTTTGTCAGAGATCTTTGGCAAAGTTATCTGTGGTACCCGAGGAGCTGATGTTGCGTGTGGAAAGTGGTGCCTCTTCGAAATCTGGAGAGTGGTGCCTCTTCGATTTTTGAACCAACGGCCCTGTTGCCCTTTCTTTTATAAGGGCACCAATTGTGTGCAAGAAATACATTAAGAGAGTTATTGATTGTAGGAATTTTCCCTTTACTTTAGAGATTTATTGCACCTCATTTCTCCTTCATCATTTCTGAGAATGTCTGGCCCATCCGACCGTCGTTTTGACTTGAACTTTGGTGAAGAGGCAGCAATGCCTTCTCAAGACAACATATGGCGCCCATCCCTCTTATCTCCTACTGGTCCTCTTACCGTTGGGGACTCTGTGATGAAGAATGATATGACCGTTGTGGTGGTGGCCAGGAACCTTCTCACTCCCAAAGATAATAGACTATTTTCCAAACGGTCTGATGAGTTGGCTATTAAGGATTCTCTGGCTCTCAGTGTTCAGTGTGCAGGTTCTGTGTCTAATATGGCCCAACGCCTATTTGCCCGAACCCGCCAAGTTGAATCATTGGCGGCTGAAGTGATAAGTCTCAAACAGGAAATCAGAGGGCTCAAGCATGAGAATAAACAGTTGCACAGGCTCGCACAGGACTATGCTACCAACATGAAGAGGAAGCTCGACCAGCTGCAGGAATCTGATAGTCAGATTTTACTTGATCATCAGAGGTTTGTGGGTTTGTTCCAAAGGCATTTATTGCCTTCGTCTTCTAGGGCTATACCGCGTAATGAAGCTCCAAATGATCAACCTTTGGTGCCTCCTCCTTCTGGGGTTCTGCCTAGTACTGAGTCTCCGAATAATCACCCTCTGGTGCCTCATCTTTCTGGGGCTCTGCCGACTGCTGAGACTTCTCCCGAGCAACCTTTGTGAAGGCTCCCTCTTGTTTGTTTATTTTGATTCATATATATGTACATATTTGTAACTTATCGGAGATATCAATAAACAAGTTTTGCTTCATTTCAACGTATTGCGTTAAATACACCAAGGCCTTCTTCACTAAGTTCTTTGAATTTTTCCTTTTGTTGAAGCTTGTATGTTGAAGCTTTGTGAGTGAAGCATGTCGGTTGAGTTAGTGCTCCCTTAATTTCCCGAGTGAGGAAAACTTCTCGTTTGGAGACTTGAAAAATCCAAGTCACTGAGTGGTCGTGAGACTTCCGAGTATCAAGGTGCAGTAGCATATGGTAGGAGTCCCCCAAGTCTCCAGTCGAGGGAGTTGACGAATGAGGCATTTCCTTTCTAAGTGGTAACCCAAAACTCCTTCTTCATATATATTTGTTATGAAAGTTGTTAGGCCCAAAGAAGAGGAGCCTAGGCAATTTTGTTTTTTTTTTTTCGAAATTTTTTTTTCGATTTTTTGAATTTCTGAATTTTTGAATTTTCAAATTTTTGAATTTCTGAAAAAAAAATTAAATATATATATATATATATTTTAAAGCTTTGTAGATGAAGCTTTGGTGTTGAAGCTTTGTAGGTGAAGCTTTGAGGTTGAAGCTTTGTTGGGCACCATGAATTGATTTTGCTTCACACTATCTTGATCAAGATAGTGTGAAGCTTTTGTAGGTGAAGCTTTTGTGTTGAAGTTTTGTAGGTGAAGCTTTTGTGGGTGAAGCTTTTGTGGGTCAAGCTTTTGTAGGTGAAGCTTTTGTGGGTCAAGCTTTTATGGGTGAAGCTTTTGTGGGTGAAGCTTTTGTTGGTGAAGCTTTTGCAGGTCAAGCTTTGTTGAGCACCATGAATTGATTTTGCTTCACACTATCTTGATCAAGATAGTGTGAAGCTTTTGTAGGTGAAGCTTTTGTAGGTAAAGCTTTTATGGATGAAGTTTTGTGGATCAAGCTTTTATAGGTCAAGCTTTTGTGGGTCAAGCTTTTATAGGTCAAGCTTTTGTGGGTGAAGCTTTTATAGGTCAAGCTTTCGTGGGTGAAGCTTTTGTAGGTCAAGTTTTTGTGGGTGAAGCTTTTGTGTTGAAACTTTTGTGGGTGAAGCTTTTGTAGGTGAAGCTTTGGAGTTGAAGCTTTTGTTGGGTACCATGAATTGATTTTGCTTCACACTATCTTGATCAAGATAGTGTGAAGCTTTTCAGAATTTGTAGTTGTCCTCCATTGATGAAGCTTTTGTGGGTGAAGCTTTTATGTTGAAACTTTGTAGGTGAAGCTTTGGAGTTGAAGCTTTTGTACCATGAATTGATTTTGCTTCACACTATCTTGATCAAGATAGTGTGAAGCTTTTGAGAGTTGTGGTTGAACTCCTTTGATGAAGTTCTTGTTGGCACCATAAATTGGTTTTGCTTCACACTGTCTTGATCAAGAGTGATAGGAGCATATTTATGCGACTTAATTAGCTTGTTTCCTTGCATTTACGTTGCTAGTACTTAGTAATTTTAGTATTTTAAGCTATTTTCGTGCAATTTCAGGTTTTAAGGACAAAGTATGCATACATGTGCATTTTGGAGCCTTTTGGAGCAGTTTTGGGCATCAAATGGATTGCATATGCTTGGAGGTAAGAAGATGGACGAAATTGAAGATCAAATGAGCATAGGATTGAATGATGTGAAGAATTGGATTCAAGACAAATAAAGAACGAAGTGTTCAAAATTGGAAGCCAAAGTTTCTAAAGTTGGAAGTTTCTATTCTTAGAGGTTTCCATTCTTGATAGTTTCTATTCGTGGCTTGGAAGTTTCCTAATCTTTCCTCACCTATGTTCCAGCCGCAAAGGGATTCCAAAACATATTAGGGCACTTAATTGGTTGTTCTAGAAGCCCTAAACCTTCCCTAAAGTATTTGCCGCACAAAAGCATCATTTCTTTCCTATTTTTTGATCTTAAAACCACATTCCCTTTTATTCAAGCAACCAGCCGCACCTTTCCCCTCTTTCTTACCTATTTTCTGACCCAAAATTACATTCCCCTTTGTTCTAAAGCCTTGCCATACAAGGGGATAGGTTTCTTACCTATTTTGTGCCTCAAAACACATTCCTAAATCTGCCCTACAATCTTTGCCGAATTTCCCTTCCTTTTCTCTTTAATTCCTGCACCTTACTTGCCTATTTTCCATTGATTTCTGACTTTTAATTATACGACAAAATAGCTAAGTTATTTCTTTCCCTAAAACTCATAAAAACCGTGCCCTAGCCCTATATAAACCCTTTTTGCCGCAAACTCAGAGGGCTCTCTTCTCTTCTCTTCTAATCAGCCATTCCACACTCCACCCTTCACCATAACCAACCTATATCCATCCACTACCATAAATCACCACAAAAACCTTCAACCATCCCTTGTGCCATAGCAAAGAAGAAGGAAGGAGACCCTTAGACGTGCTTGCCATTCAAGACGTTGGATTGTTGGAGCGTTTCTAGGTGTTTTCATTCTTTGTTTTTAATGTCTAAATTTATGTATCTTTGTTTTGTGGATATGAGGAACTAAGCCCTTCTCGGCTAGGGGGCTATTCAATACCATGATTATACTTGCATTATGAATTGATTACCTTCAGTTGTTATTTCATAAGTTGTGAATTCAATTTGCTTAACCATTTGATTGATAACTTATTCTTGTATGTTTATTAAGAGTGCACACTTAGTTTTCATGCAAGGATTTGAAGCTAAAATATAAGGGAGTTTCACCTAATAGTTACAAACTTATATTTGCAAGTAGTGGAGGTCGCTTATAAACGATCGTGTTAAGTGAATTCTTGGCAAAAGTTTCATGCTTTTCATAGTAACAATTGCCTCGTCAATGCTTATAGTTTTCATGAAACTTAATGATCTTTGATTGTACCTTTATTGTGCTTTTCACGTAGGGGACTTTTAGAGAATGCTTTGAATTGTTGTATGTGCTTTCCCATCCAATTCATTAACTTAAGGAGAACTTGAAGGTTAAAAAAGTGCTGTCACAGTTAACCTGGAGTATTGAGTTTCATGACTTATTGAGAGAAGCAATTGGAAATCAATTTGAATGCAAGAGTGTCATGTGTGGAGAAGAACTCTCTAGCTAGCCCATCATCCATCTAATTCAACAAATTTCGTGCAAATCTGTTTAGTTTTAATTCTTGCTTTGTTTTCCTTATTTTCGTCCAAAACCAAAATCCCCTATACTATATTGAGTCATATTAGTTAGAACTTGTTTTAGATTGTGTTTTTAAGTGTTTTGAGTCAAGATATAATCAATTTTCGTCCAAAACTTATGTTAGTAGCAGAAACTGCCTTAGAGTTGTTTTTAGGCAGTTTTGAGTCTTTTAAGTTTATTTTGAGTCTTGTGACTCTTGTTAAGTGTTTTTAAGTTTATTTTTGTGTTTCTAAGTCAGTTTAGAGTAGATTAGCAATCCCTCCTAATCCCCGGTCCAGAACGATCCCTACTTATCCATACTACAATTGTCAACAAGAGGGTTTAATTTGTGTGTTTAGTTATTTTACGCATCAAAGAGTTTGTGAAGCTTTTGAGAGTTGTGCTTGTCCTCAATTGATGAAGCTCTTGTTGGCACCATAAATTGGTTTTGCTTCACATTGTCTTGATCAAGAGTGTGTGAAGCTTTTGAGAGTTGTGCTTGTCCTCCATTGATGAAGCTCTTGTTGGCACCATAAATTGATTTTGCTTCACATTGTCTTGATCAAGAGTGTGTGAAGCTTTTGAGAATTGTAGTTGCCCTTCATTGATGAAGCTTTTGTTGGCACCATAAATTGGTTTTGCTTCACACTGTCTTGATCAAGAGTGTGTGAAGCTTTTGAGAGTTGTGGTTGAACTCCTTTGATGAAGCTCTTGTTGGCACCATAAATTGGTTTTGCTTTACATTGTCTTGATCAAGAATGTGTGAAGCTTTTGAGAATTGTGGTTGCCCTCCATTGATGAAGCTTTTGTTGGCACCATAAATTGGTTTTGCTTCACACTGTCTTGATCAAGAGTGTGTGAAGCTTTTGAGAATTGTGGTTGAACTCCTTTGATAAAGCTCTTGTTGGCACCAAAGCTAATGTGTTCACCTCCTCCCTTTTTTTTTTTTTTGTTTTTTTTTTGAGGGGGAGAGGGGGTGCTGCAAGTTTGAAATTTGAAAACTCCCTAGCTTGTGTGGAAGTTTGAAGACTTTCCAAGTGGTGTTTTCTCATGGTTTGAATTTTGAATTTCGAATTTCTTTGGCCATGTTGAACCCTATAAGAATGAGAAGTTTTCACTCTTTTCATTTTCTTCATTTGCTCATTTTGTAGTGATTTTTGGAGATAGAGTGCTCTTATAGTTAAGAGGGATTCCGGCATTGCTTTACACCATCTCAGGTTGGTAATCTTCTCCACTAGATCACATGCTTTCATTTTTGTTGAATTGTTTGAGTGTTCATGTATTTGGTTGAGAACATAATGAACTGATTGAGCTTTTCTCCATACCCTAGGAACTTCCTTATGTTTCGATCTTTCATGTGGTGATAGAGTTTGTTTCTGTTTGTTGTAGATGTCAGAGTTTGGAAGTCCTAGTGATAGGGGCTCCCCTAACTCTAACTCTAGGTTTGAGCTTGCAATGTTGGAGTCTTCAGGGCCTTTGTTGGAGTCTTGTACAAAAAATTCAAGATTGGGTGATCCTCGCAATTGCCAAGCCTTAGCCAATATTGGTTCTTCCTCCTTAATGTCAGTGGGTGAGGGGGTTGTTTGTGACGCCATACCCATATTTTGCTCTGAGTTCACAGCAGACCATTTAGTGCAAAACTTGTTAGATAGCGAAAAGCAGCTTAAGGCCCTAAGGCAGTCATGTAGTATCCCCCGTAGTGTAGGAATGCGTTTGGTGCATCATGAAGAATTGTCCGCTGAACCACCCGAGGGTCATGTTATGTTCTATACCTAGATATTATTGACTTTAGGGGTGAAGCTGCCTTTGCATCCGTGGTTACAACGGATGCTGTCTTTCATTGGATATGCGCCTGGGCAACTCTACCCTGGTTTTTGGGATACCTTGATCGGGTTTTATATTATTTGGATGGAATGTGGGTTAGGTGAGCCTTCCTTTCATCAATGGCACTACTGCTATAAAATACGTCCGGTGAAAGCATGCACTGGGTATGCCGAGTGTACATGTCGGAGTGAGAGATAACGTATTGTCTTTGGTAAGAAAAAAGCGTACTGCACTTGGTAAAACCGTTGGTGCTTTCTTTATAATGATTGGGAGTATGCTAAAGGTGGCACGCCTAAGCGACGTGTTCCTACTCACTTCCAGACTGTAGGTTGTAATGTATCCATTGTTTGCATTATTTGCTATTTGTTGTGATTTTCTCTTGCTTTTAACATTTTTTCTTCGTGTAGTGACGCGAGGGACCATCAAGTTGTTTGGACGGGAGCTAGCTGACATAGAGAAGGTGTTGAGGGTGCCCAAAGAGGATAGACATTTGGGCAAGCTACGACCCTTATTTCGAAAGTACGGTTTCCAGCCCCTAGTGTCGGAGTGCCAAAGACGAGCAAGTAAGTTGTGTCTTTCATTTCGCCCCCTCTTTCTTTTACAAAGTTGCATTCCTTACTTTGATTTTTCTTGTTCAGTGGTGAAAGTGGGCAAGAAAGGGGAGACTAATGCCAAGAAAGGGAAAACACCCATGTTAGTTCCCGTAGACGACATTTTGTTTCACATGGGAGCTCGTAAGCACTGGGTGAGGCCAACCCCTAAACCTAAGTCGCAAGAGGAGGTCATTAAGATTGCTGCCTCAAAGAAGGCTGAAGCTGAAGCTATCGGGTGTGCTGCTACCATAGTTGCAAGGGAGGAGAGACAACTGTTGCCTCATCTTCCTACCATCAATCCCATATTTCCTCCAACCTTGGAGTCTACTGACCAAGAAGGTGGCCCTAGTTGTAGCTGTAAGAGAAAGTACAAGGAAGAGGTTGGCAGCATTCATTGGAAGGACTTGAAGGTTGCCATGCAACCAAGTAGTTTTAGGTATGTCAATAATTGCCTGGCAGGACGTCGATCCACTGTTGATGAGCTTGGCGAGCCGTTAGATGAGAACGAATCAGATCGTGACCGGATGATGAGGCTATCTTCTTATGTAAGTGTTACTTTGTCATTTATTTACTTTCTCCATTTTTTTCCTGGTAGTGACGATTATCTTGTCATGTAGGTCATGACCGAGTACGATAACAGATTACGAGAAGTCGAGCGGTACAATGCAAAGTTTAAAAAGAATAAGCAGCTAGTGAATGACGCCACAAAAACGATCAAAGCTTTGGCTGATGCCATCCGCCTTAAGGATGAAAACTTTGAGAGTTTGAAGAGGCGGAATGGTGAGAATGTGAGGCTCAAGAAACAATTGGAAGTGACTAAGGAACAGTTGGAGACAACCATCATTGAGGTTTCCATGGTTAAAGGGGAGTTGGATAGTGCCTTGGTTGAGGTTTCTAGGCTGAATATGAGTATCCCAATTGAGAGGGATGCTGCTGTGCAGGAGTTCTTAGGTTCCCAGGCCTTTCACGATGCTTTTAGACCTCACTACATCCGAGCAGCTAATTTTGAGAAAAGGAAATGGATGGCCGTCCTTGAGCATTACGACAATGGAAGCATTATCCAAAAGTACCGTGATGAGTTGGATGAGTACCGACAAAAGGGTGAAGCCTTCGTCCTCGTAGTTGATCCTAATAATGATGATGACTCTGATAATGAGGCTAGTATCAGTGAGCAGTCTCAGGAGAGTGAGGATGGTCCTGGAGATGCTGAGGAAGGTGGTGATGACGATGGGGTTGAAACGCAGAGTGATATTGTCACGGGTTTGGCCTCAGATGAGGATGACTAGTAGTGCCCTCTCTTTCTGCATGTACTCTGGATGTACGAGTTTGTTGTTTGTGTGGCATGTGCCATGTACTCTGGATGTACTAGTTTGTTATTTGTGTGGCTTGTGCCATGTACTCTGGATGTACTAGTTTGTTGTTTGTGTGGCATGTGCCATGTACTCTGGATGTACTAGTTTGTTGTTTGTGTGGCTTATGCCATGTACTCTGGATGTACTAGTTTGTTGTTAATTACCAAGTATTTGCACTATCATTGATGAATGCCTGGCTATGTTTGAGCAAATCCTTTGTTTAGATATAAGCCATAACTTGGATGTACTAGTTCTGTTCAGTACTGTTTGTTTATTTGTATAGTCTTGTTGACATATACTTAGACTTGATTTCCTGTTGGAAGCATTCATGTCGAAGCTTTTAACCCGAGTGTTTCATTGCTAGGAATGTAAGAGGCTTAGAACCGAGTTTTTTAAATCGCCTCTTTATTGAATTCATGCCAAATAGTCTTCGTTACATAGGATGCCGAATGGCTAAAGCTTAACACTTGTACAATGTGAATTTACTTGTAATAGTACTTCAAGTGATCAGCGTTCCATGGATGGCCAAGGGTCTTGCCATCAGAGCTTCTAAGCTTGTAGGAGCCAGGGCGATTGATGCCAACAACTTCAAACGGTCCATCCCAGTTTGGACTAAGTGTTCCTTCACTCGGGACTCTGTCGCAGAGTAATCTTTTCTTCAATACCCAGTCCCTCACTTTGAAAGAATGAGGTTTGACCCTCGAGTCATAATAGTTGGAGATGCGCTGCTTGTAGGCGACATTCCTCAAGTGAGCTTGGTTTCTATGTTCCTCGGCTAGATCTAAGTTGAGGGTAAGTTGTTTGTCATTTTCGCTTTGCACGTAGTTTTGGACTCGGAACGTTGCTTGCTCAAGCTCAACTGGGACAATTGCCTCTGTACCAAAGGCAAGTGAGAATGGGGTTTCTCTTGTTGATGTCCGATACGAAGTGCGATATGACCAAAGAACTTGAGGTACAAATTCTGGCCAACAACCTTTAGCCTTATCCAAGCTGGTTTTCAAAGTTCGCTTGATTATTTTGTTGATGGCTTCAACTTGTCCATTAGACTGGGGATGAGCTGGGGAGGTGATGAGAAAATTATCTTAACACACAAATTTAACCCTCTTTTGACAACTGTAGTATAAGTATAAGTAGGGATTGTTCTGGACCGGGGATTAGGAGGGCTTGCTAATTACCTCTAAACTGACTAAAAAACATAAAACTAAACTTAAAAACACTTAACAAGACTCACAGGACTCAAAGCAAACTTAAAATACTCAGAACAACTTAAAACAACTAAATAAACTTAAACTAGACACTAGGAATGACTTTGGACGAAAATTGACTTTTACTTGAATCAAAACATTTAAAAACACAAATTAAAACAGATTCTAACTAATCAGACACATTAAAGTAAAGGGGGATTGAGTTTTGGACGAAGTTGAAACAAATAAACAAGTATGAAAAACTAGACAGATTGTAAAACAAATTTGAGAAATAAGATGATGGATGGGATAGCTAGAGGCTTTTTCTCCACATATGACATGTACGCAAATAACTTGATTTCCAGTTACTACTTCATTGAATTATGAACGACAATGCCCCAAATTAACTGTGACATCACTAGTTAACCCTCAGATTTTCCTTGTTTTATTGGATTGGATGCCATCATTTGACAACCCAAAACATTCTTTAAAAGTTCCCTACATGACATCATAATAGTGATACAATCAAAGATCATTACGTTTAATGAAAATCTTAAGCATTGACAAAGCACTTGCAACTATGACATCATGTCACTCATGCTAGGAATTAAACTTAACGCGATCATTTATAAGCGACCTCCACTACATTTGAATATAAGTTTGTAACGATTATGTGAAACTTCCTTATATTCTAGCAACGGATTTATGCATGTCAATTAAGTGTCGACCCTTAATTAACAAATACAAATAAGTTATCAATCAAATAGTTAAGCCAATTGCATTCACGATTCAAGAGTTCATAACTGGAATTTATCAAATTATATTGCACACATAATTATGGCTTTGAAATCACCCCTAGCCAAGAGGGGTTTAGCCACTCATATGTACAACAAAACGAAAGGAAATAAATTTAAACATTAGAAACAAAAGAAAGAAAACACCTAAACTCTCAAACAATCCAAGTTGGACAGCAAGCACGTCCAAGCACTTTCCTTCCCTTCTTTTGCTATGGCACAAGGTGTTGGTGAGTGTTTGAAGGTTTGTTTGTATGGAGGAATGGATGTGAAGATGAATGGATGTGTTTGGATGAAGGTTGTGTTGAAATGGGAGGGAATGATCTCACCAAGTATGAACTAAATTTATGTTACACACACTTCCTTTTATAGAGGAAGTGCATGGCAATGGAGGGGAACATGGAGTGGTGTAGCAATTGAGTGCAATGATGCATGAAATCTAAAATGATGGAGGGAACAAGGAATGGTGTAGCAATTGAGTGCAATGATTCAATGTAATGATGCATGAATTTGAAATGATGGAGGGAACAAGGAATGGTGTAGCAATTGAGTGCAATGATTCAATGTAGTGATGCATAAAATCTGAAATGATGGAGGGAACAAGGAATGGTGTAGCAATTAAGTGCAATGAATGGTGTTTGAAATGAGTCAAAGGTGAAAGTGAAGTGATGATGCAAAGCATGGGGGTAAAATGGAGTGGTGTTGCAGCTAGGGAACATGAATGATTGTGCACATGGTAGAGAAAGGAAAGGGAGGTGGAATGATGCAACAAATGAGTCAATGGAGGGAACATGGATGATGATGCATGGCATAGGAATCCAAAGGGAGTGCAATGGTGGTGCACGACAATGATGGAAAGGTGAATGGTGGAGTGACACCCCTTTGTGGCTGAGCTCTTTGTCCTTTTTACATTAATTCTTCTTTCTCTTTAACACATTCCTAGCCTCTTTAGTCTTAAATTTCATCCATCCAACTTGCTCCATGCATGTGCTATTCATTCCAAGCCCAAAACTGCTCCAAAATGCATCTTATTGCTTCCTAGGGCCTATGGACCTACAAACACACGAAAATAGCTTAAAATACATAATTAACTAAGAAATAACAACATAAATGCATGAGAACAGCTAACTCAGTCGCATAAATATTCTCCTATCAAATTCCCCCACACTTAGCTTTTGCTAGTCGTTGATCAAAACAAAACAAACGAAACAACGAAACACAACCTAAACCTTCCAACATTTGCCTCAGGGATTTTTAATGAAACATGACATGTTAAAAATCATCATTCCCACAAATTTTGGTCATCTTTACACTTGAGCACATACTTAATCACAGTCACCACTTACTAGTTCACAATTAACTAATGAAAACGATGTTTTGAATGTAGTAACATAACTTAGAGAATTTGCTCAATTTCTTACAAGATGCTCTCTATTTTCACACACATTTTCTGACTGCACACCCTACACTAGTATATGTGAGAAGATTAATGTAAACACAAAAGACAAGGACTCATATATGTTATAACAAAAAAAGCAATTTTTTGGAGTTATTAAGCATGTTTAGATATGATCTCATGAATGGAATGCTACTACTTAGATGCGAGAACCAGTGATACCATATGCTCATACCAATTTCGAACTCCACAAATTGAAACACACAACACTAAAGATTGAAGTCAAGGGTTGTAACAGGGCTTGGGGGTAATGGCTAATAAAGAAAGGATAGGAATAACAAACGTTCTTAAAGCGATAGCAAGCAAAGCAATGAAATAGACACTTGGAATTCACTTTAGAATGCAGAATCAACTTTTAAATACAAAGGGAAGATTCATGCAACACTTAGGGCCGAATTCAATGTTTTGGACCTTTTTTTAACAAACTTTTTTCTTTTCACTCTTTTTTTTTTATTTTTTTATTTCTACCCATGCCTTATTAAGGACTTTGGCACATACACACACACACAAGAATCACTTCCCCCACACTTGCTTTCTGCAATACATTGATAAAAAAGGAGTTCATTTTAAGTCATGCTTTGCTATGCTTCAAGAATAAGGGTATGGATGGTCCTAAAACTAGGCTAGGTAAGGATAGTGTGGGTTAACAAAGAACATAGGCTTAACAAGGCTCAACGGGGTTAAACTTAAACACATAATGAAATAGGGGCACGGCAATTTGGCTTTGGTGGTCACTACACAACTTCATCTTGAATATGTGTTATGCAAATCAATAGCATGCTTTGAATGAAATAGGCATGAGTTCTAGCATTTGGAACTAAATGATGAAACACCTTCTATATAGCAACGAAGCAAAGAAGAATGAGATCATGCAACGACTTTAGAAAACAATGATGCACAAATTATTAACTCTCCAAATAAACGTTTAGGCTCAAGTCTCACAAGGTTGTAGCGTTCATCTGAGTTCCTTCCTTCAAGCATGTTACAAAAACTGACTTTTTCTTTATGATTGCATGTGAATTCATAAATTATAACCACAACAAAGGATACACCAAAGAGTAAATCAAATTTTTATCCATGTTTATAACTCTCTTTAACAGTCATGTAATTAAAAACCAAATCCTCATCATTGTGTTGGAAGGTACCCTAAGACACAAATAAACATACAAAAACAATTCTTTTAGGGTTTTTCAAAACAATTTTTCAAATTTTTATGAGATTTTTGGATTTTTATATCAAAACACACTAAAACACTCCAAAACAGCATAAAAACACTTAAAAACAGCAAGGAACAACACTAGAAGTAATGGGTGATAAACTCCTACGCATTTCATGCAAAACAACTTGGTTACCCCCCCTCCCACACTTAAATCAAACATTGTCCTCAATGTTTCAAGCATAAACTCACACAAAAACAAGCAACAAATAAACATGACAAGTATAGCAAAGTAAAAACCAGACATAGTAGAGTTTAAGAACGCAAATTTGGTTTTGGAGATAGATGATCTTGTTGACTTTCCACAGCTTTGATCTCAAACTGGTTTGGAATTGTGAGCAAGGAATATTAGAGTTCCTTGGTTGTGCAGTCTGCATTCTTCTCTGCTTGTTTCTTCTACATGGCAGGCAGGCACGAGGTAAAGGTGATGGTTTGTTTCTTTCTTCAATCTTTCCAAGTTCCCACCATTTGCTTTCTTTCTCCTTGTCCTTAGCTGAGGATGAATTAGCACATTGTCTCCACATGCTTCGAGGTATCATTTTCACTTCCCTTATCTGTTCCCCAGGCAGATGTGGTAGACGAAGAGGAAGCATAAGATGTTGAAGATGAGTACTCGAGAGCAAGGCTAGGTAAGCAATCAAGAAGGGGTTCCAAGCCATCGGTTCCAGATCGGAAGATTGATACCAAGTGCTAACTGATTGCTCTCTTTCTCTTTGTCCCGCAGATGAAAATAACGACAAGGAGAAGGACAGGGAGAAAACATGATATGAGATACTCTTGCTTTCAACCTTCAGGATATGAAATACTTTTTCTTTGGATGAGTTGTTTGCAGAGGTACCCCAAGGAATAAGGAACATTGAGTGACTTGAGAGGCTTCGTTGGGAAGGCATTCTCGGAGATGAAGAAAGGTTATATATGTCTGCCTTGCAATGAAGGGTGAAGGTTGACATTTATAGGAATTAATAACCGGTACTATTATTTCACTCTTGTCGGCAACCGTTGGATGATTTAACAGTAAACTTCACGTGCCTTCTACTTCACAAGAAATCTTCGACAGATTGCCGGTAATTTCTGCAAGGCTGAGTGTGCATGTGACAGGTACTGACACGCTTGGAAATGCAAGTGCCTCTTCGATATCTGGAATCGGCGCTTCGACAAACTGCCCGTGATTTCCGCAAAGCTGAGTGTGCATGTGACAGATGCTGACACGTCTGGAAAAGCAGATGCCTCTCCGATTTCTGAGCTTGCCTCTTTGAGTTCTGAGCTCGCCTTTTCGAGTTCTGAGCTCCGTCGAGTGCAGATGTTGCATGTGATAAGTGCGAACAAATCTGGAAAAGAAGATTGGCCCGTGGTTTCTGAGCAAGCCCAGCTTTTGAGAAAGCTAGTGCCTCTTTGATTTTTTAATTGGCCTCTTAGATTTCTGAGCTCGCCTCTTCGATCTCTAAAATCTCGTCGAGTGCTGGTTTTTATAGAGGTGCGCAGTACGTTTCAAAGTACACTTGAATTTCAGCCTGTAGAAACTCCCATCTTGCACTTCTACGATCTTGACTTGTCCGACCTCTTCTTTCTTCAACACTTTTGAAAATGTCTGGCCCCTCCGACCGTCGTTTTGACTTGAGCCTTGGTGAAAAGGCAGCCATGTCTTCTCCAGACAACATATGGCGCCCATCCTTCATATCCCCTACTGGTCCTCTTACCGTTGGGGATTCAGTGATGAAGAATGATATGACCGCTGCGGTGGTGGCCCGGAACCTTGTCACTCCCAAAGATAACAGACTACTTTCCAAACGGTCTGATGAGTTGGCTATTAATGATTCTCTGGCTCTCAGTGTGCAGTGTGCAGGTTTTGTGTCTAATATGGCCCAGCGCCTATTTGCTTGAACTCATCATGTTGAATAGTTGGCGGCTGAAGTGATGAGTCTCAAACAAGAGATTAGAGGGCTAAAGCATGAGAATAAACAATTGTACGAGCTCACAAATAACTATGCTACAAACATGAAAAGGAAGATTGACCAGATGCAGGAATCTGATGGTTAGATTTTACTTGATCATCAGAGGTTTGTGGGTTTGTTCCAACAACATTTACCTTCGTCTTCTGGGGCTGTACCGCATAATGAAGCTCCAAATGATCAACCTCCGATGCCTCCTCCTTCTGAGGCTCCACCGACTGCTGAGGCTCCGCCGACTACTGAGACTTCTCCTAAACAGCCTTTGTGAAGGCTTCCTCTTGTATTTTCTGCTTAATGTTCCTTTTTTTTTCATGAAAATGAATGTAAAAATACCTTGCATATCTGTCAATGTTTCAAAAATAAACCCACACCATAAACAATTAAACAAGCAACAAATAAAAATGACAATCATGGCAAAATAAAACTGCAGAAAATGGAAGGTTTTTAGAAACGCAAAATTGATTGTGGAGCGATTCAAAGATCTTCCTTTTTTTGAATACATGGGTTGCCTCCCAAGAAGCGTTTGCTTTAACGTCTTCCAGCAGGACGAAACTTCCTTCTAAGCTTGGATAGGGCCCATAGCATGGAATTGATCCTTGAATGGAAGGTGATACTTGACGTGATCCAGCAATGGTTTAAATTCTAGTGTAGGTGCCTGAATCATCAAAATTAGCAAGTTAGTATAAAATAAAATCGAAGTTGGAAAAGATGGCTTACTTGCTTGCTCCGACACAAACTCAATTACGAACACCATATCTTTGAAGGTTGCAGGGATATGGGACTTGGCCAGATTTGGTGTTTTGAGAGTTATGACTTGTCCCGTGTCATAAAATCCAACTTCTTTGGGATTTTTCGTCTCAAGTGTATCTTCTTTGATGAATTCTAGACATTCTCCATCCACTTCTTTCTCTTGATTTTTTGAAAAGGTTTCGAAGATGCCTTTCTCACCCTCTTCTTCCTTCGATTGATTGATCCTACAAGGAATAAGGACATTTGGTGAAACGGGGTCAAGACGTATTGAATTTAAGCTTACCTTGGTTGTAGTGGACTGCATAGAAGGCATATGGGGCTGCGGCAAGGGTGATTCTTCCCTTGCCGTGGCTTTGTTATTCTCCTTTTCTTTGAGCATCAGCTGTTCATCCATGTTTTGGCTTGGTTTGGATGTCTTGGGTTCACCTTCAACCTCCATAGCACTTCCCAAAGTGATAGCATCATGGATTTCAAAATCTTCCTTCAAATTTTCAATAGTTGAGTTGGAGAGTTCACTTTGCTCTTAAATTTGTGCCATGAACCCCATAATCTCTCCAAGTTGATTTTTCAATTCGCTCATCTCCTTAGCTTGATTGAGCATTGTTTCATTTTGATTTTGATGCCCCTGCACCAAAGAGGTTAGTAATTGAAAAATTTGATCACTCTTCGTGGACATACTTGAATTTGATTGGAATTGTTGTAGGGGAAGCTGTGGTGGCTGCATAAGTGTTAAATAAAACTCGTCAGATTACTGCCAATATCCATCTTGTTGAGCCTCCTTGGTTTGATTTTGTGAGCCCTGCACCAAAAAATTTATTTCATCAAAAATTCGATCATAATCTATTGACGAACCTGAGTTTGATTGAGCATAAAGTATATGAGGTTGTGATGGCTGCATAGGTCTTGAATGGAATTCCCCTTCTTGCTGCGAATATCCATCTTGTTGGAATTGTTGAGGTTCTATGTAATTTGAATAATCTCTCTAATCCGAATTGTAAGCGTTGGAAATCATGTTGTCCCATGATTGGCTATGGCCTTAATAACCCCAAGCATTTTCATTCGCAGCGAATTGAGAATATTGCTAAGTTGGATATCCTTGCCCATAGGACACACCACATGTAGGGACACTTTGCATTGTGGTCCTTTCGGCATATTGTGACAATTGAGAAATAAGTTCCGCCAATTGAGCTTGAATGGTAGCAAAATCCATGTCTTACTTCTCTAGTACCTAAAATCAAGGAAACAAAACTAATTCAAATATCAAAAGTAAAAAAAAAAAAAAAAAAAAAAACACAAACAGAAACAAAGTCGGTAACTAAAAACAAAAGACACGAAAATAAACAAAAAGAAATAACAAGGGATTAGCAATGCTAATCCCTGGCAATGGTGCCAAAAACTCGATGCGAAAATTATCTTAACACAAAATTAACCCTCTTTTGACAACTGTAGTATAAGTATAAGTAGGGATCAATCTGGATCGGGGATTAGGAGGGCTTGCTAATAACCTTTAAACTGACTCAAAAACATAAAACTAAACTTAAAAGCACTTAACAAGACTCACAAGACTCACAAGACTCAAAGCAAACTTAAAATACTCAAAACAGCTTAAAACAACTAAATAAACTTAAACTAGACACTAGGAATGACTTTGGACGAAAATTGACTTTTACTTGAATCAAAAAATTTAAAAACACAAATTAAAACAGATTCTAACTAATTAGACACACTAAAGTAATGGGGGATTGAGTTTTGGACGAAGTTGAAACAAATAAACAAGTATGAAAAACTAGACAAATTGTAAAACAAATTATAAGATGATGGATGGGATAGCTAGAGGCTTTTTCTCCACACATGACATGTATGCAAATAACTTGATTTCCAGTTACTACTTCATTGAATTATGAACGACAATGCCCCAAATTAATTGTGACATCACTAGTTAACCCTCAGATTTTCCTTGTTTTATTGGATTGGATGACATCATTCGACAACCCAAAACATTCTTTAAAAGTTCCCTACATGACATCATAATAGAGATACAATCAAAGATCATTACGTTTAATGAAAATCTTAAGCATTGACAAAGCACTTGCAACTATGACATCATGTCACTCATGCTAGGAATTAAACTTAATGTGATCGTTTATAAGCGACCTCCACTACATGTGAATATAAGTTTGTAACGATTATGTGAAACTTCCTTATATTCTGGCAACGGATTTATGCATGTCAATTAAGTGTCGACCCTTAATTAACAAATACAAATAAGTTATCAATCAAATAGTTAAGCCAATTGCATTCACGATTGAAGAGTTCATAACTGGAATTTATCAAATTATATTGCACACATAATCATGGCTTTGAAATCACCCCTAGCCAAGAGGGATTTAGCCACTCATATTTACAATAGAACGAAAGGAAATGAATTTAAACATTAGTAACAAAAGAAAGAAAACACCTAAACGCTCCAACGATCCAAGTTGGACAACAAGCACGTCTAAGCACTTTCATTCCCTTCCTTTGCTACGGCACAAGGTGTTGGTGAGTGTTTGAAGGTTTGTTTGTATGGAGGAATGGATGTGAAGATGAATGGATGTGTTTGGATGAAGGTTGTGTTGAAATGGGAGTGAATGATCTCACCAAGTATGAACTAAATTTATGTTACACACACTTTCTTTTATAGAGGAAGTGCATGGCAATGGAGGGGAACATGGAGTGGTGTAGCAATTGAGTGCAATGATGCATGAAGTCTGAAATGATGGAGGGAACAAGGAATGGTGTAGCAATTGTGTGCAATGATTCAATGTAATGATGCATGAATCTGAAATGATGGAGGGAACAAGGAATGGTGTAGCAATTGAGTGCAATGATTCAATGTAATGATGCATGAAATCTGAAATGATGGAGGGAACAAGGAATGGTGGAGCAATTAAGTGCAATGAGTGGTGTTTGAAATTATTCAAAGGTGAAAGTGAAGTGATGATGAAAATCATGGGGGTAAAATGGAGTGGTGTTGCAGCTAGGGAACATGAGTGATTATGCACATGGTAGAGAAAGGAAAGGGAGGTGGAATGATGCAACAAATGAGTCAATGGAGGGAACATGGATGATGATGCACGGCATAGGAGTCCAAAGGGAGTGCAATAATGGTGCACGGCAATGATGGAAAGGTGAATGGTGGAGTGACACCCCTTTGTGGCTGAGCTCTTTGTCCTTTTTACATTAATTCTTCTTTCTCTTTAACACATTCCTAGCCTCTTTAGTCTTAAATTTCGTCTATCCACCTTGCTCCATGCATGTGCTATTCATTCCAAGCCCAAAACTGCTCCAAAATGCACCAAAGTGCATCTTATTCTTCATACGGCCTATGGACTTACAAACACACGAAAATAGCTAAAAATACATAATTAACTAAGAAATAACAACATAAATGCATGAGAACAAGCTAACTCAGTCACATAAATATTCTCCCATCAGGAGGCAAAACATAAGTTGATGTTGAACTTAGAGCAGAACATCCTGAACTTATTGTTGTCGAACTGTCGCCCGTTGTTAGTGACTATCACATTGGGAATGCCGAATCTGCAAAGGATGTTCTTCCATACGAAGTCTTCTATTTTTACCTCAGTAATGGTTGCCAAGGGTTCTACTTTGGCCTACTTTGTGAAGTAGTCAACTGCAATGATTGCATAGCAGACCTTGCCCTTCCCTGTAGGCATTGGGCCGATCAAATCAAGTCCCTATTGGGCGAAGGGCCAAGGCCTGATCATAGGGGTGAGCGGCTCGGGAGGGGAGTGAGGAATAGTTACGTAGCTTTGACACTTATCACATGAGTGGGATATTCTGATGGCATCTTGGTGAAGTATTGGCCAGTAATATCCTTGGCGAAAAGCCTTGTGTGCTAAGGATCGAGATCCAGCATGATCTCTGCAGACTCTTTCATGTATTTCCTGAATGACAGTTTCCGCCTCTGTGGGTGTAAAGCATCTTAGGTATGGTAGGTTAAAACCCCGTTTGTAGAGTTGGTCATTAATGATCAAGTAACGGGTAGCCTTGCATCAAATCTGCTTAGCTTGGACTTTGTCATATGGAAGGGTGCCATGAGCAAGGAATCTATAAATCGGGGTAATCCAACTATCCCTTTGTTGTAAGTTGCACACTTCCGTAGCCATGGTGCTTGGTGCTGCCAACAATTCGACTTGAATTTTTCTCCCAATCTTGTCTTCCATCGCTGAGGTGAGGTGAGCCAAAGCATCTGCATAATTGTTCGCCGCTCGAGGAATTTGGGTGATCTGGTAGTGGAAGTGCTGGAGCAACAATTGTGTTTGTGCCAGATATGCTGCCATAGACCTATCCTTAGCATCAAAGTTGTTGGTAACCTGGTTAACCACCAATTGGGAGTCACTTAAGATATCAATTCGTTTAACCCCAAGGTGTTTGGCCAAACGTAAGCCTGCTAGGAGGGCTTCATATTCGGCCTCATTGTTCGACGCCTTGAATTTGAAATGAATAGCATACTCCATCACCACTTTGTCAGGGGTCGTAAGGATTTGTCCTGCTCCACAACCCTGTTGGTTGGACGAGCCATCAACATATAGACTCCATGCTGGGGCTGTTGGTTTTATTTTTTGAGCTTCCGAGGGTAATGAAACCACTTCTTTAGGCGTAGAAACAATGTCAACAGGATATGTGAAGTCGGCGATGAAGTCTGCCACTGCTTGGCCCTTCTCAGCTGGCTTTGGTTGCTAAGAGATGTCAAACTCACCCAATGCTATCGCCCATTTGATCATTTGTCCGGAAGTGTCAGGACTTTGGAGTATCTGTCGAAGATGATGATTGGTAAGCACGATGATGGAGTGTGCTTGGAAGTAAGGGTGAAGTTTTCGAGCAGACATGACCAATGTTAGAGCCAATTTCTCAATGTTGGAGTATCGTGTCTCTGCATCTTGTAAGGCCTTGCTAGCATAGTAGACATGTCGTTCGACATTACCATCATTTTGAATGAGAACGGAACTTACTGCTGAAGTCGATACTAACAGATAGATAATGAGAGTGTTACCAACCTCAGGTTTAGAGAGCAAAGGGGCTTTACTCATGCAGTCTTTGAGGTTCTTGAATGCCTCAGCACATTCATCAGTCCATGTAATGTACTTCTTACTTCCCATAAGTGCTTTGAAGAAATGAGCACATCTGTCTGTGGCCTTAGAGATGAACCTAGTTAAGGCTGCCATTTTTCCAGTAAGGCTCTGGATGTATTTTGAAGTTACCGGTTCCTTCATGTCGAGGATTGCTTTGATTTTCTCGGGATTGGCCTCAATGCCCCGTTGGCTTATCATGAAGCCTAAGAATTTGCCAGAGCCTACGCCTAAGTCACATTTGTTGGGGTTCAACCTCATTCGATACCTCTTCAGAATGGTGAAAGTTTCAGATAGGTTGGTGATGTGTTGGTTAGCATGTTTGCTCTTGACTAGCATATCATCAACGTAAACTTCCATGCTCTTCCCAATTTGTTCAGCGAACATTGAATTGACCAGTCTCTGATGAGTCGCTCCTGCACTCTTTAGGCCGAAGGGCATGACTTTATAGCAATATAGTCCTCTGTTAGTAGTGAAGGCTGTGTGTTCTTGGTCCAGATGGTTCATGAGGATTTGGTTGTATCCTGAGTAAGCATCCATAAAGCTCAAGAGTTCACACCCTGCCGTAGAGTCTATAAGTCTGTCTATGAGAGGAAGAGGAAAGCTATCCTTCGGGCATCCTTTGTTTAGGTTAGTGTAATCGACACACATTTTCCACAAGACGTTTTGGAGCAGGAGATTTTCCTTGGTCGAATTCTTCTTAACAAGGACAACATTTGCTACCCACGTTGGATAACTGACTTCGCGGACGAAGCCTATGCCTTTGAGTTTTTCAACTTCTGCCTTCATTGCCTTGTACCGTTCAGCGTCATAAGATCTTCGCTTCTGTCTCACTGGCTTAGTTTTGGGGTCAATACTTAAGCGATGACAGATTATATCGGGAGAGATGTCTGGCATGTCCTCGTATGACCAGGCGAAGGCCTTAGTGTTCTCTTGCAAAAAAGAGATCAATGCCAACCGAATGGGTGGTGACAAGGTGGTACCAATCTTCACCATGCGATCCGGATAATCTTTTGAGATAGAGACCTTCTCCAACTCTTCAGCTGGTTGTGCTTGCTAAGTGAAAGAGTCATCTCGAGGATCGTCAGGTTGACTGTTGCCACCGTGAAGATCCAAGTTGGCTTCGTCTGGGTTAGTCTTTATGACTTAGTCATGTATAGAAAGGGTTTCCTTGGGTACATGCAGATGATGTTGCTTGACCGAAGTGTTGTAACATGATCGTGCACTAAGTTGATCTCCTTTGATGTAACCATTGCCATAGGGGGTTGGAAATTTCATCAACAACATATGTGTGGATACCATGGCATTGAGATTATTGATGCCTGTGCGTCCAAAGATGACATTGTATGCCGTTGGGCAATCAACCACTAGGAAGTTAGTGGTAATGGTAGCTGTGTAAGGGCCTGTACTAATGGTGAAAGGTAAGTGTATGCTCCCCAAAGGTTACACGATATCACCGAAGAAACTTATCAGAGAGGAAATAGAGCGGTCGAGCAAGTGTTCAGTTACACTAAGTGCCCTGAAAGCTTCAGCAAACATGATATTGACCTAAGCCCCCGTGTCTACCAGGATTCATCGTACTTCAAAGTTGGCTATATGAGCTTCCATGATCAGTGGGTCATTGTGAGGGTAAATGATACCTTTTTCTTCCTCACGGTAGAAACATATTGGATCCCAGTTAGGCTTTTGATACTTACCTCCGCTGATGTCTTCCACGTGAAACACTTGGTGGCCAGACCTTAAAGCTCGTTCACTATTTTTCATGGCCCTGTTGGAAGATTTAGATATGGGTGTGCCACCACTTATGGAATATATCACATTTACCTGGCGTTGGTTACGATTACCCCTTGGAGGGGGAAAGAGGAATTGATCAATTTTTCCTTCACGTGCCAAAGCTTCAATATGATCACGAAGGGTGATACACTTCTCACCGTCATGGCCGTTATGCTCGTGATAGCAGCAAAACGTGCCCGTGTTCTTCATGGGCTTGTAATCCAGGTGCCTCGGCATTGACTACGATATCAAGTGTGCTATGCTGGGGTAAATGGCCACGCATGTGGCGTTCAAAGGTGTGTATGCCTCATACCTCGGGGTAAGGGTTGTCCTGACACGTGCTTGACCCACTATGTTAACTGCCTGGGTCAAGGATTATCATGGCGATACCCTTAGTTATCACGGTAGTGTCCCTTACTCTTTTTACTAAAATGAAATTGGTGAGGATGGAAATCTTTCCTATTGCCCTGAGATTGATATGTCTGTTGACTTGGCAAAGTATTAAGTAAGGCATGGGGAGGCACCGCTGCCGTTTGGAATGTCGAGGTCTTCTCATTTGGTTGGATCTGGCTTCCATTCCCTACTTACTGATAAGGGGTGGTTGTGGAGGGTTTCCCTTGATATGTCCTTGCCTCGACGGAGGCATGGTTATAAACCTGTGCCATCACCTCAGAGTAAGTCTTCCAAGTGCTGGCATTGATCATGTACTTAAATAAACAATCATGTAGGCATGCCGTGAAGGCCTTGGGGGCGGTCTTGTCATCTGCCTCAGCGCAGCGAGAATACTCATGGCTGAAATGACCAGCATACTCTCATAGTGACTCGTTCGGTTTCTGGTGAATAGTGTACAAGTCATTTACAGAATGCAAGCGATCGGTCTGGAAGATGTGTTGAGAGACAAACAATTTCCTTAGTTCCTCAAATGAGTCTACTGTCTCAGGTGGAAGATGGCAATACCAGTTTAGAGCTCCGCCAGAGAGGGTGGAAGGGAAGAGAAGACATCGCTCTTCGTCGGTGTGCATCTGATATGCCATGGTGGATTCAAAGAGGTTAAGATGTTCAATTGGGTCCTCCCTTCCAGTATAAAGTTGTAAACCAAGCTTTTGTTTTGTCTTCGCTTCAAGGGGGTGTCAAGGATCCTCCTTGTGAGAGGGCCAGGCCTGGGTTAGTTCCAGTCAGGTATCTCGGCCTGACGTTCAGCCTTCAACTTGTTTACTTCCTCAAGGAGCTATAGGACAATGGGGTCTTGAGTGGAGTCATGTACCACTGGGATTTTCTTTCGTAAGTCTCCATCGCCTTTTTGAAGTAGGAAAGTTTGAGTAAAGGCGTGTGATTTTTCCTTAGACTCGTCGTACTGACTTCTAGGGCTAGTTTGTCGGAATACCTCAAAGTCCCCTGTACCTTTATGTTCTTATAGGACATATCGTTCCTTCCCTAGATTGGCAGCTGGCCTGGGTCATGGGAGGGGACCGAGTCTTTCAGAAACCCTTGGGTCATTGATCTTCGAGCATATGTGGAGGGGATTCTCTTGACGTTACTTTAGGAAGTATTGGCAGTCACGATAAACGGCTTTCGATCCTTTCAACCCTTCTGCAAGGAGGTGTCTTCCTCCACTTCTCCTACTCGGGTTGAAGCAGCTGGGTTGAGAGAAGTCTCATGTTGATCAATGTTTTGATGATTAGCTCGCTTCTCATCAGGGATACCCATGTCGAAGGAAGATGACCCTGCGTGTTGGGGGGCACCCAGATGATGGTTGATGTCCACAGGGTCAACAAGCTCGCGTGTTTGAGTATGCATAGTTTTGTGGAGCGTCTAAAAGAGCTTCTCATACTGCTCCTGGAGGACCTCATTCTTCATTGCTATTTTGTTGTTTTGAGCTTCTAGCTTATCGACTTTAGCTTGAAGAGCAACCTTTTTTCCTTCCTTTTTTTGTTGCTTCGCGCTAAGTGCAAAATGGGTGTCATTCTGTATGTTGTGGCTTCCTTCGCTTGATAGACGCATATTTATGCGACTTAGTTAACTAGTTTTCTTGCATTTACGTTATTAGTTCTTAGTTATTTTAGTACTTTAAGCCATTTTCGTGTGTTTGTAGGTCCAAAGGGCTAAGGTAGCAAGAAAGTGCATTTTGGTGCATTTTGGAGCAGTTTTGAGCTTGGAATGGATTACATATGATATGAGCAAGATGGATGGACGAATTTGAAGACAAAAGAGGCTAGGAACATGCTAAAAATCTGGTGAAACAAATACAAGTTGCAAGAAGGGATAAATTTCTAGAAGGATTGGCCAAAACTTCACTCAAAACCATGCATACCCCATAAAATTCATCAATGCCGTGGCCTTCACTTTGTTTTACTTCCACCAGATTTTTTAGTGATGATGCAATGCCTATCTCACTATGACATTTGAGTGGATGATGTAATGCTTAACTCACCATGACATTTGAGTGGATGATGCAATGCTTAACTCACCATGACATGTGAGTGGATGACTCAAAACCTACCCTCACCAACAATTCTCCACCTTGCCATGCCTTACCTACTTCATTCCACCAGATTTTTGCATTAAACATGTCCATCCTTTTCCTATAAATACCATGGCAGCAACCTCATTCAAATCATCCAGAAATTAACCATTCTCCAAGCCTTTCCTTGCCTCTCCTACATATCTAAACCCCTTCCCATCCATTCCTCCAAATAACCAACCCTTCAACATCATTCCAACCTTGTTGTGGCGGCAAGGAGAAGTAAAAAGTCCTTGGACGCGCTTGCTATCCAACATGGATCGTTGGAACGTTTAGGTGCTTTCTTCCCTTTGTTTTTCAATGGTTAAATTTGTTTATCTTTGTTTTGTAATAATGAGGAACTAAACCCCCCCTTGGCTAGGGGGGGATTCGAAATACATGTTTATGCTTGCGTTATGATTTGATTACTTCTAATTGCGTTTCATAAGTTGTGAATTCAATTTACTTATCTATGTGAATTACATTGATTTGTGTGTGTTGGTTGAGAGTGCACGCTTAATTATCATGCATAAATTGAATGCTAGGATATAAGGAAATTTCACCTAATCGTTATGGAATTATATTCACAAGTAGTAAAGGTTGATGATCTCAATCGCGTTAAGTAAATTCTTGGCATAAGTTTCATGCAATCATAGTAACAAGTGCTTCGTTAATGCTTATGGTTTTCATAGAATTTAATGATTCTTGCTTGTATCTCTATTATGCAATCATGTAGGGGACTTGTGGGGAATGTTTTGGGTTGTCGTATGCAATCATCCAATTCAATAACGTTAGGAAAATCTGAAGGTTAATTTAAGCAAACCTAATTAACTTGGGGCGTTGAGAATTCATGGTTTATTGAAATGCAATTGGAAATCGTTTTGTATGCAAGTATAACATGTGTGGAGATGAAACCCTTAGCTAGCCTTCCATTATCCATTCAACCCAAAATTGTTTAAAATCTATTTAAGTTTTTAGTTTATTCGTTTTTACTTTCAACTTCACCAAACTCAAATCCCCCTTTTACTTTCTTGTTTTAAAATCTTTTGTTTACATTTTTAACTTTGTTTCTTTTTGTTTTTGAGTCAGTTTAGAGGTTTTAGCAAGCCCTCCTAATCCCCGGTTTAGAACGATCCCTACTTACATACTTTGCTACAATTGTCAAAAGAGGGTTTAATTTGTGTGTCAAGTAATTCTCGCATCATCGCTCCCCATGTTAGAGAGGGATGCCTGGTCAAAAGAGAGTGTACGAATGGTGGAAACCAGCTTGACAAAGCTGAAGAGAGTGGGAATAAGTGTTGTTTCCCACAGACGGCGCCAAATGTTGATGCACAAAATCAGTGAGGACTTTGGTACAACAGAAAGTGTTAAGTTTGTGACCTTCGCTTGATTGCTCTGGTCACTAGTGTGGATAAGTAAGTAAATGGATAGGGACAGGGAAGCAAACACAAGATATACGTGGTTCACCTAGATTGGCTACGTCCATGGAGTAGTGGAGTTCTCATTAATTGTGAAGGGTTACACAAGTACATAGGTTCAAGCTCTCCTTTAGTGAGTACTAGTGAATGATGTAGTACAAATAACATTAGGAAATATTGTGAGAGAATGATCTCTATTTATAGAAGAGAGTTTCTAGTTTCATTTTGACATTGACACGTGTCGTGTTGTGATTGGCTTCTGATGTTGACACGTGTCACGCTATGATTGGCTTCTGATGTCGACACGTGTCGTGCTGTGATTGGCCTCCTGGTTGTAGGGAAACTCTTCTGGGTCCTTGACGGTATAACGTTGACCGGTGCTAAGTAGTTTCGGGATTGGTTAAGTATGGTACAAACAAATTTCATTCTATAGGGATGCATGCCACCCACTCATCATTGAGATGCGAATTAAGGATTCAATGGACTAAGGTCTGGTGTTATAAAATGAGAGTTAGAAAGACTGCTCTTTTAATATAAAACTCATGTAGTCTCGCTCGTTAAAATAAGCAAATGAGATAAAATAAGATTTTCCCGTAAAGAAATAATCGCATACAGAATGAGTGTATACCAGTTACAATAGTGAAATAATTGTATACCAATAACATTAATTAAAGAATAAAAGTTTTATTAATCAAGTAAACAATGGGATATGGAAACGTGCAAATTAGATGAATGCAGTATTAGAAATGTTATCTTTCATTTCATCATCATAAAATTATACAATGGTATACACATATATATACTACTGACTCACTAGTCTTCGCTAACCAGCTAATTACAAAAATACCCAAACAATCATTCACTAATTACAAACTGCCATAACCACCTTATAACAATCTCTAACTAACTTTGCTTTTAACAGTTTTATCCTTATTATCCCCCCGTAAACCTAACTGAGGGAACCGAAGAGCGAGTTTGTTTCTAAAGAAGATGAACTGAGGCTTGGATAGAGGTTTAGTACAAATGTCGGCAAGTTGATCCTCCGTGTAGACAAAAAGAACTTGCACTTGATTTGCGAGCACCTTTTCTTGGATATAGTGATAATCTATCTCCACATGTTTGGTTCATGCATGAAAGATAGGGTTTTTAGCCAAGGAAATTGTAGAAATGTTATCACACTAAAGCTGTGGAGAAGAAGGAAGAACTAGGGCAACATTAGTCAATAACTTGCAAATTCAGGTGAGTTCGGCTGCAGTGTTTGCAAGAGACCGGTATTCAGCCTCAGTTAAGGATCGAGCCACAGTAGGCTGTTTCTTTACACTCCAGCTGATAAGAGAGTCTCCCAAAAAGATTACGAAGCCACTAGTGGATCTTCTGTCAATGCTGTAACCTGCCTAATCTGCATGGGAGAAGGCAGTGAGAGTGAGAGACTTGGAACACTTAGGAAACCATAAGCCAATCTGCAAGGAACCCTTAAGATATCGAAGAATGCGCTTAACGGCCTGGAAATGTGCTTGTCGAGGACTATGCATGAATTGACAGACCAAATTCACTGCATAAGATAAGTCGAGCCTGGTCCAAATTAAATACTACAATCCACCAACCAAAGATCGATATTCTTCAGGATTATCAAGCAGAGGAGATTCATGATCCAATTTAGTGGTGCTAATTGGGGTAACACAAGGCTTGGAACCCTTCATATGAGCTTTAGTGAGTAGATCAAGAATATATTTGTTCTGAGAAAGCAATATCCCCGAGGATGATCTTGTTACTTTAATACCAAGAAAGTAATGAAGGGGGCCAAGATCTTTGACAGGAAATAAGGCACCGAGTTGAGTTATAACCTCTTGGCAAAGATGGGAATTTGGACCAGTGAATAATGTCATCAACATAAATTAGAATCAAGATCAGAGCTAGTTCTCTTTTTACAAACAGAGAATAGTCATTCTGAGAACCAGAGAAACTGAGAGACTTTAAGGTAGTTGTTAATTTCTCATACCAAGCCTTGGGGGCTTGCTTCAAACCATACAGAGACTTATGTAAATGACAAACATGAGTAGGCTTTGTAGGGTCTTCAAATCCTGGTGGTTGTATCATAAACATAGATTCAGTGAGATTACCATGCAAAAATGCATTGCTGATATCAAGTTGATTGAGGAACCAATCAAACTTGGCAGCCAAAGTGAGAAGAAGTCGAATGTTAACCGGCTTTACAATTGGACTAAATGTTTTAGCGTAGTCCAAACCTTATTGCTGATGAAATCCTTTGGCAACAAGCTTTGCTTTGTACCTGTCAATGGTACCATCAGGCTTGCGTTTGATTCTGAATACCCATTTTGCACCAACCAGATTCTGAGAAGAATGAGATGGGACCAAAAACCAAGTGCCAGTTTAAATAAGAGCATTAAATTCTTCTTGCATAGCTTGCCTCCAGTGAAAGTGTTTGGAGGCGTGAAGATAAGTGGATGGTATATAGTCCAGTGACATCTCAGAGGAAATGGGATGTTTAGTTGCTAAAAAAGCCTTTAGTTTGACAATACCAGATTTGGAACGAGTTTGCATGGCATGAGTATTTTGAGGTATGAAAGGTGCGGTAAAGGTATTAGGGGCAAAGATGGGATGAGAAGATGAGGGAGATGAAATAGGGGCATCAAGGGAACTAGGTGCAGCAAGGGAAGTAGGTGGTAGTGGTGGAGGTATAGTGGGAAAAGTTAAGGTTGTGGGAATGGTGTGATGATTCTACAATATTGAAAAACTAGAACTGGATGGGAGAAACTGAGATAAGTTCTGTTGAGCAAAAAGAAAAGTGACCTCATAAAAAATAACATGTCGTGAAAGATATACTCTGCCAGTATGAAAATTGAGACATTTATAACCTTTGTGATTCAAACTGTAACCCAAGAAGACACATACTTTGCTCTTTGGATCAAGTTTAGAGGAAATGTAAGGCTTCAACCATGGAAAACATTTGCAGCCAAACACTTTCAGAGAGGAATAATCTGGATTTTTGTGAAATAGTAACTCCCAAGAAGACTTGGTTGCTGTTGGCATTCTGTTAATAAGATAGATGGTTGTGGCAAAAGCATCATCCTAATAGAGCTTAGGAACTTAAGAGGCTACGAGAAGAGTTCTAGCAGTTTCAACTAGATGCCTATGCTTGCGTTCAGCACAGCCATTCTATTTAGGCATGTGAGAGCAACTCAATTGATGTGAACTGCCATGCAATTGTAGATAATTGATGAACTTGAGACTAAGAAACTCTCCACCAGAATCAAATCTTGTAGTAACTATTTTAGAACTGAGCAGATTTTCCACGAAAGATTTGAATTTGATAAATGTGTCAAAGATAGCAGACTTGGATGCAAGAGGAAAGAACCAAGTGTATTTGGTATAATCATCAACAAAAATGATGTAGTAACGATGTCCATTGATAGAAAGAAGAGGTGCTGGACCCCATACATCAGTGTGTAACAATTCCAGAGGTTTACTGGAGGTACAGGAAGCAGAAGCAAAAGGCAATTTTGAAGACTTGCTTAAAGCACAACTAGAACAGACAATTTTATTTAAGGCACTAAAAAAAGAAATACATGGCTTTGATGTAAGCTTATTTAGTATCTTGAAGCCAGGGTGACCCAATCTGTGATGCCATGTATGTGGGGAAGCTTTAGCATGTGTTGCAAAAGCTTGTTTATTTCCAGCAATAGAAGATGCATGAAACGGATAGAACCATCTCTTACAGGACCCTTAAACAGCGTTTTCTCCGAAGAAAGATCCTTCACAAGGAAGTGAAAAGGATACAAATGAATTGAACACCAATTATCAAGTATGAATCGAATTGTAGAAATCAAATCTTGCTTAAGAAGAGGAACATGCAGAACATTTTTTAGAGAAAAACAATGAGAAGTAGTGTTAATATTAGAAGATCCACAGTTAGGATAGGCAAACCTTTGCCATCACCAACATAAACTTGTTCAGGTCAATGGTAAAGCTTAGGATTTTGCAGATGAGTGTAAGAATTGGTCATGTGCGAGCTAGCACCAGAATCAAGCAACCATGTAGGAGAAGTATTTGCATTGTATACAGTCGGAGAAGTCTTAGTACCATAACGAGGATTCATGCGATGAGGACACTCTGCAGCTTCATGATCCATCTGACGGTAAATCTGGCAAGATAGCTTTTTGTTGGAGTTGTTGTAGTAAGAACGAGAACCTTGATTTCCACGATTATGCCGGTGATTACCTTGATTTCCACGATTGAACCTTGGATGACTTTGAGAGCCTTGGAAATTCCGCTGAGTACCGCGATTGTGGAATTGTCGAGAATTAAAGAAATTGCCATGATTCGAAATGGAACCATTCTGAGTAAAAAATGCCTGAGAACCAAAATCACCAATTAGTGTGGGAAGAAGACTAGCAGAGGTATGAAAAGCGTGAATCGATGCTGATGAAGATGCTGGCTTACGAGCATTTAATTACAGTTCCTTACTCAAGAGAAAACCATGGAGTTCATCAACGGTGGTGGAGCCAAGGCGAAATTGAACAGCATCAATGAAAGATTCATACTCAGAAGGAAGACCGTGGAGAATTACAGATATCAGCTCAGAGTCTTCAATTGGAGCACCGGCATTGGCTAGGGCATCAACAATTTCTTCAATTTGTTGAACATAGATTGCAGCCGTAGAATCACCCTTTGTGATATTACGAAGACCAGAGCGAAGCTCATGAATGTGCGATTGCGATGCAATGGCTAGACGCGATTCTAATTTGGACCATAGCTCCCGAGCCGAATTAACACCAACAGTGTAGGGAATGAGAGCATCCGAGAGCTTAGAGTTGATCCAGATCAAGATGTTCTGATCATTTTCATACCATGCAACTTATTGGGGATTCAGAGTGGCAGTGCGATTTCCAAATGCATCGAGAAAGAATTTCGACGGAGCAGCCATCGTGCCATCATTGAATCCGGTAAGATTGTACTGGCGGAAAATCGAAGCAAATAAAGCACTCCAGGTCAGGTAGTTCGTCGTTGTAAGCTTGATTAGAACCATGGATCCAATTTTTTGGATCGTAATTGCAGAATTAGGGTTAGAAAGGGCAGCAGGAATTGGATGAATAGGAGAATCTGAAGCGGAAGACTGAGCTGCAAAGGTCGCCATAGCTTGAAGAAGAAGCAGAGACCAAAAGCAAGAGCGTTGAAGCGATCGATTGATTGGAGAAGAATAAGCAAAACCATAGGATCGAAAATGTCGTGAGACTTTTAGGCGGATGATACCATATTAGAAATGTTATCTTTCATTTCATCATCATAAAATTATACAATGGTATACACATATATATACTAGTGACTCTCTAGTCTTAGCTAACCAACTAATTACAAAAATACCCAAACAATCATTCACTAATTACAAACTGCCATAACCACCTTATAACAATCTCTAACTAACTTTGCTTTTAACAGTTTTATCCTTATTATAGGTCGGTGATCAATTAATGAATATTTTCTCGACACCATAACTATGGTGTAAAAAAAGTACACATGACTCTACTTAACGATGGAAGCACTTTTTCTTAGCACCATAACTATGGTGTGTACTCACTATACACCTAATCATTTGTTACGTATGATTTCATCTAACTCTAGTTAATTTTCACATTAAATGTTACTTTTTCAATTTTGAAAAAAATTAAACAATATAAATAAAAGGACACGTAATAAATGATTAGGTATATAATGAACACAACGATGAGTAAAAATGATCCCACTCAACGATAAGTCAAAGATTAAACCTTGGATGATGGTACCAGATAACAATATTAATCATCAGAAGCAGTTGTACAATATTTGGTAACAATATATTATGACGGTGTACTTTTCTTTGTATCCCGTATACTGGTTATATAACTATAGTCTATTGCTATAAGTAATATTATACCTTATATATGAAAATCAATACCACGTCACACATTGGTTTTCATAGATGCGAATTTGCATCATCCAAGTTGTGTGTATCATCGCGGTGTATGACTCACTTAATAAAGAACAAAAACAAAAATTAGGAGAGGATGGTATTATTAGGTGTGCATTTTCTAAATGGACAAGTGTAATGATCTTAAGAGTACATGTGTCACAATCTTATGCTTGTATTAGTTATAAGCTTACTTAGTCATTAAGTTTTCCTAGCTACTATAAATAGTTAGAAGATGAACAATTGTAAACACTTTTGCTAAAATAATATTTGCTCTCATACTTTCTCTCTCTCTCTCTCTCTCTCTCTCTCTCTCTCTCTCTCTCTCTCTAGAATTCGTTGTTCTTCATTTCTTATTTCTTAAGTCTTTGTAGAAGTGTTAATATGGTATCAAGAGCCCAGGTTCTCTATGAATCCTGAGCTTGAAAGAAAAGCTTGATCAAGATTTCGCGGTCGAGGTTCTGGAACGATCGCGATCTTCTGGCGATCATCTATGAGCAGTCATTTGGTTAAGAGTTTCTCTCTAGAGATTATCGATAATCATGTTCTGTGTTATTTTCTTGAGATTTGAGTAGAGGCTTTTTTTTTTCGATGCGAAGTAGTTTTTAGTGATTTCTTGACGAATTTTGTGTGGCACGAAGCCTTTATTTAGTGAATTGTTGATGAATATGGAAGAATCTTGGAAATTACTATAATTGAATTGGGATTTGTGGTAAATCTTGATGAATTGTGAAGTTCTGTACGGGAATTATGCTTTCTATTGAGTTTTTTTAGCACGAAGATTGTATATGTTGTTAGATTCTGAAATTAACTGAATTTAAGGCACGAAGCTTGCATTTGTAGTCTGATTCTGGAATCTAATTGAAATTCGAGCACAACGCTCTCTCTTGTTTGTTGTTTTCATTGTGCACGAAGTTGTTGGTTTGTGAATTTTCTGTGGCAAGAAACTCTTGCTTGCGATATTCTGTTTGCATTACTATGATTGTTAGCTATGGATTCTACGTTTGTGAAGTTTGATGGATTGCTTGGAATGTTGACTATTCGATTGCATGATGATAACTTTGCAAAATGGTCGTATCAATTTCGGTTTATTCTCGAAGGTTACGATCTATTTGAGTACTTTGATGGAACAAATGTGTGTTCGCCTAAGTATGTTATTTCACTTGATACTGGTGTTACTAATGAAATCACTGAGGCATATAAACTGTGGATTAGAACTGATAAGGCTTTACTCAGTCTCTTAATTGCAACTCTGGGAGATGAGGCAATTGAATATGTTATGGGAAGTAAAACTGCCTACGAAGCATGGACACATCTTAATGATAGGTATGCCATGGTGTCTCAAGCTAGGGTCAATCATTTAAAGACAGAGCTTCACACAATTAAAAAGGGCACTGATACAATTGAGAAGTACCTCTTGCGGCTTAAACATCTCAAATATCAATTGCTAGCTGCAGGGGAGGTAGTGTCTGACAATGATTTGATTGTGGCAGCGTTAACAGGGTTACTGTTTGAATATAATATGATAAGGACTGTAATTGTGGCAAGAGAAACTCCAATTACTCTTAAGGAATTTCGTGCACAACTGTTAAGTGCTGAGAGAACTGCTAAAGATTTATCTAGTTCTATTTCCTTTCCTATGTCTGGGATGTACTGTGAAGGAGAATCATCCATTGCTAGAGTTACAAGGTAGATCTATCAAGGAGAGTTGTCAAGAAGTGGTGAAAATAGACAGATGCATCTCGGAGATTCCTTAACTCTGAATGGTAATTGTTACAATGGGAGCATTGGTTTTGTTGGTCAAGTTCAAAGGTCATCTGGAAACTACAATGGTAATAATGGCTCTATGGGGTAAAATCAAAGGCCATTTGGAAATAATGGGGGTTACAATGGTGGTCAACAATACAACTTCAACAGGAACATAAACAATTTCAGGCCACGATTTAATGGAGGTTATTCTGGGAATAGAAGCAATGGTGGTTTTTCTGGATCATCAGGTGGTTATCAATCTAATAATGAATCTTCAGGTGGCAGTTCTTTTGGATCTTGGTTTAATTGGAATGGAAATTCTGGACAGAAGTCAAGTGTAATTCCTGAATGTCAAATTTGTAGCAAACGTTGACATACTGCACCAAATTGTTTCTACAGAAATGTGCAGCAACCTTCGTTTGGTGGTCCGATTCCAAAGTGTCAAATCTATGGGAAGCGAGGACATACTGCTCTCAATTGCTATCACAGGGGCAACTATGCATTTCAAGGTGCATCTCCACCTCAGTCACTTACTGTTATAAATGCAAGTGCATCATCTGACTTCAATGCTAATTAAGCATGGATTATGGATACTGGTGCAACACACCATATGACAGGGGACATGGCTGATTTAAACATGATCACATATTTTGAAGGAGATCAAAAGGTAACTGTGGGAAATGGAGAGTGTCTTCCAGTGAAAAATACTGGTTCAAACTCTATCATCACTACATCTAAACCTTTACATCTTTTAACTGTCCTCCATGTTCCTAAGTTAGTTGCCAGTTTGCTATCTGTTTACACATTATGTAAAGATAATCATTGTTATGTCATTCTTGATGAGTTTGGATTTTGGGTGCATGACAAGGCAACAAAGACAATCTTAATGAGAGGAATGAGTAATGGGGGCTTGTACTACATTCCTAAGCAACTATTCTACAACTACAATAATTTGCTACATTTATCACCAACAGCTTTTCTCGGACAAGTGATCAAGACTTCAATGTGGCATCATAGACTAGGATATCCTAGCAATAAGATTATACATAGTATGCTTTCTCACTCTAAGATTCCTTATAAGTCTGATGTTGATAAGCATGTGTGTAGTTTCTGTTTACAAGGAAAAATGTCAAGACAGATGTTCTCTACTAGTTTTCATGTCTCTGTAAAACCCTTTGAGAGAATAAGTAGTGATGTTTGTGGACCATCACCGGTTGTATCAGTGGAAGGATATAAATACTATGTTGGTTTCATTGATGATTGTACAAGATTTTCTTGGATTTTTCCCTTGTGTTACAAGTCTCAAGTTCAATCTGTGTTTGAACATTTTTATGCATTTATCAAGAATCATTTTCAAGCTAGTGTCAAATATTTTCAATCTGATGGTGGAAGTGAGTACATGAGCTTGAGTTTTAAGAAATTCTTAGCTGCAAATGGAATATTACATTTGGTTTCTTACCCATACACTCCACAACAGAATGGAGTAGCAGAGCATAAACATAGACATATTATAGAAACTGCAGTAACTTTATTATCCATTGCTCATTTGCCTCACAATTTCTGGTTCCATGCTTGTTCTCATGCAACTTTTCTGATCAATAGAATGCCATGCCACAATTTACAAATGCAATCTCCATTTTTTAAGTTGTTTGGAAGACATCCAGAATTGAAAGGTCTTAGAATTTTTGGCACAACAATTTATCCCTTAGACCCTACAATTCTAGCAAATTGGATGCTAGAACTGATCAATGTATATTATTGGGTTATGCTTTAGGATACAAAGGTAGTGTGTGTTATCATCGAATGAAGAAGAAGTTGTTTATTTCAAGACATGTTGTGCATGATGAAACTGTGTTTCCATTTATGGATAAATCTTTCCATTCTTCTTTGCAACGGTCATATACTCCCTTTAACAAGCATCCTATACTTGCTCCAATTATCATACCTTTAGTTCCTAGTTCTGCTCAATCAAGTGGAAATAGTATGGATTCCTTCATCAATTGGAAGAACACAACATCATGCAGTATTCATCACAGTGGTGGTTCTAGAAGGAATGAGCAGCATATTAGTTCTTCAAGTCATTCATCATCTGGGAATAGTCGTTTACATGTTCAAAGTGATGATTATTTTGTAGAAGCTCCCCTCCCCCCTACATCCTTCTTCCTCTCAAACATCAAATGTTTTGTCGCTTGTCCATAGTTCTGCACAGTTAGAGGTAAATCTCTCTCCTGATCCAAATATTGATTCAATTGATACTGTCCATTCTGATGTATCTGTGGTATCTTCAAGTCATCCAATGACAACTAGATTGAAGTCCGGTGCCATCTCTAGGAAAGATTATAGTTCCTATATTGCATCTATTATTGATTTTTCTGAGATAAATGCTAGTGACTCTGTTGATGATGGATTCAAGGGTTACACTGCAGTATTATCTAATCATAATTCGGTTGAACCTAATACTTTTAGAACAGCAGTTGTACATGAACAGTGGATAAATGCTATGTTAGAAGAGTTTACAGCTTTACAAAAATAGGGAACATGGGAGTTGGTTCCACCACCAGTTGATAGGAATGTCATCGGAAGTAAGTGGGTTTATAAGATTAAGAAGGATCAACATGGCAAGATCTCTAGATACAAGGCTCGCTTAGTGGCTCAAGGCTATAGTCAAGAACATAGGTTAGATTATGATGATACATTTAGCCCTGTTGTACGACACACCACTGTATGACTTGTTCTTGCTATTGTTGCTTCACAGAGGTGGAAATTATGCCAGTTAGATGTCAAGAATGCATTTCTGCATGGTGATCTTCAAGAAGAGGTGTTCATGAAGCAACCACAAGGGTTTCAAGATTCTAATCATCCTCAGTATGTTTGTAAGCTTGTTAAGTCTCTATATGGACTTAAACAAGCCCCTCGAGCTTGGAATTCCAAATTTACCACATATTTACCTACTCTGGGTTTTGTGGTTTCAGAATCTGATCCTAGTTTGTTTGTTAAAGCTCTTGCTAATGATGTTGTGATTTTTCTTTTATATGTGGACGACATAATTATCACAAGTTCACAACCTGTGTTAGTGTAATAAATGATTGATAAGTTAGGAGAGGTGTTTGATATGAAAGATATGGGATTGTTAACATACTTCTTGGGTCTTCCGATTACTTACAAGGACAATGGGGATTTATTTATATCCCAGTCTAAGTATGTAAAAGATCTACTTCACAAGGCATTTATGGACTCTTATAAACCATGTTCAATTCCTTGCAAGCAACATACTCAGTTGTTTAAAGATGAAGGAACACTTTTACTTGATCCTACACTATTTCGTAGTCTAGTTGGGGGCCTTACAATACCTTACATTTACACGTCATGACATAGCATTTGTAGTGAATTATGCTTGTCAGTTCATGTCTACACCAATAGATTTGCATTTTGCCTTGGTGAAAAGGATTATGCGCTATTTACAAGGCACTATGAACTATGGTCTCACATTTTCTGATGCTGACTCTATGGAGTTAACTGTTTTTAGTGATGCTGATTGGGCATCGGATGTAAATACTAGACGATCAATCACTGGCTTCGTGGTCTTTGATGCGATGAAAGTTAAGCACTCAAATTAAACGCTCTTGTTGTTAAATTGTAGTATAAATGCAAGTAGGGATCGTTCTTAAACCGTGGATTATGAGGGCTTGCTAAAACCTCTAAACTTACTCAAAAACATAAAAACAAAGTTAAAAACGTTTGAATAGACTCAAGGGACTCAAAACAGATTCTAAAGACTCAAAACAACTTAAAAACACTCAAAACTGCCTAAAAACACAAACTGGGCAGATTTGACTCAAACACAACTTTGGACGAATTTAGTGTTTTGACTTAAATCAAAACACTCTAAAACACAAACAAAACAGATTTTAAACACTTTGGAACAAGAAAGTAAAATGGGAGTTTTGATTTGGATGAATTTGAAATAAACAAGCAAGTTATAAAACTAGGTAGATTATAAAATGAATTTGAGAAATAAAATGATGGATGGATTAGTTAGAGGTCCGTTCTTCACACATGACACACTTGTACATGAATCGATTTCCAATTGCTTTTTAATAAACTATGATACTCAACACCCCAGATTAACCGTGATGCACAAATTAACCCTCAGATTTTCCTTTACTCATTGAATTGGATGATGTTGGAAATGTGCCCTAAATCCAATCATATGATGATACTTTACGGACATTTCACATGTTAAACTAATCTAGTTTAACTATAAAAGGCAAAGATTATTGTTTGAGCCGTCTCATATAAATGTTATATGCTTAAACGATAAAGTCCAAGGAATATGTGATTGGGAGAATGTAATCTAATGAAGTTAGATTCATGAGACCATTCTTTCGTAGACACATCCTAAATGTTCCTGATCATAGGATTGCCAATTGGGCATTGACAGTCCGTCAAGATCGGTACGTGCTATGTCTTCTCTCAGGGAGAGTGACTAGTCTCGAGTCATTGGTGTGTGTGACATCAAGACAAGTACGTAGGTGCTCAGTAGAGAATGAGTTCACTGAACGCGATCAACGAAGAGTTCTCATACTCATGTCACATGAGAACTCATGGTTGGGATAATGCAAAGTAGTCCTTTGACCTGAGGCATCACAGTTGTCTTGTGGTTAAGTCCTTGATCTTTGATTATGTCAAACGTCATTCCATTGGAGTGTCCACGGCATCGTTGGGGTTAAGCCACTTAGTCATGGAGGCAAGTGAATGCGCAACAAGGGATCTCTAACCTTCAAACTGTTTGAGGGAGAATACTCTATGATATGATTAAGAATCTTTGGCCAAAGTATGAATGAGATTTAGGAAAACGTTCCAAATCACATTCAAGGTAATCATATAAGCACACGAATCACATTGGATAGTAGACATGAATAAATAAACTATCAAACCAAACAATGTGGTCAAGAGTATTGTATTAGAGAAATACCGTATTGCATTTGTAATCCCAAACTGAATAGGTTTTCTCTACCTCTTCTGATTAGCTTGGGTAACCATGATATGCTGCAAGGTGTCACTCATGGTTTGTGGAAGCCCTAAATGTGTGTAATCACTAAAGGGAGAATTGAAAGTAAGTTTCAATTCACAATCGATGTAAAATGGTTTTAATCGCCCACTGCCTCGCTAAAAGGAACCTAATGGATCGCACACCGTGTAAGGAGGAGATTGAAGAAACAATGGAGATGAGTAAGAATGATTAAATGGTTTAATCATTTATTTATGGCAATGATTAATTAATATGTTAATTAATCAAACGAATAAGTTCGTTAAAGACCTCGGGATAGTTTTGGATACTAAGGCCCAATGGGCTTCGAACGTCAAGCCCATTAACTTAAGTTGTATGACAACTTAATGAATAATGATTCACAAAGGCCCAAACAACCCAAAAATACCCCAAGGCCGGCCATGATGTTTAGGGTAGTGAACTTGGACTTATTTACAAGTTTGCCACTCAAATGAATAAAGGTATAAATATGACTTTATAGCCAAAATTCATTAGGGTTTGTTTTTGAGAAAATTGGTGAGAACTTGTCTCTCCATTTCTCTCTAAAGAGGCCGGCCACCTTGGGGGTGCATCTTGCAATCCCACTACTCCAAGGTCACTCATTTCTTCTCCAATCTCTCCTTGGTGAAGAGACTTAGAGGTTCTCAATTTTGGGAACTTGGAGAAACCTATTCTTCCATCCAAATCCATAGGTTTTAGATGCAAGGAATGAAGGCCCTCTCTTTGGGTGATTAGCCTTTGCTTATGCAAAGAGGAATCTACAAAGGTATAAATCTCAACTCACTTTGTTTTGAGTTGATTATTGGTTCACCAATCTACTAGGCTTTGAATTTCTTGGTTAATGTTTTGTTTTTGAATGCATGCAAGCATGATTCCGCCTTTTAATTGTTATTAGCATGCTATAGATGTTATTCAAATGAACATGTTTTCTCAAAATAATCCTTCAAGTGGTATCAGAGCCTAGGTCTAGTAGTTGGTGAATCCTTTTGGGTTTGTAGTTCATAGTTTGTGATTTAAAAGTTGTAATTGTTACAAGCTTTATTCTTGTTTCTTTGAATGTAAATTTTGTTAGAAAATTTGCCATCTCAAATGTTGTAGATGTAGTTCATATGAGCATGAATATTGGAGCTAAAATTTGGTGCCATGACTTTGGGGATTTTCGGCCAAATCCAAAGGGTGGATTTTTGGGTTCTTGTTTGACTTGTTAAAAGTGTTTTAAGGTGACTTTTGGAACCCCTATGTACCCTAGTTTGGTTAGATGTTATTTCCCTTAAGTTTAAATGGTTTTGGAATGTTTTTGGGTGAAAAATGTTCATGGAAAATTTTTGGGTTTTTCATGAATGTTCTTCATTGTTCTTGACATTTTTGCCAAGAACAAAAAGGTTTGTGTTTTGATTCAAAGTTTTGATTAATTTCATAAAGTCTTTGTTTTGTGTTGGTGGGTGTGACTTATCTATCAAAAACATTTATTGAAATTTTGAAAGGTGATAGAAATGGTGATGGGTGTGTAAGAAGTACTTCTCTTACACACACACCACTTGCAAGGCTTTGTTCACACCAAACTATTTCCACTTGCATGGCTTTATGACTTAGTTGAAAATTTTTCAAAAATTTTTGTGGACTCCTCTCTAAAACCGGCCCTCCCTTAAAGGGAGTGTTTTTGGGTCTTTTATGCAATTACATAAAGTTTTGATACTTTTGTGTATTTGCACTTTGGCCCAAAAGTTTACGTTTTTACGTTTAGGTCCAAAAACGCTAAAGGACAAATTGTTTTGCTCCTTTAATGAAGTTTTTGAATTGATTAAATTTTGGGTTCTAGTGTAATTACATGAAGTAGTGGACTTTTGTGTCTTTACAAAGTGACCCCAAAAGTTTTGCAATATAGCCCAAAAGTTGAGGTTAATTGCTTTATAGCCCAAATGTTGTGGTTATTGCAAGATGGCCCAAATTAAGTAGAGAACAAAATTGTTTTGTCTCTTTAAATGAGAATTGGATTTTCATTTTGTTTAGCTCCATTTAAATCAATTTTATGGATACAAAAACCAAATGAAAATGTTGCATTCAATTTAATTAGTTAAAGTGTTAATTAATTAAAGGGTGATTATGAACCTAAGCCTAATATAATTGAGCTATGTGAAAGGCCGTTTCAAATTTGTTTGAACCATGGGAATGTGTAGATTAGATTTTGGTTGTAATTTGATTTGATCAAATGTTGTAAAAGGGCTTAAGCTCTTCTTTACTTTAAAGTAATTTGTTTTATGCAAATGTTGTAATGAGCATAAGCTCACCTTTACTTTGAAGTACTTCTTTCTTGCTTTATTTGATATGCATGAAAATGAAGTAGTTGGGTCCAACGCCCCTAAGACAACACGCCTTAATGTGATTTAACGCGTAACTAAAATCAATCACCATCCCTAGACCGAGATTCAACACAAGGCTCGTGTTGAATCTAAACAAAGGTTCATAGTCATCCTAAGGCCCTAAGGCAACTATATAGTCCATCAAATGAATGCAAAGGTTATGTTAGTAGTATCATATACTCTTGCTTTAAAAACTTTTTATAAGCATAGTGGGAGTATTATATACAACTAAAAACAATCATATGGACCAATAGTTGTAATAGGACCAAAATTGTTTTAATAGAGATTAAAATGTATGTTTATATGTGATGAGACCTAAAACCCTCAACCAAACCATTGTTAAGTTGATAAGCGGAGAGTGCTTTGAACACTCTTTCGTGGCCTTCCACCGTGGTAGGCTCCAATCGTTTGTGACTCGTACACCGGCTTCACCCTATAATGGGGGAGTACAAAGTGCGTGCTTACACTCAGGAGGAGTTCTATATACATACATGATGAAGTGAGGTAGGCAACGAGTTTAGCCAACATGATATAATTCTGAGGCTATGCTTGAACCCCTACACGAACTAGGCATGGTGGGAATGACTTAACCAAGTGCAATGACGCCAACATGATATAATTCTGAGGCAATCATTCTCTAGAGGCCAAATAAGATGGGTACTTGCATTAGATGCAAATGAGTAAGCGTACTCTCTCATTATTATTAACGCTAGCCAACATGATATAATTCTGAGGTGGGCTTGGTAATAGTGAGCCTCCCATACCCTACTAAGAGTTTCATCCAAAACTCTCGAATTCCAAATGAGGGATATGGAATTTGCCAAAAATAGTGGGTGGTGCTATTTGATTTAAAGACCCGAATCAAATGGCTTAAAATCAATCAATTTATATTCGTTATGTATTTGTTTACCAATATATTTGCAAACGCTATCCAACACTTGACAAATAAAACCGAATGTTTTAGTTTCCGGACTTAGTACCACAATCCCAAAGAATGTCTTATAAAGATTGCATATGTATCTAAGTAGTCTCATCCTCACAATCTTCCTAATGATAATGTATCATTGGAAGAACATGTTAGAAAAGTCTATCATGAAGAGGACAACACAAACAACCAATGCTTAATCCTTTGTTAAATGAACAAAGGAACTTACGAAGATTAGCATAATGATAAGGACACTTTTAGTGTTATTAGTTCTTCACTTACAAATTGTTGTATGAAGAAATAATAGTTGCTTTGAACAACCCTTAGTCAATGCAAACACTAGTGCTTGTTTCTTTGTTAAATGAACAAAGAACTTGAGAAGAAAGCACAAAGGCATGGACACTTTATGTGCCATGATTCTTCACTTACAAATTGTTGTATGAAGAAATGAGAGTTGCCTTGTACAACTCTTGAAGGTTTGTAATTATGTTTAGAACATAATGGTTGGTTGACAAAAATAGTCCATTAACATGGACTTATGATGATTTTGAATCATTAAGTGTTGAAGTGATAAACCACTTAATGAGACGGAAACTAGGCAAGGACTTCACCTTTGTGTCCCTATCCTTATGGTTCACTAAGTTTATTGTAAACTATATAGTGAACAATAACCACATGCTCTCCAAAATGTTTGATGTGCATAACACAATTGAAATAAGTTTCAAGAGAGATAGTGGGAGTTTAGGGACCATGACTATTGTAGTCAGAGAAGTCATATGAAGAAGATAAAAATTAACTCCAAGGGAACAAACTTTCTTTATGAAAGGATGGACATTGGAAGGGGTATTTGCAAGAAATGTCTTGCAAATGTCAAGAACACACCTTTCGAAGGTGTTGTAAATTGTTCTTGAAAAGTTCAAAACAGTTGGTTCTTCTACTTGAATGCTTGATTCCGTATTAGTAACTATGTTTTACAATCGTTGTAAAAGTGTGACTAATAAGAAGTAGAAGATATATGAGAGAAGGAAAAGGTACTTCACATTCGGAAAGTGAATCAAATATAGATCTCTGCGAAAGCAGATGGTACTTACTTCCTCATATGAACTACCAAAGAAATTGGAAAAACATAGATTGTCTATATATTCCAATTTTAAGGAACTAAGTTCCGTCACTATGTGAAATGGATAAATGTATTGTTTGACAAAACATTGTTCTTTATTAATCAATGATTGGATTATGGTAATCTAATTGATTGTCTCTATAGTAGAGATGATATGGTAGTGTTAACTGTTTAGAATATAATGATGCTTAAAACCCAAAAGGTTGCAAGGTAGTGACTAATCCCAACTAAGTTGTGATTCCTCTAAAAACATAAATTACGAGTTGGTAATAAATGGACGCTTTGGATCGTTAGATCCGGATCCAATACCTTCTTGTTAAAATTGTATAGAGGCGAAATGTTTGAATCTTTATTCTTTTGGAAAGAAGAAAGAATCACAAAGTTGTTGAGGTTAATTCACTTAGATGTTAGTGGCACTTGTCCACAAACATAATACTACTCATGTTGGATGACATTCACCGAAGATCACCCTCGGTTGGACTATAGTTTATTTTAAATAAACACAAGTCCGAATACTTTGCAAAATGTTTCAAAGAATTCAAGAAATGTAAGTTGATGAGTAAGACATCTAAAGTATTTACCTCCTTGGATTTGATCCAAGGAAAGGTAACACTTTAGAATAGTTTCCTTGAAAGATATCAAGGAAAATAGCATCATAAGATAATGTATTTCTCCATTAGGAGAAGAACGAACTCGAATAAGATTTAGTTCGTTAGATATTATCAATTACCCATATATAGGATATATATGCTTCTAAGACAATATGATTGTCAATTAGAAGATCTTCCAAATTTTTCATGACTCCATAAGATGTAGTTGGAAAGAAAGACAAATCTTAAGCATGTTAAGATTTGGGGTTGTGTGCTTATAAGCAATATTTGTTTGATAACAATCTTGTAGGATATCCTTAAATTAACTTTTGGATATCGCTTCTATAAACCAATTAACAAATGTTGTTTTGTTGGATAGTTCATTGTAATCCTACAATGTGATTTGCCTAAGAGCAAATGAACGAGAGATAGAACTCAAAGAATGGGTTCTTTGAGAGACAAGAAAGTAATCAATAAATATAACAACCTAGTTCCTATACCAAAAGCTCCAAGGTAGTCAAGAAGGATTTATAAACCGTCTCAGTTGAATGGTTTGAACTTTATGACTATGTCATAGAGTTGCACCTCTTAATTCGAAAGAAATAAGAATGAAAATCCTTATGACTACATTGAGTGCATATACGATATATACTCAAGGAAATGGTAAAGTACCATTTGACCCGAAATAATGAAACCTTCACAAGCTAATTGGTAGCTTAAGGTGACTACAATCAAAGAGAATGGTTGACTTTGAAGGAACCATTTTTGACGTAGTCTTAGTTTCAATTAATTCGAAGATTGCTAGCTACAATTAAATGGTGATTCAATGTTTGGACATAATATAGGTTTCCGAAACCATTATTAAGATAGTCTTGATAATATATGTCTAAAAATATGAATCACAAGACATGTAAGTTGTAGAGATCCATCCATCATGGATCTTAGCAAGCTAGTGGGAGCTATAAGCGTCTTATGAGAGAAAGGTCAAATCGTTTGATTTCTCATAAAGATGTAAATGAATCTTTTGTTTACTAGGTTTACAAAAGATTAGTGGGAGTTAATCATATTCCTAAATTTGTATATATATATATATATATATATATATATATATATATATATATATATATGTGATATATATATGAATGTATATATGATATATTAATTTTGGAAATGAAAAGAATATTTCTTCGTTAAAGTTATGACTTTAAGCATTCTATAACGATAGAATGTATATGGGAGACATAGTCTATATACATGGGATGGAAATCTATATTGATAGATTTGAAGATATAATTTGATTATATCAATCCCTAATAATAGACAAAAGTTGCTAGGAAGTTTCTCATATGATGATAAACTTCAATTAGAAGGATGACTCTAGTGTGACTAGCAAGTTGCCCTTCTCAAAGGGAACGTACCCTTTTAACTCCCAAAGAAATAATGCGTAAATAGAATCCTTTATGCATACGCATAAAGGTGATTTATGTATTTCATATTGTATGAAAAACATTGATATGAGTTGTACCTAGAATGGTACAAGATGATATCAGTGCAAGCCCAGGATCAGAACCATGGCAACTGTCAAGTGAGTCCTTAAGTATTTAAGAAATACTAAAGGATAAATTCCTCAAAGATCGAGGAAGAATTAGAGTAACGTAATGGAAGCGTAAATGTATTAGATTATGAATCTAATCCATCATTGGATGTTTCTTCATTATGAATGAAGAGATAAACGGATATCTCTTTATTATGACTAAAGAGATATTTGGATGGAAACATTAAAGTAATGACTTTAGTGTGTTCCATTATGAATGCAAAATATATTGCCATAAAGAAGCTTACAACAATGTTATTTGGATGGGAAAGTTCATTTATGAACTCTCTATTCGGTTCCAACCAGAAAGTGTATGACACTAATGGGGCGATAGCTCAAGCCAGGGAATCAAGGTCTCATCAAGATCCGAACTCAAATGAGAGACTGAACCACATGATTGAGAATCATGTATAATGGTGACGTCGTTATTCTCAAGGTTGCTTCTATGGATAACATATGGATATCCATTGCCTAGGCCTACTACTCAGCCATTTATGAAATGACTACAAAAGAGGTATCATGACTGATGACCAAGCTGATTGGCTCTAGTGCAAGTGGGAGATTGTTGGAAATGTGCCCTAAATCCAATCATATGATGATACTTTACGGACATTTCACATGTTAAACTAATCTAGTTTAACTATAAAAGACAAAGATTATTGTTTGAGCCGTCTCATATAAATGTTATATGCTTAAACGATAAAGTCCAAGGAATATGTGATTGGGAGAATGTAATCTAATGAAGTTAGATTCATGAGACCATTCTTTCGTAGACACATCCTAAATGTTCCTGATCATAGGATTGCCAATTGGGCATTGACAGTCCGTCAAGATCGGTACGTGCTATGTCTTCTCTCAGGGAGAGTGACTAGTCTCGAGTCATTGGTGTGTGTGACATCAAGACAAGTACGTAGGTGCTCAGTAGAGAATGAGTTCACTGAACGCGATCAACGAAGAGTTCTCATACTCATGTCACATGAGAACTCATGGTTGGGATAATGCAAAGTAGTCCTTTGACCTGAGGCATCACAGTTGTCTTGTGGTTAAGTCCTTGATCTTTGATTATGTCAAACGTCATTCCATTGGAGTGTCCACGGCATCGTTGGGGTTAATCCACTTAGTCATGGAGGCAAGTGAATGCGCAACAAGGGATCTCTAACCTTCAAACTGTTTGAGGGAGAATACTCTATGATATGATTAAGAATCTTTGGCCAAAGTATGAATGAGATTTAGGAAAACGTTCCAAATCACATTCAAGGTAATCATATAAGCACACGAATCACATTGGATAGTAGACATGAATAAATAAACTATCAAACCAAACAATGTGGTCAAGAGTATTGTATTAGAGAAAGACCGTATTGCATTTGTAATCCCAAACTGAATAGGTTTTCTCTACCTCTTCTGATTAGCTTGGGTAACCATGATATGCTGCAAGGTGTCACTCATGGTTTGTGGAAGCCCTAAATGTGTGTAATCACTAAAGGGAGAATTGAAAGTAAGTTTCAATTCACAATCGATGTAAAATGGTTTTAATCGCCCACTGCCTCGCTAAAAGGAACCTAATGGATCGCACACCGTGTAAGGAGGAGATTGAAGAAACAATGGAGATGAGTAAGAATGATTAAATGGTTTAATCATTTATTTATGGCAATGATTAATTAATATGTTAATTAATCAAACGAATAAGTTCGTTAAAGACCTCGGGATAGTTTTGGATACTAAGGCCCAATGGGCTTCGAACGTCAAGCCCATTAACTTAAGTTGTATGACAACTTAATGAATAATGATTCACAAAGGCCCAAACAACCCAAAAATACCCCAAGGCCGGCCATGATGTTTAGGGTAGTGAACTTGGACTTATTTACAAGTTTGCCACTCAAATGAATAAAGGTATAAATATGACTTTATAGCCAAAATTCATTAGGGTTTGTTTTTGAGAAAATTGGTGAGAACTTGTCTCTCCATTTCTCTCTAAAGAGGCCGGCCACCTTGGGGGTGCATCTTGCAATCCCACTACTCCAAGGTCACTCATTTCTTCTCCAATCTCTCCTTGGTGAAGAGACTTAAAGGTTCTCAATTTTGGGAACTTGGAGAAACCTATTCTTCCATCCAAATCCATAGGTTTTAGATGCAAGGAATGAAGGCCCTCTCTTTGGGTGATTAGCCTTTGCTTATGCAAAGAGGAATCTACAAAGGTATAAATCTCAACTCACTTTGTTTTGAGTTGATTATTGGTTCACCAATCTACTAGGCTTTGAATTTCTTGGTTAATGTTTTGTTTTTGAATGCATGCAAGCATGATTCCGCCTTTTAATTGTTATTAGCATGCTATAGATGTTATTCAAATGAACATGTTTTCTCAAAATAATCCTTCAGATGAATGCATGCGACAACCCAAATCATTCTCTAAAAGTCCCCTATATGAATGCATAATAGAGATAAAATCAGAGATCATTACGTTCAATGAAAAATCATAAGTGTTGACGAGGCAATTATAACTATGAATGCATGATACAATTGCCAAGAATTCAATTAACGCAATTGTGATAGACAACCTTCACTACTCATGAATATAAACTTGTAACGATTAGGTGAAACTCATTTATATTCTAGCATCTAATTCATGCATGAAAACTAAGTATGCATCCTTAATAAACATACAAGAATCAGTTATGAATAAAATAGATAATTGAATTGCAATCACAACTTATCAAATCACAATTGGAAGAAATCAATTCAAATCTCAAGCATGTTCATGGCTTCAAACTTCCCCCTAACTAAATAGGGGTTTAGCCACTCATAATTGCAACAAAATTAGAAAATAACAAAGTAGACATTGAAAGCAAAAGAATGAAAACACCTAAAAACGCTCCAACAATCCAACTTGAATGGCAAGCACGTCCAAGGGTCCTCCTTCTTCTCTTTGTTGCGGCACAAGGTGTGGTTTGATGAATGGATGGTCTCTTGTGGTGGTTGATGGATATAGGTGAGTTATGGTGAAGGGTGGAGAGTTGTGTAGATGATATGGTGTCTTTGGATGATGGCCTCTAAATTATGGTGAAGGGTGGATGTATTTATAGGCTAGGGAGAGGAGTGTATGGAGTTGTAATGAGTGGATGTAATGGGTGTAGTGGATGAGTGTTTGGTAATGAGTAGTGTTTAGTAATGAGTGGATGTAATGGGTGTAGTGGGTGGATGTTTGGTAATGAGTGGATGTAATGGGTGTAGTGGGTTGTGGTAATGAGTGGATGTAATGGGTGTAGTGGGTGGATGTAATGGGTGTAGTGGATGAGTGTTTGGTAATGAGTGGATGTAATGGGTGTAGTGGATGGATGTTTGGAGAATGGATGTGTTGGGTGAAATGAGTGGATGTAGTGGTAGGTGAATGTGTTGGGTGAAATGAGTGGATGTAGTGGTAGGTGAATGTGTGTGTTGGGTGAAATGAGTGTGCTAAAATGGTTATTTATAGGGAGAGGATGATGCACAAACTTCAAATTTTGTCCATTCCTTTTCCTCCAAGCATATGCCATCCATTCCATGCCTAAAAATGCTCCAAAATGCTCCGAAATGCACTTTTTTGCCACATTAACCCTTTGGACCTACAAACACACGAAAATAGCTTAAAATACTAAAATAACTACGAACTAACAACATAAATGCCAAGAAACAAGCTAACTAAGTCGCATAAATATGCTCCTATCAGTCTTCTTAGGTCCAAATCCCATCTCTTGGCAATCAAAGAAGCAAGGAAGTGTTTCCAGAAGTTCAACTGAAGCAGAATATAAAGCTTTAGCTAATGCTGCTGCTGATGTCACTTGGATACGATTGATTCTCAAGGATTTGCATGTCTTCTTGTCATCTCCTCCACGTCTCAATTGTGATAATGTTTCAACACTTGCTTTGTGTTCTAATCCAGTTTTTCACACTCGGATAAAACACCTTGATACAGATTTTCATTTCCTTTAAGAACGAGTTCAAAAGGGAGATTTAGTGGCAGATGTATTAACCAAAGGTCTTCATGGTCCCTTGTTTCTGCAACATTGTTCCAATCTTAAACTGGGTTACCCCAGTTGAGATTGAGGGGGGGTATTAGGTGTGCATTTTCTAAATGGACAAGTGCAATGATCTTAAGAGTACATGTGTCACAATCTTGTGCTTGGATTAGTTAGAAGCTTACTTAGTACTTAAGTTTTCCTAGCTACTATAAATATTTAGAAGATTAACAGTTGTAAACACTTTTGCTGAAATAATATTTGCTCTCATACTTTCTCTCTCCCTCTCTCTCTCTTTAGAATTTGTTGTTCTTCATTTCTTATTTCTTAAGTCTTTGTAGAAGTGTTAATAGGTATTGCTAACGTGTTGAAAATAAAGTACATACAAAAAAAAAAAAAAACAAGAGAGAATAGATAGAGATTGGAAGGAGAAATTAAAATATCAAATATCTTAACTAATTACATATTACATATAAATTGACCCAAAAATGAACAACCACATAATAAATATTATTTATAAAAACATTTCATTCCTTACCAGTAAACATTTTTCTTTTCTAATTAACAACATATAAAATATTGACGACAAAAATACATAAATATTAGGACATACTTGTGTCCGTCATGGAGGAATGCACATACCTCATTGTTTGTGAATAAAGTATTCTTTATTTTCATTTGAATATCATCTAGACAGAAAATTGAAATATATATTTGAATTCAAATATCAATTATTCATCCAAATGTATGAAACAAGTTGATGATGTGAGTAGTACTAGTTAACATATTTATGATGAACCGTTTATTTATTTAATACATGTAAATGACTAAATGATACATTAATCTTTTGACACATAGATTATTTGCAATGAAATAGATGTATTCCACATCACGGGACTGCAAGTATTATGAAACTCAAATGTATAATCCACCCAATTTTTTTAGGGTTCTGATTTCCACTCCTTATTCAGAAACTTGTAAAATTATGGAATATATGGAAATATGAATGAATTAATTATGGATGTCTGCAAACACTGTTAGCACTCGATCAAGCATGTGTGTTTAATTCGAATGGGTTTTGCATGACACATTTTTTCAATGATTTTTTTCTCCCTAGTTTTTTTTGGGTGTGGGGGAAGGAACTTCCATATGGAATTCTTAACATCCTATGGCTTGAATTTAGTTCCTTGTCATTAATTTGACTTTTTCTTAACATCTTATGGCTTCAATTTAGTTCCTCGTGGCTGCTCGAAGCGCAAACTGCCAATTGAACTCGAGCCTAACTGTGTGGTTACTTTCCTCTATCCGTTATGCTGCCTTCTATGAGATGAACTAAATGATAGCCGCGTATGGATACTTTGCCTAAAAGGTCGCCCGTCATTTTCATATGAGTGTAGACCTAATGTGAGTGCACACTTGCTCGTGGGCCTAAACAAGAATGCATACTCCCTTACGCATTTAGGCGAGAGAAAGCGTTTTCCAAGGGCCTAGGTGGAAGTGCACATTTCCTGATTGCTTAGCGCGTGGCTAGTGAAGTGGCTGCTTGCTGGGACGCTGCTGGAGAGAAACATCATCACCTGCCCTTGTCCTACTTCGTGGCACCTTGTCTAGGACACGCTACATCTCGATATGCTACAGGAGTTGATTCACCAAGGTAGTCTGTTGCATTAGAGTGTTTATCAGTTCGGTGACCTGTCCGGATAGGTGAAGTTCACCATTTGGAGTGGAAGAGCAGGGATGGTAGGCATTTGCTTGAGTAGTGGAAGTGTAATGGACTTCTGGTACAAAGCTTGAGCCAGGATGGGTCAGATGTACAAAAAGGTGGGGTGAAAATCTCCTTTGTGCAACCATCGACCTCTAAATCTGGATCTGGGCTGGTTGAACTGGTCTGGGACCATGCTGGATTATTTGGAGGGCTGTGGAAGTAGGTAGGGCTCATGGGCACTGGGCCGCCTCAGTTTGTCTTACTTTGCCTCGAGCTAGAGGCACGCTGGGTTGTAGCTTGCGTCACAGTTGACGCTGCTTAGGCTGCCTCAGTCTGGCCAACTCGCGTCCAAGTGAAGGTGGTAGGTGCCAGGGGCTACTGTTTGGGACGACCAGCTATCTGGGTCTGCACTTGCTGGCTGCTTACGCTGTGGGCCTCCTACCCTAGGGTTTCCTCGCCATGAGTAGAGGTTGCCCCATGGGCCACTACAACGGCGGTTGCCGTTGATGGCATGGCCACTGTACCCCATTGAGGCAAATGTGTGGTCCTTACCATGATAAGCCTTGAAGAGCGCTGATGTGGAGCCACGTCGCGATCTTCATCAGTTAGTCCATGTTCTTCAACATAGGTGTCTCATTGGTTGTTGTAAAGACGAAAATCCTATGAAAAATCAAACAAGAGAGCACGTGTACAAAGAATATTTGTATTTATGTAAACATAGGGTTACAATCTCTATTTACAAGTTTCATTTGATTCGATCTTCGAATGATGTGTAGATGTGTGGGTTGTTGATTTAAGGGTCACAATGACTTAATCTTAGATGAACGGTTGCTGCGAGGTTTTGGCTCTTGGCGATTTGAAGGATTGGCACAGGTAGTAGTGCTTGATGATTCTTCTAAGGTTTGGTGAAGAACGTATAAAACTTTCTGAATTCTTCTAAGTATTTTGGGGCTTTGGGGTGCTTGAACTTTGGCAGCGTCTAGGTGTTTGAATGATTTCTAGATCTCTTTTCTTTGTCTTGGAGCCTCCTATTTATAGACTCTCCAAGCCTTTACTATGGATGAATTTGGCCTTGATTATGGGCTTGATTAATCGACGAAAGAACCAGGACTAGATTTGTGGGCCAGTTCGTGATTTGATTTCATCAATTAACATTTGATTTAATTAAATCAAAATCTCAAATAAATCCTTTCTGCCAAGTGTTGACACATATCCTTCTTGATGACTCATCCGATTTTGATGAGTCACATTTATGTGTACCACTTGTGAGACACATGGCGTATGCCACGTATACGCTAGCATGTCAAAAATTTTATGTGTTGGTGATAATCTATAGTTGTAGTTTTTGACTTTCATGCCATCGTAGTTGTGGATCTACGAACGAAGAAAGTTGAAAGCGAGAGTCTTCTCCGAGTCTTTGACTCAGAGCTCTTAATGAAAGCACAAATTTGTAGATGCAAATTTTCGCCATCTCTTCCTTTGACAAAAATGCACCTGCAAAATAATAACATTTAAGATTAAGGCCAAAAGCCTCACGTGCTCATGTGTCAGCTCCATGATTTTTGGGATTATTTTTGGCTCCACAGATTACAACTCTGATAGGATAGTATTGAATCCACAAGATATGGTAGAATCTCACAAGAATATCCAATATAACATAAGATTTACACAAGCACATTCCTAAACAATTAATCAGGACTGCAACATTTTGGTTGTTTTTACAAAAATTGAGACTTCAGGCCGTCAATTATTCAAAATTAGAAAAAGTCTAGTTTTCGATACGATTAAGAAACTTTTAATTTTGATTTAATTATTTGACATCTAGGATGTGCAATTTCATTCCTAGTCATGAGACAAAACAGTTTCTTATCAATGTCAGAAAAAAAAAATCCTCAAGGTGAGTTAATTCATCGAGTTCGACATATCTGTATTCTTGAGTTATTGAACTTCCTTCTTATGTAGGGATGCATGCTACCTGCTCATCGTTGAGATGCGAATTAAGGATTGAACGGATTAAAGTTTGGTGTTATAAAATGAGAGGTAGAGGGACTGCAGGTCCTGATCTCTTAAAATAAAACTCATCTTATCATATAATTTCTCATGTAGTCTCATTCGTTAAAATAAGTAAATGAGATAAAATAAGATTGTCCCATAAATAAATAATAGCATACAAAATGAGTGTATACCAGTTGCAATAGTGAACCAAATGTATGCCAATAACATTAATTAGAGAATAAAAGTTTTAGAGTAATGCTAAGAAGACTAAATTTGTAGACTTATTTTGCAAATAAATGATGTATCAGTAATAAGAAATAAGCACATTTATTAACGTTTAAGTAATAATCCTATCATCAACTTTCATATCATTTAGTTTATAAATTTAGTCTACAAATTTTATCTCCCTAACATTACTCAAAGTTTTATTAATCAAGTATATAATGGGAATGAAAACGTGCAAATTACAGATGAATGCAATACATAGGTCTATGATCAATTAATGAACTAAGGCATCGTTATATGCTACAAAAAAAGCACACACGACTCTACTTAACAATGGGACCATATTTTCTCACCACCATAATTATAGCATATGCTCATCATACACTTAATCATCTATCATGTGTCATTTCATTTAATTCTATTTAACTTTCATATTAAATGTTACTATTTCAATTTTGAAAAAAAAAAACCAAAATTAAGTTAAAGGATACGTGACAAATGATTAGGTGTGTGACGAACATACACTATAGTTTATGGTGATAAACAAAAATGCTCCCACTCAACCATAAGTCAAAGATTAAACTTTGGTTGATGGTACCAGATAAAACAACAATAATTATCACAAGCAATTGTACAATATTTGGTAACAATATGTTATGACGGTGTACTTTTCTTTGTATCCCGTATGCTGGTTATATAACTATATTGCTACAAGTAATATTAGACCTTAAATAAGAAAATCAATACCACGTCACATATTGGTTTTTATAGGTGCCAAAATTTACATCTTCCAAGTACTTACGTCCATCATGGAGGAATGCACATACCTCATTGCTTGTGAAATGTATTCTTCTTCATTTGAATATCATCCATACAAAAAATAGAAAAAAAAAATTTCAAATTCAAAGATCGTTTGTGCATCAAAATGTATGAAACAAATTGATGGTTTGAGTAGTACTAATTAACATATTCATGATGAACCGTCCGTTTATTTAATACATATGAATGACAAAACGATACATTAATACGATGAAAATACATTATTCGCAATGAAATAAGTGTATTCCCTATCACGCGGTTGCAAGTATTATGAAACTCAAATGTATAATCCACTCAACTTTTGGAGAATTTCCACCCCTTATTCAGAAACTTGAAAAATTATGGAATATATGGAAATAATAAGCATCTGTACCAAATATGAATGAATTAGTTGTGGATGTGCGCGGAATACTGTCACCACCACTCGATCAAGCATGTATGTCTAACTCGAATGGGGTTTTGCATGACACAGTTCTTCCATGATTTTTTCTCCACGGTGTTTTCGGGTGTGGGGGAGGGAACTTCCATATGGAATTCTTAAGATCTTATGGCTTCAATTTAGTTTCTTGTCCTTAATTATAATTTGACTTTTTCATAACGTTCGGACAAATATCAACTACAGTTTAGTAATATTCATCTTTATTTATAAGTAAGAGGTTTAAAAAAAAATTTCAAATTTGACTCAAATGGATGGCAATAATGTATTATATTTGTGTTCAGTTCAACACCTAATTAATAGCTACCTCATTGTGTGATCTAACCCAAACCTACATGCCTCCACATTATCCTATATATGTTGACCATATGTTAGTCTTAAATGATGCCACACGTGAGGAGCATGTTGAGAGTGCGAACCCGACCCCCACTGAAAAAGGAAGCCTTACCTAATAACGCAAAGAAAAAACATCTTTTTATACCATATTTTGTAAGTCACACGATGTAACGGTTGATGATTGAATTTAATTTTTAATGATCTAAAGAATTTATTCAATTATTAACCGTCACATCATATAAAATCATCAACTTTTCCATTTTCCATTCATTAGGGTTAGGGTTTAGAGAATCTAACACCTACGTGAAATTTTCTTATTCCGGTATCTTTCATGTAATTCGGCCCTAGTGAATGTGATACATACCATCCATATACCTATAGCTAGCCAATAGCTGCATAGCTCCTCCCCCACATCAAATTGGGCGCGTGGGTTTGGATAATATTCATTGCCCTAGGGCACAAATCTGCTCTGTCAACAGAGCTTATTAATAATGGACAATGCTCAGTAGATCAATTTTAAAATTAAATTTGTAAATTAAATAATGTGTTATTTATAAAAAATACACATAAATTAATACTTAAGTAATAATTTAATCATTAATAATCCCATTATTTGATTTACAAAATTTGATTTACCTAGCATTATCGAGATGATCCAATAATTATGTAAAATTGCTTAAATTGTTAAAATATGAAAAATAGAGGGAGCAAAAAGGAAGATTAGTAACTGCTGGGGGTTTCCGTATTTTGTTGTAATAGAATTAGAAGATGTATCATGTGCCACTTGAATTCTCTCTGCTAGAACATCCCATTTCTATAAAAAACAAACCTGGCCCCCTTGAGAACTCCCACTCCTCACAGACTGTCCATTTCACCAAACCACACCATTTTTGTGTAACCCCATCCTAAGGAGAAGAGGAATATATATCTATAGTTTATATATATGGGATAACAAATACAGAGACAAAAAGCACAAAATATATTTCATATTTAGTTTGCAAAAAAAGAAGGGGAAATTGAAGAGGTGAGAATATGGGGAGGGGAAGAGTAGAGCTGAAGAGAATAGAGAACAAGATTAACAGGCAGGTGACTTTCTCAAAGAGAAGAAATGGGTTGTTGAAGAAAGCCTATGAACTCTCTGTGCTTTGTGATGCTGAGGTTGGCCTTATTGTCTTCTCTACCCGTGGCAAGCTCTATGAGTTTGCCAGTGCTGGGTACTCTCTCTCTCTCTCTCTCTCTCTCTCTCTCTCTAACTAAAGTTTAAAAAAGATTGGTTCTTTTGCTCATTTTATGGATTGTGTGGTAATGGGTGGTTCTTAGATTTTCTTCTTCTTCTTCTTCTTCTTCTTCTTTTTTTTTTTTTTTTTTTTTTTTTTCTATATTTTTTTGCTGCATTTCTTTATCTCAGAAAGCTCATTCCTTTATTGTTGCATATTTCTTAAAAACCATTTTCTTTTGGAATTTTGGTTTCACATTTGTTGTGTTTACTTCTTCAAAGATTATAACTTAGGTTTTTTTTTTCACCTCCCTTGTTTTTGTTTCTTTAGCTAATAGCACCTGTCTCTGACATCTCTCCTTCCCTGGCTGAGCAATCTTTTTTTTTTTTTTTTTTTTTTTCTGATACTCCTTGTGCTCTTAACGTTTTTTGGATCAAACAAAGGCAGGTTTTCTGCGTCTATTATTATCCATTTTCCCAATCACAGATCGACATGTTTCATCCCCTCTCTCTCTTCATCTCTCTAGCTAGCTAAGCTCTTCTCGGTATATGGATGTGGTTGCTTGTCTTTGCTCTTTCATATATGTGAGAACAACTTCTCATCTCATATCATGTGGGGAGGTTTTAACAAACTGCACCTGCAGCAATCACCTGACTAGGAAACTCATCTTTTACCTTTGTATAAGAACTAGGCTCTCTCTCTCTCTCTCTCTCTCTCACACACACACAATATCCAACGTTCATAGAAACTTGTCCTCATTTCTTTAAAGCCTATGGTCTTTTGGTTTTACCAGTATTGTCCCTCTCTCTCTCTCTCTCTCTCTCTCTCTCTCTCTCTCTCTCTATATATATATATATATATATGATGGCCTCTATGGTGGGAGCAAATCCAAGCCTACAGTTCTGCCCAGATACATTATGTTGGTCTCTTTGTTTCATCTTTTGATCCCTAGGTTCAATGGGATTCTGTCTCTGTCTCTCTCTCTGTCTCTCTCTCTCTCTCTATATATATATAAAGCTTGCAATTAAGTTGTGTGGAAAATCAAGCATTGGTAAGCTCAAGAGAGATGAAATCTTGATCTTCAGATCTTTGGTCACTTTTTTTTTGGTAAAGAGTTCTTTGGTCCTTCAGATCTATGGTAATCTTCTTTATTTTAGTTTCTTAAAAGAACCCAGCTAGGGTTAAGTCATGGTTTTTGGTCAAGGAAAGTATTTGTATTTGAATCAGAATATTTTCAGAAAAAGATGTTACCTAATAAAATTACCTTTTCCTGGAAAGAGAATCCCAGGTTTTGTTTAGCAACAACTGGTATTCAAGGATTCGGTTTGACAAACTGGGCCTCAGTTCCAACTTTCAAATTGTATGATCCATATTGTTGAATGGTACATTAAATGATGCATGTTCAACTGCATATGTATATACATATACATTTATATATGCTGACGATATATATTTCCATAATCAACTATCCCCAAGTTCCCCAGTATATTTTGTTTTGTTTTGCTACTTTGGTGAAAATATTGCTTTCTCTCTCTCTCTCTCTCTCTCTCTCTAAAAGCTTTTGATGTGTCAAGCCTTGCCTGCAATTGTGGATCATGATATCATCAGTCCAGTAGTTTATAGATATGCCTTCGCTGTTTAGTATTTCCTCCTCTTCTGTACAATTAATGTCACAGACCACATATTAAATAGAAAATTTCCAATTTTGGTTTCAAAATTTATTTTTCAGTTTTTCTTACATTCTGGAAATAGATTTTGAACCTGGGTTCTAAAAAATTTCATTAAAATAAAAGGAAAACATATTCAAGCATATCTATAAAGCTGCAACACTTGCATAAATAGGTCCAGATCTATTTCATATTGTAAACAGAGAAGGGAAGAACTATCTCAAAGAATAAGAAAGGTTGTTTAGAGAGAGAAAGTATATGTTTGTATTGTATTTTCTTCAATATATCAGATTACACTTACACAAATGTATATATGTCTAACTATCTTAGCTTAACTACTAAGCTAAGATAAAGCTCACAAGATATTGACACTTGTCACAATCTAAGTTCATGATATGCTAACCAACTTAACTACCTTACACACTATATATAACATCCTCCCTCAATCTCAGAGTGAGGCTTTCCAACTCTGAGACTGTAGCAATGCGTGCGAAACAAAGGAGTAGAGAGTCCCTTTGTAAGAATATCGGCAAATTGGTCATTGGATGAAACGAATTGCACTTGCAGTAGCTTCTTGGCAACTCTCTCTCGGATGAAGTGGACATCGACTTCAATATGTTTAGTGCGCTGATGCATGACAGGATTGTAAGCAAGAGCAATGGTAGAAAGATTGTCACAGAACAAAGTTGTTGGACCAAAAACCTCAATCTGCATAAACTGAAGTAATTGTGTGATCCAATCGATTTCAGCAGCAGTACTTGAGAGTGCTCGATATTCAGCCTATGTAGATGATCGAGAGACTGTGTTTTGTTTCTTGGATGACCAAGAAATAGGATTTGGTCCGATAGACACAACCAATCTTGTTGTAGATCTACGGTCATTTGGGTCACCCGCCCAGTCTGCATCGCTAAAAGCATGGAGAGAACCAAGATCTTTAATATCAAATTCTTTGGTCAAAGCTCAAATAGTGATATCAATAGCAGCTGAATCACTACCTGTGATGAGGATATCATCAACATAAAGAAGTAGGATAACGACAGACTTGCCAACATGTATAACAAACAATGAGGGATCAGAATATGTGGAAAGGAATCCCAGAGAAGGAAGAAATGAGGTAAACCTGTCATTCCATGCCCTTGGGGCTTGTTTTAACCCATAAAAGGACTTGTGTAGTCGGCAAACATGTGCAGGATAGTGAGGATCACTAAACCCAGGTGGCTGTGTCATATACACCTCTTCCTAAAGAATGCCATGGAGCAAGGCATTCTTGACATCAAGTTGTCGTACTGGCCTTCCAAAATTAGCTGCTAATGCCAAAACCAACCTCACAGTTGTTGGTTTAACAACCGGGCTAAAAGTTTCTCCATAATCGATACCCTCTTTTTTATTAAACCCTTTGGCAACAAGGCGGGCTTTATATCGGGAAATAGAACCATCAGCATGCTTTTTGATCTTAAACACCCACTTACATCCTACCAAATTTTTATTATGAGGCAGTGGAACTAAAGACCAAGTGTGTTGAGTGTGAAGAGCCTGCAACTCTTCTTCCATAGCAGATAACCACATTGAAGACTTAAGAGCAGACTTGTAAGTGCCAGGTTCAACTTGTGAAATACCAACCGTTTCACTTTCTTGAACTACTAAAAGAAAAGCCTTCTTTTTCGAAATACCACTCTTAGCTCGGGTTTGCATAGAGTGAGTATTCATAGGAGGAATTGGAAGAATAATCTGCAAACGATCAGGTTGAAACTCATGTTGCAGTTCAATTGCAGTAGTACTCGAAGTTGCAGAAGTGAACTCATGAGAAGGCAACTCATGAGAAGGCTCATAACATACCCCACTTGAAATCTCAGGAACCACAGGGAGTACAGAAGAGGATTGTTATTCTGTGGATGCAGTAATGGATTGTAATGAACTACAAGTACCACTGTGTTGAGGAGATTGGGATGACATAGACACGATATGATTGTCACGATTAACTAATATGGAAGAAGATGATGGGAGAACAACAGAATTAGGAATAAAATGTTAGGTGACAGAACACTTAGCAGAGAGAGAAGGGTATGGAAGTTTAAACTACATGTCTGGAAATATAAAACTTGGTAGAACAAACATCATAACAAATGAAACCCTTGTATTTGGAAGCATAACCAAGAAAGATACTTTTGGATGTCTTAGGTTGCAATTTGGTACTGTTATATGGTTTTAGTAAAGGAAATACTGAACAACCAAACACTTTGAGATGATGTATATCTAGAACAGCACCAAATAACAATTCAAATGGAGATTAATTTTGAAGAATATGTGAAGGCATGCGATTTATAAGATATACAACAGTTTGGCACGCAAAAGACCAGAACATGGGTGGTAGAGAAGTAGTTTGCAAAAGAGTTATAGCTATTTCAATGATATGCCGATGCTTTCTTTCAGCCAAACCATTTTGCTCAGGTGTATAAGGGCAAGACAATTGATGTTTAATCCTCTTGTCCAGTAAAAATTGTTGAAATGATTTACTAAGATATTCACCCCCACCATCACTCTGTAATATTTTGATAGAAGTGGCAAAATGATTGGACACATAATTGGAAAAACCAACAAAGTAGAGAAAACATCACTTTTATTGATAAGACGAAACAGCCAACAATGTCTTGTGCATTCATCAATGAATGTCACATAATACCTAAAACCATCTATTGAATTACAAGGAGATGGACCCCAAATATCACTATGAATGACTTGAAATGGATGAACAGACTTAGACACAGAGTTGACAAATGGCAGTTTACAGAATTTACCTTCCAGACAAGTATGACACATCACAGACAGTGAATCAGGTAAAACAGACACATTACATTTCTTTAACATCAAAGACACCACAGAATTGGAAGGGTGACCTAGCCTATTATGCCAGAGACTAGAAGATACACGATGTCCAAGATAAGCAGTGGGAGCTGAAGGAGTGATAACCTTCTTTTTAACAGAAATTGGGATATGATACAATCCATTACTGCATTTTCCTTGAAAGAGAATCCTCCCTGTGGCTTTGTCCTGGATCCAGAAAGAGAATGCATCATATATTAGCCAACAATTGTTGTCCAAACAAAGTCTATGCACAGATAAAAGATTATGAGATAAACGAGGAACATAAAGAACTGAATTTAGTTGAAACGGTTTGAAGGAAGTGTGAAGAGTAGAAGAACCAATATGAGAAATCGATAAACCTGCACCACTCGTAGTCTGAATGGTGTCATTAGTAGGGTATGAGGAAGCCAATGACAAATTAGTCAAATTAGCAGTCATATGGGAAGAAGCTCCGGAATCAGTAAGCCACAGTTGCTGAGAAGGGGCACTTGGTGCATGAGATTGAGATGTCGAAGCATGCATAGCTGTCGGAGCATGAGAGAACATAGTAGAATTCTTGAAGTGATAGTATTTGGCACTATGATTCTTCTTCCCACAGATTTGATAGCATTCAGAGACTGCATTATCAGAATTTCGAAATCTGCAGGTAGGAGCGAGATGACCAAACTTGCCACAAATCTGACATGAGGTATTGGAAAATCCTTGTTGCCGTGGTGGAGAAGAACCAAGAATTCCAGGAGCTGGACTCGCATTGTAATTCCCATATGTATTCCTGAAACCTCCAGGACGAGAGTAGGAGTGATGCTAAAATTTACCCTTGTTTTTGTTCTTACTATAATTCGATTTGAACCCAGAAGAACCCCCATATGAAGAACCATTGGAAGGATCTCCAGTTTTGGTAGAATCTCCATAAGACGGTGAATGACTGCCATTATTTCTAGCAACCATAGCAGATAAGAAAGGAGTGATAGGGACATTGTCAACCATTGCTTCTTCAGCAAGTAACTAGGACCGGAGGTCCTTCATGGAAATCACATTCTCACGGCCTCGAATAATAGATCGCTGATGCGTAAAATAACTAAACACACAAATTAAACCCTCTTTTTATCAATTGTAGTAAAGTATGTAAGTAGGGATTGTTCTAGGCCGGGGATTAGGAGGGATTGCTAAATCACTTGGAAACTGACTTGAAAACGTGAAAACAAAGTTTAAAACACTAACTAGACTCAAAGAATGCAAAACTATACTTTAAAACACTAAAACAACCAAAAGACTCAAAACAGCCCCTAAACACTCAAAACTACCTTAAAAACACAATCTGGGCAATTTTGGGACTCTCACACAAACTTGGACAAATTTTGGTTTTCTAATGAACTAAAACACTTAAAAACATAATCTAAGACAAGTTCTAATTAATATGACTCAAAGAAATAAGATGGGGTTGATTTTTGACGAAAATAATTAAATTAAGACAAGAACAAAGTAAACAAATTCTTAGACAAATTTGGGTGAATCAAAACACTCTAACACACAACCAAAACAGAAATTAAACACTTTGAAACAATAAAGTAAAAGGGGGATTTTGGTTTTAATGAATTTGAAAACAAAACAAACTTTGTAAAACAAAACAGATTGTAAGTGAATTTGAATGAAACTTATGGATGGAAGATTAGCTAGGAGGTTCTTCTCCACATATGTCACACTTGCATACAAAACGATTTCCAGTTGCTTTTCGATAAGCTATGAATACTCAACGCCCCAAATTAACCGTGAATTGCACTAATTAACCCTCAGTTTTTTCCACAAGTTATTAGGTTGGATGATTGCATACGACAACCCAAAACATTCCCTACAAGTTCCCTACATGAATTGCATAATAGAGATACAAGCAAGAATCATTAAGTTCTATGAAAAACATAAGCATTGACGAGGCACTCGTTACTATGATTTGCATGAAACTTATGCCAAGAGTTTACTTAACGTGATTGTGACTAGCAACCTTCACTACTTGTGAATATAAGTTTATAACGATTAGGTGAAACTCCCTTATATTCTAGCGTCAAATTCATGCATGAAAATTAAGCGTGCACTCTTAACCAACATACACAAATTAGTTTTTATATGAACGGATAAGTAAATTGAATTCACAACTTATGAATCACAACTGGATGTAATCAAATCATATTGCAAGTATGAACATAGTTTCGAATCACCCCCTAACTAAGAGGGGTTTAGTTCCTCATACTCACAAAGCAAAGATACATAAAATTAGACATTAAAATCAAAGGAAAGAAAACACCTAAAATGCTCCAACTTGGTAGCAAGTGCATCCAAGATTCCTCCTTTCCCTTGCTTGCGGCAGATTGGGTTATGGACAGATTTTGGGTAGTTTTATGATGTAGAATGGATGGGGAATGGTATGGAAGGGTTTAGGGTGAGTGTGGAGGAGTGTTTGATGGTTGGAGGGTGGTGGAGAACTAGGCAAAGAGGGTGGAAGAAGGTGGAGTGGCTGTTATGTTTTCTAGGCACTAGAATGGTGTTTTTGGGGTGTTTTGCTTCCTAGGGTGTGTATGGACGAATTTTTGTGATAAAATGATGAATATGGGGGATTGTCCTTTGGCCAAGGGGTGTAAACATGTATTTATAGGCCCCAAAAACCTTAGAAAATCAGGTTAGGTTAAGGATGAAATGCATGGCAATTTGTGTGTGTGGTGTGCAATGGTCCAAGGGTGAAAATGAAGTAATGATGCAAAGTGTGAAGGGTAAAATGGAGTGGTGTTGTAGCTAGGGAGCATGAATGATTGTGTACATTGCATAGAGATGGAAAGGGAGGTGAAATGTGTCAACAAATGGGTCAAAGGTGCAACAACATGTGTTGCACATGGCATTGGATTCCAAATGTGAATGATAGAGCATCAATTGGTGCATGTAATGGATGTAAATGTTGTCTAAAATCTAATGAGTGAAGGGAACAAGAGGTATCAAGCAATTGAGTGTAATAATTAAATGAATTGAAGCATGAAATTAGAAATTATGTAGGGGACAAGAGTGATCAAGCATGGCATGGAATCCAAAGGGAATTCTATGTGGTTTGCATGGCAAGGAATGCAAGTTGGGGTGACAGATTTTTGGGCTGTTTTCTTCATCTTTTGGACCATAATTCTTCATATTCTTGGCCTCTTTAGTTCTCAAATTCGTCCATCCACTTGGCCCATGCATTTGCTATCCATTCCAAGCCCGAAACATGCTCCAAAGGCCTCCAAAATGCATCTTCTTGCATACTTTGTCCATAAAATCTGAAAACACACGAAAATGACTTTAAACATTAAAATAACTAAGGAAACACGACATAAATGCACAAGAACAAGCCAACTAAGTCGCATAAATGTGCTCCTATCAATCACAGAGTATTGTATTCAGATGGAAGGCCATTCAAGGTTAAGATAACTATATCATCATCATCAAAATGAACCCCAATAGCAACCAGATAGTCCCGAGCTTCTTTAATTCGTTGCAAGTATTGAGAAATGGAATCAGTACATTTCTTGATGTTCTGCAACTCTGATTTCATCTGAAAAATTGTAGCTCGAGTAATAATAGAGAATTGTTCTTTAAGACGCACCCACAGATCACGAGCACTAATACTACCGATGGCACAAGAGACCGCTGAGGGAGATAAAGTGGCGGTGATTAACGCATCAATGCCCTATCGTGCATCTTCCAAACCTTAAACTCATCACTTTCAATCAGAGAACCCCATCACTTGAAGAAACATTAGAATCCCCAGAAGTAGAAGCGACAAACCGTGGAGGGCAGATATGAGATCCATCAACAAAACCCATAAGACCATGACCTTCAAGAAGCAAGTCGATCTGAAAATTCCAAGTAAGATAATTGGAATCATCAAGTTTAACATTCACAGATGAAGAAACTGTGGAGATGAGAGACGTTATAGAAGATTGAAGAATCTGCAGCTGAGCAGAAGTCACCATTGCAAAGATCCGAGACAACCCAGATAAAGATTTTCACTGAGGAATTATATCAAACACTTGGTGTGCAGACAAAAAGATACACCGAGTATAGAGAACAGAGAATAATCACGACCCCAAGAGAGAGAGAAATCGTCAACCAGAATCTTTGAGTCATAACTTATAAAGATCTATATCTAACACATATTGCATATGTAATCAACATCTATATTTTACTTTTATTTTGTGGTGATCTTAACTTATAAAGATCTTTAACCTCAACCAGAATCTCTGAGTCATGAACTCATTTGTGTATGCGTGTGTAAAGAAGCTAGAGAGTTAATTTATTGTTTCATTGATTTTAAAGTTAATTTCCTGCCATGTTTTTAACTTCATATATATATATATGTTCATTTTACACTAGAATATATATATATATATATATATATATATATATTCATTTTACATAATCAGCCCAGAATATTTATTCAGATAATGAAATGCTTGAAACTTTTGCTCATAAGAATTTATCTTGGTGTACTTGAGATCAATGGTACTTTAATTAGTGATTTTCTTGGTATAATTTGCTATCTAATTAGGTTCAAATTTGTGAGCCGGTCGTTTACCATAAGTTTTAAAAATTATGTGCTGATCTGATGGCTTTGCTGTGGGAATAATTTCTTTATTTGATTCACCTACCAGTTTTCACAAACAAAATTTTAATTTACATTTTCTCGTGGCAGTATGAGCAAAACCCTTGAACGTTACCAACGTTGCTCCTTCACTTCACATGAGAACAGCATTGAACGTGAAACACAGGTTACTCTAGTTAATTTCTACTGTTTATCAAAAGTAGTTTCCTTTAGATTAAACTTGTAATGCACTCAAATCAGAAATTAATATCATGGGTTTAACAGTTTAGTTAATTCAAGCATAGTTTCATGAATGATCTTAACTATGTTTTGTTTTTGTGTATATATGGCTAATAATCATGCAGAGCTGGTACCAAGAAGTCACAAAACTGAAAGCTAAATATGAATCACTTCAACGAACTCAAAGGTTATGCAATAACTAATTAGAAATTAACAAATCAATAACTATATATCCATAATTATTTGCTAACCTTGGTTTATTTTTGTGATGCATTTGGATTAAGGCATTTGCTTGGTGAAGATCTTGGACCACTGAGTGTGAAGGAGTTGAAAAATCTTGAAAAACAACTTGAAGTGGCTCTTGCACAAGCCAGACAAAGGAAGGTGATTATTAATGCGTAATTACTTGCTATCGATAAGAAATTAAATTGTTAATTTATAGCATTGAAAGCTAATCCTTTTTTTAATTTTAGTTGTACGTCGATCACAAATATGAAAACACAACTAGAGGATCCTATTTCTATAGCTATCATCGTCAGTCTAATGATAGTCACACTCAGGTATCACAATTATGTTTCTATGCATATACTTAATATTCTCCTCTCTCTCTCTCTCTCTTTTTCTTTTTGTTTTTCAAACTTTATTCTGAGGTATTGCAAAATAAATTAATGCCTAACTTTGTTTTGCCTAATTAACTTTTAATAATAAATGTAGACCGGCAACCAACCCATCTTACAGGCTGCATTCCTTTTGTTTTCTTATTTTTCTCACTAAAATACATAAACATACATATTAAGTTCACAATCCTAAATTAATTAACTAGCCAGTTAAATGGACTAATAAGCTAATTGGACAATGAGATAATCTTATACATTCGGATTGTTCTTGATTGTAGGCACATCTTATGATCGAACAAATGGAGGACCTGCGCAAAAAGGTAAGAGAACTCTGAATTTATATAGTTAATTAAGTAATCATCTGCTACAAATAAAGAGCTCTTATCATCTCTCTAGCCATCGTCTTACAGACTGCAGTAATGCCATTGCACGTATGTGGTGATCGATGGAGGGGTGGGGTAATATTGTTATCAGTTAGGATTATGATAAATCTATACTTTGATTCCCTGCAATGTAACCAGAACAAACATTTCTTTTAAAATAATACACACCATGTTCATAATTTTATTAGCTGTATGACTTTCACAAACACAAATAATTTCTAACCTGCACTTGTTCTCTTTTTTCTTGCAAATTCTTGTGTTCTAAACTTGTCATTAGCATCTAAATATTTTCTAATATTCAAATACGGTAGGAGCGTCACCTTGGAGACCTTAACAAAGAGCTCAGGGTCCAGGTATATGTGCTACTGATATTCCTCCATATTTATGCCAGTAATACTCCATATTTGTGACATCAATTAACTAATTATAACTAGTATTGTGTTTATGCGCTTTAATTTGATTAGCTTGAGGCAGAAGGCCTTAATCTGAAAGTCATTCAGAACATGTGGAGCTCAAATGCAGCAGCTGGAAGTAGCAACTTTTCTTTGCATTCTTCACAAACCAATCCCATGGACTGTACACCTGAACCTGTCTTACAAATAGGGTAATTATCTCATTTCTCTTTTGTGCTTTTGGCTAAACTCAAGCTAGACTGATCAGATCATTGTTTTTCTGGAACAACTTCAACTATAAAAATACTAGCAATTAGGGTGAAAAAATAATCTTTGTCCTTTCTAGCAAAGTAAAAGTTTTCTTGCAGTTAATTGTGTAAGTAAATTTTTGGGTTTATGTTTAATGATCCAAAATTGTAAACTATTGTGCAAGTTTCGAACCATGCGAAAAGGGTAAAACAGTATTCTTATCCGAAAAATTCTATTTTTTGAACTTAAGCAGAATGAATTATTATTCAAGTCATCTATTGAATTTTGTGAATGGTATATTCATCATAAGACAATGAGGTACAAGAGATAGCAAATATATATGTGCTAGAGGGAAGAAAACAAGACTACATATCCCTCCTTGATTTACGTCTAAAGCTAACAAAAAAAGAACAAACAAGACACATCCCTTGAATTAAGGGAATTGACAACAAGACAAATAAGACACATCCCTTGAATTAAGGGAATTGACAACACTATCTATCACCCTAAAATCCTTTGTACGGTGAACATGCAACCTAACCTAACCCTAGTTGCCATTCTTTCTTCCAATACTCCCCCTCAAGCTGGATCAAAAGGATTAATTGATCCAAGTTTGAACAAAAGACGCTGAAAATTAGCAGAGGTTAGTCCTTTTGTGAAAATATCCGCAAGTTGATCATTACTGCGCGTCTAGTGAGTATCGATCACCTTGGACTGAACTTGATTTCTGACGTAGTGACAATCAACTTCAATATGTTTAGTTCGCTCATGGAATACAGGATTCGATGCAATGTGCATCGCGGCCTGATTATCACAGTGTAGGGACATGGGTTGTTGATGAGGAAAACCTAAAGCAAACAGAAGGTAATGCAACAACACTTTGTTTCTTGCTTTTTCAGGTAACTAGGTTGCCTCCCACAAATGTACAAAACCTAGTGGTAGACTTGCGATCAAGAGAATTGCCTGCCCAGTCAGCATCGGTATAGCCTGAGATCTAAGTGCGACTATTGTTGCGCATAAGAATTCCTCTACCAATGGAACCCTTAAGATAACATAGCACACGATGAACAATCTTCAAATGATCCATGCTTGGAGAGTGCATAAACTGGCTAACAATGCTGACGGTATATGATATATCAGGACGTGTGATAGTCAGATAAATGAGTTTGCCAACCATTATTTGATAATAACTTAAATTGGGAACTGGATCACCGTGAGTTTTTAGCTTCAAGTTACTATCTAAGGGGGTGCGAGCAGGCTTGCAATCTGTCATTTTTGCTTCGTGAACAAGATCCATGACATACTTGCGTTGGTTGAGGAAGAAACCCTTGTGAGAGTGTGCTATCTCGATGCCTAGAAAGTATTTGAGAGTGCTAAGATCCTTGATAGCAAACTTGTTGTTGAGATACTGTTTAAAAGCATTAATCTCTGACATATTATCACCTGTCACAATTAGATCATCAACATAAATGAGCATAACTAGTTTACCCACTGAGCTGGAACGAACAAATAGGGAAGAATCCGCAATACTTCGACAAAAACCAACCTTTCCAGAACATGACTGAGCTTGGCATACCATGCACGTGGACTTTGCTTGAGACCATAAATGGATTTATGGAGTTTACACACCATTTCTAGATTGTTTGATTGAGGATGACCTGGGGGTAACTTCATGTAAACCTCTTCTTCAAGTTCACCATGCAGGAAAGCATTTTTAACATCCATTTGAAAGAGAGGCCATGTATTGTTAATTGCAACCGACAACAATACTCCAACAATGTTCATTTTTGCCACCGAAGCAAATGTCTCTTTATAATCGACGCCATAGGTTTGTGTAAAACCTCGAGCAACCAAGCGAGCCTTATTCCTTTCGATTGTGCCATCTGAATAAAACTTAGTTTTGTACACCCAACGAGCCTTATTCCTTTCGATTGTGCCATCTGAATAAAACTTAGTTTTGTACACCCAACGACTCCCCATTGCCTTATTTCCTTTTGGAAGTTTCACTATAGTCCATGCGTTATTTTCATGGAGGGCTTGAAGCTCCTCTGCCATAGCATTTCTCCACTCACTGTGAAGATTGGCTTCTTGAAAACTTTAAGGTTCTAGAGCTTCATTAATGGCACTTAGGAATGTAGCAAAAAAAGATGAGACTTTGCTATAATCAATAACATCAGTCACGGGATACCTGGCAGTGTAGGTCACATAATCATGCAACTTGGATGGAAGTTTCCTCTCTCGTGCAGGATTGCGACAAACTGTAGGAGATTGAACTAGAGGTATTTGAACAACATCATGGTTAGAAGGATCACTGGAGGGTGCAGTGTGAATCTTTGATGAGGAAGGGGTTTCATCTTCAAGATGTTCTACCGAGTGAAGATTAACATCATCAGGCACATGATCACTAGGAGTGCATGTTGCATCTTCTCCGTTTGGATATGGAAAAGGAAATAAGTCCATCAAATGCTCCCCCTGTCTAGAGTAATCCAGTGATTGTGAGAAGTAAGGAACATGGTCTTCAAATTTAACATCCCTTGAAACAACCATTTTTCTAGTTGTTGAATTATAGCACTTGTAACCTTTTTGCGTAGATGAATAACCTAGAAAGACACATTTGGCAGCCCTTGGGTCTAGCTTGTCACGATTTTGAGCTTGAATGTGAACAAAGCATGTACACCCAAAGATTCTCAAATGGGAAAAGTTGATCTTTCTAATTTTCAAGACCTCATAAGGTGATTTAAAATTCAACACTTTACTAGGCAATCTATTGATGAGATATGCCGCAATAAGAACTCCCTGAGACCAAAACTTCTTAGGCACATTCATGTGAAACATAAGAGCTCTAGTCTTCTCAAGTAGATCTCTATTCTTCCTCTCGGCCACCCCATTTTGTTGAGGTGTTCAAACACAGCTTGTTTGGTGTAATATACCATGCGTGCTCAAGTAGTGTGACATGTTATGAGACATATATTATGTGCCGTTATTTGACCATACAATATGAATTTTTGAAGCAAATTGGGTGGCCACAAGTCTATGAAAATCTTGAAAAACTTCCATCACTTCACTTTTAAATTTCAAAAGATACAACCAAGTAATCCTTGTGAAATCATCCACAAAAGTTACAAAATATTTGTATCCATCAAAAGACTTTAGAATTGGTCCCCAAACATCGGAATGCACGATTTCAAAAGTATTACTAGCCCTAGACAAAAAGGAAGTAAATGGTATGTTGGAAATGTGCCCTAAAGCCAATCATGTGATGATACTTTATGGACATTTCACATGTTAAACTAATCTAGTTTAACATATAAAGGGCATAGATTATTGTTTGAGCCGTCTCATATAAATGTTATATGCTTAAACGATAAAGTCCAAGGAATTTGTGATTGAGAGAATGTAATCTAATGAAGTTAGATTCTTGAGACCATTCTTTCGTAGACACATCCTAAACGTTCCTGATCATAGGATTGCCAATTGGGCATTGACAGTCCGTCAAGATCGGTACGTACTATGTCTTCTCTCAGGGAGAGTGATAAGTCTCGAATCATTGGTGTGTGTGACATCAAGACAAGTACGGTAGGTGCTCAATAGAGAATGAGTTCACTGAACGCGATCAACGAAGAGTTCTCATATTCCATGTCACATAAGAACTCATGGTTGGGATAATGCAAAGTAGTCCTTTGACCTGAGGCATCATAGTTGTCTTATGGTTAAGACCTTGATCTTTGATTATGTCAAAGTCATCCCACCAGGAGGGTGTCCACGGCATCGTTGGGGTCAAGCCGCTTAGCTATGGAGACAAGTGAATGCGCAACAAGGGATCTCTAACCTTCAAACCGTTTGAGGGAGAATACTCTATGATATGATTTGAATCTTTGGCCAAAGTATGAATGAGATTAGGGAATGCGTTCCGAATCACATTCAAGGTAATCATATAAGCACAAGACACACATTGGATAGTAGACATGAGAAAATAAACTATCAAACCAAACAATGTGGTCAAAAGTATTAGATTAGAGAAGGACCGTATTGCATTTGTAATCTCGAACTGAATAGGTTCTCTAACCTCTTCTGATTAGCTTGGGTAACCATGATATGCTGCTAGGTGTCACTCATGGTTTGTGGAAGCCCTAAACGTGTATAATCACTAAAGGGAGAATTGAAAATAGTTTCAATTCACAATCGATGTAAAATGGTTTTAATCGCCCACTACCTCGCTAAAAGGAACCTAATGGATCGCACACCGTGAAAGGTGGAGATTGGAGATTAAACGGAAATGAGTAAGAATGATTAAATGGTTTAATCATTTATTTATGGCAAGGATTAATTAATATGTTAATTAATCAAACGAATAAGTTCGTTAAAGACTTCGGGATAGTTTTGGACCTTAAGGCCCAATGGGCTTCGAACGTCAAGCCCATTAACTTAAGTTGTATGACAATTTAATGAATGAAGATTCATTAAAGCCCAAAAGCCCAAATCCCATAAGGTGGCCGGCCATATTAGATGAATTAGGGTTGTTTGGTTATTTAGGTCACTTAAAGAAGTGACTATATAAATGACTTTATAACTAAATATTTATTAAGTGAAAAATGGGTTTATTTTTGGGGAAAAATGGGTGAGAATTGTCTCTCCATTTCTCTCTAAAGAGGCCAACACCTTGGAGGGTACATCTAGCAATCCTACTACTCCAAGGTCACTCATTTCTTCTACAATCGAACCTTGGTGTCGAGAATTAGAGGTTCTCAATTTTGGGAACTTGGAGAACCTATTCTTCCATCCAAATCCATGGATCTAAGAAGCAAGGAATGAAGGCCCTTATCTCTTTGGGTGATTAGCCTTTGCTTATGCAAAGAGGAATCTACAAAGGTATTAATTTCAACTCACTTATGTTTTGAGTTGATTATTGGTTCACCAATCTACTAGGCTTTGAATTTCATGGGTAAATGTTTTGTTTTTGAGTGCATGTAAGCATGATTCCGCCTTTAATTGTTAATTGCATGCTATATGATGTTGCTCAAATGAACATGTTTTACAAAATAAATCCTTCAAGTGGTATCAGAGCCTAGGTCTAGTAGTTGGTGAATCCTTTTGTGTTTTGTAGTTCATAAGTTTGTGATCTAAAAGTTGTAATTGTTACAAGCTTTATTCTTGCTTCTTTGAAAGTAAATTTTGTTGGAAAATTTGCTATCTCAAATGTTGTAGATGTTGTTCATATGAGCATGAATATTGGAGCTAAAATTTGGTGCCATGCTTTTGGGAAAATTCGGCCAAAATCAAAGGGTGATTTTTTGGGTTCTTGTTTGACTTGTTAAAAGTGTTTTAATGTGTTCTTTGGAACCCCTAAGTACCCTAGTTTGGTTAGATGTTATTTCCCTTAAGTAAGAATGGTTTTGGAATGTTTTTGGGTGGAAAAAGTTCATGGAAAAATTTGGGTTTTTCATGGATGTTCTTCATTATTCTTGATGTTCTTGCCAAGAACAAAAAGGTTTGGTGTATTGATTCAAAGTTTTGAATTATTTCATAAAGTATATGTGATATGTTTTTAAATGATTTATTATGTATTTAAAGTGTTAGATATTTGTATAAATGATGATTGAAATAATTGTGATTGAATTATTTCATAAACTTATCTTACATACACTTGCATGTTTTTGACAAAACTCACTAATCAACACACACACCAACCTTATCCCTCCCCAAAACCAGCCACTCCCTCAAAGGGAGTACTTTTGGGGCTTTTATGCAATTACATAAAGTTTTGATACTTTTGTGTATTTGCACTTTGGCCCAAAAGTTTACGTTTTTACGTTAAGGTCCAAAAACGCTAAAGGACAAATTGTTTTGATCCTTTAATGATGTTTTTGCATTATTAAAAGTTTGGGTTCTAGTTGTATTTACATGAAGTTGTGACTTTTGTGTATTATACAAAGTGACCCCAAAAGTTTTTGTTATTGCAATATGGCCCAAAAGTTGAGGTTAATTGCATGATGGCCCAAATAGGATGAGAACAAAATTGTTTTGTCTCTTTAAATGAGAATTTGATTTTCATTTTGTTTAGCTCCATTTAAATCAATCTTATGGATACAAAAACCAAATGAAAATGTTGCATTCAATTAATTAGTTAAAGTGTTAATTAATTAAAGGGTGATTATGAACCTAAGCCTAATATAATTGAGCTATGTGAAAGGCGTTTCAAATTTGTTTGAACCATGGGAATGTGTAGATTAGATTTTGGTTGTAATTTGATTTGATCAAATGTTGTAAAAGGGCTTAAGCTCTTCTTTACTTTAAAGTAATTTGTTATATGCAAATGTTGTAATGAGCATAAGCTCACCTTTACTTTGAAGTACTTCTTTCTTGCTTTATACGATATGCATGAAAATGAAGTAGTTGGGTCCAACGCCCCTAAGACAACACGCCTTAATGTGATTAAACGCGTAACTAAAATCAATCACCATTCCTAGACCGAGGTTCAACACAAGGCTCGTGTTGAATCTAAACAAAGGTTCATAATCATCCTTAGGCCCTAAGGCAACTATGTAGTCCATCAAATGAATGCAAAGTTTATGTTAGTAGTATCATATACTCTTGCTTTAAAAATCGTTTTAAAAGCATAGTGGGAGTATTATGTACAACTAAAACAAAGGGATGGACCAATAGTTGTAATAGGACCAAAATAGTTTTAATAGAGATTAAAGTGTATGTTTATATGTGATGAGACACAAAACCCTCAACCAAACCAATATTAAGTTGATAAGCGGAGAGTGCTTTGAACACTCTTTCGTGGCCTTCCACCGTGGTAGGCTCCGATCGTTTGTGACTCGTACACCGGCTTCACCCTATAATGGGGGAGTACAAAGTGCGTGCTTACACTCAGGAGGAGTTCTATATACATACATGATGAAGTGAGGTAGGCAACGAGTTTAGCCAACATGATATAATTCTGAGGCTATGCTTGAACCCCTACACGAACTAGGCATGGTGGGAATGACTTAACTAAGTGCAATGACGCCAACATGATATAATTCTGAGGCATCACTCTCTAGAGGCCAAATAAGATGGGTACTTGCATTAGTTGCAAATGAGTAAGCGTACTCTCTCATTATTATTAATGCTAGCCAACATGATATAATTCTGAGGTGGGCTTGGTAATAGTGAGCCTCCCATAACCTACTAGGAGTTTCATCCAAAACTCTCGAATTCCTATGAGGGATATGGAATTTGCCAAAAATAGTGGGTGGTGCTATTTGATTTAAAGACCCAAATCAAATGGCTTAAAATCAATCAATCTATATTCGTTATGTATTTGATTACCAATATATTTGCAAACGCTATCCAACACTTGACAAAACCGAACGTTTAGTTTACGGACTTGGTACTACAAAACCATAGATTGTCTTTAATGGCTTGTAAAAGTACCAAAGTAGTCTCATCCTCACAATCTTACTATTGATAATGTATCATTAGAAGAATATGTTAGAAAAGGTCTATCATAACGAGGACAACACTTTTAATGTCATAATTCTTCAATTACAATTTGTTGTATGAAGAAATAGGAGTTGCTTTGAACAACTCTTAGTCAATGCAAACACTTAGTGCTTGTTTCTTTGTTACATGAACAAGGAACTTGAGAAGAAAGCACAAAGGCATGAACACTTAATGTGCCATGATTCTTCATTTACAATTGTTGTATGAAGAAATGAGAGTTGCCTTGTACAACTCTTGAAGGTTTGTAATTATGTTTAGAACATAATGGTTGGTTGACAAAAATAGTCCATTAACATGGACTTATGATGATTTTGAATCATTGAATGTTGAAGTGATAAATCACTTAACGAGACGGAAACTAGGCAAGGACTTCACCTTTGTGTCCCTATCCTAATGGTTTACTAAGTTTATTGTAAACTATGTAGTGAACAATAACCACATGCTCTCCAAAATTGTTTGATGTGTATAACACAATTGAAAGAGGTTTCAAGAGAGATAGTGGGAGTTTAAGGACCATGTCTAATGTAGTCAAAGGTGAAAGTCAGATAAAGAAGATAAATAACTCCAAGGGAACAAACTTTCTTTATGAAAGGATGGACATTGGAAGGGGTATTTGCAAGAAATGTCTTGCAAGTATCAAGAACACACCTTTCGAAGGTGTTGTAAAATGTTCTTGAAAAGTTCAAAACAGTTGGTTCTTCTACTTGAATGCATGATTCCGTATTAGTAACAAAGCTTTACAATCGTTGTAAAAGTGTGACTAATAAGAAGTAGAAGATATATGAGAGAAGAGAAGGTGCTTCACATTCGGAAACGTGAATCAAATGTAGATCTCTGCGAAAGCAGATGGTACTTACTTCCTCATATGAACTACCAAAGAAATTGGAAAAACATAGATTGTCTTTGTATTCCAATTTTAAGGAACTAAATTCCGTCACTATGTGAAATGGATAAATGTTTTGTTTGACAAAACAATGTTCTTTATTAATCAATGATTGGATTATGGTAATCTAATTAATTATCTCTATAATAGAGATAATATGGTGGTGTTAACTGTTTAGAAAATAATGATGCTTAAAACCCAAAAGGTTGCAAGGTAGTGACTAATCCCAACTAAAGTTGTGATACCTCTAAAACATAAATTACGAGTTGGTGAAAGATGGATGCTTTGGATCGTTAGATCCGGATCCAATACCTTCTTGTTAAAATTGTATAGAGATGAAATGTTCGAATCTTTATTCTTTTGGAAAGAAGAAAGAATCACAAAGTTGTTGAGGGTAATTCACTTTGATGTTTGTGGCACTTGTCCACAAACATATTACTACTCATGTTGGATAACATTCACCGAAGATCACTCTCGGTTGGACTATAGTTTATTTTGAATAAACACAAGTCCGAATACTTTGCAAAATGTTTCAAAGAATTCAAGAAATGTAAGTTGATGAGTAAGACATCTAAAGTATTTACCTCCTTAGATTTGATCCAAGGAAAGGTAACACTTTAGATGAGTTTCCTTGAAAGATATCAAGGAAAATAGCATCATAAGATAATATATTTCTCCATTAGGAGAAGAACGAACAAGAATAAGATTTAGTTCGTTAAATGTTATCTATTACCCATATATAGGATATATACTTCTAAAAACAATATGATTGTCAATGAGAAGATCTTCCAATATTTTCATGACTCCATAAGATGTAGTTGGAAAGAAAGACAAATCTTAAGCATGTTAAAGATTTGGGGTTGTGTGCTAACAAGCAATATTTGTTTGATAACAATCTTGTAGGATATCCTTAAAATAACTTTTGGATATCGCTTCTATAAACCAACTAACAAATGTTGTTTTGTTGGGTAGTTCATTGTAATTCTACAATGTGATTTGCCTAAAAGCAAATGAACGAGAGATAGAACTCAAAGAATGGGTTCTTTGAGAGACAAGAAAGTAATCAACAAATATAACAACCTAGTTCCTATACCACAAGCTCCAAGGTAGTCGATAAGGATTTATAAACCGTCTCAGTTGAATGGTTTTGAACTTTATGACTATGTCATAGAAGTTACACCTCTTACTTCGATAGAAATAAGAATGAAAAATCCTTATGACTACATTGAGTGCATATACGATATATACTTAAGGAAATGGTAAAGTACCATTTGACTCGAAATAATGAAACCTTCAAAGCTAATTGGTAGCTTAAGGTGACTACAATCAAATAGAATGGTTGACTTTAAAGGAACCATTTTTGACGTAGTCTTAGTTTCAATAAATTCGAAGATTGCTAGCTACAACTAAATGGTGATTCAATGTTTTGACATAATATGGGTTTCCGAAACCATTATTAAGATAGTCTTGATAATATATGTCTAAAACTATGAATCACAAGACATGAAAGTTGTAGAGATCCATCCATCATGGATCTTAGCAAGTTAGTGGGAGCTATTTGCATTTTATGAGAAAAAGGATCAAATCGTTTGATTTCTCATAAAGATGTAAATGAATCTTTTGTTTACTAGTTTTACAAAAGATTAGTGGGAGTTAATCATGTTCCTAAAAATTTAAATATATATGATATATTAATTTTGGAAATGAAAAGAATACTTCTTCGTTAAAGTTATGACTTTAATACATTATATGAAGATAGAATGTATTTGGGAGATATAGTCTATATACATGGGATGGAAATCTATAATGATATATTTCATGATATAATTGGATTATATCAATCCCTAATAATAGACAATGGATGCTAGGAAGTTTCTCATATGATGATAAACTTCAATATGAAGGACGATTCTAGTGAGACTAGCAAGTTGCCCTTCTCAAAGGGAATGTACCATTTGACTCCCAAAGAAATAATGCGTAAATTGAATCCTTTATGCATACGCAGAAAGGTGATTTATGTATTTCATATTGTATGAAAAACATTGATATGAGTTGTACCTAGAACGGTACAAGACGATATCAGTGCAAGCCCAGGATCAGAACCATGGCAACTGTCAAGTGAGTCCTTAAGTATTTGAGAAATACTAAAGGATAAATTCCTCAAAGAATGAGGAAGAATTAGAGTAACGTAAGGGAAGCGTAAATGTATTAGATTATGAATCTAATCCATCATTGGATGTTTCTTCATTATGAATGAAGAGATAAACGAATATCTCTTTATTATGACTAAAGAGATATTTGGATGGAAACATTAAAGTAATGACTTTAGTGTGTTCCATTATGAATGCAAGATATATTGCCATATAGAAGTTTACAACAATGTTGTTTGGATGGGAAAGTTCATTTATGAACTCTCTATTCGGTTCCAACCAGAAAGTGTTTGACACTAATGGGGCGATAGCTCAAGCCTGGGAATCAAGGTCTCATCAAAATCCGAACACAAATGAGAGACTAAACCACATGATTGAGAATCATGTATAATGGTGACGTCGTTATTCTCAAGGTTGCTTCTGTGGATAACACATATAGATATCCACTGCCTAGGCCTACTATTCAGCCATTTATGAAATGACTACAGAAGAGATATCATCATTGATGATCAAGCTGATTGGCTCTAGTGCAAGTGGGAGATTGTTGGAAATGTGCCCTAAAGCCAATCATGTGATGATACTTTATGGACATTTCACATGTTAAACTAATCTAGTTTAACATATAAAGGGCATAGATTATTGTTTGAGCCGTCTCATATAAATGTTATATGCTTAAACGATAAAGTCCAAGGAATTTGTGATTGAGAGAATGTAATCTAATGAAGTTAGATTCTTGAGACCATTCTTTCGTAGACACATCCTAAACGTTCCTGATCATAGGATTGCCAATTGGGCATTGACAGTCCGTCAAGATCGGTACGTACTATGTCTTCTCTCAGGGAGAGTGATAAGTCTCGAATCATTGGTGTGTGTGACATCAAGACAAGTACGGTAGGTGCTCAATAGAGAATGAGTTCACTGAACGCGATCAACGAAGAGTTCTCATATTCCATGTCACATAAGAACTCATGGTTGGGATAATGCAAAGTAGTCCTTTGACCTGAGGCATCATAGTTGTCTTATGGTTAAGACCTTGATCTTTGATTATGTCAAAGTCATCCCACCAGGAGGGTGTCCACGGCATCGTTGGGGTCAAGCCGCTTAGCTATGGAGACAAGTGAATGCGCAACAAGGGATCTCTAACCTTCAAACCGTTTGAGGGAGAATACTCTATGATATGATTTGAATCTTTGGCCAAAGTATGAATGAGATTAGGGAATGCGTTCCGAATCACATTCAAGGTAATCATATAAGCACAAGACACACATTGGATAGTAGACATGAGAAAATAAACTATCAAACCAAACAATGTGGTCAAAAGTATTAGATTAGAGAAGGACCGTATTGCATTTGTAATCTCGAACTGAATAGGTTCTCTAACCTCTTCTGATTAGCTTGGGTAACCATGATATGCTGCTAGGTGTCACTCATGGTTTGTGGAAGCCCTAAACGTGTATAATCACTAAAGGGAGAATTGAAAATAGTTTCAATTCACAATCGATGTAAAATGGTTTTAATCGCCCACTACCTCGCTAAAAGGAACCTAATGGATCGCACACCGTGAAAGGTGGAGATTGGAGATTAAACGGAAATGAGTAAGAATGATTAAATGGTTTAATCATTTATTTATGGCAAGGATTAATTAATATGTTAATTAATCAAACGAATAAGTTCGTTAAAGACTTCGGGATAGTTTTGGACCTTAAGGCCCAATGGGCTTCGAACGTCAAGCCCATTAACTTAAGTTGTATGACAATTTAATGAATGAAGATTCATTAAAGCCCAAAAGCCCAAATCCCATAAGGTGGCCGGCCATATTAGATGAATTAGGGTTGTTTGGTTATTTAGGTCACTTAAAGAAGTGACTATATAAATGACTTTATAACTAAATATTTATTAAGTGAAAAATGGGTTTATTTTTGGGGAAAAATGGGTGAGAATTGTCTCTCCATTTCTCTCTAAAGAGGCCAACACCTTGGAGGGTACATCTAGCAATCCTACTACTCCAAGGTCACTCATTTCTTCTACAATCGAACCTTGGTGTCGAGAATTAGAGGTTCTCAATTTTGGGAACTTGGAGAACCTATTCTTCCATCCAAATCCATGGATCTAAGAAGCAAGGAATGAAGGCCCTTATCTCTTTGGGTGATTAGCCTTTGCTTATGCAAAGAGGAATCTACAAAGGTATTAATTTCAACTCACTTATGTTTTGAGTTGATTATTGGTTCACCAATCTACTAGGCTTTGAATTTCATGGGTAAATGTTTTGTTTTTGAGTGCATGTAAGCATGATTCCGCCTTTAATTGTTAATTGCATGCTATATGATGTTGCTCAAATGAACATGTTTTACAAAATAAATCCTTCATGGTAATCTAGTAAACTTAGAAAAATGACAAACATCACAAGGACTTGTAACTTTGCACATGTTTGGGAACAAGGTGGATAAAACTTTTTCAGAAGGATGTGCTAGACGTTGGTGCCAAAGTTGTTGTTCTTGAGCTAAGCTTGAAGTGACTTGAAAAACCTTGGGAACTTGAATATGCTTGGAAAGATAGTAGAGACCATTTAAGAAAAATCCTTCACCAATCGTCTTCTTGGTGACTACATCCTGAAAGATCACATTTTTGGGAGAGAAAATGGCAAGACAATTTAATGAGTTTGTGATCTTGCCAACAGATAAAGTTGAAAAGGGAATGAGGGAACATAAAGAGCCTCAGACTCGACATCACTTGAGATCAAATGTATTTTTCCTTTTCCCACAACCATAGCATTTTTTCCATTGGCATCTGACACTTGAGATGGAATAGAAAAATTTTCAAATTTATGCATGTTTGTAGACTTGTTAGTCATATGATCAGTGGCTCCAGAATCTATAATCCAATAATCTTGCACATTACCAATGTTGAGAGCAGTTGAGAATGAGTGTAAGATACCTGGGATGTCCCTTTGTACCACACCTTCATTTCCAGCTAGGAAGCCAGTAAACTGTCCTAGTAGTGCAGTTTGATTGTTGTCACACAGATTTAGTGGTCCTTCATTATCTCCAAGACCCTGTTTCTTGACCTTGTTTCTTATGAAGAAACATAGCAAACTCGTTGATCAGTGCAGTTGGATTAGTGGTGAACTTCAGTGCTCCCTCAAAAGAAGTTGTGGCAACATGATTTGCCTTGTAAGAAGGGTTATACAAGCCTTTCGAGACACCTTTGTTATCCTTACGAAACTTTGGTTTTAACTCTGGATGAAGAATCCAGCATCGGTCTCTTGAGTGCCCACCAGCATCACAATGGCTACATTTTAAGCCAGTTTTCTTTCCTTTGTAGCCTCCCTCCTCACCAAGTTTTTGGTTAGAGAAGTAAGCCCTAGCTTCTAGTATATTTGCCTTTATGTCCAAGGTCATGACTTTCCTTCGAACCTCTTCTCTTTGAATTGTGGCACACACACTTGAAAAAGAAGGCAGGTCGGGATTCATGAGGATATGGCTTTGAAAATCTTCGAATTCAGGGCTCAGGTTTGCTAGGAGTTGGAATATTTTGTCTTCCTCGGCTCTCTTAGTTAGCACAGCAGCGTCGATGGTGTGTGGTCGATACACATTCAGCTCGTTCCACATAGTGGTCAGCTTTCCAAGATGTTGCACAAATGGCTTCCCTTCCTGTTACAAACCAGTAATGTCCTTTTTTAATTGAAACACACGAGCCGCATTGTTCTGATTTCCATACATTTCCTTGAGATTTTTCCAAAGAGTTATGGAGGATTCAGCATAGCTAAATATTTTTGCAATCTTACGATCCATGGAATTGAGAAGCCATGACATGACTAACTGGTCTTTGCATAGCCAAGCATCATACTCCGGTGAGGTAGTCTCAGGCATTGGAATAGCACCATTAACATAACCAAGCTTTGATCGTCCTCCGAGAGCAAGAGAAACTGCTTTCTCCCATGGAAAAGATAGTTAAACTCATTTAGCAAGACAGAACTAAGACGTTGATTTGGGTTGATATCAATATCTGAGTGTGGTGATGGTGGAGTAGCATGAAAGCCGTCTCCTTCCAAATTTACTGAGCTTTCTTCAGCCATGATTGAAGGACAAGAATACGCTCACAAATCTCTCAAGAGAACACCACAGAGACAGGTCGGTTAGGGTCACTGCTCTGATACCATATTGAATTTTGTGAATGGTATATTCATCATAAGACAATCAGGTACAAGAGATAACAAATATATATGTGCCTAGAGGGAAGAAAACAAGACTACCTATCCTTCCTTGATTTACGTCTAAAGCTAAAAAAAAAAGAACAAATAAGACACATACCTTGAATTAAGGGAATTGACAACAAGACAAATAAGACACATCTCTTGAATTAAGGGAATTGACAACAAGAGACACATCCCTTGAATTAAGGGAATTGACAACACTATCTATCACCCTAAAATCCTTTGTACGGTGAACATGCAACCTAACCTAACCCTAGTTGCCATTCTTTCTTCCAATATCATGCTTCTTGAAATATTGTTGGTTAATTATTTTACTAGTATGCAAAAGTTGTGCAAGAATTATTTGATGTGATAATAGTTGCTCGTTTGAACTTTTAATAGGTACCAGCAGTATCTTCCAGCTGAGGGACCTTCTATTCCAAAGAGTGTGGCCGGTGAGACCCACTTCATCCAAGGATGGTTTCTCTGAAAACCTTCAATGCCAAAAATGAAGGATATATATTTATATATTACTGCAGCATCATATGCCGTCTGATATATGTACACATATTATGCTTTGCAAGAATATATGACTTTATGCTTTGTCTAGATTTATTGTTTTGTTTTAAGAATTGTTGTGGTGCCAACAGATTTACTTGAGTATGACAAGAGGTGTTTATATTTGTACGTGATTCAATATTTTAGTGGATAGGGTATTTGTCATTGAAAAAAACTGACCTGACTACTATTATCACATCAAATAATTCTTGCACATTTGCACGGGTTCAAAACACCTCTCTCCCCTAATGGAGTATGATTCTCTCTCCTCCCCTTCCCTTCTCTCTCACTTTCCTCTTCGTCTTTCTTTCTCTATAAAGAAGTCAACATGTTGACATAACTTAATTATAATAGTTTCGAACACTCCCCTTCTCCATAATAATAGTAATAATGATATTTAAAAAAGAACAAAAAATGGTGTTTATACTTCTAGTTTGCTTGTGTTTCCTTATTCTTATTTGTTTCTTTTTACTTTTTATTTATTGATAATTGCTTGTAGTTTTGGGCCTTTATGGTTGGATTTTGTACATCTATGAGTCAGTTTGTTTCTTGAGCTTTTGGACCACACTTGGCCCAGTAGGTATTTTGAATAACCATTCAATTGGGCCTTGGTTCATATTAAGGTGTTTGGAGTTTGATAAATCAAATCCAATCAAAGTTCTTGTATTTATTTTTTATTTTTTATTTTTTTATACAAGCGATATAGCCATATAGGAAAGAAAAAAGATAATTGATCACAAGGCTTATATTGACTATTTTATGGGTGGTTTAGGGATATGCTGGGGTTTGCTAGCGAACTGTGGTGTGTGTGCAAGTGCATGATGGAGCAAAAGCTTTTGTTCTTCGATGATTATAAGATAAGAAAATCTTATGTCTCGATCATTTTTAATTAATTAATAAAATTTACATTGGAGGGTCTAAGTTCTTTTAGCAGTCGTACAAGTTCTTAATCGTATTTAGTTATCTAAAAAAAAATTGACATTATTATGTAACCAAGATAACATCGCGTTTTCCTAAGGAGTTGTTGGTTTTTCTCTAGTACCATTTGTTATGATCCAAGAGTTCATCCATGAGTGCTAGTTGAAGTTGATTTTGGACTTCTAACCGTTACTTAGGTATCGAAGAACTCCACATCACATGTGAGATTCGAGGTATCATTGTATTATAGGAAGCTTTTTTAACACTTGACCAAGATATTTACCAAATTAATTTAGCATTTATTTTGTGTAAACTCGACTAGAGACCTTGCCCCTACAATGAACTAAAATTTGATTGACGATCTCATTTCGGAAGCCAACTCCGTCTTGACTGTAAAATTACTTTTGAGTGCTATATTGGCACCCAAATGAAGGTGTTTTTATTTTTTATTTTTTATTTTTTTAAGTTAGGTTCCCATCCCTAGTGATGATAATTACTTGATTGAAATCTTGTGTCCTTTTAACTTTTGATTGAAGTGCTTGATTTTTTTTTTAATTTTATTATTATTGAGGGGAGGGGGAAGGATTCGAAACTATTACAATAACTTAGGGGAGGGGAGAGTTTCAAATTCGAGACACATGAGTGGAAAACCAACACTCTATCCACTAGGATGTTAGACCACATAAAAGTCCTTGACTTCATTCCACATTAGTATTTTATATTATTTTTATTATAAATAAGTATTTAATTGAGTGTTTAACTCCTCTATTTTGGGCAACTAATTATCATCCTAAATTAAATTATTTTTAATACAATTAAACCTTTAAATCCTTTCTTCATTTTTTTGAATCAATCGAAAAAATAAAATGACCACAAAACTACTACCATCTATGTAAGTGGCCAAAATATACTTAGGATATTTAGATTTGGCTCCAAAATATCAACATGTTTTGGAGTAAAAAAATATCGCGTTTTTTTAAGGTGTGGACCTCGCGTGCGGACCAAATATGGGCCATTGGATGAAATCTGAACTGGCGAAAAACGAATCCACCATAATGAGCTTAGGGTAAAACCGGGTCATAAATGGCCCGACACTTATTAAAATGGTACCCGACATGGATTCAAAATTTCTTGGGATTTAAACTGTCCCTCCCTGACATCAACACTTACCATCTTTAATAAGTCTTGTCCTCCAAAAAAGATCTCTCTCCTGCGTTTGCTCAAACATTGTTGCCGTCGAAAACATCATTCCCGTTAAAAAACTTGCTTCTCATTCTAAACCTTGTTATAGTTGTTCGGTGCTTGTGAGCCTTACAGAAATTCTAGACATCATTGAAGAAAGTCAAGAGAGTTTGGTTGAAGGCTGGGCAGTCGGTTCCACATAAAGGATGTGTTATTTGCTTCCTTTGAGCTAGGTTGAAAGTGCTTCTGCAATAACCGACGTCATATTTGATTCCCCCAGTGAATTTCAAATTTGGTGAGTTCTGAAAATGGAACCTTAGAATTTAATTTTGTTATTTTTGTTAATTAGTATAAACTATGTTAGGTGTACAGTTAATTATGCATGTTTGTTGATGTAATTAGTTGGAATTTGTGGATATATGTGAAATTTTTGAGAAATTTCGATGCGTTGTGAAATTATGAAACTATATTGACAGTTTGTGTAGAGGCTAGGTCGTTATATGTTGGTTTGGTAAAGTTGTAGTTTTGAGTAATGATTTATTTTTACATTTGAATCATTGTTAGTTTTATGGTTGCAGGGATTGATTTTGGATCTGACTTATTGTTAGTTTTATGGTCGGACTTGAAATTGCTTAAGTAATGATGTTTTGTTCACAGTAGATGTATAGCTATGAAGCTTTGGTGACAAGTTGTTGTAAGGTTATGCGTTGTTGATTGTTAATGTGCGTGTATTGTTATGTGTACATGATATGGCAACCTAGGATGTTCAACTAGCAACCAAAAAAGAAGAATCATATAGGAAAAGGGTAAACAACCTATCCCATGTTGAAAATGTGCCATAAATCCAATCATATGATGATACTTTACATGCATTTCACATGTTAAACTAAACTAGTTTTGTATATGGGCAAAGATTGTTGCTTAAAGCCATCTTATATAAATGTTATATGCTTAAACAATAAGTTCGAGGAATATGTAATTGGGAGAATGTGATCTAAAGAAGTTAGATTCATGAGGCCATTCTCTTTCGTACACATATCCTAAACGTTCTTGATCATAGGATTGCCAATTGGGCATTGGCAATCCATTAAAATCAGTACATGCTATGTCTTATCTTAAGAGAGTGAATGGTCTCGAGTCATTGGTGTGATTGACACTAAGATAAGTATGTAGGTGCTTAATAAAGAATGAGTCCATTGAACGTGATCAACGAAAAGTTCTCTTACTTATGTCACATGAGAGAACTCATGGTTGGGATAATGCAAAGTAGTTCTTCGACTTGAGACACCATCATTGTCTTATGGTTAGGTCTTTAATCTTTGATTATATTAAAGGTATTTTGTTGAGGGTGTCCACGGCATTGTTGGGGTTAAGCTACCTAGTTGTAGAGGCATGTGAATGTGCAACAAAGGATCTCTAACCTTCAAACTGTTAAAGGAGAATACACTATGATATGGTTAAGAGTCTAGGGCCATAGCATTTGAATCTAGATTTAGGAAGTATGTTCCAAATCACATTCAAGGTAATCATATAAATGAGAGGATCATATTGGATAGTAGACTTAAATAAACTATCATCCAAACAATGTAATCAAGAGTATTGGTTTAGAGAAGGACCATATTACATTGTAATCCTAAACTAAATAGGTTCTCCACCTTTTTTGTTTAACTTGGGTAGCCATGACATGCTGCTAGGTGTCACTCATGGTTTGTGAAAGCCCTAAAGATTAGAAATCACTAATCTTTGTTAAAGGGACAATTGAAGGTAAGTTTCAATTCACAATTGATTAGTAAGGGATCTAATTGCCCACTACCCAGCTAATTAGAACCTAATGGATCGTACACCTTGTAAGGTGGAGATTGAAGAAACAACGGAGTTGAGTAGGGACAATTAAATGGTTTAATTGTTTATGGCTAGCATTAACAAATATGTAAATTAATCAAACGAATAAGTTCGTGTTAGCTTTTGATTAATTGTTGGACCTTACGGCCCAATGAGCTTAGAACCATCAAGCCCATTAACTTTAGTTGTATGACAACTTAATGACTAAAGACTCAAAAGGGCCCCAAAAGCTTTTAAAAGGCCGACCATAGCATGAAGGAAAGGTTTTGTTCTTCTTGTCACTTAAGTGAAGTGACTACAAAAAGGAATTTATAGCCAAAATTCATTAGTGTTCTCTTTGAGGCAATTAGAGAGAACAAAAGCTCTCATTCCACCAATAGGAGGCAGGTCATTTAGGGAGTTTTTACTAGCATCAAATTCTCCCCAAAGTCACTCATCTCTTCTCCATCCTCTCCTTGGTGTGGTGATGTTAAAGGTTCCCTTTCTTGGAAACTTGAAGAATCTATTCATCCATCTTTTCAAGAAATTCATGGAGCAAAGAATCAAGGAATGAAGATGTGAAGTCTAGACTTAAGTGTTTGGCTTTCCTTATTAAATATTGTAATTGAACCACACATGCTCAATCTAGCTTTAGGCTATTATCTGTTTATGAGTTGTCTGCTGGGAATAAATGTTCAAGAATGCGGTAGATCTCACTTCAAAAGGTTTGTTCATGCATGTGCACTTCATGCCTATATTCTTGTTACATTCTAACTAGTTTGGTTGGCTTGTTAGTTTTATGTGCTGATTTCCAGTTGTATGGGCACATAAATTAAGACAGCCCACATGGGCTGACTGACACCCTTTTGTTGGTGGTCAATTTCTGGCCCTTAATCTGCTCAGATTGTCTGCTAGGTTGACAAATGGCTTTTGTCCTTGGATGTGCAAAAAGATCATATTTGTCTACATAACCTCAGTTAAGGTTTTCATATTCTTTGGTCAGGGATTCTACATTTTTCACAAGAGTGTTCTTAATGCTTTTGAGCTAGCTTTTGGTGTTCCTCTTTAGAAACCATTTCCCAAAAAAATCACATTGATGCACTAAACACCCAAATCATTGTATATTAGGGTATCATTGTCTTTGTGATTTTGTTTTAAGTTTGTGGCTAGAAGATTTATACTTTATGTCAAGACTGTTTCCAAGCTTGTAGATGCCTCTTATGTTCTTACTTGAAACCCCAACCACAAATCACATTCATAATTGTTTGATAAACAATTCAGAAAGATTTTCAAGAACAAGGGCAATGATGTCAAAAGGACTGGAGAATCATCAACAAATCACATGACTCAATCTCATGGAAAGTTTAGTTTTGGAAGAAAACAATGATAGTTTGTTGATAAAAGGCAAGTCATTCTCTAATGTACCCAAATATTTTGCTTGTGGTGGAAGTGGACAATGTGCTGCTGAGTGTGCAAATAACCAAGTGTCAAATCAAAAGCGTGATAAAGCCATGATGGTCCCATGGAATGATAGTGAAGATGAAGATTTTGTCTATTCTAACAAGTCATCAGATGTTGAAGAAGATGTTGTTGCCTTTACTACTACTGTCGAAGAAGTGTCAATTAATTAAAGAATTGGATTAATTGTCTCTTCTGTCTATTCTAACAAGTCATCAGGGGAGTTTTGTCTTTTTAAATAAAAATTGGATTTTCATTTCATTTAGCTCCATTTAAATCAATTCTATGGATACAAAAACCAAATGACATTGTTGCATTCTAGTTTAATTATTTAAAGTGTTAATTAATTAAAGAAAGGTGTTGTGTTCCTTTCAAGTGCAAATATAAGGATAGTATAATGGCACAAGTAAGGCTGTCGAACCACAAAGACTGATAATAACTCTACAAATTACTACCTTTATGTGAACCCTAACTAAGTAATGAAAATGAAAACTGAATTTAGATTTTTGTTTTGAAAGCTAAAGTAACTTAAAATGCAAGAGAATGTAAATATGAATAATATCATGATTCAGAAACGATGGGAATGGAACTAGGGATACTGATTTCACCATTACAAGCCAATTCCATAAAAATTAAGTCAAAACGCATTCAACTCTCCAATCTGCAACTAGGGTTTGTTTTACTCATTTATGATCATCCATTTGATGTGTGGTTGTGACCAAGTATTCCTAATTAGCAACCTAGTTGTGATGTTCAACTTAGATTGCCAAATAATAATCCATTAAGAACTAGAAAACTTCAAAGAACCAAAGAAATCACATGACAGGATGTATGCATAGCAGTTTCTTCATTCATTCACATGTCCACCAAGTTAAGCATGATGTGTACTATAACCTTGATCAAATAATTCATAAGCAACCCTAATGGTGATCAAACATTAAGATTAACAAACAAATTAAACTATAAAATCACTGAATGAAACAAGAACACATATTGGTAATTTGAATACTTTAACTTAATAACAAAGAGTAGTTTTGCAAGGCTACATCAAAATCCCCAGCTATGAACTTAATTACACAATATGATTTCAGAATATATAAATATCAAGAACAACATGATTGAAATTAAATTCATAGAAGAAACCCCCTTGAAGCAATTATGATGTTGAACTTCTCCAAGAACAACGCGGTTGCGTGGTTTCTTCGGTGGCAACGGATAGCGAAGGGAAATAGGGTTTTGTTTCTGGAAGAAAGGCCAAAAAAAGGGCAAAGAGAGAGCTATGGGTGACCCCCAAAGGGGCTTGTATAAAAGTGATATGAAACCCTAGTATTTATATGCTAAATGGGACTGTAGCTGATTGCAAGGTGATCCTAACCATTAAGCCAAAGTTTTGAACGTTTTTCCTTATTTGGCTATTCCAAATCAGGCTAGATTTTCCAATTCCTCTCCCATTCTGCTCCCGATCTTCTAACGAGCCATATTTGTCTTTGATTCTTTATTTGGGCTTCAAAACAAGTAACAACTTTATTTAGGATCCAAAATAGGCCAGTAAACTTCTTTCCAAGTTTGAATAAGTGTCAACCCCAAAAATGGCATGTTTTCACTTCTTTTGCCTTCAAATTGATCATAAAGTACATGTAACTGCACACAAACACAAATAAGGTAAAATGCAACCATTTTAACTCAAAAACATCACGAAGAGACTAGAAATGGATGGTATAAATGCATGAAATATATGAGCTATCAAAAGGGTGATTATGAACCTAAGCGTACGATAATTGAGTTATGTGATATGCCGTCTCTCAAATTTGTTTGAACCATGGGAATGTGTAGATTATAAAATTAGTTGTAATTTGATTGATGAAATGTTATAAAAGAGCATAAGCTCTTCTTTACATTAAAGTACTCATTTCTTGTTTTATTTGATGTGCATGAAATTGGAATAGTTGGGTCCAAAGCCCAATAGATAAAGACACCTTATTATGATTAAACGCGTAACTAAAATCAATCACCATCCCTAGACCAAGATCTAATACTAGGCTCATGTTGGATCAAATCGAAGGTTCATAATAATCCTAAGACCCTAAGGCAACTATATAGTCCATTAAAGAATGCAAAGCTTAAGTTAATAGTACCATATACTCTTGCTTTAAAAACGTTTTACAAGCATAGTAGGAGTATCATATACTACTAAATCAATCACATGGACCCATAGTTGTGATATGACCAAAATAGTTTTAATTGAATTAAAATGTATATTAATATGTGATGAGACCTAAAACCCTCAATGATAGGAGCATATTTATGCGACTGAGTTAGCTTGTTCTCATGCATTTATGTTGTTATTTTTTAGTTAATTATGTATTTTAAGCTATTTTCGTGTGTTTGTAGGTCCATAGGCCTTATAAAGCAATAAGGTGCATTTTGGAGCAGTTTTGGGCTTGGAATGGATAGCACATGCATGAATCAAGGTGGATGGACGAAATTGAAGACTAAAGAGGCTAGGAATGTGTTAAAGAGAAAGAAGAATTAATGTAAAAAGGACAAAGAGCTCAACAACCAAAGAAGAAACATGAGTCAAGATTACCTTATTTTGATTTAACCTTTCTTAAACCTAATTCAACTAAGTTCCAGCCACAAGAAGGGTTCCCGAAGATATTAGGACACTAAATAAAGATTCTAGAAGCCTTAATCTCAGCCACAAAGAGGTGTCACTCCACCATTCACCTTCCATGCCGTGCCATCATCATTGTCCATTCCTTGCACTCATTTGATGCACCACTCCTTCACCTTTCCATCAATGCTGTGCACCACCATTGTCCCCTCCATTGATCCAGATTTCATGCACCATTGCACTCCCTTTGGATTCCTATGCTGTGCATCATCATCCATGTTCCCTCCATCCTTTGTCTACCATGTGCACAATATTCTTGTCCACTCCATGCACTCATTGCTGCACAATTCCTTGTTCCCTCCATCATTTCAGATTTCATGCATCATTTCATCACTTTAACCTTCATTCCATGCACTCATTGCTGCATCATCACTCCATTTTACCCCTCATGCTTTGCATCATCACTTCACTTTCACCCTTGAATCATTGACACACCATTCCTTGTTCCCTCCATCATTTCAAATTTCATGCATCATTTCATCACTTTAACCTCCACTCCATGCACTTATTGCTGCACCATCACTCCATTTTACCCCCCCCATGTTTTGCATCATCACTTCACTTTCACCCTTGAATCATTGCACACACCACTCCATGTTCCCTTCCATTGCCGTGCACTCCCTCTATAAAAGGAGTGTGTTTAACAACCATAGAGGGTAGATTTTGTTAGAGCATTCACCACCATTTCAACACAACCTTCATCCAAACGCATCCATTCATCTTCACATCCATTCCTCCATACAAACAAACCTTCAAACACTCACCAACACCTTGTGCCATAGCAAAGGAAGGGAAGGAAAGTTCTTGGATGTGCTTGCTCTTCAACTTGGATCGTTGGAGCATTTATGTGTTTTCTTTCTTTTGTTTCCAATGTTTAAATTCATTTTCTTTCGTTTTGTTGTGAACATGAGTGGCTAACCCCTCTTGGCTAGGGGTGATTTCGAAGCCATGATTATGTGTGCAATATGATTTGATAAATTCCAGTTATGAATTCTTGAATCGTGAATGCAATTGGCTTAACTATTTGATTGATAACTTATTTGTATTTGTTAATTAAGGGTCGACACTTAATTGGCATGCATAAATCCGTTGCTAGAGTATAAGGAAGTTTCACATAATCGTTACAAACTTATATTCACATGTAGTGAAGGTCGCTTATAAATGATCGCGTTAAATTCAATTCCTAGCATGAGTGACATGATGTCATAGTTGCAAGTGCTTTGTCAATGCTTATGATTTTCATTAAACGTAATGATCTTTGATTGTATCTCTATTATGATGTCATGTAGGGAACTTTTGAAGAATGTTTTGGGTTGTCGAATGATGTCATCCAATCCTAAAAAACAAGGAAAATCTGAGAGTTAACTAGTGATGTCACGGTTAATTTGGAGCATTGTCGTTCATAATTCAATGAAGTAGTAACTGGAAATCGAGTGGTTTGCATACATGTCATGTGTGGAGAAAAAGCCTCTAGCTATCCCATCATCCATCTAATTTCCTAAATTTGTTTTCAAACCTATTTTGAAGTTACAATTTGTTTTGTTATTCTAAGTTCATCCAAAACACAACCCCCCTTTACTTTCTTGTTTCAAATTGTTTTAAACTTGTTTTGTTTGTGTTCTAAGTGTTTTGAGTCAAGCCCAAACCTTATTTTCGTCCAAAATTGTGTTTAGTGTCAGAAACTGCCTAGTTGGTGTTTTTAGGCAGTTTTGAGTGTTTTTATCTTATTTTGAGTCTTGTGAACTAGTTTTGAGTCTTTTGAATCTATCCTATTTTTTTTAAGTTTGTTTTTGTGTCTTTAAGTCAATTTAGAATCAATTAGCAATCCTTCCTAATCCCCGGCCTAGAACGATCCCTACTTATACATATACTACAATTGTCAAAAAAGGGTTTAATTTGTGTGTTAAGTTAATTTTCGAATCACTCAATCAAACCAATATTAAGTTGACAATCGTGAGAGTGCTTTGAACACTTTTTCCTGGCCTTCCACCAAGGTAGGCTCTCTTCGAATGTACACAAGTGCACCACACTTTAACTATACATTACAGGGGCGCAAAGCATGCATTTACATTTAAGGAGTCTATTCCATACATTTGATGTTGTGAAGGTAGGCAACGAGTGTAACCAATAAGAAGACATTCTAAGGTCATGCTTGAACCCCTACACGAACAAGTATGGTGGGTAAGACTTAACTAAGTGAATGAAGTGCCAATAAGAAGATATTCTGAGGCATAGATTCTCTAGAGGCTAAATAAGATGGGAACTTACAAAAGTTGTAAATGAACAAGAGTTACTCTCTCATTATTATTAATGCTAGCCAATAATCAGATATGATGAGGTGGGCATGGTAATGGTGAGCCTCCTATACCCTACTAAGAGTTTCCTCCAAAACTCTCGAATTCCAATAAGAGCTATGAAATTTGACAAAATAGTGGGTGGTGCTATTTGATTTAAAGACCTGGATCAAGTGGCTTAAAATCAATCCATTTATATTTGTTATGTATTTATTTACCGATATATTTGCAAACGATATCCAAAACTTGACAAAGAAAAGCCGAAGACTTTAGTTTACATACTTGGTACCACAATCCCATAGATTGTCTTGGATGAATTGTATATGTACCTACTTGATCGGATCATATTTATATATATTTTTACTTCAAATTCACTCGTCTTTTCTTAGTTAGTTCCTTATATTTTTGAGCTATTTACGTTATTTTTGTGTTTATAGGATTTGTTATGCAAAGAAAATAAAAATGGCACAAATGAGTTTTAAATAATAAATTCGTCAAAAATTGCATCATGGTTTTGCTGATTTAGAAGGAATTTATTTTGTAATAATATTCTTGTGATTCTGATTTCAAATTATCAATCACTTGAATAAGGATTTAGTTCATCCAAGCTCAGCGGTTCCTCACCTACGCCCCTTCCAGCACGGGTGTACTTTTAACCCTATAGAAATGTACTCTTGCTTTACTAGACTTCATGAAAAATTGGAGAATACTGTGGCCTGGTGGCGTCTAGTTTAGCCCTTAAGGGCTTTAAAATCAGTTATCCTCGCTATTATAAAACCAGTGATGTTATCAGTATTGGATCTTTATTTTCTAAGAAGTTACTGCTGCTTTGTTTAAACTTGATCTTATGCAGATTGTTCTCAACAAAGTGTTGCTGGTGGGGACTAAAACAAGTACGTACATTGGAAAGCCAGTGGTGACAAATGCCGCTGTACATGCTGTCGTTGAAGAGCAGTGGACTCCACCCAATGTTAGCGTGCCTCTGTTGAATCTAGTGGACAAGGTATTTCAACTGAAGAAAAAGGGCAGCGAAAAAGAATAAACGCACTGAAGCCTTGTGCGGTGGGTAAAGAAAAAAAAAAGAATAAACAAAGCTGTTGGAGGGTGAGATGAGGCATTAGCCTCGGGGAATGACAGCTGCCTTTGCAGCGTGGTAGGAGAAAGGGGGGTCAGAAGAATAAACGGGAGAGACAGAAAAGCAGTACAGGGGGCTGTCTTTGCAGCTCAGAGGAGAGACTGTGGGCGCAGGAAATAATAGGAGGGCAGTGCAGGAAAAGAAGAAAAAGGCTGCCTTTGGGCAGCGTGAAGTGTGAGAAGGCAGGGAAGAAGCACAGCCAGCGCAGCGGAAATGGGGAGGACGCCAGTGAAGAAAGCAGCAAGCTGCTCTCTCTCTCTCGGTTAAATCTTTCCAAATTTATATTTCATTTCTATTTTAATAATGTGTAAATAAACTTATTTTGGCTAGAGGTTAATTCAAAGCCATGAATATATTTGTAATATGAATTGATTACCTTCAGTTGTGATTTTTGAGTTGTGATTTAATTTGCTTAACTGCTTGATTGATAACTTATTTTTGTATGTCGATTAAGAATGCATACTTAATTTACATGCATGAATTTGATGCTAGAATATAAGGGAGTTTCACCTAATCGTTATGAACTTATATTCACAAGTAGTGAAGGTTGCTAGTCACAATCACGTTAAGTAAATTTTTGGCATAAGTTTCATGCAAATCATAGTAACGAGTGCCTCGTCAATGCTTATGTTTTTCATAGAACTTAATGATTCTTGCTTGTATCTCTATTATGCAATTCATGTAGGGAACTTGTAGGGAATGTTTTGGGTTGTCGTATGCAATCATCCAACCCAATAACTTGTGGAAAAACTGAGGGTTAATTAGTGCAATTCACGGTTAATTTGGGGCGTTGAGATTTACAATTTATTGAAAGAACAACTGAAAATCAATTTAGGTTGCATATGTGTCATGTGTGGAGAAGAACCCTCTAGCTAGTCCGTCACCTATCCTTTCACCTTAATTTCATGCTTTTGTCAATTCTGTAATTTATTTAAGTTTAATTTACTTCTCGTTAAAACCAAACTACCCCCCATTATTAAATTATATTATTTAGTTAGTTTTCATTGTTGTTAGTCTTTTAATTCAATTTCCGTCCATTTCAGTTCCTAGTGTCTAAATTGATTGTTTTCATTATGTTGAGTCATTCTAAGTGTGTTTCGAGTTATTAGAGTTTTTAGCCTAGTTTTGTATCCTTGAGTCTTGTTTAATATTTTTTAAATTAATTTAGAATAGATTAGCAATCCCTCCTAATCCCCGGCCTAGAACGATACCCTACTTACATCTATACTACAATTGTCAAAAAGAGGGTTTAATTTGTGTGTCAAGTAATTTTCACATCACTACTCCTCACAATCTTCCGATTGATAATGTATCATTGGAAGAACATGTTAGGCATGTCTATCATAAAGATGATAACACAAACACTAGTGCTTGTTTCTTTGGTAAATGAACAAGGAATTTGACAAGTAATCACAAGGGCATGGACAATTTATATGCCATGATTCTTCGCTTACAAATTGTTGCATGAAGAAATGAGAATTGCCTCTTGAAATTTTGTAATCTTGTTTAGAACAAGATGGTTGTTTGACAAAAATAGTCCATCAATATGGACTAATGATGATTTTGAATCATTAAGTGATGAAAGTGTTAAACCACTTCACTAGATGGAAACTAAGCTAGGACTTCACCTTTGTGTCCTTATGCAAATGGTTCACTAGGTTTATTGTAAACTATATAGCGAACAACAACCACACGTTTTCCAAATCGTTTGATGTGTATAACACAATTGAAATATGATTCAAGATAGACAATGGGAGTTTAGGGACCATAACTATTGTAGTCGTAGGAGAAGTCCAATGAAGAAGGCAAAATAACTCTAAGGGAACAAACTTTCTTTATGAAATGATGGACATTGGAAGGGGTATTTGCAAGCATCATCTTGCAAGTGTCGAAGACACACCTTTCGAAGGTGTTATGAAATTATTCAGAACAGTTAGTTCTTCTGTTTGAATGTTTAATTCTGTATTAGTAACTATGATTGCAATCGTTATAAAATAGTGACTAATAAGAAGTAGAAGATTAATGAGAGAAGAGAAAGCACTTCACATTCAGAACGTGAATAAAGATATAGATCTCTGCCAAAGCAGATAGTACTTACTTCCTCATATGAACTCCCAAAGAAATTGGAAAAACAAAGATTGTCTTTACATCCCAATTTTGAATAAGGAACTTAATTCCATCACTATAATTTTAAGAGATGGATGGATTCTTTTGTTTGACAAAGCATTGTTCTTTATTAACAAATAATTGGATTAAAATAATCCGATTCATTGCCTCCATATTATAGAGATGATGTGACACCTCGAAAACATAAATTACAAGTTGGTCATAGATGGATGCTATGGATCGCTAGATTTGGATCCAATGCCTTCTTGTTAAACTTGTATAATGGTGAATTGTTAGAATCTTTGTTCTTTTGGAAAGAAAAAGAGTCACAAAGTTGTTGAGGTTAATTCACTCAGATGTTAGTGGAATATGTCCACTACATAATATTACTCATTTTGTGTGACATTCACCGAAGATCATTCTTGATTGGACTGTCATGTATTTTGAATGAACACAAGTTCGAATACTATGCAAAAAGTTTCAAAGAATTCAAGAATATAAGTTGATGAGTAAGACGTCTAAAGTATTTTCTCCTTAAATTTGATCAAAGGAAAATGAACATTTTAGAAGAGTTTCCTTTAAAGGTGTCAAGGAAAGCAGAATCATAAGATAATGGATTTCTCCATTAGGAGAAGAACGAACTCTAATTAGATATAGTTCATTACATATTATTAGATTACCCATATATAGGATATATACTTCTTAGACAATATGATTGTCAATAAAAATGTCTTCCAAAATGTTTCATTACTCCATAGGATGAAGTTGGAAAGAAGGACTAGTCTTAATCGAGTTAAGATTTGGGGTTGTGTGTGAATAAGCAATATTTGTTTGAGAATAATCTTGTGGGATATCCATAAATTAATCTTAGGATATCACTTCTATAAACCAACTAACAAGATAGTACTCAACAAATGTAACAACCTAGTTCCTACACCACGAGCTCCAAGATAGTCAAAAAGGATCTGTAAACTGTCTTAGTTGAATGGTTTGTACTTTATGACTATATCATAGAGTACATCTCTTAATTTGAAAGAAATAAGAATGAAAATCCTTATGACTACTTTGAGTGTGTGTATGACATATACTCAAGGAAATGGTATAATACCATTTGACTTGACATAGTGAAACCTTCAAATCTAATTGGTAGCTTAAGGTGGCTACAATAAAAGAGATTGGTCGACTTGGAAGAAACCGTCTTTGACATAGTCTTGGTTTCAATTAATTCAAAGATTGCTTGCTACAACTAAACGGTGATTCAACGTTTGGACATAATATGGATTTCCGAAACCATTATCAAGATAGTCTTGATGATATATGTCTAAGACTAGGAATCACAAGGTGTATAAGTTGTACAGATCCATCCACATGAACCTAAGCAAGCTAGTGGGAGCTATAAGCGTCTCATGAGAAAAAATGAATTTGTTTGATTTCTCATAAAGATGTTAATGAATCTTTTGTTTAATAGTTTTACAAAGATTAGTGGGAGTTAATCATATTCCTATATTTGAACATATACAATATATTAAATCTTGGAAATGAAAAAGGATTCTTCTTCGATAAAGTTATGACTTTAAATGTTCTATAATGATAGGGCGTATATGGGAGACATGGTCTATATATTTGGGATGGAAATCTATAATGATAGATTTTAAGATATAATTGGATTTTCTCAATCCCTATTAATAGATAAAAGATGCTAGGAAGTTTCTCAAATGATAAACTTCAAATGGAAGGACAATTCTAGTAAGACTAGGAAGTTGCTCTTCTTAAAGGGAATATGCCCTTTGGCTCACAAAGAAACAATGCGTAGATAGAATCTTGTATGCATGAGCATAAAGGTGATTTACATATTTCATATTGTATGAAAAACATTGATATGAGTTGTGCCAAGATCGGTACAAGAAGATATTAAAGCAAGCCCAGGATCATAACCATGGCAATTATCAAGTGAGTCTTTACGTTTTGAGAAATACTAAAGGAAAGGTTCCTAAAAAATGAGGAAGAATTAAAGTAACAAATGGAAATGTAAATATATTAGATTATGAATCTAATATCATATCCATCATTGGATATCTCTTCATTATGGCTGAAGAGGTAATTGGATAACTTTTTTTTTTTACTAAAGAGATATTTGGGTGGAAACACTAAGGGTAATAACCTTAATGTGTTCCATCATGCATGCAAAACATATTGCCATATAGAAGCTTACAACAATGTTGTTTGGATGGGAAAGTTCATTTATGAACTATCCATATGGTTCCAACCAGAAAGTGTCACTAGTGTATCCACACTACAACACTAATGGAGTGATAGCTCAAGCCAAGGAATCAAGGTCTCATTAAGATTTGAACATAAATGAGAGATTGAACCACATGATTTAGAATCACGTATATTTTTGATGTTGTTAATCTCAAGGTTGCTTCTGGGGATAACATATATAAATCCATTGTCTAGGCCTACTACTCAGCTATTTTTTAAATGAATTCAGAAGAGGTAACATCATTGATGACACAGCTGATTGGCTCTAGTACAAGTAGGAGATTGTAGAAAATGTGCCCTAAATCCAATCGTATGATGATACTTTACGAACATTTCACATGTTAAACTAAATTAGTTTAATATATAAGGGCAAATATTGTTTTTTTAAAGTTGTCTAATATAAATCTTATAAGCTTAAACAATAAGTCCAAGGAATATGTAATTAGGAGAATGGGATCTAAAAAATTTAGATTCATGAGGCCATTCTTTTTCGTACACATATCCTAAACGTTCATGATCATAGGATTGCCAACTGAGCATTAGCGATCCGTTAAGATCTGTACATGCTATGTCTTCTCCTAGAGAGTGATTGGTCTCGTGTCATTGGTGTGATTGACACCCAGACAAATATATAGGTCCTCAGAGGGGTTCTCTTACTCATGTCACATGAGAACTCATAGTTGGGATAATGCAAAGTAATCCTTTGACCTGAGACACCATAGTTGTCTTATGGTTAGGTCCTTAATCTTTGATTATGTTACAGGCATTCCGTTGAGGGTGTCCATGCCATCGTTGGGGTTAAGCTACCTAGTCGTAAAGGCATGTGAGTGTACAACAGGCGATCTCTAACCTTCAAACAATTGAAGGAGAATACTTTATGATATGATTAAGAGTCTATGGCCATAGCATTTGAATACCATTTAGGAAGTATGTTCCAAATCACATTCAAGGTATATCAACGAGAGGATCACATTGGATAGTAGACATGAATAAATCACCATCCAAACAATGTGATAAAGAGTATTGGTTTAGAGAATGATTGTATTGCAATGTAATCCCAAACTGAATAGGTTCTTCACCTCTTATGTTTAGCTTGAGTAGCCATGACATACTGCTAGGTGTCACTCATGGTTTGTGGAAGCCTTGAAGATTAGCAATCAATAATCTTCGTTAAAGGGAGAATTGAAAGCAAATTTCAATTCACAATCGATTAGTAAGAGCTCTAATCGCCCACTGCCTCGCTAATTAGAACCTAATGGATTGTACACTGTGTAAGGTAGAGATTGAAGAAACAAAAGAGTTGAGTAAAGGACATTTAAATGGTTTAATTGTTTATGGCTAGGATTAATTAATATGTTAATTTTTAATTGTTTATGGTTAGGATTAATTAATATGTTAATTAATCAAGCAAATATGTTTGTTTTAGCTTTTGAGTAATTGTTGGACTCAAGGCCCATTGGGCTTAGAATCGTCAAGTCCATTAACTTAAGTTGTATGACAACTTAATGCCTAAAGACTAAAAGGGCCCAAAGAGCCCAAAACCCTTTAGAAGGTCGGCCACAACATGAAGGAAAAGTATTGTTCTTTTTGTCACTTAAGTGAAGTGACTATAAAAAGGACTTTATAGCCAAAATTCATTAGGGTTCTCTTTGAGGCAATTTGAGAGAACAAAAACTCTGCTTCCACCTCTAGGAGGCCGGCCCTTTGGGGAGTTTTTACTAGCATTAAATTCTCCCTAAAGTCACTCATCTCTTCTTCATCCTTTTCTTGGTGTAGTGATGTTAGGGGTTCCCTTTCTTGGGAACTTGAAGAATCTATTCATCCATCTTTTCAAGAAATCCATGGAGCAAAGAAGTAAGGAATGAAGGCACTCTTTTTTGGGTGATTAGCCTATGCTTATAAAAAGAGGATTCAACAAAGGTATAAGAAACCTCGACTCTTTTCTCTTTGATTTGAGTTGAGTCTTGGTTCATAACTACTAGGCTTTGAATTTAATGGGCAAAGTTTTTGTTTTTTAGTACATATATGCATGCTTCTGCCTTTAATTGTTAATTCCTTGTGTAGACGTTGCTCAAATGAACTTAGTTTTTCACAAAAGTTTCCTTTATCTCAAGCCCCTTGTGTTAGGATTGATTAGCAAGAAGTTTAATGAGGCACTACTTGGTGCCTTTAGGGCATCCTGCTCTTTCCCCCTTTAGGGTGTGGATGAATTGGCCTAAACAATTGGTCCATAAGTTGTCACTCCGTAAAGTGGCAAATCAGAAGGTTAAAGACCTAGAAGGGTTGACCTATTTAATAGGTTATGAATTGACTCGATTTAAAAAGCAAGATTTATGCCTCATTATTGGGCTACGATGTGACTAACCCTATGACATATAGATTGAGCAATAAAGGATGAGGCTACAAAGGGAGTATTTTCTAGGGAAATTAGGGTTGGTACGTGAAAGTAGCAAGGGAGGAAATAAAAGCCGAAGCTGTCCCCAAGAAAGTCACTAAAAAAATATTTGTGACTTACGAGGAGCTTGAAAGGGCATTTAAGAATTGCAAGAATAGGGACAATGCTTTCAAGCTAGGTTCGACATACTTTGCCAAGGTTGTATTGATAGGGGTGAAGAACGATGTTGTTGTGAATCTAGACTATCTCGACCTCATGGAGAATATGGATTAGGTTCAGTAGCTTTGTGATGCGAAAATTAATTTAACACACAAATTAAACCCTCTTGTTGACGATTGTAGTACAGATGCAAGTAGGGATCATTCTAGGCTGGGGATTATGAGGGATTGCTAATCTACTCTAAACTGACTTAAAAACACAAAAATATACTTAAAAACACTTAACAAGACTCAGAAGAGTCAAAACAAACTTAAAATACTCAAAATAGCTTAAAACAACCAAATAGACACAAACTAGACACTAGGAATGACTTTGGACGAAAATTGACTTTTACTTGACTCAAAACACTTAAAAACACAAACTAAAATAGATTCTAACTAATTAGACACACTAAAGTAAAGGGGGATTGGGTTTTGGACGAAAATAAAGTAAAAACAAAACAGAAACTAGAACTAGACAGATTTGCACGAAATTGGGGGAAAATATGGGTGATGGGCTAGCTAGAGGGTCCTTCTCTACACATGACACACTTGCATACAAAATCAATCTCCTGTTGTTTCTTTCAATAAACCATAAATCTCAACGCCCCAGATTAACCGTGAAAGTGCACGCATTAACCCTCATATTTTCCTTATATCATTGAATTTGACGGAAATAGCACATCACAATCAAATTATTCTTCAAAAGTTCCCTACATGAAACGCATAATAGAGATACAATCAAAGATCATTAAGCTCTATGAAAATCATAAGCATTGACAAGGCACTCGTAACTATGAAAGCGCATGATACTTATACCAGGAATTTACTTAACACGATCGTGACCAACAACCTCCACTGCTTGTGAATATTAGTTCATAACGATTAGGTGAAACTCCCTTATATTCTAGCATCAAATTCATGCATGCAAACTAAGTGTCGACCCTCAATCAGCATACAAGAATAAGTTTTGAATTAAACAGTTAAGTAAGTTGCATTCATAATTTATGAAATCACAACTAGAAGTAATCAATTCATATTGAAAATATGTTTATGGCTTTGAAATTCCCCCTAGCCAAAAGGGGTTTAGTTCCTCATACTTGCAATTAAAAAGAAACAATTGAAATTAAACATTGAAAACCAAAGTAGAATACACCTAGAATGCTCCAACAATCTAAATTGAATGGCTAGCACAACTCCAAGCAATCATCCTTCCTTGCAAATATGTGGCACAAGGGTGTGAGTGGTGAATGGATGGTCTAAGGGTTGCAGCAGGTTATGTAGAGAGGGTTAGGGGTGTGTAGAGAATTTGTTGTGATGGGTGATAGAGGATGGATAGGTAGATAGGTGGATGGAATGACTGAGGAGAAGAGAAGAGAGCCCTAAAGGGTGCGGCAATATGTTATTTATATAGCAAAGTAAGTCAAAACCCGAAGGAATTAAAGCTAGGGTGCAGCAGAAAATAAAGGAAAAGGGAAATAAAGTTTTCATTATTTTAGATGGATTTTAACTCTAAATACACAAGGAAAAGGCTAAGTAAAATCAGAAATCAAGGGAGAAAGGGAAAGGAAAGTTACGGCAAGGACAAAGGGAAAGGGAAAAGGGAAAAAGGGAAAGAGGAAAGGGGAAGTTGCGGCAAGGGATGAAAAGGAAAGGGACACTCCTTTGCAGCTGGAACCTTGATAAATTAGGATTAGGAAAGGTCAAAACCAAAGTAGGAAACCTTGGCTAACATTCCTTCTTTGAGTAGGAATCCTCATTCTTCTAGGAGTCCTCATTCTTTTTGGAATCCTTCTTCAACTAGGAATCCTTCTTCAATTTCCTCTATACCCTTTGCTCCAAGCCTATGCTATTCATTCTATGTCCAAAACTGCTCCAAAAGGCTCCAAAATGCACTTCTTTGCCACATTAACCCTTTGGACCTATAAACACACGAAAATAGCTTAATATACTAAAATAACTAAGAACTAACAACATAAATGCAAGAAAACAAGCTAACTAAGTCGCATAAATATGCTCCTATCAAATTCCCCCACACTTAGCTTTTGCTAGTCCTCGAGCAAAATGAAATAAACGAAAGAAACAAAACACAATCTAGACCTTCCAACAATTGTCTTAGGGATTTCCAATAAATATGACATGCTAAAAATCATTACTTACACAGATTTTGGCCATCCTTACCCTCGAGCACATACTTAATCATAGTTACCATCACTAGCTCGCATGTAATCCATTAAAACAACATTTTGAATGTAGTAACATGCCTTAGAGAATTCCCTCAATTCCTTACTAGATATGCACTCAGTTTTTACTCAGATTTTCTGACTACACACCCTACACTAGGTATATGTGAGAAGATTGATGTAATCATGAAAACTAGTACTCACATATGTTATAACAAAGAAAGCAATTTTCTGGAATTATTAATGCATGTATATATATGATCTCATGAACGGAATGCCACTACTTAGGAGCGAGAACCAGGGATTCCATATGCTCATACCAATTCCAAACTCCACATATTGAAACACACAACACTCAAGATAGAAGTTAAGGGTTGTAATGGGGCTAAGGGTATTGGCTAACAAAGAAAGGTAAGGGATAAACAAAAGTTCTTAAAGAAATAGCAAGCAAAGTAATGAAATTGACACTTAGAATTCACTTTCGAAGGCAAAAATCAACTTTAAACACAAGGGAAGATTCATGCAATACTTAGGGTCAAATTCAAACTTTTGGACCCTTTCTTGAACAACCATCACATGTGAGTTCATTCTCACTTATTTTCAACTGTTTTTTTCATTCTTTTCACACTTTTTTCTTTTCTTTTTCTTTTTCCATGAATTTTTTTTATTATTTTTTTAAACCGTGCCTTTTTCTTTGGCACACAAAACATACACTTTGAAATCCTTCCCCCACACTTGTTTTTCTGCAAAAATCAAAAGGAATTCCCTCTAAGTCATGCTTCACTATTCTTTAAGAACAAGGGTATGGATAGTCCTAATCTAGGCTAGGTAGGGATAATATGGTTAACAAAGAAAATAGGCTAACGAAGGCTCAAAGGGGTTAAACCTACAAAACATATGACAAAGGGATGTGCTTTTTGGCTCTAGTTTAACTAAACAACTTCATCTTGAATATGTGTTATGCACTCAATATCATGCTTTGAATGGAACAGGCATGAGTTCTAGTATTTGGATCTATAGTGATGAAACGCATTCTAAGTAGCAACCAAGCAAAGAATAATGAGATCAAGCAACGACTTTAGAAAACAAGAATGCACAAATTAATAACTCTCCAAATAAACGTTTAGACTCAAGTCTCTCAGGGATGTAGCGTTTGTTTGAGTTCCTTTCTTCAAACATGTTACAAAAACTGATTTTTTTTCTTTTTGGATTACATGTGAATTCCTAAACGTCAACTACAACCAAGCATAAACCAAAGAGCATATTAAACTTCCACCCATGTTTGTAACTTTCTTTAACAGTCATGTACTTAAAAACCGAATCCTCATCATTGTGTTGGAAGGTACCCTAAAACACAAACACACAAAAATGACTCTTGTTGATATTTTTCAAAACATTTTTCGATTTTTTCTTTCTTTTTCTGTTATATGACATAAAAACACTTCAAACACACTAAAAACACTTAAAAATAGTGAGAAACAACATTAGAAATGATAGGTGATAAAATCCCACGAATATGCATAAACAACTTGTTTACCCCCCCCCCCACACTTAAATCAAACATTGTCCTCAATGTTTCAAACATAGACTCACACAAAAACAATCAAACAAACAACGAACTAACATGGCAAAATAAAACAGTAAAGAGAATGGTTTAGGAATGCAAATCTGATTGTGAAGTGATAATTCCCTCATTCCTTTGTTGAATGCATGGGTTGCCTCCCAAAAAACGCTTGCTTTAACGTCGTTCAGCCGGACGAAGACCTTCATTCATGCTTCATTAGACCCCATGGCATAGGGGGGTGTTTTTTCTATCACATGCTCATCGAATTGCCCCTGATTTGGCTCTATGAATGGAAGAGGATAGTGATCCTTCCTGATTGTGGCATTTAGCTTCCTAAAGTCAATGTAAATGCTTCCACCATTCTGGATTCGATGGGGGACCTGTACCAAAGAAGGTAACAACCTAATAGTTGAAATGGGAATTGAAATCGGACTATATTTTTTTTCCCCGATAAATCGGACTAGATGGCTCACTAATGTGTTGTAATGAAGTGGCAGCACTGTCAACAGATTCTCCAATGGTGCTCTCTGCCAGATTGTGCATTTTGAGGATAAGGTCGTGTTCTTTGTGCTCCACTCCAATACCCTCTTCGTTGGTGGTTTGGAATTCATCCTTCTTAATTGATGTTGCACGCTTCTACCCTATATTTTCAATTACATCAATGGCAAAACAAGAACGAACATCATTAAGATTCTCAATAGATTCAGGAATTTTAAAGTTAATCATATTGCCACCAAACGCCATTGTTAATGCTCTTTTGGCCACATCAATCTTGATTTGAGTTGTTTTCATGAAAGGTCGTCCAAGTAAGATTGACGATGGTGGAGAGTGGGCTGAATCCTCCATGTCAAGCACATAGAAATCTGAAGGAAAAATCAAGTGGTTTACCTGCACCAAAACATCATCCAAAACTTCTTTCGGGTATGCATTAGATCGATTGGCTAATTGAATAATAACACCATCATTTTTAAGCTCTTCTAAATTCATAGATGCATAAACAGAATATGGCATGACATTAATTGATGCACCTAAATCTAGCATAGCATGTTCAAACCTTGTATTACCAATGACACAAGGGATAGTGAAACTACCTAGATCTTTGCATTTAGGTGGCAGCTTTCTTTGCAACATTGCAGAGACATTCTCATTCACATGTACCGCCTCTTTCTCCCAAATCCGTTTCCTTGTTGTACAAAGCTTCTTAAAAAACTTAGCGTACTTCGGGATTTGTTTGATTGCATCCAAGAACAGGATATTGACTTCTACCTTCCTAAATGTCTCAAGAATGTCCATGTCACTTTCGTCCTTCTGTGTTTGCTTAAATCTGTGATGGAAAGGTACATTGGGTGGAATAAGGTTAGAATTAATAGAATTTGAGCCTTTCTTACCTGTGGTGGACATATTAGATGGATTAGGAAGTGCAGGAGGCTACGGCAAGGGTTGTGCATTCCTTGCCATGGCCTTGTCATGATTCTCCTCTTCGAATTGCAACTTCTCATCCTCTGTGTGACTTGATTTGGATGGTTGTGGATCCGTTCCTACTTCTTTTCCACTTCTCAATGTGATTGCCTTAACAGATTCAAAGCTTCCTTTTGGATTCGCAACGGTTGAACGAGGAAGTTTTCCTTGTTCTCTAAACTGCCCAAGGAACTCTGAAATCTACCCTATTTGCTTCTTCATGTCACTTATCTCATTGTCTTGATTTGCTATTCGATTGTTTTGATTTTGTAACGCTTGTGCAACAGTAGTTAATAATTGAATAGCTTGATCATTATCAAATAATGAACCTAAGGTGGTTTGGGCAGATTGTGGTTGGACTTGAGTAGGTGCGTATGGTCTTTGATACATCCTAGGGGGTTGTGGCCGAAATCCTCCTTGTTGAGCAGGTTGTTGTGGTTATCTCCACTTGAAATTTGGATGATCTCTCTACCCCGAATTGTAAGTGTTGGAGTAAGGGTTATTATGTTGCTGATTGTGGCCTTGAAAACCCCTGGCATTGAGGGTTTCCCATCCTCAATTCTCAATCAATTGAGGGCATTGGTGATTGAGATGTTCTTGCATTGAACACACTCCACATATGGCTGCATTTTGCATTTTTGATCCATCCACAACCTGTGACACAAGGGTAGTGAGGTTAGCTAATTGAGATTGAATTTCAGAAATTGCATTTACCTCATTAACTTGGGGTTGTTGCCGTGGGGCCTCTCTTTGTCCTACGCATTCATATTGTTGTGCATTTAAGGCTCGGTTGGCAATTAGGGTCTTGGCAACCACGAGTGTTTTGTCCACCAAAGCACCTCCAGCTGAAGCATCTAGCATTTGTCGTTCAATAGGAAGAAGTCATTCATAGAAATATTGAATGAGAAGTTCTTCTTTCATTTGGTGTTGGGGACATGATACAACAAGAGCTTTGAAACGTTCGTAGTATGCCGGAAAGGATTCTCCTTGATTTTGTTGAATACCACTGATCCGTTTCCTCAAAAGAATGATTCTTGATGTGGGAAAGAATTTCTCCAAAAATGCTCTTTTCATGCTCTCCCAAGATGTGACAGTTCCGGGAGCTAATTCGTACAACCAATCTTTAGCCTTGTCCATTAGAGAGAATGGAAAAGCTTTCATCTTCAATATGCTTCCATCAACGTTGACTGGAGTCATGCTTGAGCAAACCACTTCAAATTCTTTCAGGTGCTTGTTGGGATCCTCCACGGACAGCCCATGGTACTTTGGAATGTGATGTAGCAAACTGGACTTCAACTCAAACTCTTTGGTCTTGCCTTGAGCTGCCATGGGATATTGGATGCATAGGGGCATGGCATTGTCCAATCCCGAAGTGGAAAGCTCCTTGATTGTTCGATTGTTCGTTGCCATAACTTGTTCTTCCTCAAAAACCCTTGTCTTGGCCTCCTCTTGCTCTTCTACTTCTTCTTCTTCAAGCACGGGGTTAGGGCTAGGTGGATTGGATTCTCGCTGATTCCTCTTCCTTCTCAAAGTCCGCTCGAAATCATCGTCAAAGCCTATGACATGCTTATGAATCGGTTAAGAATTCCGAGTCATAAACTAGTACCTAAAACAAGAAAACAAAACAAGGTCAGAAACTAAAACAAAAACACACGAAAATAAACAAAAAGAAATAACAAGGGATTAGCAAAGTTGCCAATCCTCGGCAACGGCATCAAAAATTTGATGCGAAAATTAACTTAACACATAAATTAAACCCTCTTGTTGACGATTGTAATAAAGATGCAAGTAGGGATCATTCTAGGCCCGAGAATTAGGAGGGATTGCTAATCTACTCTAAATTGACTTAAAAACAAAAAAATAAACTTAAAAACACTTAACAAGACTCACAAGACTAAAAAAACTTAAAATACTCAAAACAGCTTAAAACAACCAAATTACTCAAACTAGACAATGGAATGACTTTGGACGAAAATTGACTTTTACTTGACTTAAAACACTTAAAAACACAAACCAAAACAGATTCTAACTAATTAGACACACTAAAGTAAAGGGGGATTGGGTTTTGGACGAAAATAAAGTAAAAACAAAACAGAAACTAGAACTAGACAGATTTGCACGAAATTGGGGGAAAAATGGGTGATGGGCTAGCTAAAGGGCCCTTCTCCACACATGACACACTTGCATACAAAATCAATCTCCAGTTGTTTCTTTCAATAAACCATAAATCTCAACGCCCCAGATTAACCGTGAAAGCGCACACATTAACCCTCAGATATTCCTTATATCATTGAATTGGACGGAAATAACGCATCGCAATCAAATTATTCTTCAAAAGTTCCCTACATGAAACGCATAATAGAGATACAATCAAAGATCATTAAGCTCTATGAAAATCATAAGCCAACAAGGCACTCGTAACTATGAAAGCGCATGATATTTATGCCAGGAATTTACTTAACACAATCGTTTTCAGCAACCTCTACTACTTGTGAATATAAGTTCATAACTATTAGGTGAAACTCCCTTATATTCTAGCATCAAATTCATGCATGCAAACTAAGTGTCGATCCTCAATCAACATACAAGAATAAGTTTTGAATCAAACAGTTAAGTAAATTGCATTCATAATTTATGAAATCACAACTAGATGTAATCAATTCATATTGCAAATATATTCATGGCTTTGAAATTCCCCTTAGCCAAAAGGGGTTTAGTTCCTCATACTTGCAATTAAATAGAAACAATTGAAATTAAACATTGAAAACCAAAGTAGAATACACCTAGAATGCTCCAGCAATCCAAATTGAATGGCTAGCACAACTCCAAGCAATCATCCTTCCTTGCAAATATGTGGCACAAGGGTGTGAGTGGTGAATAGATGGTCTAAGGGTTGCAGCAGGTTATGTAGAGAGGGTTAGGGGTGTGTAGAGAATCTATGGTGATGGGTGATAGAGGATGGATAGGTAGATAGGTGGATGGAATGGCTGAGGAGAAGAGAAGAGAGCCCTAAAGGGTGCGGCAATATGTTATTTATATAGCAAAGTAACTCAAAATCCTAAGGAATTAAAGCTAGGGTGCAGCAGAAAATAAAGGAAAAGGGAAATAAAGTTTTCATTATTTTAGAAGGATTTTAACTCTAAATCCACAAGGAAAAGGCTAAGTAAATTAGAAATCAAGAGATAAAAGGAAAGGAAATTTGCGGCAAGGACAAAAGGAAAGGGAAAAGGGAAAAAAGGGAAAGAGGATTGGGGAAGTTGCAGCAAGGGATGAAAGGGAAAGGGAAAGGTGTAAATAAGTGTCCTAACATATTTAGGACACTCCTTTGCATCTGGAACCTTGATAAATTAGGATTAGGAAAGGTCAAAACCAAAGTAGGAAACCTTGGCTAACATTCCTTCTCTGAGTAGGAATCCTTATTCTTCTAGGAATCCTCATTCTTCTAGGAAACCTTCTTCAACTAGGAATCCTTGTTCAATTTCGTCCATACCCTTTGCTCCAAGCCTATGCTATCCATTCCATACCCAAAACTGCTTCAAAAGGCTCCAAAATGCACTTCTTTGCCACATTAACCCTTTGGACCTACAAACACACGAAAATAGCTTAAAATGCTAAAATAACTAAGAACTAACAACATAAATGCAAGAAAACAAGCTAACTAAGTTGCATAAATATGCTCCTATCACTTTGCATGAGGTTCCATCTTCTTTGAACAACTTTTGCTGCTTCAAGGAGAGATAGAGGTAAAGTTGGAAGGGATGGTGAGGGAGATGAGGAGGAAGAAGAAGAAGTTAGGAGAACGAAGAGGGCGCAACTGTCCAGACGAGGCTATAAAGGATTTTCATACACTTTGCAAGTAATATGTGTTGATTTCGTTTGTAATATTGGCTTTATTGATGTGATTGAGTATTAATTTATTAAGGAATACATGCAAGTGTGTGCATATGAAAATATTCCCTAACTTGGCAAGCCCCTATGTTACTGCAAGATGGTAGATCTGGCAGCTACGCAGAGAATTTTGCAGTGGAAGACAACAAAGAAGCAGCTGCAGTTGTATATAACCGAGAGGTATAATTGTATTGCAAAAATTTTGAATTTTATGAATGAAAGCGAATGGGTGTTAATATTGTATGTGTTAGAAGTGTATTAATGATATGTAGGTTTAAATGGCAGGTTGTAGGGATTAGAGAAATTGTTCTAACTAAAGCAGAGAGGAACAAATCGTATTGGAAGTGGGGTGATGATGCAGATATTGTGATTCTTGACAACCTGACTCTTAACATAAATGATGTCAGTGAATTGAAATTGCAGATCAAAGAGTTGAAGGTGTCATTCGTGTGGTTGGCCCATAAGAATGAGATATCAAACAAGATTGTGTTAAAGAAAGTAGAAGAGCTATCAAAGATGGTGGAGGAATTAAGGAGGGTAGTGGAGGAAAAACATGTGGAGGAGAATAACAAAGAAGAAAAAGAAGAAGAAGGGAAAAAAGATGTGGGGAGAAGGAAGGAGATAAAAAGGAGGAAAAATAAGAAGAGGGTGGTCAAATTGGTGTTGATGTATAAACGGTTGTGGAAAAAGAAAAAAAAAAGATAAAGCAAAAAAAGAAGAAGAAGAAGAAGAAGAAGAAGAAGAAGAAGAAGAAGGTGGTGATAAAGGGTGTGATGAAAACAATGGTTTGGAGGAAGGGGAGGAAAAACTAGTGGGTGAGGATGGGAATCAGGAGGAGGAATTAAGGCATCAAGGCAAAGTTGGGGGGGGGGGGGGAAGGCGAGGGATTGAAAGGGAACGTGGAATAGGAGTTATGTAGGAAGAAGGTTAGAATTAGTTTATAGGGATGAATATTTCTATCACTTCAATAAGTTGAGTGAGAAAGAGAAGAAGTAAGTTACTCAATAACGTTACGATTTTATGTATGCTTCAAAAGAATTGACGAAATGAATACAGTGATGAGGCTAACAAATTTTTGCTTACATTGTTAGTCCAGTTGCCCAATCGGAGTCCATGACGGTTGAAGACACCGAAATGGCTTCTAGACCAGGAAAGCTGGCTGTCAACAGATGTAAGTGACTAAAACATATATGTTATATAGGGATATAAATGTGTTTTGATTACATTGGCGTGATAGTTAAATACAATTTATTATATTGCAACATATTCACTTTCAACTCTATCTCTTGCGGAAGCATGAGGATAAGGCTCGGAAGATTTGAAAAATGGTGACCACCAACAAAAGGGACTGGTTTCTAGTATTATATCTCACTTAATTTCTCATAATACAGAAAAGTTTGACAATTGTGAGGTTAAGTGTGCTTTCGTTTCGAAGAAGTGTTGTACATGTTTTTTATTTTTTTATTTTACACATGTGGATACTTTCAATGAAGCTATGATGAGAGGAATGCTAAATTGAAAAGTACAGGGCAGAAATGGGTTACATCCAAATAGTTTAAGTCAATGCTATACAAAATAGTGACGGGGAAAAGGGTGGAGTTTGGTGCATCATGGGTGGAGGTTGTGGATAAGGTGTACATGCCTCTCAACCTTCATCACTATTAGGTGGTGGTAGAGTTTAATCTTAAAGATGGAAGAATTATATGTGTATGACTCAACGAAGACGGCCACCCACATGCGGCAAATGACTGTGAAATTGGCTCCCATCACTCACGTCTTGCCATATGTCCTCCTTAGCCTGTCAAATGAGGTGAAGAAGGGACCTTAGCCGATCAACTTAAGTCCAAGATCCCCACAACAAGAGAACGGGTGAGTTGAAATTTCATTGATTTGTTATTGAGTTAAATTATTTAATAGTTTCTAAAACTTGTTGAATTGTTGTATTGCACAGGGAGGATTGCGGTATTTTCACCTTAAGCATGATTAAGTTTTCATCCACTAGCCTTCCTTTGGATGTAATTATGCCATCCATCATCCTTACATTTCGACTCAAGACGGCAATTGACATGTTGCACAAGGGTTAACAATCTATAGAGTGAGTGAAAATTAAGAAGTTTAGTGTAGTGTTAGTCTAGGGAGATAATGTGGTGAATAATGTTAGTCCAGAAAAAAATATTTTATTATTGATATGTTGTGTTGGAGAATTTATCCATGAGTGTGATGTGGTAGAAACTAACACACAAATTAAACCCTATAAATTATGTAATCGTATTACGAGTAAGTAGGGATCGTTCTATTCCAGTGATTAGAAGGGATGCTAATCAACACAAATTAAACATATAAAACTGAAAACTAAGTTAAACTAACAACAAAATAGTGACTGAAGGCATTCTGGACGAATTTAATTAAAACAAAAGTAAAGGGCAGCAAGTAAATTAAGTTGTGAATGAAATATGGATGAACGGATAGCTAAAGGATTCTTCTCCACACATAAATCATATGCATACAAATCGATTTCGAGTTATTCTTCCTATAAACCATCAATAACAATGCCGCAAATTAAGTGTGAATAGCACTAATTAATTGGACTCAGCGACGCAACCAAATTATTCTTCTCAAGTTCCCTAACTATGAAAAGCATGATAGAGATACATCTCAATGATCATTAAGTTCTGTGAAAATCATAACCATTGACAAAGCATTCGTAACTATGAAAAGCATGATACTTCTACCAAGAAGTTACTTAACTCAATCATGACTAGTGACTTTTACTACTTACAAATATAAGTTCATAACGATTAGGAGAAATTCCCTTATATTCTATGTCACAGCTCATCCCAGAGATATGTATTATTTTATTCTCGAGGACGTGAAAGGACGATTTTATCCTTAGATGTTGAAATTGTAGTGTATGTGTGTGACATATTTTGGTACTTGGATGTCATGTTCTTGGTTGGTTGGTGACCACATGGGACACACACACACATACAAACCTCATTCTCTCTCTTCTCTCCCGTGCTCTCTCTCTCAGACTCACTCTCACTCCTCCTTCTTCGTATGGACGAGCACCAAACTCACCCATTCACGAACGGATCGAGATCGTGCTTGGTTGCATTGTCTTCATCTCCTCACAACGAGCTCATCCATACCAGTTTTAGGTATGAAAACCTTCGAAAACCTCGTGAACCAAATCTTCGATTTAAACACTGTTCATGCTAACGTAAAAACATGTGTTTTTGGAAATTCTAAGTCACAGGGAGCTTTGGGAGGCCCTCTAGAGGCTCGGAGAAGTTCGTTGGGTGGTTTTGGATGTCGAAATCGAAAGGTCGAAGCTTGGCCGGTTTTTCTCGAATTTTCCAGGTGAGATCCAGTGGTTTTGAGGCTTGAAAGAGGTACAAATTTATTCTATTCGCCATGCACTTCATTTTGGTATAAAGATCGGGAAAAATGGTGCAAAAATGGCCGAGATATCACGGTTTAAAAATTTCCCAATTTTTCGGCGCCGGCACGGTCGTCGGAGTTCAGAGGTAGGAGACGACGGAATATTCCGACGCCGTCAGTTAGTTTGGACGGATTCTGTTAGGACTTAACTGAATATTCCTCAGTATATTCCTGACGTTGTTGACTGACGCCGTCAGTATGCCTGTTATGTGGCCGAGCGTGGGGGTGCGTATTACTGTGCCTTGGCCGAAGCGTGGCGGCACGTGGGTGGTCGGAAAATTATTCTAAAAATATGGGGATGTTTGTGGAGTTGTGTAGATCACGTTGATATATTCAAACACCCCATTTGAGCATTGTATGAGAAGTTATTAGCTAGTTCTGCCTATGTGCTTTAAATAATGTTTTTATAGTTAATTTGCATATAGGTGAGACTTATCCCGAGGACGAGCACGTTCAAGGGTGACTCGGGGGCTACGATCCTTCGACATACCAGTGAGTGGGCTTTTGGTTTTCAGTACATATTTATATACTTGATATTTTCCTAGAAATATGTGTTTAAATGAAAGTATGCGTTAAATGCCATGCATATGAATTTATATTTCATATATGAATTGGTATATGATGCATTATATATAATTATGGTGATGTGGATGCTTAGGTAAGCTCAGGTGAGTTATGTTTGGTTATGTGAATTATCAATGGTGCGATATGTGATTGAATATTGTTGAGCTCAGAAAACTGCACCTAGGGTGATTGTGATTTAGCTAGAGATATGGCACATGCCTGTTTTTATGTCACCTCCCACACAATATGCTCATATTGGATCCAATTTAGGTGCACAATCCTGTCGTACAGACCATCTTAGGTGATTTCAACTCGTAGGTGACTAGCGACTTATCGCCCAGCTATTATGTGAGAGTAGTATTGAGCATGATTATATTACACCCATTATTGTTGTACAGACCTTTTCATTTGGTTCCGACTCTTGTGCAGTATAGTGCCGTATAGGTCATTGTAGTGACTCCAGCTAGATTGACTTTTGAGCTATGAATTCAGCCATACAAACTACCACAGGGGTTCCGGCTAACATGTTATATTTATATGAAATTATTCTTACCTGAATTGCTTACTCTAGTATATCTTGGCATGGCATACATATGAATATGATTATGTGAAGCATGATTTGAATTGATATAATTATATATATATATATATATATATATATATATATATATATATATATATGTATATGCTTATATCTTGATTCTGGGAAAAATTATACATGTTTTACAGCGAGGGGTTAGATATGTTGATAAATGAAATGGTTTTGTAAAACATTTGTTTTTGCCCACTCACGTTTTCTGTTTTGAACCCCTCAAGGTTTTAGGTAAGCTTGCTGTTGGTGGCCTTGAGGACTTTGGTGGTTTTGACATATCAAAATAATTGTAGGACATCTTATGGAACTGTATAACTAGTACTTGTCCTACTGGACTGCACCTAGACTTTCTATGCTCTGATTTGGAGTACTTACTTTTGTATCTTACTCCTAACACTTCATGTTTTCTAGTAGATTCGGTTTTAAATATTCATATATTTCTTATCTTTATTGCTTCCTCACTGTGCACATGGCTACATCACCCTCATGTGACGGCTAGCAGGCCTTGATCTCGGTCGGGGTGTGTCATTCTAACATCAAATCCCTGCATGCAAACTAAGTATGCATCCTTAATAAATATACTAGAATAAGTTCTCTATAAAGCAGATAAGTAAATCACATTCATGTTTTATGAAACAATAACTGGATGTAATCAATTTATATAAAACATATAATCATGGCTTCGAATTCACCTCTAGTTAAAAAGAAACTTAGTTACACATGTTCATCATAACTGAAAAGAAATCTAAAATAAACATTGAAACTTAAAACAAAGACAGAAAGAGCTCTGAAAATTCTAGCAACTTCAGTGGATGAATGGTAGGCACAGCACACACTAAATTGCTACAGGAATTTTATATATAGGGGGAATGACTAAATCCAAGGAGGAAAGGGATTAGGTGTTCTGAGTTATTTTAGGACTCTCAGAAATAGGTGGGAAGTGTTGGAATGTGATTAGGATTCCTTCTTGTAGGTGGAGATAAGATAAGATAATGTTGGATAAGATAGGATAAGATAAGATAAGATAGGATATGATAATGTTCCTCTCCAACTAGGATTCCTCTTTCTTTTGTAATTCCTTGCCTTCCAAGCCTCAACTTTAATTTCTCCAGATTTTAGCACATGTTTAACACCTCTTAAACACCAAAAACATCCAGCCCATATGATATACACGCATGTTATCCAATCCAAGTTCAACACTGCCCTAAATTGCTCCATTTAGCTATTTATTGTCATCTTTACCAATTGGACCTACAATAATACAAAAATACTTTAAATTACCAAAATAAATGGAAATTAACTAAGTAAATGCAAAGAAATAAGATAACAAAGTCGCATAAATATGCTCCTATCAGAGTTCATGACTTAAGTGGTACCCCTCGCAATTTTATATATTGAATGAGCGTTTGTGAGAATTTATGAAACCAACAATTATGTTGAATGAATGTTTATGACAATTTATGAAACAAACCCTTATTTCTTAATATCCTTCCTATGGAGCAAAAAATAATCCTAAAAATCATGGAGGTGACATGTGGATTTTTGGTCTAGAAGGACGAGATTACCCTCGAGGCACACCGGGATTCCCACATGCATGCAACGGACAATAACAGCTTAATCAAGGAAGAGTCAAATGTGGTCTTTACGGAATTTATTAAAATTCCTCTCATCAGTCCTCATTGATTTTATTTAATAAGGTAACCTCCAAACTTCTTATTTAATTAGGGAATAATTGTTATGATAATTGCAAGATATTATTTCACATAATATCTTGCAATTATTCATCATTACCACCAAATATGGTTGGCCACTCTCCACCCATAGAGCCCGCCACCCTCCTAGTCATTTGCTACCCACAAACTCCTAAATACATTATTTTCAGAATTCTAACTTTGGCATTGGATATTTTTCAGCTAAAGCCCCCTCCCCCCAATTCATCATGGGCACGAGAGGCTTTTGGCCTTAATTGAAGGTGTTATTATTTTGTAGGTGCATTTTTGTCAAAGGAAGAGATGGTAGAAATTTGCTTCCACAAATTGGTGTTTTCATAGAGAGTTTGATTCACACGCTCAAAGAAGCATTCAAAGTTTCTCATTTCTCATTCGTTTGTAAATTTTTCGTACGTTCTTATTCCTAGAATTTATTTAATTCTTTAAATAAACATAAGAGAAATATACAATGGTTTAAAATTCAGAAACCACGACAAACAGAACTTCCTACGTTCAAAGATCCGGATCAAATGATGGAGGTCGAATGTAGCCCTACCACGACAATCCACGAGGCTCAACGTTTTGGCAAGAGGAACAACTTTGCCACCACGGAGCACCATCACCATGGTAGCCACGACAACCACCATGGTGGTAGGCATAAAAGCACACCACAAAGTAGCACACAAATATCCTATTAATTTTCCTTATTAACACTAGGATTTGTCAATTGTAGCATATGAAAATAAGGGTCTTTCCCGCAGAAGATTGTTTTATCTAACTACTTAAAATGTCACAAAAACTAGTTGTTATTCCTACTGACCAGCCACCAAAAAATAATTATTAGACTGACTTACATTGGTCTAAAGTCTATGAAAGTTTATATGAAAATACTAGACACACAGGACGACAGTCTCACAAATTTTTGGGATTTTTGGAGTTGATTTGCTATTTAAATTAAATCGTACAAAAACAGTACAGAAACAGATTTTGAGTAGATCACAAGTTTGAGAAAAACGAGTTAGGGGAATTGTTATCCACCACCAAATAATCATGCAAACATGTTATGTTTCATTCAAATTCCTTTTATTTCCGGATGACGATGCTCAAGTTGGCTCAATGTTAGAACACAACCTATTACTCTTTCTTACGTAGTATGTTAAGAGAATGGCGTTTTCAACTTAACGTAGTCCCTAGCATGCAATCTAGAATGGCATGTTCATAGATTTAACAAGTAGAAATCATTAAGAACGAAAAGAGTTTGAGTCATCACAAGGCATGGTAAGTACTGGCATTGTCTTACTTATCCTAGAAATTGGTTCACATGTTAATCGCAATTAACAAGTACTACTCTAGAACATATGTAGGTCCTCATTCAATAAGGGCAGGCATACATATATTCATAGCATTTGAATCCTAAATATGCTTACTAAGTATGCATCCATAGAAAACATATAAAGAATTCATCACTGACATAAGTAGTAAACCAATTTTCATCAATTCATAAAAGCAATTCAATGAAATGTCATAACAAACTTGCAATCATATTAGGGGCTTCAAAACAGCCCCTAACTACTTAAAATTTAGTTACACATAATTCACAAATTAAACCAAAAGTAAAACATGGGTTTGAGAAGATAAAACCAAGAAAAATAGAGTGAAGCTTTGCTCTCTGCCGTGCTTCTGCTGCACCTCTTCCTGCGCACTGCCTTCTGTCCTTCTGCTCCCGTCAGTCCTTCCCTTTTCTCTCTACCCCCTGTTGCGCATCAGTCTCTCCACTCCCCTTTATTTTCTGTTTTTTTTTCTTCTTTCTCCGCACAGTTTTCTATGTTTCCCCTATCCTCGCACGTTTGCTCTCTGTCAGTCTCCCCTCTCTCTCTTCTTATTTCCGTTTCTTTCTTTCTGCCGTCACCTTCATTCTCCACTTCCTTTTATTCTTTTATTCTTTTTCTTCCTGCGCACTCCACTTCCTTCCTTTCAATTATATTTTTCGTCCGTGCTCTCCCACTCTTATCTTCTTTTCTTTCTGCCCTCCACTGCTTCTTATTCTTTTATTCTTTGTCTTTCGTGCTCTCCCACTTCTCTCTTTCTCCTCAGTGTTATCCTCTCTGTCCGTTCTTTATGCCCTGTCTCCCATTTCTCATTCTTTTATTCTGCCTTCTTTTATTTTGTTTTCTTTCTGCCAGTGTGCTCCCCCCACTTAAGCCTTAAGATGTATTTTATTGTAGTGGTATTGTAGTGGTCTGCAACTTTGGATAAAGAGAATTGAAACCGGTATATTCTGGACCCATCTGCACATAATAACGGACTGGATTAGGTTCAATTATACAAAAAACAAAGTGTCATGTCTCTTTCTTTTTATTTTTCTCCACTTTGCTTGAAATTAATCCTAAAACAAATTTAACTGCATATTAACACAAGGTAAGGTAAAATGCCACAATTTTAACACAAAAACATCACAAAGACTTTAGAAATGGATGGTATAAATGCATGAAATATATGAGTGATCAAATACCCCTAAACTTACATTTTTGCTAGTCCTCTAGCAAAACAAAACACAAAACAAAACCACTCAACTAAGACTAGATTTAACAACTTAGTAGCCAACTTATCAATGTCGATTTCAGAGATAAGTGCTAATCATGAAACAAACAACCAAAAACTAAGCAAAAGCTCAAAACATCATCCACTAGTTAACCAAATTTCCTTCAAACAAAACGTTCAAAAGCCATGTGTGAGCTAGCCATGTCAATGCAATTCCAAGCTCCTTTAAATCATCATATGCAAACATGTGAGTTTCTCACAAGACATACGCTCATTCACTCATAAGTTTTGGTTAATGTGTTTCACTCAAGTGATCTCATTGTACATGCCGCCATATGCTTGCTTGTCCACCTAACTCGCTTATCAATATTTAAGTAATACCTTGGATCAATAGGACTTTATTACGGTTGTAATGGGGCTACAGGTGATAGGCTAATGAAAGAAAGGATATGGAAATAAAAAATTTTGAGAAAGTACACTTTGGTAGTTTTCCAACACCTCAATATCACACCACCTCAAATTGAAAGCAAAATAATAAAACCTCGAGCACCAGTTACTCCCCAAATTCAACTTCAAAAGGAAATTTATACTCTGTAGACATATTTTCAACAAATCAACACTTTCCAATTTTCATATATTTCAATAATTTTTTTTTTTTTTATTTTGTTGAATGAAAGAAACAAATCTGCAAAAGCTACATCACCCATCAAATTCACATTTCATTGTAATACACATGCTCCATCCATCTTTTTACATAAATGAAACCCCCAAAAGCACAAACCATGTAATACTTTCTCAAAACAATAAGGAATCGATTTTTGTGTATGGGCTCAACTCCAATATTGGAGCAAGGTAAAGAGATGTGGCTAACAAAGAAATGGCTTAGTGAAAGGCTCAATGGGCTACTACAGATAAACATAGCATATAAGGTAGGCATGAAAGGCTCAAACGATCCAAAGATGGCCTATATCACTTCCAAGTTATTACATGAATTGATTAATGAATCGAGTAGTATAAAGCAAGTTCTAGAGATACATGTACAGTGAGATCACACGCACAAGAAGGAATGAGATTGATGCATAATTGTTCAATCATGTATAGGCTCAAAAACTCACAAGGTTTACATAATCTCACATGATTCACATATGAAACGCTAAATCATGCTCAAGTTTCACATTGACAAGACTAGGCACATTTATTTTTCAAGTTGACTTCTGGAAATCACCGTTAACACAAAGACAACGAAAAGAACTTAGACTTCTTGAAAGTAAGAAGGAAATTAAGATCAAATCTCATCATTGAATTGAGAAGTAGCTACAAACAACAATAAAAATGCAAAAACTTTTTTTTTAGTTTTTTTTTTTAGTAAATAAACTAACGAAATATATTTCCACCCCCAAACTTAATTATAACATTGTCCCCAATGATAATGAAAGGAATTTTTGAACAATAAGACATAAAAATGGAAGGAAAGAAATATAAAATGAAATAAAGACACATAAAGAAAAGGAAAGAACACACCAATTTGTGTAGGCAAGGAGAGCAAATGTGTGAGTAACCCGTGGGATTAAAATCAGACTCCTTCTGCTGGGTTGATTTGATTGCTCAGTCTGCATTCTTCTCTGCTTGTTTCTTCTGCACCGCGGGCAGGCACAAGGTAGCTGTGTTGGTCTGTTTCTTTCTTCAATCTTTCCAAGTGCCCACCTGTTGCTTTCTTTCTCCTTGTCCCTAGCTGAGGATGAATTGGCAAATTGTCTCCACATGCTTCGAGGTATCATTTTCAATTCCCTTATCTATTCCCCAGGCAGATGTGGTAGACGAAGAGGAAGCACAAGATGATGAAGATGAGTACTCGAGAGCAAGGCTAGGTAAGTAATCAGGAAGGGGTTCCAGGCAGTTGGCTCCAGATCGGAAGATTAATACCAAGTGCTGGCTGATTGCTCTCTTTCTCCTTGTTGTAAAACAAAGACAAGGAGAAGGACAGGGAGAAAGCATGATATGAGATACTCTTGCTTTCAACCTTCATGATATGAAATACTTTTGCTTTGGATGGGTTGTTTGCAGAGGTACCCCAAGGAATAAGGAACACTGAGTGACTCGAGAGGGTTTGTTGGAAAGGCATTCTCGGAGATGATGGAAGGTTATGTATGTCTTCCTTGCCATGAAGGGTGAAGGTCGACATTTATAGGAAATAATAACCAGTACTGTTCTTTTACTCTTGTCGGCAACCATTAGATGATGGAACAGTAAACTTCACGTGTTTTCTACTTTACCAGAGATCTTCGACAGATTGCCCGTAATTTTTGCAAAGCAGACTCTGCATGTGACAAATGTTGACACGTCTGGAAAAGCAGATGCCTCTTCGAAATCTGGAATTGCCTCTTCGAAATCTGAGCTCTGTCGAGTGCAGAGGTTGCATGTGACGAGTGCGGACAAATCTGGAACAAAGGACGGCCCGTGGTTTCTAAGTAAGCTCAGCTTTTGAGAAAGCTAGCGCCTCTTTGATTTTTTTAGGTGGCCTCTTCGATTTCTGAGCTCGCCTCTTCGATCTCTGAAATCCCATCGCGTGCTGATTTTTATAGAGGTATGCAGGATGTTTAAAGCACACTTGAATTTTTGCCTGTAAAAACTCCCTCTTTGCATTTCTACGATCTTGACTTGTCCGACCTCTTCTTTCTTTAACACCTCTAAAAAATGTTTGGCCCTTCCGACCGTCGTTTTGACTTGAACCTTGGTGAAGAGGCAGCTCCGCCTTCTCCAGACAACATATGGCGCCCATCCTTCATATCCCCTACTGGTCCCCTTACCGTTGGGGATTCGATGATGAAGAATGATATGACAGCTGCGGTGGTGGCTAGGAACCTTGTCACTCCCAAAGATAACAGACTACTCGACAAACGGTCTGATGAGTTGGCTGTTAAGGAATCTCTGGCTCTCAGTGTGCAGTGTGCAGGTTCCGTGTCCAATATGGCCCAACGCCTATTTGCCTGAACCCGTCAAGTTGAATCATTGGCGGCTGAAGTGATGAGTCTCAAGCAGGAGATTAGAGGGCTTAAGCATGAAAATAAACAATTGCACAGGGTCGCACATAATTATGCTACAAACATGAAGAGGAAGATTGACCAGATGCAGGAATCTGATGGTCAGATTTTACTTGATCATCAACGGTTTGTGGGTTTGTTCCAACAACATTTGCCTTCGTCTTATGGGGTTGTACCGCGTAGTGAAGCTCCAAATGATCAACCTCTGATGCCTCCTCCTTCTTGGGCTCCGCCGTCTGTTGAAGCTCCGCCGACTACTGAGACTTCTCCTAAGCAGCCTTTGTGAAGGCTCCCTCTTGTATTTATATGCTTAATGTTCCTTTCGTTTTTATGAATGTAAAAATACCTTGCAAGAAGTTGTGGTAGAGATTGCAAAATCATTACCTGCATAAAGGAACAAAAGTAGGACTTAAACACAAAAACCATAAAACAAGAGAAAAACAGAACAAGAAAATTTAAAATTATTCAAAATAAAGATGAAAGATAGAAAGCTTGGGTTGCCTCCCAAGAAGCGCTTTCTTTAACGTCTTGCAGCCGGACGGTACCAAGAGTAATCATCCAAAGGGAACTGGTTCTTGAAGAGGTACAACCTCCACATCATGCTCCACAAAAGACTCGTAATATGGCTTGAGTCTATGCCCATTCACTTTGAACACGTATCCGGTCTTTGCACTTTGGATTTCCACTGCACCATGAGGAAAAATATTTGTTATAACAAATGGACCAACCCATCGAGAACGAAGCTTACCTGGAAATAACTGAAGGCGAGAATTAAATAGAAGAACTTTCTGTCCAATGACAAAGCTCTTCCTTAAGATCATCTTGTCATGAAATGCCTTTGATTTCTCCTTGTATATTCGACTAGACTCGTATGCATCATTCCAGATTTCGTCTAACTTATTTAATTGAAGCTTCCTTTGCTTTCCGGCAACACTCATGTCCATGTTGTAGGCTTTGATCGCCCAACAAGCTTTGTGCTCTAACTCTACTAGAAGACGGCATGGTTTCCCATAAATTAATCGAAATGGGGACATTCCAATAGGGGTCTTATAGGCAGTCCTATAAGCCCACAATGCATCATTCAGACGCATGCTCCAATCCTTCCTACTAGGACTCACAGTTTTCTCCAAAATTTGCTTCACCTCACGATTTGATACTTCTGCTTGACCGCTAGTTTGCGGATGATAAGGTGTAGACACCTTATGTGTGACATTGTACTTCCTAAGCAACGCTTCAAATGTTCGATTGCAAAAATGACTCCCTCCATCGCTAATGATTGCTCTAGGTATTCCAAATCTTGCAAAGATGTTACTCTTAATAAAATCTGAAACAACTTTTGAATCATTAGTTTTGGTGGCTTTTGCTTCCACCCATTTAGAAACATAATCCACAGCCAATAAAATGTAAAGAAAACCATTTGAAGATGGAAAAGGTCCCATGAAATCAATGCCCCACACATCAAAGATTTCAACAACCAAAATAGGGGTTTGTGGCATTTGATTTCTTGGGCCCAAGTTACCTGTTCGTTGACAACGATCACATGTTGCACAAAACTCGTTCGCATCCTTAAACAAACTAGGCCAATAAAAACCACTCTCTAACACCTTCAGGGCTGTCCTCTTTGCTCCAAAATGGCCACCACATGCATAAGAATGACAAAAAGTTAGAATAGATTTAAACTCAGATTCAGGGACACACCTTCTAATCAATTGATCAGTGCAATATTTCCACAAATAAGGATCATCCCACTCGTAGTATTTAGCGGTTTTGACAAGCTTATCTTTTTTAGCACGTGTAAAATCATCCGGAATCTTTTTGATGACCTTATAATTGATAATATCTGCATACCAAGGGTCAGTAATCTTTAATGAAAACAGTTGCTCATCCAGAAAACTTTCACGTAAAGGGATGAGATCCTCCTCCGTGTTTGAATGCACAAGTCGGCTAAGATGATCTGCTACAACATTCTCACTCCCTTTCTTATCCTTGATCTCCAAGTCAAACTCTTGAAGCAGAAGTATCCATCGAATGAGTCCTGGTTTTGCATCTTTTTTTATGAGTAGATACTTCAAAGCTGCATGGTCAGAAAACACAATAACTTTAGTCCCAATCAGATAAGATCTAAATTTTTCTAAAGCAAATACAACAGCTAGAAGCTCCTTCTCTGTTGTTGAATAATTCAACTGTGCATCATTGAGTGTTCGAGATGCATAATAGATGACATGTGGCAATTTGTTGACACGCTGCCCTAGAACTGCACCAACAGCATAGTCTGAAGCATCGCACATTAACTCAAAAGGTAAACTCCAATCTGGTGGCATGATTACAGGAGCCGTGGATAACAACTCCTTAAGCTTATTGAATGCTACCACACACTCTTCATTCATATCAAATGTTACATCCTTTTGAAGTAAACGACACAAGGGTCTAGAAATCATTGAGAAGTCCTTCATAAACCTACGGTAGAAACCTGTATGTCCAAGAAAAGAACGAACCTCCCTGACAATAGTAGGGATGAGTAAAGAACTAACAAGTTCTACTTTAGATTTATCAACTTCAATTCCCTTTTCAGATATGATATGCCCTAGAACTAATCCATGCGAAACCATGAAATGACATTTTTCCCAATTTAACACTAGATTAGTTTCTTGACAACGTTTTAAAACTAGGGACAGATTATGTAGACATGTATCAAAAGAATCACCATAAACTGAAAAATCATCCATGAACACTTCAATTATTTTCTCAATCATATCAGAAAAGATACTTACCATACACCTCTGAAATGTGGCAGGGGCGTTGCACAGTCCAAACGGCATCCTCCGGTATGCAAATGTGCCAAATGGACATGTGAAAGTCGTCTTTTCTTGATCCTCCGGAGCAACTGCAATTTGATTATACCCAGAATAGCCATCAAGAAAACAATAATGAGAATGACCAGCTAGCCTTTCTAACATTTGATCAATGAATGGGACTGGAAAGTGATCCTTGCGTGTGGTGCTATTTATCTTTCGATAGTCTGTACAGACTCTCCAACTATTTTGCACACGTGTAGGCATTAGCTCATTAGCTTCATTCTTAACAACTGTGACTCCAGATCGTTTAGGGACTACTTGAATAGGGCTTACCCACTTGCTATCCGAAATAGGATATATGATGCCAACATCAAGAAGTTTGATAACCTCTTTTTTTACGACTTCCATCATGAGTGGGTTTAAACGGCGTTGAGCTTCCCTTGTTGGTTTTGCACCTTCTTCCAGCAAAATCCTATGCATACATGTAGCTGGATTTATACCTTTGATATCTGCAATGCTCCAAGCTATGGCAGTTTTGTGATCCTTCAGTACCCGGATCAGTTTCTCCCCCTCTTCTGCTGTCAGTTGTGACGATATGATGACTGGTAATGTTTCATCCTTTCCCAAAAATGCATACTTCAAATGTTTAGGGATCGGTTTCAGCTCCAATTTAGGTGCCTGAATCACAGAAGGAAGAGTTTTTTCGTTAGAAGTAGGAAGAGAAATAAAATAGGAAGAACACTTACCACGAATTGGTGAAAGAGACTCAAGAGAAGCCACTGTTTGGATTAATTCTTCTTCAATGTGCTGTGAATAATTAAAATTTCCATGTGTAATGCTATGCACTAATGCCTTTTCTAAATTATCTTGTCCCACACCTTCATTAAAACAATCCTGCACAAAATAGTCAAACACATCAATAGACAAACAAGATTCTAATTCACTAGGATACCTCATAGCATTGAAGATTCTGAACTTGACGCTTTCCCCATCAATTTCCATGGTTAAGGTACCATCGTAGACATCAATCTTCATCTGTGCTGTTCTAAGGAATGGTCTTCCCAATATAAGAGGAAGTGCAGTAGGCATAGGATCATGTTCCATCTCAAGAACAAAAAAGTCAACGGGAAAAATGAGCTCATTCACTTGCATAAGTACATCCTCCAATAGGCCTTTGGGATATCTATTTGAACGATCTGCCAACTGGATTACTACCTTTGTTTCCTTCACGTCTCCAAGGTTCAATGACTCATACACCGAATATGGCATCAGATTGATGGATGCCCCCAAATCACACAATGCTCTCCCAAACTCTTTGCCTCCAATTACACATGGAATGGTAAAGCTACCGGCATCTTTCAACTTCGGTGGCAGCTTTATCTGCAAAACAGCTGATACTTCCTCGCTTAATGCCACAGTTTCTTGATCATTGAATCTCCTCTTGTTCGTACAAAGCTCTTTAAGGAACTTTGCATACTTGGGCACTTGTTTATTAGCATCTAAAAGAGGTAAGTTCACTTGGACTTTCCAGAAAGTATCCAAAATTTTCTTATCAGTTTGCTCTTTCTTAGACTTCATAAACCTACGAGGAAAAGGAATAGGGACACATGAGTTAAATGAATTTTGAACTTCTTTACTTACCTTATCATAATCTTTTTCGTTCAATTCTGTATCTTTAGGAGACTTTTCAGTTTCTATTGAAGCCTCATCTTGCTCAAGATTCTTGGTTTGTAGCTCCCCTTGTTCAATTGTGTCTTTTCTAGTCCTCTTTTGCATCCTCGGCTGCTCAAAAACTTCTTTTCCACTCCTTAAAGTCACAACATTCATCTGCTCCGCATTTGGATTCACCACGGTTTGGCTAGGCAACCTTCCTGGTTGGTGTTGTTGCCCCATTAAACTTGCTAACTGACTCATTTGGCGCTCAAGGTTTTCAATTGCTTTGTCTGTTTTCTGTTGATGAGATTGAGTAGAGTTAGCTAAAGAAGCAATTAAATCCTCAAGAGACTTACTTGGAGCTTGTTGTTGTTGAGGCTGAAATGGTGCCTGCGGTCTTGCTTGAAAGAAGCCAGGCGGACGGTTATAGTTGTGGGGAACAGATTGTTGTCCTTTGTCTTGATTGTTCCACTTTAAGTGTGGATGATCGCGCCATCCTGCATTATAGTTGTTGGAATAGGGATCATACTTTTGCCTTTGTTGCCCTTGAAATCCTCCTAATGCATTAGCTTGCTCAAGACCACCTTGATCCATCAACGAAGGGCACATGTCCGTGGCATGTCCCATCATTGAACATACACCACACACCTGTTTTGGAGCCACCATAACCTATTGCACAAGATTAGTCAAGTTAGCTAATTGTAATTCAATACTAGAATTAACACTTACCTCGTTAACTTTCTTAAGAGGTAGCTCATCTCTCCCTCTAAATTGTCGTGTGTTGCCAGCAATGTTCTTTAGTAATGCCTTAGCATTTATTGGTGTCTTGTCCATGAATGCTCCTCCACTTGCTGCATCAAGCATTACACGATCAGTACCATACAATCCCTCATAAAAGTATTGTATTAGTAAATGCTCTGAAATCTGATGGTTAGGACAAGATGCAACCAAATGTGTGAACTGCTCATAGTAATCTCCAAAGGGCTTTCCATGTTGTTGTCGGATTGCACATATGTCTTTCCTTATGCTTGCAGCTTTTGTGGCCGGAAAATATTGCTCCAAGAATGCTTGCTTCACCTGGTTCCATGTGTTCATTGATCCCGAAGGTAAATTGTAAAGCCACTCCTTTGCCTTAGCTTCTAATGTAAATGGGAATGCCCTCAACTTGACTTGCTCCTCATCCACATTTGCTGGTCTCATTCCTGAGCATATCATGTGAAACTCCATGAGATGCTTGTTGGCATCCTCTGTTGAGAAGCCATGGAACTTAGGCAAGTAGTGAATCATGCCGGACTTAAGCTCAAATCCTCCTTCTGCATTTGGATATGTGATGCACAATGGTTGTTGATCCGTATTTAGCATTGCCAAATCCCTCAATGTACGGTTATCAGCCATGCCTTCTTGTGGTTCTTCCTCCTCTTCCGAACTTAAATGTGGTGGAGAAGATGGTGGTAAAGATACCGATGCACACTTTTGCTTGATTTTTCTCTGAAGCTTTCGAAATGTTCGTTCAATCTCTGGATCGTAGGAAGCTAGATCAATGCTCTTAGACTTTCGAGTATGCATGTACTACAAAGAGTACCTGAAATAAAAACAAAAACAATAATTGGACAAGAAAAGAAAACAATAGAAAAATAAGTAATTTAGAAATAACAATCCCCGGCGACACGGCGCCAAAATTTGGTAGGCATAAAAGCATACCACAAAGTAGCACACAAATATCCTATTAATTTTCCTTATTAACACTAGGATTTGTCAATTGTAGCATATGAAAATAAGGGTCTTTCCTGCAGAAGATTGTTTTATCTAACTACTTAAAATGTCACAAAAACTAGTTGCTGTCCCTACTGACCAGCCATCAAAAAATAATTATTAGACTGACTTACACTGGTCTAAAGTCTATGAAAGTTTATATGCAAATACTAGACACACAGTACGACAGTCTCACAAATTTTTGGGATTTTTGGAGTTGATTTGCTATTTAAATTAAATCGTACAAAAACAGTACAGAAACAGATTTTGAGTAGATCACAAGTTTGAGAAAAACGAGTTAGGGGAATTGTTATCCACCACCAAATAATCATGCAAACATGTTATGTTTCATTCAAATTCCTTTTATTTCCGGATGAAGATGCTCAAGTTGGCTCAATGTTAGAACACAGCCTATTACTCTTTCTTACGTAGTATGTTAAGAGAATGGCGTTTTCAACTTAACGTAGTCCCTAGCATGCAATCTAGAATGGCAAGTTCATAGATTTAACAAGTAGAAATCATTAAGAATGAAAAGAGTTTGAGTCATCACAAGGCATGGTAAGTACTGGCATTGTCATACTTATCCTAGAAATTGGTTCACATGTTAATCGCAATTAACAAGTACTACTCTAGAACATATGTAGGTCCTCATTCAACAAGGGCAGACATACATATATTCATAGCATTTGAATCCTAAATATGCTTACTAAGTATGCATCCATAGAAAACATATAAAGAATTCATCACTGACATAAGTAGTAAACCAATTTTCATCCATTCATAAAAGCAATTCAATGAAATGTCATAACAAACTTGCAATCATATTAGGGGCTTCAAAACAGCCCCTAACTACTTAAAATTTAGTTACACATAATTCACAAATTAAACCAAAAGTAAAACATGGGTTTGAGAAGATAAAACCAAGAAAAATAGAGTGAAGCTTTGCTCTCTGCCGTGCTTCTACTGCGCCTCTTCCTGCGCACTGCCTTCTGTCCTTCTGCTCCCGTCAGTCCTTCCCTTTTCTCTCTACCCCCTGTTGCGCATCAGTCTCTCCACTCCCCTTTATTTTCTGTTTTTTTTTCTTCTTTCTCCGCACAGTTTTCTGTGTTTCCCCTGTCCTCTCACGTCTGCTCTCTGTCAGTCTCCCCTCTCTCTCTTCTTATTTCCGTTTCTTTCTTTCTGCCGTCACCTTCATTCTCCACTTCCTTTTATTCTTTTATTCTTTTTCTTCCTACGCACTCCACTTCCTTCCTTTCAATTATATTTTTCGTCCGTGCTCTCCCACTCTTATCTTCTTTTCTTTCTGCCCTCCACTGCTTCTTATTCTTTTATTCTTTGTCTTCTGTGCTCTCCCACTTCTCTCTTTCTCCTCAGTGTTATCCTCTCTGTCCGTTCTTTATGCCGTGTCTCCCATTTCTCATTCTTTTATTCTGCCTTCTTTTATTTTGTTTTCTTTCTGCCCGTGTGCTCCCCCCACTTAAGCCTTAAGATGTATTTTATTGAAGTGGTATAGTAGTGGTCTGCAACTTTGGATAAAGAGAATTGAAACCGGTATATTCTGGACCCATCTGCACATAATAACGGACTGGATTAGGTTCAATTATACAAAACACAAAGTGTCATGTCTCTTTCTTTTTATTTTTCTCCACTTTGCTTGAAATTAATCCTAAAACAAATTTAACTGCATATTAACTCAAGGTAAGGTAAAATGCCACAATTTTAACACAAAAACATCACAAAGACTTTAGAAATGGATGGTATAAATGCATGAAATATATGAGTGATCACATGGTAGTGGGGAGTGGGACAGCTTCATGGCAACAAGACCATTACGCCACAACCCAATAGGCGCAAGCCCTAAAGGTACCCCAGCTTGTTGCCATTGCAACAACCTAAACCCAAGAGCAAATCCAGGCCCAAACACTAGCAGCTGCAAACTGGCATGCCCAAGCCAACGTAACAAAGCAGTGCCAAGCCTAGGCCTACGCCACACAGCAGCAATGGCCAGCGCCAATCCAATCTATACGATCCCACATCTATGTCAAGCCAGCTGGAGTCGCGACTCAGCTTGAGACCAACGTACTCTAAACCTTGCACAAAGCCAATGCACTATCAGCCCAAGGCCAAGCAAGCTTGATCACACCACGCCCACACCTCCCATAAGTGGCTCAGCCCACTTCTGCGGCTTAACCCGCTCTCACGATACAATATATGTTCAACCGTCTCGACTTTAGATTTCTAGACTGACAATTTAACTGAAGGGGTTTTTACCCTTATTTTATGAAGATTTAACATATCGCGACTCAAAATTTTCACCTAAAGTCCACTACACTTCTACCACCCATGTAGAAACTTACAATACAAGCTTTTTCATCTTGCATGGCGAATAGATGACCTTGGTGAATCAGCTTTTGCATTGTACCGAGATGAATGGTGCCTCAGACGTAGTGTCCCTAAGCAGGACAAGGGCAGAAAATGACCCCTTCCGGTATCATCCCAGCAAGCAGCCTTTTGACCAACCATGAAACGAGCGTTATTGCAGTGTACATTCCTGCCTCATTGGAATAACATATACTTTCACCGTAGCATGGAAAAGCGTGCACTCCTGATTAGGCCCACAGACTAGCATACATTCACGATTGAGGCCACATTCCAATAATCAACAAGGACAACCTTCTAGGCAAAAGTGTTCATTCGTGACTAAGCCCGCAAGGAGCATCTTCCACCTCACATCTGAGTAGGTAGCATAGCGGACAAAGAGAAACAATTACTCAATTTGGCTTAAGTTTAACCGGTAGCCTACGAGTAACCCGCTCGCCTGCCATGAACTTACCACATGCACTACAGACGCAACTTAGACAAACCGAGTGTGGATGCAAATTTATTCCTCTTTGATCTTGGACAAATTTGCACCTACAAAACAATTAACACCTTAGGTTAAGGCCAAGAGCCTCACGCGCCCATGATGAATGGGGGGGCTTTGGTTGAAGAACCTCCGATGTCAAAATTAGAATTTAAAGAGAATGAGTGTTTAGAGAATTTTGGGATTTTTGCCAAAGTCATCACATTCCTAAGTTCCACGGGATGCCCATGGAAGATCCTAATAAACACTTGAAGGAGTTTAAGGTTGTTTGCTCGAGCATGACCCCTGTGAACGTTGATGGGAGCATTCTAAAAATGAAGGTCTTTCCCTTTTCTCTCTTAGAAAAGGCTAAAGATTGGTTGTATGAGCTAGCCCCCGGAACTGTCACATCATGGGAGAGTATGAAACGGGCATTTTTGGAGAAGTTTTTCCCAACCTCTCAAGTCATTTTACTACGCAAAAGGATTAGTGGCATTCAGCAAAACCAAGGTGAATCTTTTCCCACTTACTATGAGCGTTTTAAAACCCTTGTTGCTTCATGTCCGCATCACAAGATGAAATAGGAGCTTCTTCTTCAATATTTCTACGAAGGGCTTCTACCAATTGAATGCCAAATGCTAGATGCCTCAGTGGATGAGCTTTGGTGGACAAAACACCCATGGCTGCCAAGACCTTAATTGCTAACCGAGCATTGAATGCTCAACAATATGAAGGCATTGATGGACACCCCACGGAAGCAAGTGAATGAGGTAAGTTTCACATCCAACATTCAATCGCAATTAGCTAATCTTACTTCCATTATGTCTCAAATGCCCGAAAGAATGAGGATGAAAGAACCAAGTGTATGTGGTGTGTGTTCTATCCAAGGACATGCCTCTGAAAAGTGCCCGCAATTGATTGAAAATGGTGGATGGGAAAGTGCCAATGCAATTGGATTTCAAGGCCAAAACCAGCCAAGGAACGATCCATATTCTAATACGTACAATCCAGGTTGGAGAGACCATCCAAATTTCAGGTGGAGGGAGACACAACAACCCCAACAACAAGGAGGCTTTACGCAGCAACCTCCGGGCTTCTATACCAAGCAATACACACCAACACAAGCCCCACAACAACCTATCCAAAATACCTCAGGTACATTTTTAGATAATGAGACACTTCTTAAGTTACTCACCAATTTGTCTCAGGGGCAAGAAAATCAAGCCAAAGCAATGCAAAACCAAGAAAAAAGGGTGGACCAAATGGAGAAGCAAATTGGGCAGATTGCGGAGTTTGTAGGACAATTCAGAGAGCAAGGTAAGTTGCCTAGTTCAACTGTTGTCAACCCGAAGAGAGGATTCGAATCTGCAAAAGCCATAAGTTTGCGAAGTGGAAAACAAGTTGGATCTAATCCCGAACCGTCTAATTCACGTTCCAATGAGGTTGAAAAGTTGATAATTGAAGAGGAGGAGCAAAGCACCCCCACGGAAAGGGTGGAAACACCTTTGCCGCAGGCCCCAAAAGCTCTTAAACCATCCAATTCGGCCAACAAAGGTAAGGAAGTTCCAATTTTGATTAATTCTAACGTTGTTCCTCCAAATGTACCCTTTCCTCGTAGGTTTATGCAATCAAAGAAGGAGGAGGCTGAAAAGGATATTTTGGAAACGTTTAGAAAAGTTCAAGTTAATATACCACTTTTGGATGCAATTAAGCAAGTTCCAAGGTATGCTAAGTTTTTAAAAGAACTTTGCACAACTAGGAAGAGAATTTCGAGCAAGAAGGTTGTCAAGGTAAGTGAAAATGTCTCAGCTGTTTTACAACCTAAACTGCCCACTAAATGCAAGGATTCGAGAAGTTTTACCATTCCTTGTGTAATTGGTAATACTCATTTTGAATCGGCCATGTTAGACTTAGGTGCATCTATAAATATCATGCCTTATTCAATCTATGCATCTATGCACTTAGGCGAATTGAAAAATGATGGTGTGATTATACAATTGGCCGATCATTCTAATGCCTATCCAAAAGGAGTTTTGGAAGATGTTTTAGTGCAGGTCAATCACTTAATATTTCCGGCGGATTTCTACGTGCTTGAAATGGACGAGTTGGACCACTCCCCTACATTGCCCATCCTCCTTCGACGGCCATTCATGAAAACGGCTCAAACCAAGATTGATGTAGCCAAAGGATCAGTAACTATGGCATTTCGTGGTGATATGATTAGCTTTAATATTCCTGAATCTGTTGAGAATACTAATGATGTTCGTTTTTGTTGTGCCATTGATGTGATTGAAAATATAGTGCAGAAACGTTCAACACTAATAAAAAAGAAAGTACGTCGAACCACCATCGAGGAGGAAATTGGAGTGAACAACAAAGAGTGCACGACCACACCTCTCAAAACCCCAATTCTCACCGAGAGCAATCCTTGTGCATTTGTTGATAGTGCTGCAACTTCATTGCAGCACATTGGTACGTCACCTAACCCAATTTCAATTCCCATTTTAACTAATAAGTTGTTACCTTCTATGGTGCAGGTACCTAATCGAATGCAAGGTAGTAGGGAAGATTACATCGATTGTTGGAAGCAACACACCAAAATCAGGAAGGACTACTATCTGGTTCCGTTCAAGGATTCAATGTGTGAGCACTTTGAGGAGCATGTCGTGAAGAATGTACCCCTCCATGCCGTGGGCCCTGTACAAGCTTAAATGGAGGTATCGTCCAGCTGGAAGACGTTAAAGCAAGCGCTTCTTAGGAGGCAACCCATGTATTCAAATAAGGAAGATTTTTTAATTGCTCCACAATCAGTTTTGCGTTTCTAAAAACCTTCTCATTTCTGTAGTTTTATTTTGCCATGATTGTCATTTTTATTTGTTGCTTGTTTAATTGTTTTTGGTGTGGGTTTATTTTTGAAATACTGAAAGTTATGGAAGGTATTTTTACATTCATTAAAAAAAAGGAACATATAGCAGATAAATACAAAAGGGAGCCTTCACAAAGGCTGCTTAGGAGAAGTCTCAGCAGTCGGCGGAGCCCCAGAAGGAGGAGGCATCAGAGGTTGATCATTTGGAGCTTCAATACGCGGTACAGCCCGAGAAGACGAAGGCAAATGCTGTTGGAACAAACCCACAAACCTTTAATGATCAAGTAAAATCTGACCATCAGATTCCTGCATCTGGTCAATGTTCCTCTTCATGTTTGTAGCATAGTTATGTGCGAGCTTGTGCAACTGTTGATTCTCATGCTTGAGCCCTCTAATCTCCTGTTTAAGACTCATCACATCAGCCGCCAACGATTCAACTTGACGGGTTCGAGCAAATAGGCGTTGGGCCATATTAGACACAGAACCTGCACCCTGCACACTGAGAGCCAGAGAATCCTTGACAGCCAACTCATCAAATCGTTTGGAAAGTAGTATGTTATTTTTGGGAGTGACAAGGTTTCAGGCCACCACCGCAGCAGTCATATCATTCTTCATCACCGAATCCCCAACGGTAAGAGGACCAGTAGGGGATATGAAGGATGGGCGCCATATGCTGTCTGGAGAAGACGAGACTGCCTCTTCACCAAGGTTCAAGTCAAAACGACGGTCGGAGGAGCCAGACCTTTTTAGAGGTGTTAAAGAAAGAAGAGGTCGGACAAGTCAAGATCGTAGAAGTGCAAGAAAGGAGTTTCTACAGGCAGAAATTCAAGTGTGCTTTGAATGTCCTCCGTACCTCTATAAAAATCAGCACTTGACAGGATTTCAGAGATCAAAGAGGCGCTAGCTTTCTCAAAAGTTGGGCTTGCTCAGAAACCACGGGCCAATCTTCTTTTCCAAATTTGTCCGCACTTGTCATATACAACCTTTGCACTCAACGGGATTTCAGAGATCGAAGAGGCGAGCTCAGAACTAGAAGAGGTAAGCTCAAAAATCAAAAAGGCATTTGCTTTTCCAAACGTGTCAGCATCTGTCACATGCAGAGTCAGCTTTGCGGAAATCACAAGCAGTTTGTTGAAGCGCCGATTCCAGACATCGAAGAGGCACTTGCTTTTCCAGATGTGTCAGTGCCTGTCACATGCACACTCAGCCTTGCGGAAATTACGGGCAATCTGTCGAAGATTTCTAATGAAGTAGAAAACACTTGAAGTTTACTGTTCAATCATCCAACGGTCACCGACAAGAGTGAAAGAATAGTACCGGGTATTATTTCCTATAAATGTCGACCTTCACCCTCCATTGCAAGGCAGATATACATAACCTTCCTTCATCTTCGAGAATGCGTTCCCAACGAAGCCTTTCGAGTCACTCAGTGTTCCTTATTCCTTGGGGTACCTCTGCAAACAACTCATCTAAAGCAAAAGTATTTCATATCATGATGGTTGAAAGCAAGAGTATCTCATATCATGCTTTCTCCTTGTCCTTCTCCTTGTCGTTGTCTGCGGGACAAGGAAAACGAGAGCAAGCAGCCAGCACTTGGTATCAATCTTCCGATCTGGAACCAACTGCCTGGAACCCCTTCTTGATTGCTTACCTAGCTTTGCTCTCGAGTACTCATCTTCAACATCTTATGCTTCCTCTTCGTCTACCACATCTGCCTGGGGAACAGATAAGGGAAGTGAAAATGATACCTCGAAACATGTGCAGACAATTTGCCAATTCATCCTCAGCTAGGGACAAGGAGAAAGAAAGCAAGAGGTGGGCACTTGGAAAGATTAAAGAAAGAAACAGACCAACACCTCTACCTCGTGCCTACCTGCTGTGTAGAAGAAACAAGCAGAGAAGAATGCAGACTGCACAATCAAATCAACCCAGCAGAATGAGTCTGATTTGAAACCAAGGAACTCTCATATTCCTCGCTCAGAATTCCAAACCAGTTCGAGATCAAAGCTATGGAAAGACAACAAGATCATCTATCTCCAAAACCAGATTTACGTTCTTAAACGCTACTCTGTCTGGTATTTACTTTGCCATACTTGTCATGTTTATTCGTTGTTTGTTTGTGTGAGTTTGTGCTTGAAACATTGAGGACAATGTTTGATTTAAGTGGGGGGGGGGGTAACCATTGTTTTGCATGAAATTCTTTGCATGAAATTCGTAGGAGTTTATCACCCATTACTTCTAGTGTTGTTCTTTGCTATTTTAAGTGTTTTTAAGCTGTTTTGGAGTGTTTCAGTGTGTTTTGACATAAAAATCCGAAAATCTCATAAAAATTTGAAAAATTGTTTTGAAAAACCCAAAAAGAGTTGTTTTTGTATGTTTATTTGTGTCTTATGGTACCTTCTAACACAATGATGAGGATTTCGTTTTTAATTGCATGACTATTAAAGAGAGTTATAAACATGGATGAAAATTTGATTTACTCTTTGGTGTATGCTTGGTTGTGGTTATAATTTATGAATTCACATGCAATCATAAAGGAAAAATCAGTTTTGTAACATGCTTGAAAGAAGGAACTCAAATGTACGCTACAACCTTGTGAGATTTGAGCCTAAACGTTTATTTGGAGAGTTAATAATCTGTGCATCACTGTTTTTTAAAGTCGTTGCATGATCTCATTATTCTTTGCTTGGTTGCTACTTAGAAGGCGTTTCATCAGTTAGTTCCAAATGCTAGAACTCATGCCTATTTCATTCAAAGCATGTTATTGATTTGCATAATACATATTCAAGATGAAGTTGAGTAATGACCACCACAACCAAATTGTCGTGCTCTATTTCATTATGTGTTTAAGTTTAACCCCGTTGAGCCTTGTGTAGCCTATGTTCTTTGTTAACCCACACTATCCTTGAAGGAAAAATTTAGTCCTAGCTAAGAACAAGTATGAACATTTGAATACACATGCAAGCTATTAACACTTTAAAGTAGGCATGCATCCAAAAACAATTCATAAAACCCATGAATTTCAAAGCCTAGTATATGGTGAACCAAAATAAACTCTTTAACAACATTAAAGAGAAGTAAAGATTTAGAGTTTCTTTACCCTTGAAGCTCATCCTTGATTACACAAGGGATTCACCCAAGTGGAGGGCCTTCAAGTCACCTCCAAGCTCCTTGGATCCTCCTTGTGTTTTCCTCCCTTTAGTGCTCCTTTGATGATTTGAGGAAATAAGGATTGGTTCTCCAAAACACCAAAAGTTTGATGTCTCTAAGTCTCTTCACCAAGGATGTATCTTGTGAAGATGATATGGATGACTTAGGGAAGAAGAGATTGCTAGATGTCCCTCCCCTTAGTGGCCGGCCTCCTTAGAGAAAAAGAGAGAAAAATGTTTCACCCAATTTCAACCAGAAGAACCCTTGTGAGAAAATAGCTATAAAGCTGCTTTTATAACCTTTTCTTTGGTGAGTGGCAAACTTGCAATTAAGCAAACTTTGCCCATTCACCCTAATGGCCGGCCCTCCTTGGTGTTATTGGGCTATTTGCCCACTTTGTTTTAGTTGTCATACAACTTGAACATAATGGGCCTTTTGGACCAAAACGCTTTTGGGCCCCGAAACCCAAAACCAACATATAAGCCCAATACGAACCTTTCGTAAAATTAATTAACTAATTAATTAATCTTGACCATTCTTCAATTAAACCATTTAATTGCTTATCCATTTCATATAATTTCTTCACATACATCCTTACTCGGTGTACGATCCATTAGGTTCCAATTAGCGAGGCAGTGGGCGATGTTACTCTTAACTATCGATTTGTGAATTGAAACCACATTTCAATTCTCCCTTTAATGATTAGTGTTACCTAATCATTTGGGCTTCCACAAACCATGAGTGACACCTAGCAGTATGTCATGGTTACCCAAGCTAAGTAGAATTGGTTGGAGAACCTATCCAGTTACAACTACAATGCAATACGGTCATTCTCTAATACAATACTCTTAATCACATTGTTTAAGTGATAGTTTGTTTCATGTCTACTATCCAATGTGATACTTTCCTATATGATTCCCTTGAATATGATTTGGAACAAACTTCCTAAGTCATATTCATTTGCTTTGGCCAAAGACTTTAGAATCATATCTTAGAGTATTCTCCTTCCACCTTGGAAGGTTAGAGATCCCTTGTTGTGCATTCATATGCCTACATGACTAGATAGCTTGACCCCAACAATGCCGTGGACATTCCGATGGAATGCTGTTTGACATGATCAAAGATTAAGGACCTAACCATTAGACATCTATGATGCCTCAGGTCAAAGGACTACTTTGCATATTGCAACTTTAGAGTTCATACATGACATGTATGTTCGAACTCTCTTTTGATCGTAGTTCAGCGTACTCGATTACTCTTTCGAGCACCTATGTGTTTGTCTTAGTGTCCAACACCAAATGACTTGAGACTAGTGATACTCACGCTTGAGTCAACACAACACATACTAACCTTAGCGGATTGTCAATGCCCAATTGGTAATCCTATGGCTAGGAACGTTTTAGGAATGAACATAAGAGAAAGGTCTCGATAATCTAACTCACTTAGATCACTTATCTCTTAGAACAAATACATTCCTTGGATTCTCTTATTGCTTAAACACATGATACAATAAATAGTGATTAACAATAAGATTTGCCCTCCATTAAACATATAAAAGTTTAATACATTAAGTATTCCAAAAAGCTATTACATCAAATGAGTGGCTTTGTGGGCATACTTCCAACAATCCTCACCTAGCCTAGATTAGGACCATCCATACCCTTGTTCTTGAAGCATAGTAAAACATAATTTAGAAGGAATTCCTTTTGTTGAACTTTTGCAGAAAAACAAGTGTGGGGGAAGTGATTCTTGTGTGTGTGTGTGTGTGCCAAAGTCCTTAATAAGGCATAGGTAGAAAAGAAAAAGAAAAAAAAACATTCGTGGAAAATAGAATGAAAAGAAGAAAAGTTGTGAAAAAGAGCCCTAAGTGTTGCATGAATCTTCCCTTTGTATTTAAAAGTTGATTCTGCATTCTAAAGTGAATTCCAAAGTGTCTATTTCATTGCTTTGCTTGCTATCGCTTTAAGAACATTTGTTATTCCTATCCTTTCTTTATTAGCTAATACCCCAAGCCCCGTTACAACCCTTGACTTCTATCTTGAGTTTTATGTGTTTCAATTTGTGGAGTTTGAATTTGGTATAAGCATATGGTGTCACTGGTTCTCGCATCTAAGTAGTAGCATTCCATTCATGAGATCATATCTAAGCATGCTTATTAATACCGAAAAATGCTTTCTTGTTATACATATATGTGAGTATTAGTTTTCATGTTTACATCAATCTTCTCACATGTACCTAGTGTAGGGTCTGTGGTGCGAAATATATAAGCACACAAATTAAACCCTCTTTTTATCAATTGTAGCAAAATACGTAAGTAGGGATCGTTCTAGGCCGGGGATTAGGAGGGATTGCAAAATCACTTGGAATTGACTCAAAAACGTAAAAACAAGTTTAAAACACTAACTAGACTCAAAGAATGTAAAACTATAACTTAAAACACCAAAACAAACCAAAAGACTCAAAATAACACAAAAACACTCAAAACTGCCTTACAACCACTTTCTGGGCAGTTTTGAACTCTAAACAAGATTTTGACGAAAATAGGTTTTAACTTGACTCAAAACACTTAAAAACACAAACTAACACACTTTCTAACTAATTTGACACTTGAAAACAAAGGGGGATTTGGTTTTTACGAAATTGAAAACAAAATATAAACTTGTAAATCAAAACAGATTTTAAAACGAATTTGGTTTAAATGAATGGATGGTAAGCTAGCTAAGGGGTTCATCTCCACACATGTTATACTTGCATTCAAAACGATTTCCAATTGCTTTTCAATAACCCATGAATTCTCAACGCCCCAAGTTAATTAGGTTCGCTTAAATTAACCTTCAGATTTTCCTAACGTTATTGAATTGGATGATTGCATACGACAACCCAAAGCATTCCCCACAAGTCCCCTACATGATTGCATAATAGAGATACAAGCAAGAATCATTAAGTTCTATGAAAACCATAAGCATTGACGAAGCACTTGTCACTATGATTGCATGAAACTTATGCCAAGAATTTACTTAACGCGATTGAGATCATTAACCTTTACTACTTATGAATATAAGTCCATAACGATTAGGTGAAATTTCCTTATATCCTAGGATCAAATTCATGCATGCAAATTAAGTGTCGACCCTCAACCAACATACACAAATCAGTTTTAATTCTTGTAGATAAGTAAATTGAATTCACAACTTATGAAACGCAATTCGAAGTAATCAAATCATATAGCAAGCATAAACATGGTTTCGAATCCCCCCTAGCCAAGGGGGGGTTTAGTTCCTCATACTCGCAAAGCAAAGATACATAAATTTAGAAATTAAAATCCAAAGAAAGAAAACACCTAGAACGCTCCAACTTGGCAGCAAGCGCATCCAAGAATTCTCCTTCCTCCTTGTTACGGCAGAGAACTTTAGAACAGGTTTTGGGTGGTATTTATGGTGTAGAATGGATGGGGAATGGTATGGAAAGGTGTAGGGTTGATGGGTGGTGCGGCTAGGGATGATTTTGGGCAGAAAATATGGAATATGGTGGTGGAAAGGTGCGGCAAAGAGAGCCTCTTTGTTTCTGACGTGAATGATGTATATAGGAGGTGATATCCCCGGCCAAAAGGGTTTAATGAGTATATATAGGCACTTCAAAACCCTAGCAATCAGATTAGGGTTTCTAGAAGCCCAAATCCACCAGAAATTAGGTTAAAACAATCAGATTTTTAGTGGGAATAAGGCCTAAGGTGCGGCTAGGGTTAGGGTTTAGAGATGGGCCTTCTAGAATGCCTTGCTAGGCAAGGAAATCAGATATTCTAAAGGCCTAGGTGCGGCTAGGGTTAGGGTCCACAAGGAATTAGGGTTTAGGTCATCTAAAAGCCCAAAGCCAAGAATAGAAACTCTCGAAAATGGAAACCTCCAACAATAGAAACTTCCAACTTTAGAAACTTTGGTTTCCAAATCTGAATTCTTTGTTCTTCACTTTCATTTCTTCATTTCTTAAGCTCCTTTGACCTTCAAACTCGTCCATTCCTTGTACTCCATTAGCATACACTCCATTCCAGCTCAATTTTGCTCTAAAATGCTCCATTTTGCACTTCTTTGCATACTTCGTCTCTAAACCTGAAATTGCACGAAAATGACTTTAAACACTAAAATAACTAAAGAAAAACAACATAAATGCATAAGAACAAGCCAACTAAGTCGCATAAATATGCTCCTATCAGTGTGTTTACATCAATCTGAGTGAAAATTGAGTGCATATCTTGTAAGGAATTGAGCAAATTCTCTAAGGCATGTTACTACATTCAAAACATCGTTTTAATTGGTTAAATGTAAAGCAGTAAGTGGTGACTATGATTAAGTATGTGCTCAAGTGTTAAGTTGACTAAAATCTATGGGAATAATGATTTTTAACTTGTCATGTGCGTTGGAAATCTCTGAGGCAAACGTTGGAAGGTTTAGGTTGTGTTTTGTTTTCTTTATTTTGCTTGAGGACTAGCAAAAGCTAAGTGTGGGGGTATTTGATAAGCTCATATTTATATATATTTTACATAAAATTCACTTGTCTTTTCTTAGTTAGTTCCTTATATTTTTGAGCTATTTACTATGTTTTTGTTTTTTGTGTGATTTATCAAGCAAAGAAAAGAAAAGTAGCACAAGTGAGATATTAAGTAACAAATTCGTCAAAACTGCTTGTGCAGATTAGCTGACTTTGGAAGCATGTTACGAATAGTTCGGAATGAATGAGAGAATGAGCCTTATATACTTGGAAAGCTACGGATGTCTATTTTCTGGACCAATTTACGGATTGTTAATATCCTGTTTCTAGAAGAAGTTATGGGCATTGTAACACTGAAAGGTTGAGAAAAGGGCTAAGCAGATTTGGCTAATAAAATGAGAAAGTAAAGGCATTTGTTTTGTGTTTTGCTTTGTCATCAACACTCAGCAGCAAATGGGGTTATGATTGCACTCATTTGGCTTTGGAGCTAGTGGAAATGCACAGCTAGAAAGAGGAGACATGGCACATGCAAAAGAGAAACATGGACAGCTACACACATGCAAACTGCACAGGTTGGAGGGCATACACACACTCTACATGGACAGCACACACACAACAAGAAAGGCACGGCATGGGCAGAAAATGGGTGGATTGTTGGCTGAAATAATGAAGAACATGTGTGTGCAAATGCAAAGGAAAAACACACACATATGGGTAAAGGAAAAACACACACACATGGGCAAAGGAAAAACACACACACATGGGCAAAGGAAAGACACACACATGGACAGAAAATGGGTTGATTTGTGGCTGAAATGATGAAGAACATGTGTGTAAATGTAAAGGAGAAAAATGGCAGAAAATGTGTTTGTTTTATGGCTGAAATGATGGAGGTCATGTGTGTGCAAATGTAAAGGGAAACATGGACATCACACACCCATACAAACTGCACATGCAAGGAATTGAAGTGGTCATCTCCTTAGCCTATAAATACATCCACCATTCCCCTTCCTAAGTACAATCTTGATCCATAAAAAAAAGCTTCATTCACAAACACAAGTCCCTTGCCGTGAGCTCCATTCCATTTCATCCATACATTCGAACACATCTCCATACACTTCCATTTTCCATGCCATGAGATCCATTCCATCCATACATCCATAAATCCCACATTTCACAAACACAAATACATTTTCCTTCCCTTGGCCGAGACATTCACCAATCCTAAATACATTCCTAACCTTTCCATATATCCATACATGTCCTAGACACTTGTGCCGCAACAAATAGAAGAAGGAGGACCCTTGGACGTGTTTGCCATTCAAGTTGGATTGTTGGAGCGTTTTTAGGTGTTTTCATTCTTTTATTTTCAATGTCTAAATTTGTTTATCTTTGCTTTATGAGTATGAGGAACTAAAACCCCCCCTTAGCTAGGGGGAATTCGAAACCATGTTCATGCTTGCAATATGGTTTGATTACTTTCAGTTGTGATTCATAAGTTGTGAATTCAATTTACTTATCCATTTTGAATTAAAACTGATTTGTGTATGTTGGTTGAGAGTGCATGCTTAATTTTCATGCATAAATCTGATGCTAGGATATAAGGGAGTTTCACCTAATCGTTATGAACTTATATTCACAAGTAGTGAAGGTTTCTCGTCACAACCGTGTTAAGTAAATTCTTGGCATAAGTTTCATGCAATTCATAGTTACAAGTGTTTCGTCAATGCTTATGATTTTCATAGAACTTAATGATTCTTGCTTGTATCTCTATTATGCAATTCATGTAGGGAACTTGTGGGGAATGCTTTGGGTTGTTGTATGCAATCATCCAATTCAATGAAATTAGGAAAATCTGAGGGTTAATTAGTGCAATTCACAGTTAATCTGGGGCGTTGAGAATTCGTAGTTTATTGAAAAGCAACTGGAAATCGTTTTGTTTGCTAGTGTGTCATGTGTGGAGAATAACCTCCTAGCTAGCCTTCCATCCATTCAATTTACTCAAATTCGTGCAGATTTCATTAGTTCTTTAATGTACTTGTTTTGTTTTCAAATTCATCAAAACCAAACCCCCTTTACCTTGTTGAGTCATATTAGTTAGAAACTGATTTAGTTTGTGCTTTTAAGTATTTCGAACCAAGTTGAAACCAAAATTCTTCCAAAAGTGTGTTTAGAGTCCAAATCTGCCCAGTTTGTGTTTTTAGGCAGATTTGAGTGTTTTTAGCTTGTTTTGAGTTCTTTGAGTTTGTTTTGAATTCTTTGAGTCCAGTTTAGTGTTTTAAACTTAATTTTACATTTTTAAGTCAGTTTCAAGTGTTTTAGCAGTCCCTCCTAATCCCCGGCCTAGAATGATCCCTACTTACATTCTTTACTACAATTGACAACAAGAGGGTTTAATTTGTGTGTTAAATTAATTTTTGCATCACTGCCCATGCCAAGCCCTCCATGCCGTGCCTTTCTTGTTGTGTGTGTGTTGTCCATGTAGAGTGTGCGTATGCCTTCCATCCTGTGCAGTTTGCATGTGTGTAGCTGTCCAAGTTTCTCTTTTGCATGTGCCGTGCCTTCTCTTTCTAGCTGTGTATTTCCACTTGCTCCAAAGCCAAATGAGTGCAATCATAATCCCATTTGCTGCTGAGTATTGATGACAAAGCAAAACACAAAACAAGTGCCTTTACTTTCTCATTTTATTAGCCAAATCTGCTTAGCCCTTTTCTGAACTTTTCAGTGTTACAATGCCCATAACTTCTTCTAGAAAAATGATATTAACAATCCGTAAATTGCTCCAGAAAATAGACATTCGTAGCTTTCCAAGCATATAAAGCGTATTCTCTTATTCATTCTGAGTTGTTCGTAACATGCTTCCAAAGTCAGCTAATCTGCACAGGCAGTTTTCACGAATTTGTTACTTAATATCTCACATGTGCTACTTTTCTTTTCTTTGCTTGATAAATCACACAAAACACAAAAACATAGTAAATAGCTCAAAAATATAAGGAACTAACAAAGAAAAGGCAAGTGAATTTTATTTCAAATATATATAAATATGAGCTTATCAAATACCCCCACACTTAACTTTTGCTAGTCCTCAAGCAAAATAAAGAAAACAAAACACAACCTAAACCTTCCAACGTTTGCCTCAGAGATTTCCAACGCACATGACAAGTTAAAAATCATTATTCCCACGGATTTTAGTCAACTTAACACTTGAGCACATACTTAATCATAGTCACCACTTACTGGTTTACATTTAACCAATTAAAACGATGTTTTGAATGTAGTAACATGCCTTAGAGAATTTGCTCAATTCCTTACAAGATATGCACTCAATTTTCACTCAGATTGATGTAAACACACCCTACACTAGGTACATGTGAGAAGATTGATGTAAACATGAAAACTAATACTCACATATATGTATAACAAGAAACCATTTTTTGGTATTAATAAGCATATGTAGAGTGTGTGTATGCTCTCCATCCTGTGCAGTTTGCATGTGTGTAGCTGTCCATGTTTCTCTTTTGCATGTGCCATGCCTTCTCTTTCTAGCATTTCCACTTGCTCCAAAGCCAAATGAGTGCAATCATAACCCCATTTGCTGCTGAGTGTTGATGACAAAGCAAAACATAAAACAAGTGCCTTTACTTTCTCATTTTATTAGCCAAATCTGCTTAGCCCTTTTCTGAACTTTTCAGTGTTACAATGCCCATAACTTCTTCTAGAAAAATGATATTAACAATCTGTAAATTGCTCCAAAAAATAGACATTCGTAGCTTTCCAAGCATATAAAGCGTATTCTCTTATTCATTCTGAGCTGTTTGTAAATCACACAAAACACAAAAACATAGTAAATAGCTCAAAAATATAAGGAACTAACTAAGAAAAGACAAGTGAATTTTATGTAAAATATATGTAAATATGAGCTTATCAAATACCCCCACACTTAACTTTTGCTAGTCCTCGAGCAAAATAAAGAAAACAAAACACAACCTAAACCTTCCAACGTTTGCCTCAGGGATTTCCAATGCACATGACAAGTTAAAAATCATCATTCCCACAGATTTTAGTCAACTTAACACTTGAGCACATACTTAATCATAGTCACCACTTACTCATTCACATTTAACCAATTAAAACGATGGTTTGAATGTAGTAACATGCCTTAGAGAATTTGCTCAATTCCTTACAAGATATGCCCTCAATTTTCACTCAGATTTTCTGACTACACACCCTACACTAGGTACATGTGAGAAGATTGATGTAAACATGAAAACTAGTACTCACATATATGTATAACAAGAAAGCATGTTCTAGTATTAATAAGCATGTTTAGATATGATCTCATGAATGGAATGCTAAAACTTAGATGCGAGAACCAGTGACACCATATGCTCATACCAAATTCAAACTCCACAAATTGAAACACATAAAACTCAAGATAGAAGTCAAGGGTTCTAACAGGGCTTAGGGTATTGGCTAATAAAGAAAGGATAGGAATAACAAATGTTCTTAAAGTGATAGCAAGCAAAGCAATGAAATAGACACTTTGGAATTCACTTTAGAATGTAGAATCAACTTTTAAATACAAAGGGAAGATTCATGCAACACTTAGGGCTCTTTTTCACAACTTTTCTTCTTTTCATTCTATTTTCCACGAATGTTTGTTTTTCTTTTGCTTTTCTACCCGTGCCTTATTAAGGACTTTGGCACGCACACACACACAAGAATCACTTCCCCCACACTTGTTTTTCTGCAAAAGTTCAACAAAAGAAATTCCTTCTAAATTATGTTTTACTATGCTTCAAGAACAAGGGTATGGATGGTCCTAATCTAGGCTAGGTGAGGATAGTGTGGGTTAACAAAGAACATAGGCTACACAAGGCTCAACGGGGTTAAACTTAAACACATAATGAAACAGGGCACGGCAATTTGGCTGTTGTGGTTACTACAGAACTTCATCTTGAATATTTATTATGCAAATCAATAACATGCTTTTAATGAAATAGGCATGAGTTCTAGCATTTGGAACTAACTGATGAAACGCCTTCTAAGTAGCAACCAAGCAAAGAATAATGAGATAATGCAACAACTTTAGAAAACAAAGATGCACGGATTATTAACTCTCCAAATAAATGTTTAGGCTCAAGTCTCACAAGGTTGTAGCATACATTTGAGTTCCTTCTTTCAAGCATGTTACAAAACTGATTTTTCCTTTATGATTGCATGTGAATTCATAAATTATAACCACAACCAAGCATACACCAAAGAGTAAATCAAATTTTCATCCATGTTTATAACTCTTATTTATAGTCATGCAATTAAAAACCAAATCCTCATCATTGTGTTGGAAGGTACCCTAAGACACTGATGCGAAATATATAAGCACACAAATTAAACCCTATTTGTGACAATTGTAGTAATGATGTAAGTAGGGATCGTTCTAACCGGGGATTAACTAGGGGTGCTAAACACTTGACTCAAATAAATAAAACTAACTTTTAAAACACTAAGACAAACCAAAAGACTCAAAACAAGTTCAAAAGACTCCAAATACTTAAAAGCATAAAATAAGATAGATTTGAACGACTAAGACTTTAACAAAATATGGGGGGGGGGAAATTGAGTTGTTTTTGACGAGATTAAATTAAATGGACAGATTATAATTAAGGGCAAAATGTAAATATGAATGCAATGAAAAATATGGATGATGGAATAGCTTAAGGGGTTCTTCTCCACACATGTCACACTTGCAATACAAGATCGATTCTCAGTTGGTCTTTCGATAAATTATGAAACTCAACACCCTAGGTTAATTAGGTCCGCTTAAATTAACCGTCAAGTTCTCCTTAAGTTAATGAATTGGATGGGTTTGCGCAACGCAATTCACAACATTCTCCAAAAGTCCTTTACGTGAAAAGCACAATAAAGATACAATCAAAGATCATTAAGCATCATGAAAACTATAAGTGTTGACGAGGCATTCGTTACTATGAAAAGCATGAAACTAGTGCCAAGAATTCATTTAACGCGATTGTTTATAAGCAACCTCCACTACTTGTGAATATAAGTTCATAACGATTAGGTGAAACTCACTTATATTCTAGCGTCATATTTATGCATGAAAATTAAGCGTGCACTCTCAATAAACATACATAAATAAGTTATCAATCAAACGGTTAAACAAATTGAATCCACAACTTATGAAATTCCAACCAAAGATAATCAATTCATATTGCAAGCATAAACATAGTTTCGAATCACCCCCTAGCTAAAGGGGGGTTTAGTTCCTCATACTTACAAAGCAAAGATGCATAAATTTAGACATTAAAAACAAAGATAGAAAACACCTAGAAACGCTCCAACACTCCCAAGGTTTGGGCATAGGCACGGCACAAGATGTTCCTTCTCTTTCCTTCCTTGCAAGCAGCGGCACTAGAGGTTTTGGACGGTTTTGGGTGGTTTTTATGGTGTAGAAAGGATGGGGAATGGTATGGAAAGGTTTAGGATTGATGGGTGGTGTGGCTAGGGGTGGTTTTTGGCTAAATTTGGAGAGAAAATCTGTTATGACTTTGATGAATATGGAAGGTGGTATTTATAGGCTTGAGATAGGACCACTCCATTTCCTTTGCATGTGAGCTTGTGTGGGTGTGTGTTGGCATGTTTCCCCTTTACATTTACACACACATGCTTCATCATTTCAACCACAAAACGCACACATTTTCTGCCATGTTTTTCCCTTTACATTTACACACACATGCTTCATCATTTCAACCACAAAACACACACAATTCCTTCACCTTTGCCATGAGTTTTGTATGTGTATGCTTCAATGTTCTTCTCTTTGCCATGTGTTTGCTTTCTTTGCCATGTGTTTGCTGCCATGTTTTCCCCTTTACATTTACACACACATGCTTCATCATTTCAATCACAAAACACACACAATTCCTTCACCTTTGCCATGAGTTTTGTCTTCACTTTGCATGTGGGCTTCTTTGCATGTGTTTTCTCCCTCTCTTGCCTTGAGTTTGCATGTGGGCTTCTTTGCATGTGTTTATCCTTGCAATTACACACACACACTTGCACACACAAAAGCCCAAAACGTCCATCCTCATGTCTCCATGTTTGCACCATCCAATCTTAGCCCAAAAATGCTCCAAAATGCTCCAAAATGCATCTTCTTGCATCCTTGGCCCATAGAACCTATAAACACACAAAAATGGCTTAAACTACTAACATAACTAAGAACTAAGAACATAAATGCACGAAAACAAACATACTAAGTCGCATAAATATGCTCCTATCAAATTCCCCCACACTTAGCTTTTGCTAGTCCTCGAGCAAAACAAAGAAACAAAACATAAGAACAAAACAAAACCTAAACCTTCCAATATTTACCTTAGGGATTTTCAATGCAACATGACATGCAAAAGATCATCATAACCACATATTTTGGCCTTCCCTACCCTTGAGCACATACTTAATCATAGTCACCACATACTAGTTCACATATAACCAATTAAAACTATGTTTTGAATGTAGTAACATGCCTTAGAGAATCTGCTCAATTCCTTACAAGATACACTCTTATTTTCACTCCGATTTTCTGACTACACACCCTACACTAGGTGTATGTGAGAAGATTGATGTAAACATGAAAACGAACACTCACATATGTTTATAGCAAAGAAAGCAATTTCTGGAGTTATTAAGCATGTATAGATATGATCTCATGACTGGAATGCTACTACTTAGATGCGAGAACCAGGGACACCATATGCTCGTACCAATCCCAAACTTCACATATTGAAACGCATAACACTCAAGATTGAAGTTAAGGGTTGTAACGGGGTTAGGGGTGATTGGCTAACAATGAAAGGTAAGGAAACAAACGTTTTTAAAGCATAATAAGCAAAGTAATGAAATTGATGCTTAGAATTCCCTTTGAATGCAGCAACTAACTTTAAACACAATGGGGTTATTCATTCAACTTTTTAGGGCCGATTTCAACTACAAACAACACTTGTGAGCCTTTCCTCACTTATTTCAAACTCTTTTTCTTTTTCTTTTCTAACCCGTGCCTTATTACTTTCTTTTGGCACACAAAACACAAAAATCTCATTCCCTTTCTTTTGGCACACAAAACACAAAAATCTCATTCCCCCACACTTGTTTTCTGCATAAGGACAATCAAAAGGAATTCATTTTAAGTCATGCTTCATTATGCTTTAAAAACAAGGGTATGGATAGTCCTAATCTAGGCTAGGTAAGGGAAATGTGGTTTAACAAAGAAAACAGGCTAAACAAGGCTCAACGGGGTTAAACTTAAACAAATATGCACGGGATAAGCTTTTGGCTCTAGTTCACTACACAACTTCATCTTGAATATGTGTTATGCAAATCAATGTCATGCTTTGAATGGAACGGGCATAAGTTCTAGTATTTGGAACTAAATGATGAAACGCCTTCTAAGTAGCAACCAAGCAAAGAATGATGAGATCATGCAACGACTTTAGAAAACAAAAATGCACAGATTAATAACTCTCCAAAGAACGTATTAGGCTCAAGTCTCTCAAGGTTGTAGTGTTAGTTTGAGTTCCTTCCTTCAAGCATGTTACAAAAACTGATTTTTTTTCTTTGTGATTACATGTGAATTCGTAAACTATAACTATAACCAAGCATAAATCAAGAACATATCAAACTTCCATCCATGTTTATAACTTTCTTTAACAGTCATGCAATTAAAAACCAAATCCTCATTATTTGTGTTGGAAGGTACCCTAAGACACAAACAAACACACAAAAACAACTCTTTTTGGCTTTTTCAAAACAATTTTTTTTCAAACTTTTGTCAAATTTTCGGATTTTTATGTCAAAACATACTAACATGCTTAAAAACACACTAAAAACACTTAAAACAGCAAGAAACAACATTGTAAGTGATAGGTGAATAAAATCCCACGAAAATCATGCAACAGCAACTTGTTTACCCCCCCACACTTAAATCTAACATTGTCCTCAATGTTTCAAACATAAACTCACACAAAAGCAAACAAACAAACAATGAGGAAACATGATAAACATGGCAAAGTAAAAGCAACAGAGAGGAGGGTTAAAGAACACAAACACCTGGTTTTCTTTATTTCCATGGGTTGCCTCCATCACTAATGAGAACTCTAGGCATGCCAAACCTAGCAAAGATATTAGTTTTCACAAAATCTGCAACAACCTTTGAATCGTTAGTCCGGGTGGCTTTGGCTTCCACCCATTTGGAAACATAATCAACAGCTAGCAAGATATAAGTGAAACCAAAAGATAGAGGGAAATGACCCATGAAATCTATACCCCAATGTCAGAAAACACTATAATGCAAATAAAAATAAAATAAATAAATAAATAATAAGAAACAAAATAAAGCAATTGGACTGAAAATTTCCCTAGTTTGCAGTAAAACCAAGCGATGACCCCCCAAGCTAAAATTCTGTAATCAACTGCAAGGGTGGAAATAACCAAAAGTTCCTGCAAAGAAAAGAAATAATTCAATTAAGTAACGAAAGAATTGCAAACGAAAAATTGAAAATCACGATAAAAGACAATGAATAGAACTAATAAGTGATCATTGGTCGTGCTTGTTGACTTTCCACAGCTTTCCTCTTGAACTGGGTGACACTTAGCTTTTTACTTGCAAGTGATGATTTGATGATATTGTACGGCGAAGCTTTGCTCTTTGGGAATGTTGCAGTTCCTTATTTGTTCTCCAAGCAGATGTGGCAGCTTCTCTTGTTCTTCATCTCAGACTCCTTCCGCTGGAATGATTGTGCAAGCTGCATTCTTCTCTGCTTGTTTCTTCTGTACGTTGTCTCCACATGCTGCTGGTATCATTTTCGCTTGCCTTATCTGTTCTTCAGGTAGATGTGGCAGCTTCTTTGGAAGTACATCAGCAGTGGAAGACGAGTACTCGAGAGCAATTTCTCCATGTCCTGCAGGTTAGAACAAAGACAAGGAAAAGGACATGGAGAATGCATGATATGAGATACTCTTGCTTTCAACCTTTATGATATGAAATACTTTTGCTCTGGATGGGTTGTTTGCAGGGGTATCCCAGGGAATGAAGAATACAGAGTGACTCGAGAGGGTTCTTTGGGAATGCATTCTCGGAGATGAAGAAGTGCTGAGAGGGTGTGCCTTTGCTGTGGAAGGCGAAGGTAAATACTTATAGGACTTTTCTTCACAACCGGAACTATTCTCTCACTCATTGTCGGCAGCCGGTGGATGGATGAATAGTACAAATTACGCGCTTTCTGACAAAGCTGCCCGTAATTTCCGCAAAGCTGCCAGTTGCATGTGACGAGTGACGACACGTCTGGACAAATTGATCTTTTGAAATCCGAGGTTCGGCTCGTGGTTTCTGAGCAAGCCCATTTTTTGAGAAATGAAACGCCTCTTTTGAGAAAGAATCCGGCTTTTGAGAAAGGAAACTCCTCTTTTGAGAAAAGAATCAGGCGTTTGAGAAAGGAGCCCCGACTCTTCGATTTACGAGAGGACGCTTCTCTGATGAGCGCCTCTCCGATTTCTTCTTTTTATAGAGGCGCTAATTGTGTTCCACAACACACTTGAGCTCCCTCTTGTAAACACTCCCTTCTTGCAATTTCCAAAATCTTAATCTGTCCAATCTCTTCTTTCTCAACACCTTCAGAAAATGTCTGGCCCTTCCGATCGTCGTTTTGACTTGAACATTGGTGAAGAGGCAGCTCCGCCTTCACCAGACAACATATGGCGCCCATCTTTCATATCCCCTACAGGTCCTCTCACCGTTGGGGATTCGGTGATGAAAAATGACATGACCGCTGCGGTGGTGGCCCGGAACCTTGTCACCCCCAGAGATAACAGACTGCTTGCTAGACGGTCTGATGAATTGGCGGTTAAGGAGTCTCTGGCTCTTAGCGTGCAGTGTGCGGGTTCTGTGTCCAACATGGCCCAACGCCTATTTGCTCGAACCCGTCACGTTGAATCGTTGGTGGCTGAAATACAGAGTCTCAAAGAGGAGATTAGAGGACTCAAGCATGAAAATAAACAATTGCACAAGCTTGCACACAGTTATGCCACAAACATGAAGAGGAAAATTGACCAGCTGCAGGAAACTGATGGTCAGATTTTACTTGATCACCGGAGGTTTGTGGGTTTGTTCCAACCGCATCTGCCTTCGTCTTCTGGGGCGGCACCGCGTAGTGAAGCTCCAACTGATCAACCTCCGATACCTCCTCCTTCCGTGGCCCCGCCGACTGCTGAAGCTCCGCCGACTACTGAAGCACCACCTGACCAATGAATGCTATTAGTTTACACATCATTGTAAAAAATTTTTACTTTTATGTTTTTTTTTTTTTTTTTTTTTTTTTTTTTTTTTTTTTTTAATATGTAAAATATGTAAATCAATGTAAAAAGACTTTGTTTAACCTTCCCCACACTTACACTAAATAACACAAACTCACAGAAATCAACCAAATAACACAACTAACTAAACAAAACAAAATGAAAGCAGTAAAGATAAGGGTGTAAGAATGCAAATCTGATTTGGTTAGCGATTCCAAAGTCTCCCTTCGTTGAATGCTTGGGTTGCCTCCCAAGAAGCGCTTGATTTAACGTCCTTAGCCGGACGAATCTTTCCTTTAAACTCCCCTCGGCTCCAAAGCATGGAATTTATCTTTTAATGGGAGGTGATACTTGAAATGATTCGGCAATGATTTAAATTCAAGAGTGGGTGCCTGAATCATCAAAATCAGAAACATGTTAGTATAAATTAAAATTAAAATTGGAGAAGATGGCTTACTTTCTTTTTCCGACACAAACTCAATGACAAACACCACATCTGTGAACATTTCCGGGACTTTGAACTTGGCCAGGTTTACTATGATGGTTGTGGCTTGTCCCGTGTCATCAAACTCAACTGCTTTGGGCTTGATTGTCTCATGCACATCCTCTTGGATGTATTCTTGATATGCTTCAACCACTTCATTTTCTTGAATCCCTTTTCTTGGTGTGCAAGGTTCTTTGAACGTTTCAATACCCTCAGGAACTTGTTTTGGTGCACCAAGAATTGGGATATCACTTTGCACCTTTGGAAGAGCTTCCACAATGTCTTTTTCACTCTCTTTGATATTTGGAATCAAAAACCTGCAAGGACAAAGGACATTCGGTGGAATAATGTTAGAATGAAGTGAATTTAGAACTTCCTCACCTGAGTTGGATGACATAGGGATTTGAGGAGCTTGCAGCAAGAATTCTTCTAAACTGCCCAGGTTGTCCTCCTCTTCTTCTGCTTGCAGCAGCAATTCATCCATGTTCGGGCTGTGTTTGGATGGTTCTGGGACAGCTTCATCCTTCATGTCACCTTCCAAGGTGATGGCTTCATCGATTTCACTTTCTGCCTTTGAATTTGCAATGTTTGAGTTGGAAAGTTCACTTTGATCTCGAATCTGTGCCATGAATTCCACAATCTGCCCAACTTGCATATCCAATTCGTCCAATCTTTTGACTCGGTCTTGCATCTCCTGGTTTTGATTTTCTACTCCCTGATTCAAAGAGGTGAGTAACTTATTAAGTGTATCATTATCCAAGGACGTACCTGAATTGAATTGGGTTGATTGTTGTGGTGGCTGTGACGGTTCATATGGCCACTGATAGAACTCTTCTGATGGCGGCAATTGTTCTTCTTTTCGTAAACCCTGCGCCACAGAAATTAGTCCTTCAAGAATTTCATTATAATTCATGGGCATACTTTGATTTGATTGGAATTGTTGTGGGGGATGCTGTGGTGGCTGCATAGGTCTTGAATAGAACTCCTCATATGGCTGCCAATATCCATCTTGTTGGAATTGTTGAGGTTCCCCCCACATATAATTTGAATGATCTCTCCAAGCCGAATTGTAAGCGTTGGAAAACATGTTGTTGCTTGGTTGATCATAGCCTTGATAACCCCAAGCATCTTCGTTCACATTGAATTGAGGATGTTGATGAGTTTGATATCCGTGCCCATAGGACATGCCAAATGTAGGGACACTTTGCATTATGGTCCTTCCGGCAATCTATGACAATTGAGAAGTAAGATTCGCCAATTGAGCTTGAATGTTAGCAAAATCCATGTCTTACTTCTCTAGTATCTGAAATCAAAGAAACAAAACTAAATCAAATATCAAGAGTAACACAAAACAAAGAAAACAAAACTAAGTCAGAAACTAAAACAAAAACAAACTAAACAAAAAGAAAAGAACCAAGGGATTAGCAAATTTGCTAATCCCCGGCAACGGCGCCAAAATTTGATGCGAAATATATAAGCACACAAATTAAACCCTATTTGTGACAATTGTAGTAATGATGTAAGTAGGGATCGTTCTAACCGGGGATTAACTAGGGGTGCTAAACACTTGACTCAAATAAATAAAACTAACTTTTAAAACACTAAGACAAACCAAAAGACTCAAAACAAGTTCAAAAGACTCCAAATACTTAAAAGCATAAAATAAGATAGATTTGAACGACTAAGACTTTAACAAAATATGGGGGGGGGGAAATTGAGTTGTTTTTGACGAGATTAAATTAAATGGACAGATTATAATTAAGGGCAAAATGTAAATATGAATGCAATGAAAAATATGGATGATGGAATAGCTTAAGGGGTTCTTCTCCACACATGTCACACTTGCAATACAAGATCGATTCTCAGTTGGTCTTTCGATAAATTATGAAACTCAACACCCTAGGTTAATTAGGTCCGCTTAAATTAACCGTCAAGTTCTCCTTAAGTTAATGAATTGGATGGGTTTGCGCAACGCAATTCACAACATTCTCCAAAAGTCCTTTACGTGAAAAGCACAATAAAGATACAATCAAAGATCATTAAGCATCATGAAAACTATAAGTGTTGACGAGGCATTCGTTACTATGAAAAGCATGAAACTAGTGCCAAGAATTCATTTAACGCGATTGTTTATAAGCAACCTCCACTACTTGTGAATATAAGTTCATAACGATTAGGTGAAACTCACTTATATTCTAGCGTCATATTTATGCATGAAAATTAAGCGTGCACTCTCAATAAACATACATAAATAAGTTATCAATCAAACGGTTAAACAAATTGAATCCACAACTTATGAAATTCCAACCAAAGATAATCAATTCATATTGCAAGCATAAACATAGTTTCGAATCACCCCCTAGCTAAAGGGGGGTTTAGTTCCTCATACTTACAAAGCAAAGATGCATAAATTTAGACATTAAAAACAAAGATAGAAAACACCTAGAAACGCTCCAACACTCCCAAGGTTTGGGCATAGGCACGGCACAAGATGTTCCTTCTCTTTCCTTCCTTGCAAGCAGCGGCACTAGAGGTTTTGGACGGTTTTGGGTGGTTTTTATGGTGTAGAAAGGATGGGGAATGGTATGGAAAGGTTTAGGATTGATGGGTGGTGTGGCTAGGGGTGGTTTTTGGCTAAATTTGGAGAGAAAATCTGTTATGACTTTGATGAATATGGAAGGTGGTATTTATAGGCTTGAGATAGGACCACTCCATTTCCTTTGCATGTGAGCTTGTGTGGGTGTGTGTTGGCATGTTTCCCCTTTACATTTACACACACATGCTTCATCATTTCAACCACAAAACGCACACATTTTCTGCCATGTTTTTCCCTTTACATTTACACACACATGCTTCATCATTTCAACCACAAAACACACACAATTCCTTCACCTTTGCCATGAGTTTTGTATGTGTATGCTTCAATGTTCTTCTCTTTGCCATGTGTTTGCTTTCTTTGCCATGTGTTTGCTGCCATGTTTTCCCCTTTACATTTACACACACATGCTTCATCATTTCAATCACAAAACACACACAATTCCTTCACCTTTGCCATGAGTTTTGTCTTCACTTTGCATGTGGGCTTCTTTGCATGTGTTTTCTCCCTCTCTTGCCTTGAGTTTGCATGTGGGCTTCTTTGCATGTGTTTATCCTTGCAATTACACACACACACTTGCACACACAAAAGCCCAAAACGTCCATCCTCATGTCTCCATGTTTGCACCATCCAATCTTAGCCCAAAAATGCTCCAAAATGCTCCAAAATGCATCTTCTTGCATCCTTGGCCCATAGAACCTATAAACACACAAAAATGGCTTAAACTACTAACATAACTAAGAACTAAGAACATAAATGCACGAAAACAAACATACTAAGTCGCATAAATATGCTCCTATCAGACACAAATAAACATACAAAAACAACTCTTTTTGGGTTTTTCAAAACAATTTTTCAAATTTTTATGAGATTTTTGGATTTTTATGTCAAAACACACTGAAACACTCCAAAACAACTTAAAAAAACACTTGAAACAGCAAGGAACAACACTAGAAGTAATGGGTGATAAACTCCTACGAATTTCATGCAAAGAATTTCATGCAAAACAATGGTTACCCCTCCCCCCCCACACTTAAATCAAACATTGTCCTCAATGTTTCAAGCATAAACTCACACAAACAAACAATGAATAAACATGACAAGCATGGCAGAGTAAACATTAGATATAGTAGAGTTTAAGAACGCAAATCTGGTTTTGAAGATAGATGATCTTGTTATCTTTCCACAGCTTTGATCTCGAACTGGTTTGGAATTCTGAGCGAGGAATATGAGAGTTCCTTGGTTTCAAATCAGACTCCTTCTGCTGGGTTGATTTGATTGTGCAGTCTGCATTCTTCTCTGCTTGTTTCTTCTGCACGGCGGGCAGGCACAAGGTAGAGGTGTTGGTCTGTTTCTTTCTTCAATCTTTCCAAGTGCCCACCTCTTGCTTTCTTTCTTCTTGTCCCTAGCTGAGGATGAATTGGCAAATTGTCTTTACATGCTTCGAGGTATCATTTTCACCTCCCTTATCTGTTCCTCAGGCAGATGTGGTAAACGAAGAGGAAGTATAAAATGATGAAGATGAGTACTCGAGAGCAAGGCTAGGTAAGTAATCAGGAAGGGGTTCCAGGCAGTCGGTTCTAGATCGGAAGATTGATACCAAGTGCTGGCTGATTGCTCTCTTTCTCCTTGTCCCTAAACAACGATAAGGAGAAGGACAGGGAGAAAGCATGATATGAGTTACTCTTGCTTCCAACCTTCATGATATGAAATACTTTTGCTTTGGATGAGTTGTTTGCAGAGGTACCCCAAGGAATAAGGAACACTGAGTGACTCGAGAGGGTTTGTTGGAAAGGCATTCTCGGAGAAGAAGGATGGTTATGTATGTTTGCCTTGCAATGGAGGGTGAAGGGTGACATTTATAGGAATTAATAACCGGTACTATTCTTTCACTCTTGTCAGCAATCGTTGGACGATTTAATAGTAAACTTCACGTGCTTTCTACTTCACAAGAGATCTTCGACAGATTGCCCGTAATTTCCGTAAAGCTGACTGTGCATGTGACAGACGCTGACACATCTAGAAAAGCAAGTGCCTCTTTGATATATGGAATCGGCGATTCGACAAACTGCCCGTGATTTTCGCAAAATTGACTCTGCATGTGACAGATGTTGACACGTATGGAAAAACGCTTCGATAAGCTGCCTGTGATTTCCGCAAAGCTTACTTTGCATGTGAAAGATGCTGACACGTCTGGAAAAGTAGATGCCTCTCTGATATCTGGAATTCCCTCTTTGATCTCTGAAATCCCGTCGAGTACAGAGGTTGCATGTGACAAGTGCGGACAAATCTGGAAAAGAAGACTGGCCGTGGTTTCTGAGCAAGCCCAGCTTTTGAGAAAGCTAGCGCCTCTTTGATTTTTGAGTTGGCCTTTTCGATTTCTGAGCTCGCCTCTTCGATTTCTGAAATCCCGTCGAAAGCAAAGGTTGCATGTGACAAGTGCGGACAAATCTGGAAAAGAAGATTGGCCGTGGTTTCTGAGCAAGCCCAGCTTTTGAGAAAGCTAACGCCTCTTTGATTTTTAAGTTGGCCTCTTCGATTTCTGAGCTCGCCTCTTTGATCTCTGAAATCTCATCGCGTGCTGATTTTTGTAGAGGTACGCAGGACGTTCAAAGCACACTTGAATTTCTACCTGTAAAAACTCCCTTCTTGCACTTCTATGATCTTGACTTGTCCAACCTCTTCTTTCTTTAACACCTCTAAAAATGTATGGCCCATTCAATCGTCGTTTTGACATGAACCTTGGTAAAGAGACAGTCCCGACTTCTCCAAACAATATATGGCACCTATCCTTCATATCCCCTACTGGTCATTTTACCGTTGGGGATTCGGTGATGAAGAATGATATGACAGCTGCGGTGGTGGCCAAGAACCTTGTCACTCCCAAAGATAACAGACTATTTGCCAAACGGTCTGATGAGTTAGCTGTTAAGGATTCTTTGGCTCTCAGTGTGCAGTGCGCAGGTTCCGTGTCTAATATGGCCCAACGCTTATTTGCCCTAACCCGTCAAGTTGAATCATTGGTGCTGAAGTGATGAGTCTCAAGCAGGAGATTAGAGGGCTTAAGCATGAGAATAAACAGTTGCACAGGCTCGCACATAACTATGCTACAAACATGAAGAGGAAGATTGACCAGATGCAGAAATCTGGTGGTCAGATTTTACTTGATCATCAGAGGTTTGTGGGTTAGTTCCAACAGCATTTTGATAGGAGCATATTTATGCGACTTAATTGGCTTGTTCTTGTGCGTTTATGTTGTGTTTCTTTAGTTATTTTAGTGTTTAAAGCCATTTTCATTTGTTTATAGGTCTTAATAACAACCTTGGCAAGAAAAGTGCATTTTGGTGCATGTTGGATCAATATTGGGCTCAAATGGATTGCATGCATGAGGATGGACGTTTTGGGCATATGTGTGTGCAAGTGTGTGTGTGTAATTGCAAGGATAAACAATGACAACTCATACACATGCAAAGAAGCCCACATGCAAAGTGAAAGACTCTAAGTACAAAGTATGCAAGAAGATGCATTTTGGAGGCCTTTGGAGCATGTTTCGGGCTTGGAATGGATAGCAAATGCATGGGCCAAAGTGGATGGACGAATTTGAGAACTAAAGAGGCCAAGAATGTGAAGAATTAGTGTCCAAAAGATAAAGAATTCAGCCCAAAAATGTCACTCCAAGTTGCACACTCCTTGCCATGCAACACATAGAATTCCCTTTGGATTCCCATGCCATGCTTGATCACTCTTGTCCCCTACATAATTTCTGATTTCATGCTTTAATTCATTTAATTATTTCACTTAATTGCTTGATACCTCTTGTTCCCTTCACCCATTAGATTTTAGACAATCTTTACATCCATTACATGCACCAATTGATGCTCCATCATTCACATTTGGAATCCAATGGCATGTGTCACACATGTTGTTGCACCTTTGACCCATTTATTGACACATTTTCACCTCCCTTTCCATCTCTATGCAATGTACACAATCATTCATGCTCCCTAGCTACAACACCACTCCATTTTACCCTTCACACTTTGCATCATCACTTCATTTTCACCCTTGGACCATTGCACACCACACACACCAACTTGCCATGCATTTCATCCCTAGCCTAACCTGATTTTCTAAGGTTTTTGGGGCCTATAAATACATGTTTACACCCCTTGGCAAAAAAAACAATCCCCCATATTCATCATTTTATCACAGAAATTCGTCCATACACACCCTAGGAAGCAAAACACCCCAAAAACACCATTCTAGTGCCTAGAAAACATAACAGCCACTCCACCTTCTTCCACCCTCTTTGCCTAGTTCTCCACCACCTTCCAACCATCAAACACTCTTCCACACTCACCCTAAACCCCTCCATATCATTCCCCATCCATTCTACACCATAAATCCACCCAAAAATCTGTCCACAAGCTTCATGCCGCAACAAGGAGGAAGGGAGATCCATTGATGCACTTGCTTTCCAAGTTGGAGCATTTTAGGTGTTTTCTTTCCTTTGATTTTAATGTCTAATTTTATGTATCTTTGTATTGCAAGAATGAGGAACTAAACCCCCCTTGGCTAGGGGGGGATTCAAAACCATGTTTATGCTTGCTATATGATTTGATTACTTCCAATTGCGTTTCTTGAATTGTGAATTCAATTTACTTATCCGTTCGTATAAAAACTAATTTGTGTATGTTGGTTGAGAGTGCACGCTTAATTTTCATGCATGAATTTGACGCTAGAATATAAGGGAGTTTCACCTAATCGTTATGAACTTATATTCACAAGTAGTGAAGGTTGCTAGTCACAATCACGTTAAGTAAATTCTTGGCATAAGTTTCATGCAAATCATAGTAACGAGTGCCTCGTCAATGCTTATGTTTTTCATAGAACTTAATGATTCTTGCTTGTATCTCTATTATGCAATTCATGTAGGGAACTTGTAGGGAATGTTTTGGGTTGTCGTATGCAATCATCCAATCTAATAACTTGTTGAAAAACTGAGAGTTAATTAGTGCAATTCACGGTTAATTTGGGGCGTTGAGTATTCATAACTTATCGAAAAGCAATTGGAAATCATTTTGTATGCAAGTGTGACATGTGTGAAGAAGAACCTCCTAGCTAGCCTTCCATCCATAAGTTTTAAACCAAAGTCGTTTTAAAACCTGTTTTGTTTTACAAAGTTCTTATTTTATTTTAAATTCGTCAAAACCAATTCCCCCTGTAGTTTCAAGTGTCATTTTAGTTAGAAATCAATTTAGTTTGTGTTTCTAAGTGTATTGAGTCAAGTTATAACATATTTTCGTTCAATTTCTTCCTTAGTGTTCAAAACTGCCCAGATTGTGTTTTTATGGCAGTTTTGAGTGTTAGGTGCTGTTTTGAGTCTTTTGGTTTGTTTTAGTGTTTTAAAGTATAGTTTTGCATTCTTTGAGTCTAGTTTAGTGTTTTAAATTTTGTTTTTATGTTTTTAAGTCAGTTTTCAAGTGTTTAGCAATCCCTCCTAATCCCCGGCCTAGAACGATCCCTACTTACATACTTTACTACATTTGATAAAAAGAGGGTTTAATTTTGTGTGTTAACTTATTTTTCGCATCACATTTCCCTTTGTCTTCTAGGGCTGTACCGCGTAATAAAGCTCCAAATGATCAACCTCTGATGCCTCCTCCTTCTAAGGCTCCGTCGACTGCTGAGGCTTCGCCGACTATTGAGACTTATCCTAAGCAACCTTTGTGAAGGCTCCCTCTTGTATTTATCTGCTTAATATTCCTTTCTTTTTTATGAATGTAAAAAGACCTTGCATAACTATCAATGTTTCAAAAATAAACCCACACCAAAAACAATTAAACAAGCAACAAATAAAAAAGACAATCATGGCAAAATAAAACTATAGAAAATGGAAGGATTTTAGAAACGCAAAACTGATTGTGGAGCAATTCAAAAATCTTCCTTATTTGAATACATGGGTTGCCTCCCAAGAAGTGCTTGCTTTAACGTCTTCCAGCCAGACGATACCTCCACTTAATCTTATATAAGGCCCACGACATGGAGGGGTACATTCTCCACGACATGCTCCTCAAAGTGCTCACACATTGAATCCTTGAACGGAATGGGATAGTAGTTCTTCCTGATTTTGGTGTGTTGCTTCCAACAATCGATGTAACCTTCCCTACTACCTTGCATTCGATTAGGTACCTGCACCATAGAAGGTAACAACCTATTAGTTGTTGGAAATGTGCCCTAAAACCAATCATATGATGATACTTTACGGACATTTCACATGTTAAACTAATCTAGTTTAATATCAAGGGCAAAGATTATTGTTTAAGCCGTCTCATATAAATGGTATACGCTTAAACGATAAGTCCAAGGAATATGTGATTGGGAGAATGCGATCTAAAGAAGTTAGATTCATGAGACCATTCTTTCGTATACATATCCTAAACGTTCTTGATCATAGGATTGCCAATTGGGCATTGACAGTCCGTTAAGATCAGAATGTGCAATGTCTTCTCTTAGTGAGAGTGACTGGTCTCGAGTCATTGGTATGACTGACACCAAGACAAGTACGTAGGTGCTCAATAAGGAATGAGTTCACTGAACACGATCAACGAAGAGTTCTCATACTCATGTCACATGAGAACTCAAGGTTGGGATAATGCAAAGTAGTCATTTGACCTGAGGCATCATAGTTGTCTTGTGGTTAGGTCCTTGATCTTTGATTATGTCAAAGTCACTCCATTCACGGGTGTCCACGACATCGTTGAGGTTAAGCCACTTAGCCATGGAGGCAAGTGAATGCGCAACAAGGGATCTCTAACCTTCAAACCGTTTGGGGGAGAATACACTATAATATGATTAAGAATCTCTGGCCAGAGTATGAATGAGATTTAGGAAGTCGTTCCAAATCACATTCAAGGTAATCATATAAGCACACGAATCACATTGGATAGTAGACATGAATAAACTATCAAACCAAACAATGTGGTCAAGAGTATTGTATTAGAGAAAGACCGTATTGCATTTGTAATCCTAAACTGAATAGGTTATCCACCTCTTCTGATTAGCTTGGGTAACCATGATATGCTGCTAGGTGTCACTCATGGTTTGTGGGAGCCCTAAACGTGTATAATCACTAAAGGGAGAATTGAAAGTAAGTTTCAATTCACAATCAATTTGAAATGGTTTTAATCGCCCACTGCCTCGCTAAAAGGAACCTAATGGATCGTACACCGTGTAAGGTGGAGATTGAAGAAACAATAGAGATGAGTAAGAATAATTAAATGGTTTAATTATTTATGGCAAGGATTAACTAATATGTTAATTCATCAAACGAATAAGTTCGTTAAAGACCTCGGGATAGTTTTGGACCTTAAGGCCCAATGGGCTTCGAACGTCAAGCGCATTGAATTAAGTTGTATGACAACTTAATGAATAATGATTCACAAAGGCCCAATTAGCCCAATAATACCCTAAGGTCGGCCATTTTGAGATGGAGTGAGTTTTGGATTTATTTACAAGTTTGCCACTCCAATGAATTAAGGTATAAATATGACTTTATAGCCAAAATTCATTTAGGGTTTTCTTTTGGGGAAAGGATGAGAACATAAGCTCTCCTTTCTCTCTAAAGTGGCCGGCCTCCTTGGAGGGTTTAGCTAGCAATCCTACTACTCAAATGTCACTCATTTCTTCTCCAATCTAACCTTGGTGAAGAGACTTAGAGGTTCTCAATTTTGGGAACTTGGAGAACCATTTCATCCATCCAAATCCATAGATCTAAGATGCAAGGAATGAAGGCCCTCTCTTTGGGTGATTAGCCTTTGCTTATGCAAAGAGGAATCTACAAAGGTATAATTTCTCAACTATCAAATGCTGTTTTAAGTTGAGTCAAGGTTCACCAATCTACTAGGCTTTGAATTTCATGGTTAATGTTTTGTTTTTAAGTGCATACAAGCATGATTCTGCCTTTTAATTGTTAATTGCATGCTATAGATGTTGCTTAAATGAACATGTTTTTCACAAAATTTCCTTCATTAGTTGAAATGGGAATTGAAATTGGGTTAAGTGACATACCAATATGCTGTAATGAAGTGGCAGCACTATCAACAAATGCACAAGGATTGCTCTCGGTTAGAATTGGGGTTTTGAGAGGTGTGGTTGTGCATTCCGTGTTGTTCACTCCAATTTCCTCCTCGATGGTGGTTCGAGGTACTTTCTTTTTTATTACTGTTGAACGTTTCTGCCCTATATTTTCAATTACATAAATGGCACAACAAAAACGAACATCGCTAGTATTCTCAATAGATTCAGGAATATTAAAGCTAATCATATCACCACCAAATGCCATAGTTACTGATCCTTTGGCAACATCAATCTTGGTTTGAGCCGTTTTCATGAATGGTCGTCCAAGGAGGATGGGCAATGTAGGGGAGTGGTCCGACTCGCCCATTTCAAGCACGTAGAAATCCGTCGGAAAGATTAAGTGATTGACCTACACTAAAACATCTTCCAAAACTCCCTTTGGATAGGCATTAGAACGATCACCCAATTGTATAATCACACTATCATTTTTCAATTCGCCTAAGTGCATAGATGCATAGATTGAATAAGGCATGATATTTATAGATGCACCTAAGTCTACCATGGCCGATTCAAAACGAGTATTACCAATTACACAAGGAATGGTAAAACTTCCCGGATCCTTGCATTTAGTGGGCAGTTTACGTTGTAAAACAGCTGAGACATTTTCACTTACCTTGACAACCTCCTTGCTCGAAATTCTTTTGCTAGTTGTGCAAAGTTCTTTTAAAAACTTGGCATACCTTGGAACTTGTTTAATTGCATCCAAAAGTGGTATATTAACTTGAACTTTTCTAAATGTTTCCAAAATATCCTTTTCAGCCTCCTCCTTCTTTGATTGCATAAACCTACGAGGAAAGGGTACATTTGGAGGAACAATGTTAGAATTAATCAAAATTGGAACTTCCTTACCTTTGTTGGCCGAATTGGATGGTTTAAGAGCTTTTGGGGCCTGCGGCAAAGGTATTTTCACCCTTTCCGTGGGGGTGCTTTGCTCCTCCTCTTCAATTATCAACTCTTCAACCTCATTGGAACGTGAATTAGATGGTTGGGGATCAGATCCAACTTGTTTTCCACTTCGCAAACTTATGGCTTTTGCAGATTCGAATCCTCTATTCGGGTTGACAATGGTTCAACTAGGCAACTTACCTTGCTCTCTGAACTGTCCTATAAACTCCGCAATCTGCCCAATTTGGTTCTCCAATTGGTCCACCCTTTTTTCTTGGTTTTGCATTGCTTTGGCTTGATTTTCTTGCCCCTGAGACAAATTGGTGAGTAACTTAAGAAGTGTCTCATTATCTAAAAATGTACCTGAGGGATTTTGGGCAGGTTGTTGTGGAGCTTGTGTTGGTGTGTATTGCTTGGTATAGAAGCCCGGAGGTTGCTGCCTAAAGCCTCCTTGTTGTTGGGGTTGTTGGGGCTCTCTCCACTTGAAATTTGGATGGTCTCTCTAACCTGGATTGTACGTATTAGAATATGGATCGTTCCTTGGCTGGTTTTGGCCTTGAAATCCAATTGCATTGGCATTTTCCCATCCACCATTTTCAATCAATTGCGGGCACTTTTCAGAGGCATGTCCTTGGATAGAACACACACCACATACACTTGGTTCTTTCATCCTCATTCCTTTGGCCATCTGAGACACAATGGAAGTAAGATTAGCTAATTGCGATTGAATGTCAGATGTGAAACTTACCTCATTCACTTGCTGCCGTGGGGTGTCCCTTTGACCAACGCATTCATATATGTTGAGCATTCAATGCTCGGTTAACAATTAAGGTCTTGGAAGCCATGGGTGTTTTATCCACCAAAGCTCCTCGCGCTAAGGCGTCTAGCATTTGGCGTTCAATTGGTAGAAGCCCTTCGTAGAAATATTGAAGAAGAAGCTCCTCTTTCATCTGGTACTGTGGACATGAAGCAACAAGGGTTTTAAAACGCTCATAGTAGGTGGGAAAGGATTCACCATGGTTTTACTGAATGCCACTAATCCTTTTGCGTAGTAGAATGACTCGAGAGGTAGGGAAAAACTTCTCCAAAAATGCCCGTTTCATACTCTCCCATGATGTAACAGTTTCGAAGGCTAGCTTATACAACCAATCTTTAGCCTTTTTTAAGAGAGAAAAGGGAAAAGCCTTCATTTTTATAATGCTCCCATCAACGTTCACAGGGGTCATGCTCAAGCAAACAACCTCAAACTCCTTCAAGTGTTTATTAGGATCTTCCATGGACATCCCTTGGAACTTAGGAATGTGATGCAACAAACTTGATTTCAATTTGAACTAGTCGTCTTCCCTAGCGCAGCCATGGGGTATTGGATGCATAGGGGAGCGGCATTGTCCAATCTGAAGTGGAAAGCTCTTTGATTGTTCGATTGTCCGCTGCCATGTTGGGATCTTCCTCTACAACCTATGTCATTGGCTCCTCTTGCTCTTCTACTTTGTCTTCTCCAAGATTTGGTGCGGGTTGAGATGGTTGGGGTTCTTGTTGATTCCTTGCTAGTCTCAAAGTTCGTTCAAAATTGTCGTCAAAGTCACGGATGTGCTTATGAATAGGTTGAGAACTTCGAGTCATAAACCACCTAAAACAAGAAAACAAGTAAAGTAATCAACTAGGAACAAAAACATATGAAAATAAACAAAAAGAAATAACAAGGGATTAGCAAAATTGCTAATCCCCGGCAACGGCGCCAAAAATTTGATGCGAAAATTAACTTAACACATAAATTAAACCCTCTTGTTATCAATTGTAGTAAAGAATGTAAGTAGGGATCGTTCTGGACCGGGATTAGGCAGACTTGCTAATAACCTCTAAACTGACTTAAAAACATAAAATTAAGTGTAAAACACCAAACTAGACTCAAAAGATGTAATACAAACTAAAAAGACTCAAAACTAGTTTAAAAGACACAAAACAGCTTAAAAAAATGAATTGGCCTCTAAACTGACTCTAGGGATGGTTTTGGATGAAATTAGGTTCTAACTTGACTCAAGACACTTAAAAACACAAATCAAAATAGATTTTGACTAATAAAACACTTTAAAGTAAAGGGGGATTTGATTTTGACGAATTTGAAAACAAAACAAACAGATTGTAAACTAAAACAGATTTTGGACGACTTTGGGTAAACTATGGATGATGGGCTAGCTAGAGGGTTCTTCTCCACACATGACACACTTGCACATAAACCAATTTTCAGTTGTTCTTTCGATAAATCATGAAACTCAACACCCCAGGTTAATTAAGTCCACTTAAATTAACCTTCAAGTTCTCCTTAAGTTATTGAATTAGATGGGAAAGCGCATACAACAATTCAAGCATTCTTCAAAAGTCCTTTTCGTGAACAACACAATAAAGATACAATCAAAAATCATTAAGCATTTTGAAAACTATAAGTATTGACGAGGCATTCGTTACTATGATGAGCATGAAACTCCTGCCAAGAATTCATTTAACGCGATCGTTTATAAGCGACCTCCACTACTTGTGAATATAAGTTTTTAACTATTAGGTGAAACTCCCTTATACTCTAGCATCATATTCATGCATGCAAACTAAGTGTACACTCTTAATAAACATACATGAATAAGTTATCAATCAAGCAGTTAAACAAATTGAATTCACAACTTATGAAATCACAACTGAAGGTAATCAATTCATATTGCAAGTATGTTCATGGCTTTGAATTCCCCCTAGCTAAGTAGGGGTTTAGCCACTCATAATTGCAACAAAATTAGAAAATGACAAAGTAGAAATTGAAAGCAAGAACGAAGTACACCTAAAACTCTCCAAAGTTCCAAGCTTGAAACACCAAGGACCTTCATTTTCACCACCTTGTTATAGCACAAGTGTCTAGGATGTGTATGGATACATGGATGGAATGGATTTGCATGGCTAAGAGATGAAAGTGTATGGATTGGTGAGATATAGTATGGCTAGATGAATGGATGGAGGTCACGGCAAAGAAATTATGTTTGTTAATGGAGCTCTTTTGATGGATCAAGATTTTTCTTAGGAAAGGGAATGGTGGATGTATTTATAGGCTAAGGAGAAGACCACTTCAATTCCTTGCATGTGTAGTTTGTATGGGTGTGTGAAGTCCATGTTTCCCTTTACATTTGCACACACATGACCTCCATCATTTTAGCCACAAAACAAATACATTTTTTGCCATGTTTCTCCTTTACATTTACACACATGTTCTTCATCATTTCATCCACAAATCAACCCATTTTCTGCCCATGTGTGTGTCTTTCCTTTACCCATGTGTGTGTGTTTTTCCTTTGCATTTGCACACACATGTTCTTCATTATTTCAGCCAACAATCCACCCATTTTCTGCCCATGCCAAGCCCTCCATGCCGTGCCTTTCTTGTTGTGTGTGTGCTGTCCATGTAGAGTGTGTGTATGCCCTCCAACCTGTGCAGTTTGCCTGTGTGTTGCTGTCCATGATTCTCTTTTGCATGTGCCGTGCCTTCTCTTTCTAGTTGTGCATTTCCACTTCCTCCAAAGCCAAATGAGTGCAATCATAACCCCATTTGCTGCTGAGTGTTGATGACAAAGCAAAACACAAAACAAGTGCCTTTACTTTCTCATTTTATTAGCCAAATTTGCTTAGCCCTTTTCTGAACCTTTCAGTGTTACAATGCCCATAACTTCTTCTAGAAAAATGATATTAACAATCTGTAAATTGCGCCAGAAAATAGACATCCGTAGCTTTCCAAGCATATAAGGCTCATTCTCTCATTCTCTCATTCATTCTGAGCTGTTCATAACATGCTTCCAAAGTCAGCTAATCTGCACAGGCAGTTTTGATGAATTTGTTACTTAATATCTCACTTGTGCTACTTTTCTTTTCTTTGCTTGATAAATCACACAAAACACAAAAACATAGTAAATAGCTGAAAAATATAAGGAACTAACTAAGAAAAGTCAAGTGAATTTTATGTAAAATATATATAAATATGAGCTTATCATTGCTCATGTTGACTATCGGAGTGTGAACCCAACCGTGATACGCTTACCCGTGGGCCTAATCGATAGTGCACGCTCCTCTGTGTGCTAAGACAGGAGTATTCGTTATCTCGGGGGCCCAATCGGGAGTGTACACTACCCGAACGCTCGGCTCGTGGCTAGTCGAATGGCTACATGCCGGGACGCTACTGGAAAGGTTCGTTTGCCCTTGTCTTACTTCGGGATACCTCGTTTGAGGCACGTTGGATCCCGGTGCGATGCAAAAGTTGATTCACCAAGGTTTTCTGATAGGAGCATATTTATGCGCCTTAGTTAGCTAGTTCTTATGCATTTTCGTTATGTTTTCTTAGTTAAAGTAGTCTTTTGAGCTACTTTCATGCGTTTTCAGGTTCAAAGGGCATAATACATAAAAGTTGGCAAATTGGAGTTTTTAGAGCCTAATGGAGCGTGGTTTGAAAAGTACATGCTTGGAACACAAGGTTGGGATGAAATTGAAGATTTGAAGATTTTGAGGATTCCTAGTCCGAGAAGGATTCCTAGTTGAAGATGGATTCCGAGAAGAACGAAGATTCCTACTCAAATGAGGTTTCCTACTTGAAGTAGGAAAGCTAAGCCTAAAAGTTTCCATTTTGGGTTGATCTTTCTTAAACCTAAATGGCCTTGCGTTTTAGCAACATTGGAAGGTTCCGAAGCGTTGGAAGATACGAAGAGTGGTTCTAGAACATTCTCCACATCCTTGCCGTGGGTTGGGTCCATTTTTCCTTGGTTTTGGGCTTTCTAGAAGCCCTATCCCTAATCCCTACATTGGTGCCGCACCTAGGCCCAAAATATCTGATTTCCTTGCCTTGCAAGGCTTTCTAGAAGGCATATCCACACTCCCACCAAATCTGCCGCACCCTAGCCCTTTTCCCATGCAAATTCCTATTGTGTTAACCTAATTTCTGGTGGATTTGGGTTTCTAGAAACCTTAATCTGATTGCTAGGGTTTTTAAGTGCCTATATATACTCATTCTAACCCTTTGGCCGAACTACCACTCCCCATCTAATTCATTCACGCCAAAAACCCTAGTTACATCCTTGCCGCAGCCTTTCACCTTAAAACTTCCATATTTCTGATTTCTACACCATTGCTGATAGGAGCATATTTATGCGACTTAATTGGCTTGTTCTTGTGCGTTTACGTTGTGTTTCTTAGTTATGTTAGTAGTTTAAGCCATTTTCGTGTGTTTATAGGTTCTATGGGCCAATGATGCAAGAAGATGCATTTTGGAGCATTTTGGAGCATTTTTGGGCCAAGATTGGATGGTGCAAACATGGAGACATGAGGATTGACGAATTTGAATATTAGAAGGCTAGGAAATCAGCATTTGTGTGTGCAAGTGTGTTGGCCTACAACTACAAACATCATAGCTGCCATGTGATGGCAGAAAATGTGTTTATTGCTAGCTAAATGGATGAAGAGCATGTATGTGCAAGTATAAACACCACATGGGCAGCAAGAAGGAAAGAAAACAGCAACACACACACCACATGGGCAGCAAGGAATCAGAAATTAAAGCATGGAAGAGTGGGAAGTGATGAGGACAACACACACACACACACACACGACAATGGCAGATTTCTACAACAAGGGGAGTGAATGGACAGCAGAAAAGCAAGGAAATTGGACCACTATGAAGTGGATTTCTTGTTGGTCTCCCACTTATAGCTTTGGGTGGCTTTGGAATGATTATTTCTAGGTGGAAAGAGCACAAAAACAGCACACACACATGCAAAACAAAGCTGGCAGCATCCTTTCTTCCCTTTGCCGTGAGTTGTCATGTCCATTACCTTGCATTTCTTTTCATTTTCAACCTCTATATAAACACCATTCAGCCTTCAAGGAAGACACACAGAAATTCATACACATTTACATTAGTTCCAAGGCTTGCAAAGAAGGAGGAGTGCTTGGAGTTGTGCTAGCCATTCCATTGGAGTTGTTGGAGCATTCTAGGTGTATTCTACTTTGTTTTTCTATGTTTAATATCAATTGTTTTTGTTTAATTGCAAGTATGAGGAACTAAACCCCCCTTGGCTAGGGGGGGATTCAAAACCATGTTTATGCTTGCTATATGATTTGATTACTTCCAATTGCGTTTCTTGAATTGTGAATTCAATTTACTTATCCGTTCGTATAAAAACTAATTTGTGTATGTTGGTTGAGAGTGCACGCTTAATTTTCATGCATGAATTTGACGCTAGAATATAAGGGAGTTTCACCTAATCGTTATGAACTTATATTCACAAGTAGTGAAGGTTGCTAGTCACAATCACGTTAAGTAAATTCTTGGCATAAGTTTCATGCAAATCATAGTAACAAGTGCCTCGTCAATGCTTATGTTTTTCATAGAACTTAATGATTCTTGCTTGTATCTCTATTATGCAATTCATGTAGGGAACTTGTAGGGAATGTTTTGGGTTGTCGTATGCAATCATCCAATCTAATAACTTGTTGAAAAACTGAGAGTTAATTAGTGCAATTCACGGTTAATTTGGGGCGTTGAGTATTCATAACTTATCGAAAAGCAATTGGAAATCATTTTGTATGCAAGTGTGACATGTGTGAAGAAGAACCTCCTAGCTAGCCTTCCATCCATAAGTTTTAAACCAAAGTCGTTTTAAAACCTGTTTTGTTTTACAAAGTTCTTATTTTATTTTAAATTCGTCAAAACCAATTCCCCCTGTAGTTTCAAGTGTCATTTTAGTTAGAAATCAATTTAGTTTGTGTTTCTAAGTGTATTGAGTCAAGTTATAACATATTTTCGTTCAATTTCTTCCTTAGTATTCAAAACTGCACAGATTGTGTTTTTATGGCAGTTTTGAGTGTTAGGTGCTGTTTTGAGTCTTTTGGTTTGTTTTAGTGTTTTAAAGTATAGTTTTGCATTCTTTGAGTCTAGTTTAGTGTTTTAAATTTTGTTTTTATGTTTTTAAGTCAGTTTTCAAGTGTTTAGCAATCCCTCCTAATCCCCGGCCTAGAACGATCCCTACTAACATACTTTACTACATTTGATAAAAAGAGGGTTTAATTTTGTGTGTTAACTTATTTTTCACACCAATTGCCGCACCATCCCCTTCCCCAAACCATTCCTACATCCTTCCATAACCATTCATCCACCTTGTGCAGCCACTAAAGGAGGAGAAAGAAGGAGTGCCATGCAGTCCAAAGGAAGGAGAAGCCTTGCACATGCAATCTGCCATTAGTGGAGTGTTTGGAGTTCTTTCTTTCTTTGTTTCTGTTTTCATGTTTAATTTAACTTGCCTTTCAATTATGTTAGACATGTGGAACTAATTTCTTTTTAGTTAGAGGTGAATTTGAAGCCATGGACATATGTTTTATATGATTTGATTTCTTCCAATTATGATTTCAGAAATTGTGAATGTGATTTACTTATCTATTGGATTGATAACTTGTTTATGTATGTGGGTTGAGGGTCGACACTTAATTTGCATGCCTAAACTCGATGCTAGGATATAAGAGAATTTCACCTAATCGTTATTAACTTATATTCATAAGTAGTGAAAGTCGCTAGTCACGATTGCGTTAAGTAAATTCTAGGCAAAAGTAACATGCGTATCCCATAGTTATGAATGCCTCGTCAATGCTTATGATGTCCATTGAAATTAATGATCTTTGATATGTGTCTCTATCATGCGTATTCCATAGTTAGGGTCCTTGATAAGAATAATTTGGTTGTAATGCGTATTCCATTCAATTCAATGAATCTAGGGAAATCTGAGAATTAATTGGTGCAATCTAGTTAATTTGGGGCATTGTCATTCATGGTTTGTTGGAAGAGTAATTGGAGATTGAGTTGTATGCATATGTTCATGTGTGGATAAGGAACCCTCTAACTAGCTTCTCACCATTCTATTTAATCACAATCTGTTTTGCTTTACATTTGTTTTCAAAGTTTAAGTTTTAAAGTTTTAATTTCGTCAAAATCATTCCCCCATTTATTTTAAGGTGTTAGATTAGTTAGAAATTCATTTAGTTTGTGTTTTTAAGTGTTTTGAGTCAAGTCATAGTCCAAATTCGTCCAAATTAGTGTTAGGTACTCAAAACTGCCCAGAAAGTGGTTTTAAGGCAGTTTTGAGCCTTCTAGTTGCTGTTTTGAGTTTTTAGTTTGTTTAGGTGTTTTAAACCCTAGTTTTGCATTAATTGAGTCTAGTTTAGTGTTCTACATTATATTTTTATGTTCTTGAGTCAGTTTTACATTGATTAGCATCCCTAGTTAATCCCCGGTTAGAACGATCCCTATTTGCTCATATACTACAATTGTCATCCATAGGGTTTAATTTGTGTGTCAAGTTAATTTTCACATCAAATTTTGGCGCCGTTGCCGGGGATTAGCAAAATTGCTAATCCCTTGTGTTTTTGCCGTGTGTCTTGATTTAATTTACCTAGTTTTCTGATTTTGTTTTGTTTTCTTGGTTTAGGTACTAGTGCATGACGCGGAGTTCTCAAACTGTGCATGCAAATATCTTGGACTTTAACGACGATTTTGAACGTGATTTGAGAAGAAAGAGGAGGCATCCCGAACCTAGTGAACCTAGTTCAAGTACAGAGGCCGAATCTGAGTTTGAAGAAGAGGAAGACGAAGTTATGGCCGCGGACAATCGGACCATTAAAGAGCTTTCAGCCTCGGGGTTGACCAATGCCGCACCATTATGCATTCAATACCCCGCGGCTGCCCAAGGCAAGACCGACGAATTTGAGTTGAAGTCAAGCTTGTTGCACCACATTCCGAAATACCATGGGCTTTCCATGGAAGATCCCAACAAGCATCTCAAGGAGTTCGAGGTTGTTTGTTCGAGCATGACACCCATCAATGTTGACGGGAGTATTCTGATGATGAAGGCTTTTCCATTCTCACTTTTGGAAAAGGCGAAAGATTGGCTTTACGAGTTAGCACCCGGAACGGTTACATCTTGGGATAGTATGAAAATAGCGTTCTTGGAGAAGTTTTTCCCAACTTCAAGAGTCATTCTCTTGAGGAAACGGATTAGTGGCATCCAACAAAACCTAGGTGAATCGTTTCCTTCTTATTATGAACGTTTTAAATCACTTGTTGCTTCTTGTCCACAGCATCAAATGAAGGAGGAGCTACTCATTCAATACTTCTACGAAGGACTCCTTCCCATGGAACGCCAAATGCTTGATGCCTCGGCGGGAGGAGCGTTGGTGGATAAGACTCCGGGGGCAGCAAAAGTTCTAATTGCCAACCGAGCACATAATGCACAACAATACGAAGGTGTTGGACAAAGGGACCCCCCACGGCCACAAGTGAATGAGGTAAGTTCTATGCCCGAGATTCAATCCCAATTAGCTAACCTTACTTCTATTGTTTCTCAGTTGGCCGAGGGAATGAAGATTCATGGACCAAGTGTGTGTGGCGTGTGCTCGATGCAAGGACATGCCAATGATCAATGCCCTCAATTGATTGAGAATGGGGGTTGGGAAGCTGCCAATGCCGTGGGTTTTGGGAACCAAAATCAACCACGCCATGATCCATACTCTAATTCTTACAATCCGGGGTGAAGGGATCATCCGAATTTCAAATGGCGGGATCCTCAACAACCCCAACAACAAGGAGGATTTAGGCAGCAACCACCGGGCTTTTATACAAAGCCATTCGTCCCCAATCAAAACCAAGTGCAAACCGCCCCACCAACCTCAGGTACGTCTTTGGATAATGATCAAGTTGTTAAGTTACTTACTACTTTGACGCAGGAAGTACAAACTCAAAATAAGGAGAGACAAATCCAAGACAAACGGGTGGACAACTTGGAGAAGCAAATGGGTCAAATTTCAGAGTTTATGGGGCAAATTAGAGAACAAGGCAGATTGCCTAGTTCAACCGTTGTGAACCCGAAGGGAGGATTTAAAACCGCTAAGGCCATCATGTTGAGAAGTGGTAAACAGGTTGGAGCGGACTCAAATACATCCAAATCAAGTCAAGACGAGGAGGACAAGTTGATGCAAGAGGAGGCATAAAGAGCAAAGCCCACGGCCAAGGATGACCAATCCTTGCCGCCACCCTCTAACCCTCCTAAATAGTCCTCAACCACCAAGGTAAGTCCAAATTTGACTTTTTCTTGTTCTATTCCACTGAATGTGCCCTTTCCTGGCAGGTTTAGGCAATCAAAGAAGGAAGAAGCCGAGAAGGACATTCTAGAGACCTTTCGGAAAGTTCAAGTCAATATCCCGCTCCTTGATGCGATTAAGCAAGTCCCGAGGTATGCTAAGTTCTTAAAAGAACTTTGTACAACAAGGAGAAGGATTTCGAACAAAGAGGTGGTCCAGGTAAGTGAAAACGTCTCTGCTGTGTTACAAAGGAAATTACCCCCTAAATGCAAAGATCCGGGTAGTTTTACAATTCCGTGCGTTATTGGTAATACTAAGTTTGAACAATGCATGTTAGACTTAGGGGCTTCGATTAATGTCATGCCATACTCGATTTATGCATCTATGAACGTAGGTGAGCTTAAAAAAGATGGTGTGATAATTCAACTAGCCGATCGTTCTAATGCATACGCAAAGGGTGTTTTGGAAGATGTTTTGGTGCAGGTTGGTAATTTGATTTTTCCAGCGGACTTTTACGTGCTTGACATGGAGGATTCACCCCATTCTACCCCATTGCCGATTCTATTAGGGAGGCCCTTCATGAAAACAGCCCGCACCAAGATAGATGTGTTTAAAGGAACTTTAACGATGGAATTTGATGGGGAAGTCATTGATTTTAATCTTTCTGAAAGTATTAAATTTCCTAAGGACGATCATTCTTGCTTTTCTATTGATATAATTAATGATTTGGCGCAGGATTTTCTCGATTGTTTGGAGAGGGATACACTTGAAACGATAATTGCACAAGGAATTGGGCACAAAAATGGTGTTGCCGTGCCTAGAAGTGAGGATGAGGCCGAGATAGTGGCTGCCCTTGAGTCACTCCCTCAACACCATGGTAAGCCTTCTAACCCAATTTCAATTCCAGTTTCCACTAATAAGATGTTACCCTCAGTGATTCAGGCACCCGTACTTGAGCTTAAACCGTTACCCGATCATTTAAAGTACGTTTTTCTGGGAGACAACGAGACATTGCCCGTCATTGTCTCTTCATCACTCACGGCCATAGAGGAGGAGAAGTTGATCCGAGTGTTGAAAGAGCACAAGACGGCCATTGGGTAGACTTTGGCCGATATTAGGGGAATTAGCCCAACTACGTGCATGCATCGCATACTTCTAGAGGAGGGGGCTAAACCAACTCGAGAGGCTCAGCGCCGTCTCAACCCTCCAATGATGGAAGTTGTGAAAAAGGAGATTATCAAACTTCTTGATTGTGGAGTGATTTATCCGATCTCTGATAGTCGTTGGGTGTCACCGGTGCAATGTGTTCCAAAGAAGTCCGGAGTGACCGTGGTGAAGAATGCCGAGAATGAGCTTGTGCCAACCCGTATCCAAACAGGTTGGCGAGTGTGCATTGATTATAGGAAGCTCAACGCCACCACAAGGAAGGACCACTTCCCTTTGCCGTTCATTGATCAAATGCTTGAAAGGTTAGCCGGTCATTCTTTTTATTGTTTCCTTGATGGTTATTCTGGATATAATCAGATTGTCATAGCGCCGGATGACCAAGAAAAGACAACTTTCACATGCCCCTTTGGTACTTTTGCTTATCGTCGCATGCCTTTTGGTTTATGCAATGCTCCGGCCACATTTCAAAGGTGTATGGTAAGTATCTTTTCAGATTTTGTGGAAAAAATTATTGAGGTATTTATGGATGATTTCAGTGTGTTTGGTGATTCATTTGATGGTTGTTTGGAAAATCTCACACTAATTTTGAAACGATGTGTAGAAACTAACCTAGTGCTTAATTGGGAAAAATGTCACTTTATGGTTAGACAAGGCATAGTTCTAGGGCATATTGTTTCAGAAAGAGGAATTGAAGTGGATAAATCGAAAATAGATCTTGTACGCTACTTACCCTCTCCTACTTCGGTTCGAGAGGTTCGTTCGTTTCTTAGTCATGCAGGATTTTATAGGCGATTTATCAAGGACTTCTCCAAGATCTCAAACCCTCTTTGCCGTCTCCTCCAGAAAGATGTGGCATTTGACTTCAACGAGGAGTGTGAGAAGGCGTTCAATCACCTCAAGGAAATGCTAACTTCGGCCCCTATCATAGTTCCACCGGATTGGAGCCTTCCTTTTGAGCTTATGTGCGACGTTTCCGATTATGCATTAGGAGCTGTTTTGGGGCAAAGGAAGGACAAGAGGCCGCATGCTATCTATTATGCCTCTCGGACTTTAAATGATGCACAATTGAATTATTCCACCACTGAAAAAGAACTTCTAGCTGTTGTATTTGCTTTAGATAAATTCCGTTCTTATTTGCTTGGTACTAAAGTTATTATTTATACTGACCATGCAGCATTGAAGTATTTGTTCACCAAGACGGAGGCCAAACCACGACTCATTCGTTGGATGCTTCTTCTCCAAGAGTTCGATATCGAAATCCGGGACAAGAAGGGAAGTGAAAACATGGTGGCTGACCACTTGAGCCGTATGGTACATGAGGAGGATGCCGTACCTATCATGGAGACATTCCCAGATGAGCAACTGATGTCCGTCAAGGTAAGTGAACCGTGGTATGCTGATTTGGTGAATTATTTGGTGTCTAAACATGTTCCTAGTGAATTACTTAAACACCAAGGTGATAAATTGAAGAAAGAGGCACGGTTTTATGTGTGGGATGACCCGTATTTATGGAAATATTGCCCTGACCAAGTTATACGTAGGTGTGTGCACGATTCTGAGTTTAATGCTATTCTAACATTTTGTCACACTTATGCTTGTGGGGGACACTTTGGCACTAATAGAACAGCACTTAAGGTATTAGAATGTGGTTTCTATTGGCCTACCATCTTTAGGGATGCTAGAACATTTTGCATGTCTTGTGATAGATGCCAAAGAACGGGCAATATAGGTCCTAAACAACAAATGCCGCAAACCCCCATTTTTAGTGTTGAAATATTTGATGTTTGGGGTATTGATTTTATGGGTCCCTTTCCTTCGTCACATGGATTTCTTTATATATTACTTGCTGTGGATTATGTGTCGAAGTGGGTGGAAGCAAAAGCCACCCGAACTAATGATTCTCGAGTGGTTGCAGATTTTGTGAAAACTAACATTTTTGCAAGGTTCGGAATGCCACGCGTGCTCATCAGTGATGGAGGTTCCCATTTTTGTAATCGAACCATCGAGGCGTTGCTCAAGAAATACAATGTCACGCATAAGGTGGCCACACCTTATCATCTTCAAACGAGCGGGCAAGCCGAGGTTTCGAATAGGGAAATCAAGCAAATTCTTGAGAAGACCGTGGGGCCTACGAGGAAGGATTGGAGTTTGCGCTTAAACGATGCATTGTGGGCGTATCGCACTGCCTACAAAACCCCCATTGGGATGTCACCTTTTCGGCTCATCTATGGGAAGCCATGCCATCTTCCCGTCGAGTTAGAGCATCGTGCACACTGGGCCGTCAAAACGTTTAACATGGACCTTGATGCCGCAGGTTTACATACGAAGCTCCAATTGTGTGAGCTTGAGGAAATCCGAAATGAAGCATATGAGAATGCCCGGATTTACAAGGAGAAAACGAAGGCATTCCATGACAAGATGATTCGTGCCAAGACGTTCTCTATTGGGCAGAAAGTGTTGTTGTTCAATTCTCGCCTTCGGTTGTTTCCGGGTAAGTTGCGTTCCAAATGGGTTGGTCCTTTTATTGTCACTAATGTTTTCCCTCATGGTGCAGTGCAAATCAAGAGTGCAAGGACGCAACAAGAATTCAAAGTGAATGGGCATCGATTGAAGCCCTATTACGAGATGTTTGAGGAGCATGTCGTGGAGGAGGTACCCCTCCATGCCGTGGCACATAGTCAAGCTTAAACGGAGGTACCGTCCGGCTGGAAGACGTTAAAGCAAGCGCTTCTTGGGAGGCAACCCATGCATTCGACAAAGGAAGACCTAGAGAGCACTCCAATTCCAGATTTGCGTTCTTAAACCCTTCTCTTTGTTGCTTATTTCGTTTCTGCCATGTTTAGTTTGTTTAGTGTTTGTTTGTTTTGTTTATGTGTTTTTGTGTTAGTTATGCTTGGAAACATTGAGGACAATGTTTGAATTAAGTGTGGGGGGGTAACCAAAGTGTTTTGATGCAAATTCGTAGGGTTTTCTCACTCATAATTTCCAATGTTGTTTCTTGCTGTTTTTAGGCGTTTTTAGGCTGTTTTGGTGTATTTTAATGTGTTTTGATTCAAAAATCCGAAAATCCCATAAAAATTTGAAAAATTGTTTTACAAAACCCAAAAAGAGTCGTTTTTAAGTTGTTTTTGTGTGTTTGTTTGTGTCTTAGGGTACCTTCCAACACAATGATGAGGATTCGGTTTTTAATTGCATGACTGTTAAAGAGAGTTGTAAACATGGATGAAAGTTTGATTTACTCTTGGTTTATGCTTGGTTGTGGTTATAACTTATGAATTCACATGTAATCATAAAGAAAAAAATTAGTTTTTGTAACATGTTTGAAGGAAGGAACTCAAACTAACGCTACAACCTTGTGAGACTTGAGCCTAAACATTATTTGGAGAGTTAAAATCTGTGCATTCTTGTTTTCTAAAGTCGTTGCATGATCTCATTATTCTTTGCTTGGTTATTACTTAGAAGGCGTTTCATTACTTTAGTTCCAAATGCTAGAACTCATGCCAATTTCATTCAAAACATTTCATTGAATTGCATAATACGTATTCAAGATGAAGTTGTTTAGTAGTTACCACCATAGCCAAAAAGCCTTCATTCCATACATTTGTTTTTGTAGGTTTTAGCCCCGTTGAGCCATGTTTAGCCTATATTGTTTGTTAACCCACATTATCCTTACCTAGCCTAAATTAGGACCATCCATACCCTTGTTCTTAAAGCATAGTAAGCATGACTTAAAATGAATTCCTTTTGATCAAGGGTGTGCAGAAAACAAGTGTGGGGGAAAGTGAGCCTTGTGTATTGTGTGCCAAAGTCTTAAATGAGGCAAGGGGGTAGAAAAGAAAAAGAAAAGAAAAAAAAAATGTGAAAAGTGTGAAAAAGAGTTGAAAGAGCATGAAAATGAGCTCTAAGGTGTTGGTTGTTGAAGAAGGGGTCCAAAACAGTGAATTTGACCCTAAGTGTTGCATGAATTTCCCCTTTGAGTTTAAAAGTTGATTTTTTCAAAAGTGAATTCTAAGTGTCAATTTCATTGCTTTGCTTACTATTGTTTTAAGAACGTTTGTTTACCCTTCACCTTTCTTTGTTAGCCATTACCCCAAGCCCCGTTACAACCCTTAACTTCTATCTTGAGTGTTGTGTATTTCAATTTGTGGAGTTTGGGATTGGTATGAGCATATGGTGTCACTGGTTCTCGCGTCTAAGTAGTAGCATTCCTTTCATGAGATCATATACATGCTTATTAAATTCAGAAAAAGCTTTCCTTGTTATAACATATGTGAGCATTCGTTTTCATATTTACATCAATCTTCTCACATATAACTAGTATAGGGTGTGTAGTCAGAAAATCTGTGTGAAAATTGAGTGCATATCTAGTGAGGAATTGAGCAAATTCTCTAAGGCATGTTACTACATTCAAAATCATGTTTTACATGGTTAAATGCGAACTAGTACGTGGTAACTATAATTAAGTATGTGCTTAAGTGTAAAGATGGCTAAAATCTGTGGGAATGATGATTTTTAATTTGTCATGTTCATTGGAAGTCCCTGAGGCGATCGTTGGAAGGTTTAGGTTGTGTTTTGTGTGTTTTGTTTCGTTTTGTTTTTCTTTTGTTTCTTTGTTTTGCTCGAGGACTAGCAAAAGCTAAGTGTGGGGGAATTTGATAGGAGCATATTTATGCGCCTTAGTTAGCTAGTTCTTATGCATTTTCGTTATGTTTTCTTAGTTAAAGTAGTCTTTTGAGCTACTTTCATGCGTTTTCAAGTTCAAAGGGCATAATACATAAAAGTTGGCAAATTGGAGTTTTTAGAGCCTAATGGAGCGTGGTTTGAAAAGTACATGCTTGGAACACAAGGTTGGGATGAAATTGAAGATTTGAAGATTTTGAGGATTCCTAGTCCGAGAAGGATTCCTAGTTGAGGATGGATTCCGAGAAGAACGAAGATTCCTACTCAAATGAGGTTTCCTACTTGAAGTAGGAAAGCTAAGCCTAAAAGTTTCCATTTTGGGTTGATCTTTCCTAAACCTAAATGGCCTTGCGTTTTAGCAACATTGGAAGGTTCCGAAGCGTTGGAATATACGAAGAGTGGTTCTAGAACATTCTCCACATCCTTGCCGTGGGTTGGGTCCATTTTTCCTTGGTTTTGGGCTTTCTAGAAGCCCTATCCCTAATCCCTACATTGGTGCCGCACCTAGGCCCAAAATATCTGATTTCCTTGCCTTGCAAGGCTTTCTAGAAGGCCTATCCACACTCCCACCAAATCTGCCGCACCCTAGCCCTTTTCCCATGCAAATTCCTATTGTGTTAACCTAATTTCTGGTGGATTTGGGTTTCTAGAAACCCTAATCTGATTGCTAGGGTTTTTAAGTGCCTATATATACTCATTCTAACCCTTTGGCCGAACTACCACTCCCCATCTAATTCATTCACGCCAAAAACCCTAGTTACATCCTTGCCGCAACCTTTCACCCTAAAACTTCCATATTTCTGATTTCTACACCATTGCCGCACCATCCCCTTCCCCAAACCATTCCTACATACTTCCATAACCATTCATCCACCTTGTGCAGCCACTAAAGGAGGAGAAAGAAGGAGTGCCGTGCAGTCTAAAGGAAGGAGAAGCCTTGCACATGCAATCTGCCATTAGTGGAGTGTTTGGAGTTCTTTCTTTCTTTGTTTCTGTTTTCATGTTTAATTTAACTTGCCTTTCAATTATGTTAGACATGTGGAACTAATTTCTTTTTAGTTAGAGGTGAATTTGAAGCCATGGACATATGTTTTATATGATTTGATTTCTTCCAATTATGATTTCAGAAATTGTGAATGTGATTTACTTATCTATTGGATTGATAACTTGTTTATGTATGTGGGTTGAGGGTCGACACTTAATTTGCATGCCTAAACTCGATGCTAGGATATAAGAGAATTTCACCTAATCGTTATTAACTTATATTCATAAGTAGTGAAAGTCGCTAGTCACGATTGCGTTAAGTAAATTCTAGGCAAAAGTAACATGCGTATCCCATAGTTATGAATGCCTCGTCAATGCTTATGATGTCCATTGAACTTAATGATCTTTGATATGTGTCTCTATCATGCGTATTCCATAGTTAGGGTCCTTGATAAGAATAATTTGGTTGTAATGCGTATTCCATTCAATTCAATGAATCTAGGGAAATCTGAGAATTAATTGGTGCAATCTAGTTAATTTGGGGCATTGTCATTCATGGTTTGTTGGAAGAGTAATTGGAGATTGAGTTGTATGCATATGTTCATGTGTGGATAAGGAACCCTCTAACTAGCTTCTCACCATTCTATTTAATCACAATCTGTTTTGCTTTACATTTGTTTTCAAAGTTTAAGTTTTAAAGTTTTAATTTCGTCAAAATCATTCCCCCATTTATTTTAAGGTGTTAGATTAGTTAGAAATTCATTTAGTTTGTGTTTTTAAGTGTTTTGAGTCAAGTCATAGTCCAAATTCGTCCAAATTAGTGTTAGGTACTCAAAACTGCCCAGAAAGTGGTTTTAAGGCAGTTTTGAGCCTTCTAGTTGCTGTTTTGAGTTTTTAGTTTGTTTAGGTGTTTTAAACCCTAGTTTTGCATTAATTGAGTCTAGTTTAGTGTTCTACATTATATTTTTATGTTCTTGAGTCAGTTTTACATTGATTAGCATCCCTAGTTAATCCCCGGTTAGAACGATCCCTATTTGCTCATATACTACAATTGTCATCCATAGGGTTTAATTTGTGTGTCAAGTTAATTTTCACATCATTTTCTGTTGTGCAAGGGCGCTTGTCAACTCTATGACTTGTCGAGACAAGTGTTGTTCGCCATTTGGATTGGAAGAGCTTGGAAGGAATGTGCCTCATTTGGCAGTAGAAAGGCGGTAGAATCCGGGCGCGAGATTTAAGTTGGAAAATGTCAAATCAGTGAAAAATTATGGTGAGAATACCCCCGGTTCGATGGTAGGTCCAGATAGTTGATATAGTCTTGGGCTGACTTGAGCTGCTTGGAAAGCCACAGGAGTAGACTGGGCCGCGGGAGCAGGCTGGGCCATGAGAGTAGGCTGTGCCGCGAGAGTGGGCTGCTTTGCGCGAGCAGGCTGGACCACGCGAGTGGGCTGCTCGTCGGGAGCAGGCTGGGCCACGAGAGGAGGCTGCTCGGTGGGAGTAAGCTGGGCTGCAAGAGCAGGTTGGGCCACGAGAGCACGCTGGGCCGCGAGAGTGGGCTGCTTAGTAGGAGTAGGCTGGGCCACGAGAATAGGCTGCTCGTTGGGAGCAGGCTGGACCACGGGAGTGGGCTGCTCGTCGGGAGCAGGCTGCTCAAAGCATGATGCATACGAATGCAAGGCTTGGGCTCGAAGCCGTGCAAGCTTGGATGGCACGGCTTGGGCCATGGTGGAACCTCGTAGTGGTGGTACCACTCCGCCTATGACCACATTTAGCCTCGTGGATCGCCGCAGTCCCATTTCTTGAGTATTAGAATTTTCACTTGTGGAATTTTCTAAATTTCTAGCCATTATATTTTTCTTATACCTTTTATCAAAGAACCTTTGCAAATAAAAAATTCTAACAATCATAACGTATGAAAAATATTCAAATGGACTAGAAAATAAAGAAAAAACCTTTTATGCGAGAGTCTTCTACAAGTATGGATCTCAACTCTCAATGAAAGCACCAATTTGTGGATGCAAATTTCTTCCTCCTTGATCTTGGACAATTTTGCACCTACAAAACAATTAACACCTTAGGTTAAGGCCAAGAGCCTCACGTGCCCATGATGAATGGGGGGGGGGCTTTGGCCGAAGAACCTCCGATGCCAAAGTTAGAATTTAGAGAGAAAGAGTGTTTAGAGAATTTTGGGATTTTTGCCAAAGTGTTGGGATGAGTTTTTGGTGAAAATAGGAGCCTATTTAAAGGGCTAGGCTTGGCCATTTTTTCCAAGGAATGGCCGGCCCTTGAAGGAGTTTTTGTGGTTGAGATTTTGGTTTAATTAGCCAATTTATTGGCTAATTAAACCTTAAAGAATAAATTGGTGGTTACATACTTATTTAGAATAAATTGATAATTATGTTATGAAAAGGTTATAAAGAATAACTAAATAATTAGCTAAAAAGGGGAGAAAAGGGTAAGGAAAGGTAGGAAATAGGATGGATCCCTTTTTAGATGGGGATGGCCGGCCATTGATGTGGTTTTGGGTGGTTTATTTGATATAATGGGTGACTTAATTGATATTTAATGGATTAATTGGGTAATTAATCTAGTAATTAACCAATTAACATAATAATTTGGAGGTTACCTTGCAAAAAGGAATTTGATGAGATAGACTTTGAATTGTTTACCTCTTTTGGAGCATCTTTTACTTTGTTAGAAAAAGATTGTCGACTGCTTGCACGTAGAGATCCTGGTGTACTCAGGGGTATTTTGGTCCTTTTTGTCCAACAATCCACATGTCGCCTTGTGATTATTTTTGGCTCCACACCGAGCATAGGGAAAAATAGCCTAGACCAACATGTCATGACTGAGGCAATCGAAAATTCCACTGCCCCAGCAGAGGCAAATTCAGGAAGAAGTTGAAAGGCTCATGAACAAACAATTATGCGATTTTAGCGCAATGAAGCTACTACTGAGACGCTCTGATGAGATATGACCAACAGAAGCAGGTCACCTTTTATTGACAAGATCGAGTAGATGAAACAATTCGATATACATTGGTGAATACAAAGATTATTTATGGTCTGACAAACATAACAACTCAACCTAATGGTACACCTAGGGCAGATGGGCAACAGAAGGACACATTAGCCCAACCACCAAGAACCGAGGACATGTTTTCTTCTCAACACTCCAGACGATTCAATACTAGAGCAGCACATTGCCAATAACTAAGCACTGTGAACTTAATGGTCTAATTCCTCATACTGTGCACAACTTGGCCTAAACTAGCCTTCGCTTCGCGCTCACAACTGTGCCTATCTTGCACCATGGCTCCTAGCCATGTCAAAACCTACTCCACAACTCCAGGTCACTTTCAATCTACCACCACGGTTCCCAGCCATGACGATCTTGCCCTGCGGTTCCCCGTTGGGCTAACTTACACTCCACAACTAATAACCGCTCCAACTTAGCCAACAATACTCCAAACTTCAAATCCAATGATTGAGCAGAATACGAGGCTTTACTAGCAGCCCTTGCTAGCGAAAGACTTAGCGGTGAAGAAGCTTGCAAGCCATTCAGATTCTCATCTGATTACTAACCAAGCCTCAAAAGGGAACACGATGAAACATCTGAGGATGATGTAATACTTGGAGAAGGTTTGAGACCAACTCACTAAACGTCTTACTTGCAGCCTTACGTGGGTTCCACAAGCAGTTCAAAGTCTCAAGTAGATCGTTAAATGAGACCTCATATGCTAAGGATTGTTTTAGTTGTCTAGCAATCTAGCTTTTCTTAGATGCGCTCACAAAAATGACTTTCATGCTCTCCAGTGCGAGAAGGTAAACCAATCCCCCGGCACATATCTCAGTAAGCTCTCCAGTGAGAGAGGGTAAATTATATTCCTTGATACCCATCTAAGTAAGCTTTCTAATGGGAAAGGGTAAACTAATTGCTCTCCAGTACGAGAGGGCAACCTAATTCCCCAACACCCATCTGGGTAAGCTTTCCAATGCGAAAAGGTAAACAATTTCCTAACACCCATTTGGGTAACCTCTCTAGCGCGAAAGGATAAACCAATTCCCGGACACCCTATTTAGGCAAGCTCTCCAATATGAGAGGGTAAACCTAACTTCCCGTTGGGGTCTGCTCTCTAGTGCGAGAGGATAAACTAATTACCTGACATCCATATGGGTAAGCTCTGTAGTGCAAGAGGGCAAACTAATTCTCCAACACCTATATGGGTCTACTCTTCAACAAAATGGTAGACTAATTCTCCGACACCTATCTGGGCTTCAACAAAATAGGACAAATTGCCCATGAATTTCTACATAACTACTCATTTTGATGTGATTCGTTAACGATTTTCATATTCCACAGATCTTTATCATGTTGTAATATAGGCCACACAGCTAAGTAACAAATGGTCAAAGAGCAATAGTTAATGACAAACTTATAGCTCGACGCCCAAGAAGCCAAAACTCACTGCTATAGTGATCCTGTGGGTGAAGGGAAAATTATGAGCTTAACATGTGGGATTTCTAAATGACTCGCATGCACATACAATTCAAAATTTATATACATGAGCAACGGAAGCAATTTATCAAATAATATCAAAGCTATAGTCATGCAAATCCCCTTCAAGGTTCATAGGTTTATATATAATGCATCAAAACATTTTAGTAAAGAACAAAGTGAAAGCTTAGTCTTATACCTCTTGATCTAGACTTGAGACCAAGGATGGACCACCTCCAAGGCCTTTGTTCCTTGAAGTCCTTGAGCCTAGCCTCCTTCCTTGCCTCCTCCACTTTGTTAGTAAGAGTGCTCCAAGGTTCTCCTTTAGTCTCCAAAGGAGAAGACCTCTAAAGATCCACACCCACTAGTGTAGTGAGATGGATGGAGGAATAACCAAAAGGGTGAAAGATTGTTAGTAAATTCACCCTCTAGGTGGCCGGCCTTTGTGGTTTTAGAGAGCTATTTTCTTTTGCCTCTTTGTTGTTCAAAAACACACAAAAACCCTAATGAACTTTGTGCTATAAAGTTCCTTATATAGACAAAAAGAAACCTAGTCAACAACTTGACTAAATATCTCTCCCAAACCCTTTAAGTGGCCGGCCCTTTAGTGTTTGGTTTGGGCTTTGGGCTTTTATTATTTCAAGTCATCCTATGCTTGAATAAAAGCCCAATGGGTTTAGGCCTAATGGGCCCAATTAAACCTGAACGTTTCTTTAAGCCCAAAACGATCTTTTATCGCTTTCATGATTTCTTTAGACTTTCTAAATTAATCACAACACTTAATTAATCCAATTAATTATTTCCTTCATCCATTAATTACTCACTACAAGAGTGTATCGGTGTACAATCATTTTAGGTTCTAATTAGCAAGGCAGTGAGGTGATTGACATCAATTCATTTGATTATATTTAATCCAATCACTTAGTGAATTAAAACTTCATTTTAATTCACCTTTCTTCTTTGATGACTACATTTAATCATCTAGAAGAACTCACAAGCTATGAGTGACATCTAACCATATGTCATAGCTACCCAAGCTAATGTAGAAGTTGTTCGGAGAACCTATTCAGTTGGAATTACAATGCAATTCGATCCTTCTCTAAAACAATACTCTCAATCACATTATTAGGGTATGAATATATTATGTCAAACCCCTAATGTGATTATTCCTTCTTATATGATTCTATTGAGTCGTATAGGAACGCTTTCCTTTATTACGCTCGATACTTCGGCCGAAGATTCCCGAATCATATCTTATAGTATTCTTCCTCTCTAATCGAGGATTAGAGATTCCTTGTTGCGCATTCACTTGCCTTCATGACTAAGTGGCTTAACCCCAATTATGCCGTGGACATCCGCGAATGGGGTGACTTTGACATAATCAAAGATTAAGTACTTAGCCACAAGACAACGACGATGCCTCAGGTCAAAGGACTACTTACATTATTCCAACCATTAGAGTTACTTGCTTGACATGTGAGTAGACCTCCATGCAAGTACTCTCGTTCGACTGTGTTCAGTGAACTCATTCCCTTAATGAGCACCTACATACTTGTCTTAGTGACACAACACGGATGGGATGAGACTTTCCATCCTTCCATTTGAAGCGGACACAGTATGTACCGGTCTAAGCATTGTCAGTTTCCCTCTGACAATCCAATGACTAGGAACCTTTTGGACATAATGGTTATGTGAAGAAGGTCTCTGTAGTCTAACATCATTAGATTACTTCTTCAATCAATCCATTATCCATGGATACACTATTTAGGACATATATCGTTTATTGAGATAGTCCTAATTCGTGTCTTTGCCATTTGATGTATAAGAGTCATCCATACATCGATTCATTTGTCCTGAAAGGTTTCTTCCAAAGATTGACTTTTAGGGCATATTTCCAACAGTGGGATCATCAGCTTTTTTCGAAGCATCGTGCTGAACAGACAGTTCTATGGCTAAAAACGTTTGCAAGACGCTTCAAGCAAGAAAAGTTTCAAGAAAAATGAAGATGGAGTAAAGCAAAGAAAGTAGTTTATTAAATTTCTAACAAATTGATAAAATTATACAAAGGTCGCCAAAATTTGACACAAGCTAAACAGAGCACACTACTAATTTTGAAACTTGGATGACCTTGGGCTTTCCAGCAGCCATCCTGCTCTCAGCAGCCACTTCGCACTCAGCAGTTTGGTCATTCGACATTTCATCTTCAGCAGCTTCATCCTTAATTGCTCCATCTATGGCAACTAAGAAATCTAACTCAAGCAGTTTCCTCATTCTTGGCAAGCAGCACATACGTGGTAGCAGCAGAATGAGCATGCTTTGACGCCTCTTTAACAGATGAATCCACTGAAGGGAAATCTATGAGATTCATGTGGGATTTCTAATGACTAGCATGCATATACAATTCAAAATTTATATATGAAAGCAACAGAAGCATGTTATCAAATAATATCAAAGCTATAGTCATGCAAATCCCCTTCAAGGTTCATAGGTTTATATATGATGCATCAAAACATTTAAGTAAAGAACAAAGTGTAGGAATAGATCTATACCTCTTGATCTAGATTTTAGACCAAGGATGGACCACCTCCAAGCCCTTTGTTCCTTGAACTCCTTGAGCCTAGCCTCCCTCCTTGTCTCCTCCACTTTGTTAGTATGAGTGCTCCTTTGGTTCTCCTTTAGTCTCCAAAGTAGAAGACCTCTAAAGATCCACACCCACTAGTGTAGTGAGATGGATGGAGGAATGACCAAAAGGGTGAAAAGATGATTAGCTAAAATCACTCTTAAGGTGGCCGGCCTTTGGTGTTGAAGAGAGAGTAATTTTCTTTTTCTCTTTAGTTGTTTTGAACACACAAAAACCCTATGTAAAAATATCTCTATAAAGTTCCTTATATAGACAAAAAGAAACCTAGTCAACAACTTGACTTTCACTCTCTCCCTTTCCCTTTAAGTGGCCGGCCTTTAGTGTTTGGATTGGGCTTTGGGCTTTTATTATTTCAAGTCATCCTATGCTTGAATAAAAGCCCAATGGGCCCGATTAAACCCGAACGTTTCTTTAAGCCCAAAATGATCTTATGTCGCTTTTATGATTTCATTAGACTTTCTAATTAATCACAACACTTAATTAATCCAATTAATTATTTCCATCATCCATTAGTGGTATCACTACAAGAGTGTATCGGTGTACAATCATTTTAGGTTCTAATTAGCAAGGTAGTGAGGTGATTGGCACCAATCCAATTGATTATATTTAATCCAATCACTTAGTGAATTAAAACTTCCTTTTAATTCACCTTCTTCTTTGACTACTACATTTAATCATCTAGAAGAACTCACAAGCCATGAGTGACATCTAACCATATATCATGGCTACCCAAGCTAATGTAGAATTTGTTCGGAGAACCTATTCAGTTGGAATTACAATGTAATTCGATCCTTCTCTAAAACAATACTCTCAATCACATCATTGGGGTATGGATATATTATGTCAAACCCCTAATGTGATTACTCATTCTTATATGATTCAATTGAGTCGTATAGGAACGCTTTCCTTTATTACGCTCGATACTTCGGCCGAAGATTCCAGAATCATATCTTAGAGTATTCTTCCTCTCTTAACGAAGATTAGAGATTCCTTGCTGCGCATTCACTTGCCTTCATGACTAAGTGGCTTAACCCCAACTATGCCGTGGACACCTGCGAATGGGGTGACTTTGACATAATCAAAGATCAAGTACTTAACCACAAGACAACGACGATGCCTCAGGTCAAAGGACTACTTACATTATTCCAACCATAAGAGTTACTTGCTTGACATGTGAGTAGACCTCCATGCAAGTACTCTCGTTCGATTGTGTTCAGTGAACTCATTCCCTTAATGAGCACCTACATACTTGTCTTAGTGTCACTACACGAATGGGATGAGACTTTCCATCCTTCCAATTGAAGCGAACATAGTATGTACCGGTCTATGCATTGTCAGTTTCCCTCCGACAATCCTATGACCAGGAACCTTTTAGACATGATGATTATGTGAAGAAGGTCTCTGTAGTCTAACATCATTAGATTACTTCTTCAATCGATCCATTGTCCATGGATTCACTATTTAGGACATATATCGTTCATTGAGATAGTCCTAATTAGTATCTTTGCCATTTGATGTATAAGAGTCATCTATTCATCCATTCATTTGTCCTGAAAGGTTTCTTCCAAAGATTGACTTTCAGGGCATATTTCCAACACATCCAAGGGAGGAAACAAAGCCCAGAATCGCCCAAACCTTGCTCCCAAGGCCCCAAACTTCAATATTAAAGGCAAAGCACCTGAAACCATGGATGTGGACATGTGTTATCATTGTGGTTCAAGGGACCAATGGTCCCATGTTTGTCGAGCTCCCCAAAAGGTTATAGTTGAATATCACTATTGTTGTAAGAAGTTTGAATCAAATTTTGTGCAAGTGGACGATCCACAAAGTCCAAAGATGGAGGTTTCTGACTTTCAAGAGGCTATCACACCTATAAAAGATTAGAATCTTAGACATAGACTTTTTTTTTTTAGTTGGAATAAGACCATGGGGCCGAATTCCACAGTAGCGGCCGAACCCCTCATTGTTTTTGGTTAAAATTTTGAACAAGTTTCCTTTATGTTTAGATTATTTGTTGGTGATTTGTTTTTTGGATATTAAGTTTTTTAATTAATTTCCGTCCTTGAATGGATATTTTTTTTCAAACTTTTATGCATGTGACCGATTCAAATTAATTTTTCATTCTAGGTATGACCGGTGGGGAAGTTAGTTGTCTGGTAGATAGTGCAACCACGCACATCGTTTTGCCTGAACCTATTTATTTCACTAACTTCGTATCTAAGAATGCACCTCTGACAACCCTCTCAGGCCCATCCAACCTGATCGAATGATACAATAAGACACGTATAATGTTGTCCAATGGTACAATCTTAACCATTGATGAGGCTCTTTGTTCTTCACATTCCAGAAGAACATTGTTGAGCTTTAAGGGCATTAGAGATAACAATTACCACGTTGAAACCCACGTAGAAAACAAAGTTGAATTTCTATGCATAACTTCTTACGAATATGGCCAGAAGCGTATTCTAGATAAGATTGAGCGTATCATGAGTGATCTGTATACTACGACTATATGCCCCTTAGAATGCCACTATGTGGCCAGCTCTACCTCCGGGATCGCGCACGAAATTACACTTTGGTATAATTGTTTGGGACATCCTGGATGAATAGCGTTGCACTGTATCCTCAAATCATCATACAAGTATCCACTAACCCGAAGTTTAGGTTCGATTCAAGGAATTGCATGTCAAACATGTTCTATAAGAAAGATTATTACTCAGCCTTCTTATGACAAGATTCGTTCAAATCCTCCCATTTTTCTACAATGGATTCAGGGGGATATTTGTGGATCGATTCACCCTCCATGTAGACCATTCAGATATTTTATGGTTTTGGTTTACACTTTCACACGTTAGTCACACGTCAGCTTGTTGTCCATAAGGAACGCTGCATTCTCCAAACTATTGGCTCATGTTGTCAAGCTCAAGGTTCACCACCCTGATTATCTGATCCAAGAAGACAACGCAAATGAAATCCCCAAATACGACGTCGTTGCTGCACCACCACAACTCGAGGATTGGGGGCAAACCACTGTTGATGATCTCAAGGAGCTCAACTTAGGCATAAGCGAGGAATCGAAGCCTATCTTCATAAGTGCACTACTAAGTTCGGACGAGATCAAGGAATACTACCAACTGCTAATGGAGTACAAAGACATCTTTGGTTAAACCTACAAAGAAATGCCCGGCCTTGACCCTACCATCATCATGCATCATCTTGCAGTCAAAATGCGACCAATAAAGCAAACTCAAAGGTGCTATCGATCCAACCTCATCCCACAAATTGAGGTTGAGATTGACAAGCTAATCAAAGTGGGCTTCATTCGAGAGGTACAATACCCTAAATGGATCTCCAACATCATCATTGTCCTTAAGAATTTTGGACAAATATTTGTTTGTGTAGATTTCCACGACCTCAACGATGTTTTCCCAAATGATGACTTTCCCTTGCCAATCATCAAAATCATGGTGGATGCAACCACTAGCCATAAGGCATTATCATTCTTGGATGGCTCATCTGGATATAATCAAATCTACATGCCTCTCGAAGACAAGGAATTAACAACCTTCAGCCCTCTAAAAGGTATCTACTGCTACAAGGTAATGCCATTTGGCTTGAAGAATGCTGAAGCTACATATCAACGCACAATGCAGAAGATTTTCAACAACATGTTACACAAAAACGTAGAATGTTATGTGGATGACATAGTTGTCAAGACTAAAAAGATATCTAATCACTTGAAGGATTTACAAATGGTGTTCAACAAACTACGGCACTACAACCTCAAAATAAACCTGTTGAAGTGTGCATTTGGTGTCACTTCTGGGAAGTTCCTCGGCTTCATTGTCAAGCATCGTGGCATTGAAATAGACCAATCGGAGATCAAGGCCATCCAAAACATGCCCGAACCAAGGAACTTACACAAGGTGAAAAGTCTACAAGGGCGGCTAGCCTTCATCAAACGCTTCATCACCAACCTTACTAGATGTTGTCAACCCTTTAGTCGACTCTTGAAGAAGGATGCTCCGTTCATATGGGATAATGCCTGTCATAATGCCTTTGAGAGTATAAAAAGGTACATGGCAAGCCCACATGTCTTAGGTGCTCCTATGCCTGGAAAGCTGCTCATCCTATACATTGCCACACAAGAGGGTTCCATTAGAGCACTCTTGGCACAAGAAAATGAAGACCAAAAGAAAAAGCACTCTACTACTTAAGTAGAACTCTCACTGGTGCCGAGCTTAACTACTCATCGATCGAGAAGATGTGTCTTGCCCTAGTTTTTGCCATGCAAAAGCTAAGACACTACATGCATGCTTACACCATCCACTTGGTTACTAAAGCCGACCCCATCAAGTTTGTTACATCCAAACCTGTTCTAATAGGGCGACTAGCTAAATAGGCATTGTTTCTCAATCAATACGAGATCATCTACGTCCCAGCTAAAGCCGTCGGGGGACAAGCACTAGCAGACATGCTTGCCGATCATCCAATCTCAACTGATTGGAAAATCTCAGACGACTTGCCTGACGAGGAGGTGTTCTAAATCGACATTTTCCCGACATGGACAATGTTCTTCGACGGATCAACATGAAATGACAAAGAAGGAGCAGGAGTAGTATTCATGTCGTCACAAAGACAAGTACTACCTTATTCCTTCTAACTAAGCGAGCTATGTTCCAACAATATCGTTGAGTACCAAGCGCTGATCATTGGACTCCAAATGGCGATCAACATGGAAATCACAAATCTAGAAGTGTATGGCGGCTCTAAGCTTATAATCAATCAACTCTTGACTGAATATAAAGTGAGGAAAGATGATCTAGTCCCATACTTTCAGCTAGCAACTCAACTGCTACAAAACTTCAAAGCCGTGACGCTAAAACATGTGCCAAGAAAAGAAAATCAAATGGTGGATGCTCTCGCTAACCTTGTTGGAAGTATGCCCACAAAGCCACTCATTTGATGTAATAGCTTTTGGAATACTTATTGTATTAAACTTTTATATGTTTAATGAAGGGCAAAGCTTATTGTTAATCACTATTTATTGTATCATGTGTTTAAGCAATAAGGGAATCCAAGGAATGTATTTGTTCTAAGAGATAAGTGATCTAATGAGTTAGATTATCGAGACCTTTCTCTTATGTTCATTCCTAAAACGTTCCTAGCCATAGGATTGCCAATTGGGCATTAACAATCCGCTAAGGTTAGTATGTGTTATGTTGACTCAAACGTGAGTATGAACTAGTCTCAAGTCATTTGGTGTTGGACACTGAGACAAACACATAGGTGCTCGAAAAGGTAATCGAGTACACTGAACGTCGATCAAAAGAGAGTTCGAACATACATGTCATGTATGAACTCTAAAGTTGCAATATGCAAAGTAGTCTTTTGACCTGAGGCATCATAGATGTCTAATGGTTAGGTCCTTGATCTTTGATCATGTCAACGGCATTCCTTCGGATTGTCCACGGCATTGTTGGGGTCAAGCTATCTAGTCATGTAGGCATATGAATGCACAACAAGGGATCTCTAACCTTCCATGGTGGAAGGAGAATACTCTAAGATATGATTCTAAAGTCTTTGGCCAAAGCATATGAATATGACTTAGGAAGTTTGTTCCAAATCATATTCAAAGGAATCATATAGGAAAGTATCACATTGGATAGTAGACATGAAACAAACTATCACTTAAACAATGTGATTAAGAGTATTGTATTAGAGAAGGACCGTATTGCATTGTAGTTGTAACTGGATAGGTTCTCCAACCAATTCTACTTAGCTTGGGTAACCATGATATGCTGCTAGGTGTCACTCATGGTTTGTGGAAGCCCTGAAGATTAGCAAACACTAATCTTAAGGGAGAATTGAAATGTGGTTTCAATTCACAATCGATCGTTAAGAGTAACATCGCCCACTGCCTCGCTAATTGGAACCTAATGGATCGCACACCACATAAGGATGTTAGTGAAGAAATTATATGAAATGGATAAGTAATTAAATGGTTTAATTGAAGAATGGTTAAGATTAATTAATTAGTTAATTAATTATACGAAAGGTTCGTATTGGGCTTATATGTTGGTTTTGGGTTTCGGGGCCCAAAAGTGTTTTGGTCCACAAGGCCCATTATGTTTAAGTTGTATGACAACTAAAACAAAATGGGCAAATTAGCCCAATAACAAGGAGAGGCCGGCCATTAGGGTGAATGGGCAAGCTTGCTTAATTACAAGTTTGCCACTCACCAAAGAAAATGTTATAAAAGCAACTTTGTAGCAATTTTCTCATTAGGGTTTTCTAATAGAAATTGGGTGAAACATTTTTCTCTCATTTTCTACATAGAGGCCGGCCACTTAGAGGATTTTTACTAGCATCTAAAATCTCTCTAAGTCATCCATATCATCTTCACAATATACAACCTTGGTGAAGAGACTTAGAGACATCAAGCTTTTGATGTTTTTGGAGAACAAATCCTTTTTCCTCAAATCATCAAAGGAGCACTAAAGGGAGGAAAACACAAGGAGGATTCAAGGAGCTTGGAGGTGACTTGAAGGCCCTCCACTTGGGTGAATCCCTTGTGTAATCAAGGATGAGCTTCAAGGGTAAAGAATCACTAAATCTTTACTTCTCTTTAATGTTGTTAAAGAGTTTATTTTGGTTCACCATATACTAGGCTTTGAAAGTCATGGGTTTTATGAATTGTTTTTGGATGCATGCCTACTTTAAAGTGTTAATAGCTTGCATGTGTATTCAAATGTTCATACTTGTTCTTAGCTAGGACAAAATGTTTCCTTCAAGTGGTATCAGAGCCTAGGCCTAGTGTATGGTGAATCCTTTTGGGTTTTGTGATGTTCATATTTTGTGATTTAAATGTTGTAAATGTTACAAGCTTTGTTCTTGCTTTTGAATATATGAATTTTGCTAGAAAATTTAGCATCTCAAATGTTGTAGATGTATTTCATATAAGCATGAATATTGGAACTAAAATTTGGTGCCATGAGTTTTGGGAAATTCGGCCAAATCCTTAGGGTGACTTTTTGGGTTCATGTTTGTCTTGTTAAAATGGTTTTAAGGTGACTTTTGGAACCCCTAAGTACCCTAGGATATTAGCCCTCTTTTGAGAGGTGAAAAATTGAGTTTTGGTGAATGAAAACATCCATGGAACTATTATGAGTTTTCATGGTGTTCTTCATTGTTCTTGGTGTTCTTGCCAAGAACATAAAGTTTTGAAGTTTTGATTCAAAAGTTTTATGTTTATCATAAAGTTTTGGTATATAATTGATTTATTATTTGATGGGTGATGTTATTGGTGAGATGTGATGAAATGTTTTAATGTTTTGTCATAGACTTTAAGTTTTTCTTACAAACCATCACCTTCACCTTTAACCTCACCTAATTAAATCAACTTGCAAAAATTTTTTAGATTTTTTTTTTCATATCTTCCCAATATGGCCGGCCACCCCTAGTGGGGGTCCTTTTGGGGCCTTTTGTGCAATTACATAAAGTTTTGATACTTTTGTGTTTTTGCATTTTGGCCCAAAAGTTTACGTTTTTACGTTTAGGCTTAAAAATTCTAAAGGACAAATTGTTTTGATCCTTTAATGATGTTTTTACATTATTAAAATTTTGGGATCTAGTTGTATTTACATGAAGTTGTGGACTATTGTGTTTATACAAAGTGACCCCAAAAGTTTTTGTATTTGCATTATGGCCCAATTGTTGTGGTCATAGTTTCCTTTTGGCCCAAATAAAATGAGAACAAAATTGTTTTGTCTCTTTAATGAGAATTGGATTTTCATTTCATTTAGTTCCATTTAAATCAATTCTAGGGATCCAAAAACCAATTGTTTAAAGTTGTTTTCTTAGTTAATGTGATTGATTAAGAAAAGGGTGATTATGAACCAAAGGCCACGATAATTGAGCTATGTGATTGGCCGCTTTACATTATGAATGTTTGGGTTTGGTAGTGTAGATTTGAATGTAATTTGATTAATTCAATTTGTTGTAAATGGACATAAGTCCATCATTTGATTTATGTTGTAAAAGGGCATAAGCCCTTATTATTATTTCATGTATTCCTTTTTGTTTATATGTATGCAAAATGGAATAGTTGGGTCCAACGCCCAATAGGAAATAACGGTTTAATTAGAGTAAAGGCATAACTAAAATCAACAACTATCTACCTTAAACCCAAGGTCCAACACAAGGCTCGTGTTGGATCAAATCAAACGGTTCATAATCATCCTAAAACCTAATATGACTATATAGTCCATATGAGGATGCAATGCATTCGTTAGTAGTTCCATATAGTCTCGCTTGTTTCAACAAAATAGTGGGAGTATTATATGCTACTAATTCATATTAACTTGGACCAATAGTTGTGATAGGCCCAAGTTCTTTTAATGTGATTAAAATGTTTTGATGTAGCCCAAAACTACTCCCTCAAAACAAATATTAAGTTGATAAGCGAGAGATGTTTTGAACATCTCTTCGTAGGCCTTCCACCGTGGTGGGCTCCAATTGTTTGTGACTCATGCACCGGCTTCACCCTATCATGGGGGAGTACAAAGTATGTGATTACATGCAGGAGGAGTCCATGAACATATGATGAGGTGAGTGTAGGCAACGAGGATAGCCGATATCATATCATTGTGAGGCTATTCTTGAACCCCTTCATGAACTAAGCATGGTGGGAATGACTTAACTAAGTGCAATGGTGCCGATATCGTATCATCGTGAGGCAACATTCTCTAGAGGCCAAACGGATGGGTAATTACAAAAGTTGTAAATGAATAATGCGTTATTCTCTCATCATTATTTTTGCTAACCAATATCGTATCATCGTGAGGTGGGCTTGGTAATGGTGAGTCTCCCATAACCCGCTAAGAGTTCAATATAACTCTCGAATTCTATTGAGGGATGTGGAATTTGCCAAAAATAGTGGGTGGTACTATTTGATTCAAAGACCCAATCAAATAGTTTTAAACAAACAATCTAATACGATTTCTGTTATGTTATGTAGTGAACGACATGCCTAAAATTATACCCACCATTATACTTGACAAAAGGGGCCTTAAGGGCCAACGTTTCCTTGCTTGGTATCGCCACATTGAGAATGTCTCAAAGGTGAAAGACATATTGTATGTGCTTAAGCAATCCCCTCCTCATGTACCTCCTACGAAATTAGCTTCAAAGGAGGAGTGTCAAAATTATGTTAGACACTATGAGGATGACTTACAAGCCAAATGCTTAATCCTCACTTCACTTAGTGAGGAGCTTATGAAGCTACATAAGCACATGGACACTTCTTGTGCCATGGTTGAAAGTTTGCATAAGATGCATGACATTGAGACTAGTAATGTACGATTCTCAAATGTTTGTAGTCTAATGAATGCCAAAATGGCAATGAGGACATCGGTCCATAAACATGGACAAAAGATGGAAAAGATATTTAAAGATCTTAAAAGTTTATGAACTTCCATCGATGGGAAAATGGCCCAAGACTTTTTCCTTGCATCTCTCTCGGATGATTTCACTAAGTTTATTGTAAACTATAAAGTGAATAGATTCGATCATTCTTTGAAAGAGATGATTGACATGTGCTGTAAATTTGAAAAAGGTTTCAAAATGGACAGTGGGAGTGAGAATGCAAACATAAGGAAAAGGTTGCATAAGAAGAAGGCAAAGAAATCCAAAGGAACATGCTTTCATTGTGGAAAGGATGAACGTTGGAAGAAGAAATACAGGGTGCGCGTTGCGAGCCTTATGACACGAACTTTTGAAGAGACTATTTCTGTCATAGAGAGTGCTTTTACAGTGAGCTCCAGTTCCTGGATATTTGATTCAGGCGCTAGTCAACATATATGTAATACGATGCAGGGACTAGTAGGGAGCAAGTCACTGAGCAATGGGGAGATGATTGTGCGAGTTGGGAACGGCACTAAAATCTCAGCAAAAGCAATAGGCACCTACATGCTTAACCTACCCTCTGGGGAAGTCCTGGAACTTAAAAATTGTTTATATTTTCCTTCATGTATAAAGAATTTGATTTCCATCTCTAAGCTTTTACGAGATGGGCACTCAGTATTGTTTGACAAAATGAGTTGCACTTTATACTTGAACGGTCGTATTATCTCTCATGGTAATATGATAGAGGGACTTTTTCACCTAGAGACGAATAGTGGGTTGCACTGTATTGAAAGCAGGAATACCTCAAAACCCAAAAGGGCTAGAGAAGAAGTTAACCAAGAAAAGATGTGGCATCTTAAACTTGGACATGTGAACCTTGATAAGATTCGCAAGATGTCGAAAGACGGATATTTCCGCCCATTAGGTGATGACCGGATGGGTACTTGTGAATGTTGCTTGAAAGGGAAAATGACCAAATCTCCATTTACTGGAAAAGGAGAGCGTGCCACTGAAATTCTAGGGTTAATCCACACTGACGTATGTGGACCTATGTCTACTACGTCGAGAGGAGGCTTCTCCTACTATATCACATTCACCGACGATCACTCTCGGTTTGGCTATGTGTATCTTATGAAGTACAAGTCAGAATCCTTTGAAAGGTTCAAAGAATTCAAGAATGAAGTTGAGAAGCAAACTGGGAAACAGATAAAGATCCTAAGATCGGATCGAGGGGGTGAATATTTGAGTAACGAGTTCCTAGATTATCTCAAAGAGTGTGGAATAATATCACAGTGGACTCCACCGGGAACTCCACAACTCAATGGAGTTTCTGAAAGGAGAAATCGAACCTTAATGAACATGGTTCGTTCTATGATGAGTTCTGTTGATCTACCAGTAACATTCTAGGGATACGCTCTATATACAGCAGCTTACTTGCTTAATAGAGTACCTTCCAAGTCAGTTCCACAAACGCCCTATGAGATATGGCATGGAAGAAAGCCAAGTCTTAAACATGTTAAGATTTGGGGTTGTGAAGCATATGTCAAGAAGCTTGAAGCTACTAAGCTTGAAGCGAGATCAGTAAGATGTTATTTTGTGGGATATCCTAAAGAAACTATGGGATATGAGTTCTACCATCCTGACGACCAGAAAGTCTTTGTCGCCAGAAATGCTATGTTTCTTGAAGAACAATTTGTTCTCAAAGGAACTATAAGCAAACAGATGGAAATTAATGAGATTAATAATGAACCACAAACAAGCACTCGACATATTGACAACCCTGTTCCTGAACCCCTAGCTCCACGTAGATCTGAACGGGTTAGTAAGCCACCTAAGAGGTATGGCTTAGACAATGACTTTGATGAATTGTACCTTCTAGGTGACAATGAAACAAAGGAGGACCCTAGAGACTATACTGAAGCAATGTCCGACATTGATTCAAAGAGATGGCAAGAGGCCATGAAATCCGAGATGGATTCCATGTATCAAAATCAGGTCTGGACTCTTGTAGACCCTCCTGAAGGTATTGTACCTGTTGGAAACAAATGGGTCTTCAAGAGGAAGATAGGCGTTAATGGGAACGTGGAGACTTATAAGGCTAGACTAGTAGCCAAGGGTTACAGGCAAAGAGAAGGGATTGACTATGAAGAAACTTTCTCTCCTGTAGCCATGATTAAGTCCATTCGGATTTTGCTTGCTATAGCTGCGTACCATGATTATGAGATCTGGCAAATGGACGTGAAGACGGCCTTTCTGAACGGCTACCTAGAGGAAGAGCTCTATATGACTCAACCCGAAGGTTTCATGTCCAAGTCTGAAAAGACTAAGGTATGCAAGCTTCAAAGGTCCATTTATGGACTTAAGCAAGCCTCCAGGAGCTGGAACATTCGTTTCGACACTGAAATCAAAACGTTTGGTTTTACTCAAAACGAAGACGACAATTGTGTTTATCAAAAGGTCGTTGGGGATGCAGTTGTATTCCTAGTGTTATATGTAGATGACATATTACTATTCGGGAATGACACTGCAATACTTTCTTCTGTAAAAGTGTGGTTGTCCAAAACCTTCCACATGAAAGATTTAGGAGATGCATCTTATGTACTTGGGATAAAGCTCTATCGTGATTGATCCAGAAAATTAATTGGATTATCCCAATCTATGTACATTGATAAGGTGCTAAGTAGGTTCGAGATGGAACAATCTAAGAAAGGCTTTCTTCCTGTAAGACATGGAATTCACCTTTCTAAGTCCATGGAACCTAAGACTCCTGAAGAGATAGGGCATATGAGTAGAATTCCTTATGCTTTAGCCATAGGAAGTCTCATGTACGCCATGATATGCACAAGGCCTGATATCGCATATGTTGTGAGCATTACTAGTCGATATCAATCTAACCCAGGATTAGAACACTGGGCAGCTGTCAAGACGGTCCTTAAGTACTTAAGAAGAACTAAGGACATATTCCTCGTATATGGAGGAGCATCAGAGTTGCGAATGGAAGGCTATACAGACGCAGATTTCCAATCTGACGTCGATGATAGAAGTTCCAACTCCGGATATGTATTCACTCTGAATGGTGGGGCTGTCAGTTGGAAAAGCAAGAAGCAAAGTGTAATTGCTGATTCCACGACAGAGGCTGAATATGTCGCTACAGCTGAAGCCGGCAAAGAAGCGTTCTGGATTAAGAAGTTCATTACTGAACTTGGAGTGGTTCCAACCATTACATCACCAGTAACTTTGTATTGTGATAATAATGGGGCGATAGCTCAAGCCAAGGAACCCAGGGCACATCAAAAGAACAAGCATTTTGATAGGCGCTTTAATATCATTAGAAGATATGCTGCCGAGGGGAAAGTCAACATCCTCAAAGTTGCCTCAGCCGATAACGTAGCAGATCCACTGACAAAGCCAATGTCTCAAATCCAGCTTGATCATCATATGGATAAGATGGGTATTAGATACATGGGAAGATGGCTTTGAGTGCAAGTGGGAGATTGTTGGAAGTATGCCCACAAAGCCACTCATTTGATGTAATAGCTTTTGGAATACTTATTGTATTAAACTTTTATATGTTTAATGAAGGGCAAAGCTTATTGTTAATCACTATTTATTGTATCATGTGTTTAAGCAATAAGGGAATCCAAGGAATGTATTTGTTCTAAGAGATAAGTGATCTAATGAGTTAGATTATCGAGACCTTTCTCTTATGTTCATTCCTAAAACGTTCCTAGCCATAGGATTGCCAATTGGGCATTAACAATCCGCTAAGGTTAGTATGTGTTATGTTGACTCAAACGTGAGTATGAACTAGTCTCAAGTCATTTGGTGTTGGACACTGAGACAAACACATAGGTGCTCGAAAAGGTAATCGAGTACACTGAACGTCGATCAAAAGAGAGTTCGAACATACATGTCATGTATGAACTCTAAAGTTGCAATATGCAAAGTAGTCTTTTGACCTGAGGCATCATAGATGTCTAATGGTTAGGTCCTTGATCTTTGATCATGTCAACGGCATTCCTTCGGATTGTCCACGGCATTGTTGGGGTCAAGCTATCTAGTCATGTAGGCATATGAATGCACAACAAGGGATCTCTAACCTTCCATGGTGGAAGGAGAATACTCTAAGATATGATTCTAAAGTCTTTGGCCAAAGCATATGAATATGACTTAGGAAGTTTGTTCCAAATCATATTCAAAGGAATCATATAGGAAAGTATCACATTGGATAGTAGACATGAAACAAACTATCACTTAAACAATGTGATTAAGAGTATTGTATTAGAGAAGGACCGTATTGCATTGTAGTTGTAACTGGATAGGTTCTCCAACCAATTCTACTTAGCTTGGGTAACCATGATATGCTGCTAGGTGTCACTCATGGTTTGTGGAAGCCCTGAAGATTAGCAAACACTAATCTTAAGGGAGAATTGAAATGTGGTTTCAATTCACAATCGATCGTTAAGAGTAACATCGCCCACTGCCTCGCTAATTGGAACCTAATGGATCGCACACCACATAAGGATGTTAGTGAAGAAATTATATGAAATGGATAAGTAATTAAATGGTTTAATTGAAGAATGGTTAAGATTAATTAATTAGTTAATTAATTATACGAAAGGTTCGTATTGGGCTTATATGTTGGTTGGTTTTGGGTTTCGGGGCCCAAAAGTGTTTTGGTCCACAAGGCCCATTATGTTTAAGTTGTATGACAACTAAAACAAAATGGGCAAATTAGCCCAATAACAAGGAGAGGCCGGCCATTAGGGTGAATGGGCAAGCTTGCTTAATTACAAGTTTGCCACTCACCAAAGAAAATGTTATAAAAGCAACTTTATAGCAATTTTCTCATTAGGGTTTTCTAATAGAAATTGGGTGAAACATTTTTCTCTCATTTTCTACATAGAGGCCGGCCACTTAGAGGGTTTTTACTAGCATCTAAAATCTCTCTAAGTCATCCATATCATCTTCACAATATACAACCTTGGTGAAGAGACTTAGAGACATCAAGCTTTTGATGTTTTTGGAGAACAAATCCTTTTTCCTCAAATCATCAAAGGAGCACTAAAGGGAGGAAAACACAAGGAGGATTCAAGGAGCTTGGAGGTGACTTGAAGGCCCTCCACTTGGGTGAATCCCTTGTGTAATCAAGGATGAGCTTCAAGGGTAAAGAATCACTAAATCTTTACTTCTCTTTAATGTTGTTAAAGAGTTTATTTTGGTTCACCATATACTAGGCTTTGAAAGTCATGGGTTTTATGAATTGTTTTTGGATGCATGCCTACTTTAAAGTGTTAATAGCTTGCATGTGTATTCAAATGTTCATACTTGTTCTTAGCTAGGACAAAATTTTTCCTTCAAACCTAGCCTCAAGTATGGCGCTAAGAGAAGACGAAGTTGCGGACATGCCAATTTGCCAAAGCTGGTTGATCCTACTAGTCACTAAAATGCTACTCGATGATACAAACGTCATCTCAGTACTTCCAATCGGCACTGGAGAGTGGAGACAGCCACTGATCGACTACTTTGAGCATAGAAAGCTTCCAAACGATCTTAGACATTACTCTAAAATACGTCGACAAGCACCTCACTTCCTCTACTACAAAGGAACACTCTACCGACGTTCTTTTGAAGGAGTTCTTTTGAGATGCCTAGGTGAGGAAGAAGCCAATCAAGCCATGGAAGAAGCACACTCAGGTGTATGTGAGGCACATCAGTCTAGACCAAAGCTACATTTCCAGCATAAAATAATGGGTTACTATTAGCCAAGCATAGTGAAGGATTGCCTGGAGTACGCCAAAAGATGACAAGCCTGCGAATTCCACGCCAACTTCATACATCAACCGCCTAAACCATCACACCCTATAGTTGCTTCTTAGCCGTTTGAGGCATGGGGATTGGACGTCGTAGAACCAATCACACCAAAGTCATCTGCAGGAGAAGCCTACATCCTAGCCGCAATGGATTACTTTTCCAAATAGGCTGAAGCCGTACCCTTAAGGGAAGTCAAAAAAGAAATTGTCGTCCATTTCATCAAAGAGTATATCATCCACCGATATGGTGTGCCTCACTACATTATCACTGACAACAAAAAATGGTTCTCTCACCAACTCATGGACGAGCTCTATGAGAAATACAAGTTCAAGCAGGACAAGTCTTTCATGTATCATGCTCCGGCTAACGGTCTTGCGAAAGCATTTAACAAAACGATGTGCAACCTCCTGAAGAAGGTGATCGACCGAACACAAAGAGACTGGCACGAAAGAATAAGTGAAGCACTTTGGGCATATAGGACAGCACGTAGAACTTTTACCCAAGCTACGCTTTATTCTCTCGTATATGGCATGGAAGTTGTTTTGCCACTCGAAAGTCAAATCCCTTCACTAAGGATGGCTATACAAGAAGGCTTGACTGAAGAGGAAAATGTTAAGCAACGACTTCAAGAGTTGGAAGCACTCGATGAAAGGAGGATCGAAGCTCAACAACACTTGGAATGTTACCAAGCACGACTATCTAAGGCATTCAACAAGAAAGTCCACCCAAGGTCTTACCAAACTAGAGATCTTGTCTTGGCATTACGAATGCCTATCATCACAACTCACAAGACAAAAGCAAGTTCACTTCAAAATATGATGGACCTTACGTAATACAAAAGGTCTACACAAACGGCGCCTACATAATCTGAAGGATTATTTTGAGAAAACATGTTCATTTGAATAACATCTATAGCATGCTAATAACAATTAAAAGGCGGAATCATGCTTGCATGCATTCAAAAACAAAACATTAACCAAGAAATTCAAAGCCTAGTAGATTGGTGAACCAATAATCAACTCAAAACAAAGTGAGTTGAGATTTATACCTTTGTAGATTCCTCTTTGCATAAGCAAAGGCTAATCACCCAAAGAGAGGGCCTTCATTCCTTGCATCTAAAACCTATGGATTTGGATGGAAGAATAGGTTTCTCCAAGTTCCCAAAATTGAGAACCTCTAAGTCTCTTCACCAAGGAGAGATTGGAGAAGAAATGAGTGACCTTGGAGTAGTGGGATTGCAAGATGCACCCCCAAGGTGGCCGGCCTCTTTAGAGAGAAATGGAGAGACAAGTTCTCACCAATTTTCTCCAAAACAAACCCTAATGAATTTTGGCTATAAAGTCATATTTATACCTTTATTCATTTGAGTGGCAAACTTGTAAATAAGTCCAAGTTCACTACCCTAAACATCATGGCCGGCCTTGGGGTATTTTTGGGTTGTTTGGGCCTTTGTGAATCATTATTCATTAAGTTGTCATACAACTTAAGTTAATAGGCTTGACGTTCGAAGCCCATTGGGCCTTAGTGTCCAAAACTATCCCGAGGTCTTTAACGAACCTATTCGTTTGATTAATTAACATATTAATTAATCATTGCCATAAATAAATGATTAAACCATTTAATCATTCTTACTCATCTCCATTGTTTCTTCAATCTCCTCCTTACACGGTGTGCGATCCATTAGGTTCCTTTTAGCGATGCAGTGGGCGATTAAAACCATTTTACATCGATTGTGAATTGAAACTTACTTTCAATTCTCCCTTTAGTGATTACACACATTTAGGGCTTCCACAAACCATGAGTGACACCTTGCAGCATATCATGGTTACCCAAGCTAATCAGAAGAGGTAGAGAAAACCTATTCAGTTTGGGATTACAAATGCAATACGGTCTTTCTCTAATACAATACTCTTGACCACATTGTTTGGTTTGATAGTTTATTTATTCATGTCTACTATCCAATGTGATTCGTGTGCTTATATGATTACCTTGAATGTGATTTGGAACGTTTTCCTGAATCTCATTCATACTTTGGCCAAAGATTCTTAATCATATCATAGAGTATTCTCCCTCAAACAGTTTGAAGGTTAGAGATCCCTTGTTGCGCATTCACTTGCCTCCATGACTAAGTGGCTTAACCCCAACGATGCCGTGGACACTCCAATGGAATGACGTTTGACATAATCAAAGATCAAGGACTTAACCACAAGACAACTGTGATGCCTCAGGTCAAAGGACTACTTTGCATTATCCCAACCATGAGTTCTCATGTGACATGAGTATGAGAACTCTTCGTTGATCGCGTTCAGTGAACTCATTCTCTACTGAGCACCTACGTACTTGTCTTGATGTCACACACACCAATGACTCGAGACTAGTCACTCTCCCTGAGAGAAGACATAGCACGTACCAATCTTGACGGACTGTCAATGCCCAATTGGCAATCCTATGATCAGGAACATTTAGGATGTGTCTACGAAAGAATGGTCTCATGAATCTAACTTCATTAGATTACATTCTCCCAATCACATATTCCTTGGACTTTATCGTTTAAGCATATAACATTTATATGAGACGGCTCAAACAATAATCTTTGCCTTTTATAGTTAAACTAGATTAGTTTAACATGTGAAATGTCCGTAAAGTATCATCATATGATTGGATTTAGGGCACATTTCCAACAATCTCCCACTTGCACTAGAGCCAATCAGCTTGGTCATCAGTGATGATACCTCTTTTGTAGTCATTTCATAAATGGATGAGTAGTAGGCCTAGGCAATGGATATCTATATGTTATCCATAGAAGCAACCTTGAGAATAACGACGTCACCATTATACATGATTCTCAATCATGTGGTTCAGTCTCTCATTTGAGTTCGGATCTTGATGAGACCTTGATTCCCTGGCTTGAGCTATCGCCCCATTAGTGTCATACACTTTCTGGTTGGAACCGAATAGAGAGTTCAGAAATGAACTTTCCCATCCAAATAACATTGTTGTAAGCTTCTTTATGGCAATATATTTTGCATTCATAATGGAACACACTAAAGTCATTACTTTAATGTTTCCATCCAAATATCTCTTTAGTCATAATAAAGAGATATCCGTTTATCTCTTCATTCATAATGAAGAAACATCCAATGATGGATTAGATTCATAATCTAATACATTTACGCTTCCATTACGTTACTCTAATTCTTCCTCGATCTTTGAGGAATTTATCCTTTAGTATTTCTTAAATACTTAAGGACTCACTTGACAGTTGCCATGGTTCTGATCCTGGGCTTGCGCTGATATCATCTTGTACCATTCTAGGTACAACTCATATCAATGTTTTTCATACAATATGAAATACATAAATCACCTTTATGCGTATGCATAAAGGATTCTATTTACGCATTATTTCTTTGGGAGTTAAAAGGGCACGTTCCCTTTGAGAAGGGCAACTTGCTAGTCACACTAGAGTCATCCTTCTAATTGAAGTTTATCATCATATGAGAAACTTCCTAGCAACTTTTGTCTATTATTAGGGATTGATATAATCAAATTATATCTTGAAATCTATCAATATAGATTTCCATCCCATGTATATAGACTATGTCTCCCATATACATTCTATCGTTATAGAATGCTTAAAGTCATAACTTTAACGAAGAAATATTCTTTTCATTTCCAAAATTAATATATCATATATACATTCATATATATATCACATATATATATATATATATATATATATATATATACAAATTTAGGAATATGATTAACTCCCACTAATCTTTTGTAAACCTAGTAAACAAAAGATTCATTTACATCTTTATGAGAAATCAAACGATTTGACCTTTCTCTCATAAGACGCTTATAGCTCCCACTAGCTTGCTAAGATCCATGATGGATGGATCTCTACAACTTACATGTCTTGTGATTCATATTTTTAGACATATATTATCAAGACTATCTTAATAATGGTTTCGGAAACCTATATTATGTCCAAACATTGAATCACCATTTAATTGTAGCTACCAATCTTCGAATTAATTGAAACTAAGACTACGTCAAAAATGGTTCCTTCAAAGTCAACCATTCTCTTTGATTGTAGTCACCTTAAGCTACCAATTAGCTTGTGAAGGTTTCATTATTTCGGGTCAAATGGTACTTTACCATTTCCTTGAGTATATATCGTATATGCACTCAATGTAGTCATAAGGATTTTCATTCTTATTTCTTTCGAATTAAGAGGTGCAACTCTATGACATAGTCATAAAGTTCAAACCATTCAACTGAGACGGTTTATAAATCCTTCTTGACTACCTTGGAGCTTTTGGTATAGGAACTAGGTTGTTATATTTATTGATTACTTTCTTGTCTCTCAAAGAACCCATTCTTTGAGTTCTATCTCTCGTTCATTTGCTCTTAGGCAAATCACATTGTAGGATTACAATGAACTATCCAACAAAACAACATTTGTTAATTGGTTTATAGAAGCGATATCCAAAAGTTAATTTAAGGATATCCTACAAGATTGTTATCAAACAAATATTGCTTATAAGCACACAACCCCAAATCTTAACATGCTTAAGATTTGTCTTTCTTTCCAACTACATCTTATGGAGTCATGAAAAATTTGGAAGATCTTCTAATTGACAATCATATTGTCTTAGAAGCATATATATCCTATATATGGGTAATTGATAATATCTAACGAACTAAATCTTATTCGAGTTCGTTCTTCTCCTAATGGAGAAATACATTATCTTATGATGCTATTTTCCTTGATATCTTTCAAGGAAACTATTCTAAAGTGTTACCTTTCCTTGGATCAAATCCAAGGAGGTAAATACTTTAGATGTCTTACTCATCAACTTACATTTCTTGAATTCTTTGAAACATTTTGCAAAGTATTCGGACTTGTGTTTATTTAAAATAAACTATAGTCCAACTGAGGGTGATCTTCGGTGAATGTCATCCAACATGAGTAGTATTATGTTTGTGGACAAGTGCCACTAACATCTAAGTGAATTAACCTCAACAACTTTGTGATTCTTTCTTCTTTCCAAAAGAATAAAGATTCAAACATTTCGCCTCTATATAATTTTAACAAGAAGGTATTGGATCCGGATCTAAGGATCCAAAGCGTCCATTTATTACCAACTCGTAATTTATGTTTTTAGAGGAATCACAACTTAGTTGGGATTAGTCACTACCTTGCAACCTTTTGGGTTTTAAGCATCATTATATTCTAAACAGTTAACACTACCATATCATCTCTACTATAGAGACAATCAATTAGATTACCATAATCCAATCATTGATTAATAAAGAACAATTTTTGTCAAACAATACATTTATCCATTTCACATAGTGACGGAACTTAGTTCCTTAAAATTGGAATATATAGACAATCTATGTTTTTCCAATTTCTTTGGTAGTTCATATGAGGAAGTAAGTACCATCTGCTTTCGCAGAGATCTATATTTGATTCACTTTCCGAATGTGAAGTACCTTTTCCTTCTCTCATATATCTTCTACTTCTTATTAGTCACACTTTTACAACGATTGTAAAACATAGTTACTAATACGGAATCAAGCATTCAAGTAGAAGAACCAACTGTTTTGAACTTTTCAAGAACAATTTACAACACCTTCGAAAGGTGTGTTCTTGACATTTGCAAGACATTTCTTGCAAATACCCCTTCCAATGTCCATCCTTTCATAAAGAAAGTTTGTTCCCTTGGAGTTAATTTTTATCTTCTTCATATGACTTCTCCTTTGTCTACAATAGTCATGGTCCCTAAACTCCCACTATCTCTCTTGAAACTTATTTCAATTGTGTTATGCACATCAAACATTTTGGAGAGCATGTGGTTATTGTTCACTATATAGTTTACAATAAACTTAGTGAACCATAAGGATAGGGACACAAAGGTGAAGTTCTTGCCTAGTTTCCGTCTCATTAAGTGGTTTATCACTTCAACACTTAATGATTCAAAATCATCATAAGTCCATGTTAATGGACTATTTTTGTCAACCAACCATTATGTTCTAAACATAATTACAAACCTTCAAGAGTTGTACAAGGCAACTCTCATTTCTTCATACAACAATTTGTAAGTGAAGAATCATGGCACATAAAGTGTCCATGCCTTTGTGCTTTCTTCTCAAGTTCTTTGTTCATTTAACAAAGAAACAAGCACTAGTGTTTGCATTGACTAAGGGTTGTTCAAAGCAACTATTATTTCTTCATACAACAATTTGTAAGTGAAGAACTAATAACACTAAAAGTGTCCTTATCATTATGCTAATCTTCGTAAGTTCCTTTGTTCATTTAACAAAGGATTAAGCATTGGTTGTTTGTGTTGTCCTCTTCATGATAGACTTTTCTAACATGTTCTTCCAATGATACATTATCATTAGGAAGATTGTGAGGATGAGACTACTTAGATACATATGCAATCTTTATAAGACATTCTTTGGGATTGTGGTACTAAGTCCGGAAACTAAAACATTCGGTTTTATTTGTCAAGTGTTGGATAGCGTTTGCAAATATATTGGTAAACAAATACATAACGAATATAAATTGATTGATTTTAAGCCATTTGATTCGGGTCTTTAAATCAAATAGCACCACCCACTATTTTTGGCAAATTCCATATCCCTCATTTGGAATTCGAGAGTTTTGGATGAAACTCTTAGTAGGGTATGGGAGGCTCACTATTACCAAGCCCACCTCAGAATTATATCATGTTGGCTAGCGTTAATAATAATGAGAGAGTACGCTTACTCATTTGCATCTAATGCAAGTACCCATCTTATTTGGCCTCTAGAGAATGATTGCCTCAGAATTATATCATGTTGGTGTCATTGCACTTAGTTAAGTCATTCCCACCATGCCTAGTTCGTGTAGGGGTTCAAGCATAGCCTCAGAATTATATCATGTTGGCTAAACTCGTTGCCTACCTCACTTCATCATGTATGTATATAGAACTCCTCCTGAGTGTAAGCACGCACTTTGTACTCCCCCATTATAGGGTGAAGCCGGTGTACGAGTCACAAACGATTGGAGCCTACCACGGTGGAAGGCCACGAAAGAGTGTTCAAAGCACTCTCCGCTTATCAACTTAACAATGGTTTGGTTGAGGGTTTTAGGTCTCATCACATATAAACATAAATTTTAATCTCTATTAAAACAATTTTGGTCCTATTACAACTATTGGTCCATATGATTGTTTTTAGTTGTATATAATACTCCCACTATGCTTATAAAATGTTTTTAAAGCAAGAGTATATGATACTACTAACATAACCTTTGCATTCATTTGATGGACTATATAGTTGCCTTAGGGCCTTAGGATGACTATGAACCTTTGTTTAGATTCAACACGAGCCTTGTGTTGAATCTCGGTCTAGGGATGGTGATTGATTTTAGTTACGCGTTAAATCACATTAAGGCGTGTTGTCTTAGGGGCGTTGGACCCAACTACTTCATTTTCATGCATATCAAATAAAGCAAGAAAGAAGTACTTCAAAGTAAAGGTGAGCTTATGCTCATTACAACATTTGCATAAAACAAATTACTTTAAAGTAAAGAAGAGATTAAGCCCTTTTACAACATTTGATCAAATCAAATTACAACCAAAATCTAATCTACACATTCCCATGGTTCAAACAAATTTGAAACGGCCGTTCACATAGCTCAATTATATTAGGCTTAGGTTCATAATCACCCTTTAATTAATTAACACTTTAACTAATTAAATTGAATGCAACATTTTCATTTGGTTTTTGTATCCATAAAATTGATTTAAATGGAGCTAAACAAAATGAAAATCCAATTCTCATTTAAAGAGACAAAACAATTTTGTTCTCTACTTAATTTGTGCCATCTTGCAATAACCACAACATTTGGGCTATAAAGCAATTAACCTCAACTTTTGGGCTATATTGCAAAACTTTTGGGGTCACTTTGTAAAGACACAAAAGTCCACTACTTCATGTAATTACACTAGAACCCAAAATTTAATCAATTCAAAAACTTCATTAAAGGAGCAAAACAATTTGTCCTTTAGCGTTTTTGGACCTAAACGTGAAAACGTAAACTTTTGGGCCAAAGTGCAAATACACAAAAGTATCAAAACTTTATGTAATTGCATAAAAGACCCAAAAACACTCCCTTTGAGGGAGGGCCGGTTTTAGAGAGGAGTCCACAAAAATTTTTGAAAATTTTCAACTAAGTCATAAAGCCATGCAAGTGGAAATAGTTTGGTGTGAACAAAGCCTTGCAAGTGGAAATAGTTTGGTGTGAACAAAGCGTAAGAGAAGTACTTCTTACACACCATCACCATTTCTATCACCTTTCAAAATTTCAATAAATGTTTTTGATAGATAAGTCACACCCACCAACACAAAACAAAGACTTTATGAAATTAATCAAAACTTTGAATCAAAACACAAACCTTTTTGTTCTTGGCAAAAATGTCAAGAACAATGAAGAACATTCATGAAAAACCCAAAAATTTTCCATGAACATTTTTCACCCAAAAACATTCCAAAACCATTTAAACTTAAGGGAAATAACATCTAACCAAACTAGGGTACATAGGGGTTCCAAAAGTCACCTTAAAACACTTTTAACAAGTCAAACAAGAACCCAAAAATCCACCCTTTGGATTTGGCCGAAAATCCCCAAAGTCATGGCACCAAATTTTAGCTCCAATATTCATGCTCATATGAACTACATCTACAACATTTGAGATGGCAAATTTTCTAACAAAATTTACATTCAAAGAAACAAGAATAAAGCTTGTAACAATTACAACTTTTAAATCACAAACTATGAACTACAAACCCAAAAGGATTCACCAACTACTAGACCTAGGCTCTGATACCACTTGAAGGATTATTTTGAGAAAACATGTTCATTTGAATAACATCTATAGCATGCTAATAACAATTAAAAGGCGGAATCATGCTTGCATGCATTCAAAAACAAAACATTAACCAAGAAATTCAAAGCCTAGTAGATTGGTGAACCAATAATCAACTCAAAACAAAGTGAGTTGAGATTTATACCTTTGTAGATTCCTCTTTGCATAAGCAAAGGCTAATCACCCAAAGAGAGGGCCTTCATTCCTTGCATCTAAAACCTATGGATTTGGATGGAAGAATAGGTTTCTCCAAGTTCCCAAAATTGAGAACCTCTAAGTCTCTTCACCAAGGAGAGATTGGAGAAGAAATGAGTGACCTTGGAGTAGTGGGATTGCAAGATGCACCCCCAAGGTGGCCGGCCTCTTTAGAGAGAAATGGAGAGACAAGTTCTCACCAATTTTCTCCAAAACAAACCCTAATGAATTTTGGCTATAAAGTCATATTTATACCTTTATTATTCATTTGAGTGGCAAACTTGTAAATAAGTCCAAGTTCACTACCCTAAACATCATGGCCGGCCTTGGGGTATTTTTGGGTTGTTTGGGCCTTTGTGGATCATTATTCATTAAGTTGTCATACAACTTAAGTTAATGGGCTTGACGTTCGAAGCCCATTGGGCCTTAGTGTCCAAAACTATCCCGAGGTCTTTAACGAACCTATTCGTTTGATTAATTAACATATTAATTAATCATTGCCATAAATAAATGATTAAACCATTTAATCATTCTTACTCATCTCCATTGTTTCTTCAATCTCCTCCTTACACGGTGTGCGATCCATTAGGTTCCTTTTAGCGATGCAGTGGGCGATTAAAACCATTTTACATCGATTGTGAATTGAAACTTACTTTCAATTCTCCCTTTAGTGATTACACACATTTAGGGCTTCCACAAACCATGAGTGACACCTTGCAGCATATCATGGTTACCCAAGCTAATCAGAAGAGGTAGAGAAAACCTATTCAGTTTGGGATTACAAATGCAATACGGTCTTTCTCTAATACAATACTCTTGACCACATTGTTTGGTTTGATAGTTTATTTATTCATGTCTACTATCCAATGTGATTCGTGTGCTCATATGATTACCTTGAATGTGATTTGGAACGTTTTCCTGAATCTCATTCATACTTTGGCCAAAGATTCTTAATCATATCATAGAGTATTCTCCCTCAAACAGTTTGAAGGTTAGAGATCCCTTGTTGCGCATTCACTTGCCTCCATGACTAAGTGGCTTAACCCCAACGATGCCGTGGACACTCCAATGGAATGACGTTTGACATAATCAAAGATCAAGGACTTAACCACAAGACAACTGTGATGCCTCAGGTCAAAGGACTACTTTGCATTATCCCAACCATGAGTTTTCATGTGACATGAGTATGAGAACTCTTCGTTGATCGCGTTCAGTGAACTCATTCTCTACTGAGCACCTACGTACTTGTCTTGATGTCACACACACCAATGACTCGAGACTAGTCACTCTCCCTGAGAGAAGACATAACACGTACCAATCTTGACGGACTGTCAATGCCCAATTGGCAATCCTATGATCAGGAACATTTAGGATGTGTCTACGAAAGAATGGTCTCATGAATCTAACTTCATTAGATTACATTCTCCCAATCACATATTCCTTGGACTTTATCGTTTAAGCATATAACATTTATATGAGACGGCTCAAACAATAATCTTTGCCTTTTATAGTTAAACTAGATTAGTTTAACATGTGAAATGTCCATAAAGTATCATCATATGATTGGATTTAGGGCACATTTCCAACATAATCATGGTGAAAGATGGCTTAAAGATCGGCCCTATCAATGGCAGATTCTTGAAACATTACTACCCCTAAACCATATAAACGATGCTCCTCACCTGCATGAGCCTAAACTGCACACAGCACAAAGCTCCTCACATGCATGAGTCTAAACTGGATGGCACAATGCTCCTTGTTTGCATGAGCTTAAAAGGCGACACTCAATGCTTATTGTACGCATGAGATTAAAAGGTGACACTTAACGCTCCTGGCCCGCAAGAGCATAAACTGTGTACGGTAAAATCACCATCAAAATCAGCATTAAAACCATCAAAACCATAAAAAAACAATCTATCATTTCCTTTGAACTACATTATGACTTTATCCCTCCTCAATCGAGGGTACGTAGGCAACTTGAAACTTCAAAACTTCAAGTACAGTCACATCACCAACAAAAAAAAATGCAAACATTTTCAACTCGGTAGGAGCACGATGCTCAGCTGAACTAATGGCACCTGACGGATATAAGTCTCCCTTTGGTTTAGTTGTCTTGTTGCAGCCACTTTTCTTTAAAGGCTTCTTATACTTCATGGCACCCCAATACCAAAATTGGATCCATGAAGATATCTTCATGCCTGACTTACCCTAAGGCTCCTGGGAAAGCTTGTGATACACCCAAAACAAAAAATGGTAACGAACATGGTGCGAAGGATTCAAGATAGGAATCCTCAACGTACATGCCTTATTCTTCATATTTGGTCGACCAAAATCTATTACCTCCCAAGATACTTCAGAAGATCACAACTTGATATGCATCGAGTTGTCTTTTGTAGGAATAACAAGTGCCTTAGGGCTAGTCAACGACGCACAAAGTTTCAATGTCATTCCCCTATCTTGCGAGTCGCCTTCTTTCGCAAGAATAGTGATGGTATTACTCTTAAAGCACTTGAAAAATACCATGGCTGCAACGAGAAAAAAAAAACAACATAAGTACAAGGTGGGACTGCAAGAAAAAAAAAAGAAAGAAAAAAAAAGATTGCTTCACTAAAGCAAAAGACATGTGAGACAAACCTCGTGAATGTTGAAGGATGACAATGACAAAGTCACAACGATGAAAAGAAACCAGCCACAAAGCTTGAGCAGAAAGGCAAAGAGGGCAGCTACAAGACAGTCATTCAAAGCACGCTACAGTAGCAAAGAAAATCAAAATGATACGCAATTGCACTACGCAACCCCGCAACAATTACACAAGTAGTTTCTTTCATTGCACGGCAATGTCACCACTGAGGACAAACTGCGACCAAAAGGCACTACACGACGTAACACCGTTCTAGTCTTTTGAACAACACCACACAGTAAAAAGTGACGCACTGCAACAAGCTTCAAGCAACTACAACTCACGGCAGTAGCAAGAATAGTGCACACGGCAAGGAGTTGTTGTGATAAAAACTCACACCCAAGTGTCCTATAAATAAGGGTCAATTGCTTCCTAATGTTATAGGGAGAATACATAGCAAATAGCAAAAGGAAAATCAAAAGAAGGAAGCACATTCTAGCTGCAAGAAGGAAGCAAATTCCAAGCAAAAAAAGGGCAAGCTGATTTCAGTACAAATAAAAATAAAATAAAATAAAATAAAAACATGCTATTTTTGCAACAAAATCAAGAAAGAGAAGAAAAGGAAACAAAGAAACAAGGAAGGGGCTTTAAAATTTCTAAAGCATCAAAGGAAAGTATCTTTCCTTGCCAACATACTAAAGGGAACCCCTCCAAGGCAAGGACAAGTCTTCAAGTTTCCCAAACCAAAAGGGAAAACACCCCTTTGGCCGAAAAAATGGAAAGGAAAAGGAAAAAAAATGCAAATCCTACTTACCCAAGGACAAGCATTAAATCTTTCCAAAACCTTAAAGGAAATCACTAAAGCTTTCCAACATCTTGAAGGAAATCACCCTCATTCCCAAAATTGAAGGAGATTCCTACCTAAGGAAGGAAAAGCATTTTTTTTCCCATACCCACAAGGAAAAATTTCAAGTCCCAAAATATACCAAATGTCTTTTGTCAAAAAATTATGGAAAATCAATACGCAAAATAAGTATGTGCCGATTTATCCATTTTCAAAATTTTCATTCAAGATTAAGCGTCTACTACCCCTGAAGAAAATTTTCAATTCATTCAAGATCAAGCCTCAACTGCCCTTAAAGAAATGTTTCATTCAAGAAATACACCTCAATGGCCCTTGATGAAATTTATCATTTGCATTCAAGAAATATGCCTCTACGACCCTTGAAGAAGCAAACTAATTCAAGTTCAAGTCTCAACGACCCTTGAGTTAGAACATTCACATTGCAGGACTTCAAAATATGTTTCCTACATGTGACAAGCACATGCCTACAACGCACCTTGAAGTGGGGGCATTTGTAGACATGTAAATTTCATTGCATACAAATGATGCATCACAAAGCTCCACGTGGCATATGACTCATCACAAATGGACAAGTCGTCAATGACATGTGGCACAAATCAAGCAAAGGAAACTCAAAAGCATTCCTAAAATTTGGCAAAGGGGAAGAAATCTCCTTAAAATCGGCAAGGAGCCCAAATTGCTCCCAAGATTTAAAAGAAAGCTAAAGCATCTTCACAAAACAAGCAAGAATTGAATATTGTTCACAAAATAGGCAACATGCCCTATAGATTTCGGCCAAGCAAGGGAAAGTGGTTGAAGACAAGACACAAAACATGCCTAAATTCTCCAATGGATGAATCAAGGCACAAATCAAAGCCAAATCTTTGGAAGTCTATAAATGCAAGATCATAAGGCAAGCATAACTGGTTGACAATTTCTACATTGAAGGGTCAAAATTCTCACATTGAGAAGAACCTTTGCCAAATCTTTGAAGACTAATATGCCGCCAAAGCTCTCTTCGAATAACATACACCAAAGCCGAAGCTTTCTTTCGACCAAAGCCGAAGCATTCCCTTGAAGAATCCTTGTGCCAATTCCTTCAAGACTTTGTTGCAATCTTAAAACTTGTAACGACGCTCAATTCAAGATCAAGTTGCCAAGACCCTTGAATCAACAAAATCCCATATCAACATCACCTTTGTTGCAAGCCATACACAAACCTAGAGGTGGAGACTATCAACACATTGTTTCAAGCTCAAAACTTGAAGCAATTGTTCAATCGTTCATTCGAGATCAAGTCATCACGACCCTTGGATCAACAACTTACACATCTACATCAAATTTGAAGACTGAATTAGAGGAAATTGTAAACAAAGATTGTAACCCTATAAATTCATCAATACAAATCTACTTTGTACACATGTTCTCGTTTCATTCGTTACAAAATTTTCATGTTTACAAAAGCATCGAAATTCATTTAGAAGCAATTAGGGTTTTTAACGCTAGAATTTGAAAGAAAACAAAAAACAAAAAATCTGGGATTTGTTGCGACTGAGCCGCTGCGCCGCCGAGCCAACATGGCTAGCTTGCAACCACGCCATCTCCAAGACATCATTGTTTCGAAACCACTGCACAGCACCAGGCCTCGAATTGGGTTTGTCTCCATACAGGACTAAAGCCTTGAGTCCACCAACAAGCCCTAAAAGCCTTACTGGGCTTCGCTCGCACAATCCGACCCGCTTGCAGCAAGTTTTGTTTGCTGGGTTCAACACCTATCATAACCCACGATTACCAAAGCCAGCCCAGATAGCCAAGCTTATTTCCCCACTCCCTAAATCGAAGCTAGCCCACGGCTGGGCTTCTCACGTACCATCTAGGCCAGCTTCCATGCTGGGCCTGTATCCCCCGCACCAAATTTGGCCCACAACCAGTAGCTTGGGTTGTTGGGCCTATCCCAAAAACCCCGGCCCTGAAGGATTATTTTGTGAAAACATGTTCATTTGAATAACATCTATAGCATGCAATTAATTAACAATTGAAAGGCGGAATCATGCTTGTATGCACTCAAAAACAAAACATTACCCATGAAATTCAAAGCCTAGTAGATTGGTGAACCTTGACTCAACTTAAAACAACATTTGTTAGTTGAGAAATTATACCTTTGTCGATTCCTCTTTGCATAAGCAAAGGCTAATCACCCAAAGAGAGGGCCTTCATTCCTTGCATCTTAGATCTATAGATTTGGATGGATGAAATGGTTCTCCAAGTTCCTAAAATTGAGAACCTCTAAGTCTCTTCATCAAGGTTAGATTGGAGAAGAAATGAGTGACCTTGGAGTAGTAGGATTGCTAGCTAAACCCTCCAAGGAGGCCGGCCACTTTAGAGAGAAAGGAGAGCATATGTTCTCATCCTTTCCCCAAAAGAAAACCCTAAATGAATTTTGGCTATAAAGTCATATTTATACCTTAATTCATTGGAGTGGCAAACTTGTAAATAAGTCCAAAACTCACTCCATCTCTAAATGGCCAGCCTTAGGGTATTATTAGGCTAATTGGGCCTTTGTGAATCATTATTCATTAAGTTGTCATACAACTTAAGTCAATGGGTTTGACGTTCGAAGCCCATTGGGCCTTAAGGTCCAAAACTATCCCGAGGTCTTTAACAAACTTATTCGTTTGATTAATTAACATATTAATTAATCCTTGTCATAAATAATTAAACCATTTAATTATTCTTACTCATCTCCATTGTTTCTTCAATCTCCACCTTACACGGTGTATGATCCATTAGGTTCCTTTTAGCGAGGCAATGGGCGATTAAAACCATTTCAAATCGATTGTGAATTGAAACTTACTTTCAATTCTCCCTTTAGTGATTATACACGTTTAGGGCTTCCACAAACCATGAGTGACACCTAGCAGCATATCATGGTTACCCAAGCTAATCAGAAGAGGTGGAGAACCTATTCAGTTTAGGATTACAAATGCAATACGGTCTTTCTCTAATACAATACTTTTGACCACATTGTTTGGTTTGATAGTTTATTCATGTCTATTATCCAATGTGATTCATGTGCTTATATGATTACCTTGAATGTGATTTGGAACGACTTCCTAAATCTCATTCATACTCTGATCAGAGATTCTTAATCATATCATAGAGTATTCTCCCCCAAACGGTTTGAAGGTTAGAGATCCCTTGTTGCGCATTCACTTGCCTCAATGGCTAAATGGCTTAACCCCGACGATGCCGTGGACACCCGTGGATGGGGGGACTTTGACATAATCAAAGATCAAGTACCTAACCACAAGACAACTATGATGCCTCAGGTCAAAGGACTACTTTGCATTATCCCAACCATAAGTTCTCATGTGACATGAATTCTCATGTGACATGAATATGAGAACTCTTCGTTGATCGTGTTCAGTGAACTCATTCTCTATTGAGCACCTACGTACTTGTCTTGATGTCACATACACCAATGACTCGAGACTAGTCACTCTCACTGAGAGACGACACAAGACGTACTGATCTTAACGGACTGTCAATGCCCAATTGGCAATCCTATGATCAGGAACGTTTAGGATGTGTCTACGAAAGAATGGTCTCATGAATCTAACTTCTTTAAATCGCATTCTCCCAATCACATATTCCTTGGACTTATCGTTTAAGCATATAACATTTATATGAGACGGCTCAAACAATAATCTTTGCCATTGATATTAAACTAGATTAGTTTAACATGTGAAATGTCCGTAAAGTATCATCATATGATTGGTTTTAGGGCGCATTTCCAACAATCTCCCACTTGCACTAGAGCCAATCAGCTTGGTCATCAATGATGATACCTCTTCTGTAGTCATTTCATAAATGGCTGAGTAGTAGGTCTAGACAATGGATATCTATATGTTATCCATAGAAGCAACCTTGAGAATAACGACGTCACCATTATACATGATTCTTAATCATGTGGTTCAGTCTCTCATTTGAGTTCGGATCGTGATGAGACCTTGATTCCCTGGCTTGAGCTATCGCCCCATTAGTGTCAGACACTTTCTGGTTGGAACCAAATAGAGAGTTCATAAATGAACTTTCCCATCCAAACAACATTGTTGTAAACTTCTATATGGCAATATATTTTGCATTCATAATGGAACACACTAAAGTCATTACTTTAATGTTTCCATCCAAATATCTCTTTAGTCATAATAAAGAGATATCTGTTTATCTCTTCATTCATAATGAAGAAACATCCAATGATGGATTAGATTCATAATCTAATACATTTACGCTTCCATTACGTTACTCTAATTCTTCCTCGATCTTTGAGGAATTTATCCTTTAGTATTTTTTAAATACTTAAGGACTCACTTGACAGTTGCCATGGTTCTGATCCTAGGGTTGCACTGATATCGTCTTGTACCGTTCTAGGTACAACTCATATCAATGTTTTTCATACAATATGAAATACATAAATCACCTTTCTGCGTATGCATAAAGGATTCTATTTACGCATTATTTCTTTGGGAGTCAAAGAGTACGTTCTCTTTGAGAAGAGCAACTTCTTAGTCTCACTAGAGTTGTCCTTTTGATTGAAGTTCATCATCATATGAGAAACTTCCTATCATCTTTTGTCTATATTTAGGGCTTGATATAATCCAATTATATCCTAAAATCTATCAATATAGATTTCCATCCCATGTATATAGACTATGTCTCCCATATACGTTCTATCTTCATATAATGTTTTAAAGTCATAACTTTAACGAAGAAGTACTCTTTTCATTTCCAAAATTAATATATCATATATATTTATATTTTAGGAACATGATTAACTCCCACTAATCTTTTGTAAACCTAGTAAACAAAAGATTCATTTACATCTTTATGAGAAATCAAACGATTTGATCTTTCTCTCATAAGACGCTTATAGCTCCCACTAGCTTGCTAAGATCCATGATGGATGGATCTCTACAACTTACATGTCTTGTGATTCATAGTTTTAGTCATATATTATCAAGACTATCTTAATAATGTTTTCGGAAACCCATATTATGTCCAAACATTGAATCACCATTTAGTTGTAGCTAGCAATCTTCGAATTAATTGAAACCAAGACTACGTTAAAGATGGTTTCTTCCAAGTCAACCAATCTCTTTAATTGTAGTCACCTTAAGCTACCAATTAGCTATGGAGGTTTCATTATTTCGGGTCAAATGGTACTTTACCATTTCCTTGAGTATATATCGTATATACACTCAATGTAGTCATAAGGATTTTCATTCTTATTTCTTTCGAATTAAGAGATGCAACTCTATGACATAGTCATAAAGTTCAAACCATTCAACTGAGATGGTTTATAAATCCTTCTCGACTACCTTGGAGCTTGTGGTATAGGAACTAGGTTGTTATATTTGTTGATTACTATCTTGTCTCTCAAAGAACCCATTCTTTGAGTTCTATCTCTCGTTCATTTGCTCTATCTTAGGCAAATCCTGGTGTAGGATTACAATGAACTACCCAACAAACAACATTTGTTAGTTGGTTTATAGAAGTGATATCCAAATGTTAATTTAAGGATACCCACAAGATAATTCTCAAACAAATATTGCTTATTAGCACACAACCCCAAATCTTAACATGATTAAGATTTGTCTTTCTTTCCAACTACATCTTATGGAGTCATGAAAATTTTGGAAGATCTTCTAATTGACAATCATATTGTCTTAGAAGCATATATCCTATATATGGGTAATTGATAACATCCAACGAACTAAATCTTATTCAAGTTCGTTCTTCTCCTAATGGAGAAATCCATTATCTTTTGATGCTTCTTCCCTTGATATTTTCAAGGAAACTGTTCTAAAGTGTTATCTTTCCTTGGATCAAATCTAAGGAGGCAAATACTTTAGACGTCTTACTCATCAATTTACATTTCTTGAATTCTTTGAAACCTTTTGCAAAGTATTCGGACTTGTGTTTATTCAAAATAAACTATAGTCCAACTGAGAGTGATCTTCGGTGAATGTCATACAACATGAGTAGTATTATGTTGTGGACAAGTGCCACTAACATCTAAGTGAATTAACCTCAACAACTTTGTGATTCTTTCTTCTTTCCAAAAGAATAAAGATTCGAACATTTCGCCCTATTCAATTTTAATAAGAAGGTGTTGGATCCGGATCTAACGATCCAAAGCGTCCATCTATGACCAACTCGTATTTTATGTTTTTGAGGTATCACAACTCAGTTGGGATTAGTCACTACCTTGCAACCTTTTGGGTTTTAAGCATCGTTATATTCTAAACAGTTAACTCTACCATATCATCTATACTATAGAGATAATTAATTAGATTACAATAATCTAATCATTCATTAATAAAGAACAATGTTTTGTCAAACAAAACATTCATCCATCCCTTATAGTGATGGAATTAAGTTCCTTAAGATTGGAATGTAAAGACAATCTTTGGTTTTTCCAATTTCTTTGGTAGTTCATATGAGGAAGTAAGTACCATCTGCTTTCGCAGAGATCTACATTTGATTCACGTTCCGAATGTGAAGTACTTTCTCTTCTCTCATTAATCTTCTACTTCTTATTAGCCACACTTTTACAACGATTGTAAAACATAGTTACTAATACGGAATCAAGCATTCAAGTAGAAGAGCCAACTGTTTTGAACTTTTCAAGAACAATTTACAACACCTTCGAAAGGTGTGTTCTTGACATTTGCAAGACATTTCTTGCAAATACCCCTTCCAATGTCCATCCTTTCATAAAGAAAGTTTGTTCCCTTGGAGTTTATTTCGCTTTCTTCATTTGACTTCTCCTTTGTCTACAATAGTCATGGTCCCTAAACTCCCACTGTCTCTCTTGAAACTTATTTCAATTGTGTTATACACATCAAACGATTTGGAGAGCGTGTGGTTATTGTTCACTATATAGTTTACAATAAACTTAGTGAACCATTTGGATAGGGACACAAAGGTGAAGTCCTTGCTTAGTTTCCGTCTCTAGAAGTGGTGTAACACTTCAACACTTAATGATTCAAAATCATCATAAGTCCATGTTGATGGACTATTTTTGTCAACCAACCATTATGTTCTAAACATAATTACAAACTTTCAAGAGTTGTTCAAGGCAACTCTCATTTCTTCATACAACAATTTGTAAGTGAAGAATTATGGCACATATAGTGTCCATGCCTTTGTGCTTTCTTCTTAAGTTCCTTGTTCATGTAACAAAGAAACAAGCACTAATGTTTGCGTTAGTTAAGGGTTGTTCAAAGCAACTCTTATTTCTTCATACAACGATTTGTAATTGAAGAATTATGACTTTAAAAGTGTTGTCCTCTTTATGATAGACTTATCTAACATGTTCTTCCAATGGTACATTATCAATAGGAAGATTGTGAGGATGAGACTACTTAGGTACATATACAATCCATTTAAGACAATCTTTGGGATTGTTGTACCAAGTCCGGAAACTAAAGCATTCGGCTTTTCTTTGTCAAGTTTTGGATAGCGTTTGCAAATATATTGGTACACAAATACATAATGAATATAAATTGATTGATTTTAAGCCATTTGATTCGGGTCTTTAAATCAAATAGCACCACCCACTATTTTTGGCAAATTCCATATCCCTCATTGGAATTCGAGAGTTTTGGAGGTAACTCTTAGTAGGGTATGGGAGACTCACTATTACCAAGCCCACCTCACAATGATATGAGGTTGGCTAGCATTAATAATAATGAGAGAGTACGCTTACTCATTTGCATCTCTTGCAAGTACCCATCTTATTTGGCCTCTAGAGAATGTAGCCTCACAATGATATGATGTTGGCTCCATTGCACTTAGTTAAGTCATTCCCACCATGCAAGTTCGGGTAGGGGTTCAAGAACAACCTCACAATGATATGATGTTGGCTATTCTCATTGCCTACCTTTCACAACATCAAGTATGCATATAGACTCCTCCTGAGTGTAAGCACGCACTTTGTACTCCCCCATGATAGGGTGAAGCCGGTGTATGAGTCACAAACGATCGGAGCCTACCACGGTGGAAGGCCATGTAAGAGTGTTCAAAGCATTCTTACACTTCTTAACTTAATAATGGTTTGGTTGAGGGTTTTTAGGTCTCATCACATATAAATATTCATTTTAATCTTTATTAAAACAATTTTGGTCCTATTACAACTATTGGTCCATTTGATTGAATTTAGTTGTATATAATACTCCCACTATGCTTATAAAACGGTTTTTAAAGCAAGAGTATATGATACTACTAACATAAACTTTGCATTCATTTGATGGACTATATAGTTGCCTTAGGGTCTTAGGATGACTATGAACCTTTGTTTAGATTCAACACGAGCCTAGTGTTGAATCTCGATCTAGGGATGGTGATTGATTTTAGTTACGCGTTTAATCACATTAAGGCATGTTGCCTTAGGGGCGTTGGACCCTCTACTCCATTTTCATGCATATCAAATAATACAAGAAAGGAGTACTTCAAAGTAAAGATGAGCTTATGCTCTTTACAACATTTGAATAAAACAAATTACTTTAAAGTAAAGAAGAGCTTATGCTCTTTTACAACATTTGATCAAATCAAATTACAACCAAAATCTAATCTACACATTCCCATGGTTCAAACAAATTTGAAACGGCATTTCACATAGCTCAATTATCGTAGGCTTAGGTTCATAATCACCCTTTATTTAATTAACACTTTAACTAATTAAATTGAATGCAACATTTTCATTTGGTTTTTGTATCCATAAAATTGATTTAAATGGAGCTAAATGAAATGAAAATCCAATTCTCATTTAAAGAGACAAAACAATTTTGTTCTCAACTTAATTTGGGCCAAAATGCAATAACCTCAACTTTTGGGCTATATTGCAAAAACATAAACTTTTGGGGTCACTTTGTAAAAACACAATAGTCCACTACTTCATGTAATTACAACTAGAACCCAAAAATTTCAACAAATGCAAAAACTTCATTAAAGGAGCAAAACAATTTGTCCTTTAGCGTTTTTGGACCTAAACGTAAAAACGTAAACTTTTGGGCCAAAGTGCAAATACACAAAAGTATCAAAACTTTATGTAATTGCATAAAAGCCCCAAAAGTACTCCCATTGAGGGAGTGGCCGGTTTTGGAGAGGTGAAAGGAGTGATGTGTGTGTTGATTGGTAAGTTTGACATAAAGCATGCAAGTGGTGCAAGTGGTGTGTGTGAAAGGGAATTAATCCTTACACACCCACCAATAATTCCATCACCTTTCTAAACAAATATCTAATACATTTAAACATATGAAAAACATAATACATAAACTTTATGAAATAAATCAAAACACCAAACTTTTTGTTCTTGGCAAAAATGTCAAGAACAATGAAGAACACTCATGAAAAACTCAAAAAAATTCCATGAACATTTTTCACCCAAAAACATCCCAAAACCATTCAAACTTAAGGGAAATAACATATAACCAAACTAGGGTACATAGGGGTTCCAAAAGTCACTTGAAAACATTTTTAACAAGACAAACATGAACCCAAAAATCCCTTTAGATTTGGCCGAATTTTCCCAAAAACATGGCACCAAATTTTAGCTCCAATATTCATGCTCATATGAACTACATCTACAACATTTGAGATGGCAAATTTTCTAACAAAATTTACATTCAAAGAAACAAGAATAAAGCTTGTAACATATTACAACTTTTAAATCAAAGACTATGAACTACAAAACCCAAAACGATTCACCAACTACTAGACCTAGGCTCTGATACCACTTGAAGGATTATTTTGTGAAAACATGTTCATTTGAATAACATCTATAGCATGAAATTAACAATTAAAAGGCGGAATCATGCTTGTATGCACTCAAAAACAAAACATTACCCATGAAATTCAAAGCCTAGTAGATTGGTGAACCTTGACTCAACTTAAAACAACATTTGTTAGTTGAGAAATGATACCTTTGTAGATTCCTCTTTGCATAAGCAAAGGCTAATCACCCAAAGAGAGGGCCTTCATTCCTTGCATCTTAGATCTATGGATTTGGATGGATGAAATGGTTCTCCAAGTTCCCAAAATTGAGAACCTCTAAGTCTCTTCACCAAGGTTAGATTGGAGAAGAAATGAGTGATCTTGGAGTAGTAGGATTGCTAGCTAAACCCTCCAAGGAGGCCGGCCACTTTACAGAGAAAGGAGAGCTTATGTTCTCATCCTTTCCCCAAAAGAAAACCCTAAATGAATTTTGGCTATAAAGTCATATTTATACCTTAATTCATTGGAGTGGCAAACTTGTAAATAAGTCCAAAACTCACTCCATCTCTAAATGGCCGGCCTTAGGGTATTATTGGGCTAATTGGGCATTTGTGAATCATTATTCATTAAGTTGTCATACAACTTAAGTCAATGGGTTTGACGTTCGAAGCCCATTGGGCCTTAAGGTCCAAAACTATCCCGAGGTCTTTAACAAACTTATTCGTTTGATTAATTAACATATTAATTAATCCTTGCCATAAATAATTAAACCATTTAATTATTCTTACTCATCTCCATTGTTTCTTCAATCTCCACCTTACACGGTGTATGATCCATTAGGTTCCTTTTAGCGAGGCAGTGGGCGATTAAAACCATTTCAAATCGATTGTGAATTGAAACTTACTTTCAATTCTCCCTTTAGTGATTATACACGTTTAGGGCTTCCACAAACCATGAGTAACACCTAGCAGCATATCATGGTTACCCAAGCTAATCAGAAGAGGTGGAGAACCTATTCAGTTTAGGATTACAAATGCAATACGGTCTTTCTCTAATACAATACTCTTGACCACATTGTTTGGTTTGATAGTTTATTCATGTGTACTATCCAATGTGATTCGTGTGCTTATATGATTACCTTGAATGTGATTTGGAACAACTTCCTAAATCTCATTCATACTCTGATCAGAGATTCTTAATCATATCATAGAGTATTCTCCCCCAAACGGTTTGAAGGTTAGAGATCCCTTGTTGCGCATTCACTTGCCATCATGGCTAAATGGCTTAACCCCGACGATGCCGTGGACACCCGCGGATGGGGTGACTTTGACATAATCAAATATCAAGTACCTAACCACAAGACAACTATGATGCCTCAGGTCAAATGACTACTTTGCATTATCCCAACCATGAGTTCTCATGTGACATGAATATGAGAACTCTTCGTTGATCGTGTTCAGTGAACTCATTCTCTATTGAGCACCTACGTACTTGTCTTGATGTCACACACACCAATGACTCGAGACTAGTCACTCTCACTAAGAGAAGACACAACACGTACTGATCTTAACGGACTGTCAATGCCCAATTGGCAATCTTATGATCAGGAACGTTTAGGATGTGTCTACGAAAGAATGGTCTCATGAATCTAACTTCTTTAGATCGCATTCTCCCAATCACATATTCCTTGGACTTATCGTTTAAGTGTATAACATTTATATGAGACGGCTCAAACAATAATATTTGCCCTTGATATTAAACTAGATTAGTTTAACATGTGAAATGTCCGTAAAGTATCATCATATGATTGGTTTTAGGGCACATTTCCAACAGGCCCATGGCCCAATAATCCTTTTAGGGCCATGCCCTTTACACAGCACCCAAGCCTACAAATATTGGGCTGTGGTTTTTCGAATCTAATGTTATTTTTAGCATTCTCTATAATTTTAACCCAAATGTTATTATTATTTTTTGCTTCTACAATCGACCCTGTATGGTCCGATCTATTAAATTAATTAAAGTGACCAGCAGTCCATTAATCTGACAATTAATCCAAAATTACTGGCCTGAAGCTCACTTTTGGACATTAACGATTCAATAAATTATTCGTTTCTTTAAACAGTTGACTCACTTTCGTAGTCCCGAAGTATTCACACTCGAGTTTCTGAAGCAACCCACTAAACTTAGTTGTATATTGTATTATGTATGCTTATAGGTACTTCCTTTTTAAGAACTAGAAGTTTATAACTAAACTTGAACCTGTAGTTTCGAATTTAGTGTCTTTGAAACCCAAAGTTTTCTTAAAACAATAGACCTATGAAAACCCGACGTTTTTCATGAAAATCATGTCTTAGATTTCGAATGTTCTAACTTTGATGCTTATGGATGATTTATGCCCATACCACCAATCACAATCTTGTTCCCTCCAATTCAGTGGATTGTAAAACCGTCACAAGTTCGATTTCCCTTATTTGGACGTTTCTAATAGAAACCACTTTAAATGGGTACAAGACGTGAATCTCCACTTGACTATCAAGAAGCTGAGAAATCATTGTAGCTAACAATGGCATGGAAGAGCTGAATAAGCATCTGCTATGATCTTCACTCGAAGACTTATGCCTGAAGCATTACAAACGGAAATACCTCCCGATCAAGGATTTCATGGCTCTTTGACTCGCTTCTATGGACCGTTTAATTATGAAAAACATTGCCTGAAGCACACCATGATTATGTCCATGAATAAGTACGATTCTGAAGTTTATAAATTCAATCGAATTTTGACTGGAGAATGCTTTTCTCGTCCTTCCATGTTTCTAACTTGCTCCTAAAGCAGCAGTGTAAAGAGCAGAAGTTTACCAAATTCTTGGTTCTGATTACTACCACAAATGTGAGAGAAATGTATAGACCCAGCTTCGGCTGAAGTTTACCGAACGGTATAGATTCAATTTGACTGGAGTCTACCGAATGACTTAGCCCAATTTGATCGAACAATGGTGCCCTCCTTCGGCAAGGATGCACCAAACAAAATTGCTCTACTTCGGCAAAGGCCTACTAAACAAACCCCTCCAGCTTCGACTGGAGCCATCTTACGTGGAGCTGAATTAGGTTTTTTCGGTGTCCTTGTTGAAAGCTACTTACTATAGTTAGGGTATTGAACAACGAGTGGCAACTTGCCCAATACTGAACCCAAGTTTGGGTCTATCTCTCTCATGATCTAATTTCGAGTTTGTTTTTACAACATATGGTATAATCAGGGCCTACCAAGGTGTGGCATCATGCCCAAGGTGTGATCTTTCACTCCTAAGACCTAAAACTTCAAGAATAAGCGATAATATTTCCAAACCTTAACCTGCAGAATCCACTTCTGTTTTGATGGAATAGAGGGTTATGTACCTGTTTGTGCCCCTACCAATGTCGTTAAGGAATACTATTCTCGTAGTCAATATGTGAGACTAATTTTGCTTCACCAAATATCATTGGAAGAGAAAAATTTTGACATAGGTGGCCTTGTTGGCCGAATCCTCTTAGTAAACCATTTACTTTGTGAACACTTTTCCATGTTCTTTGATTCAAGTTTGGTGTATGTTTTAGTTATGGATAATCTTATTGATATTGTCCTCGAACATGAGTTAATTGAATCATGTTTCTTGTATACATGCGATTGAATTCAATTAAACACTTGATTAGGTAGGAATGTCGGAAAGTTAGTTGTCGGATGAATGCGATACTACGCACACTAACTTTACACGTAAATCACATGTCTAGCAATGACTTCAGGTCTATCCAACCTGATTAAAAGCATTGGCTTTGATTTGGGGCCAATGGGCTGTCTCTCAACTGGGAATGCACCACATGTGGCCAGCCTGAAGCCTGGTGATTGAGCAGTTTACTTGCTTTGGCATAACCATTTAGGACACTTAGGTCGAACAATGATGCTACTACGCATCTCCTTACCCGAAGTAAGGACCTTGTGCCTACAAGCACACTTTGCTAAAGCTGCTCATTAGGGAAATTGATTTTCTAAATCATCCCTCACAAAGATATGAAATCACCATTTTTCACAATGAATTCAAGGGAATATATGTGGACTAATCCAACCAAAATGAGGACCATATAAATACTTATGGTTTTGGTTGATGAATCGACAAACTGGTCACATGTTTGTCCACAAACATTACTGCTAAATCCCCTGGCCGATTAAGGGTTCACCACCTTACTTATCCCTTAAAGTCTGCGAGACTGGATAATGCCGAAGAGTTTGTATCGATGGTTTTCGATAAAGTATTACATGTCTATTGGGTTTATAATTGGACATCGAATTCCCATATTCACCCCAAAACAACCTCGTGTAGCGATCATAAAGCACAATTTAATTGATCGCCCGGACCTTGGTAAACGTACCAAGTTTTCGATTTCTGCCGAGGGCTATGCAATCTTGTACGCAGCTATGTTGGTCTACCTAAGGCCTATTGCCACCCAACCTATTTAACATTACAATTGGTTACTGGGTACGAACCTGACGTCTTTCGTATTTACGCATTTGGGTGTGCATTCCATGTGCCAAGTTGCACCGCAGCAATGTACCCTCAAAGAATGATGTGAATCTTTATCGTTTATGATTCTCCTTTACCTTCACTCTCTTAGAGCCCTTGCATACGATCTTTTTACCGCTCATTTACAAGTAGTCAATTTAATAAGACAGTATTCCCGTCGTTAGGGGGAGATAAGAACATTAACGTTCCTGTAAAACAGCGTGAATTTGCATGGACGTTACCCACTATGTCTCACCTCGATCCCCATACCGCACAAGTGTGATAAGCAAGTACGATGAATTCTAGCATTCAGAATGTTGCACCAGACACATTCCCCTGATCTAGCTAAAGTGAAGAGATTATATACCAGCTGTAGAAATGCCTGCAAGGATAGACATACTTAACGGATGTCAAGACATCCCCAAAGGGTGTGTCGTCCCTGTTAAACGGTCTGGTACACCGACGGATAGCCAATCACTTTATCTTGGCCTGGAGCACGACAAATCACTTAGTTCATAGGATTCACTTCCCTAGAAGTGGAAAACATGGCACAAAATGAATATATACATGATTGCTGTCCCAAATAATTTCCATCTCATGAGATTAATCTGGAGTACTCCCGACACTTGAAGTTCTTGGTCCAGTATACTAGTTTGGATAAGAAAATGGAATTGAAATAAGATTACCATCGATGATGTTTTCACTTATATGGTAGTTACCAACATAAATGAAAAACGATGATATTGAACTGTGTTCCGTTGATTAAGTGATGATGTAGAACTGATTGGACAAACAGAAATTACAATCCAGGTTAAATTCCTCACAAAGTGTGTTTTGGACCTATCGTTCCTACACTGCCCAAGGTAACCCCGTTATGTTACAAATGGGAAAGGAAGCGTTATAAGATGAATAAAATAATGCGATATGATGCATGCCTTACGGCGCAAGGTTTCTCTCAAACATCATGTGATTGATAGCAGCATTATGAAATGTGGTTAGTGTTTTCTCCATGGGGATATAGATACGGAGATTTACATATAAGTTCCCGAAGAATTACATGGATTGGCTCAAATAGTTCTGAACCACGGAACACCCTCTCAACTTGTTTGAGGCGTTCACTTACGAAATGAAGCAATCTGGCTAATGAGGTATACCTGTCTAAGTGATTATTTGATCAGTTAAAGATATGAATGAATGTCCTTACGTGTTAAACTATGAAGTCTTATTCCGAATTGCTAGAGTTACAATTTATGTCGTTAACATGAATCCCACTAAGACTCTAGAAGAGCTTGAGAAAACTACCTCGCACCTGAAGATGGAATTTTAGATGAAGGATCTTGGTAAAACTCATTTATGCCTTGACCTGAAGTTGAAGCATTGTTTTGACGGTACTTTGGTCTACCAGTCGAACTACACCTCGAATGTGTTGTCTTAGAGTATACCTATGATCGTCCATACATTATATGCAAACGAGACCCTTGAAGAGGTTATGGAATCCGAAGTTCCATATCTGAGTTCAACTTTGCGCTTTGTTGTACTTAGCTCGTTGCAATTAGAAAGGACATCTCCTTTGCTATTGATCTATTGGTAAAGATGCAGCACCGTGCCTACACACAACCACTGAATTGGTATTAAAGACGTTTTCGCCTGCCCTGAAGGCACTACGGATTTGGGCAAGCCCTAATGCATCTCGAGTGGATTCGACCCCCTGATCCTCGGAATGATGCTTGCCTTGTTTGTTATGCTGGCGTAGGTTACTTATCAAACCCGCACAAGGCACATCCCCGAATGGTTATGTCTTTACCATTAGGGACATCGCAATATCTTGGAGGTCCATGATATGACCTTAGTTGCGAAATCTTCGAATCATTCCAAGACTCACCTCGCTTCACTACGCCACAAGTGAGACATGGCTAGGAGTTCTTGTTGAGCATATTTGAAGTACTTGCTGCTTTCATCCATCGTTGAGTCACAATGATGATCCATGAAGACTATGTCGCATGTATCCACCCGACCAAGACATGATACATCAACAAAGTCAACGCCAAGACATATTGCGTCTACATCACATCATCAAAGCATCAGGAGATTGAGACTCGCATTCGCACATTATGCCGACAACTTCATTAACTGTACTTACTTCATCGCTGAAGACCTGATGCGCCATTTACTTGAGTATTTACACACTCAAAGGGGGGTGTTGCAGTCCTATTAGATTAGGAATGTGATTGTGTAAATCCTAATGTATCTAGGGATATCTTTGAATATTCCCTTTAGTAGTTAATATCCTATTAGAGTTGTAATCTTAAAAGGGTAAGGAATTAATCTTCCCTACTACTATAAATAAAGACACAATGGGGTGGAATAACAACACACCTCAAAATTACATATCTCTCTCTTCTCTCTACTATTGCTGCACCCTCTCTCTATGGCTTCCATAATTGATCAGTAAATTATGCCTACAACAGAATTCAGTGTTTTTTTTACTTTAAATTAGAATTCAGTTGGAGATATATAAACTCTCGATTAATTAATTAATCTTAATTCTTGAAAAAAAAAAAAAAAAACCAGCGTTGATTTGCGTTTCAATTTTTCAACTTTTTAGTCAATGTTAGGTTTCAAGCATAATTAACAACACTCTTGATTAATTTAATTATAATAATGGACGAACAGGATGCAGCTGCTTCCCCGTCACACTTGAGCGATCCAAAAAGGGAAGCTTCAAGTTTGCTAGGAATTCTTCCTCTCTTTCTGGTAATAATTTCCACTTTCTTTAAGTTCGTTGATATCCCTTTTTGATTCTTCAGTAAAACTGTGTTTTACTGTTGTAAATCTTGGATTTTATTTGTACCCAATTGGATTCTCGAGGTAAATGATAGGATACTTGTCAACTAGATATACATTGTTGGTCGATTTTCTTGAAAACTAAGATTTTCGTGATCATGTTTCATGTGCAGATGGAGTTGCACGTGAAAGAGAGTTAGTTCGATATCCACCGTTGACTTATTTCTTGACAACTTAAGCTTTGAGAGCATATTGATTGTTTAACGATATCGAGAATAGTTGTTGGCAAAATTTGATCAAGAACATTTTCCCAAAGCTACAAAATACGATCCTAATTAATAAATTATTGGTTATGTAATATCTAGGACTTTTACTTTAATGTATCACGTCATTTTCTTTATGTTGAAATTTTGTTTAATAACAAGAATGTTAGAGTCATAATTTCCTTGGCTTTCTGAACTGATCTCAAGTTCTTAACCAATTGGTTCTTTGTAGGTTCATCTAAAACATTATCCTTAAAGAAAAAGAGTAGTATCCAATAGAAGAACTCAGAGTTGATTGTTTGCTTTGGTGAGATGTTGATCGACTTCGTTGCGACTAGTGCCGGAGTTTCTCTTACAGATGCAGATGGTTTCAAGAAAGCTGCTGGTGGAGCTCCTGCAAATGTTGCAGTTGGAATTTCAAGATTTGGAGGCTTTGCAGCTTTTATGGGCAAGGTGCTTTTTCTAGCCATCCAAAATCACTTTTAACTTTTCTGCTTCATTGTATTACCACCAGTTTTATCAAGATTCTGTTATTTCGCTTTGGTCACATTATCCGTAGAATTTTTTAAACGTGCACTAACTCAACTTTTTTGAAATGTGGATATGTCATTAATTCTATTGATATTGTTGATACTTCAACTTTACAGTTGTCCATATGCAACTAATGTGGTTGTCAATATGGCGTGCACAAATTTGACTGCACTTTTTTAAGCGTATTGTACATAGCATTAAGATCTGTCTTTAGGTCTCATTTGTTTCAGATTTTTCTATTGAGTCATTCCCGTTTTTGATAAACTAACACTATGTTTGGATGGAGAATTTCTAAATTATCACAGATTTTAAATGACGAGAATTACAATTGACAGTAATTAAATTCCCGTTAATTGAAATTTCATCGTTTGGATGTTAGATACATAGAAAATACAAAATGACAGGAATTCCAAATTTCAATGTTTGGATATTTTCTAAAATTTGTATTATATAGAGGAATACAAATTTGAATAAAAACGTTAAACTGGTTATAAATCATCAAGGTTAAAGTCATCAAACAAAAATGAGACATTAGTTATATTCCAAGCGCCCAGCTCGACCAAGTAGGTCTACCATGCAAGTGTAATGATCAGTTGTTGGAACAACATCATAGTACTTCTCCATGGTTGCAAATAACTACCGACCTTCATCAATATTGAGTTTTGGTTTCAATATTTGTTGTATATTTCATTATAAAGATTACAAGAGAGTGAAGGCAACTCTTATAGAGAGCCAAAAAGAAAGCTACAAGAGATTATAGGATAACTACCCCCAACACAATCCCTAAAATCTGCCCTAACAAGTGGAAAGGCCAAAACCAAAGTACAAGGAAAGAAGCGTTTACAAGCAACTAAGAAAGGTTGACAAAAGAAGGGTAAGGTGAATGACAAGTTATGGGAAGTCATGAAAGTAGGGTTAAGACCACCACTTTAGCCTATGACTTAGCTAAAGTGAGGATGACAACCCATACATACAACCCATCCCTTGAGATCTTATACAAACCGGTTTTAATACACCCCCTCAAGCTGGATCAAGGGGATTGATTGATCCAAGCTTGCACAACAAACGTTGAAACTGAGTAGAGTCTAGTGCTTTTGTGAATATATTAGCAAGTTGATCATGGCTACGTGTGAACACGGTGTCTATCACCTTGGATTGAACTTGAGCATGAATATAATGGAAGTCAACTTCAATATGTTTGGTTCTTTCATGGAATACTGGATTGGAGGCAATGTTCATGGCAGCTTGGTTATCACAATACAAGGACATAGGTGTCATGCTTGTGAATCCAAGCTCAGAAAGAATACCTTTCAACCATATGAGTTCATAGGTCGTTGCTGCAATGGCTCTATACTCAGCTTCGGCACTAGATCGAGCAATAATAGTTTGTTTCTTGCTCTTCCAAGTGACAAGATTCGCTCCAACAAATGTGCAAAAACTTGTTGTGGATTTTCAATCAAGGGCATTTCCAACCCAATCAGCATCTATGTAGGCCAAAATGTGATTTGATCCATTGTTCTTCATAATTATCCCTCTTCCTACTGAGCCCTTGAGATATCGAAGTATTCTCCTGACGATTTCCCAATGAACTAGAGTAGGAGAATACATGAACTGACTGGCTAGGCTAACTGAATATGAGGTATTAGGCCTAGTAATGGTGAGATAAATAAGTTTCCTAACCATTCACTGATAAACACTAGGGTTCGAGAGAAGTTCACCTTTTTCATGCCACTGAAGCTTGCTAGCTAGGGGTGTCCGAGCTGGTTTACATTCCATCATGTTAGCTTCATCTAGAAAATCGAGAACATACTTTCTTTCATTCAAGAACAATCCTTTTAGAAAGGTAGCCACCTCAATTCCAAGAAAGTATTTTAAGGGTCCCAAGTCTTTAATGGAAAATTTTTGGTGAAGTGACTGCTTAAGCGCCTTGATTTCACTCATATTGTCACATGTAATAATTGTTGGAAATGTGCCCTAAAACCAATCATATGATGATACTTTACGGACATTTCACATGTTAAACTAATCTAGTTTGATATTAAGGGCAAAGATTATTGTTTGAGCCGTCTCATATAAATGTTATACGCTTAAACGATAAGTCCAAGGAATATGTGATTGGGAGAATGCGATCTAAAGAAGTTAGATTTATGAGACCATTCTTTCGTAGACACATCCTAAACGTTCCTGATCATAGCATTGCCAATTGGGCATTGACAGTCTGTTAAGATCAGTACGTGATATGTCTTCTCTCAGGGAGAGTGACTAGTCTCGAGTCATTGGTGTGTGTGACATCAAGACAAGCATGTAGGTGCTCAATAATGAATGAGTCCACTGAACACGGTCAACGAGGAGTTCTCATACTCATGTCACATGAGAACTCATGGTTGGGATATTGCAAAGTAGTCATTTGACCTGAGGCATCATAGTTGTCTTGTGGTTAAGTCCTTGATCTTTGATTATGTCAAAGTCACTCCATCAGGAGGGTGTCCACGGCATCGTCGGGGTTAAGCCGCTTAGCCATGGAGGCAAGTGAATGCGCAACAAGGGATCTCTAACCTTCAAACCGTTTGGGGGAGAATACTTTATGATATGATTAAGAATCTCTGGCCAGAGTATGAATGAGATTTAGGAAGTCGTTCCAAATCACATTCAAGGTAATCATATAAGCACACGAATCACAATGGATAGTAGACATGAATAAACTATCAAACCAAACAATGTGGTCAAGAGTATTATATTAGAGAAAGACCGTATTGCATTTGTAATCCTAAACTGAATAGGTTCTCCACCTCTTCTGATTAGCTTGGGTAACCATGATATGCTACTAGGTGTCACTCATGGTTTGTGGAAGCCCTAAACGTGTATAATCACTAAAGGGAGAATTGAAAGTAAGTTTCAATTCACAATCGATTTGAAATGGTTTTAATCGCCCACTGCCTCTCTAAAAGGAACCTAATGGATCGTACACCGTGTAAGGTGGAGATTGAAGAAACAATGGAGATGAGTAAGAATAATTAAATGGTTTAATTATTTATGGCAATGATTAATTAATATGTTAATTAATCAAACGAATAAGTTCGTTAAAGACCTCGGGATAGTTTTGGACCTTAAGGCCCAATGGGCTTCAAACGTCAAGCCCATTGAATTAAGTTGTATGACAACTTAATGAATAATGATTCACAAAGGCCCAATTAGCCCAATAATACCCTAAGGCCGGCCATTTAGAGATGGAGTGAGTTTTGGACTTATTTACAAGTTTGCCACTCCAATGAATTAAGGTATAATTATGACTTTATAGCCAAAATTCATTTAGGGTTTTCTTTTTGGGAAAGGATGAGAACATAAGTTCTCCTTTCTCTCTAAAGTGGCCAGCCTCCTTGGAGGGTTTAGCTAGCAATCCTACTAGTCCAAGGTCACTCTTTTCTTCTCCAATCTAACCTTGGTGAAGAGACTTAGAGGTTCTCAATTTTGGGAACTTGGAGAACCATTTCATGCATCCAAATCCATAGATGTAAGATGCAAGGAATGAAGGCCCTCTCTTTGGGTGATTAGCCTTTGCTTATGCAAAGAGGAATCTACAAAGGTATAATTTCTCAACTAACAAATGTTATTTTAAGTTGAGTCAAGGTTCACCAATCTACTAGGCTTTGAATTTCATGGTTAATGTTTTGTTTTTAAGTGCATACAAGCATGATTCTGCCTTTTAATTGTTAATTGCATGCTATGGATGTTGCTTAAATGAACATGTTTTTCACAAAATTTCCTTCAAGTGGTATCAAAGCCTAGGTCTAGTAGTTGGTGAATCCTTTTGGGTTTTGTAGTTCATAGTCTTTGATTTAAATGTTGTAATATGTTACAAGCTTTATTCTTGCTTCTTTGAATGTAAATTTTGTTAGAAAATTTGTCATCTCAAATGTTGTAGATGTAGTTCATATGAGCATGAATATTGGAGCTAAAATTTGGTGCCATGTTTTTGGGAATTTTCGGCCAAATCCAAATGGTGGTTTTTTGGGTTCATGTTTGACTTGTTAAAAGTGTTTTCAAGTGACTTTTGGAACCTCTATGTACCCTAGTTTGGTTATATGTTATTTCCCTTAAGTTTGAGTGGTTTTGGGATGTCTTTGGGTGAAAAATGTTCATGGAGATTTTTTGAGTTTTTCATGAATGTTCTTCATTGTTCTTGGAGTTTTAGCCAAGAACATAAAGTTTGGTGTTTTGATTCAAAGTTTTGATTTATTTCATAAAGTTTTTTGTTTTATGCTTTTCAAATGTTTAAATGTGTTAGATATTTATTTAGAAAGGTGTAAGAAATATTAGTGGGTGTGTAAGGATTAATTCCCTTTTACATACACCACTTGCATGACATTTATGTCATGCACCACTTGCATGACTTTATGTCTAAAACTACAAATCAATACACACATCACTCCCTTCTCTCCAAAACCGGCCACCCTACAAGTGGGGTGTTTTTGGGGCTTTTATGCAATTACATAAAATTTTGGTACTTTTGTGTAATTTGTAGTTTGACCCAAAAGTTTACATATTTACGTAAAGGCCCAAAATCATTAAAGGACAAATTGTTTTGTTCCTTTAATGAAGTTTTTGAATTTGTTGAAATTTTTGGGTTCTAGTTGTAATTACATGAAGTAGTGGACTTTTGTGTTTTTACAAAATGAGCTCAAAAGTTTAAGTTTTGCAACATAGCCCAAAAAGTTGAGGTTATTGCATTTTGGCCCAAATTAGGTTGAGAACAAAATGGTTTTGTCTCTTTAAATGAGAATTGGATTTTCATTTCATTTAGCTCCATTTAAATCAATTCTATGGATACAAAAACCAAATGAAAATGTTGCATTCAATTTAATTAGTTAAAGTGTTAATTAATTAAAGGGTGATTATGAACCTAAGCCTATGATAATTGAGCTATGTGAAAGGCCGTTTCAAATTTGTTTGAACCATGGGAATGTGTAGATTAGATTTTGGTTGTAATTTGATTTGATCAAATGTTATAAAAGAGCATAAGCTCTTCTTTACTTTAAAGTAATTTGTTTTATTCAAATGTTGTAAAGAGCATAAGCTCATCTTTACTTTGAAGTACTCCTTTCTTGTATTATTTGATATGCATGAAAATGGAGTAGAGGGTCCAACGCCCCTAAGACAACACGCCTTAATGTGATTAAACGCGTAACTAAAATCAATCACCATCCCTAGACCGAGATTCAACACTAGGCTCGTGTTGAATCTAAACAAAGGTTCATAGTCATCCTAAGGCCCTAAGGCAACTATATAGTCCATCAAATGACTGCAAAGTTTATGTTAGTAGTATCATATACTCTTGCTTTAAAAACCGTTTTATAAGCATAGTGGGAGTATTATATACAACTAAATTCAATCAAATGGACCAATAGTTGTAATAGGACCAAAATTGTTTTAATAAAGATTAAAATGAATATTTATATGTGATGAGACCTAAAAACCCTCAACCAAACCATTATTAAGTTGACAAGCGTGAGAGTGCTTTGAACACTCTTTCGTGGCCTTCCACCGTGGTAGGCTCCGATCGTTTGTGACTCGTACATCGGCTTCACCCTATCATGGGGGAGTACAAAGTGCGTGCTTACACTCAGGAGGAGTCTATATGCATACTTGATGTTGTGAAAGGTAGGCAACGAGAATAGCCAACATCATATCATTGTGAGGTTGTTCTTGAACCCCTACCCGAACTTGCATGGTGGGAATGACTTAACTAAGTGAAATGGAGCCAACATCATATCATTGTGAGGCTACATTCTCTAGAGGCCAAATAAGATGGGTACTTGCAAGAGATGCAAATGAGTAAGCATACTCTCTCATTATTATTAATGCTAGCCAACATCATATCATTGTAAGGTGGGCTTGGTAATAGTGAGTCTCCCATACCCTACTAAGAGTTACCTCCAAAACTCTCGAATTCCAATGAGGGATATGGAATTTGCCAAAAATAGTGGGTGGTGCTATTTGATTTAAAGACCCGGATCAAATGGCTTAAAATCAATCAATTTATATTCGTTATGTATTTGTTTACCAATATATTTGCAAACGCTATCCAAAACTTGACAAAGAAAAGCCGAATGCTTTAGTTTCCGGACTTGGTACAACAATCCCAAAGATTGTCTTAAATGGATTGTATATGTACCTAAGTAGTCTCATCCTCACAATCTTCCTATTGATAATGTACCATTGGAAGAAAATGTTAGATAAGTCTATCATAAGGAGGACAACACTTTTAATGTCATAATTATTCACTTACAAATCGTTGTATGAAGAAATAAGAGTTGCTTTGAACAACCCTTAGTCAATGCAAACATTAGTGCTTGTTTCTTTGTTACATGAACAAGGAACTTTAGAAGTAAGCACAAGGGCATGGACACTTTATGTGCCCTGATTCTTCACTTACAAATTGTTGTATGAAGAAATGAGAGTTGCCTTGAACAACTCTTGAAAGTTTGTAATTATGTTTAGAACATAATGGTTGTTTGACAAAAATAGTCCATTAACATGGACTTCTGACGATTTTGAATCATTGAGTGTTGAAGTGATAAACCACTTAACGAGACGGAAACTAGGCTAGGACTTCACCTTTATGTCCCTATCCAAATGGTTCACTAAGTTTATTGTAAACTATATAGTGAACAATAACCACACACTCTCCAAATCGTTTGATGTGTATAACACAATTGAAATAAGTTTCAAGAGAGATAGTGGGAGTTTAGGGACCATGACTATTGTAGTCAAAGGAGAAGTCAAATGAAGAAAGTGAAATAACTCCAAGGGAACAAACTTTCTTTATGAAAGGATGGACATTAGAAGGGGTATTTGCAAGAAAAGTCTTGCAAGTGTCAAGAACACACCTTTCGAAGGTGATGTAAATTGTTCTTGAATAGTTCAAAACAGTTGGTTCTTCTACTTGAATGCTTGATTCCGTATTAGTAACTATGTTTTACAATCGTTGTAAAAGTGTGACTAATAAGAAGTAGAAGATATATGAGAGAAGAAAAAGGTGCCTCACATTCGGAACGTGAATAAATAAAGATCTCTGCGAAAGCAGATAGTACTTACTTCCTCATATGAACTACCAAAGAAATTGAAAAACCAAAGATTGTCTTTACATTCCAATTTTAAGGAACTTAATTTCGTCACTATAGTAGAGATGGATGAATGTTTTGTTTGACAAAACATTGTTCTTTATTAGTCAACGATTGGATTATAGTAATCTAATTGATTGTCTCTATAGTAGAGATGATATGGTAGTGTTAACTGTTTAGAATATAATGATGCTTAAAACCCAAAAGGTTGCAAGGTAGTGACTAATCCCAACTGAGTTGTGATACCTCTAAAACATAAATTACGAGTTGGTCATAGATGGATGCTTTGGATCGTTAGATCCGGATCCAATACCTTCTTATTAAAATTGTATAGAGGCGAAATGTTCGAATCTTTATTCTTTTGGAAAGAAGAAAGAATCACAAAGTTGTTGAGGTTAATTCACTTAGATGTTAGTGGCACTTGTCCACAACATAATACTACTCATGTTGTATGACATTCACCGAAGATCACTCTCAGTTGGACTATAGTTTATTTTGAATAAACACAAGTCCGAATACTTTGCAAAAGGTTTCAAAGAATTCAAGAAATGTAAGATGATGAGTAAGACGTCTAAAGTATTTGCCTCCTTAGATTTGATCCAAGGAAAGATAACACTTTAGAACAGTTTCCTTGAAAAATATCAAGGAAAGAAGCATCAAAAGATAATGGATTTCTCCATTAAGAGAAGAACAAACTTGAATAAAGATTTAGTTCGTTGGATGTTATCAATTACCCATATATAGGATATATGCTTCTAAGACAATATGATTGTCAATTAGAAGATCTTCCAAAATTTTCATGACTCCATAAAATGTAGTTGGAAAGAAAGACAAATCTTAATCATGTTAAGATTTGGGGTTGTGTGCTAATAAGCAATATTTGTTTGAGAATTATCTTGTGGATATCCTTAAATTAACATTTGGATATCACTTCTATAAACCAACTAACAAATGTTGTTTGTTGGGTAGTTCATTGTAATCCTACACTAGGATTTGCCTAAGATAGGGCAAATGAAGGAGGGATAGAACTCAAAGAATGGGTTCTTTGAGAAACAAGATAGTGATCAACAAATATAACAACCTAGTTCCTATACCACAAGCTCCAAGGTAGTCGAGAAGGATTTATAAACCGTCTCAGTTGAATGGTTTGAACTTTATGACTATGTCATAGAGTTACACCTCTTAATTCGAAAGAAATAAAGAATGAAAATCCTTATGACTACATTGAGTGTATATACGATAAATACTCAAGGAAATGGTAAAGTACCATTTGGCCCGAAATAATGAAACCTCCATAGCTAATTGGTAGCTTAAGGTGACTACAATTAAAGAGATTCGTTGACTTGGAAGAAACCATCTTTGACGTAGTCTTGGTTTCAATTAATTCGAAGATTGCTAGCTACAACTAAATGGTGATTCAATGTTTGGACATAATATGAGTTTCCGAAACCATTATTAAGATAGTCTTGATAATATATGTCTAAAACTATAAATCACAAGACATGTAAGTTGTAGAGATCCATCCATCATGAATCTTAGCAAGCTAGTGGGAGCCATAAGCGTCTTATGAGAGAAAGATCAAATCAATTGATTTCTCATAAAGATGTAAATGAATCTTTTGTTTACTTGGTTTACAAAAGATTAGTGGGAGTTAATCATTTTCCTAAATTTAAATATATATATATATATATATATACACACATATATGATATATTAATTTTGGAAATGAAAAGAATACTTCTTCGTTAAAGTTATGACTATAAACATTCTATAAAGATAGAATGTATATGGGAGACATAGTCTATAAACATGGGATGGAAATCTATAATGATAGATTTCAAGATATAATTGGATTATATCAAGCCCTAATGATAGACAAGAGATGCTAGGAAGTTTCTCATATGATGACAAACATCAAATCAAAAGGACAACTCTAGTGAGACTAGGAAGTTGTTCTTCTCAAAGGGAACTTACCATTTTGACTCCTAAAGAAACATAATGCATAAATAGAATCCTTTATGCATACGCAGAAAGGTGATTTACGTATTTCATATTGTATGAAAAACATTGATATGAATTGTACCTAGATCGGTACAAGACAATATCAATGCAAGCCCAGGATCAGAACCATGGCAACTGTTAAGTGAGTCCTTAAGTATTTAAGAAATACTAAAGGATAGATTCCTCAAAGAATGAGGAAGAATTAGAGTAACGTAAAGGAAGCGTAAATGTATTAGATTATGAATCTAATCCATCATTGGATGTTTCTTCATTATGAATGAAGAGATAATCAGATATCTCTTTATTATAACTAAAGAGATATTTGGATGGAAACATTAAAAGTAATGACTTTAGTGTGTTCCATTATGAATGCAAAATATATTGCCTTATAGAAGTTTACAACAATGTTGTTTGGATGGGAAAGTTCATTTATGAACTCTCTATTCGGTTCCAACCAGAAAGTGTCTATAGTGTACTGACACTACGACACTAATGGGGCGATAGCTCAAGCCAGAGAATCAAGGTCTCATCAAGATCCGAACTCAAATGAGAGACAAAACCACATGATTAAGAATCATGTATAATGGTGACGTCGTTATTCTCAAAGTTGCTTCTATTGATAACATATAGATATCCATTGTCTAGGCCTACTACTCAGCCATTTATGAAATGACTACAGAAGAGGTATCATCACTGATGACCAAGCTGATTGGCTCTAGTGCAAGTGGGAGATTGTTGGAAATGTGCCCTAAAACCAATCATATGATGATACTTTACGGACATTTCACATGTTAAACTAATCTAGTTTAATATAAAGGGCAACGATTATTGTTTGAGCCATCTCATATAAATGTTATACGCTTAAACGATAAGTCCAAGGAATATGTGATTGGGAGAATGCAATCTAAAGAAGTTAGATTCTTGAGACCATTCTTTCGTAGACACATCCTAAACGTTCCTGATCATAGGATTGCCAATTGGGCATTGACAGTCCGTTAAGATCAGTACGTGATGTGTCTTCTCTCAGGGAGAGTGACTAGTCTCGAGTTTTTGGTGTGTGTGACATCAAGACAAGCATGTAGGTGCTCAATAATGAATGAGTCCACTGAACACGATCAACGAGGAGTTCTCATACTCATGTCACATGAGAACTCATGGTTGGGATAATGCAAAGTAGTCCTTTGACATGAGGCATCATAGTTGTCTTGTGGTTAAGTCCTTGATCTTTGATTATGTCAAAGTCACTCCATCAGGAGGGTGTCCACGGCATTGTCGGGGTTAAGCCACTTAGCCATGGAGGCAAGTGAATGCGCAACAAGGGATCTCTAACCTTCAAACCGTTTGGGGGAGAATACTCTATGATATGATTAAGAATCTCTGGCCAGAGTATGAATGAGATTTAGGAAGTCGTTCCAAATCACATTCAAGGTAATCATATAAGCACACGAATCACATTGGATAGTAGACATGAATAAACTATCAAACCAAACAATGTGGTCAAGAGTATTGTATTAGAGAAAGACCGTATTGCATTTGTAATCCTAAACTGAATAGGTTCTCCACCTCTTCTGATTAGCTTGGGTAAACATGATATGCAGCTAGGTGTCACTCATGGTTTGTGGAAGCCCTAAACGTGTATAATCACTAAAGGGAGAATTGAAAGTAAGTTTCAATTCACAATCGATTTGAAATGGTTTTAATCGCCCACTGCCTCGCTAAAAGGAACCTAATGGATCGTACACCGTGTACGGTGGAGATTGAAGAAACAATGGAGATGAGTAAGAATAATTAAATGGTTTAATTATTTATGGCAAGGATTAATTAATATGTTAATTAATCAAACGAATAAGTTCGTTAAAGACCTCGGGATAGTTTTGGACCTTAAGGCCCAATGGGCTTCGAACGTCAAGCCCATTGAATTAAGTTGTATGACAACTTAATGAATAATGATTCACAAAGGCCCAATTAGCCCAATAATACCCTAATGCCGGCCATTTAGAGATGGAGTGAGTTTTGGACTTATTTACAAGTTTGCCACTCCAATGAATTAAGGTATAATTATGACTTTATAGCCAAAATTCATTTAGGGTTTTCTTTTTGGGAAAGGATGAGCACATAAGCTCTCCTTTCTCTCTAAAGTGGCCGGCCTCCTTGGAGGGTTTAGCTAGCAATCCTACTACTCCAAGGTCACTCATTTCTTCTCCAATCTAACCTTGGTGAAGAGACTTAGAGGTTCTCAATTTTGGGAACTTGGAGAACCATTTCATCCATCCAAATCCATAGATCTAAGATGCAAGGAATGAAGGCCCTCTCTTTGGGTGATTAGCCTTTGCTTATGCAAAGAGGAATCTACAAAGGTATAATTTCTCAACTAACAAATGTTGTTTTAAGTTGAGTCAAGGTTCACCAATCTACTAGGCTTTGAATTTCATGGTTAATGTTTTGTTTTTAAGTGCATACAAGCATGATTCTGCCTTTTAATTGTTAATTGCATGCTATAGATGTTGCTTAAATGAACATGTTTTTCATAAAATTTCCTTCAATAATTAGGTAGTCAACATATATAAGCACAATCAATTTTCCAACAATACCATTTCTAACAAGCAAAGAAGAGTAAGGATGACTCATTTTGAACCCTGCAGCTTCAAGGACTGAACTAACATTTTCTCTTAGATGACCAGGAAGCAACTTCATGTACACTTCTTCTTCAAAATCCCCATGAAGAAATGCATTCTTCACATCCATTTGGAATAAGGGCCATGCATTATTGACTGCCATAGACAACAATACCCTCACTATGTTCATTTTGGCAGCAGGAGCAAAAGTCTCCTTGTAGTCAATGCCATAGGTTCGAGTAAAGCCTTGAGCTACTAATTGAGCCTTGAGCTACTAATTGTGCCTTGCGTCTCTCAATGCTTCCATTGGAGTTGAATTTGGTGTTATATATCCACCTAATTCCCACTACCTTCTTGCCATTTGGAAGGTCTAACACACTCCATGTCTATTTGTCATTCAGAGCTTGAAGCTTTTTAGTCATAGCATCTTGCCACTCAGGCATGCATGTGGCTTCATGAAAATTCCTTGTTTCAAAAGTGTGGGACAATTTGTTAAGGAAAGAAGCATGAGAATATGAGAATCTGTGATAAGAAATGGCTATAGAGATAGGATGCCTTGCAATGTAAGTAACGTACTCTTGTAACCTCACTGGTGGATGTCTATCTTGTGTAGGATTTCTTCTTGGTGCACTTATAGCTTGCTGATTTGGTTGAGCTTCTGAAGGTCTAGAGGAGCTTGGCACTGCATCAATTACACTCTCAATGAGTTGAGAACTATCAGTGCTGATATGAGCAAGAATGACTTCATGAATTTCTGCTGAAATAGGTAATGGAAATAGGTCCATAAGATTTTCCATATTAGCATTAGTCTCCAACCTTTTGTGGAAATAAGGTGAATATTCATCAAATCGCACATCTCTAGAGCTACCAGCTTCCCCGTGTTAGGGTTGTACACTTTGTAACCCTTTTGAGAACTGGCATATCCCATAAACACACATTTGACAGCTCGAGGGTCGAGTTTGTCAAGATGGAGAGCTTGAATGTGCATATAATAAGTACAACTAAAGGCCATGAGGTGAGACAAGTTTATAGGCCTGCCCTTCATAACTTCAAAAAGAGATTTAACATTCAACACCCGAGTTAGCAGTCTATTAATGATGTAAGTGGCAGTGAGTAGGGCTTGAGACCAAAATTTCTTAGGAAAATTCATTTGAATCAAAAGTGATCAAGTCTTCTCCAATAAGTCTCGATTCTTCCTCTCTGCCATACCATGTTGTTGTGGTGTACCAACACAATTAGTTTGATGCAAAATGTCATGATTGCTTAAGTAATTACTCATGTTATTGGAAGTGTACTCGGTGCCATTATCTTATCTTAACGTATATAACTTAGATGAAAATTGATTGGTGATTAGGTTGTGAAAGTCCTTAAAAGCATCAACCAAATCACTTTTAAGTTTTAAAAGATACAACCAGGTCACTCTAAAATAGTCATCAACAAATGTAACATAATATCTATACCCATCAAAGGATTCTACACAAGAAGGACCCCAGATATCTGAGTGAACAAGCTCAAAAAGTTTACTAGTTCTACAATTAGAGTAAACAAAGGGAAGTCTAGTGGCTTTTGATATTTGACAAGTTTCACACTCAAGTGTGTTTCTACAAAAAATAGGAAACAACTTGGTCATCACAAGTTCTGAGCGATGAGTAAGGTATTGATGCCAGAGTTGGTGTTCCTGAACTTGACTTAAGTTGACATTGAGCTTCTTAACAAATTGGACTCCTTTAAGAGATAGTAAAGTTCGTTCAAGAAGAACCCTTCAGCAATCTTCTTCTGAGTAACTCGATCCTAAAACACAACATTGTGAGGGGAAAATATGGCAAGACAATCTAAGGTTTTTGTGATTTTTCCTATTGACAAGAGCTGAAAAGGAAAAGAAGGTACATAAAAAGCAGTGGAATCAGTATGCTCACTTAGCAATCTAACCTTTCCTTTCCCTAGAATAGGTTCCCCTTTCCCATTTGCAACAGATAAATGAATTGGATCAATAGTTCTTTGAAATTCATGGAGACTAGAGGGTTTATTAGTTTTATGATCAGTGGCACCAAAGTCAATAATCCAAAAATCATGTGTAACATTTACAATAAGAGTAGTGGAAATGGCATTGATAATACCTGGAATATTGCCTTTCAATGTGTTCTCTGAGTCAGCCAAGAATCTAACAAATTTCCCTAGCATTGCAGTAAGGTTTTCAGGCGTCATTTCATCAGGCTCAATGCTTCCTTGCTTCTTTTGAAGAATATCAGCAAACTCGTTGATTAAGGACACATGATCTGTTGAGAAATTGGCCATTCCATCAGTTGAGGAACAAGCTGAGTGAAATGCTTTTGGAGTGACTCCTCCCTTCCCATCTTTGATCATCTCGCCTTCCCTATCAAACTTATGCTTTAACTCTGGATGAAGAATCCAACATTTTTCTCTTAAATGTCCCTTCATGTTGCAATAAGAACATTTCTAGTCTGCTTTCTTCCCTAGCACCCTATCACCAGTTGCTTTATGATTTATTGTGAAAACCCTAGCCTCAGAGTTGGATTTAGGATTAATGTTCATCATTCTTCATCGAGTTTCCTCTCTCTGGACTGCATGACACACACTGGTAAATGAGGGCAGCTCTTGAGTCATTAGCAAATGCCTACGCAGGTCTTCATACTCAGCTCCCAAGCTTGCTAAGAGTTGAAACACCTTGTCTTCATCAGCCCTCTTCAGTAGCACAGTGGAATCAGTGGTGTGTGGACGATGCATATCGAGTTCATTCCACATGGATTTCATACTTCCAAGGTGTTGAACAAATGAGTGATCACCTTACTTTAAACTAGCCACACTCTTTTTCAGTTGAAAGATGCGAACTGAGTTGTTTTGGCTGCCATACATGTCTTTGACAGACTCCCAGAGGAGAAGGGAAAACTTTGAATAACTGAAAAGCTTAGAAAGTTTTGGCTCCATGGAGTTAAGTATCCAGGATATGACCAGCTGATTAGTAGTGTGCCATGCATCATAGGTTGGTGAAGTGGATTCTAGGGGCCAAGAGCTTCCATTGATAAACCCTAGCTTCGATCTTCCTCCTATAACAAGTGACACAGCTCTTGACCAAGAAAGGTAGTTGAACTCGTTCAGTAACACCAAGTAGAGTCATTGATTTGGATTGTTCTCACCCCCTTAGGTTAAGTTTGGGGAGGAATATGAGGCACTATCGGCACTAGACGTATTTTCTTCGGCCATCTCTATCGATGATGAGCAAATGAAGAAATAAAAAAAAAATGAACAGAGTCAGGACCCTATGGTTCCTGCTCTGATACCATGTTGAGTTTTGGTTTTAATATTTGTTGTATATTTCATTATGAAGATTACAAGAGAGTGAAGGCAACCCTTATAGAGAGCCAAAAAGAAAGCTACAAGAGATTATAGGCTAACTACCCCAACACAATCCTTAAAATCTGCCCTAACAAGTGGAAAAGCCAAAACCAAATTACAAGGAAACAAGTTTTACAAGCAACTAAGAAAGGTTGACAAAAGAAAGGTAAGGTGAGGATGACAACCCATACATAAAACCCATCCCTTGCGATCTTATACAAACCGGTTTCAATAATCAACAATATCGGCATGGCTGCAAGCTGTCAGCACTCCTATAAAAGTAACCTTGTTAGGTCTTATCTCAGTCATCAACATCTCATGAAATAATTCTATCGCTGCACTTGCATCGTGCATTGCAAACCCCAAAATCATTGAGCTATAAGAAAATATGTTTCTTTCCTTCATTCCCTGAAAAACCTTGAATGCATTATCCAAACTTCCACACTTAGAGTACATATCTATCAATTCAGAACCCACAAGAACATTTTCAGTAGGCCCAAAACTGGATTTCTCAGCAATGTCTCGAACCCAATTAACATACTTAGACACATCTAATTGTGCACAAGCCAAAATGAGACCAACCAACATAATCTCATCAGTCCCTACACCAACACAATGCATTCTCTCAAAGCAATCCAATGCCACTCTTGGATGGGCATTATGAGCATAACCATTAACCATTGCAGTCCATGCCACCATATCTTTTGCAGGCAACCCCTCAAACAACTCTCGGGCTGATTCCATATCCCCAGCCTTGGTATAAGCAACAATCAACTCAGTCCAAGAAACAACATCCCTCTCAGGCATTTCATCAGTTTGCGTCAAAATGATACATCAGCAAGACATTAGTTAAAATCAGAGTAAATTTTCCAACAATTAATAGCTGTAATAATGTGATGAGTCTGCAATAATATGATAAAATTCATTGAAGTAGAAACATCCCAGTAAAGCACACTTGCAAATATCAATGAACTTTCATGACATGCAAGGCTTTTATCCTAACTAAAATCTTACTGAAAAACACTAAAATGGGTAATATAATGAAAATAATCCTATGTGCCTCATGAAGTAAACAATAATACCATATTCTTTTTCTTCTCAACTGGGAGTGTCTTCAACATGAGAAATTGCTTGTCATTTTCGATCAACCAAGCACATGCTTTGATTTGTTCTTCTTCACTGAGATCTGGTGTTGCATTTACTTCATCATATACCTCTATTGGATCAAGCTTCTTTGTGTCCATACAAATATAGTCTTGAAAGGATATAGCCATCTTGGCAAGTGAATCTGCAATCATATCTTTAAGGGTGGTTGGTTTTTTCTTTGTATGAGGCACATCAACAAAATTTGTTAGCTTTCTCTTGCTTTGAGTCTTCTAACCATTGGCTGAAGTAGGTGAAATATCATTAATAATTTCATTATATGGAGGAGTCATAATCTCAACAGCTTCCACACCTGTTTCAGCACCCTCACTCGTAGCTCTATCTTTGCCACACAAATCCAGTACATTATCCCAAATTGGAATGACCTTCCAACGAAAACTTTTAGCACCACTATGTGACTACCAATCAAAACATAAAAATCAAAAAGCAAACCGTAAGTATAACAAGAGTTAAAAGAATATCACACACACAAAAGAAAATTAATGAATTTACCATACTTTCACATACTCTTGCCAAACATGATCTTCATCTACACTTATCATCTTTTTGGTTGCATCCCAACTAAATCCACTTTGACTTAGTATATCACTCATTATGGCATAGAACTTTTTCCAAAACTTCACATGATTTCGAATGCTAACGGCAGTTACATGAATATCAAATTGAGCAGATAATATAAATGCAGCAGAATTATAAGCAGCTATCTTCCAACCACCATCTCCTTTGTTACCCAATCTTCGTTCTTCGTAAAGTATATCAGCCAAAGCACGTTTCATATCTACATTCCATCTAAAATAATTATTTTCATCTCCTTCATTTTCAATTTCTTGGTTCTCTTTCTTTCTCCTTGGTTTTTGTTTACATACTGGTTTTATATCGGATCCTTCCATTGCTCCTGACATTAAACAAATATTAATTGAAATTTTAAGTCATTCGTAAACACATGCATATCAAGAATCAGAGTATCATTATTCACTAAGACAACACAATCAAAATAAAATCTAAAAACCAAGGCATTCCATAAAATATAAAAACTAATGCATTTCATAGTGTTGAGTGCATAAAGTTATACTTTTACGCCCTCTTTTTCTTAGCTTTTTGACTTAAAATCTCCATGCATCACAAGGTATTTTGTTGTTTGTATTGTATTTCAAGATGAAAGTAAGGACTTGAAGAAATCATCTTATTTTGAATATTGTAACAAGTGGCCCAAGATCCGCCAAAAGAGGCCCTTGCAGAACAGCCAACTTACAAGCTTTGCCCTGAAGTGCTCAGAATGAATTAGAAAATGGGCCATATATGGTTGGAAAGCATGGAACTCTTCTTTCTGATGGTCTTTACAGCTTATGATTTGGAGGTTTCGACAAGAAGTTATGACAGAATAAAGAAGAGCTGTTCGGTTACAAATTCTGATAACAGCTAGTTTTTAGTTACTCTAATACTAAAAGCTGGTTGTTATGAGTTATAAATGAGAGTCAATTTAAGGATGTAAATGTGTCAGATGTTAGTTAAGTCCTAAGCCTTTCAATACAAGACAAATACTCAACAGAAGGAAGAGAATCTGGAGAGAGAGCAAGATTCTTCGGCCTTAAGCAGTTTCTAGGTTCTAGCTTTCCTGACTTTTTTATGTATTTTTTTTTTTATGGATACTTAGGGCTGCTTTGAAGCCCTAGACATGATTGAATTAATGTTATGATGCTGTTTTAGTTTATCAATTTCATTTACAAGCTAGAATCAGTTTTTTGTTTCAATCATTTCAAGCACATATTTTCAAGCTTAGCTACCTTGTTTATGTTTGCATTCTGTTGAGAATGATAAGGATGACTGCCATAACTTCTTTCATTCATTAGCAACATGTGGTTAGGTTAACTAATCATGTAAATTGATTCCATGAAGTTCTAGGATAAATGCCATGTTCTAGGGTTCATGTGATGTTCATAATCCTCTTCATTCTTAATGAGTTTCTAGGTGCTAAATCTGAGTATATGCCATGCTAGGTTGCACCTGCAAACATAAGTGTTATGTATATGCCATGCATCTAACATGCAAAGTAAGAGAGGATTCATACAATCTAGTTATATGTCATGCTAGATATGTGAACATCTTAGTTATGCATTTGAAAGGGATAAGTGAAAAGATCATATCACTGATTCATGAATGTTTGGGGAAGGCCTTTGTTTATTTGAAATCAGATTTATGTCCTAAAAACATTTCTAACCTATTCAATGTCTTAGGTTTGTTTTTAGATAGTTCTAATTTTTCCCTTTTCTTTCTGTCTTTATTTCTTTTCCAAAATTACTCGAACCCCCCATTTTAAGTCATAGGAGTCTTTAACTAATGCTAATTTGTAAGAGTCAAAGGTTTTACTAAGTTGTTTCTTAGTCCCTATGGTTTTACACCCGTACTTGTGCCACTATACTATCCTTATATTTGCACTCGAAAGAAACTTCAACACATAGCACGCATATCAAGAATTAGAGTATTAGCATTCACTAAGACAATATAATCAAACTAAAATCTGAAAACCAAGGCATTCCATAAAATATAAAAACTAATGCATTTCATAGCATGCATATCAAGAATCAAAGTATCATTATTCACTAAGACAACACAATTAAAATAAAATCTAAAAACCAGGGCATTCCATAAAATATAAAAACTAATGCATTTCATAGCATGAATATCAAGAATCAGAGTATTAGCATTCACTAAGACAACATAATCAAACTAAAATCTGAAAACCAGGGCATTCCATAAAATTTAAAAACTAATGCATTTCGTATCAATAATGTCATTGACAAAATTATTAACTAAGACGTTAAAGATAACATGCTAAGAAAAACAACTAATTTTAGATTAAGAAGTATTGGCTGCTCTCTGAGCTTGGTAATCATGGAACATTTGCAATGCCAATGTATCACGAAACGTTGTCCATTCGGCAATAGCTTGAACAGATGTAATCCTATCAGAGTTATTTTCATTTTCCTAACAATTTAACAACTCTGAGTCCACAGATACTAAAAATTGTAAATCTTGAGCTTCTAAAACTGGATCACCTGCTTGCTCAATTCTAATAAAATTATGCAAGATACAACATGCATTTATAATCCTTACTTGCATTTTAATATCAAAAAAGGATGGTGTGCGTAATATGCTCCATCGTTTTTTTAACAATCCAAATGCCCTCTCAATAACATTCCTTGCCCTTGAATGAAGCAAATTATATAATTCTTTGTAGTGTTCAGGTCAACAGTTTCCAACCCACTCTTTCAAGTGATATCTAGTTCCATGGTAAGGTGCTAAAAATCCCGGTCCATTAGTATAGCCAACGTCCACAAGATAATACTTATCTACAATAAAAATTTAGAGAACAAATTTAGATATATTTTAAAGTTTTGTTTTTCTAACATAAAACTTATTGGTATCACACATTACCATTTGGAACATGAAACCGGTTACTCATTTGTAAAGCATCATGCAAAACACAAGCATCAGATGCAGAACCTTCCCATCCAAGTAACACATAAAAAAATCTTAAATCTGGACCACAAACTCCTAACATATTAGTGGATATATCACCCTTTCTATCTCGATATCTTGGTCTTTCCTCAGTCGTTATTGTTACTGGAATGAGAGTTCCATCAAGTGCTCCAAGACAATTCTAAATAAAAATGTCATGCAATGAAAAAAAAAGATTAAAGTCTAAAAAGCTAGTGAAGATATCAAACAAATACATAATTTTTTTGGTTTAGGTGTTGATTGATTACCTCAAACCACCGCCACTTCTCTCTTTCATAATTACTAATAACGCATGGTTGATATTTCACATATTCTTGACTTATTTTCATCATTGCATGCAATACATTGTGAAATTGCCGACTAATTGTTTCCTTGGAACGATAATAGTGTAAACCGACGACTCTAAACTTCAATTTGTGGGCAAGTATATACAAAAAAAATTGCAACAGATTCTTCAATGGACACATGTCTAGTGCGAACTAATCCACCAATCCGTTGTAAAATTTCACATAACCGTTTAAATGCACTCTTGCTAACTCGTAATTGTTCAATGCAAGTTGAATCTTTTCCATTAAACAATCGACCGAGGAAAGATTGTCTTTCTTGATCCCAATCATTTGAAGGTTCTTTGAGAAGAACACTTTTACTATACCAACGCATGACAATGACAATAACATATATAATTGTACCGACAATAATTTTCCACTTTTTCCTATTTTCCTCTTCATTTATAGCACACTTTCGCTTTAACCTCGTTAGCATGTCTACAACATCAGTATTTTCCATACCTATTTGAATATATGAACAAAGATATATTGTGACATACAACAACAGTTATGGGATATGCAACTTTCTGTTTTAACCAAAAGTTGTAGATATACATGTAGTAGATGCATAAGGTTTTTGAGACAAGAAATTAAGAGTGAGGCTATGCAACCAAAAAACAAATGAGGCAAAAGTGAACAAAAAAAAAATGAGTAGCCATACAAGTCACATTCAAATCAACAGTTGATTCGTAAAGATAGAACAATCTAGCATTAGTATCATGAGAGTAATTCCTTCTTTCAATTACTGCTCTAGTGGCTTAACAAAATTATCATTTTCAATCTTAGCTATTGTTAACCTTCAAAAGAACATCTGTAAAAAGGAACTTTCTAAACTAACACCAAAGCCAATCAAAAACTAAAAATGGAGGACTGCTAATCTAAGTTTTCTTTTCTTCCAGTGAAGGAAACAATTCAAGGGAAGAGCCAGTAGTATGTATCCCCCCTACCCACCACCACCAAAAACCTTCCATTTTTCCCATACAAGGTTACAGACCCAAAAAGAGTGTTACGAGCTACCTGCTAATTGTTCCTTTGATTACTTACTTTAAAGAAATTAGCGTTTTTTCTTGTCGCTGCTTCTGCTTGTCATACATCATAATTAAAGAACTTTGGTCTGCTAATCAGATTTTCTCGATTAGTTAGATGTTAACCGTCAAGACGATTATATGATGCCCATTGTGAGTTGATTCCTTATCGTTTGATATCACAATTCAATTGGATAAATTTGATTGAATTAGCGTTCACTAATTAACAAGACAATTATACTCTGATTCTTAATTTGAATTGTTTCCCAGATGAGGTTACAGACAACACAATTCAATCGGATAAAAAAAAAATTAATAAGCACACCAAGCATATGACTATCAACAAAATTCACAATTGATATAAAGAGTATACCAAAAAAGCTTAAAATAATTCAAAAAAGAAGAGAGAAGAGGCTGACCTAGAACGAAGGAAGAAGATGAAGCGCGAGAATCTCTTCAAAGATTGGAGAGCTAACTGAGTGAAGCCCTTTTTATTGTGAACTTTGGCGCTAATCATCCCCGTTTGGCGCCCTAATCATGAAATTTGGCGGGTGCATGATTTCCAACCGATGGATTTAGGATTCTCCTGGTTGAAATTCCTCCTATTTAGACAGAAATTAAACTCGGTAATTTTCATCCCCAATTTCCCCCTTTTTTTCCCATAGAAATTGGCTATTCTCACGCTACAAGTTCCCAAACGAGGGAAAACTGCTTTCCCATCCCAAATTTTGTATTTTAAAATGAAATTTTGTTTTATTTTACCATATCCAAACAGAGTGTAAAGTCTAGCAATTGCATCCCAGGTTGGTAAGGATGAATTTGGATACATATTGGCTGACATTCTGAAAGAAAACAATGTGGACAATTCTGGCATGCGCTTTGATCCGCATGCAAGGACTGCACTGGCGTTTGTTACACTCAGAAGTGACAGGGAGTGCGAATTTATGTTCTATCGCACCCCTAGTGCTGATATGCTTCCTCATGAAAAATAACTTGATGTAAATTTAATCAAAAAGGTGAAACATTAACACTATAAACCTGAAATAGTCATTTTTTTTCCTTCAGTTCGTGACAATTTTTACTGATGCAGGTTGGCATATTTCACTATGGATCAATTAGTTTGATTGAGGAACCATGCAGATCAGCTCATCTTGCCGCAATGGACGCTTGTTGTATCCTATCATGCGACCCGAATCTAAGATTGCCACTATGGCCATCTACAGAGGCTGCTCGAAAAAGGTATTATTATTATATGGAACCAAGCTGACATTATTAAGGTGCATTATGCTGTTTGGTATAACGGCCATACAGAGTTACCTGGTGTTACCAATCCATGTGTTATAATGTATTCACAAAATTGCAGATAAGCGAGGACAAAATTGAATTCTTGACCAGAGGTGATGATCCTTATGATGATGGGGTGGTCTTGAAAAAGCTTTATGATAGGATTTTTACCATCTATGCAAACAGGTGCAAAATCACATGAAATACTTGCAAGAATACGAGGATGTTGTAGTACAGATGTTCATGCAAGGTCGTTCTCCTCAAGGACTATTTTAATAATTTACGTAGAAACAATTCCTAATCAACTACTTAGAATTAAAACTTGAGAAAAGAGATTCTTAAATTGGGTAATATTAAAAACGAATTTTAATTAAAAACTAATATGAAAAAAGAAAATAGTTTTAAATACCAATTTATAATAGCACTAGGGTTCCACCATCACCTAGTAATCCTACGAATTTCTACCAATTACTCATGACTTACACATGCCACTTTGAATGTTAGGTTTTCCTAATATATATTCTCCTCGTGATATTCAAGCAAGAACATATATCTAACATGCAATCCGTCTGTGATATTCAGATCAAATATGAACATGCAAGATTTATTAAGTTCTATGAAAACCTTTTGAAGAACCATGCAACCCCTAAGAGCGTGATATTCGCCTTAGATGAAATTACAATCATCAATCACAAGAAGCAATACTCAATTCTCCGGTGATATTCCGACCAAATTGCATCCAATTACTTGTCTAAACATCCTAATGGTGGCCAGTCATCAAGATAATTAGATAGTTTAAAACAGTGATCAATAATTCAAAGTGTGCATGCAATCAATCATAAGCAATTAAATAAAAATTACATATTCATGCTAAGACTCAAGGCTTCACCCTAGCAACAAGAATTAGTTATGCATATTCATAGTTGAAATCATAGAAAATATTATTCAAAATAAAAGGAATGAAAGCACCTTAAAGTAGAAAATCCCCAAGAACCCTAGCCAAGTTCTTTGTCTCTGAAGTTGAATAATAATAAGCGTCCCCCGAAAAACTGTAGACGGCAAAGCAATATATTTGCTAAGCCATCACAAACCCTAAAACATAGGTCTCTTATTCCAATTAGGAAACTAAGAAAAATAATAAAATATCTTAGAAAATAAAACCCTAATTAAACTAGGAGAATCTGCCAAGTACTTGTCCAGCCACGTTTTAGTCTCAGATCTCCTCCAAATCTGGCCCAAGATAGCTTGTTTTTAAGATCAGGACGTTCCGAACACATATCCAGAAGGCCACGAAACCATCCGATGTCATCTTGAGCTTTGAAAACGCAATTTAAGCCCAAAAACGTCATTTTCCAGCACCGTGCAACCCTCCTTTATTTTATTGCCAGAAAATAACCACTTAGTGGAAAAATCCCAAATTTTGATACGATCAAGCTAAGTGACTCACGAACGTCTTCCAACTAGAATTACTCCAAAATTCGTCCATTTGACCACGTTTTGCTCCAGAGGAAGTCGAAAGTCCTATATTGAAAATACAATTCAAAGTATCAAAATTCTTCCAACATATGAACCAAAATATACTAAGAATAAGGTTAAATATATAATATAAAATTCCCTTATCACTTTACCATCCGAATTTGAAGCTTCTGCTTGTAACTGAAGGGTCAGCAGGCTGTAGATACTACACAAAGGTTAACATCCATCTTGATGTAAATAGCAGATTGGATTTTTATCTGCAGTTAATTTGGTTTTGTTGATCCCTCTTTTTACTGTGGAGTGCAGGAATTTAAGGGTAAGGTTACAGGTATCAAAGCCGATGTTGTTGATAGTGGTGCTGGTGATTCTTTTGTTGCTGCTATGCTCAATAGCTTGGGTTCAGAAATTAATCTGTACAAAGTACGCATTTGCAAGATTTTTTTTTAGGAAGTTTTAACGAAAAGTCCACGGTACTGTTGACTTTAACGAAAAACCACATTTTTACACTAAAAAGTTAAACCTGGTACTATTCACTTTACCCTTTATTTTGTCCTTATCATTAAAATTCAAAGTTTTCAAGCCTTTTTCATTAGTTTTCCTTTTTTTTTACCCCTAAACAATATAGATCGGCTGAGCGAGCTGGCACAACAAATTGGGCTTCAGTGTCATGCTTACCATGACACGATAGCCCATTTTGTAATCAAAAGTTGTACTGGACTCTCTATAAACTTGTTGAGCTATGCCGTATTCAAACAAGCCCAATCCTTTTTCATTCAATTTTTTAACACATGTCACCTTATATGGAACTGAAAGTTTGAATTCTTTTACCTATCCAAGATGAACAAAAGCTGAGAGAAGCTCTCTTGTTTGCCAATGGCTGTGGTGCTCTCACAGTGCTAAAAAGAAGGAGTTATTCCTGCACTGCCCACAAAAGAAGCTGTTAACCAACTTCTCCAACAAACCACTGCTTGATAAAACTCCCAAACACTGTACTTTCTTTTATTCACATTCATGTAGCAAAGCTTGTTGGATTTTTGGATCATCGGGCTCGCCTCACTCTAACGACACTGATATTGTTCCCAACTTTACAACATGCCTAATTCATCAGATGTGAGGATTTATCACAAAAGACCTCAGTATTAGTTAGAGTGGGGTAATCTTATTTAAACCCATTGGATTTCTTTGAACTCACCGATGTGGGACTTTAACACTCTCTCTCACATGTAATCTCATTTAATGGTTCACACGTAGAGATCCACATCGGTAATTGAAACTCAGAGGTCAGCTCACATTGTGCCCACTTGTGTTCAAAGGAACTCAATGGTCGTCTCTATATTAAGAGTTCAGACTTGGGATGTGATATCTAGACCTGTAAATGGATCGGGTTTATTGGGTTTGGGTCGGGTTCAACCCGACCCGTTAAGTTAACGGGTCATCCGAACCCAACCCGTTAAGCTAACGGGTCACCCGTTTCACCCATTAACAATTATTATTATTATTATTTTTGCATAAAGTTTATTTTTTGTTATTAAGACTTTACTAAAATTTCTAAAATATCCTTAACTAATGGATGCTAACAGGTGTTAACAGGTCCTAACGGGTCTAACGGGTTGACCCAAAGTGACCCGTTATTTAACGGGTTATTAACGGGTTCACCCGTTAATGACCCAACCCGTTAAGCATCCACCCAAATACAAATATTAATAGGTTGGGTCCAAAATGCCAGGCCTAGTGATATCCACACACCCCCTTTTACGTCTCTCACACCCTTTTAATTTTCGGCCATTGGATCGGATGAATTGAAGAATATCAAATGACACAAATTAACAAGGGGTGTGGGAAAAGTAAAAAGGAGTGTGTGGATAGCACGCCACTTCAGACTTTTTCCTTATGGGTGACAAGCTCATTGGCTTGCATGGGCCCGAAACCGTGGGCTCTGATACCATGTTGGATTTTTGGATCGCCGCCGGACCTGTCCCACTCTAACAACACCGATATTGTCTTCAACTTTACCACCTGTCGAATTCGTCAGATGTGGAGTTTTACGACAAAAAAAACCTCAATATTAGTTAGAGTAGGGTAATCCTATTTAAACCCATTGGGTTTCTTTAAACCCACCGATGTGGGACTTTAACAAAACTGCAATGTATTCTGTATACACATGCTTTCCAATGTTCTCCAACATTAAAAATGTTTTGTATTGTTTGCTGAAAAAGAAAAAGAGACGACGTATCCGTGATGACAGTCAACATATTTATTACTCTTCTTATCTTCATTCAACAAGTGTCGTTTATGGGATTTGAACTCATAACCTCCTCAACAAAGTAGAGATGCGACCGAGTAGCCAATTGATGATAGATGCTCTGCATGTGATGAAAGAACACAGTATAAGGACCAGATAAAAAGAACACTGGAGAATTTCAATAAAACATAAAAGATATATAACAAAAATCAAATAGTCCATATATATTCATCAGTCATTTCCACAACGGCACCATGATCCCTCTTACAATATAGTTGTTATATATTACTTGCAGAGCAACATTACAGTATTAATTTAGTGGAACAACAATCTAATGCAGATCAAAAGTCCAATCTGAAACTATAGAAATAATAGATCTGCTCAACCATGGATTTTAGATTATTCACATCCTCTCTCGGAGTGGAAGCTAGCGCCTCGCTCTACTTTCTGGCAGTCCAATGAACAATTCAGTCTCAACATCTGAGCTTGTACTACTATCAGTGTAGGTTGTGTTTTGTCTTCGCTCGTCCAATGTTTTCCTTGGCTGGAAACTACCACACTACAAAGAAAAAGTGAAACTGTTATTTTTTGTTCAACCATTAACATGAAGTTTTATCGATGATAAATACGATTTAAGCCTCTCAAGTGGTAACCAAATTATATAACTCAGGCTTATGGCATTGAAATAATAGTTAACATGATATAAATGCTAGGTTTTGCTACTTTAGAGAATTTGTAAATAAAATTGACTTGGAACAATCACTCATGTTTCTTGAACACAAAGAAATTGAGCTTCTTTCCTCTTTCTCAGATGCCGTATCTCTGTATTCGGATTTGTGCAACATAAGGAAACACCGGTGACTACAATTACAATATACATTATAAAAGAAGATTATGATAACTTAAGAAGGGTTTACCTTCTCAACCAGTCGTGCAGTTTCAGCTTTGAGGAGTTTCTCCTGAATTTTATCAAAAAAAAAAAAAAAACTTATTTAGTTAGCTACCATAATCACAACCTCTTGTTGGAATTAATTGTTCTGCACTGTCTGTAGATTTCTTAATTTTAGCTACGCATTTTGTAATATTTAGTCAGCTAGCAGTAGCACAACAGACATGCAATTTTTTTATTTTTTAACTTTATGTTGTAGCAGTTTTACCTTTTCTCTCAGTTGCTCAATCTGTTCCTTGAAAACCTGACTCTGTAGTATTAATTACACACAAAAAAAATAAAGTTTGTTTAATATCTATTTAATCAAGGATAAGAAACTGCTACTGTCAGAATCTACTGGTGCTTAATTATCTTTAATTCTCAGATAAACCTTTCGGGCTCGGACGTTGTTCACGCTCTTCTCCAACTGGTGCTCTATTTCTTGTAGTTCTGCAAGAGTGCATGATCCTAGACCCTCTCCCAAGAGTTTCCTGAGGCATAATTTGCAATTCCACGTTTAAAAAAGAAGCCTTTTGAAAAGGATAAAAAAACTGAATATTTCGACGACATGTTAAGATATAAGAAAAGTTTCAGTCAAGGCCATGAACCGTTTTGATACTTCAAGAAGCTCTAACTGTTTCATCATGCTAGTTGCTTTTTGCTTCAGATGCTGCATGTTCCGATTTAAACGAAAACTCATCACCGAATATTTCGTGGGACTGAATTGTGAACAATTTCTGGGATGAGCTTACGTACCTGCATATTTTGTTCATTGGAACTGGATTTGTTGCTGGTTTGATTGCCTTTCGCGTGCTTCTGATATCGCTCTATGGTTCCCTGCATGCTGAGTTTATAACCAATTCCAAGTAATGATAAATCCTTCTTTTATATTAGCATATATGCAAATTGAATACTTCAGCATGCATGTCTGTTGTTTTAGTATTGCTTCATAAAACTTTCCCTCTTTACACTATTAAACTCTACATTTCTGAAAAAGGTTGGTGACAATATATATTACTATTCATGAGCTACACCATATATAATAGGTCCCTATATCGGCTAACATAGAAACCCTATAGTTGCTATAATATCCAAAATGTTTGCATAAAGTTCATACGTTAACTAGTTTGACTAATTTAGTATTCCTCTCTACTCTGTAAGTAGAGGTCTTAGATTCCAATTCGTTAATGGCAGTTAGATATCAAATTATTATGACTTAGTCCATATTAATCTTCCCTGTCATTGTAAATAAATAGTTGTATTTTTTTAGTTGGAAAATATGTTTTGTTCAAACACCAGTAGTACATAGGACATCATAATAAAGCTATCCAAAAGCTTACAACATAACAATCAGGAGTTTTTGAACTTTAATCTTTGAAGAAGATTAAAATTCAATAAAAATCTGGTGTTAGATTGGATATTGATTTTAATCCTCTAATGAGTACTTAATTCAAATTTATATTATATTTTTGTTTTAATATTTAATAGATATCTTATTTAATGTCATTACATTAAAATTAAAATTATTTATTATTATACACATTTTAATTCATTACATTTATTTTACTTCCTCTATTACGTCCTTATTATAATATATTTTACTAAATTAGTGTACCAAAATGTCCTTACGTAAATATATGATACTAAATTTGTCACAGCCCGTTCTGGGATTTTATATACATTTATTTCATACGTTTTTATAAAATTATTAAGTGGGATTAAAATATTGGTTTGTAATTTATGTGGTTAGGGAGTTAGGAAAAACAAATGGATGGTGAGGGGTTGTGATGGACCACACACACACACTTCCTTCCCTCTCTCCCTCCCCCGTGTCTCTCTCTCTCCTCCCTCACGGCTTTCTCTCTCTCTCTCCCTCTCGAATTGTATGGACAAGCTAGGAACCTCCCATTTCTTCACGGATCGAAGGTTCTAAGATAAGATTTGAACTCCTAGTAAGCTTGTGAGTTCGTATATGTGATTTGTGGAAGTTAAAACCCTCAGAATCGTCGTGAAACCCTAACCTCGAAAATGTGCACTGTTCATGCACACGTAAAATCTTGCATTTCAGGGAATTTCAAGCTCACAGTGAGCTTAAGGAGATCATCACGAGCTTCGAGGTACTTCGTTGGTAGAATTTGGACGTCAGAGGACTGAGAACGGAGTTTTTCAAATTTGGCCGGATTATCGAGCTTTCTCAGGTAAAATCTAGTGGATTTTAGACCTTGAAACTAGTCTATTGTGATTCTACATGTTGAGGGCTTCAAATTGATATAAAATACGAAGAAAACGGTTGAGAAATGAGGGAGAAGGGGATTGAAAAATCCCCAGTTTTCCGGCCATCGGAAAACACAGTCCGGCAAATCAAGGAAGAAGACGCGGGTGGAGGGCACGTGTACCCGTGCCTGCCCTGTCCGTGACGTCGAGTAGGTCGATGTGGTATATTCATATACCCAAATTGAGCACCGTATGAGAAGTTATTTCGAATTGTCGGTTATGTGCATTAATTAACGTTTTTATAGTTGTTTCGCATATAGGTGACACCTATCCCGAGGATGAGCGCATCCAAGGACGTCACGGGGGCTACGACCCAACGACTTACCAGTGAGTGGGCAGTTTTGTTTTCGTATATACCTATATACTATTAATTTTCCCAAAAATTGAATTTATATGAAAGTATGTTTTCAATTGCCATGCACGCATATTATGAATTGATATTAATGCATATATATGTGTGAATTGGTGCTGTGGACTCACAGGTGAGTATCAGGTGAGTTTTATGTTAATCATGTGAATCATTGATAATGTGAATTGTGTTCAGAACTCATAATCTGCACCCTTGGTGTTAGTGCTTATATTATTCACCGCACCGCACGCTCACCTTGGATCCAAGTAAGTGCTTGTCGTACAGACCTCGAGAGGGTTCCGACATGCTAGTCGCATAGACCACTAGAGGTGGTTAACTAGTAGGTGACCTTAGATTACACACGCAGATGATTGATGAGAGAAGTACTAGAGCGTATTATTTCACCATCATAATCGTACAGACTACTATAGGTAGTTCCGACTTATGTACAGTGTAGTGCCGTACAGGTCACAGTGGGTGACTCCGGCTGGATGAGATATTGAGCTATAGAATCAGCCGTACAGGACCATTGTAGGGTCTCCGGTTGATTTATTATTTCACCTGATTTATATTGATGCATTCATATTATATTTTGGCATGGCGTGGCATCTTCTTTCTGAAAAGCGGTGAAGGATTATGACTTGAGCTTTTGATGATATATATATGTTTATATACTATTTTTCTAGGAAAGTATACTGGTTTTACAGTGAGGGGTTAGAGATGTTTTAAATGTAATGTTTTGGAAAGCTTTGGTTTTACTGACCCACTCAATTTTGTTTTTGCGCCCCTCCAGGTTCTAGCTAGCAGTTGGTGGCTCACGAGGTTCTCTTCGGCGTTCTGACAGACACCCTGCATGTAGGACTCACCTGCGGGTATTGTAATTTAATTATAGTCCTACTTGACTGCACCTAGTACCTACGCTCTGAATTGTGTGTTTTACTACATAACTCACTGTAGCACGTTGGTTTTTACTGTTAGTAGTTGGTTTTTATTCCTTCGTATTTATTATAGCATTTGCTTCCGTATCGCACTTTTGGTTACGTCACACTCACGTGATGGCCAGCACGCCCTGATTTCTGGGTCAGGGCGTGTCAGTTTGGTATCAGAGCCTAAGTTGCAGTCCTGTATAATTGTTAATGCTCTAATGATCTTTTGATGTGTTCTGTCAGAATTATGCCGCCTCGTAAGGAGTCACGCCGTGCTTCTGAACCTAATTTCCTTGATATAACTCAACTAGGGGAAGCGATGGCCCAGGCCTTTCAGAATGCAATCCGCCCTCCTCCTCCTCCTCAGAGGACACCCCTGGAGACTATGTATAATTTGAAATTGGATCGTTTTATGGGTAATGAAGGTCATGAAGGGGCAGAAAAATGGCTAGACCATATTGAGATGACTTTTCAGGTGATGCAGAGTCAAGGAAATTTTCCTGCTAATAGATGGGTTGAGACCACTACTTGGTTTTTGGGACGAGAGCCTGCAGGTTGGTGGAAAAATCAAACTGAGTTTATGTCCCCTGAGATGGCAGCTGATTGGGAAGTATTCAAGGAACATTTTAAGAAAAGATTTGTCCATCTGGAGTACATTGATCGCAAGAAGCAGGAGTTCAGTCGATTGAAGCAAAAGAATATGTCAGCATAAAAATATTACAGGAAGTTTACAGACTTGTCTCGTTATGATCCTGATACAGCTGGTAATCAGGTAGAGATGATTCGCCGTTTTAAGCTGGGAACTAAAAGGAAATGGCGGACTTTTGCTAGTGCACTTCCTTGCAATGATTATCATGAGTTTTTCGAGATCTTGGTTCGGATGGAGGATTTCGACAACCTTCCTAGTGACAGTGAGGATGATGAGGACAAGAATGATGGTCAGAAGAAAGATGATAAGGGCAAGGGTATCTCCACTCAGGGACCCCATAAGACACAGAATTTTAAGAAAAGTGGAGCGAGTTCGAGTTCTTCCAGTGGAGGATTTAATGTCACAGGCTCGAAGAGAGGTGGAAGATTTGCTGGCGGGCCCAGATTTCAGAGACAGAGAGATTTTGGTGGTGCTGGTGGATCTGGTGCTCCGTTGTGCCGCCATTGTAACTTCAGACATCATGAAGAGTGTAGGAGGAATAGTGGGGTGTGCTACACTTGTGGACAAATGGGACATCGAGTGGCACAGTGTCCCCAGAGTCAGCAGAGGCCTCAATAGCCTGTTATGCCACCACCAGCACCGACTCAGCAGAGCTTTGGTTCAGGCAGTTATGGTCAGACGGGTCGTGGTGGTGCTTACCATTACCAAGGTGATGCTGCTCCTTATGCTCCCGGACAGTATCAGTATTCCCTGGATCCTTATCCTCAGAGTGGGTATTCCCAAGACCCTGGGGGTTTTCCTTCTTATTCTTCCATGCCAGCTAGTGGATCTCAGTGGCACCAGGAAGGTCAGCCCCGACAGGGAGAAGTTGCTGCCAGTGGTGCAGAATCATCTAGGCAGTCTAATCAGTCAGGTCAGGGACGTACTTCTCAGGGGCGAGGTAACCAAGGCAACAGAGGTCGTGGTCAACGACAGCAAACTCATGGACGTGTTAATCACATATCACTACAAGATGCTCAGAACCATCCAGATTTGATCATAGGTACGTTAAATATTCTTGGTCATTTTGCTAGAGTTTTGATTGATTGTGGTGCGACACATTATGTGATTTCTCATACGTTTGCTCAAATGACTCAACCTCACCCTTCGCCTCTAGGATTTGATTTAGAATTTGCCATGCCTAGAGGGGATAAATGTTATGTTGATAGTGTCTATCTTGGATGTCCAGTGATGGTAGAGGGTGTAGTTATGCCAGCTAATCTTATCCCGTTAGATATTGTGGATTTTGATGTGATTCTAGGGGTAGATTGGTTGCATTATAATCGTGCCCATATTGATTGTTACGGGAAATCTGTTACCTTTTATCGTCCTGGATTACCAGAGGTTACTTTTGTGGGTGAAAGAAGTGGGGTGAGACATGGTGTTATTTCTGCCATAAGAGCAAAGAAGTTATTATCGAAGGGTTGTCAAGGATACTTAGCACATGTGGTATTAAATGATGTTGTTCCTAGCAGTGTAGAGGAAGTTGGAGTAGTCAGGCACTATCCTGATGTATTTCCAGATGATTTGCCGGGATTGCCGCCAGATAGAGATGTGGAATTTTCCATTGATTTGCTTTCAGGTACAGATCCTATATCTTTAACTCCATACAGAATGGCTTTAGCTGAACTGAGAGAGTTGAAAATTTAGTTACAAGAATTACTTGATAAGGGTTTCATTCAACCTAGTACGTCACCTTGGGGAGCTCCGGTATTATTTGTGAGAAAGAAAGATGGAACCCTGAGATTATGCATCGATTATAGGCAATTGAATCGGGTGTTCTCTAAGATTGATTTGAGATCTGGTTATTATTAGTTGAAGATTAAAGATGAAGATGTACCTAAGATGGCTTTCAGGACCCGTTATGGACATTATAAATTTCTGGTGATGCCATTTGGATTGACTAATGCACTTGCAGCTTTCATGAGGTTAATGAATGAGGTATTCCAACAATATCTTGATAAATTTGTTATTGTTTTTATCGATGATATTCTGGTATACTCAAGTCTAAAGCAGATCATATTCGACATCTTAACTTGGTATTAAAGAAATTGAGGGAACACCAGTTGTATGCCAAGTTCAGTAAATGTCAGTTTTGGTTCAATGGAGTGGCATTTTTGGGGCATGTAGTGTCGACACAAGGAATTCAAGTAGATCCTAAAAAGATAGCAGTAGTGGAAAATTGGGAACAATCGCGAACCGTCACTGAGGTGTAGTTTTCTTGGTCTAGCAGGTTATTATCGACGGTTTGTTCAAGATTTTTCTATGATGGCTTTGCCATTAACGAAGTTAACCAGGAAGGATGTTAAATTTGAGTGGGATGAGAATTGTGAGCAAAGTTTCCAGCAATTGAAATATTGTCTCATTCATGCTCCAGTATTGGTACTTCCTGATGATAGTGGTAACTTTGAAATTTACAGTGATGCCTCTTTGAATGGTTTGGGATGTGTTTTGATGCAGCATAATAGAGTGATCGCCTATGCCTCTCGACAGTTGAAGATTCATGAAAGAAATTATCCTGCTCACGATCTTGAATTGGCAGCCATTGTTTTTGCTTTGAAGATTTGGAGGCATTATCTCTATGGTGAGAAGTGTAAAATCTTCACAGATCATAAGAGTCTTCAGTATTTATTTACTCAGCATGATCTTAATCTTCGTCAACAAAGGTGGATGGAATTGCTAAGTGATTATGATTGCACTATTGAGTATCATCCGGGTCGCGCTAATGTAGTAGCTGATGCACTGAGTAGGAAACCTCAAGGTCGCCTCTATGCTTTGTATGCTTGTCGTGTCCCTCTTCTTGCAGAACTGAGGGCTACTGGAGTAAAGTTGGAGTTAGAAGATCGAAGAGAAGCTTTTCTTGCCAATTTCCAAGTCAGGCTAGTTTTGGTTGATCGTGTACTTGAAGCTCAGATGGTTGATGAAGAAATTCAAGAAATGATTCAATTGAGAAATGAAGGGAAAAAGAAAGACCTCAGAATTCGAGAATCAGATGGCATGCTTATGCAGGAGAACAGAATGTATGTGCCGAATAATGAGGAATTAAAGAAAGAAATTTTGGATGAAGCACATTGTTCAGCTTATGCGATGCACCCAGGAGGAACTAAGATGTACCATACCATTCAACCATTTTATTATTGGCCGGGTATGAAGTGAGAAATTGCTGAATATGTAAGTAGGTGTATTGTTTGTCAGCAAGTTAAAGCTGAAAGAAAGAAGCCTTTTAGGCGAATGCAACCACTTCCTGTTCCTCAGTGGAAATGGGAAAATATAACTATGGATTTCGTGTATAAGCTCCCTCGTACACGAAATGGATTTGATGGTGTTTGGGTAATTGTGGATCGCCTTACCAAGTCAGCGCACTTCATTTCAGTAAGGGAAAAGTATCCCCTGAATAAATTAGCTAAGTTGTTCATCACGAAGATTGTGAAGTATCATGGAGTTCCAGTGAATATTATTTCTGATCGAGATCCAATATTTACTTCTAAGTTTTGGGTAGCTTTTTAGGAAGCTCTTGGTACGAAACTGCTTTACAACACTGCTTATCATCCTCAAACCGATGGTCAATCAGAGAGGACTATTCAGACGTTGGAGGATATGTTGAGATCTTCAGTGTTACAGTTTGGTGATTCTTGGCATGACCGCCTAGACTTGATGGAATTTGCCTATAATAATAGTTTTCATTCGAGCATTGGTATGTCACCATTTGAGGCACTTTATGGTAGAGCTTATCGTACACCATTGTGTTGGTCAGAGGTTGGCGAAAGAGTGTTAGAAGGCCCAGAGATTGTGGATGAGACTACTCAGAATATTCAGGTGATTAAGTCTAACCTGAAAGCGGCCCAGGATCGACAGAAGAGCTTAGCGGATCGACATGCCACTGATAGAATGTATAATGTGGGTGATTTTGTATTTTTGAAATTATCACCTTGGAAAGGTGTGGTGTGATTTGGAAAGAAAGGCAAATTAAGTCCTAGGTACATAGGACCTTATGAGATCACCGAAAGGGTTGGTGAAGTTGCCTACAGGTTGGAATTGCCTCCGGAGTTATCTAAGGTACATAATGTGTTTCATGTCTCGATGCTTCGACACTATGTCTCAGATCCTTCACATGTAATTCCTCCTCAACCTTTGGAGATTAATCCGGATTTCACGTATGATGAAGAACCAGTGACTATACTGGATTGAAAAGATAAGGTTCCTCCTCCTCAACCTTTGGAGATTAATCCGGATTTCACGTATGATGAAGAACCAGTGACTATACTGGATTGAAAAGATAAGGTTCTGAGGAATAAGACAGTGAGCTTGGTGAAAGTATTGTGGAGGAACCATTCAATAGAAGAAGTTACTTGGGAAACAGAAGATCGAATGAGAGAGATGTATCCAAGGTTATTTTATGGGTATTAAGCGGATTGTTTGGTCGTAGGAATTTCGAGGACGAAATTCTACAAGGAGGGGAGATTGTCACAGCCCGTTCCGAGATTTTATATATTGGGGACATAAAATGACGAAATTACCCTTGACGGGTATTAAGGTATGTGTATGTGTGACATATCTTTTGGACTAAATACATTTATTTCATAAGTTTTTATAAAATTATTAAGTGGGATTAAAATGTTGGTTTGTAATTTATGTGGTTAGGGAGTTAGGAAAAAGAAATGGATGGTGAGGGGTTGTGATGGACCACACACACACACTTCCTTCCCTCTCTCCCTTCCTCGTGTCTCTCTCTCTCCTCCCTCACGGCTTTCTCTCTCTCTCTCTCTCTCTCGAATTGTACGGACAAGCTAGGAACCTCCCATTTCTTCACGGATCGAAGGTTCTAAGGTAAGATTTGAACTCCTAGTAAGCTTGTGAGTTCGTATATGTGATTTTTGGAAGTTAAAACCCTCAGAATCGTCGTGAAACCCTAACCCCGAAAATGTGCACTATTCATGCACACGTAAAATCTTGCATTTCAGGGAATTTTAAGCTCACAGTGAGCTTAAGGAGATCCTCACGAGCTTCAGGGTACTTCGTTGGTAGAATTTGGACGTCGGATGACTGAGAACAGAGTGTTTCAAATTTGGCCGGATTATCGAGCTTTCTCAGGTAAAATCTAGTGGATTTTAGACATTGAAACTAGTCTATCGTGATTCTACATGTTGAGGGCTTCAAATTGATATAAAATACGAAGAAAACGGTTGAGAAATGAGGGAGAACAAGGGGATTGAAAAATCCCCAGTTTTCCAGCCACCGGAAAACACAGTCCGGCGAACCAAGGAAGAAGACGCGCATGGGGGGCGCGTGTACCCGTGCATGCCCTGGCGCGTAGGGGCGCGTGCCACGTCAAAAAAAAATTCTAAAAATTTCACGACTTCCGTGACGTCGAGTAGGTCGATGTAGTATATTCATATACCCAAATTGAGCACCGTATGAGAAGTTATTTCAAATTGTCGGTTATGTGCATTAATTAACGTTTTTATAGTTGTTTCGCATATAGGTGACACCTATCCCGAGGACGAGGGCAATTTTGTTTTCGTATATACCTATATACTATTAATTTTCCCAGAAATTGAATTTATATGAAAGTATGTTTTCAATTACCATGCACGCATATTATGAATATTATGAATTGATATTAATGCATATATATGTGTGAATTGGTACTGTGGACTCATAGGTAAGTATCAGGTGAATTTTATGTTAATCATGTGAATTATCGATAATGTGAATTGTGTTGAGAACTATAATCTGCACCCTTGGTGTTAGTGCTTATATTATTCACCGCACCGCACGCTCACCTTGGATCCAAGTAAGTGCATGTTGTACAGACCCCGAGAGGGTTCCGACATGCTAGTCGTACAGACCACTAGAGGTGGTTTCGACTAGTCGGTGACCTTAGATTACACGTGCAGATGATTGATGAGAGAAGCACTAGAGCGTATTATTTCACCATCATAGTCGTACAAACTACTATAGGTAGTTCCGACTTATGTGCAGTGTAGTGCCGTACAGGTCACAGTTGGTGACTCCGGCAGTACCGTACAGGTCACAGTAGGTGACTCCGGCTGGATGGGATATTGAGCTATAGAATCAGCCGTACAGGACCATTGTAGGGTCTCCGGTTGATTTATTATTTCACCTGATTTATATTGATGCATTCATATTATATTTTGGCATGACGTGGCATCTTCTTTCTGAAAAGCGGTGAAGGATTGTGAGTTGAGCTTTTGATGATATATATATATATATATGTTTATATACTATTTTTCTGGGAAAGTGTACAGGTTTTACAGTGAGGGGTTAGAGACGTTTTAAATGTAATGTTTTGGAAAGCTTTGGTTTTACTGACCCACTCAATTTTCTTTTTGCGCCCCTCCAGGTTCTAGCTAGCAGTTGGTGGCTCACGAGGTTCTCTTCGGCGTTCTGACAGACACCTTGCATGTAGGACTCACCTGCGGGTGTTGTAATTTAATTATAGTCCTACTTGACTGCACCTAGTACCTACGCTCTGAATTGTGTGTTTTACTACATAACTCACTCTAGCACGCTAGTTGGTTTTTACTGTTAGTAGTTGGTTTTTATTCCTTCGTATTTATTATATCCTTTGCTTCCGTATCGCACTTTTGGTTACGTCACACTCACGTGACGGCCAGCACGTCCTGATTTCTGGGTCGGGGTGTGTCAAAATTAATGTATCGAAATGTTGGTACCTAAATATATTATAATAAACTAATGTACCGAAATGTCAGTACCTAAACATATTATACTAACCTAATGTACCGAAATGTTCGTACCCAAATATATTGTAATGAATTAGTGGCACAAAAGAAAATATGCAAAAACATGTGTACCGAAAAATCTTTAGGAAAATATTTTCTTATATAAGATACTTACCACAATGAGAATTAAAATTTATAATATTTTCATAAAATTTAATTTATGAACCATAAAATTATAAATAAAAAGAGAGACATTTAATATGCTGGCATTAAATAAAGTCTAGGGACTAAAATCAATTTTTAAACATGTATAAGACATTTTTCTAAATTTCATCTTATATAAAGATTAAAATCTAATTTTCTATAAAATAAAATATAAAAAAATCTGCGTCTTATAGATAGTACATAGTACATAGGACATCATATATCGATATATTAAAAAACCAAAAACTGCTAACTAATTTGCATTATTTATGTCCAGATAACGTATACCATATTGTAAAAATTGGATCACATAGAATTAGGTTATGTAATGCATTATGCCAAAAGTAGATTGTTTTACTGTTTTCTACATAGTTTCATATATATTTTGTTTCTTCTTTCTATGAGAAGAAAGGTATTCGAATTTATGACATATTCAATTATGAAAAGAGATTTACAGCTAAACTTAGATAGTTTAATATAGGATAGTGTTATCCATACTTATTTTCATTTCTCACACTTATTTACAGTCATCGAATTCAATGAATTGAAGATCAATAACAAAAAACTAATAAGGGTGTATGGGAAATAAAAATGAGTGTGTGAATAGCATAAAGGATATATTACTTGTGAGTCTTGTTTGATAATTTAAAAAAATGTAGTTTTATTCATATACCTCTTTTTACCTCTCATGCACACTTATTAATATTTGTTCATTGATCTTTATCAACTTATTAGATCCAAAAGCCGAATTTAAGAGGGGTATGTGAAAAGTAAAAATAAGTGTTTGGATAACACAACCCTAAAAGAAATCCTATTTTTTGTAATTTTTGTAGTTTTTTTTTTTTCTAAAATGAAATGTAATCTTTACATTTTTCAAACAATACCCTAATGAAATGAATATAAAATCATGTTGAGAGAAAAGTGGAGATAACACATTTGTGTCAAAGTAGATTTCTGGATGTGAAATATGGAATTGGATCGAATCCGGATCCTCTTTGTGAAGATCTCGGATTCACTTCATCGTATCCGTTTATCTGTCATCTTATGACTAAAAATTATTTTGAATTTTATTATTTAAAATTGAATACAAACAATACCTGACTAAAACTAACTGCACAATGTACAATGAACTGAGAAAACGAAGTAATGAATCGAGATCTTCATCCGTGAATTGCAAGGAAGATGACGTGGTTATGATGTCAATGAGGTTTGGTAAAATCCCCATAAAAGACAAAATAAAATTTTGTAAATCAGCGTCCTTTTTTGTTATTTCTGCTAATAAAATCCCTTATTAAATTCTCTTTTGTCAACAAGATCCTAAATAATTTTAAAAGTCATACCAGTTAACCCAAACTTTGTGATTAATCCAAGAATAATTGAATATTAATTTTAGTTAACCCCAGATCTTGTGATTAACCCATTTCCCTAATATTAATTCATTTGAACTTTATTTTTGTCACAAAGAAGGTTTTCAACTCCAAATTGCTAGCTTACTCTTACTTATCACTCGACTCACCCTCGCTCCTGAACTAACCATACTGCATTAATTCTTTTGCATCTTTTCCTACCTTCTATTACTGAAAATGAAAGGCAAAGAAGAGAGGAGGAACGGAGGAGGAAAAGGAGGAGATACAAAAGAATTAATTGGTTTTTTTTCTTCCCCTCTCATCTCCTCTACTCCTCCCTACATCCACCTCATTTTCCTTCCCCCTTTTTAGTCTCCTTCCTTCGTTTTCATTCTTGGTTCTCCTCTAAGTTTTATCTCAGTCTTCCCTGAGTCGGGTCTCATCTATCCATGAGTTTGTCTCATATTTGGGTTTCATGTCCCCTTATCTGATGTTTTTCGTCCGCTTTTATTGCTTTCTATCTTTTAAGTTTCCTTCCTCCTTCCTTCCTAGTTGTGATACTTCATCCTCATCCCATCATGTGCTCGGATCAAAGGGTCCGATAAGAAATTGGATATCCGATCCACTTCCTTACCTCAATTTCCCTCCCCCAACTGGCATGCCAGATCCCCATCGAGACTAAGTGTTGGATATTTTACATACCCCCTTAGTCTCTCTACACATATGATACTTTGTATATATTTGCAAGGGTTCTTGAAGGGGACTTGGATCTAGTGTCTACTTTCTTGGTTCCGTGTTTGGCTTCCCCCGAGGATGTCAAAGCAACGGTGGTGTGGTCTTTACTGTTGGAGATTAGGGTTTTTTGTTGTTTGTTTTTGCAACCTTCGAACCAAAACTTGTATGGGCCTCCCGTTATATCTTGTTTTGCCGCTCTCATTTTGCTAGGGTCTTTTACTTTATCTGTAGTTGTTTGTCCAGTTCTTTTTTGCCTTACACTAGTTTTTAATGTAATGAAAGATATCTTCCTTGACCAAAAGAAAAAAAAGGTAATAGGCAGCCAAAGATAGTGGAAGTAAAGGTCATAGGTAACCAGATCAAATGAGCCACTGCTACAGACTATATATTAAAGTTTACTATAAATAGTAATGCAAGGACTGCTACCAAAAATAAATAACTATGCAACTTGTTTCTGGATGAAAAGTAAAAAAGGACTTCCTAAATATAACCAAATATATAACCTAAAGTAATGCTAGGGAGATCGTACGATAAATTTGTAAACTATTTGATTTGTCACCGACAAGAAATAAGTACATTAATCAACATTTAAGTAATATTTCAATCATTACCAACGACGAGGCTAGGTAGAGGGCTACACTGGGCTCTAGCCTAGGGGAGTTTTGTGCTCTAATTCATTTTATCTCATGTAATTCATTTTATCATTGAAAAAGCTCAATGCCATTGATCATACAACAAGCTTCCTTGATCCAAATGAGTCCAATGTTATATTTTTTTGGTTTTTATTATCATATGTTGGTTCAATACTATTTTTTCTTTTCTTTTTAACATTATTCACAACACTACATTATTCATCACTAACCACGTCATATGATTTACACAATATATTTAAATAAATAATCTTTCTAACATTATTCATAACACTACTGTGTGCCAAAAAGGCTCGTACAAATCATCACAGTATGCATGACATTATTCATTTTAATGATCTGCTATTCTCTTGCAAATTAAATAAACAATTTTTATTGTTTTTTCTTCTTAAAAAAAAATTGTTTTATTGGTACCTCATATTTTACATCTCATGTCCTAAAAACAACTCACACCTACTTTTTAAATTAAAAAATGTTTTAATACACCCATTATTTTCCAAACTACCCTCACATCCGAAACTCTTCCCATACACCTCACATCAAACCTGGATATTCATCTTCCCAAACTTGTTTCCTCCAGTTTTCTTTTCAATTTTCATATTAGTAATCTATATAATTCTTCAATCTTTCTTTTAGTCGAAATGGGCTTTAATTAAAGCAGAGACAAAAGGACTCAAGCCTCACCCAAACGGACTCAAGGGCAAGTATTGCAGTTGTATGTATATGTGTTGAAGGTCTTGCAGTTGTATGTATATGTATTGAAGTGATAGAGTTTCCCATTGAGTTTTCAAACTTTTTCAGAAAACTTGTTCATTCTTTTTTGAAAAAAAAATAGTCATATTGCTTATGTGAGAGCATAGAAGTAAATTTTCAGCATGACTCAAAGAAAGAACTTGGGGGTGTATTTAGAAACTTCTTTTTAATTTTTATAACATTTTAGGGTTTAAATAGTCATTTTATGAGCAGTTTAATATTAAATTACTATGTGAGGGATTTATAGTTAATTAAATTAAATTAAAATACCTGGAACTTGCAAATTCGAAGAGTTTTCCTCTGGGAGAGAAGATGATGAGGGAAACCTCAGCATCGCAAAGAACTGAGAGCTCAAAGGCCTTCTTTAGCAGACCACTTCTCCTCTTTGAGAATGTCACCTGACGGCTCGTCGCGTTCTCTATGCGCCTCATCTGAGTTTTTCCTCTCACCATTTTTTTATGATTTAATTATATTAATTTCCTTCTACCCTTTTAACACAAGAAAATGAAACTCGAGATCAGTTTTTTTTTTTTTTTTTTTTTTGTCTTTGCAGAAATCATCAAAACAAAAACTTGATTAAAAAAAAAAAAAAAAAACAATGTGTACAAAAGAGAGATATATATGAAAATAACTAAAAGAAGAAGAGAAGATAATTAAATCTTACCAAATAAGCAAAATTAACCCAGAAAGCTTTTTTTTTATATAGGTTTTGTGAGTTGGAGTGATGGTATAGATCAGGTGGAAGGCAATAGATCCTCTTCAATTCAAAAGGGTTGCAAGCAATCAATATATATATATAGATAGATATAATTTGTGTAAACAAAGGAGGAGTGCATATATTAAAATGAAGATATATATGAAGAGTAAAACAAAAACAGCCAAAGAAAGTGGATGCGACAGAGAGAGGGGCAAAGGAATACTAAAAGTGGGAAGAGAGAGATCTCTTCTCTAAGTTTTTTGAGCAAAGACTATGATTCCACCCTGAAAAAACACATATATTTGCATATTATATGTGTGTATATATATATATATAGAGAGAGAGAGAGAGAGAAAGAGAGAGAGAGGAGGAGGAGGAGGAGGAGGTGGGTGTTTTGTGATTGATTGATTGATTTCGAAGAAAAAGAGAAAATCTTCTTCAGAGTAGTGGAAAAGTTTAATGAGCAAATTTACCAAATATGCAAACAGACCCAGAAAAAAGTTATGGACAAATATGAGAGGAAGAAGATGCCAAAGAAAGAAAGAAAAACGAGAGGGGAGAGGGAAAATACAAAAAAACCAAGAAGGGAAGGAAATTATAAGGAAGGTGGGTGGAGTTGATTGACCTTTTACTTGGGGTAAGCATAGCCAAACAACAGACCTACCTTTCCTTTTTCTTTGTTTTTTTCTTGCCTTATTTTTCTTCTTCCTCCTTCCATCCTCTCTTCAAACCCCACCTTGAAAAGGAAACATTAAATTGTGACACCATTATTTTTACACACATTTTTGTAGATCTATTCCATAACATATTTTAATAATTCGAACCGTTTATTTTTTAAGTCTTTTACAAAATATTATATGTATCAAAAATCATTGAAATCTAAAACCGTATGACCATTAAATTCAATTTAGGTTTCTTTATAAAACTATATTCGTCCATTTCTTTCACTATAAATGAATGTATTAATGGTTTTAGATTTATCTAATTTTTTGTAAAAATAATCTATGAATGATTTCTAAAATATAAAAAAGTTCGGATCGTTAAAATATACTAAGAAATAAATCCTACAAAACGTGTGAAAATTTGTATAAACAAAATAGTATCACTAATCCGCCGTACTTTAGTAGTCCGTTAGGAAGGGGGAAGCCTATCAAATAAAATACACTTTAACAATATAAAAATCGAAGGTTGAATGTTTCATCCTTTGCTTGTTTTGGTAACCCCACAAAACACACCAGAAAAAGAAATTGTGGACACAAAAGGCAAATACTACGAGAAAGCAAGGAACTTTTTTTCTGAAATGCAGAAAGCAAGGAACATAAAAGTGCTTGTTTGATGAAAGTTCTGAGAAGAAAAACTAAAGAAAGGTACTGAGTCTCTGGGTTGGTACGTTATTCTATTAATATTTTTTAGATGATGCTTTAAGGAAAGTAAATTTTCTAAATTAAATTTGCAAACTAAATAATGTGATTGTGGAGGATTAGATTAATTTTTAATTATTGATTAACATACTTATTTTTTATTAGTGATACATAATTTGATTTGCAAGTTTGGTTTAAAATTTTGATCTTTCTAGTGTTACCCATATTATTATTGTTTAGTATGTACTGAATTTTGTTTTTTTTAATAAACGATATTATTTACTCTTAGCCACACAATAAGTTAGCAATAACGTGATTCAAATTCATTTTTGGCGAGAATCGAACCTAAAATCTCTTGATTACAAATGAAGAAAAATATCATTAGACCATAATACTAAATAATAACTTACTTTTTTTATTAAAATTAATATTTTACACCAATTTACATCAAAAAAAGGAAAAAATTCGAAACGCCGTGTCTTAAATAAAAAGACCCCAACCACCATAAATATTCATCATTTTCACATTAACTTTTGATATTAATGGTATGATGCGTTGATTATTATTTGGTTTCTTGTGATGGACAATTAACTAAAGAAAGGCGCCCACAAATGAAAGTAAAGGAAAAGGGCAAAAACAGAAAAGAAAGAAAGTATAAAATATTGGAGGGGTAGAGTTTAAAATGGCAAAGATCGTACAAGGTTAGCAAAACATCAACGTCGTCCGTACGAATCGTACTCCTCCAGCCAATTAGAAGTCGAAAACGCAACAAGCCTATATCATTAGTTGCCCTTTCAAAATATAATGGGTGCAGTCCCCACAGCCCACCACCTTGTCTGGCACATCACATTTTCCCCTTTTCCCCAGTTTTGGTCCTTTAACGTTTTTAATGCCAAAATAATAAATATATATATTTATCATTTGAATTGATGGATTGGTTGGGTGTGATGTCATGAATCAAGTACACCCGGAAAGCAATTCGTAATACGAGGAGCTACTCAATTATTTATAATTACTTAAAAATACATAAAATATCTTCTTCTTTTTTTTTTATGTTAGATTCAATTCAATTATTTATAAATATATGCAGGTATATTCTTTTACAAATGTTAGATTCATACTCTCTACACATCTTTCATGTGTGGTGAATTTTGAAATCTAGGACGTGAAAAACATAAATCAAGTGCCATAAAGCACATGTGGCCTATAAACTTCACACTTAAGACAATTTGTTTTGCTAACATGAAGAAAGTTATGGTTCTTATGACAATCTGTTTTCATAAGAACCAAAAGTTGTAACATTGCATTCTGGTGCGAAAATTAACTTAACACACAAATTTTACCCTCTTTTGACAACTGTAGTATAAGTATAAGTAGGGATCGTTTTAGACCGGGGATTATGAGGGCTTGCTAATAACCTCTAAACTGACTCAAAAACATAAAACTAAACTTAAAAATACTTAACAAGACTCACAAGACTCAAAGCAAACTTAAAATACTCAAAACAGCTTAAAACAACTAAATAAACTTAAACTAGACATTAGGAATGACTTTGGACGAAAATTGACTTTTACTTGAATCAAAACATTTAAAAACACAAATTAAAACAGATTCTAACTAATTAGACACACCAAAGTAAAGGGGGATAGAGTTTTGGACGAAGTTGAAACAAACAAACAAATATGAAAAACTAGACAGATTGTAAAATGAATTTGAGAAATAAGATGATGGATGAGATAGCTAAAAGTTTTTTCTCCACACATGATATGTATGCAAACAACTCGATTTCCAGTTACTACTTCATTGAATTATGAATGACAATGCTCCAAATTAACCATGACATCACTAGTTAACTCTCATATATTCCTTGTTTTATTGGATTGGATGACATCATTCGACAACCCAAAACATTCTTCAAAAGTTCCCTACATTACATCATAATAGAGATACAATAAAAAATCATTACGTTTAATGAAAATCATAAGCATTGACAAAGCACTTGCTACATGTGAATATAAGTTTGTAACGATTATGTGAAACTTCTTTATATTCTAGCAACAGATTTATGCATGCCAATTAAGTGTCGACCCTTAATTAACAAATACAAATAAGTTATCAATCAAATAGTTAAGCCAATTGCATTCACGATTCAAGAGTTCATAACTGGAATTTATCAAATCATATTACACACATAATCATGGCTTTGAAATCACCCCTAGCTAAGAGGGGTTTAGCCACTCATATTCACAACAAAACAAAAGAAAGAAAACACCTAAACGCTCTAACGATCCAAGTTGGACAACAAGCACGTCCAAGCACTTTCCTTCCCTTCCTTTGCTACGGCACAAGGTGTTGGTGAGTGTTTGAAGGTTTGTTTGTGTGGAGGAATGGATGTAAAGATGAATGGATGTGTTTGGATGAAGGTTGTATTGAAATGGGGATGAATGATCAAGCAAAAACTAAACTATATGGTTGCCATACACACTTCCTTTTATAGAGGAAGTGCACGGCAATGGAGGGTGATAGGAGCATATTTATGCGCCTTAGTTAGCTAGTTCTTATGCATTTTCGTTATGTTTTCGTCGTTAAAGTAGTCTTTTGAGCTACTTTCATGTGTTTTCAGGCTTAAAGGGCATATGACATAAAAGGATGCAAATTGGAGCCTTTTGGAGCAAAATGGAGCTTAGATTGGAAAGTACATGCTTGGAGCACAAGGAATGGACGAGTTTGAAGGGCAAAGGAGCTTAAGAAATGAAGAAATGAATGTGAAGAACAAAGAATTCAGAATTAGAAACCAAAGTTTCTAAAGTTGGAAGTTTCTATTCTTGGAGGTTTCCATTTTCGAGAGTTTCTATTCTTGGTTTTGGGCTTTCTAGAAGCCCTATCTACAAACCCTAACCCTAGCCCACTAATTTGCCGCACCTAGGCCTTTAAAATTTCTGATTTCCTTGCCTTACAAGGCATTCTAGAAGCCTAAACCCTAGCCCACTAAACCAGCCGAACCCTAGGCCTTTTCCCTTGCAAATTCTGATTGTTTTAACCTATTTTCTGGTGGATTTGGGTTTCTAGAAACCCTAATCTGATTGCTAGGGTTTTTAAGTGCCTATATATACTCTCTTAAACCTCTTGGCCGAATCTATCACCCCCCATATCATCCATTCACTCCAGAAAATCATTCTAAACCCTTGCCGCAACCACCAGTCCCATTCTCCCTAGTTCTAAGTCCTAGCCGTGCCTCCCTAATCCTTTTAACCCTTCTACCCTCTTCCATAGCCATCCATCCACCATAGCCGTGCCTTCCCACCACCATCACCACCTTGCGCAGCCACCAAAGGAGGAGAAAGGAGGAGTGCCGTGCAGTCCAAAGGAGGAAGACACCTTGCACATGCAATCTGCCATTAGTGGAGTGTTTGGAGTTCTTTCTTTCTTTGTTTCTGTTTTCATGTTTAATTTAAATTGTTGTTCAATTATGTTAGACATGTGGAACTAATTCCTTTATAGTTAGAGGTGAATTTGAAGCCATGGACATATGTTTTATATGATTTGATTTCTTCCAATTATGATTTCAGAAATTGTGAATGTGATTTACTTATCTATTTGATTGATAACTTGTTTATGTATGTGGGTTGAGGGTCAACACTTAATTTGCATGCCTAAACTTGATGCTAGGATATAAGGGAATTTCACCTAATCGTTATTAACTTGTATTCATAAGTAGTGAAAGTCGCTAGTCACGATTGTGTTAAGTGAATCCTAGGCAAGAGTAACATGCGTATCCCATAGTTATGAATGCCTCGTCAATGCTTATGATTTCCATTGAACTTAATGATCTTTGATATGTGTCTCTATCATGCGTATTCCATAGTTAGGGTCCTTGATAAGAATAATTTGGTTGTAATGCGTATTCCATTCAATTCAATGAATCTAGGGAAATCTGAGAATTAATTGGTGCAATCTAGTTAATTTGGGGCATTGTCATTCATGGTTTGTTGAAAGAGTAATTGGAGATTGAGTTGTATGCATATGTTCATGTGTGGATAAGGAATCCTCTAACTAGCTTCTCACCATTCTATTTAATCACAATCTGTTTTGCTTTACATTTGTTTTTAAAGTTTGAGTTTTAAAGTTTTAATTTCGTCAAAATCATTCCCCCATTTATTTTAAAGTGTTAGATTAGTTAGAAATCCATTTAGTTGTGTTTTTAAGTGTTTTGAGTCAAGTCATAGTCCAAATTCGTCCAAACTAGTGTTAGGTACTCAAAACTGCCCAGAAAGTGGTTTTAAGGCAGTTTTGAGCCTTTTAGTTGCTGTTTTGAGTTTTTAGTTTGTTTAGGTGTTTTAAACCCTAGTTTTGCATTAATTGAGTCTAGTTTAGTGTTCTACATTATATTTTTATGTTCTTGAGTCAGTTTTACATTGATTAGCATCCCTAGTTAATCCCCGGTTAGAACGATCCCTATTTGCTCATATACTACAATTGTCATCCATAGGGTTTAATTTGTGTGTCAAGTTAATTTTCACATCAAATTGTGGCGCCGTTGCCGGGGATTAGCAAAATTGCTAATCCCTTGTGTTTTTGCCGTGTGTCTTGATTTAATTTACCTAGTTTTCTGATTTTGTTTTGTTTTCTTGGTTTAGGTACTAGTGCATGACGCGGAGTTCTCAAACTGTGCATGCAAATATCTTGGACTTTAACGACGATTTTGAACGTGATTTGAGAAGAAAGAGGAGGCATCCCGAACCTAGTGAACCTAGTTCAAGTTCAGAGGCCGAATCTGAGTTTGAAGAAGTGGAAGAAGAAGTTATGGCCGCGGACAATCGGACCATTAAAGAGCTTTCGGCCTCGGGGTTGACCAATGCCGCACCATTATGCATTCAATACCCCGCGGCTGCCCAAGGCAAGACCGACGAATTCGAGCTGAAGTCAAGCTTGTTGCACCACATTCCGAAATACCATGGGCTTTCCATGGAAGATCCCAACAAGCATCTCAAGGAGTTCGAGGTTGTTTGTTCGAGCATGACACCCATCAATGTTGACGGGAGTATTCTGATGATGAAGGCCTTTCCATTCTCACTTTTGGAAAAGGCGAAAGATTGGCTTTACGAGTTAGCACCCGGAACGGTTACATCTTGGGATAGTATGAAAAGAGCTTTCTTGGAGAAGTTTTTCCCAACTTCAAGAGTCATTCTCTTGAGGAAACGGATTAGTGGCATCCAACAAAACCCAGGTGAATCGTTTCCTTCTTATTATGAACGTTTTAAATCACTTGTTGCTTCTTGTCCACATCATCAAATGAAGGAGGAGCTGCTCATTCAATATTTCTACGAAGGACTCCTTCCCATGGAACGCCAAATGCTTGATGCCTCGGCGGGAGGAGCGTTGGTGGATAAAATTCCGGGGGCTGCAAAAGTTCTAATTGCCAACCGAGCACATAATGCACAACAATACGAAGGTGTTGGACAAAGGGACCCCCCACGGCCACAAGTGAATGAGGTAAGTTCTATGCCCGAGATTCAATCCCAATTAGCTAACCTTACTTCTATTGTTTCTCAGTTAGCCGAGGGAATGAAGATTCATGGACCAAGTGTGTGTGGCGTGTGCTCGATGCAAGGACATGCCAATGATCAATGCCCTCAATTGATTGAGAATGGGGGTTGGGAAGCTGCCAATGCCGTGGGTTTTGGGAACCAAAATCAACCACGCCATGATCCATACTCTAATTCCTATAATCCGGGGTGGAGGGACCATCCGAATTTCAAATGGCGGGATCCTCAACAACCACAACAACAAGGAGGATTTAGGCAGCAACCACCGGGCTTTTATACAAAGCCATTCGTCCCCAATCAAAACCAAGTGCAAACCGCCCCACTAACCTCAGGTACGTCTTTGGATAATGATCAAGTTGTTAAGTTACTTACTACTTTGACGCAGGAAGTACAAACTCAAAATAAGGAGAGACAAATCCAAGACAAACGGGTGGACAACTTGGAGAAGCAAATGGGTCAAATTGCAGAGTTTATGGGGCAAATTAGAGAACAAGGCAGATTGCCTAGTTCAACCGTTGTGAACCCAAAGGGAGGATTTGAAACCGCTAAGGCCATCATATTGAGAAGTGGTAAACAGGTTGGAGCGGACTCAAATACATCCAAATCAAGTCAAGACGAGGAGGACAAGTTGATGCAAGAGGAGGCACAAAGAGCAAAGCCCACGGCCAAGGATGACCAATCCTTGCCGCCACCATCTAACCCTCCTAAATCGTCCTCAACCACCAAGGTAAGTCCAAATTCGACTTTTTCTAGTTCTATTCCACTGAATGTGCCCTTTCCTGGCAGGTTTAGGCAATCAAAGAAGGAAGAGGCCGAGAAGGACATTCTAGAGACCTTTCGGAAAGTTCAAGTCAATATCCCGCTCCTTGATGCGATTAAGCAAGTCCCGAGGTATGCTAAGTTCTTAAAAGAACTTTGTACAACAAGGAGAAGCATTTCGAACAAAGAGGTGGTCCAGGTAAGTGAAAACGTCTCTGCTGTGTTACAAAGGAAATTACCCCCTAAATGCAAAGATCCGGGTAATTTTACAATTCCGTGCGTTATTGGTAATACTAAGTTTGAACAATGCATGTTAGACTTAGGGGCTTCGATTAATGTCATGCCATACTCGATTTATGCATCTATGAACTTAGGTGAGCTTAAAAATGATGGTGTGATAATTCAATTAGCCGATCGTTCTAATGCATACCCAAAGGGTGTTTTGGAAGATGTTTTGGTGCAGGTTGGTAATTTGATTTTTCCAGCGGACTTTTACATGCTTGACATGGAGGATTCACCCCATTCCACCCCATTGCCGATTCTATTAGGGAGGCCCTTCATGAAAACAGCCTGCACCAAGATAGATGTGTTTAAAGGAACTTTAACGATGGAATTTGATGGGGAAGTCATTGATTTTAATCTTTCTGAAAGTATTAAATTTCCTAAGGACGATCATTCTTGCTTTTCTATTGATATAATTGATGATTTGGCGCAGGATTTTCTCGATTGTTTGGAGATGGATACACTTGAAACGACAATTGTACAAGGAATTGGGCACAAAAATGGTGTTGCCGTGCCTAGAAGTGAGGATGAGGCCGAGATAGTGGCTGCCCTTGAGTCACTCCCTCAACACCATGGTAAGCCTTCTAACCCAATTTCAATTCCAGTTTCCACTAATAAGATGTTACCCTCAGTGATTCAGGCACCCGTACTTGAGCTTAAATCGTTACCCGATCATTTAAAGTACGTTTTTCTGGGAGACAACGAGACATTGCCCGTCATTGTCTCTTCATCACTCACGGCCATAGAGGAGGAGAAGTTGATTCGAGTGTTGAAAGAGCACAAGACGGCCATTGGGTGGACTTTGGCCGATATTAGGGGAATTAGCCCAACTACGTGCATGCATCGCATACTTCTAGAGGAGGGGGCTAAACCAACTCGAGAGGCTCAGCGCCGTCTCAACCCTCCAATGATGGAAGTTGTGAAAAAGGAGATTATCAAACTTCTTGATTGTGGAGTGATTTATCCGATCTCTGATAGTCGTTGGGTGTCACCGGTGCAATGTGTTCCAAAGAAGTCCGGAGTGATCGTGGTGAAGAATGCCGAGAATGAGCTTGTGCCAACCCGTATCCAAACAGGTTGGCGAGTGTGCATTGATTATAGGAAGCTCAACGCCACCACAAGGAAGGACCACTTCCCTTTGCCGTTCATTGATCAAATGCTTGAAAGGTTAGCCGGTCATTCTTTTTATTGTTTCCTTGATGGTTATTCTGGATATAATCAGATTGTCATAGCGCTGGATGACCAAGAAAAGACAACTTTCACATGCCCCTTTGGTACTTTTGCTTATCGTCGCATGCCTTTTGGTTTATGCAATGCTCCGGCCACATTTCAAAGGTGTATGGTAAGTATCTTTTCAGATTTTGTGGAAAAGATTATTGAGGTATTTATGGATGATTTCAGTGTGTTTGGTGATTCATTTGATGGATGTTTGGAAAATCTCACAATAATTTTGAAACGATGTGTAGAAACTAACCTAGTGCTTAATTGGGAAAAATGTCACTTTATGGTTAGACAAGGCATAGTTCTAGGGCATATTGTTTCAGAAAGAGGAATTGAAGTGGATAAATCAGATCTTGTACGCTACTTACCCTCTCCTACTTCGGTTCGAGAGGTTCGTTCGTTTCTTGGTCATGCAGGATTTTATAGGCGATTTATCAAGGACTTCTCCAAGATCTCAAACCCTCTTTGCCGTCTCCTCCAGAAAGATGTGGCGTTTGACTTCAACAAGGAGTGTGAGAAGGCGTTCAATCACCTAAAGGACATGCTAACTTCGGCCCCTATCATAGTTCCATCGGATTGGAGCCTTCCTTTTGAGCTTATGTGCGACGCTTCCGATTATGCATTAGGAGCTGTTTTGGGGCAAAGGAAGGACAAGAGGCCGCATGCTATCTATTATGCCTCTCGGACTTTAAATGATGCACAATTGAATTATTCCACCACTGAAAAAGAACTTCTAGCTGTTGTATTTGCTTTAGATAAATTCCGTTCTTATTTGCTTGGTACTAAAGTTATTATTTATACTGACCATGCAGCATTGAAGTATTTGTTCACCAAGAAGGAGGCCAAACCACGACTCATTCGTTGGATGCTTCTTCTCCAAGAGTTCGATATCGAAATCCGGGACAAGAAGGGAAGTGAAAATGTGGTGGCTGACCACTTGAGCCGTATGGTACATGAGGAGGATGCCGTACCTATCATGGAGACATTCCCAGATGAGCAACTGATGTCCGTCAAGGTAAGTGAACCGTGGTATGCTGATTTGGTGAATTATTTGGTGTCTAAACATGTTCCTAGTGAATTACTTAAACACCAAGGTGATAAATTGAAGAAAGAGGCACGGTTTTATGTGTGGGATGACCCGTATTTATGGAAATATTGCCCTGACCAAGTTATACGTAGGTGTGTGCACAATTCTGAGTTTAATGCTATTCTAACATTTTGTCACACTTATGCTTGTGGGGGACACTTTGGCACTAATAGAACAGCACTTAAGGTATTAGAATGTGGTTTCTATTGGCCTACCATCTTTAAGGATGCTAGAACATTTTGCATGTCTTGTGATAGATGCCAAAGAACGGGCAATATAGGTCCTAAACAACAAATGCCGCAAACCCCCATTTTTAGTGTTGAAATATTTGATGTTTGGGGTATTGATTTTATGGGTCCCTTTCCTTCGTCACATGGATTTCTTTATATATTACTTGCTGTGGATTATGTGTCGAAGTGGGTGGAAGCAAGAGCCACCCGAACTAATGATTCTCGAGTGGTTGCAGATTTTGTGAAAACTAACATTTTTGCAAGGTTCGGAATGCCACGCGTGCTCATCAGTGATGGAGGTTCCCATTTTTGTAATCGAACCATCGAGGCGTTGCTCAAGAAATACAATGTCACGCATAAGGTGGCCACACCTTATCATCCTCAAACGAGCGGGCAAGCCGAGGTTTCGAATAGGGAAATCAAGCAAATTCTTGAGAAGACCGTGGGGCCTACGAGGAAGGATTGGAGTTTGCGTTTAAACGATGCATTGTGGGCGTATCGCACTGCCTACAAAACCCCCATTGGGATGTCACCTTTTCGGCTCATCTATGGGAAGCCATGCCATCTTCCCGTTGAGTTAGAGCATCGTGCACATTGGGCCGTCAAAACGTTTAATATGGACCTTGATGCCGCAGGTTTACATAGGAAGCTCCAATTGTGTGAGCTTGAGGAAATCCAACATGAAGCTTATGAGAATGCCCGGATTTACAAGGAGAAGACGAAGGCATTCCATGACAAGATGATTCGTGCCAAGACGTTCTATATTGGGCAGAAAGTGTTGTTGTTCAATTCTCGCCTTCGGTTGTTTCCGGGTAAGTTGCGTTCCAAATGGGTTGGTCCTTTTATTGTCACTAATGTTTTCCCTCATGGTGCAGTGCAAATCAAGAGTGCAAGGACGCAACAAGAATTCAAGGTGAATGGGCATCGATTGAAGCCCTATTACGAGATGTTTGAGGAACATGTCGTGGAGGAGGTACCCCTCCATGCCGTGGCACCTAGTCAAGCTTAAACGGAGGTACCGTCCGGCTGGAAGACGTTAACGCAAGCGCTTCGTGGGAGGCAACCCATGCATTCGACAAAGGAAGACCTAGAGAGCATTCCAATTCCAGATTTGCGTTCCTAAACCCTTCTCTTTGTTGCTTATTTAGTTTCTGCCATGTTTAGTTTGTTAGTATTTGTTTGTTTGTTTATGTGTTTTTGTGTTAGTTTATGCTTTGAAACATTGAGGACAATGTTTGATTTAAGTGTGGGGGGGTAACCAAAGTGTTTTGATGCAAATTCGTAGGGTTTTCTCACTCATACTTCCCAATGTTGTTTCTTGCTGTTTTTAGGTGTTTTTAAGCTGTTTTGGTGTGTTTTAATGTGTTTTGATTCAATAATCCGAAAATACCATAAAAATTTGAAAAATTGTTTCAAAAAACCCAAAAAGAGTTGTTTTTGTGTGTTTGTTTGTGTCTTAGGGTACCTTCCAACACAATGATGAGGATTCGGTTTTTAATTGCATGACTGTTAAAGAGAGTTATAAACATGGATGAAAGTTTGATTTACTCTTGGTTTATGCTTGGTTGTGGTTATAACTTATGAATTCACATGTAATCATAAAGAAAAAAAAAATTAGTTTTTGTAACATGTTTGAAGGAAGGAACTCAAACTAACGCTACAACCTTGTGAGACTTGAGCCTAAACATTATTTGGAGAGTTAAAATCTGTGCATTCTTGTTTTGTAAAGTCGTTGCATGATCTCACTATTCTTTGCTTGGTTATTACTTAGAAGGCGTTTCATCCCTTTAGTTCCAAATGCTAGAACTCATGCCAATTTCATTCAAAACATTTCATTGAATTGCATAACACGTATTCAAGATGAAGTTGTTTAGTAGTTACCACCATAGCCAAAAAAGCCTTCATTCCATACATTTGTTTTTGTAGGTTGTAGCCCCGTTGAGCCTTGTTTAGCCTATATTGTTTGTTAACCCACGTTATCCTTACCTAGCCTAGATTAGGACCATCCATACCCTTGTTCTTAAAGCATAGTAAGCATGACTTAAAATGAATTCCTTTTGATCAAGGGTGTGCAGAAAACAAGTGTGGGGGAAAGTGAGCCTTGTGTATTGTGTGCCAAAGTCTTAAATGAGGCATGGGGTAGAAAAGAAAAAGAAAAGAAAAAAAAAAAAATTCGTAGGAAAAAGAAGAAAAAATGTGAAAAGTGTGAAAAAGAGTGAAAGAGCATGAAAATGAGCTCTAAGGTGTTGGTTGTTGAAGAAAGGGTCCAAAACATTGAATTTGACCCTAAGTGTTGCATGAATTTCCCCTTTGAGTTTAAAAGTTGATTTTTGCATTCAAAAGTGAATTCTAAGTGTCAATTTCATTGCTTTGCTTACTATTGTTTTAAGAACGTTTGTTACCCTTCACCTTTCTTTGTTAGCCAATACCCCAAGCCCCATTACAACCCTTAACTTCTATCTTGAGTGTTGTGTATTTCAATTTGTGGAGTTTGGGATTGGTATGAGCATATGGTGTCACTGGTTCTCGCGTCTAAGTAGTAGCATTCCTTTCATGAGATCATATACATGCTTATTAAATTCAGAAAAAGCTTTCCTTGTTATAACATATGTGAGCATTCGTTTTTATATTTACATCAATCTTCTCACATATAACTAGTATAGGGTGTGTAGTCAGAAAATCTGTGTGAAAATTGAGTGCATATCTAGTGAGGAATTGAGCAAATTCTCTAAGGCATGTTACTAAGTTCAAAATCATGTTTTAATTGGTTAAATGTGAACTAGTATGTGGTGACTCTAATTAAGTATGTGCTTAAGTGTAAAGATGGCTAAAATCTGTGGGAATGATGATTTTAAATATGTCATGTGCATTGGAAATCCCTGAGGCAAACGTTGGAAGGTTTAGGTTATTTTTGTTTGTTTTGTTTCGTTTTGTTTTTCTTTTGTTTCTTTGTTTTGCTCGAGGACTAGCAAAAGCTAAGTGTGGGGGAATTTGATAGGAGCATATTTATGCGCCTTAGTTAGCTAGTTCTTATGCATTTTCGTTATGTTTTCGTCGTTAAAGTAGTCTTTTGAGCTACTTTCATGTGTTTTCAGGCTTAAAGGGCATATGACATAAAAGGATGCAAATTGGAGCCTTTTGGAGCAAAATGGAGCTTAGATTGGAAAGTACATGCTTGGAGCACAAGGAATGGACGAGTTTGAAGGGCAAAGGAGCTTAAGAAATGAAGAAATGAATGTGAAGAACAAAGAATTCAGAATTAGAAACCAAAGTTTCTAAAGTTGGAAGTTTCTATTCTTGGAGGTTTCCATTTTCGAGAGTTTCTATTCTTGGTTTTGGGCTTTCTAGAAGCCCTATCTACAAACCCTAACCCTAGCCCACTAATTTGCCGCACCTAGGCCTTTAAAATTTCTGATTTCCTTGCCTTGCAAGGCATTCTAGAAGCCTAAACCCTAGCCCACTAAACCAGCCGAACCCTAGGCCTTTTCCCTTGCAAATTCTGATTGTTTTAACCTATTTTCTGGTGGATTTGGGTTTCTAGAAACCCTAATCTGATTGCTAGGGTTTTTAAGTGCCTATATATACTCTCTTAAACCTCTTGGCCGAATCTATCACCCCCCATATCATCCATTCACTCCAGAAAATCATTCTAAACCCTTGCCGCAACCACCAGTCCCATTCTCCCTAGTTCTAAGTCCTAGCCGTGCCTCCCTAATCCTTTTAACCCTTCTACCCTCTTCCATAGCCATCCATCCACCATAGCCGTGCCTTCCCACCACCATCACCACCTTGCGCAGCCACCAAAGGAGGAGAAAGGAGGAGTGCCGTGCAGTCCAAAGGAGGAAGACACCTTGCACATGCAATCTGCCATTAGTGGAGTGTTTGGAGTTCTTTCTTTCTTTGTTTCTGTTTTCATGTTTAATTTAAATTGTTGTTCAATTATGTTAGACATGTGGAACTAATTCCTTTATAGTTAGAGGTGAATTTGAAGCCATGGACATATGTTTTATATGATTTGATTTCTTCCAATTATGATTTCAGAAATTGTGAATGTGATTTACTTATCTATTTGATTGATAACTTGTTTATGTATGTGGGTTGAGGGTCGACACTTAATTTGCATGCCTAAACTTGATGCTAGGATATAAGGGAATTTCACCTAATCGTTATTAACTTGTATTCATAAGTAGTGAAAGTCGCTAGTCACGATTGTGTTAAGTGAATCCTAGGCAAGAGTAACATGCGTATCCCATAGTTATGAATGCCTCGTCAATGCTTATGATTTCCATTGAACTTAATGATCTTTGATATGTGTCTCTATCATGCGTATTCCATAGTTAGGGTCCTTGATAAGAATAATTTGGTTGTAATGCGTATTCCATTCAATTCAATGAATCTAAGGAAATCTGAGAATTAATTGGTGCAATCTAGTTAATTTGGGGCATTGTCATTCATGGTTTGTTGAAAGAGTAATTGGAGATTGAGTTGTATGCATATGTTCATGTGTGGATAAGGAATCCTCTAACTAGCTTCTCACCATTCTATTTAATCACAATCTGTTTTGCTTTACATTTGTTTTTAAAGTTTGAGTTTTAAAGTTTTAATTTCGTCAAAATCATTCCCCCATTTATTTTAAAGTGTTAGATTAGTTAGAAATCCATTTAGTTGTGTTTTTAAGTGTTTTGAGTCAAGTCATAGTCCAAATTCGTCCAAACTAGTGTTAGGTACTCAAAACTGCCCAGAAAGTGGTTTTAAGGCAGTTTTGAGCCTTTTAGTTGCTGTTTTGAGTTTTTAGTTTGTTTAGGTGTTTTAAACCCTAGTTTTGCATTAATTGAGTCTAGTTTAGTGTTCTACATTATATTTTTATGTTCTTGAGTCAGTTTTACATTGATTAGCATCCCTAGTTAATCCCCGGTTAGAACGATCCCTATTTGCTCATATACTACAATTGTCATCCATAGGGTTTAATTTGTGTGTCAAGTTATTCTCCTCTTCTTCGAGCATCAGCTGTTCATCCATGTTTTGGCTTGGTTTGGATGTCTTGGGTTCACCTCCAACCTCCATAGCACTTTCCAAAGTGATAGCATCATGGATTTCAAAATCTTCCTTCAAATTTTCAATAGTTGAGTTGGAGAGTTCACTTTGCTCTTGAATTTGTGCCGTGAACTCCATAATCTCTCCAAGTTGATTTTTTCAATTCGCTCATCTCCTTAGCTTGATTGAGCATTGTTTCATTTTGATTTTGCTGCCCCTGCACCAAAAAGCTTAGTAATTGAAAATTTTGATCACTATCCGTGGGCATACTTGAATTTGATTGGAATTGTTATAGGGGAAGCTGTGGTGGCTGCATAGGTGTTAAATAAAACTCCTCAGATTGCTGCCAATATCCATCTTGTTGAGCCTCCTTGGCTTGATTTTGTGAGCCCTGCACCAAAGAATTTATTTCATCAAAAATTCGATCATAATCTATTAACATACCTGAGTTTGATTGAGCATATTATATATGAGGTTGTGATGGCTGCATAGGTCTTGAATAGAACTCCTATTCTTACTGCCAATATCCACCTTGTTGGAATTGATGAGGTTCTATGTAATCTGAATAATCTTTCCAATCCGAATTGTAAGCATTGGAAAACATGTTGTCCCATGATTGGCTATGGCCTTGATAACCCCAAGCATCTTCATTCACAGCGAATTGAGAACATTGATGAGTTGGATATCCTTACCCATAGAACATTCCACATGTAGGGACATTCGGCATATTGTGACAATTAAGAAGTAAGTTTCGCCAATTGAGCTTGAATGGTAGCAAAATCCATGTCTTACTTCTCTAGTACCTGAAATCAACAAAACTAAATCAAATATCAAAAGTAAAAATAAAAGACACAAGCAGAAACAAAGTCAGTAACTAAAACAAACGAAACGAAAAAGAAATAACGAGGGATTTGCAAAGTTGCTAATCCCCATCAACGGCGCCAAAAACTTGGTGTGAAAATTAACTTAACACACAAATTTAACCCTCTTTTGACAACTGTAGTATGAGTATAAGTAGGGATCGTTCTGGATCGAGGATTAGGAGGGCTTGCTAATAGCCTCTACACTGAATCAAAAACATAAAACTAAACTTAAAAATACTTAACAAGACTCACAAGACTCAAAGCAAACTTAAAATACTCAAAACAACTTAAAACAACTAAATAAACTTAAACTAGACACTAGGAATGACTTTGGACGAAAATTGACTTTTACTTGAATCAAAACATTTAAAAACACAAATTAAAACAGATTCTAAGTAATTAGACACACTAAAGTAAAGGGGGATGGAGTTTTGGACGAAGTTGAAACAAACAAACAAGTATGAAAAACTAGACAGATTGTAAAACGAATTTGAGAAATAAGATGACGGATGGGATAGCTAGAGGCTTTTTCTCCACACATGATATGTATGCAAACAACTCGATTTCCAGTTACTACTTCATTGAATTATGAATGACAATGCTCCAAATTAACCGTGACATCACTAGTTAACTCTCAGATTTTCCTTGTTTTATTGGATTGGATGACATCATTCGACAACCCAAAACATTCTTCAAAAGTTCCATACATGACATCATAATAGAGATACAATCAAAGATCATTACGTTTAATGAAAATCATAAGTATTGACAAAGCACTTGCAACTATGACATCATGTCACTCATTCTAGGAATTGAACTTAACGTGATCGTTTATAAGCGACTTTCACTACATGTGAATATAAGTTTGTAACGATTATGTGAAACTTCCTTATATTCTAGCAACGGATTTATGCATGCCAATTAAGTGTCGACCCTTAATTAACAAATACAAATAAGTTATCAATCAAATAGTTAAGCCAATTGCATTCACGATTCAAGAGTTCATAACTGGAATTTATCAAATCATATTACACACATAATCATGGCTTTGAAATCACCCCTAGCTAAGAGGGGTTTAGCCACTCATATTCATAACAAAACGAAAGAAAATGAATTTAAACATTGGAAACAAAAGAAAGAAAATACATAAATGCTCCAACGATCCAAGTTGGACAGCAAGCACGTCCAAGCATTTTCCTTCCCTTCCTTTGCTACGGCACAAGGTGTTGGTGAGTGTTTGAAGGTTTGTTTGTATGGAGGAATGGATGTAAAGATGAATGGATGTGTTTGGATGAAGGTTGTATTGAAATAGGGATGAATGATCAAGCAAAAACTAAACTATATGGCTGCCACACACACTTCCTTTTATAGAGTAAGTGCACGACAATGGAGGGAAATTGGTGGTGTGTGCAATGATTCAAGGGTGAAAATGAAGTAATGATGCAAAGCATGGGGGGTAAAATGGAGTGGTGTTGTAGCAATGAGTGCATTGAGTGGTGTTTGAAATGATTCAAAGGTGAAAGTGAAGTGATGATGCAAAGCATGGAGGGTAAAATGGAGTGGTGTTACAGCTAGGGAACATGAATGATTGTGCACATGGTAGAGAAAGGAAAGGGAGGTGGAATGGTGCATAAATGAGTCAAAGGTGCAGCAAGACTCATGATGCATGGCATGGGATTCCAAATGTGGTGGATGGTGCATCAATGAGTGCATGTAGTGGAGGTAAAAGTTGTATGAAATCTAATGGGTGAAGGGGACAAGAAATGTGCAGCAATTGAGTGCAATGATTCAATGTTTTGATGCATGAAATCAGAAATAATGAAGGAGACAAGGGTGGTGCACGGCATGGGTGGATAATGAGTGTAATGGTGCATGAAATGAGTGCTGGAAATCTGGTGCATGAAGGGGACAAGGGTGATTATGCATGGCATGGGTGGAAATGTGAGTAAGTGGTGAATCAATGAGTGCAAGGAGGTGAAAGGATATTGTGCACATGGTAAACAAAGGAAAGGAAGTGGAATGATGCAACAAATGAGTCAATGGAGGGAACATGGATGATGATGCACGGCATAGGAATCCAAAGGGAGTGCAATGGTGGTGCACGACAATGATGGAAAGGTGAATGGTGGAGTGACACCCCTTTGTGGCTGAGCTCTTTATCCTTTTTACATTAATTCTTCTTTCTCTTTAACACATTCCTAGCCTCTTTAGTCTTCAATTTCGTCCATCCACCTTGCTCCATGCATGTGATATCCATTCCAAGTCCAAAACTGCTCCAAAATGCACCAAAATGCATCTTATTGCTTTATAAGGCCCATGGACCTACAAACACACGAAAATAGCTTAAAATACATAATTAACTAAGAAAAAACAACATAAATGCATGAGAACAAGCTAACTCAGTCGCATAAATATGCTCCTATCACATTCTCTCTCATATATTTCATTTTTCTTTTGGAAAAATAATATGGTGATGAACTTGGAAAATTTTGATTTTGTCGCACTTGACATCACTTGAAAGAACTACCTTACATGAGTCGTAGATCTTAAGATCGGGCGAAAGCCATGATCTTTCGTCGCTACATCCATTAAGGATTAAAGGGCGAATACCTGATGGTTGAAAACCCAATACTTAACAATTGAAGACCCATTGGCTCTTTGGAATACCTTGAGAGATGGATATAATGACCAGAATAACGGTGATTCTCCCGAGAGCTCATTATGATTGGACACCTGCGAAATTAAGATTTTAAGTCAGTTGCTAAGTATAATTCTCCAATGTTTAGAATCAACTCTCAAATGAAACTTTGTGGGGAGAATGTCATTGAAGCCGACATTCTGGAAAAAACATTCAGCAGCAATATATAGATAACACGATTTTATAAAGTACAATTAACTAATAACAGTACTTCTTGTGGTCAAACAGAACAATGAGGTTTTGATGAAAAATCATCGATTTCGACCAAGTAGATCAACACCATACTCAAAAAGTGAATGTTGCTTCCCTTGAAGCAAACACTACCTCATTTCGTGGCAGTAACTACAAACGAGGACTTGACCATAAACGAGGCCAATGGAATGAAATTGGTAAAATCCAGGATTTTCATAGTTATAACCAGGGTCTAATGTAACATCCCACATCGCCCAGGGAAGTGGATCCTCTAAACCTTATATATATATTCTCATCTCTACCTAGCACGAGGCCTTTTGGGAGCTCACTAGCTTTGGGTTTCGTAGGAACTCCGAAGTTAAGCGAGAAAGGGGCCAGAGTATTCCCAGGATGGGTGACCCATTGGGAAGTTCTTGCGTGAGTTCCTAGAAACAAAACCGCGAGGGCTTGACCGGGGCCCAAAGTGGACAATATCGGGCTATGGTGGAGTTGAGCCCGGGATATGGTGGGGGCCTGAGTCGGGATGTGACAATTTGGTATCAGAGCTAATCCCTGGTTGGATGTGTACCAACGAGGACGTCGGGCCCCTAAGGGAGGTGGATTGTAACATCCCACATCGCCCAGGGGAGTGGATCCTCTAAGCCTTATATGTATATTCCCATCTCTACCTAGCACGAGGCTTTTTGGGAGCTCACTGGCTTCGGGTTCTGTAGGAACTCAGAAGTTAAGTGAGAAATGGGCCAGAGCATTCCTAGGATGGGTGACCCACTGGGAAGTTCTGCTCGCGTGAGTTCCTAGAAACAAAACCGTGAGGGTGTGGCTGAGGCCCAAAGTAGACAATATCGTGCTACGGTGGAGTTGAGTCTGGGATGTGGTGGAGGCCCGGGTCTGGATGTGACATCTAAAGAATGATCCAGTCTCAAGCTTTAAGAATGCAAATCACTATAAAGGAAAAACTCATATGAATAACGCTCCCAAAAATTGTTAAGGAGGCTGCCATAACAATTGCCCAATCTCGTGTTTGTTACTGCGCTGGACAAACGTTAATAGGATTAGCCCGGACTCACCCAGACTAATAGGGTCGCTAGAGGTTCTTAGCGAGTCCCCCAATGTTAGAATACCTAATATCTAAGTATGGGTCAGCATGGGTTATAGCAATTAAGGTTTTGATGTAAAGTAGCTAGGACTTAGACTATGCAAAGCATGGGTCTACGTATGGTATGCGATGTCTTCCGTGTGACTCACATCACCTCTTCTCTTTTATATATTTCATGCCTTTGTAATTTCTTAAACACAATTAATATACAAATCTTCCAAATTATCACATGGTATCAAAGTAGGCTTCCTAAAGAACATGTTCTCTGAAATCTTTTGAAATGAAAGAAGAAAATATTCTTGATGTTTTATCCGAGAATGCCCTTGTTCCTTCATCAGTCTCCTCAAGTGAAGCTAATGGAAATCCCAATCAACGTCTTTGCTTCATACTTCTAACTGAGTTTAATTACCTTACTTGGTTAAGAGCTGTTACTTTAGCTCTTGGAGGAAGATCTAAGCTTGATTTCATCAATGGAACTGTCGTAACTCTCGAGGTTGGTGATCCCAAGTATGAGGAGTGGTTGTGCAAGGATCAACTCGTCATGTCCTGGTTGCTTAACTCAATGGGCTTAAAGGTATCAGTAATCTTCAGCTTCTCATAATCAGCCTTTAATTTATGGAAGGTTGTCAATGAGATGTATAGAAATCAAAACAATACAGCCAGGATATTTCAATTGTAAAAAAAGTATTTCTGTTCTAAATTAAGATGGAAAGTCTTAAGAAGACTGAAGTCTATGTGGAATGAGTTGAATCTTTATCGTCCTCACACCACAGATCCAACAATTCTTCTTAAACGAGCTGAAGAAGACAAGATCTTTTAGCTCCTATGAAGACCTGCGAAGCCACATATTGATGAGTGTTGAATTGCCATCTCTCAATACTATATGCACTATTATCCGGCGAGAAGAAGTAAGAAGAAAAGTTATGAGTACTAAGGTTAGTAACCCTGAGTCCAGAGCCTTCGTTGCAAGTGACAAAAGGTTCGAAGGGAAAAACTTCAAAGTAAAGAAAGGAAAGATGCAATGCAACCATTGTGGGCAGAAGAATCATCTCATAGACACTTGTTAGGCTTTGTATCCATATCTTAAACCTAACTTTGCCAAGCAAACCAAGTCTAGTCGTAGTGCAAGTCAGGTATCTCGCTCATAGACTGCCTCAACTGTTGAGACCTTCACATCTAATCCCGTGGTTCTTTTGAGTGAGTTCACTTCCTTCATTCAGGAAAATGATGGAAACAATCCTCATAAGCGAAACAGTGAAGTCAGCATTGTTGATTTATTTGGGCCATTCATAAAATTTCTTCAGACAAAGGCATCATCTTCCGCTGATATGTCAGGTATTCTAAACTCATTTAGTACTGCACCTGCATCCAGAAATCTTGCAAATGTTTGGATAATAGACTCTGGAGCAACTGACCACATGACAAATATAAAAAGAGATATGCATGAGTTTAAAGATGCAGTTATTCCACAGTTTGTTTATGTTGCTAATAGAAATGGTGTATCAGTCTTGGGTGAAGGAAAAGTTAAGATATTTGATACAAATGTTGAATTAACTGCTCTATATGTGCCCTCTTTTCCATTCCAGCTTCTATCAGTTGGAAAGTTGACCAATTCTTTAAACTGTGATGTTATATTCTTGCCATTCAATGTGGTTTTCCAAGATCGTATCACGAAGAAGAAGATTGGTGAAGGCATTTATACAGATGGCCTCTATATGCTCTCCTTGCAACCGGTTGAAGCTAGAGGTCTTCAAGTTGGATTTTTGCAGAATCATCTATTATGGCATAGACAATTAGGGCATCTTTCTAATCTTGTGCAATCACATCTCTTCCGAACTTCAGGGAATGTGATGACTCAAGATTGTGAAGTTTGCCATTTTTCAAAACGGACGAGGTTGCCCTTTGATTCCTCATCAACCAAGTCATGTAAACCTTTTGAGATTGTGCACTCTGATGTTTGGGGGCCTGCACCCTTGGATTTCTGTGATGGTTTTAAATATTTTGTCACTTTTGTTGATGATTTCTCAAGATGTACTTGGTTGTATTTGTTGAAATAAAAAAATGAAGTTATTTATGTGGTCCAAGAATTTCATGGTCTTGTTACAAATCAATTCTCAACCCAACTTAAAGTTTTAAGGTCAGACAATGGTACTGAGTATATGTTCAATGCCTTTACTCAATATCTAACTTGCCATGGAATAATTCATCAAACAAGCTGTGTTGGTACTCCACAACAAAACGGAGTGGCAGAAAGGAAGAACCGTGATCTTCTAGAAAAAAAAACTCTATCACTTATGCTTCAAATGAGTGTACCCAAGAAATTTTGGTCCCATGGGATTCTTACTACTGCATATGTGATTAATAGACTTTTAAGTAAGGTTCTCAAGTTCAAGTCACCATTTGAAACACTTAAGGGCAGGAAAATCAACTTGTCTCATCTTCGAGTGTTTGGATGTGTTTGTTTTGTTCATATTCAAAGATTGCATCGAGATAAATTGGATCCTAGAGCTGCAAAGTGTGTGTTCTTAGGATACTCATATGTTCAAAAGGGATACAAGTGTTATGATACAAAATGCAGGAAACTCATTGTGTCTAGAGATGTGAGTTTTGATGAGAAAGTTCCTTTCTTTGCAAGTACCAGGGATGAAGATCTTCTGGGGGAGGATTTTCTTGGCCAAATTCCCATGCCAATTGTGGAAACCAACATGCAACCTCATCACCCTTCCGTTTTAGACCTACCAAGCAATAACGAAACTTCAATTGCTCCAAATGAGTGTGATCAACCATCTGACATACTCGTTGATAATGAATTAGTTGAAAGCACTGACCAGAATCACATTTCGTCCGAAGAGAATCTTGCTACTACTCCTGAAGTGAACATTCCAAGGAGTTGAAATCGAGGTAAGCCAGCCTGGTTTAAAGATTATGTAAGCTACACTTCAAGATATCCTATAGAAAAGTATCTTGAATACTCAAGGGTATCTCCTTCTCATGCTGCTTTCTTAAGCAAAATCTCAGCCTTATATGAACCAAGCTCATTACAATAAGTAATTCCCAATTGATCTGGCAAACAGCGATGGATGAGGAGTTTAAGGCTCTAAATGAAAGCAAAACTTGGAGCATCACTAAGCTATCTAAAGGGATGAAAGCTGTTGGGTGTAGATGGGTGTACAAGACCAAATTCAAGAGTGATGGTTCAATGGAGAGATACAAAGCTAGATTGGTGGCTAGAGGTTTTACTTAAACCTACGGTGTAGATTACAAGGAAACCTTTGCTCATGTGGCAAAGATGAACTCAGTGAGAGTGCTTCTCTCAGTTGCTGTCAACCATGATTGGCCTTTATTCCAAGTGGATGTTAAGAATACCTTCTTGCATGGAGAACTTAAAGAAGATGTGTACATGCATTATCTCCGGGACATCCACAAGAAGGAAAGGGCATGGTTTGCAAATTACATAAGGCCATATATGGTCTCAAGCAATCACCTCGAGCTTGGTATGCCAAGCTAAGTTCAGTGTTAGAGGGCATTGGGTTTAAAATGAGCAATTCAGGTTCCTCATTGTTTGTGAGAAACAGTTCAGCAAGTAAACTTGTCGTTCTCATCTATGTTGATGATCTCATTGTGACTAGTGACAATTTGACAAAAATTTAGAGGCTTAAGGGTTTTCTCCACAGAAAGTTTGCAATCAAGGATCTAGGAACTCTGAAGTACTTTCTAGGAATTGAAATTGCTTCATCTAGTAAAGGCTTGCTCTTGAATCAACGCAAGTACATACTAGATTTACTCTAAGAATAAAAAATGCTTGAAGCAAAACCAGTGGCAACTCCAATTGCTTGCAAAGAGAAACTAGGATTAGATGGAGATTTGTTGACAGATGTTGGTTTATACCAAAGATTGGTAGGGAAACTTATTTACCTTACCATTACTTGTCCTGATATATGCATGTTGTGAGCCTAGTTAGTCAGTTCATGCATTCTCCATGATCAATTCATTTACAAGCTGTTTGAAGGATCTTGCGTTACTTGAAGGGTACAATTGGGACTGGGATTGTGATGAAAAAGGTTGGAAATGCTCACATCGTTGGCTATATAGATGCAGATTGGGGTGGCTCCAAAATTGATCGAAGGTCTACTACTGGATATTGTACATTTGTTAGGGGAAATTTGGTGACATCGAAAAGCAAAAAACAAAATGTGGTAGCTCGATCAAGTGCAAAAGTTGAATACCATGCCATGGCCTTTACTACCTATGAGTTGATTTGGCTGCAAGGTTTGCTCCACAACTTAGGGTTCAAGACAACATAGCCTATGCCTCTTTTTTGTGATAATCAAGCTATTATTTACATTGCATCAAATCCTGTTTTCCATGAAAGAACCAAACACATTGAAATGGACTGTCATTTTTTTCGAGAAAAAACCCAATCCAATGTCATTCAACCTGTGTTTGTTCGAAGCAAAGATCAACTAGCAGATATCTTCACCAAAGGATTGTCTTGTGTTCAGTTTAACACTCTTTTGGTCCAACTTGGCTTGATGAATATCCTAGCCTTCGTTTGAGGGGGAGTGTTAGAATACCTAATATCTAAGTATGGGTCAGCATGGGTTATAGCAATTAGCGTCATGATGTAAAGTAGCTAGGACTTAGACTGTGCAAAGCATGGGTCTAAGTATGGTGTGCGATGTCTTCCGTGTGACTCACAGTACCTCTTCTCTTGTATATATTTCATGCCCTTGTAATTTCTTACACACAATCAATATACAAATCTTCCAAATTATCACACCCAAAAAATCATGGGACTAGCTAAGACCTTGGATTCGTCTATGCTATGTCCTCTCTCCTACTCCGACCCCTTTTTGCTCTATGTCCTATCTCTGGCGAGAAAACACCATCAAACCATCAACACTCTCTTCCTCTCTCCTTGTCTTGCTCAACTGCAACCACCAGACCACCACCAGACGACCATCACCAAAAGCTCGATGTCGATCTCTGCGTTCGTGCGCGACCCAGACACAAGTCAGGACCAAAAGCGTACCAAATGCCCAAGTACCAATTGGGGTTTTCTTCGATCGTGGGGAAGAAGCTGAGAAACTTGTGAGATTTAGTAGAAAGTTATGAAATTTGGTATTTGAATTTTGTGATATGTGAGAAACTTGTAGAATTTGGGCTTTATGTTTTGCGATTCATGAGAAGCGAGAGATAGGGTTTGACGGGAAAAAAGGTAGAGGGAGAAGGAAGAGAGGGGCTTCACGAGAGAGGGAGATAGTTCTAGAAAGACAAAAAAAATTACTTTTTATTATCCTGCTTGTTGTCCGATACTACACCAAATACATCACTAAATTAATCCAGCTTAGTCTATTCTAAGCCAATCCAACTTAGTCCTTGAAATTAGTCCAGTATGAGATGGTCCAGAACAACAAACATAGCCTTATGTGAATTTGGTTTGGGGTGGATAACCATTGTTTTCCATTATTGCCCCTTTCACATGCATTTGCTTAAAATGGAATCTAAATAACAATTTTGGGGAGGTACAATACAAGACAAGATAATTTCCAGGACAAAAAACAAGATCACGTATCTTCCCAAATTCAACACGTTAATGGGAGAAAAATTGCAAATTTCACAGTGAAGGTTGCTACAAAGAATTTCTCTCAATTAATGTCCAACTGATTATGCAACACTTAATAATAAGCAATCCAAAGAAACAGCAATTAAATCAAAACTCTGGTATGATATGAGCAGCTTAAGGGTGCAAGGTAAAAATATTATGCCCCCTGCTCCCTCCTCTATACTTGCAATCCCGAAACTCCGCCCCTTTCCACTCCCTTCTCCACCCAAAATAATACCAGACCATCGGAGTTTACAAATGCTGCCCAAAATCTCCACAAAACCTAATAGAGAAATCCATCCACTACACAATCTCCTCCACCAACCTATTTCCATCTTCTGAAATGTCTTTGTTAAGCAAACAAGGCGAGAAAACTGCAATCAGTAGTGGGTTTTTTCTTAGGCAGGTCAAAAAATCTTCCCTGCTGATTCTTCCATCATTATCAGAATCAAATAGATTGAACAGTCCACGGACCTGCAAGCACTCAATTAAGCATTACTCATCTTGCAAAAGGGGCAACCTGAAGATGTTTCATGGTAATATATCTTGAAAATCCTAGCCTAAAAGGGTATGGCCATCACCTCATCCTCATTCAAATCCGGGATTGCATGTCCGATGGACTCTCCAAACTGATTGAAAAGCAATTAAGAAACAAGGAATCACATGTCAATTCGTCATAAAAAGGTTATGTGGGGACTTGAAAAGGAAAAAAGAAGGGAAATCAGTGCAAGCAGCATACTTTTTGTTCTGAAACGTAGTCATTCTCCCCAGAAACACATTCAGAAAAGGCTAATTCACAGGCTCTGCGGAACAATGGCCGCTTAACGACATGCGCTGATCCAAATAAGAACTGAAAGCAACAGAATGATATGATTATGCTCAACTTGGTATCATGACATTTAGCATTTAGAAAAGAAAAACCAAAACCAAAGAAGATGCACAAACAATTGCATCTATAGCCAATTCCCATATATGCATGAGTAATAAGTTATTCCAGTTGTGAAACTAAATTATTTGGTATCTAACCAAATATGAAATATACAAAGCTATTACGGTAGTTCAATATATGCCTGTCAACATGCATTGAACTCTCTAAAGTAACTTTGTGGATTTCTAGAGAGAGGGCTTGGGGGTGTTCGATTACCTGCTTAAACGTTATTACTCCATTTCTCTCAACATCCATGAATGCAAATATCTGTGACACAAAATCTTTCAATGAGAATGACGGAGAATTGAAAGTTAAATCCACTCAAGAAAACATTTGACATGCTGTGATGCCCAATCACGTGTATACTTTGTACAGTCAGAAACAGACAGGAATCATGGTAGTTAAAATAAGGAAAAGACGACAAAATATAAAAAAAATATAAATATCAGAAAGGTTATCATGCATTCTCCCCATAATTAAAGCCTTTTGTACCCTGCCTATAATTTAGACCTTGTGCACCCTGCCAAAAAAACACATGTTCCCCTGTCCTTGTACATTTAGACACCATTCCAACACACTAACCACTAAGCTAGTTGTAATAGAGGATACTGAAGTAAGTCCACAGGAGGAGGACAAACACTTGGAGCAAACAATTGCAGGATATAGAAAAAAAAGTAACTTCACCCGAGGACCAAGAGAATGGTATCAAAAGCCATGCAACCATATTCCTATCCTAGAGGAGAAAAAAAAATTAGGTTACTTTGAAGCATCAATTCATGTTACGTCTACCAACTCTTACTATTCTAAATCCCATTACACACGATTCTCATTTGGATATCTCTTATATTATATGCCAAAGTTCATATCAGAAAAGCTAGAACATATCATATAACCTTTATAAACTCTAAAACTCAGCATTAAGTTCAAGAGGGTAGCAAACCAAGAGATAAGAGAAATTGTTTAGCACAAAACTATACGGCAACTGACCTCTTCGGAATAGCTACAATCCTTGAGTCTTAGCACCCTTAGGAAATCATGGTAGTGAACATGACCTCTGCAAACAGGACACAACAATAAGAATCCTACAAGTCTTGTGTTTGCGATAAGTTTTGCATAGATTCAAAGCTCTAGTATGTTAAGCATTTCAAATGCCGCGGCATTTAACTAAATTATTAGCTAGAAATCTAATTACTAAATGATGTTAGATGCATTGTTCAAGGTTCTAAGCATTGTTAAGTGAAGTATTGAAGTTGCAAACATAAGACAAGCTTCAGGAATGACATTGTACAATCATGAAAGGAAAAAAATATTGTCAAAACGCATACAAAATAGAAGCAGGATGAACACATACATATGTACCCTTTTGGTTTTCTTGGTTGGCAGAAGGACTGATATTTGCCCAATAGCATTTAATATATTGTCCTGAACAAGCAATCTTACCATAACTAATTGCATTTATCTAACAAGAATTTCCACCATACGTGTTAAGATCATATGGAGGGAGGGAAGATACTTACAAGAAACAAGGTGGAGATAAAAACTATATATGAACCCTATTCAGATGACAGATGCTAAATTTAAATAACCGTGTCATTTTCTTAATAATAAAAATAATAATAATAGTTGACGAACACCACTAGCCAAAAGGGTGATGTAGCGACAACTTCACTTTAACAATAGTTTCAAGAATACCTTGGGTCTGGATTCATAGAAAGAAACTTATCTAGAAAGTCCACAGCCTCTATGCTGCTTATATGGAGTAACTGAAAAATAAGACATAAACTCTATCAGGTCTCACATATATCGTTAAACAAAGCAAAGGGCACAATAATGAATAGAAAAAGGACATAAAACTTAGACACTCATGTACTGGCAGCAGATAGAAATAGCATATACCATGCAAAAAGTTAATGCATCAGCCTATTAAAGAGCTATAGCCACTCTGGTAGAATTTCAAACTACTATAACTTGTCAATGCCTTGAATCAATGAACTAAGTAGGATAATATTGGCAACTTTATCCTCACCCTGGTATACTTGTGAACTATTCTGTTTTCAAATACAGTCCCACAAGCAACACGGTCATGACCAAGGGAATTAAATAGTCATCTTATACCATTTCAACAGACTTGCCCTTATTTACTGAATGCTTTTATAGGGCATATTTGATCAGATCTATAAGTGCTAATGGCTGATTTTGCAAATCATCCACAATTTGACAAGTATTCAGAGGAAATAAATGAGGCGCAAGAAAATATTAGACGAATCTCCAAATGTAACTTTTTTCTCAGAAAAACACAAGTTATTTCAACCATATAAGCTGAATGTCGCTCCTGTGGACATATCCAAAATCAGTTCTATTTTATAGAACTATATATGTTAATCTACACACCAGGATGTACAGCTATAAATTCTCTTGAAGTTTATAATATTATATATGTATACAGAGAGAGAGAGAGAGAGAGAGAGCAATTATATGCAATCACTTACTGACTTTACACTTGCCATTTCAACCATATACACTGAAGGTTGCTCCTGTGAACATATAAAAACGTTTAGTGTACTATAAATAGGTTGTGAATAGCTCTTAAAACATTTAAACATAAATTAAGAAATAGAAGCTCTTGTAATTCTAAAAATTGTTGGGCTTTGGCTAGGATAAACGAATGTAGCGGGGTTAGAGTCAGTCTCAGGTTGATAGGTTGGTTTCAAACAAAAAAAAAGTTTAAATAAGTATTAACCAAGATGTTTACCAGTTTCAATTTTGACTGAGATGCTTTCATGAGAAGCATTAAATCTCCATATGAATGAGATGTCTGTACAACGTTGAGTGCAGTTGCAATAGCATGACTAGTCTGCATATATTCATACGTGCCAACTTCTATTAATAATCTACAAAACAATGGCAGAACAGAAAATGTGCAATACAAAACTAAACTCATGGCTCAAGAAAAACAGACAGCAGATTAATTTCACCAAGATTCTCACCCTCTCCGAAAAACGGGTAGCACTTTCTTTCTTGTTATCAAAGAGTGAAACAACAGAAAGGTACTCTACCTGTTCAATTCAGATCAAAATACCTAAATCAATGCCGATGCAGTACAAAATGTTATAACACCACACAGTGAACCACAATCAAATAGGAGAAAGAGATTACCTCCATGAAATTGTGAAACTGTGTGAACATTCTAAACATGAGCTTTGCCAAAGAAATGTGCCCCCTGAACAGTAGTTCACATGAAAACATTAATAGATACCACTGAAGACAGCACCAACAGAAAGTTTCAAATTAGAAAAGTGTCCTACCAGGATTGATCAAAGTGTACGTGGGGATATCGTACAACTACTGGTTGGATGGTGAAACCAGGGATGAATGCACCAAGTTCAAATGAAATGAGATATCTCCCATTGGTTGTGGTTCCCTCGGGAAATAAAAGAACTCGAGGAAATCTACCACATGAAGCTTTTCTCTGTATATTTCAGATCCTTGAAAGCACATTTCTGTATCAAATAGCTTATAAAGGTGATAAAAACACTTGACTTTTTATCTCCTACACTATTATAGGCTCATACAATTACATCCAACATGTAACTAATTAACCGAAGATAAATACCTAAAAGGTGAAGTACAAGTATTCCAGCTGGAGTTGGACTAAAAAAGCGTGCATGTACTACATTCTATGGAACACATGAGTAAGAAATACATTAACATAGTGATGCAGGCTAAAATCTCACAGAATACAGTATCCAAGTCAAGACATCTAAGAACTAGACCACTCCACAAGGAATACAATTATAGTTTTAAGGAAACAACAATTTACAGTTGAAAAAGAGATGTTTCAAGGGTATCCAAACTTAAAAAAAAAAAAAAAAATTAAAAAAGTAAAATAAAATAAAAACAACAACAACAACAACATAAAACAAAAAAACTTACTAATTATAAGAAGGAACACAGAAGCATCTATGTGCTTACTTCTATAATAAACGACAGGCAGTGACAATGGTTGCCAAATAACCAAGAACTAACAGAAACTTTTTACCTTGATTTCACTGACAGCATGCTTCCTTGATGATGCTGAAAACCTGTTAACATATATCACCTGAGAACATAAAACAATAAGGCAAATAATGAGAACAGAATATAAATTCTATCAACTAAAGAGAATGTAAAAAGTTTGCTAGCAAATGAAGTGCAGAATTACTGTGAAGTTACCTGCATTGCTCTGATGATCGTCCCAACAAAAGGTAGGGAATCATGGGATTCGGATGCCACAATTGTAGGGAATAATTCATAGAAAAAGAAGATAGGTTCAATAAAAGACACATGGTTAGAAACAACTATTGGAGCAATGTCTCGGGGAGCAGGTTTTCCTTTATGTCTTATCCAATGGTAGCTGCAACAAGAGGTGCAAAAGGGAAAAATCAAATTTTTTAAAACTACAAGGAAACAGAGATTACAACGAAAATCAACTATAACATGAAAGAGATAAACTATCAAACGATTACTTATTAGCGATTACCACTGGTTATCATTTCGCTCCAGTTTGTATATTTCAATTTTCCAAGAGAGTTTAATAGTTTACTCCAATACTATCCTTATCCTTCCTTTCAATTGAATCTAATAAACCATTCACTTCACTTTGATTGCAGCAATTAAATCTCCAAAAATCAAAGTTCACATTCCTTGCTCAAGTTTTCACTTTTCAGCATCCAAACAGACCAGAATCCTAGGCTTCCATCTGACCCTTTCCAATCAAACTAACTACTTCACTTCAATTAAAATAAAAATTCCAAATTCCACTTTCTAGTCCATTCCTCCATTTTCCCAGCAACCAAACACAGCTAAACCAACCCAGAACAGAATAACAAACAAAATAACAAAAACCCAACAAAATTTATGAGTAAACTTACCCAAAAGCGAAGAGAATGCATCGAGTACAGACCCTAGTGATCCACATAATCCTGCACCTCCACCTCGGCATAGGGCTCTTCTTATCCTTCCACCCCTGAAGAGCCAATTTCGTCGCCAAAAACCCAATCAGCAAAGACACCCCAAACAGCACCAGCCGAACAAGCGCGATGGGCAGGCAAATTCCGATCTTTAACCACTCGTAAATACCCGTAATCTCGAGGGTGTGGTTCCGAAAAGGGTCGGCGGTGATGGAAACGGGCACGGTCAACCCATCGGACCCGAGAAATGCAAATGGGTTGCGAAAGTGGTGGTGGTGGTCGGCGCTGGTGCTCTGATGGGTGTGGATGCCGTTGTGGTTGTGGTGGGATTCGGTATCGGTGTCGTCTTGGATGGTGAGGATCAAGTGGGGGTGATCGGACGGTGGAGGAGAGAGGAAGGGGGAGGTGAGATCTTGGTCTGCCATTAAAGTGGGTGTTTTTTCTTGGGGGAGCAGAGTGGCAGTAAGGCTAATGAAGCTACACGCTAGCTTCTGTAAGTAAGAGAGAGAGAAACAAATATTTACAATGGGTTCGTACAACGCTATTGAAGGCATGGAGCTCTCTCTCTACATGCGGTGGAATATTATTCGATAATGCTGGGAAATTTAAATTTTTTAAATTAAATTTACAAATTAAATATGTGTGATCAATAGTTACTTATTACTACGGTATAATGGTAAGTAAGTGAGAATTTTTTAAGTTCGATTCTTGCCAAAGGAAAATTTGAACCACATTATTGATAGCTTCATCCCCGTAAATAATATTGTTTGTTAAAAAAAAAAGTGTCACCAATAAATAAGCACATTAATAACACTTAAGTAATGAACAATCATCAACATCCTCATTATCTGGTTTACAAAGTTTTGTTTAAAAACTTGATATTCCTAGCATTATCCAATATTATTTATTTTGCCCCGTTTTCTTAATATTTTATTGGAGAACACAAATTTACTTACGCAATGTGATCAAGAAATTTACTTATCCACCCACTTGTGATCAATATAATTTTTATTGTATAAATTTTATAATCAGAATCATATATTCTTTGTCATCATCAAAGAGCACCTCTACAAGACTCAAATCCTGGCCTACATCCTTATGGAAAATGCTAGGAAGTTTTATACAGCATTCGTGTGGCAAGCGGTGGTACACCAATTTGGTATATGTTGGAACCAACTTTATGCCCGTGTATAGAGGAAAGCAAGAATAGTCATGTACAAGAATGAACAAGCAACCATGAAATTACTAAGGTACCGGGGTGATACCGGCCAAAGTTTATCTGACGGTTAAGTTAATATAAAAACCTTAAAACCCAAGCGGTAGGTAAGAGAGCAATTGAGGACAAAGTAGGTGTTACCCATGTTAAATCTTAGGGAGATGTATTTATACCAGTCGAGAGAGAGTCATTTAGGATAGTAATATCCGAAGTAAACCAGGAGATCCTAGAGAATATCTAGCAATATATATTCTTTCCTTGTAGGATTGTGGTTACTTGAGGCTTAAGTCAATTTCTAAATTGTAGGAATCTGCAATATTATAGGAAACGAGTTCATCAGAACAAGCCTCTGTACTTTGCAGAGTAAGCATGATCATTCTCGACAAGATCTACAAGCCTTACGTACTATTTCGGAGCCTAATAGGTGTGTTGCGACAGTCGGTCCATTTATACAGTCCAACATAATTGGAGCCGGTTAGTCCATGCCCAAATTTATGAGGTGCTTGTATTCTGATCCTCCTTATTTCGGCCTAAAAATTCATGATCCCACATATAAATATTCTCCTTAGCATTGTTCTATTTTTATATTTGGGTCCAAAAACGTAAGAGATTTATGCATTTTGGTTTTCTTCTCCAATGCAAGGACTCAAATCCTAAAAACCAAAACATTATTTTGAGTTTTAAGATTTGAGTCTTTACATTAGAGAAGAAAACATTGGACTCAACTCATATTTGAGTTTTAAGAATTTGGTTATGTGCATAGGAGATAATTTGACTCAAAACTCAAATCTCATTTTTCTTTGTTGAATAATATTGTTCATATTTGGCACGGGATCCACCTTCAACTCAAATCTCATATCAATCCCAAATTTATGTTTCAACTTCAAATTGGAGATGCCAGACAATCTATGCTCGGAATGCTACTTGTTAGCCATCAATATGCATCAAACAATAGACAAGTCATCTTGGGAAAGCTACTTGTTATCAAATTATTAATTTTTTTGACACGCATAGATGACTAAACATTTTCAAATTGAATGATGTTTGTGTTGGAAATGTGCCCTAAAACCAATCATATGATGATACTTTACGGACATTTCACATGTTAAACTAATCTAGTTTAATATCAAGGGCATAGATTATTGTTTGAGCCGTCTCATATAAATGTTATATGCTTAAACGATAAGTCCAAGGAATATGTGATTGGGAGAATGCGATCTAAAGAAGTTAGATTCATGAGACCATTCTTTCGTAGACACATCCTAAACGTTCCTGATCATAGGATTGCCAATTGGGCATTGACAATCCGTTAAGATCAGTATGTGCTGTGTCTTCTCTCAGGGAGAGTGCCTAGTCTCGAGTCATTGGTGTGTGTGACATCAAGACAAGTACGTAGGTGCTCAATAGAGAATGAGTTCACTGAACACGATCAACGAAGAGTTCTCATACTCATGTCACATGAGAACTCATGGTTGGGATAATGCAAAGTAGTCATTTGACCTGAGGCATCACAGTTGTCTTGTGGTTAGGTCATTGATCTTTGATTATGTCAAAGTCACCCCATCCCCGAGTGTCCACGGCATCGTCAGGGTTAAGCCACTTAGCCATGGAGGCAAGTGAATGCGCAACAAGGGATCTCTAACCTTCAAACCATTTGGGGGAGAATACTCTATGATATGATTAAGAATCTCTGACCAGAGTATGAATGAGATTTAGGAAGTCGTTCCAAATCACATTCAAGGTAATCATATAAGCACACGAATCACATTGGATAGTAGACATGAATAAACTATCAAACCAAACAATGTGGTCAAGAGTATTGTATTAGAGAAAGACCGTATTGCATTTGTAATCCTAAACTGAATAGGTTCTCCACCTCTTCTGATTAGCTTGGGTAACCATGATATACTGCTAGGTGTCACTCATGGTTTGTGGAAGCCCTAAACGTGTATAATCACTAAAGGGAGAATTGAAAGTAAGTTTCAATTCACAATCGATTTGAAATGGTTTTAATCGCCCACTGCCTCGCTAAAAGGAACCTAATGGATTGTACACCGTGTAAGGTGGAGATTGAAGAAACAATGGAGATGAGTAAGAATAATTAAATGGTTTAATTATTTATGGCAAGGATTAATTAATATGTTAATTAATCAAACGAATAAGTTCGTTATAGACCTCGGGATAGTTTTGGACCTTAAGGTCCAATGGGCTTCGAACGTCAAGCCCATTGAATTAAGTTGTATGACAACTTAATGAATAATGATTCACAAAGGCCCAATTAGCCCAATAATACCCTAAGGCCGGCCATTTAGAGATGGAGTGAGTTTTGGACTTATTTACAAGTTTGCCACTCCAATGAATTAAGGTATAAATATGACTTTATAGCCAAAATTCATTTAGGGTTTTCTTTTTGGGAAAGGATGAGAACATAAGCTCTCCTTTGTCTCTAAAGTGGCCGGCCTCCTTGGAGGGTTTAGCTAGCAATCCTACTACTCCAAGGTCACTCATTTCTTCTCCAATCTAACCTTGGTGAAGAGACTTAGATGTTCTCAATTTTGGGAACTTGGAGAACCATTTCATCCATCCAAATCCATAGATCTAAGATGCAAGGAATGAAGGCCCTCTCTTTGGGTGATTAGCCTTTGCTTATGCAAAGAGGAATCTACAAAGGTATAATTTCTCAACTAACAAATGTTGTTTTAAGTTGAGTCAAGGTTCACCAATCTACTAGGCTTTGAATTTCATGGGTAATGTTTTGTTTTTGAGTGCATGCAAGCATGATTCCGCCTTTTAATTGTTAATTGCATGCTATAGATGTTATTTAAATGAACATGTTTTCACAAAATTTCCTTCAGTTTGTACCATACTTAACCAATCCCGAAACTACTGAGCACCGGTCAACGTTATACCGTCAAGGACCCAGAAAAGTTTCCCTCCAACCAAGAGGCCAATCACAATACGACACGTGTCGACATAAAAAACCAATCATATCGCGACACGTGTCAACATCAGAAGCCAATCACAACACGACACGTGTCAATGTCAGAATGAAACTAGAAACTCTCTTCTATAAATAGAGATCATTCTCTCACAATATTTCCGAATGTCATTTGTACTAAATCATTCACTTGTACTCACTAAAGGAGAGCTTGAACCTATGTACTTGTGTAAACCCTTCACAATTAATGAGAACTTCTCTACTCCGTGGACGTAGCCAATCTGGGTGAACCATGTACATCTTATGTTTGCTTCCTTATCTCTATCTATTTACATACTTATCCATACTAGTGACCGGAGCAATCTAGCGAAGTTCACAAACTTAACCCTTTCTATTGTACCAAAGTCCTCACTGATTTTGTGCATCAACATTTGGCGTCGTCTGTGGGAAACGACACTTATTCCCACTCTCTTCAGCTTTGCCAAGCTAGTTTCCACCATTCGTACTCTCTTTTGACCAGGCATCCCTCTCCAACATGGGGAGCGAAGGAAGCCACAACACACAAAATGACACCCCTCTTGCACCTAGTGTGAAACAATGAAAGAAGGACGGAAAGAGGGTTGCTCTTCAAGCAAAAGTCGATGAGCTAGAAGCTCAGAACAACAAGATAGCAATGAAGAATGAGGTCCTCCAGGAGCAATATGAGAAGCTCTTTGAGGCACTCCACGAAACTAGGCGCACTCAAACACACGAGCTCGTTGCCCCTGTGGACGTCAACCATCATCTGGGTGCCTCCCAACAGGGAGGGTCACCTCCCTTCGACATGGGTATCCTTGATGAGGAGCGAGCTACTCATCAAAACATTGATCAACATGAGACTTCTTGCAACCCAGATGCTTCGACCCGAAGTAGAAGAAGTGGAGGAAGACACCTCCTTGCAGAAGGGTTGGAAGGATCGAAAGCTGTTTATCATGACTGTCGAGACTTCTTAAAGCAACGTCGGGAGAATCCTTTCCACATATGCTCCAAGATCAATGACCCAAGGGTTTCTAAAAGACTCGGTCCCCTCCCACGACCCGGGCCAGCTGCCAATCTAGGGAAGGAACATGAAGGTACGGGGGACTCTGAGGTATTCCGACAGACTAGCCCTAGAAGTCAGTACAACGAGTCCAAGAAAAAACCACATGCCCATGCTCAAACTTTCCTACTTCCAAGAGGCGATGGAGACTTACGAAAGAAAATTCCAGTGGTACATAACTCTACTCATGACCCTCTTGTCCTACAGCTCCTTAAGGAAGTAAACAAGTTGAAGGCTGAACGTCAGGGCGAGATACCTGACTGGAACCAACCCAGGCCTGGCCCTCTCATAAGAAGGATCCTCGACACCCCCTTTAAGCGTAAACAAAACAAAAGCTTGGTTTACAACCCTATACTAGAAGGGATGACCCAATTGAACACCTTAACCTATTTGAGTCCACCATGGCATATCGGATGCACACCGACGAAGAGCGATGTCTTCTATTCCCCTCCACCCTATTTGACAGAGCTCTAAACTGGTATTACTGTCTTCCACCTGAGACAATAGACTTATTTGAGGAATTGAGGAAACTATTTGTCTCTTAACACATCTTCCAGACCAATCACTTGCATTATGCAGATGACTTGTACACTATTTACTAGAAGCCGGGCGAGTCACTACGAGAGTGTCGGTCGCTTCAGCCATAAGTATTCTCGCTGCGCTGAGGTAGATGACAAGACCGCCCTTAAGGCCTTCACGGCAGGCCTACATGATTGTTTCTTCAAATATATGATCAATGCCAACACTTGGAAAACTTACTCTGAGGTGATGGCATAGGCTTACAACCACGCTTCCGCCGAAGCAAGGACATACCAAAGGAACCCCTATATGGTTAACCCCTATCAATAAATGGGAAGTGGAAGTAAAGTTCTACCAAGTGAGGAGATATTGGCCATTCAGACACCCATTGCATCATCTCTTGCCTCATTTAGCTACTCGCTAAGTCACCAAACGTATCTGTCTCTAGGTAAGAGAAAGGATTTTTACTCTCAGTAAGCCCATTACAACAAAAGGGATAAAAGTTCGTATCAAGACAACCAGGGGTTAACGTACCGTCGACTATTATGACTATGGGGCTAAGCTTCACTCTTTCAAAGTGGAGGACTAGGTACTAAAGGAAATGCTATTAGAAGAAGGCATACACATTACAAATGTTTTTACTCTCAACCGCTTGCGATCTTTTGTCACACAAGCCATTCGGCAAATATTTAAAGAAGAGGGAATTCAGACAACTTCTTCTGAGTCTTTTGTGTTCCTAGTATTGGAACACTTGGTCTACGCTGACCTACCCCTATACTATAACTTAGAGCTTCAACATGCGTACTTTGACACAAAGTATGTGATACTAAGTGTTACAACCAACATGGTTCACATATTAAAAGCATGGATCCCTTCATGCATAGCAAAACATTCATAAGCATCACTCATATCAATCAACATAAACATTATACATTCCAACACATTCATACATAAACATCATACATTCCAACACATCCATACATAAACATCATACATTCCAACACATCCATACATAAGCCAACTGTGCTTCGAAAGGGTTCAACATACTTTGTGTCTTCGACACTTGCTACAATGTGCCTCGACACCTTGCCCTTATTCTCATAAACCAGGTGATGAAATGTAAAGAAGGAACTCATCTTCATGCCACCAACCAGGTGATGAAATGTACAATCCGTACTCTAATATCATTTGGCAACTTGCCATTCATGCCACCAACGAGGTGAAGAAGGAACTCATCTTCGTGCCACCAACTAGGTGATGAAATGTACAACCCGTAATCTCTTTCATGCCACCAATTAGGTGATGAAATGTAAAACTCATACTCTAATATTATTTGGCAACTTGCCACTCATGCCACCAACCAGGTGATGAAATGTACAACCCGTACTCTCCTTCATGCCACCAACCAGGTGATGAAATGTACAACCAGTACTCTAATATCATTTGGCAACTTGCCACTCATGCCACCATCCAGGTGAAGAAGGAACTCATCTTTATGCCACCAACCAGGTGATGAGATGTACAACCCGTACTCTCCTTCATGCCACCAACTAGGTGATAAAATGTACAACCCGTACTCTAATATCATTTGGCAACTTGCCATTCATGCCACCAACCAGGTGAAGAAGGAACTCATCCTTGTGCCACCAACCAAGTGATGAAATGTGATGAAAGGTAATGAAGGAACTCACCTTCGTACCACCAACCAAGTGATGAAAGCAACTCACCATTCATTCCACCTACCAGAAGACGAGTGGTACAACTTGTACATGTGAACTCCTAGCATTCACAAATAATCAAAAACCCTCAAGCTTGACAACTCAATTAGGGGAGCACTTATGCCCAACAAGAGTTATAGTCACCAACAAAGTCTTATTGCAAGCTAACAACAACTTCAGTGCATGGCATACGAAGATTAAGCTATTCAGCCCTTTTGCATCTGCTTCAAACATTTCCCCTCTGTAACAATGCAAACACTACAATTCTCAAAAGCTTCACACATTCTTGATCAAGACAGTATGGAACAAAACCAATTTATGGTGCCAACAAGAGCTTCATCAAAGGAGTTCAACCATAATTCTCAAAAGCTTCACACACTCTTAATCAAGACAGTGTGAAGCAAAACCAATTTATGGTGCCAACAAGAGCTTCATCAATAGAGGGCAACCACAATTCTCAAAAGCTTCACACACTCTTGATCAAGACAGTGTGAAGCAAAACCAATTTATGGTGCCAACAAGAGCTTCATCAAAGGAGTTCAACCACAATTCTCAAAATTTTCACACTCTTGATCAAGATAGTGTGAAGCAAAACCAATTTATGGTGCCAACAAGAGCTTCATCAATAGAGGGCAACCACAATTCTCAAAAGCTTCACACACTCTTGATCAAGATAGTGTGAAGCAAAACCAATTTCACACACTCTTGATCAAGACAGTGTAAAGCAAAACCGATTTATGGTGCCAACAAGAGCTTCATCAAAGGAGTTCAACCACAATTCTCAAAAGCTTCACACACTTTTGATCAAGACAGTGTGAAGCAAAACCAATTTATGGTGTCAACAAGAGCTTCATCAATAGAGGGCATTGATAAGCTCATATTTATACATATTTTACATAAAATTCACTTGTCTTTTCTTAGTTAGTTCCTTATATTTTTGAGCTATTTACTATGTTTTTGTGTTTTGTGTGATTTATCAAGCAAAGAAAAGAAAAGTAGCACAAGTGAGATATTAAGTAACAAATTCGTCAAAACTGCTTGTACAGATTAGCTGACTTTGGAAGCATGTTACGAACAGCTCAGAATGAATGAGAGAATTAGCCTTATATGCTTGGAAAGCTACGGATGTCTATTTTCTGGAGCAATTTACGGATTGCTAATATCCTTTTTCTAGAAGAAGTTATGGGCATTATAACACTGAAAGGTTCAGAAAAGGGCTAAGCAGATTTGGCTAATAAAATGAGAAAGTAAAGGCACTTGTTTTGTGTTTTGCTTTGTCATCAACACTCAGCAGCAAATGGGGTTATGATTGCACTCATTTGGCTTTGGAGCAAGTGGAAATGTACAGCTAGAAAGAGAAGGTACAACATATGCAAAAGAGAAACATGGACAGATACACACATGCAAACTGCACAGGTTGGAGGGCATACACACACTCTACATGGATAGTTTGGAAAAATAAAGGAGAGACAACATGGAAAGGCATGGCATGGGGAGCAGGAAACATAGAATGAAGGCACATGGGCGGCAGGAAATGTAGAATGAAGGCACATGGGCAGTAGGAAATCAGAAAATGAAGAATGAAGAAGTGGAAATAATGATAACATGACAGCAATGACACATGCAAAGAGGTCTTGAGCACCATCCTTCACACTTGTGCATCAGCAACCCTTCATCATTACTTAACATTTCTGCCACAAGAACATGGAACAAATACATGCAAAGGGAAAGAAAGACACACGACATGGGCAGAAAGTGTAGTGATTTATGGCTGAAATGATGAGTGCATGTGTGTGCAAATGTAGAAGGAAACATGGACAGCACACACCCATGCAAACTGTACATGCAAAGGAAATGGAGTGGTCCTCTCCCTAGCCTATAAATGCATCCACCATTCCCATTCCTAAGGAGAACAATCTCGATCCATAAAAAAAAAGCTTCATTCACAAACACAAGTCCCTTGCCGTGAGCTCCATTCCATTTCATCCATACATTCAAACACATCTCCATACACTTCCATTTTCCATGCCATGAGATCCATTCCATCCATACATCCATAAATCCCACATTTCACAAACACAAATACATTTTCCTTTCCTTGGCTGAGACATTCACCAATCCTAAATACATTCCTAACCTTTCCATATATCCATACACATCCTAGAAACTTGTGCCGCAATAAAGAGAAGAAGGAGGACCCTTGGACGTGCTTGCCATTCAAGTTGGATTGTTGGAGCGTTTTTAGGTGTTTTCATTCTTTTATTTTCAATATCTAAATTTGTTTATCTTTGCTTTGTGAGTATGAGGAACTAAACCCCTTTAGCTAGGGGGAATTCGAAACCATGTTCATGCTTGCAATATGATTTGATTACTTTCAGTTGTGAGTCATAAGTTGTGAATTCAATTTACTTATCCATTTGAATTAAAACTGATTTGTGTATGTTGGTTGAGAGTGCACGCTTAATTTTCATGCATAAATTTGATGCTAGGATATAAGGGAGTTTCACCTAATCGTTATGAACTTATATTCACAAGTAGTGAAGGTTGCTCGTCACAATCGTGTTAAGTAAATTCTTGGCATAAGTTTCATGCAATTCATAGTTACAAGTGTTTCGTCAATGCTTATGATTTTCATAGAACTTAATGATTCTTGCTTGTATCTCTATTATGCAATTCATGTATGGAACTTGTAGGGAATGCTTTGGGTTGTTGTATGTAATCATCTAATTCAATGAAATTAGGAAAATTTGAGGGTTAATTAGTGCAATTCACAGTTCATCTGGGGCGTTGAGAATTTGTAGTTTATTGAAAAGCAACTGGAAATCGTTTTGTTTACAAGTGTGTCATGTGTGGAGAAGAACCTCCTAGCTAGCCTTCCATCCATTCAATTTACTCAAATTCGTGCAGATTTCATTAGTTCTTTAATTTACTTGTTTTGTTTTCAAATTCATCAAAACCAAAACCCCCTTTACCTTGTTGAGTCATATTAGTTAGAAACTGATTTAGTTTGTGCTTTTAAGTATTTCAAACCAAGTTGAAACCAAAATTCGTCCAAAAGTGTGTTTAGAGTCCAAATCCGCCCAGTTTGTGTTTTTAGGCAGATTTGAGTGTTTTTAGCTTCTTTTGAGTTCTTTGAGTTTGTTTTGAATTCTTTGAGTCTAGTTTAGTGTTTTTAACTTTGTTTATATGTTTTTAAGTCAGTTTAGAGGTTATTAGCAAGCCCTCCTAATCCCCAGTCCAGAACGATCCTTACTTACATTCTTTACTACAATTGACAACAAGAGGGTTTAATTTATGTGTTAAGTTAATTTTCGCATCAGGCAACCACAATTCTCAAAAGCTTCACACACTCTTGATCAAGACAGTTTGAAGCAAAACCAATTTATGGTGCCAACAAGACCTTCATCAATGAAGGGCAACCACAATTCTCAAAAGCTTTACACACTCTTGATCAAGACAGTGTGAAGCAAAACCAATTTATGGTGCCAACAAGAGCTTCATCAAAGGAGTTCAACCATAATTCTCAAAAGCTTCACACACTCTTGATCAAGACAGTGTGAAGCAAAATCAATTTATGGTGCCAACAAGAGCAATGGAGGGTAACCATAATTCTCAAAAGCTTCACACACTCTTGATCAAGATAGTGTGAAGCAAAACCAATTTATGGTGCCAACAAAAGCTTCATCAATGGGGGGCAACTACAATTCTCAGACCTTCGAAGCAAATTCTATTTATATGGTTCATCCAAACCTTCGACTACTACAAGGTGTGGCTTGTATCACAATCTCTTGCTCAACAGTGTGGAAGCAAAATTTGTATATGTTGTCTCTCCCACATTTTCAAATTTCTAGTTTCCCAAAAAAAAAAAATATTGGGAAATTCAACAAAGCTTCATCAATGGAGGACAACTACAAATTCTCAAAAACTTCACACTATCTTGATCAAGATAGTGTGAAGCAAAATCAATTCATGGTACCCAACAAAGCTTCAACTCCAAAGCTTTACCTACAAAGTTTCAACTCCAAAGCTTCACCTACAAAGCTCAACACAAAAGCTTCACCAACAAAAGCTTCATCAATGGAGGACAATTACAAATTCTCAAAAGCTTCACACTATCTTGATCAAGATAGTGTGAAGCAAAATCAATTCATGGTACCCAACAAAAGCTTCAACTCCAAAGCTTCACCTACAAAGCTTCAACTCCAAAGCTTCACCTACAAAAGCTTCAACACAAAAGCTTCACCCATAAAAGCTTCACCAACAAAAGCTTCAACTCCAAAGCTTCACCAATAAAAGCTTCATCAATGGAGGACAACTACAAATTCTCAAAAGCTTTACACTATCTTGATCAAGATAGTGTGAAGCAAATCAATTCATGGTACCCAACAAAAGCTTCAACTCCAAAAGCTTCACCTACAAAGCTTCAACTCCAAAGCTTCACCTACAAAAGCTTCAACACAAAAGCTTCACCCACAAAAGCTTCAACTCCAAAGCTTCACCTACAAAAGCTTCAACACAAAAGCTTCACCCATAAAAGCTTCACCAACAAAAGCTTCAACTCCAAAGCTTCACCAACAAAAGCTTCATCAATGGAGGACAACTACAAATTCTCAAAAGCTTCACACTATCTTGATCAAGATAGTGTGAAGCAAATCAATTCATGGTACCCAACAAAAGCTTCAACTCCAAAGCTTCACCTACAAAGCTTCAACTCTAAAGCTTCACCTATAAAAGCTTCAACACAAAAGCTTCACCCACAAAAGCGTCAACACAAAAGCTTCAACTCCAAAGCTTCACCTACAAAAGCTTGACCCACAAAAGCTTGACCTACAAAAGCTTCACCCACAAAAACTTGACCCACAAAAGCTTGACCCACAAAAGCTTGACCCACAAAAGCTTGACCCACAAACGCTTCACCTACAAACGCTTCACCCACAAAAGCTTGACCCACAAAAGCTTGACCCACAAAAGCTTCACCTACAAAAGCTTCACCCACAAAGCTTGACCCACAAAAGCTTGACCCACAAAAGCTTGACCCACAAAAGCTTCACTTACAAAAGCTTCACCCATAAAAGCTTGACCCACAAAAGCTTCACCTACAAAAGCTTGACCCATAAAAGCTTCACCTACAAAAGTTTGACCCACAAAAGCTTAACCCACAAAAGCTTCACCTACAAAGCTTTAACACAAAAGCTTCACCTACAAAAGCTTCACACTATCTTGATCAAGGTAGTGTGAAGCAAAATCAATTCATGGTGCCCAACAAAGCTTCAGCTACAAAGCTTCAACACCAAAGCTTCACCTACAAAGCTTTAAAAAATATATATATATATTTTTTCTTTTTTTCGGAAATTCGAAAATTCAAAAATTCAGAAATTCGAAAATTCAAAAATTCGGAAATTCGGAAATTCGAAAAATCGAAAAAAAAAAAAATCCTAGGCATCCTCTTCTTTGGGCCTAACAACTTTCATAACAAATATATATGAAGAAGGAGTTTTGGGCTACCACTTAGAAAGGAAATGCCTCATTTGTTAACTTCCTCGACCAGAGACTTGGGGGACTCCTACCATATGCTACTGCACCTTGATACTCGGAAGTCTCACGACCACTCAGTGACTTGGATTTTTCAAGTCTCCAAACAAGAAGTTTTCCTCACTTGGGAAAGTAAGGGAGCACTACCTCAACCTACATGCTTCACTCACAAAGCTTCAATATACAAGCTTCAACAAAAAGAAAAATTCAAAGAACTTAGTGAAGAAGGCCTTGGTGTATTTAACACAATACGTTGAAATGAAGCAAAGCTTGTTTATTGATATCTCTGATAAGTTACAAATATGTACATATACATGAATCAAAATAAACAAACAAGAGTGAGCCTTCACAAAGGTTACTCATGAGAAGTCTCAGTAGTCGGCAGAGCCCCAGAAAGAGGAGGCACCAGAGGGTGATTATTCGGAGCCTCAGTACTAGGTAGAACCCCAGAAGGAGGAGGCACCAAAGGTTGATCATTTGGACCTTCATTACGCGGTACAGCCTCAGAAGACGAAGGCAATAAATGCCTTTGGAACAAACCCATAAACCTCTGATGATCAAGTAAAATCTGACCATCAGATTCCTGCAGTTGGTCGAGCTTCCTCTTCATGTTTATAGCATAGTTATGTGCGAGCCTGTGCAACTTTTTATTCTCGTGCTTGAGCCCTCTGATCTTCTGTTTAAGACTTATCACTTCAGCCGACAATGATTCAACTTGGCGGGTTCGAGCAAATAAGCGTTAGGCTATATTAGACATAGAACCTACACACTGAACACTGAGAGCCAGAGAATTCTTAACAGCCAACTCATCAGACCGTTTGGAAAGTAGTCTGTTATCTTTGGGAGTGAGAAGGTTGCTAGCCACCACCGCAACGGTCATATCATTCTTCATCACAGAGTCCCTAACAGTAAAAGAACCAGTAGGGGATAAGAAGGATGGGTGCCATATGTTGTCTTGAGAAGGCATGGCTGCCTTTTCACCAAAGTTCAAGTCAAAACGACGGTCGGATGGGCCAGACATTCTTAGAAATGATGAAGGAGAAATAAGGTGCAATAAATCTCTGAAGTAAGGGGAAAATTCCTACAAGCAATAACTCTCTTAATGAACTCTTTGCACACAATTGGTGCCCTTATAAAAGAAAGGGCAACAGGGCCGTTGGTTCAAAAATCGAAGAGGCACCACTCTCCGAATTTCGAAGAGGCACCACTATTCGGATTTCAAAGAGGCACCACTTTTCACACGCAACATCAGCTCCTCAGGTACCACAGATAACTTTGCCAAAGATCTTTGACAAATTTTAGACACATAAATTTTGAAGGTCCAGCTACCCTACTATTACCCACAAGGGTAAAGGAACAGCACCACTGCTTGATAACTAGAAAGTCTCAATGTGTGTCAACCTTCATGCTCTGTGGCAAGGCAGACTGGCAAAAATGCCCAACCTTTACTCACATTCGAGAAAACACTCCCAACAAGATTGCTTGCTAAAAAATTGAAGAGGAACCACTCTCCAAATCTCGAAAGCCAGACTCCCAACATGATTGCTTTCTCAAAAATCAAAGAGGCACCGTTATCTGAATCTCGAGAGCCAGATCCCCGATAGGATTGCTTGTTCAAAAACCGAAGAGGCATCGTTCTCCGAACTTTGAGAGCTAGATTTCCTTGGATAAAGCTTGTTTTGCAATCTTCACACGCAACATCAGCTTTCCAGATACCACAGATCACTTTTTCAAAACGCTTTGGCAAAGTTAAAACATCTGAAACTTGCAGCTCCCACTACATTGCTATGACTAAGAAGGGTACAGGAATAGCATTATTACTTGCTCAAAAATCGAAGAGGTACCGCCCTCCAAATCTCGAGAGCCAGATCCCTGACATGATTGCTTGTTCGAAAACCAAAAAGGCATCGTTCTTCAAACTTCGAGAGCCAGATTTCCTTGGATAAAGCTTGTCTGCAATCTTCACACGCAACATCAACTTTCTAGATACCACATACCACTTTTTCAAAGTGCTCTGACAAAGTTAAAACACGTGAAGCTTGCAACTCCCACTACATTGCTACGACCAAGAAGGGTAAAGGAATAGCATTACTACTTGTTGTTAGAGATACTCCTATATATGTCAACCTCCATCCTCCACGGACAGGCAGACCTGCAAAAATGCTTAACCCTTCCTCATATCTAAGAGGGCACTCCCAACGAAGCCTCTTGAAATACTCAGCTTTCTTCCCTCCCCCAATAATACCTATGCAAACCAGCCACACTAGAGCAAGAGTATCTCATATCATCAGGGTCAAAAGCAAGAGTATTCCATATCATACTTTTTCCCTGTCTTTTCCTTTGCCCTTGTTCTTACCTGCAAGACAAGGAGAAAGAGAGCAATCAGTCAACACTTGGAATTAAGCTTCCAGTCAGGAACTGACTGCCTGGAACCCCTTGCCTGATTACTTACCTGGCATTGCTCTCGAGTACTCATCTTCAACATCTTATGCTTCTAGAAAAGATACCACATTTGCCTGAGGAACAGATAGGGCAAGTGAGAAGGATACAAGGAAGCATGTGGAGATAAGCGCAACAGAACACATGCTGATTCATCTATTACTTCGTCAACAGCAAAATTATCCCATATCATCAAGGTTGAACGCACTCTTGATTTGATGGACTTGTTTTGACCCTCAAATTCGTGAGTCGGCCTTATACTCTGGAGGAAACCAGAAAACCATCCAGCCCAGTTTAAGAATAAGCCTGTGGAAAGTTACTTATTCAAAAGTAAAAGTATCTCATATCATCTCTTCTCCATTTGCTTCTCTTTATCCTTGTTGCTGTTTACGACACAAGGAAGAGGAGAACAATCAACCAGAAGTTGAAGTCGAACCTCCGATTGAGGTTGCTTGCTTGGAAGTCTGATTGCTTACCTTGTTTGTTACCTCTTTCGGCAAATCGCCTAGCTCGACGACTTGGGGGACTTCTACTATAGGGTTTTGTATCGCACTTGACCAAGCCCGAAACTACAAGTAAGCTTCAAGTGAAATTGATACATTACCTTGTGCATCTTCATCGGTTAAAGATACCACCCTTGGATGGAGGAAAAGTACTTTCAGAGAAGATGCCACATCTACATATGAGACACATAAGGCAAGTGAAAATGATACCACACTTTGGTACTTAGAAGTTTCGTGATTACTCAATGGCTTGGATCTTGCAAGTCCCCAACCGATGAGCTTCCCTCACTCAGGAACTTAGGGGAGCACTATTTGTACCATACTTGACCAACCCCGAAACTATTGAGCACCGGTTAACGTTATACCGTCAAGGACCCAGAAGTCACAGTGCGACACGTGTCGACATCAGAAGCCAATCATAGCGCGACACGTGTCAACATCAGAAGCCAATCACAACATGACATGTGTCAATGTCAGAATGAAACTAGAAACTCTCTTCTATAAATAGAGATCATTCTCTCACAATATTTCTGAATGTCATTTGTACTAAATCATTCACTTGTACTCATTAAAGGAGAGCTTGAACCTATGTACTTGTGTAAACCCTTCACAATTAATGAGAACTCCTCTACTCCGTGGACGTAGGCAATCTGGGTGAACCACGTACATCTTGTGTTTGCTTCCCTATCTCTATCTATTTACATACTTATTCATACTAGTGACCAGAGCAATCTAGCGAAGGTCACAAACTTAACACTTTCTGTTGTACCAAAGTCCTCACTGATTTTGTGCATCAAAAAGTGATATTTGGTAAAGATGATCTTTAAATAATAGTAAAGAGAATGAACAGTTCTGATTATGATGTTTGTTTGATAAAAATACATTGGTCATAAATGAGTGGACAAGTAAATTCCCCAAATGATAAACATATGTACATCTTTCTTTCCTTTTTTTTTTTTTTTTTTTCTATTTTGACAAAATAAATGAAGGTTAATTCTCAGTTACTACCTTGAAGTATCTTGGTTTTCAAACTTTCATACATTAAACGGAGGCCCAAGATGTTGGAAATGTGCCCTAAAGCCAATCATATGATGATACTTTACGAACATTTCACATGTTAAACTAATCTAGTTTAACTATAAAGGGCAAAAATTATTGTTTGAGCCGTCTCATATAAATGTTATATGCTTAAACGATAAAGTCCAAGGAATATGTGATTGGGAGAATGCGATCTAATGAAGTTAGATTCATGAGACCATTCTTTCGTAGACACATCCTAAACGTTCCTGATCATAGGATTGCCAATTGGGCATTGACAGTCCGTTAAGATCAGTACGTGCTGTGTCTTCTCTCAGGGAGAGTGACTAGTCTCGAGTCATTGGTGTGTGTGACATCAAGACAAGTACGTAGGTGCTCAATAGAGAATGAGTTCACTGAACACGATCAACGAAGAGTTCTCATATTCATGTCACATGAGAACTCATAGTTGGGATAATGCAAAGTAGTCCTTTGACTTGAGGCATCACAGTTGTCTTGTGGTTAAGTACTTGATCTTTGATTATGTCAAAGTCACCCCATCGGGGTGTCCACGGCATCATTGGGGTTAAGCTACTTAGCCATGGAGACAAGTGAATGCGCAACAAGGGATCTCTAACCTTCAAACCGTTTGAGGGAGAATACTCTATGATATGATTTAGAATCTCTGGCCAGAGTATGAATGAGATTTAGAAAAGTCGTTCTAAATCACATTCAAGGTAATCATATAAGCACACGAATCACATTGGATAGTAGACATGAATAAATAAACTATCAAACCGAATAATGTGGTCAAGAGTATTGTATTAGAGAAAGACCGTATTGCATTTGTAATCCCAAACTGAATAGGTTCTTCACCTCTTCTGATTAGCTTGGGTAACCATGATATGCTGCTAGGTGTCACTCATTGTTTGTGGAAGCCCTAAACGTGTGTAATCATTAAAGGGAGAATTGAAAGTAAGTTTCAATTCACAATCGATGTAAAATGGTTTTAATCGCCCACTGCCTCGCTAAAAGGAACCTTATGGATCGTACACCGTGTAAGGTGGAGATTGAAGAAACAATGGAGATGAGTAAGAATAATTAAATGGTTTAATTATTTATGGCAAGGATTAATTAATATGTTAATTAATCAAACGAATAAAGTTCGTTAAAGACCTCGGGATAGTTTTGGGCCTCAAGGCCCAATGGGCTTCGAACGTCAAGTCCATTGACTTAAGTTGTATGACAACTTAATTCACAAAGGCCCAATTAGGCCAATAATATCCCATGGCCGGCCATTTGGTTTTGGAGTAGGTTTTGGACATATTTACAAGTTTGCCACTCCAATGAACTAAGGTATAAATATGACTTTATAGCCAAAAATTCATTAAGGGTTTCTTTTGGAGAAAATTGGTGAGAACTTGTCTCTCCTTTTCTCTCTAAAGAGGCCGGCCCCTTGGAGGGTGTATCTAGCCATACTAACTACTCCAAGGTCACTCATTTTCTTCTCCAATCTCTCCTTGGTGTGGAGACTTAGAGGTTCTCAATTTTGGGAACTTGGAGAAACCTTTTCATCCATCCAAATCCATAGATTTTAGATGCAAGGAATGAAGGCTCTCTCTTTGGGTGATTAGCCTTTGCTTATGCAAAGAGGAATCTACAAAGGTATATATTTCTCAACTCACCTTGATTTGAGTTGAGTCTTGGTTCACCAATCTACTAGGCTTTGAATTTCATGGTTAATGTTTTGTTTTTAAGTGCATGCAAGCATGATTCCGCCTTTAATTGTTAATTGCATGCTTATAGATGTTGCTTAAATGAACATGTTTTCACAAAATATTCCTTCACAAGAGTGGTAGTTGTGAAAAGAACCATGTGATTTTTTATTGATTTTACTTGTTTTGGTAATTTATTTGCATTTTAGTATATTATTTTATTTACTAGTTTTAAACTTTAATCCACACATTCATAGCTAGAAGATGTAGAGTCCTCATATTATAAGAAAGAGGGCAAATCATTCCAGTTCATGAAATGTTGGGAGATTCTACGACCTTCCTAATGCGAATAATATAAGCACACAAATTAAACCCTCTTTTGATAATTGTAGCAAAGTATGTAAGTAGGGATCGTTCTAAACCGGGGATTAGGAGGGCTTGCTAAAACCTCTAAACTAACTCAAAAACAAAGTGAAAAATGTAAACAAAAGACCTTAAAACAAGAAAGTAAAAGGGGGATTTGGGTTTGGTGAAGTTGAAAGTAAAACAAATAAACTAAAACTTAAATAGATTTTTAGCTAGGCAGATTGTAAAATGAATTTGAGAAATAAGATGATGGATGGATTAGTTAGAGGTCCGATCTTCACACATGACACGCTTGTACATGAATCGATTTCCAATTGCTTTTCAATAAACTATGATGCTCAACACCCCAGATTGACCGTGATGCACAAATTAACCCTCAGATTTTCCTATACTTATTGAATTGGATGAATGCATGCGACAATCCAAATTATTCTCTAAAAGTCCCCTATATGAATGCATAATAGAGATACAATCAGAGATCATTACGTTCAATGAAAATCATAAGTGTTGACGAGGCAATTGTAACTATGAATGCATGATACGTTTGCCAAGAATTCAATTAACGCGATTGTGACAAGCAACCTTCACTACTCATGAATATAAACTTGTAACAATTAGGTGAAACTCATTTATATTCTAGCATCTAATTTATGTATGAAAACTAAGTATGCATCCTTAATAAACATACAAGAATCAGTTATGAAGAAAATAGATAATTGAATTGCAATCACAACTTATCAAATCACAATTGGAAGAAATCAATTCATATCACAAGCATGTTCATGGCTTCAAACTTCCCCCTAACTAAATAGGGGTTTAGTTCCTCATGTTCACAAAACAAAGATAAATAGAATTATACATTGAAAACAAAAGAAAGAAAACACCTAAACGTTCCAACGATCCATGTTGGATAGCAAGCACGTACAAGAACTTTCCTCTTCTTCTTTGCTGCAACACAAGGTTGGAGTGATGTTTTGAAGGGTTGGTTATGTGGAGGAATGGATGGGAAGGAGTTTAGATATGTAGGGAGAGGCAAGGCAAGGCTTGGAGAATGGTTAATTTCTGGATGCCTTCAACGAGGCTGCTGCCATGGGTATTTATAGGGAGAGGATGGACTTGTTTAATTCAATTTTCTGGTGGAAAACAAGTAGGTGACACACGGCATTGATGTGGAGAATAATGGTGGGTTAGGTCTTGAATCATCCACTCAATTTCTGTGCACAATCTACTCATTTTCTGTTGAGTTGGGGATGAATCATCCACTCAAATGTCATGGTGAGTTAGGCATTGCATCATCTCAAATGTCATGGTGAGTTAGGCATTGCATCATCACTCAAATTTCTGGTGGAAAGCAACAAGGATGCACGGCAAGGATGTGAATTTCTGTGATTTTAGGGATGAATCATCTACTCAATTTCCTAGTGGGTTAGGTATTGAACAATCACTCAAATTTCTGGTGGAAGTGAGTCAATACCCACGACATTGATGAATTTCTGGGGTAGGCATGGTTTTGAGTGAAATTTTGGTCAATCCTTCTAGAAACCTATCCCTTCTTGCAACTTGTATTTGTTTCACCAGATTTTTAGCATGTTCCTAGCCTCTTTTGACTTCAAATTCGTCCAAACTCCTTGCTCCATGCATATGCACTTCATTCCAAGCCCAATTTTGCTCCTAAAAGCTCCAAAATGCTCCTTTTTGCATACTTTGACAATAAAACCTGAAATTGCACGAAAATGACTTTAAACACTAAACTAACTAAGGAAAAACAACATAAATGCATGAGAACAAGCCAATTAAGTCGTATAAAAATGTTCCTATCAAATTCCTGTTGGAAATGTGCCCTAAAACCAATCATGTGATGATACTTTACGGACATTTCACATGTTAAACTAATCTAGTTTAATATAAAGGGCAAAGATTATTGTTTGAGCCGTCTCATATAAATGTTATATGCTTAAACGATAAAGTCCAAGGAATATGTGATTGGAAGAATGTAATCTAATGAAGTTAGATTCATGAGACCATTCTTTCGTAGACACATCCTAAATGTTCCTGATCATAGGATTGCCAATTGGGCATTGACAGTCCGTCAAGATCGGTACGTGCTATGTCTTCTCTCAGGGAGAGTGACTAGTCTCGAGTCATTGGTGTGTGTGACATCAAGACAAGTACGTAGGTGCTCAGTAGAGAATGAGTTCACTGAACGTGATCAACGAAGAGTTCTCATACTCATGTCACATGAGAACTCATGTTTGGGATAATGCAAATTAGTCCTTTGACCTGAGGCATCACAGTTGTCTTGTGGTTAAGTCCTTGATCTTTGATTATGTCAAAGTCACCCCATCGGGGTGTCCACGGCATCGTTGGGGTGAAGCCACTTAGTCATGGAGGCAAGTGAATGCGCAACAAGGAATCTCTAACCTTCAAACCGTTTGAGGGAGAATACTCTATGATATGATTTAGAATCTCTGGCCAGAGTATGAATGAGATTTAGAAAAGTCGTTCTAAATCACATTCAATGAAATCATATAAGCACACGAATCACATTGGATAGTAGACATGAATAAATAAACTATCAAACCAAACAATGTGGTCAAGAGTATTAGATTAGAGAAAGACCGTATTGCATTTGTAATCCCAAACTGAATAGGTTTTCTCTACCTCTTCTGATTAGCTTGGGTAACCATGATATGCTGCAAGGTGTCACTCATGGTTTGTGGAAGCCCTAAACGTGTGTAATCACTAAAGGGAGAATTGAAAGTAAGTTTCAATTCACAATCGATTTGAAATGGTTTTAATCGCCCACTGCCTCGCTAAAAGGAACCTAATGGATCGCACACCATAAGAGGTGGAGATTGGAGATTAAACGGAGATGAGTAAGAATGATTAAATGGTTTAATCATTTATTTATGGCAAGGATTAATTAATATGTTAATTAATCAAACGAATAAGTTCGTTAAAGACCTCGGGATAGGTTTTGGACTTAAGGCCCAATGGGCTTTGAACGTCAAGCCCATTGACTTAAGTTGTATGACAACTTAATGAATAATGATTCACTAAGACCCAAAAGCCCAAACAACACCCCATGGCCGGCCATTTAGAGGAAGGGTAGTGAACTTGCTTTAATTACAAGTTTGCCACTCAAATGAATAAAGGTATAAATATGACTTTATAGCCTTTTATTCATTAGGGTTTCTTTTAGAGAAAATTGGTGAGAACTTGTCTCTCCATTTTCTCTCTAGGAGGCCGGCCCCTTGGGGGGTGCATCTTGCAATCCCACTACTCCAAGGTCACTCATTTCTTCTCCAATCTCTCCTTGGTGAAGAGACGTAGAGGTTCCCTACTTTGGGAACTTGGAGAAACCTATTCTTCCATCCAAAAATATAGATTTAAGATGCAAGGGAAGAAGGCCCTCTCTTTGGGTGATTAGCCTTTGCTTATGCAAAGAGGAATCTACAAAGGTATAAATCTCAACTCACTTTGTTTTGAGTTGATTAATGGTTCACCAATCTACTAGGCTTTGAATTTCTTGGTTAATGTTTTGTTTTTAAGTGCATGCTAGCATGATTCCGCCTTTAATTGTTAATTGCATGCTATATGATGTTGCTTAAATGAACATGTTTTCACAAAATATTCCTTCAAGTGGTATCAGAGCCTAGGTCTAGTAGTTGGTGAATCCTTTTGGGTTTTGTAGTTCATAGTTTGTGATTTAAAAGTTGTAATATGTTACAAGCTTTATTCTTGTTTTTTGAATGTAAATTTTGCTAGAAAATTTGCCATCTCAAATGTTGTAGATGTAGTTCATATGAGCATGAATATTGGAGCTAAAATTTGGTGCCATGACTTTGGGGATTTTCGGCCAAATCCAAAGGGTGGATTTTTGGGTTCTTGTTTGACTTGTTAAATGTGTTTTCAAGTGACTTTTGGAACCCTTATGTACCCTAGTTTGGTTAGATGTTATTTCCCTAAAGTTTGAATGGTTTTGGAATGTTTTTGGGTGAAAAATGTTCATGGAAAATTTTGAGTTTTTTTCATGAGTGTTCTTCATTGTTCTTGACATTTTTGCCAAGAACAAAAAGGTTTGTGTTTTGATTCAAAGTTTTGATTTATTACATTAAGTTTATGTTTTATGTTTTTCAAATGTTTTAATGCATAAGATATTTATTTGAAGGGTGATGGAAATGGTGATGGGTGTGTAAGGATTAATTTCCTTTCACACACACCACTTGCACCACTTGTTGCTTTATGTCTAAAACTCACAAATCAACACACACATCACTCTATCCTCTTCCAAAACCGGCCACCCTTGCAAGTGGGGTACTTTTGGGGCTTTTATGCAATTACATAAAGTTTTGATACTTTTGTGTATTTGCACTTTGGCCCAAAAGTTTACGTTTTTACGTTTAGGTCCAAAAACGCTAAAGGACAAATTGTTTTGATCCTTTAATGAAGTTTTTGCATTGATTAAATTTTGGGTTCTATTGTAATTACATGAAGTAGTGGACTTTTGTGTCTTTACAAAGTGACCCCAAAAGTTTTGCAACATAGCCCAAAAGTTGAGGTTAATTGCTTTATGACCCAAATAAGTTGTGGTTATTGCATGATGGCCCAAATTAGGTTGAGAACAAAATTGTTTTGTCTCTTTAAATGAGAATTGGATTTTCATTTTGTTTAGCTCCATTTAAATCAATTTTATGGATACAAAAACCAAATGAAAATGTTGCATTCAATTTAATTAGTTAAAGTGTTAATTAATTAAAGGGTGATTATGAACCTAAGCCTAATATAATTGAGCTATGTGAAAGGCCGTTTCAAATTTGTTTGAACCATGGGAATGTGTAGATTAGATTTTGGTTGTAATTTGATTTGATCAAATGTTGTAAAAGGGCTTAAGCTCTTCTTTACTTTAAAGTAATTTGTTATATGCAAATGTTGTAATGAGCATAAGCTCACCTTTACTTTGAAGTACTTCTTTCTTGCTTTATTTGATATGCATGAAAATGAAGTAGTTGGGTCCAACGCCCCTAAGACAACACGCCTTAATGTGATTAAACGCGTAACTAAAATCAATCACCATCCCTAGACCGAGATTCAACACAAGGCTCGTGTTGAATCTAAACAAAGGTTCATAATCATCCTAAGGCCCTAAGGCAACTATATAGTCCATCAAATGAATGCAAAGGTTATGTTAGTAGTATCATATACTCTTGCTTTAAAAACCGTTTTATAAGCATAGTGGGAGTATTATATACAACTAAAAACAATCATATGGACCAATAGTTGTAATAGGACCAAAATTGTTTTAATAGAGATTAAAATGTATGTTTATATGTGATGAGACCTAAAACCCTCAACCAAACCATTATTAAGTTGATAAGCGTGAGAGTGCTTAGAACACTCTTTCGTAGGCCTTCCACCGTGGTGGGCTCCAATCGTTTATGACTTGTACACCGGCTTCACCCTATCATGGGGGAGTACAAAGTGCATGCTTATACTCAGGAGGAATCCATAAACATATGATGAGGTTAGTGTAGGCAACGAGGATAGTCAATATCATATCATTGTGAGGCTATTCTTGAACCCCTTCACGAACTAAGCATGGTGGGAATGACTTAACTAAGTGCAATGGAGCCAATATCATATCATTGTGAGGTGACATTCTCTAGAGGCCAAATAAGATGGGTACTTGCATTAGTTGCAAATGAGTAAGCGTACTCTCTCATTATTATTAATGCTAGCCAATATCATATCATTGTGAGGTGGGCTTGGTAATAGTGAGCCTCCCATAACCTACTAGGAGTTTCATCCAAAACTCTCGAATTCCAATGAGGGATATGGAATTTGCCAAAAATAGTGGGTGGTGCTATTTGATTTAAAGACCCGAATCAAATGGCTTAAAATTAATCAATTTATATTCGTTATGTATTTGTTTACCAATATATTTGCAAACGCTATCCAACACTTGACAAATAAAAACCGAATATTTAGTTTCCGGACTTGGTACTACAAAACCATAGATTGTCTATAATGGCTTGTAAATGTACCTAAGTAGTCTCATCCTCACAATCTTCCTATTGATAATGTATCATTAGAAGAACATGTTAGAAAAGGTCTATCATAAAGAGGACAACACTTTCAAATGTCATAATTCTTCAATTACAAATTATTGTATGAAGAAATAGGAGTTGCTTTGAACAACTCTTAGTCAATGCAAACACTTAGTGCTTGTTTCTTTGTTAAATGAACAAAGAACTTAAGAAGAAAGCACAAAGGCATGGACACTTAATGTGCCATGATTCTTCACTTACAAATTGTTATATGAAGAAATGAGAGTTGCTTTGAACAACTCTTGAAGATTTGTAATTATGTTTAGAACATAATGGTTGGTTGACAAAAATAGTCCATTAACATGGACTTAAGATGATTTTGAATCATTGAGTGTTGAAGTGATAAACCACTTAGCGAGACGGAAACTAGGCAAGGACTTCACCTTTGTTTCCCTACACTAATGGTTCACTAAGTTTATTGTAAACTATGTAGTGAACAATAACCACTTGCTCTCCAAAAATGTTTGATGTGTATAACACAATTGAAATAAGTTTCAAGAGAGATAGTGGGAGTTTAGGGACCTTGACTATGGTAGTCAAAGGAGAAGTCAAATGAAGAAAGCGAAATAACTCCAAGGGAACAAACTTTCTTTATGAAAGGATGGACATTGGAAGGGGTATTTGCAAGAAATGTCTTGCAAGTGTCAAGAACACACCTTTCGAAGGCGTTGTAAATTGTTCTTGAATAGTTCAAAACAGTTGGTTCTTCTACTTGAATGCTTGATTCCGTATTAGTAACTAAGTTTTACAATCGTTGTAAAAGTATGGCTAATAAGAAGTAGAAGATATATGAGAGAAGAGAAAGTACTTCACATTCGGAAAGTGAATAAAATATAGATTTCTGCGAAAGCAGATGGTACTTACTTCCTCATATGAATTACCAAAGAAATTGGAAAAACCAAAGATTGTCTTTACATTCCAATTTTAAGGAATTTAATTCCGTCACTATAGTAGAGATGGATGAATGTTTTGTTTGACAAAACATTGTTCTTTATTAATCAATGATTAGATTATTGTAATCTAATTAATTATCTCTATAGTAGAGATGATATGGTAGTGTTAACTGTTTAGAATATAATGATGCTTAAAAACCCAAAAGGTTGCAAAGTAGTGACTAATCCCAACTAAAGTTGTGATACCTCTAAAACATAAATTACGAGTTGGTCATAGATGGACGCTTTGGATCATTAGATCCGGATCCAATACCTTCTTGTTAAAATTGTATAGAGGCGAAATGTTCGAATCTTTATTCTTTTGGAAAGAAGAAAGAATCACAAAGTTGTTGAGGTTAATTCACTTAGATGTTAGTGGCACTTGTCCACAAACATAATACTACTCATGTTGGATAACATTCACCGAAGATCACTCTCGGTTGGACTATAGTTTATTTTTGAATAAACACAAGTCCGAATACTTTGCAAAATGTTTCAAAGAATTCAAGAAATGTAAGTTGATGAGTAAGACGTCTAAAGTATTTACATCCTCAGATTTGATCCAAGGAATGGTAACACTTTAGAATAGTTTTCTTGAAAGATATCAAGGAAAGAAGCATCATAAGATAATGGATTTCTCCATTAGGAGAAGAACGAACTTGAATAAGATTTAGTTCGTTGGATATTATCAATTACCCATATATATAGGATATATACTTCTAAAAACAATATGATTGTCAATTAGAAGATCTTCCAAATTTTTCATGACTCCATAAGATGTAGTTGGAAAGAAAGACAAATCTTAAGCATGTTAAGATTTGGGGTTGTGTGTTAATACACAATATTTGTTTGATAACAATCTTGTAGGATATCCTTAAATTAACTTTTGGATATCGCTTCTATAAACCAACTAACAAATGTTGTTTTGTTGGGTAGTTCATTGTAATCCTACAATGTGATTTGCCTAAGAGCAAATGAACGAAGGATAGAACTCAAAGAATGGTTCTTTGAGAGACAAGAAAGTAATCAACAAATATAACAACCTAGTTCCTATACCACAAGCTCCAAGGTAGTCGAGAAGGATTTATAAACCGTCTCAGTTGAATGGTTTGAACTTTATGACTATGTCATAGAGTTGCACCTCTTAATTCGAAAGAAATAAGAATGAAAATCCTTATGACTACATTGAGTGCATATACGATATATACTCATGGGAATGGTAAAGTACCATTTGACCCGAAATAAGCTAATTGGTAGCTTAAGGTGACTACAATCAAATAGAATGGTTGACTTTGAAGGAACCATTTTTGACGTAGTCTTAGTTTCAATTAATTCGAAGATTGCTAGCTACAACTAAATGGTGATTCAATGTTTGGACATAATATGGGTTTCCGAAACCATTATTAAGATAGTCTTGATAATATATGTCTAAAACTATGAATCACAAGACATATAAGTTGTAGAGATCCATCCATCATGGATCTTAGCAAGCTAGTGGGAGCTATAAGCGTCTTATGAGAGAAAGGTCAAATCGTTTGATTTCTCATAAAGATGTAAATGAATCTTTTGTTTACTAGTTTTACAAAAGATTAGTGGGAGTTAATCATATTCCTAAATTTGTATATATATATATATATAAATATATATGTGATATATATGAATATATGTATGATATATTAATTTTGGAAATGAAAAGAATATTTCTTCGTTAAAGTTATGACTTTAAACATTATATGAAGATAGAATGTATATGGGAGACATAGTCTATATACATGGGATGGAAATCTATATTGATAGATTTTAGGATATAATTTGATTATATAAATCCCTAATAATAGACAAAAGATGCTAGGAAGTTTCTTATATGATGATAAACTTTAATCAGAAGAACAACTCTAGTGAGACTAGGAGGTAGCTCTTCTCAAAGGGAACGTACCCTTTGACTCCCAAAGAAATAATGCGTAAATAGAATCCTTTATGCGTAAGCAGAAAGGTGATTTATGTATTTCATATTGTATGAAAAACATTGATATGGGTTGTACCTAGAAAGGTACAAGACGATATCAGTGTAAGCCCAGGATCAGAACCATGGCAACTGTCAAGTAAGTCCTTAAGTATTTAAGAAATACTAAAGGATAAATTCCTCAAAGATTGAGGAAGAATTAGAGTAACGTAATGGAAGCGTAAATGTATTAAATTATGAATCTAATACATCATTGGATGTTTCTTCATTATGAATGAAGAGATAAACGGATATCTCTTTATTATGACTAAAGAGATATTTGGATGGAAACATTAAAGTAATGACTTTAGTGTGTTCCATTATGAATGCAAAATATATTGCCATATAGAAGTTTACAACAATGTTGTTTGGATGGGAAAGTTCATTTATGAACTCTCTATTCGGTTCCAACCAGAAAGTGTATGACACTAATGGGGCGATAGCTCAAGCTAGGGAATCAAGGTCTCATCAAGGTCCGAACTCAAATGAGAGACTGAACCACATGATTGAGAATCATGTATAATGGTGACGTCATTATTCTCAAGGTTGCTTCTATGGATAACATATAGATATCCATTGTCTAGGTCTACTATTCAGCCATTTATGAAATGACTACAGAAGAGGTATCATCACTAATGACCAAGCTGATTGGCTCTAGTGCAAGTGGGAGATTGTTGGAAATGTGCCCTAAAACCAATCATGTGATGATACTTTACGGACATTTCACATGTTAAACTAATCTAGTTTAATATAAAGGGCAAAGATTATTGTTTGAGCCGTCTCATATAAATGTTATATGCTTAAACGATAAAGTCCAAGGAATATGTGATTGGAAGAATGTAATCTAATGAAGTTAGATTCATGAGACCATTCTTTCGTAGACACATCCTAAATGTTCCTGATCATAGGATTGCCAATTGGGCATTGACAGTCCGTCAAGATCGGTACGTGCTATGTCTTCTCTCAGGGAGAGTGACTAGTCTCGAGTCATTGGTGTGTGTGACATCAAGACAAGTACGTAGGTGCTCAGTAGAGAATGAGTTCACTGAACGTGATCAACGAAGAGTTCTCATACTCATGTCACATGAGAACTCATGTTTGGGATAATGCAAATTAGTCCTTTGACCTGAGGCATCACAATTGTCTTGTGGTTAAGTCCTTGATCTTTGATTATGTCAAAGTCACCCCATCGGGGTGTCCACGGCATCGTTGGGGTTAAGCCACTTAGTCATGGAGGCAAGTGAATGCGCAACAAGGGATCTCTAACCTTCAAACCGTTTGAGGGAGAATACTCTATGATATGATTTAGAATCTCTGGCCAGAGTATGAATGAGATTTAGAAAAGTCGTTCTAAATCACATTCAATGAAATCATATAAGCACACGAATCACATTGGATAGTAGACATGAATAAATAAACTATCAAACCAAACAATGTGGTCAAGAGTATTAGATTAGAGAAAGACCGTATTGCATTTGTAATCCCAAACTGAATAGGTTTTCTCTACCTCTTCTGATTAGCTTGGGTAACCATGATATGCTGCAAGGTGTCACTCATGGTTTGTGGAAGCCCTAAACGTGTGTAATCACTAAAGGGAGAATTGAAAGTAAGTTTCAATTCACAATCGATTTGAAATGGTTTTAATCGCCCACTGCCTCGCTAAAAGGAACCTAATGGATCGCACACCATAAGAGGTGGAGATTGGAGATTAAACGGAGATGAGTAAGAATGATTAAATGGTTTAATCATTTATTTATGGCAAGGATTAATTAATATGTTAATTAATCAAACGAATAAGTTCGTTAAAGACCTCGAGATAGGTTTTGGACTTAAGGCCCAATGGGCTTTGAACGTCAAGCCCATTGACTTAAGTTGTATGACAACTTAATGAATAATGATTCACTAAGACCCAAAAGCCCAAACAACACCCCATGGCCGGCCATTTAGAGGAAGGGTAGTGAACTTGCTTTAATTACAAGTTTGCCACTCAAATGAATAAAGGTATAAATATGACTTTATAGCCTTTTATTCATTAGGGTTTCTTTTAGAGAAAATTGGTGAGAACTTGTCTCTCCATTTTCTCTCTAGGAGGCCGGCCCCTTGGGGGGTGCATCTTGCAATCCCACTACTCCAAGGTCACTCATTTCTTCTCCAATCTCTCCTTGGTGAAGAGACTTAGAGGTTCCCTACTTTGGGAACTTGGAGAAACCTATTCTTCCATCCAAAAATATAGATTTAAGATGCAAGGAATGAAGGCCCTCTCTTTGGGTGATTAGCCTTTGCTTATGCAAAGAGGAATCTACAAAGGTATAAATCTCAACTCACTTTGTTTTGAGTTGATTAATGGTTCACCAATCTACTAGGCTTTGAATTTCTTGGTTAATGTTTTGTTTTTAAGTGCATGCTAGCATGATTCCGCCTTTAATTGTTAATTGCATGCTATATGATGTTGCTTAAATGAACATGTTTTCACAAAATATTCCTTCAATTCCCCCACACTTAGCTTTTGCTAGTCCTCGAGCAAAACAAAGAAATAAAACAAAACAAAACCAACAAACATAACCTAAACCTTCCAACGTTTGCCTCAGGGATTTCCAATGCACATGACATGTTAAAGATTATCATTCCCACAGATTTGAGTGAATTTAACACTTAAGCACATACTTAATCATAGTCACTACTTACTAGTTCACAATTAACCAATTAAAACAATGTTTTGAATGTAGTAACATGCCTTAGAGAATTCCCTCAATCCTTACAAGATATGCACTCTATTTTCACTCAGATTTTCTAACTGCACACCCTATACTAGTTATATGTGAGAGAATTGATGTAGATATAAAAACGAATGCTCACATATATGTATCACAAAGAACGCAATTTCCGGAGTTAACAAGCATGTTTAGATATGATCTCATGAATGGAACGCTACTACTTAGATACGAGAACCAGTGACACCATATGCTCATACCAAATTCAAACTCCACAAATTGAAACACATAACACTCAAGAAAGAAGTTAAGGGTTGCAACGGGGCTTGGGGTATTGGTTAACAAAGAAAGGATAGGGAAAACAAACGTTCTTCAAGCATTAGTACGCAAAGTAATGAAATTAAGACTTAGAATTCACTTAGATTACAGAAATTAACTTTAAAACACAAGGGGAAGACTTAGACAACTCCTTAGGGTCGAATTCATTGTTTTGGACCCTTACTTTAACAAACAATACTTTGGAACACTTTTTCACATCTTTTCAACTCTTTTTTTTCATACTTTTCATACTTTTTTCTTTATTTTTTTTTCTACCCGTGCCTATGGCACACAATTGACAAAATAAAAACTTCCCCCACACTTGGTTTCTGCCACAAAGGAATTCAATTTGAATCATGCTTACTATACTTTAAGAACGAGGGTATGGATAGTCCTAATCTAGGCTAGGTGAGGGTAATGTGGGTTAACAAAGAAAAGGCTAAACAAGGCTCAATGGGGTTAATACCTACAAAACATAATGACATAGGGATTCACGGCTTTTTGGCTAAGGTGGTGGTCACTACACAACTTTATCTTGAATATGTGTTATGCTAATCAATAACATGCTTTGAATGAAATGGGCATGAGTTCTAGCATTTGGAACTAAATGATGAAACGCCTTCTAAGTAGTAACCAAGCAAAGAATAATGAGATCATGCAACGACTTAGAAAACAATAATGCACAGATTATCAAGTCTCACAAGGTTGTAGCGTTTGTTTGAGTTCCTTCCTTCAAGCATGTTACAAAAACTAATTTTTCCTTTATGATTGCATGTGAATTCATAAATTATAACCACAACCAAGCATACACCAAAGAGTAAATCAAATGTTCATCCATGTTTATAACTCTCTTTAACAGTCATGTAATTAAAAACCAAATCCTCATCATTCTGTTGGAAGGTACCCTAAGACACAAAATAAACAAAAACGACTCAAAACACTCTTTTTAGGCTTTTCACAACAATTTTTCAAATTTTTATGATATTTTCGGATTTTTGTGTCAAAACACACTAAAACATTCCAAAATAGCTTAAAAACACTTAAAACAGCAAGGAACAACACTAGAAGTAATGGGTGATAAATTCCTACGAATTTCATACAAAGAATTTCTTCATGCAAAACAATGGTTACCCCCCCACACTTAAATCAAACACTGTCCTCAATGTTTCAAGCATAAATTCACACAAACAAACAACGAATAAACATGACAAGTATGGCAAAGTAAAAATTAAACAGAGTAGAGTTTAGGAACGCAAATCTGGTTATGGAGGTAGATGATCTTGTTGCCTTTCCACAGCTTTGATCTTGAACTGGATTGGAATTGTACGGCGAAGCTTTGCTCTTTGGCGATGTTGTTGAAGCTTCTTGAGTTCTTCAACTCAGACTCCTTCTGCTCTCGAGTTGATTGTGCAGGCTCAATTCCTTATTTGTTCTCCAAGCAGATGTGGTAGCTTCTTTAGTTCTTCAACTCAGACTCCTTGTGCTGTGTTGAATGAGCAAGCTGCATTCTTCTCTGCTTGTTTCTTCTGCACGTTGTCTCCACATGCTGCTGGTATCATTTTCGCTTGCCTTATCTGTTCTTCAGGTAGATGTGGCAGCTTCTTTGGAAGTACATCAGCAGTGGAAGACGAGTACTTGAGAGCAATTTCTCCATGTCCTGCAGGTTAGAACAAAGACAAGGAAAAGGACATGGAGAATGCATGATATGAGATACTCTTGCTCTCTACCTTCATGATATGAAATACTTTTGCTCTTGAAGATTTGTTTGCAGAGGTATCCCAGGGGATGAGGAACACTGAGTGACTCGAGAGGGTTTGTTGGAAAGCCATTTCAGAGAGGATGAAAGTTTAAGTGCGGCTGAAAGTTGGGTGAGGCTGCCTCACTTTGAAGTTCAACATTTATAGAATTTTCTTAATGGCTGGGAAGGCATTGTTCCATTACTCGTGTCGGCAAGTTTGGGATAATTTAACAGTAGTTTTCACGTGCATTCTGCTTCTCCAGAAATATTCAACAGATTGCGCGTGATTTAAGCAACGCAGATGTGCAGTTTGACAGATACTGACACGTCTCGATAAAGCAGAGGCCTCTTTAATATCCGGAATTTGCGCTTCGAGTTATGAGCTTCATTGAGGGCAGAGATTGCATGTGACCAGTGCTGACGAGGCTGAAAGAGACAGATGGTTGGAATCGGCGCTACGACAGACTGCCCGTGATTTTCGTAAAGCTGAGTTTGCGTGTGACGAGGCTGAGAAAGCTGACACTCTTTGATATCTGGAATCGGTGGTTTGTGAGCAAGCCCAACTTTTGAGAAAAGCTGGCGCCTCTTCGATCTTTGAGTTGGCCTATTCGATCTCTGAAATCCCATCGCGTGCTGTTTTTTATAGAGGTATGCAGGACGTTCAAAGCACACTTGAATTTCTGCCTGTAAAAACTCCCTTCTTGCACTTCTACGATCTTGACTTGTCCGACCTCTTCTTTCTTTAACACCTCTGAAAATGTCTGGCCCTTCCGACCGTCGATTTGACTTGAACCTTGGTGAAGAGGCAGCTCTGCCTTCTCTAGACAACATATGGCGCCCATCCTTCATATCCCCTACTGGTCCTCTTACCGTTGGGGATTTGGTGATGAAAAATGACATGACCGCTGCGGTGGTGGCCCAGAACCTTGTCACCCCTAGAGATAACAGACTGCTCTCTAGACGATCTGATGAGTTGGCTGTGAAGGAGTCTCTGGCTCTTAGCGTGCAGTGTGCGGGTTTTGTGTCCAATATGGCCCAACGCCTATTTGCTCGAACCCGTCAAGTTGAATCGTTGGCGACTGAAGTAATGAGTCTCAAAGAGGAGATTAGAGGGCTCAAGCACGAGAATAAACAGCTGCACAAGCTCGCACACAACTATGCCACAAACATGAAGAGGAAAATTGACCAGATGCAGGAATTTGATGGTCAGATCTTACTTGATCATCAGAGGTTTGTGGGTTTGTTCCAACAGCATCTGCCCTCGTCTTCTGGGGCGGCACCGCGTAGTGAAGCTCCAACTGATCAACCTTCGATACCTCCTCCTTCCGTGGCCCCACCTACTGTTGAGATTCCGCCGACTACTGCGACTTCTCCCAAGCAGCCTTTGTGAAGGCTCCCTCTTGTATTATGCTATGTTTCTTTATTTCCCAGTTTCCTGTTTATTTCCATGAAGTTGAATGTCAAAAATCCCTTGCATATTTGTTAATGTTTCAAAATAGAAAATCATAACCAAAAATAATTAAACAAGCAACAACTCAAAATGACAAACAAGGTAAAAAAAAAAAAAAAAAAAAACGTAGTAAATGGAAGGTTTTTAGAAACGCAAAACCGATTGTGAAGCGATTCATAGATCTTCCTTATTTGAATACATGGGTTGCCTCCCAAGAAGCACTTGCTTTAACGTCGTACAGCCGGACGAAGAACCCATTCACTCATCAATGGAGTCCACGGCATGCAAGGGAATGTCATCCACGGTATGCTCCTCAAAGTTCTCGTAGTACGGCTTCAAACGATGCCCGTTCACCTTGAATTCGTGTCCCGTTCTCAAGCTTTGGATTTGGACTGCACCATGAACAAAAACATTAGTAATAACAAAAGGTCTAATCCACTTGGAACGCAACTTACTGGGAAACAAACGTAAACGGGAATTGAACAATAGCACTTTCTGCCCAATTGCGAACGTTTTGCCTCTAATCATCTTATCATGGAACGCCTTGGTATTTTCCTTGTAAATGCTTGCGTTCTCGTATGCCTCGTGCCGTATCTCATCAAGCTCATTCAATTGGAACTTCCGGTGACTTCCCGCTTCATCGAGGTTCATGTTAAACTTCTTGACGGCCCAATGAGCTTTGTGCTCCAACTCAACGGGGAGATGGCACGGTTTGCCATAGACAAGCCGAAAGGGGGACATTCCAATGGGTGTCTTGTACGCCGTACGATACGCCCAAAGTGCATCATCTAACCGTAAACTCCAATCCTTCCTCGTTGGCCCAACGGTCTTCTCTAGGATTTGCTTGATCTCACGGTTGGAAACCTCGGCTTGGCCATTAGTTTGAGGATGATAAGGCGTAGAAACCTTATGATTGACATTGTATTTCCTCAATAACGCCTCAATGGTCCGGTTGCAAAAGTGTGACCCTCCATCACTAATGATCACTCGTGGCATGCCAAACCTTGCAAAAATGTTAGTTCTAATAAAATCTGCAACCACTTTAGAATCATTAGTTCGGGTGGCCTTTGCTTCCACCCACTTTGACACATAATCAACCGCAAGCAAAATATATATAAAACCATATGAAGAAGGAAAGGGACCCATAAAATCAATACCCCAAACATCGAAAATTTCAACATTTAGGATAGAAACCTGCGGCATTTGGTCCCTAGCACCAATGTTACCCATTCGTTGGCATTTATCACATGCTAAGCAAAAAGTTCTAGCATCCTTAAAAATACTAGGCCAATTAAATCCACATTGTAATACCTTAAGGGCAGTTCTTTGTGTGCCAAAGTGCCCACCACATGCATATGTGTGACAAAAACTTAAAATTGAACGAAATTCAGAATCATGCACACAACGACGAACAATTTGATCCGGGCAAAATTTCCACAAATATGGATCATCCCACACATAAAACCGTGCATCATGCCTAAGTTTATCACGTTGGTGCCTAGTGTAAGTGCTTGGAATTCGTTTTGTCACCAAAAAGTTCACCAAATCAGCATACCAAGGCTCACTAACCTTTATGGACAGCAATTGTTCATCGGGGAATGTCTCCAAAATCGGCAAAGCCTCCTCATTATGCACCATTCGGCTCAGGTGGTCAGCCACTACGTTCTCACTTCCCTTCTTGTCACGAATCTCTATGTCGAACTCTTGAAGTAGCAACATCCATCGAATTAGCCGTGGCTTGGCCTCCTTTTTGGTGAGCAAGTACTTCAATGCTGCATGGTCAGTGAAAACAATTACTTTAGTACCAATTAGATATGATCTAAACTTATCTAAAGCAAAAACAACGGCAAGAAGTTCTTTTTCTGTAGTGGAATAGTTCAATTGTGCATCATTCAACGTCCGTGAGGCATAGTAGATGACGTGTGGCTTTTTGTCCTTCCTTTGTCCCAAAACAGCCCCTAAAGCGTAGTCGGATGCATCGCACATAAGCTCGAAAGGTAGGCTCCAATCTGGTGGAACAATGATGGGTGCCGTGGTCAACAACTCCTTGAGTTGATTGAATGATGCCGTGCACTCCTTGGTGAATTCAAACGCCACTTCTTTTTGTAGGAGACGGCAAAGAGGTTGTGCTATCTTCGAAAAATCTTTGATAAACCTACGATAAAATCCTGCATGACCAAGAAACGAACGAACCTCTCTAACCGAAGTCGGAGAGGGTAAGTGACGTACTAGATCTATTTTGGACTTATCCACCTCAATGCCGTTTTCAGAGATAATATGTCCTAAAACTATGCCTTGTTTAACCATGAAATGACACTTTTCCCAATTAAGAACAAGGTTAGTTTCAACGCAACGTTTTAAGATCAAACTTAGATTATGCAAGCAACCATCAAAAGAATCACCAAAGACGCTAAAATCATCCATAAAAACTTCAATTATTTTCTCTACATAATCGGAAAATATGCTCATCATGCATCTTTGAAATGTAGCAGGTGCATTACATAAACCAAAAGGCATGCGACGATATGCAAATGTACCAAATGGACATGTAAAAGTGGTTTTTTCTTGGTCCTCGGGTGCAATGACAATTTGATTATAACCAGAATAACCATCAAGAAAACAATAGAAAGCATAACCCGCTAACCTCTCAAGCATTTGGTCAATGAATGGCAATGGGAAGTGGTCCTTCCTCGTGGTGGCGTTTAGCTTCCTATAGTCGATGCACACCCTCCAACCGGTTTGAATGCGTTGAGGAACAAGCTCATTCTCGGCATTAGTTACCACTGTCACTCCGGATTTCTTTGGTACGCATTGCACGGGTGAAACCCACCTACTATCCGAGATTGGATAGATAACTCCACAATCTAGAAGCTTTATGATCTCCTTTTTCACAACTTCCATCATAGGAGGGTTAAGACGGCGTTGAGCCTCTCGAGATGTTTTAGACCCCTCCTCCAAAAGTATGCGATGCATGCACGTTGTTGGGCTAATTCCCTTGATGTCGGCCAATGTCCATCCAATGGCCGTTTTGTACTCCTTTAGCACCCTCACTAACTTGCTCTCTTCTAGTACCGTGAGTGAGGATGAGATAATGACGGGCAATGTCTCATCTTCTCCCCAGAAAACGTATTTCAAGTGACTAGGCAACGGCTTAAGTTCAAGTGTAGGTGGTTGCACAACTGAGGGAAGCAGTTTATTAGTCGAAACTGAACTTAAAATGGGTTTCAAAAACTTACCGGATTGTGATGGCAATGACTCAAGGGCAGCCACCATCTCAATGACTTCCTCACTAGGGGGCACGGCAATGGACTCCTCATTCTTGCCGTGGGGTTCCTTGGTGGCTGTTTCAATGTTTTTCATGTCCATTCCTTGTGCAATGACCAATTCAAGTGCATCGTCCTTCAAATTGTCAAAATGGTCCTGCGCCAAAGAATCAATTATGTCAATAGCAAAACATGAATGATTTTCATTAGGAAACTTCATAGAATCAGAGAGATTGAAATTGATAACTTCCCCATCAAATTCCATCGTCAAAGTGCCATTAAATACGTCAATCTTCGTACGAGCAGTTTTCATAAATGGCCTTCCAAGGAGGATGGGCAATGACGGGGCATGGTTCGATTCGTCCATCTCAAGTACATAGAAATCCGCCGGGAAGATCAAATGATTAACCTGCACCAAAACATCTTCCAAAACTCCCTTTGGATAGGCATTAGATCTATCGGCCAATTGTATGATTACCCCATCGTTTTTCAACTCTCCTAGGTTCATAGATGCATAAATTGAATATGGCATAACATTTATTGATGCACATAAGTCTAGCATGGCAGATTCAAACCTAATATTACCAATGACACAAGGAATCGTAAAACTACCCGGATCTTTGCATTTTGGGGGCAGTTTGCGTTGCAAAATGGCCGACACATTCTCACCTACTTTCACAACTTCCTTGGTCGAAATCCTCTTTCTTGTGGTGCAAAGTTCCTTTAAGAACTTGGCGTACCTCGGGACTTGCTTGATTGCGTCTAAAAGGGGAATGTTGACTTGAACTTTCCGGAATGTCTCTAGAATGTCCTTTTCAGCTTCTTCTTTCTTTGTTTGCTTAAACCTATTTGGAAAAGGAGCATTCGAAGGAAAAACGTTAGTAGGAACTGAATTTGACACGTTCTTACCTTCCTTGGATGAATTGGATAGTTTAGGCCCACTTAAAGCTTGCGGCATTGGTGTGTCCACCCTTGCCGTGGCCTTCCCTTGTTCCTCCTGTTCAATTATCAACTCCTCCACCTCGTTAGAACGTGATTTGGAAGGTTGGGGGTCAGATCCTACTTGCTTCCCACTCCGCAAAGTTATGGCTTTTGCAGATTCGAAACCACCCTTTGGATTCACTACGGTTGAGCTAGGCAACTTGCCTTGCTCACGAAACTGCCCCATAAACTCGGCAATTTGTCCCACTTGCTTCTCCAACTCATCCACCTTCTTGTCCCTAGTTTGCATGCTCTGCGCCATAGAAGTTAGTAAATTCAAAATCTGATCATTATCAATAGAAGTACCTGACTTTTGGGCAGGTTGTGCTTGGGGTTGAGTTGGTGCAAACGGCTTTTGATAGAAACTCGGGGGTTGTTGCCTAAATCCGTTTTGTTGTTGGCCTTGTTGGGGTTCTCGCCATTTGAAATTTGGATGATCACGCCAACCGGGATTGTAAGTATTGGAAAAGGGGTCATTCCTTGGTTGGTATTGGTTGCCAAATCCTACGGCATTGAGGGTCTCCCACCCTCCATTTTCTATCAACTGTGGGCACTTGTCCGTAAGGTGGCCTTGCATGGAACACACGCCACAAGCTGCCACGTTTTGCACTTTTGGACCTTTCACCACCTGAGAAAGCAAAGTAGTAAGGTTAGCCATTTGATTTTGAAGTTTGGTTATGGCACTTACCTCATTGACTTGATGTGGTCGTGGGTTACTCCTTTGTCCAACGCCTTCGTATTGTTGAGCATTCAACGCACGGTTGGAAATTAAAGTCTTTGCTGCCGTGGGGGTCTTGTCCACCAAGGCTCCTCCCGCCGAGGCATCTAGCATTTGACGTTCGATAGGTAGTAGCCCCTCGTAGAAGTATTGCAAAAGAAGTTCCTCCTTCATCTGATGCTATGGACAAGAAGCAACAAGAGATTTAAAACGTTCATAATAAGTAGGAAAAGATTCACCTTCCTCTTGTTGAATTCCACTTATCCTTTTCCGTAGGAGGATGACTCGAGAAGTTGGGAAAAAACTTCTCCAAGAAGGCCCATTTCATGCTTTCCCATGATGTGACGGTTCCGGGCGCCAATTCGTACAACCAATCCTTCGCCTTTTCCAAGAGAGAAAAAGGGAAAGCTTTCATCTTCAAAATACTCCCATCGACATTGACGGGGGTCATGCTCGAACACACCACCTCGAATTCTTTCAAGTGTTTGTTAGGATCTTCCATGGACAACCCATGGTATTTCAGAATGTGGTGTAACAAGCTTGACTTCAATTCAAATTCTTCTGTCTTTCCTCGGGCTGCTGCGGGGTATTGGATGCATAGAGGCGCGACATTGTCCAATCCCGAGGCTGAAAGTTCTTTGATTGTTCGATTGTCCACCTCCATGTCTTTTTCTGCCTCCTCCTTTTCTTCAAATTCGGATTCAGAACTAGAACTAGGTGGACTAGGTTCTGGTACTTTCCTTTTCCTTCTCAAAGTTCGTTCAAAATTGTCGTCAAACTCCGATATATGTGCACGAACTGGTTGAGAACCACGAGTCATAAACTAGTACCTGAAATAAACAAAATCAAATAAAATTAAAACTAAAATTAAAACACACAAAAAAAAATAAAAAATAAAAATAAATAAATAAAATAAAATAAAATAAAATAAATAAATAAAAAGAAACAATGGGGATTTAGCAAAGTTGCTAATCCCCGGCAATGGCGCCAAAATTTTAATGCGAATAATATAAGCACACAAATTAAACCCTCTTTTGATAATTGTAGCAAAGTATGTAAGTAGGGATCGTTCTAAACCGGGGATTAGGAGGGCTTGCTAAAACCTCTAAACTAACTCAAAAACAAAGTGAAAAATGTAAACAAAAGACTTTAAAACAAGAAAGTAAAAGGGGGATTTGGGTTTGGTGAAGTTGAAAGTAAAACAAATAAACTAAAACTTAAATAGATTTTTAGCTAGGCAGATTGTAAAACGAATTTGAGAAATAAGATGATGGATGGATTAGTTAGAGGTCCGATCTTCACACATGACACACTTGTACATGAATCGATTTCCAATTGCTTTTCAATAAACTATGATGCTTGATCGGATCATATTTATATATATTTTTACTTCAAATTCACTCGTCTTTTCTTAGTTAGTTCTTTATATTTTGAGCTATTTACGTTATTTTTGTGTTTATAGGATTTGTTATGCAAAGAAAATAAAAATGGCAAAAATGAGTTTTAAATAATAAACAGAATAGTTACTTCGAACATTATGATTTTTTTTAGATCAATTAATTTAGTTTATTCATTGCGATTATAATTGAACTAAATCTCTGTCCTTAAATCTATGCAGAATGTATATATGCATCACGGTATTGATTTTTCCAATATCTGTTTACCAAGCATGGCTTTTCAATTAGACAACAAAAGAATCCACAGCCAAAGGAGGAGAAGATGCGGGGAGTGTGAAGCATGGAAGAGATATAATAAAATAAGAGAGCAGCTGCTTTGGCAGCTGGCAAAGCATGAAGAGAAAGGGCAGGACGTGAGAGGTTAGCAGCGAAAAAGGCTGAATCCAAGGACAGGAGGAAAAATAGGATATACGGGATTGGCAAAAGGAGAGAGGGCTGCCTTTGGGCAGCTTGAAAGCAGCATGGGAGAGAGACAGCTAGACAAACGAAGGGAGCTGCATGTGGGCAGCGTGTGAAAAGGGATAGAGAGAAGGCAGAAACGAGCAGAAGTGTGAAAGAAAAGAAAATAAAATAAAACTGATTGGAAGAAGCACAAAAGCAGGAGAAACCGAGTGGGAGAGACACTAAGAATAAAGAAAGAAAGAAGGTGGTGCAGGCTGGCGCAGAAACAGAAAGAAATAATAGAATAGAAGGGGCTGACGCAGGGCGCATGAGGGCGCTAGGAATAAAGAGAAAGGGAGCCTCGGGAGGTTAAGGGGGGAGACGGAAAGATAAGGCGGTCTGGGGAGCGAGAGAAGGGAGCTGCCCTTTGGGCAGCTCGCAGAGACGCAGGAAGAGGACCGAGAGGAGAGTGCTGCCATTGGGCAGCTTGAGGAAGGGAAGTCAGTGGCGAGGAGGACAGGAGGTCAGCATGAAAATGCAGTTCAGAGTCCATGCAGTTCAGAGTCCAAGCAGCAGATCCTTTCTTTCGGTTTAATCTTTCCAAACTTCTATTTTATTTTTGTTTTAATAATGTGTAATTAAATTTATTTTGGCTAGAGGTTAATTCAAAGCCATGAATATATTTGTAATATGAATTGATTACCTTCGGTTGTGATTTCATAAGTTGTGATTTCAATTTACTTATCCGTTCGTATAAAAACTGATTTGTGTATGTTGGTTGAGAGTGCACGCTTAATTTACATGCATGAATTTGATGCTAGAATATAAGTGAATTTCACCTAATCGTTATGAACTTATTTTCACAAGTAGTAAAGGTTGCTAGTCACAATCACGTTAAGTAAATTCTTGGCAAGAGTATCATGCTTTTCATAGTTACGAATGCCTCGTCAATGCTTATAGTTTTCACAAAGTTTAATGATCTTTGATTGTATCTCTATTGTGCTTTTCACGTAGGGGACTTTTGAAGAATGTTTTGAATTGTTGTATGCGTTTTTCCGTCCAATTCAATAACTTAAGGAAAACTTGAAGATTAAAAAAGTGCTGTTCACGGTTAATCTGGAGTATTGAGATTCACAATTTATTGAAAGAACAACTGAAAATCAATTTAGGTTGCATATGTGTCATGTGTGGAGAAGAACCCTCTAGCTAGTCCGTCATTTATCATTTTACCTTAATTTTATGTTTTTGTCAATTCTGTAATTTAATTAAGTTTAATTTACTTTTCATCAAAACCAAACACCCATCCATTATTAAATTATATTATTTAGTTAGTTTTCTTTATTGTTAGTCTTTTAATTTAATTTCCGTCCATTTCAGTTCCTAGTGTTTAATTTAATTGTTTTCATTATTTTGAGTCATTTTAAGTGTGTTTCGAGTTATTAGAGTTTTTAGCCTAATTTTATGTCCTTGAGTCTTATTTAATATTTTTAAATTAATTTAGAATAGATTAGCAATCCCTCCTAATCCCCGGCCTAGAACGATACCCTACTTACATCTATACTACAATTGTCAAAAAGAGGGTTTAATTTGTGTGTTAACTTATTTTTCGCATCAATGCTCAACACCCCAGATTGACCGTGATGCACAAATTAACCCTCAGATTTTCCTTTACTTATTGAATTGGATGAATGCATGCGACAATCCAAATTATTCTCTAAAAGTCCCCTATATGAATGCATAATAGAGATACAATCAGAGATCATTACGTTCAATGAAAATCATAAGTGTTGACGAGGCAATTGTAACTATGAATGCATGATACGTTTGCCAAGAATTCAATTAACGCGATTGTGACAAGCAACCTTCACTACTCATGAATATAAACTTGTAACAATTAGGTGAAACTCATTTATATTCTAGCATCTAATTTATGTATGAAAACTAAGTATGCATCCTTAATAAACATACAAGAATCAGTTATGAAGAAAATAGATAATTGAATTGCAATCACAACTTATCAAATCACAATTGGAAGAAATCAATTCATATCACAAGCATGTTCATGGCTTCAAACTTCCCCCTAACTAAATAGGGGTTTAGTTCCTCATGTTCACAAAACAAAGATAAACAGAATTATACATTGAAAACAAAAGAAAGAAAACACCTAAACGTTCCAACGATCCATGTTGGATAGCAAGCACGTACAAGAACTTTCCTCTTCTTCTTTGCTGCAACACAAGGTTGGAGTGATGTTTTGAAGGGTTGGTTATGTGGAGGAATGGATGGGAAGGAGTTTAGATATGTAGGGAGAGGCAAGGCAAGGCTTGGAGAATGGTTAATTTCTGGATGCCTTCAACGAGGCTGCTGCCATGGGTATTTATAGGGAGAGGATGGACTTGTTTAATTCAATTTTCTGGTGGAAAACAAGTAGGTGACACACGGCATTGATGTGGAGAATAATGGTGGGTTAGGTCTTGAATCATCCACTCAATTTCTGTGCACAATCTACTCATTTTCTGTTGAGTTGGGGATGAATCATCCACTCAAATGTCATGGTGAGTTAGGCATTGCATCATCTCAAATGTCATGGTGAGTTAGGCATTGCATCATCACTCAAATTTCTGGTGGAAAGCAACAAGGATGCACGGCAAGGATGTGAATTTCTGTGATTTTAGGGATGAATCATCTTCTCAATTTCCTAGTGGGTTAGGTATTGAACAATCACTCAAATTTCTGGTGGAAGTGAGTCAATACCCACGGCATTGATGAATTTCTGGGGTAGGCATGGTTTTGAGTGAAATTTTGGTCAATCCTTCTAGAAACCTATCCCTTCTTGCAACTTATGTTTGTTTCACCAGATTTTTAGCATGTTCCTAGCCTCTTTTGACTTCAAATTCGTCCAAACTCCTTGCTCCATGCATATGCACTTCATTCCAAGCCCAATTTTGCTCCTAAAAGCTCCAAAATGCTCCTTTTTGCATACTTTGACAATGAAACCTGAAATTGCACGAAAATGACTTTAAACACTAAACTAACTAAGGAAAAACAACATAAATGCATGAGAACAAGCCAATTAAGTCGCATAAATATGCTCCTATCACTTCCCCGAAGTGGAATGAAACACTCTTCATTAATGAGTTATCTCCAATAGCAAATAGTTTTTTTGTCAACAATGAGGATCTTATGGAGTCGGTTTCGAAAACTCAAAACAGTGCACAAATATCAACCCAACATCAAAGGCCTATTGGAAACAAAAAAGCTAAAGCACAAAAAGAAAACGGTATTGCACATGATATTGGCTAAGAAGCAAAACTTTTAGCTAGCTCGTTCATGGCTTGCAAAGAGAGTTTTGACAACAAACAAGAGCTTAAATTTATGATGACGAAAACATCAAAGATTGAGACTCCGGCTAGGAGTGGATAAGAGGAACAAAACTCAGTTCTCCAAAAAAAAAGAAAAAGAAATGCATGCCTTTCAACTCCCATTTGCATTGGAAGAGTATCATGGAGAGATTTGATTATTATGTATTGTTCTAATATAGTTTGTTAATGTTGTAGTTTGTGTTTCTGTTTATACTTATCCAAAAATATTGCACTTTGTGTTATTGATAAAGAAAGTGTTGTGCTTTGAGTTTAATTGCATGCCTAGGTTAAAAATTCATATAAAAAAAAAGTGATGAATTTTAAGATACCATGCACTTAAGTGATCAAATCTAACTTTATCAAAATTTGAACATTTTTTAGGTTGAAAAGTTCATGAAAACATTTAAGATAACATGTCTAAAAATCAACAAGAAAAGTTAAGACAAAAATAAAATTTACTGCATAATCAAATTACTACATAATATAAATATATATACAGCCCGAAAAATATATAGCCCCTCATTGGGATAGATTTTTTTAGAGCCCCGAAGATTCCTAAGAGCTCTAAATTGGAGTATTTCTGTGACAGCCCATCCTGAACATATATATTATTTTATCCTCGAGAGCGTGGAAATTTCTATTATGCCCTTTAATCGTTGAGCCGTGTGTGTGTATAGGCTAAGGTTTTGGACCAATTAGTTATATTACTAATTAATTAGACCTAATTAGAACTAAAAGGCCTAAGGTTTTGGTTGATTAGCTACAAACTGGACCACACACACACACCAACCAATCCCGTTGACTCTCTCTCTCTCCTCTCTCTTATATTTTCTTCCATTTCTGTACAATCGTACGGTCATTTGCTAAACCAGTTTTTCCTTGCACAGATCGAGGTTGTGAAGTTGATTTTTGTGTTCCCTGCTAGTTCAGGAGCTCATCCATACCCTTGGTGGGACATGAGGACGTCGAGAACTCAAGAACCAAGAAGCTCCAAGGAGGTACATTGTTCACTCGACGTGATCGCGAGTGTTTCTTAAAGTTTTGAGTTTTTTGAAGGTCTTAAATCGTCTTCACGAAGTTTTTAGAAGAATTTTGGATGGTTTTGAACGTCAGGAAGCTTGGGTTTGGCGAGTTATAGGAGTGACCGAAATATCGAAGGATTTTCTAGCGACTTCCCGTTGGTTTTATGACTCTTAAGTGGTAAGAACTTGTTCCTTTCGTCCTAAGCTTCATTTTGGTTTAAGTTTCATCGAATTTGGTTGAGAAATGGAAAAGATATGAAGTTTTAAAATTTTTCCAGAATCTGGCGATCGCAGCGGTGACCGGCGCCGAACTCCGGCAAACCAAGGAAGAAGGAGGAGAATATTCCATCAAAGTTGACGGAATATTCTAATGGCGTTAAGTATCTTTAATGGCATATGATTTTATTTAACGGAATATTCCCTAATGTCGTTAGGGAATCCATCAGTTTGCCAGGCACGTGCCTGCGCGTGGGCCTTGCATCTGGCCGTGCCTTGGTCAGCGCGTGAGTGGTCGGAAAAATTTTCTAAAAATATGGGGATGTTCATGAGATTGAGTAGGTCGTGGTGGTATATTCAAATACCCAATTGAGCAATGTATGAGAAGTTTATGTGCTTAAAAATAACGTTTAAATAGTTGTTTCGCATATAGGTGAGACCTATCCTGAGGATGAGCGTAGTCAAGCAAGGCTCGGGGGTTATGACCCTTCCACTTATCAGTGAGTTGGCTTTTGGTTTTCAGTATATATTTATATACTTGGTATTTTTCCCAAAAAAATTAATTAAATGGTTTTATATTTTGAAATGCCATGTCAAATGCTCCCTATGTTTAATTGTGCATTAGTATGGTTATATATATATATATATGTGTGTGTGTGTGTGTGTATTATTGCTCAATGTTGTGGATGCTCAGGTAAGCTTCATATGAGTATTTTGATGGTAATAATGGTAGTGAATACATTAGTGCTAAGATATATTTCGAGATTATTATCCTATACCCCGGTGTTAGTGCTCCGCCCTAGGACAGGGCCTAGCCTTCACGTGATCGTTCACCTCTCGCACCACACGCTTACCTTGGATCCACGGCAGGTGCTAGCCTGTCGTACAAACAACTTTAGGTGGTTCCGACTCGTAGGTGACTTGATATACTTCGCACAGCCTTTACGCGACCGTAGCACTTGAGCGTATTTATTTACACCTAGCCTGTCGTACAGACCACATTAAGTGGTTCCGACTCATGTGCAAAATTTGATTGATGAGTTGTGGACCCAGCCATACAGGTCACTTTAGGTGACTTCGGCTGGCATACTGTTTCATATTGATTTATTGCACCTGGCTTACTTATTTGTTTCTAAGGTTTGACATGGTATATTCGGTGGATTTGTTATTTTGAATATGATTTTGAGATATAATTGTATATGCTATTTTCTGGAAATTATACAGGTTTTATGACGAGGGGTTACTACTTTTGATAAATGAAATGGTTTTGGAAAGTTTTATTTTTGCCCACTCACACTTTCTGTTTTGCGCCCCTCCAAGTTTTAGGTAGGAGTGCTCGTTGTTGGCTCACGAGGAACTCACGGCATCCCTGACAGATTATAACTAATGTAGGATCATCTTTGGTATTGTATAATTAGTATTTGTCCTACTGAACTGCACTTAGGCTACTTATGCTCTTATCATCGCACTTACACCTTACCTTATCTAGTGCTCTAGTTAGTTTGGTTTTTATTTATTCGCATTTCCTTAGATTAATATTGCTTCCGCACTGTGCAAATGGCTACGTCACTCTCACGTGACGGCCATCACGCCTCGATCTAAGTTAGGGTGTGTTAATATCCACCATTTTTCCAGCCTTATATAAGACCCCTCATTAGAGCATCCCCAATTATGGGCTCTATATGAGGCTGTAAAAGTGGTGGATATAGCCAATTTTAGAGCTCCGAGGAATCTTTAGGGTTTTATAAAATAATCTCTTCCAATGAGGGGCTATTTATTTTAGGCTGTATATGGGGCTGTATATATTTATTTATGCAATTTTATTATGTGATAATATTTTTTTTATGCTAACTTTTCTTAAGTTGATTTTTGGACGTGTTATCTTAAATTTTTTTATGAACCTTTCAATCTATAATGGTTCAAGTTCTGACAAAGTTAGATTTCATCACTTATGAATTGTTCATTGGATTAGATTCTCTTATCTCAATCTCATCCGTTGAGAGAAACAAACCCTCACTTCGTCATCTGACATAGTTTGATTTTCGCGTCCAACACAACAATTTACCTACCACCAATTGGTAAATTAGGATCATACAATTTTGAAAAATAAAATATTTGAAAATTTCACCCACCAATACCCATGAACGTTAAATCAATTTGGAATTTTAATTCTTATGGAATTTAAAACAATCACTAATTAGCAAAATTGCAAGAAAAATAAATTAAAAAAATAAAAGGAGAAAGTATAAGTGTATTCACAAGTTGATGGAGAGTGATAGAATTTTGTTCACATGGGTTGCTATTTTTTGTGGGACCCATTATTTTTTGGGGCTAAATGTAGTCCAATTTTATGTTGATCAAAAAAGTAAGTTGTTAGAGCATCCCTATTGAGGGGCTCTATATGGGGCTGGAAAAGTGGTGGATATAGCCCATTTTAGAGCTCCAAAGAATCATTGAGGTTTTTATAAAAGAATCTCTCTCAATTAGGGGCTATATTTTTCGGGCTCTATATGGGGCTATATATATTTATTTATGTTGTAATTTGATTAAGCGATGATTTTTTTTATGTTAGCTTTTCTTAAGTTTATTTTTGGACGTGATATCTTAATTTTTTTTTTGTGAACCCTTCAAGCTAAAAAGTTCAAATTGTGACAAAACTGTTTCCTTTTTCCTTTCAGTTTTAATATTGCAGATTGTCTTATTTTTATTAGTTAAATTCGTTTTATTAAATTAGGTCATAAATATCAATCACCTCAATTTTCTCCTTTACAACAATTAACTGGAATTTGATTTGCTTTGATTTATTTAATAATCCATGTGGAGAACAATCTTGCGAGATCCATTTATATTACAATAACCTTGTCATTCTTGCTAGTATTATAGGAGTTTTTAGCTCGTTTTCATGCATTGTAAAATCCCTATCAGAAGTTGCTAGCCCCAGCGATGGATCTAGCCCATTTTCTGGTTCATTGGGGATGAAATTTATCGCTAAGGCTAGAAATGTGGTAGCCTCATGGAGGATAAAGTCCCAATTGGGGATGCTCTTAGCTCAAGTGGTGGATCTAGCCTCATTTTTTCGACTCATTTATTCTGAAATTTTCATTAAGACTTAAAATGTAATAGCCTCATAAAGAATAAAACCTCTGTTAGAAATTCTCATTAGGGATACTGTAACATTTCACATAACAGTATAAACCAATTTCATACAAGTCATTCCAATGCAAACGCAACATGTGAATTACGTGGATGCGAAAGCCGCGCGGCCGCAGCAAGCAGCTTCACAACGTCATTAAAGCCAGTCTCACTGGGCCACTGCTATTGAAAAATAATCTACTTTTAACTTTTGAAACATGCTTTGTTTCGAACCAAATAACTAAACAAATAAAGCTTTTGCTTTGTGATGTGTGGTTCTGCATCTCCTAGCCACTTTGTTGATATGCAGTATGATGCAATTGGAAGGTTGGGTTAGTGGTGTAGGTGAAAACAACGAAATTGTTTAAATCAACTAAATAATACCAATTTGAAAACCCATTTAATTTAGTAGTATTATTTCTTACTTGTAAGTAAGAGACTTTAAGCTCAAATCTCATTAATAGTAAGTTCGCAATCAATTTATTTCTCCACTCTTGAGTGTCATAATATCGTTATATCAACAACAAAAATATTCGAACCAATTTTATCTGGTTTTGACCAGTAATTTAAATATCGATATTATCGGCGATAATATCGGAGACAATATTTTCAACATTTTAATGCATTATTTGGGCAATATATCGCGATATTATAAATATCGTAAGATGAAACCCAAAAATACTTGAAAAATGCTGAAAAGTCTCAATCTTGAGCATAGAGGGATTCAAACCCCTCCCTTTGTCAACCACGCACCTGAGCCTTATCCAACTTGCTACATATGTGTTTGATATTACATATTCAGCCTGTAATATTTATATAGTTATTAAGACGTCTGCAAGCTAATATTTATTATCTAGGATAAATTTCTATATTTAAAAAAAACACCAAGGGGACTCGAACCCCTCCAATTTTACTCCTTCAACACCTTGACCACCATATCACTTATGCTTTTGTGAAAATATGCTAAAATATTTATATATATGGTTTTGTTTTGAATTCTTTTTACAAGAAACAAATTTGTACATGACAATGAATCTTTGACAATTTCTTTTCAAGTATCTACTTTTGAACTACTCACCACGTTCACTCACCTAACTAATTAGTTGTAGTCATATTTCTATATATATGGTTAGGTAGTTCTATTTCTATATATACAAATAAAATCAAATGGTCTCATGCCGTCCCTTATTCTCAACCTCTCTCCAAAACAAAATATAATGCTCATGTTATTCTCAACATCTATCAACCTCAATTCCCCCCCAAGTTAAAAAAAAACTGAACTATAGTAAGTTATTCTCATTCATTATTGTCATTTAATTTGCATGTTTGTTATTATCTATTCCAAATTTTTGGTGGTATTATATTTTAAATTGTGTCAATTAATTACTTAGTCAATGGCATGTGATTTTTAATTTTTCTATTTTTTTATTTGGTCACTTACATGTGTGTATATTGTCTCTTAATTCATTATTAAAGACTTTAAATGTTTTCATCACATTTTGTTACATTTGTGTAATTATTATTTTATTGTTGGTCCATGCAGATTCTATTTGGCCTTTTGTTTGGACCCAAAAATATTGTTTGGGCCGAGTTAGAGCTAACTCGGCCCAGTGTTGGATAGGCCGGGTTTAAATCCTTTATCAGCCCAGAAGTCGTGTACAGGTGTCAATGGGAGATATTTAGCCCATGAGCCGCACGGTCGAAATTGGCCATATCTTATTGGAAAGTAGAATGTGGACGAATCCTGTTGTGAGAGGGAGTCTCAACGGGATCAGGATGCTGAGATTGAATACGGTCTGATAACGAGTTATGTTTGGAGTCCTAGTAGGAATAGGATTGGCCAAAATGAAATTGGATAATGAGAAGGAGTTTTAATCTGGGAGTGATTAGGATTCAATACAGGTTGGCTGCTATAAATAGGGAAGGAAGACATTGAAAGAAGCCCCTCCAATTCAACACACAACTGCCCTGCACAAATTCTCTCAACAACCTTGAGATTTTTCTTTTCTCTTTTCGCCGACACACCTTCAGTTTGGATAAATAGCACTGTGAAGGTAACCGGTGATATCTTCAGTTGGCATAAATAGCATTGTCGCCGTAGAATTAGCCGATCTCGCAACATCTTTAGTCGGCATAGGCAGCACTGCGTCGAGGGCGACTGGTTATCTATCCAAGTCTCGGTCGAGAAGGATTTCCGAATCCTTATTGGTCGAGGTCATCTTATCAGCCTTCTCGACAAAGTCAGGTGTTACAGTTTATTAGGCTCGGCACAATGCACGTCGAGTTACTTTATGATTGGATACTCTCAAGTGGGATTTAGAGTTAGGCATTTCGACGGCCGAACCATATTTACTGTTAAGACTTATATCCGCTTTGAGTATTTGTGCCCTTACACTTTGGTGTCGATTCGGCGTGAGTTTACTCTGTTGAATATCATCACTATGACCGAATCCAACGACGACGATTTGTGAACTTCGTAAGAATAGTAGCCTTGTCTTCAGGTTCGAGAACCTAAGAGGCTGAGATGTGTTCCTTCCTCAGTCGTAATCGCTAGACACAGAAGTCAACCACGCATTCAGCCCAACATCAACATATTTTACTCCTCGGTCAAGCTCGATCGACGAGTTGGCACGCCCTGCATTTAACCAAAGGACGTAGTTAGCTCATAGATTACTCGGCTTGCGTGCCACGTAGGCTAGGTAATTTTTAGGCTACGAAGTTCATGCCAATTGAGACACGATCGGTTAAAAAGAAAACAACTATGGGAAAGTCAACAACCGATTTGCCAATTCAGAACATAGGACAAAACGTACCACAGGCGCAGAATCCCCTTAGCGTCGTGGCACATGAGTCCACAAGCGCGACTCGCCAAGAAAAAGAAGTTGGTCTCGATGGTCAGTTTCTCATTCTAGAAATCCCTAACAGAAACACTTGTGTTCTTAATGAAGGGATAGTGGAAGACTGTGATGAGGATGGAGGTGAAGGCTTTGATCCACCAATAAGATCGTTTCTTCAAAGACGACTTGACGAATAGTCTCGGGCGATTGAACAGACGTTTAGTCGAGGAATCGATAAACTGCACGACGTGATACGCAGTGCCAGTGAGACACAAACCAAATTGTTTGAAGTACTGGTTAGCAAGGTTTGCGACGACAGGTCCTTCGATTTTTCCCGGCAACTGCCACCAAGAAATAATCTGTTACCAATAGTACAGGCCGAGCCAATCCTTGCTCGGCTCAAGCCAATTGACTTAGAAAAAAGAGGATGATCGACTAGCAGATCAAATGGATCTGACCAGAGAGTGGAAACAACATCCGTCGATATGACCGAGGTCTAGCGGATGATTGATTCGGCCATGAAAAAAGGGGCCGAAGTTCCCCAAATTCATCCATCCATAACCAACTTATGTGGAAAGGTTCGAATATCCTAAAGGTTTCAAAATTCCATATTTTAGCCTTTTCGCTGGAGAATCATCCTTATCCTCGTTAGAACATGTGGCTCGTTTCACCGCGCAATGCGGAGATGTTAACAGTGATTTTAACAAGCTGTGGCTATTCAATTTTTCGTTGACAGGCTCAACATTTGCCTGGTATATCAACCTCCCACCTAATTCTATCCAAAGCTGGGAGGAGTTGGTCAAGAAATTTCACGAACAGTTTTATCAACTAGGGATGGAAATGTCAGTTTCCTCATTGGCGAGGATGGCTCAAACATCTAATGAGTCACCAATGGATTATCTTACCAGATTTAAATCGGCCAGGAATTGGTGCCGAGTACCTATCCCCGAAGTCGAATTTGTTAGAATTGCTCTGAACGGCCTCGACGTAGAATACAAAAAGAAATTCTTGGGGGTAAACTTTCTGGATATGTATGAGCTAGCCCAGCATGTCGAGCAATATGATTATTTGCTCTGAGAAGAGAAGATATCAAAATCCTTATCCTAATGGACGATTTACAAAAATCCCACTGTCAGTTATGCATCGACCGAGGGCGAGGAGTCTCAATACGTCAGCGTAGACGCGGCCGAGATAGTAATAGATAAACCATACGTTTGCAGGAAATTGACTCAAATTAGTTCCAATGAGGTTAAAACCCTCTCAGCCACTGAAGAAACAGCTAAAACATCCAAAGTTTATACTTTTTATATCACAAAGGCCGAAGCAATTTTTTGATCAATTATTATCAGCAAAGATCATCAAACATTGGCCAGGGCATAACATTCCCAAGGCCAAAGCAATTTTTTGATCAATTGCTATCATCAAAGATCATCAAACTTCGGCCAAGGCATAACATTCCCAAGACCAAAGAGCTTAAAGGAAAGATATATTGCAAATATCATAACTCGACCAAGTATGCCACAAACAATTGTGTCATATTTCGTGATGATATCCAGAGTTGGATTGACAAAGGCAAGTTAACATTTCCTGAAAAACGCATGATGGTTGATACGGATCCATTCCCTTCAGCAACAGTTGGCATGGTAGACGCCCGTTTGCCCAAGAGCAAAGGAAAAAAGAAGGTCGAGTTTGCCCTAGTACAACACATCCTGAAGCAAAGTTCTCAGCCTCTACTTAAGATCGACCTATTTTCCAACGTGCCACCTACCGAGCTCTCAGGACCGGCCATAGTTGAATCCATGTCAAAATACAGCGAAGAAGAAAATGGCGGGTCGATAGGACAACATATCCTAAAGAAAGGTTCCCAGCCTCGACTCAAGATCGACCTGTTTTCCAATGCGCCGCCCACTGAACTCTCAGGACCGGCCATAATTGAGTCCATATCAGACTCCAGCGAAGAAGAAAATAGGGGGCCGATAGTTCTGTGTAGCAATTGAAAGGCACACGTGGTATTAACTGAGCCCAGGAGGAAACTACCTCAGATGCAGATGCCGACGTCACAACATCAATCGGTGATTACGGCAAAACCTTCAAAGGAACCTAGTGAAGGCCAGCGCCAGAAAGTATTCGACAGGCTCAGCCCAAGGAAACAGACAGATGGTTCTACATCGGTCAGACGGCGCCTTGATTTCGACGTACCTTTTTACAACGAGGATTATTATTCACGTAATTCTAGTAGCTTGAGCTCATCAGCAAATCCAAAACCATTCAGGCTACCTGAACCACATTACCAAACGTACAGCTACAATTCTCCCACCGACATATATACCGCACTTTCCAAATCTCAGAAACGTCGACGTCAACGTATAGATTGCTTGGCTCGATGGCAAGCGGCCTAGCCTGTTTCGGCCACTAAATGGCAGCCAAAAGAGACGGCAATGAGCGGAGATGATCGACCAACCCTAACAATCATGGCTGAATTACAAGGGCATAAGGAAACCAATCACGACTTTAAAACTACCATTGAAGAATCCGAGAAGCGCATCAAACTCCTTTTTCAGCCCGGGGAGATGAAAGCTCATTTCGAGCAATTTAAGAAAGAGGCCGGAAACCAACTTCCCCCGTTACCTTTGAAAGAACCACTAATCAGAGTACGGCGGAATCTGCACCCCCATTCCTCAACAAATCATTGGAATATATGAAAGAATTTCACAAGAAATATTCTGCCAATGATTTGTATAGTTTGCCTAAAACATGCCAAGAAGCTCTTGACTTGGCATTAACCTGCCCCGATGCTGAGCAAATCATCCAAAAAACCACTGATCCAGTAATGAAAGCCAGATTCCAGCATATTCGAGAGGCTAGGGCTCTCGGCTTCGAGGTCGACCCATACACAGACATTAACACAGCCGAACTCCTTTTTTCTCTTGAAGACCTTCAACACCTTCGATATCACTTTGAAGTTTTTTCGACCGTGTCCTTGTTCAGTTTGATGGTCGATGAGAAAGATCGGGTGGCTCGTCTGGACGCTTACCTGGATACAAGGAATGCCCAGATCACCTATGAGGAATGAGCTCGTAAACTGCGGCAGGAGCAGAGTCCGACACTAGATGTATGCAAGCCCGACGACGACAGTCAAAGGGACACAGAGTCGGATTGTGTGGCACAAGCGCACGAATATGTTGAGACACACAATGATCAGGCCGAGAATGCTCCAACACAAGATGCTATAGTCTTTACCAACATGAAAGATGATGACCAGGATCCAATGGGCCCTTCAATCTTTGAAAATATGGAAATCAGCATGGTTCATGTTCTACCTACCAAATTTCAGCAAACTACACACCAACCAAGTTCCTTGGATGGTGATGTGGTCGTCGAGGAAGCAACACAAGTTGATTTCGTCACTACTACTAAAGATGAATCAACAAACGGTGACGATAAACTTAAAACAGCCTTGGACGTCTTGTTTCCCCGTTCTTCCTCGACTAATCTTCAGCATTTAAAACCGTTGTATGTCACGGCCCATATTAAAGGCTACCCAATCTCTAAAATTTTCGTCGATTGTGGAGCAACGGTCAATATCATGCTGGTATCCGTCATGAAAGCGTTACGACGATCCAATGACGAACTCATTCTTTCAGGAATAACCATGAGTAGCTTTGTCAGTGACAAGTCTCAGACCAAATAAGTACTCCCTCTAAAGGTCAACATTGCAGGTCACAATCACATGACTGCATTTTTTATCATCAACTCTAAGACCGAATCTAATGCTATGCTTGGTAGGGATTGTATTCATCAAACGAATTGCATTCCTTATTCTTTATATCAAGTTCTCATTTTTTAGGATGGTAAATCAGTCGTGGTCCATCCGGCCGATACTTAGCCATTCGAAACCAACATGATTTAGGGCCACTATTATGATGATCACGTCAACTATATTACCCTACAAGGTTTTAATGAAGATTGACGGCCGACTCGGATCTCAGTCCAAAAAACCATCGAGGTAGGCGCCGAGACTGTCCACCAGGATTTGGCGAGACTCAGTTTGGCTAATTTACTCCCTACCACTGATGATTGACATCAAAAGCGAGAGGCGTTGGGCCGTGGTTTCATCCACGATGGAACGCATGCTGGCCCATTGGTACGTTATTTCCAAGCACCTGCATTCGGGCATCAACTTAATTTAATTTTTGGCCGAAGAGGATAACGGCCCGGAACTATAGTTGGATAACGTTCAGGCCGCACTGGTCGAGCTCAACGACAGCCAACCCCAAGTTAAAGATCCTTTAAAGGAAATAAATGTTGGAACGACCGACGATCCTCGGTCGTTATTTATTAATGCATTATTACCCCATGCCGTGAAAGTTAAACTCCATCAATTACTTCACGAGTTTAAAGATTGTTTTGCTTGGAGTTATCATGAGATGTCGGGTCTCAATCGGACCCTTGTCGAACATGAATTACGTATCAAACCTAGCTGCAAGCCGTTTTGACAACCCCAGCGACGATTCTCGATCGAGGTACAACTCGGCATAAAAGATGAAATTGTTCGACTATTAAATGCCGGGTTTATCCGAACTGCTCGATACGTCGAATGGTTGGCGAATATCATACCAGTGCTAAAGAAAAATGGGGCCCTACGCATTTGCATTGATTTTCGAAATTTGAATCTGGCAACACCCAAGGATGCATATCCCATGCCAATTTCAGATTTGGTAATCGACGCCGTGACTAACCATGACATGTTGTCATTCATGGATTGACATGCCGGTTATAACCAAATATTTATTGCCAAGGCCGATGTTCATAAAACTGATTTCTGCTGCCCGGGGGCACTTGGAACCTATGAGTGGGTAGTCATGCCATTTGGTCTCAAAAATGTTGGTGCCACGTATCAACGCGCGATGAACACCATTTTTCATGACTTGATTGGCACAACCATAGAAGTGTATATTGATGACGTCGTGGTCAAATCATAAAATCACCGAACGCATATTGATGATCTTCGGCAAGCTTTCCTTCGCATGCGTTAACATAACCGTAAGATGAACCCGGCCAAATGCACATTTGGTGTGTCGGCCGGTAATTTCTTTAGTTTTCTTGTCTATCATCGCAGAATCGAGGTAGACGTGAACAAAGCTCGTGCAATTATTGACACCCTACCCCCGACGACCAAAAAACAACTCCAGTCCTTGCTCAGGAAAATCAATTTTCTTCGCCGTTTCATAGCTAATTCTGCAGGCAAAATGACGGCATTCTCTACTGATAAGAGCATATTTAGGAGTCTTAGATGGCTTGTTCTTGTGCATTTAGTTTGTTATTCCTTAGTTATTTTAGTCTTTTAAGCCATTTTCGTGTGTTTTCAGATTCTAAGGACAAAGTATGCAAGAAGGTGCATTTTGGAGCTTTTTGGAGCAAAATTAGGCTTGGAATAGTTATCACATGCTTGGGGCAAAAGGAATGGACAAAATTGAAGAAGGATTCCTAGTCGAATAAGGATTCCTAGAAGAATAAGGATTCCTACTTAAATGAGGATTCCTACTTGAAGTAGGAAAGTTAAGCCAAGGTTTCCTATTTTGGTTTGACCTTTCCTAATCCTAAATGTCTCTAAATTCCAGCAACATTGAAGGCCTCCTAAGCATTCTAGGACACAAAATACATCTTCCTTGCACAATCCAAGGCCTTACCGCAATCTTCCCATTTTCCATTTCCCTTGCCGTGCAGGAGAACCTCTTTCCCTTCAGTTTTAGGACATTTATCCTTCCCTAAATCACATGCTGCACCCTCCTAATTTCTTGCTGTGCAAGGGAGAGTGTTTTTTCCTATTTCCTTGCATTAAAACACATTCCTATTGTGTTTTATGTTCTTGCAGCATATCTTAGCCTATTTCCCTTAGTTTTATGATTTTATTTCCTTTTTCTAGAGCCTTTGACTTAATTTTTGTTAACCAAAATAAGTTAGGGTTTGAATTCCTGAAAACCTTAAATAAACTTCCTTTTTACAGCCCAAAGGGATCCATTCATTCACCCATTCACGCCAGAAATCATCTCTCACTCTCTGCCGCATCCATCCTTTACCATTCTCCATAATTTATGACCTTAATAAACCCTTGCCGCACCATACATCTATCCTAACCATAAACTCATCCTTCTACACCATCCATAACCCCCAAAACTCACCATCAAACCTTGTGCCGTAGCAAGAAGGAAGAAGGAGAGCCCTTGGACGTGCTTGCCATTCGAGCTAGGATAGCTGGAACGTTTTAGGTGTAATCTTTCTTTTGTTTTCAATGTTTCAATTCAATAATCTTTGTTTTGTGAGTATGAGGAACTAAACCCCTCTAGTTAGGGGGAATTCGAAACCATGTTCATACTTGCAATATGATTTGATTACATCTAGTTATGATTCATAAGTTGTGAATTCTATTTACTTATCCGTTTGAATTAAAACTGATTTATGTGTGTTGGTTGAGAGTGCACGCTTAATTTTCATGCAAAAATCTGATGCTAGGATATAAGGGAGTTTCACCTAATCATTATGAATTTATATTCACAAGTAGTGAAGGTTGCTTGTCACAATCGTGTTAAGTAAATTCTTGGCATAAGCTTCATGCAATTCATAGTTACAAGTGCCTCGTCAATGCTTATGATTTTCATAGAACTTAATCATCTTTGCTCATATCTTTATTATGCAATTCATGTAGGGAACTTGTGAAGAATGCTTTGGGTTGTTGTATGCAATCATCCAATTCAATGAAATTAGGAAAATCTGAGGGTTAATTAGTGCAATTCACAATTAATCTGGGGTGTTGAGGATTGATGGGTATTGAAAAGCAACTGGAAATCATTTTGTTTGCAAGTGTGTCAAGGGTGGAGAAGAACCTCGTAGCTAGCCTATCATCTATAGTTTTACCCTAAATTCGTCCAAATTTTGCTTAGTTTACAATCTGTTTGTTTTGTTTTCAAATTCACCAAAACCAAACCCCCCCCCCTTTTACTTTGTTGAGTCATATTAGTTAGAAACTGATTTAGTTTGTGTTTTTAAGTGTTTTGAACGAAGTCAAAACCTATTTTCGTTCAAATTTACTCTTACTGGCAGATTTGAGTCTTTCAGCTTGTTTTGTGCTGTTTTGAGTCTTTTGAGTTGTCTTAGTGTTTTAGAGTTTAGTTTTGCATTCTTTGAGTCTAGGTTAGCGTTTTAAACTTAGTTTTACGTTTTTACTCAGTTTCAAGTGTTTTAGCAAGCCTTCCTAATCCTCGGTTTAGAACAATCCCTACTTATACATATACTACAATTGTCACAAGAGGGTTTAATTTGTGTGTTAAGTTAATTTTCGCATCATCTACACTTTTGAAACTTAAGGACTCAGATAAGTTTGAGTGGCGTGAAGAACATCAAGCGGCTTTCACGTAAATCAAGGTTACTTTTGCAACTCCACCCGTCCTCGTACCGCCTCGACGTGATAAACCCCTTAAGCTTTACATTTCAGCGGCCAAAGAATCCATCGGTTGCCTCATCGCATAAGATATTGATGCTGGGCGAGAACAATCTATTTTCTATCTCAGCCAAAACCTCAATCCTCCAGAGATCAATTATTCACCCGTCAAGAAGCTTTACTTGGCTTTGTTCTTTGCCGTATCAAAACTCCGACACTATATGCTCCCATCTGTTACTCAGGTCATCGCCCAGACATATGTCATTCGATATATGCTTACTCGGCCAATAGTTAAAGGCCGAATCGAGAAATGGACACTCGCACTATCTGAGTTTAGTTTGCAGTACGTCCCACAAAAAGCCGTCGAAGGACAAGCGCTTGCTAATTTCTTAGCCCACCACCCCTCTCCATATAGGTTCGGGGGCAACGACGTTGAAATCAGCATGGTGGGAACACGTGATAATTATTGGACGATGTATTTCGATGGTTCAAGTACGTCGACATTGGCCGGCGTAGGGATCGTACTTCAGTTTCCACATCAACACCGTTGGTTCTTTTCCCTCAAGTTGGATTTCGATTGTATCAACAATCAGGCCGAATACGAAGCCCTTGTTATCGGCCTTAGCGTCCTTCATGATTTGCATGCTGCTCGGGTCCTCGTCTTTGGTGATTTGGAGCTTGTGATTAACAAACTCAATGGAACTTTTCGATGCATGAGGTGCACTCTGGCGCCTTATCACATGGTTGCCAGTTACTTGGCCGAGTCAATCGACGGTATCACGTTCAATCATATTTCCCATGTTTGGAACACCGTCGCAGACGAACTCACTCAAATAGCTTCCAGAGCGCAACTCCTGGGGGGCAAGTTTGGCCGAATGATACCCGTTTTACGGCAATTGTATCTGGCTTTGGTTAATCAACAAGTCCTCCAGCGCGACCAAGTCATCTGTGCACAAGTAATGTCCTTACCTTCATTGTTGGAACGGTAGGATCCTGTAGATATTTGCGGTCGAGACACTAACAAATGACTGAAGAAAGCCAATTATGCAATACCTTGATAATCCCAGAGGCAAACACGACCGAAAGACAAGGGTCCATGCCACAAACTACGTCTCGTACCAGAATGAGTTGTGTCGAAAAGGCGAGGACTATTTATTACTGTTATGCCTCGGCCCGCAAGAAACCGTACAAGCAATCATAGAGGTGCACGAAGGAATTTGTGGAGCCCATTAATCAGGACATAAGATGCGTTGGCTACTTCGCTGGCACGGTTACTTATGGGCAAGCATATTGAAAGATTGTATATGCACAAGGATGCGTCCAGTGTCAAATTCATGGACCCATCCAAAGAGCCCCAGCCAAATTACTTCATTCGGTCACCAACTTTGGCCGTTCAAAGGATGGGAAATAGACATGATCGGCAAAATTATGCCATCTTCTGGAGCAGCGAAACATGCATGGATACTCGTGGCAACTAATTATTTCACTAAATAGGTTGAAGCAAAATCATACGCCGAATTAACATCCAATGAGGTTTATGATTTTGTGGAGGAGCATATTGTGACCAGATTCGGCATACCAAGAACGATCATAATTGATAATGGCATAATCTTCATAGCCGAAAGGTTCAAAGAGTATACGGCGAGCTTAAAAATTCAGCTTGAGCAGTCCACACCATACTATCTACAAACGAATGGACAAACTAAAGCAAGTAATAAGGTTTTGATCGGCATTCTCGAAAAAATAATAAAAGAAAGACCTGGCATGTGGCATTTAAAATTGAATGAAGCCTTGTAGGCATACCGGACTTCACCCCGGTCAGCAACGGGGACCACCCCATATGCATTAACCTATGGACATGACGCGATGTTACCAATCGAGCTAAGTGTAACTTCTTTACGCGTGATTGAACAGAGTAGTTTGTCCAATGCAAAATACAACCAAGCCATGTTACAAGAGTTAGAAGATTTGGAAACAGATCAGCTTAACGCTTACAATCTTCTAGTGGCACAAAAGAAAATTGCCAAGCGAGTGTATAATCAAAGAGTCAAATAAAAAACGTTCGGTGATGGGGAGTTAGTTTGGCAAACGGTGCTACCCGTGGGAATTAAAGACCCCAGGTTCGGTAAATGGTAGCCGAATTGGGAAGGACCGTTCATTGTCCATAAGGTCCTTGGCAAGAGGGCATATCATCTTAAAGATCGAATCGTTATTATTCACAAGTTGCCAATCAATGGAAAGTTCTTAAAAAAATACTACCCAGTCAAATGGGAGATGCAAGAATAAAAGCTTGTTTCATTTCATTGATAAGTCAGTTTACAGTCAAACAATTCTAGGGTGATGAAGGAAGAAGAGTTCCAAGAAGGGCCTTCAGCTCCAACCACCTCAGCTCGCCCATTATGACCTCGGCTTGCTGGTTCTTCCTGTCCATCTTCAGCTGCTCGACTCTCTTCACGTTCGTCGTGTATTCGATTAAACAAGATTTACCACCCGACTCAAAGTCACTCGTAAGATCAGAAGCAATGGCCGACATTCGGTTTGCCAGTTTGGCCATTTGACGGTCGAGGTCGGCCAGGGCCTCCTTTTTCACCTTTAAAGTATCGATCTTCGGACGAAGAGCATCTTCATCAAGTCATCATCGGCCTGAAGAGCGTTCTCGAAAGTACTGAAGGATTCCTTAACTCGCTCCAAGGTAGACGACGCCTGAATGATAGCTTCGGTGCTCAATTGATCATCACTTCCGAGGTCATTTAGGCATGCACCAAACAAATCAAGACCTTTGCACTTGAAGACTTGTGAAGCTGAGAGGGACAAAACTTCTTGCAACCGAACAAGAACAGATGATTCGGCAGGTTCAGTCATAGCTGCCAAAGGACCAGCTGCTCCAGAAGTGCTTAAAAGAAAAGCATCAAACTCGACTTCCCATGAAGGCTACACATGAAAACAGTTTAAGCGCGAGGAAAATCACAAAAGAATATAGCAAGAAGGTTTTTGTTTTAAACCTGCCGAGAGGTGACTTCGGCCATGTCTTCGAGTTCATTGCTCAAACCTAAAGAACTTAATGGCCAAGCCCAATGTTTTAGACTTCTTCTTAATTCACGCGGCCGATGAAGGTTATTTATGTTCGATGGCCACTGAGGTGGCCAGGAAATATAGATAACACCTTTCGGCGTATAAAATTTTCAGAGAAATGAATAACTGGGCACCTGACATTTAATATTTTCTCGGTTCAGACATGTTTTAACAAATTGACAATAGAAAGTAATCGAGCCTTACAAAAGTCGAGGTCACTTTTTGATGAGGGATGCCGAGGTCTTGGTCCTGAGGGTTAAGTGGAGTTTCTGACGTCGCTTCAGGCTCGACCATAGGCTTCTTTCCATGATCGACCGTTGGAGGATTAACCTGATCGGCCGCCTCAACCACGGGGGGAGGATCAACGGAAGAAGCCTAGATTGGTCGAGAGCGACTCGCCAGCGGAGTCTCGTCACTCCCATCATCCTAAAACATAAGTGTTAATAATTGTTTAATATTTAATAAGCAAAAAGAGTTGACAGCGTAATCATACCTTTTCTAAGATAACAACCAAATGCTTCGGATTCTTGGAGAGATCCTTTATAATTGAATGAGTCGTTTCCCCCAGAACGGGTACTCCTGTTGACCCTGGAGCTGCAGGCAAGTCAACCGAGGGTGCAGCAACCAGCTCAACCACTACCCCAGGGACCTCAGGTGTTGGTTGAGCTTGGGTGGCCAGGTCAGCCAGAGAAGGCCGATTATCTGCCGAAGTTTGAGCAACGGAAGCAGGAGGAGAGGCATTCGGGGTGGTGGTCCCAGTGGTGTGGCTGGAGAAAACATGAATCTCCCGAGTTCCCTTATTCACCAATTTCTTGACGCGTTTATAAGGACGAAGAGTTTCACCTGTCGTCTCGGTGACCAGGTGATGTCGTTTGCTCGGTAGGTTTTGAGTGGTGGCTTTGGTCGTCTTGGAGGAAGAGGCCAATTTTTTCTTGACCACTATCGGGCGGCAACCACATCTGTCTGTTTTAGTACTCGACCACCTAAGAAAGCGAAGTCCCGTTAATAGAATTACCCAAATGTCTAAAAAAAAGGTAGAAACAGTGGTATACCTTGGGGCGCTTCTTTAGATTGAGGGGCAGAGGGTTTCTTGGGCCGGTCACCAAAAATTTTGTTGACTACTTCTTCAACCGAAATGCCAAAAAAGTCGTGCGTATATTCCTCCCACCAGTCATCAAAGATATCAGTGCCGAGAGATTCAGGAGAATTTGGTCAAAGATGAAATTTCATACATTGTTCTTGAAATTCTTTCTCGGCGTCTCTACACTCCCTTTCTGAAGAACAAGAGACGTGCAATCGGGTCAGAAAGGAGCGAGAAGAAAGTAAAGGCAATGGGCAACCTTGGAGGTAACCGAGCTGTCAGGCGGTAAAGTGGGGGTGACAGACTTCCCAACTCGCCCGATGAGCATCACAACCAAGGGGAAGGTCATGAGTTAACACGAACGACCCCTAGTTTTGACGAAAAATAGCATCCTCACTGTCACTCCAAGTCGATGAGGGAAGCCTGGTGGAGCAAGGATATTCTTGACGACGATATATCAAAAATTCATCATCAGAAATGACATCCAGGCCGAATAGGTGTTTGAACACTTTTTCAGCTCGATGAGGGGGCACTGGTCGAGAGGCCAATTGAAGGCTGAGCGTTATAGTAGACTGGAGGTTGGAGACTTCTAGCCGAAGTGTCAAGAAATAAACCTGCAACCAAAGTTGAAACACCCAGAGAGGTCCATTCTGGTGCGGGTCGATCTTGTTGAGGGTCGTCTAGGCCAAGCAATGAAGAAGGTTGGTGAAGATGGTGGGGCTGAGCGCTAAAGAATGGCCATTAGCCAGGGTTCCGCTACCAGCATGTTCTCAACTAAGCATTTATTTGACTTGGAACAACAAATGAATTTGTTATACCAGTAGAACAGGAAGGCCTCGTGTTCCCCCTTCCGAAGGCTCGCTTCTCCTCGACCAGCAAAATGGAGGATAAGGGTGTTGTAGTTCAGAAAATTCTTGTGCAATTTCTGAACATCGAAGGCTCTTGACCTTCCTGGCTCAACGTCTCGACGGCTCGATCGTCGAACAACGTCTTGAGGTCAAGGTTAGAAGGGCATCCAATAAGGGTAGCGTCGACCGAGATGCCAGAAGGAGAAGTCCTAATGATAGCCGAGATGTCGAAGATGGTAGGAGTCATATGACCAAATGGAATGACCAAGGTGTTGGTGGCCGAGCACCAGAGGCTAAGAGCTGCCATGAGGAGCTTTTATCCATTGTAATCTCCATAGTCAAAAACTTGATAGCGTCGTAAATACCAAGAGTTTTCCACTCTTTACCGAAGAACCTTTCCATTCAAACGACCCATGCCACCTAGTTTGCATTAGGTGAAGGCCAGGATCCTTGGGGTTTTGTTTGGCACCACTTCGACCAATCGAATCCTTGCAACAAACATGTTAAACAATATTTTTTGAACAGGTTGGTGATGGATGATGGCACCGTATCCTTGAAGAGTAGGTCCAAAACTTAGTAAGTAGTGTTGGATTCACCTTCGAAACGCAGAGTTTTGATAGTGTGCTGATCGATGAAATCCTTGCACTGGTCGCACTCAGAAGAGAGTTGTGATACAAAGGAGGCCATTGAGGAAAGGTTAGAAATTTCTGAGATGAAAGTGTCAGAATCCTTGTTTTTGAAGTTTTTTCTAGAAGAAAACAGAACGGTAAGAAAATTTCAAAGGTTTAAGAGAGCATAAGGTATGAATGGAAAAAGTCTAGGTATTTATAAGCATTTGGAACGGAAGGCTAAACAGTTGACTTTCAAAATCAAGGGTAAGATCGAGCAGGAAAGATAGTAATCATTGTATAGGTTCAGAAAATCAAGGCGAGAGGATCGAGGTTTTCATGGATTAAGGACGCATGATGGCGTGTAACTGCAGTTTTAATGCAAGAGAGACGTTTCGACGGTCGCATGGTTTCAAGAATCATGATTAAAAGCTGCTAGGGTAACCAGGGGGTTGACATGCGGCATGATGGTTTGGAAATCAAGATTGTGGGATCACGTCTCATAAATGCGCGTGGTGGCAGTTCCCAAGAACCGGTTTCACTTCTTCAAGGTCGAGGCTCAAACCAAGGAATATAGGTCGACGACCTCAGAAGTGAAGGGAAAATTTTTGGACCTAAAAATATTGTTTGGGCCGAGTTAGAGCTAACTTGGCCCAGTGTTGGATAGGCTGGGTTTAAATCCTTTCTCGACCCAAAAATCGTGTACAGGTGTCAATGGGAGATATTTAGCCCATGGGCTGTACGGTCGGAATTGGCCATATCTTATCGGAAAGTGGAATGTGGACGAATCCTGTTGTGAGAGAGAGTCTCGACGGGATCAGGATGCTGAGATTGAATACGGTCTGATAACGAGTTATGTTCGGAGTCCTAGTAGGAATAGGATTGGCCGAAATGAAATTGGATAATGAGAAGGAGTTTTAATCCAGAAGTGATTATGATTCAATACAAGTTAGCTGCTATAAATAGGGAGGGAAGACATCGAAACAAGCCCCTCCAATTCAACACACAACTGCCTTGCGCAAATTCTCTCAACAACCTTGAGATTTTTCTTTTTTCTTTTTACCGACACACCTTCAGTTTGGATAAACAGCACTGTGAAGGCAACCGGTGATATCTTCAGTTGCCATAAACAACACTGTCGCCGTAGAATCAGCCCATCTCACAGCATCTTCAGTCGGCATAGACAGCACTGCGTCGAGGGCGACTGGTTATCTATCCAAGTCTTGGTCAAGAAGGATTTCCGAATCCTTATTGGTCGAGGTCATCTCATCAGCCTTCTCGGCGAAGTGAGGTGTTACAGTTTATTGGGCTCGACACATTGCACGCTGAGTTACTTTATGATTGGATACTCTCAAGTGGGATTTAAAGTTCGGCATTTCTACGGATGAACCACGTTTACTGTTAAGACTTATATCTGCTTTGAGTATTTATGCCCTTACACTTTGGTGTCGATTTGGCGTGAGTTTACTCTGATGAATACCATCACTGTGACCGAATCCAACGACAACGATTTGTGAACTTTGTAAGAATAGTAGCCTTGTCTTCAGGTTCGAGAACCCAAGAGGCCGAGACGTGTTCCTTCCTCGGTCACAATCGCAAGACACAGAAGTCAACCGCGCATTCAATGCAACATCAACATATTTTACTCCTCGGCCGAGCTCAGTCGACGAGTTGGCACGCCCCGCATTCAACCAAAGGACGTAGTTAGCTCATAGATTACTCGGCCTGTGCGCCACGTAGGCTAGGTAGTTTTTAAGGTCAACACCTTTACACAAAGGGTTCCATATTTAAGGTAAGTTTACAAACTTATATTTATATTATTGTAATTTATACAACAACAACAAAATTTGTGTGGACCCATGCATGTGATCAAAGAACCAAATAATACTTGCATGTTAATTTTTTGAAGTAATTAATTAATGTTGTATAATTATTCCCTAGGATAATTTTAATATGTTTAATGTTATTTATTATTTTATTATCAAATTGGATTATTATTCATTAATATTAGGTTTTATTATTCCATATTATTTTTATAATTACTTAAATTCTTACAATCATTTTCTTTACTTCCTATTTAATTCTTCTGTAGAATAACTTTATTATTTAGGTTCTCTTATATAGCCGCCGTCACTACTATATTTTTTGGCCAAAAAATAATTGCCTAATTTCCATGAAAAATAAATATAGGTACGTTTAAGATGTCTAGTGGAGTTACTAAACGTGATCCAGCTTGGGAACTAGAGACCCAATAGACGGAAACAAACATGGCACAATTTGCAAATATTGTGGTCGGGTAATGAAGAGTGACGAAAACACGACTTAAGTACCATCTTAGTGGATTAGATCTAGGAAATAATGTCCAACGATGCAATAATGTCCCCCCCCCAGAAGTGAAGGCATTCATCACCATATTATTAAAAAATAAAAAACACCAGAAGGAAAAGAAAACACATGGAATGGAAAATATTCGAGCTAGGCTACGAGGAGAATTCATTGGCCAAGCGGTTGACAGTGATGATGATGACGATGAGGACGAATGTGATGATGACATGGGACCTGAAGAACGATGCAATTTCAAACAAGCATTACGTGCCTCCAAACAGTCAGCATGGGAAAGAGAACACCTTTATAAAATTCCTAATAGAGCACAAGGTTCCGGGACAAGTGGTGATGCACAAATGAGACGAGGAGCAAGTGTTAGAGAATCACAACCAACACCATAAATGGCCCCAAGTTTATGTAAGTCATCCAAAGCACATTAAAAGAGTGTTTGGCGTTATTTCACTGGAGGTAATGTGAAAGAGGGAATGGGGCGTCTAATTAGCAAGTTCTTTATCTATGAAAATGTCTCTGCTGAGAATGCGTCATCACATCATTTAAAAAATATGGTATTGGGATGTCAACAGGCCGGTGTTGGAGTACAACCTCCCACTCCCTATGAGGTAAGAAACAAATATTTGGAAATGGAGTATAAAGACATTGGCGAGTATGTTAACAAGTTGAGGTCAAAGTGGGAAACTAATGGTTGCACAATCATGTGTGATGGATGGGCTGGCCCGACTAGATTGTCTATCATAAACTTCATGGTATACTCCAAGGGAAAGACAATTTTTTTTAAGTCCATTGATGCTTCAAACCATATAAAGAACTACAAGTATATTTACAAATTATTGAGGGATGTAATCATGGAGGTGGGAGAGCATAATGTTGTCCAAGTCGTGACCGACAATGGTTCTGCATTTGTCAAAGCTGGAAAAAAGTTAATGAAGTATCATAATGTGTTTTGGACATCATGTGCAGCACATTGTATTGATCTCATGTTTGAGGCAATGGGGAAGAGAGAGAATATTGCTAATGTCGTAAAAAGAGCTAGAACAATCACAAATTATATTTACAATCACGGTTGGTTGTTGGCAAAGATGCGTGAATTTTGCAAAGGAGAAATTATTTGTCCAGCTACCACTCGATTCACCACCAACTATATTGCATTAGACAGCCTACTTAAGAAGAAAGCAGGGTTGAAGCAACTATTCACTAGTGACAATTGGGCTAACCACAATTTCAGTCGCTTAAATGCAGATCGTATGGTGGAAAGTATAGTGCTTGATCATGCTTTTTGGACTCAATTAGAACATGTGTGCCAAGTGTTTAAACCTCTTTACAAAGTTTTACGGATCGTTGACACATAAGTGTATCCTACTATGGGGGCAATATATGAGTTGATGTGTGTAGTGAAGGAGGACTTGGAAAGAAAACATGGTGCAAGGTGGGTCATAAAGATAATTGATGACCGATGGTATAAAACATTATACCACGATTTGCATACAGCAGGTATAAATTATGCCATAATTTGCAATTCATTTCTTTAGTTGCATAAGTATTATTTCTCTAATTAGAGTATGTGTTTCTTTGAATAGCATATTATTTGAATCCTCGATACCAATACAGACCCGGTGTTGGAGATGATGGTACCTTTATATGTGTTGTACATAATGTATACTCTAAATTAGACCCTGCATCACCAGTAGTTGGCCAATTTGGAAATGAGGTACACAATTACTTAAATTATAATAATTACATTGTTGGATTAAACTAACACGATTGATTGAATTCAGCTAACATGGTTTAAAGATGCAAGAAGAACTTTTGGAGAACCAACATCAGTTGTTGCTCGAACAAAAATGTCTCCTAGTGAGTGTAAACATATTTCACTATCAGTTTATAATAGAATTTGTTGGAGTTATTAAGCTTATCAACATTGTTTTTCATTATAACTGAATGGTGGATCATGTATAGAACTAATGCACCAATTGTGAGAAAGTTAGCAATCAAAGTATTATCACAAACAGCTTCCTCATCTTCTTGTGAAACAAAATTGGAGTACATTTGCACTCATACACTTAAAGCAAAGAAATAGGTTGGCTCATAGTAGGTTGGAAAAATTAGTTTATTGCTACTACAACATGAAGCTCCAAATTCGAGATAAGGAAGCAGAAATAGATCATGTCGACCATGGTGACCCACTAGATGTGTTTGATATTGTTGCTGAAGATGATGATACAGAGGGTAACCAACTTTGTCAATGGATTAGACCTCTTCATTTAAATGACGATGAAGGCAACCCAGCTCTAAGAGTTGCTGAAAAAGCACGTAATGAAGGGATAAATGTAGAAAGAGTATTAGATGAGGAGGTGGGATCTAGCATCGCTGACTCTTTGGAAGAACTTTTGCGCCCAAGACCAAGAAACACTAGAATTCCACCTTCTTCCAATCCTACACAACCACAAGCTGTTGATACTAATGATAGCTCTAGTACAAGATCAGGAGACTCACCTACCACCGAAGGTGGGAATGATGAAGGATATAGTGGAGCTGGAGGTAGTAGTGGATATGGAAACTATGTTGGACCACCTCCCATATTTATGAGCCCCTTCACTAGTGAGGCAAACTTCACGCATGCAACACAAGATGAGGACCATGACAGTAGGCGAGCAGGACTAGGAATTGGTGCCATAGGGAAGGACTATACTCGTAGAGAAAGAGGCAAAGGGACTTTGTCAAGTCAAGAAGATGACTCGTTATCTATAACTTCGGACTCTGTTGGACTGGGAAGTAGTAACTATGGTTATACTCATAACCAACCAGTTCCCTACCCTTCATATCCCATTCCTGTTAGGATGGAATCGAGCGACTCATGGAAAGAATCCAAGACTCAATCTTCAAATGATTTTGCTTATGGACAACGTCAACTAATCTCGGATCCATATGGGTGGCATGTTAACAATTACATGCAAAACTATTTTGGGGATTTATCATTTGATAACTACTCTTCACAATACACTTACTCTACACATAGAGATGATGAAGATAGTGAAAATTTTGAACCTCATAGGAACTTTATGTGTTACTAAGTCACTCATGTATTTTACCATGCAATGTATAAAGTGTAAAATATTGTACTAATTCATTATATATAAATGATTATGGTGTGTTTAAACTTCTTTCATTAATTACTACATATTTTATACACTCACAATGTTTGCCAGCTTACTATATAATCAACTTAAATCAGTTAAATTCATCATGCAATACATTTCCTTCCAATTTTTTGTGATAAACTAATAGATAATTGACTAAATAAACATCATGCAAAGTTTCAATAAAAATTTCCAAGTTTTTCTTACAATTTCCATACTTTTTTTATTCAATTTTTATCGATATCGATAATATCCCGATATTTCCATTGAAATTTCCATGTTTTTGGACTACCGATATTTTCGATATCATCGATATTTTAGACCTTGGTTTTGACATTAGAAAAAACGTGCAATACTGGACTGATTTGAAATAGCCTGCAATTAGTTTGGTTTGATTTAGTTTAACCTATTTGAACTGCTTAAACCCTAAATTAAAATCATGAATCATTCCACTTCCACATCATCACTGTCCGTCTCAAAATGTTGATAATGAATATCATATTGATAAGAGAACATATATTGCATGAGCTTATAATTAAGAAGTTGAGTTTCTTTGTATATTGTCAATTGTCAACAGTTTTGTAGTGCAACCTCAACTGTCTTTTGTTGAGTTTATACCATCAAACCAATTGGCTTTTAAACATATTAATGTCTTAATCTTTGCGTGCCCCACTAGGAATCCGCATGGGGTCATCGTCATCACCATTGTGGCGTCCGAGTCTGCCGCCAGCACCATCATGTGCTCCACCTCCGTCACCACGTCCAGCCCAACCGCGAGCACCGCCGGAGCCGGATTAAGAGCCGATTTAGGATCTAGATCCGGATCCAAATCCCGAAAGCCTCAACAAATAGATAAGGATGCACAAATAATTCAGCATTCGGTTCAGGAGCCATGTCCTCCCTCTCTTGTCGTCCTTCCTTTCTCCACCATGGCCAACGGGAAACGGGAAACCAGAGTGGGTTTGCAAACTTCTTGAGGTCGCAGTTGTTGTGGCTGTTGCGTCAATAAAGGTTGCATGGTCGACAGAGCAAGCAACGAATAAAGCTAACAATGCCATGAATGGAACACTTACTGCGAAAGATGTGGCATTGGCGGTGCTTGCGACGGCACGCCAGCACTTGTGGCTCCTGGATCAGATCCAAAACCGTTTACAAGGATCCTGATCCATTTGTTGTGGTTTTTCGAAACTTGGATCCGGATCCGAATCCTGAATTGACTCGTAGACGAGGTTCACCACTGTGGCTTTTTGCATCGGCATCGACATCCACGTTCGCCGCTAACACCTCCACGTTCGCCGCTAACACCTCCACGTACTCTACCTTCGTCATCACGCCAAGAGCTGCTTCATAAGTCACTTCAGGAGCCGAATCCAAATCCCGAAAAGTCACAGCAAACGGATCAGGATCCACTAACGATTCTTGATCCGGTTCAGGAGCCACAGGGTTCGCCGCAAGCACTGCCAGAGCTGCGTCTTTTGCAGCAAGTGTTTCATTCATTCATGTCGTTGTTAACTTCATTCGCTTCTTGCTCTACCAACTGCTAATAGCGGAGGAGCTAGGAATTTTTCACGGGATGAGCTAACTTAAACATTTAAATCTTGTAAACAAAGAAAACCGATATTGTATTTTTCACAGTATTAGCAAGCTTAAGAAAATTTTCACAAGATGAGTCAAGAATTGTTCGTTATTAAACAAATACATGTTAAAACTCAAACAAATTTAAACTTGAAAGATATATGTACAAGAAGCGATGAGAAATGATGTAAGAAATAGAGATGGATTGTAACTATATTAGATATTTTTATAATTAAATTGAGAGAACTAGGATTAGTGACTAAATATATGATGAGCTATGTTCGAAAATTAATGAAAATTACATGTAAAATTTTATTTGTTCAATTAAAGCTACTAGGCTATAGCCCACGGTAACCCTTTTTGATGTAGCATCCACAATAGTCGCGGGCACGAAAAGTTTGATAGCCCAAGTCTTGGTTTTTCGTTGGCCATGGTGGAGAGAGATTATGGCTTTTGAACTGGATTATGAACCGTTAGTGGATCCTTATCTATTTGTTGCGGCATTTTGGGATTTGGATTCGGATCCGAATCTTGAATCTTCTCTTGATTTGGCTCTGGCGGTGCTTGCGGCGGGGCCTAGGCATGGTGACGGAGGTGGAGCACGTGGTGGTAATGGCGTCGAACGAGGATGTCACAATGGTGATGACGATGACCCCTATGGATTTCTAGAGCAGCGCGCGAAGATCTAGACCGTATTATGATTCAAAGAGTTTTATGATGGAGCCTTTAACTTCTTCATGGTATCAAGACAAATTGTCTCACGTGTGAAGTTCAACAACCATATGTGCTCCACGTCATTCCATTTGGTGTTGTACATATATTTGGCTTAAAAATTCGCCACATAGTGGAGTGTTGAAAATAAAATCCACATTGTTGGAAGAATGAACTTTACATGAGCTTATAAGAAGTTGAGCTCCACATCATATTGCCAACTAGTTTTATGGAAGAATAAAAGCTTTATTCACAAAATCTCTCTATTTTCAATGATAAGATGTTATCTTCAATTCGTTGTGCCAAGTTCCTTTTCCATATAGTATGTAGATAAATACAGTAATTTCTTAATTTCTCAAGAAGGAAATTAGCCGAACACAATCAATCACTGAGCACGTTTGCAGTTTAGTATTGACTTGGCTTAGACAACCCCACTAGATAAAGGTCGTACCCAGTGCACAAGGCTCCCGCTTTACACAGGGTCTGGGAGAGGTGAATATCGGCTAACCTTACCCCCATTTATGGAGAGGCTGCTCCCAAGTCTCAAACCCGAGACTTGGGCCACTAGATGTTGAATAAAAATATAAATGCCAACTTGCAAGGTTTGTCCTAGTGAAGGTAGAAGACGGAGAAGCTATGAAGCGCCAAACCAATAGTAGACAACAAACAAACAAACAAGGCCTAAACAGATTGATTTGATTTGGTTATGTTCTTAGTGTGAGGTGTAAACCAAGCCAAATCCAACGGAATCCTTAACATGGTTATGTTCTTAATTATATAATTAAAACGATTTGCTGTGCAGATTATTCAGTAAAATAATGCATATTGCATGTGATGTCAACATATAAAGCTTTAGCTGGTCTATTTGTGAGTTCCAAGAAAAACTTGAGGCTTGATAGTGTGGTAAGTTGGCTAAATCTCCTACGTCACAACGGTATTCTGGATCAATAATGAAATGTTACGTGAAAAAGTTATATACATCATATCGCTTTATCCATCTAGAATGCCACAGTAATTACTAGCAGCAAAAGGAAGTAGCCCAAAAATAACAAAATTGATCTAGTGAGAAAGATCTAAGGCTACTTACAAGTTACAACGGGTGCGTTTCCCGTGCTCTTGAGCATCAGACATGATCAGTAAGCCTTATGAACCAATCTTTCATGATGCCTTGTACTCTTATCATTTGATTACCATCTTCTGCAGCCGAACACCATATTACAGAAAAATGTCAAGAGAAACAATGAATTGGGAGTGTCAAAATTCTCAAGAATCGATGTTTGGATGTTCGTGGAGCGATGAAAGCACATACAGTTACTATCACCGAGCAATGCACATATTGAACCTCTGCGCCAGGTTTATCGGTTTGAAACAAAGTGCAGCTCATGCTACTAGAATTCGAGAGAATGAAACGCTCAAAAAACTGTGCCCCGTGGTACGTAAAACCCCAAATTTGACGACAATAAGGTATTTTCTTCATAAGTACATACAAGTCCATATAAAAGTCTGCCCTTAGGAGTCCACACGGGAGATGATGACCCTTTTTTAAAGAGAGAAAATCCCTGCAAGCACAAATACATACATACATCTCTATAGAGATATATGTATATATATCAAAGAACGAGTTAATTTTTAACTTTTTAGAAGACCACGTCACCTCAATAATGAAGAAATTTAATGCAATGCAAAGAACAAAGTTCTAGGAAAATGAAATTCTACCATCTGAAAATGTACTTATTGTCTAGATTAAACCATCCAGACTCAAATGTAGCTTTTTCAACTTCCTGCAGATTCATTTCATGTTGGCCTCCACCAAAACACAGCATGAATGTCTGGATAAACCCTGCAGTATCTTGCTTGTAAACAAGACGTATCCCACATTTCTGGACCTCCATGCACGGGTTAATGGCTTCCAATAATGCCCACATTGAACTTGATTCATTTAACGTCTTTGGAAAGCGCATATGAGATTCATAGAAAAAACAAAGAAAATCATCAGAACTAGACCTGACAAAAGTGCAACTTTCCTTCCAGTCAAGAAGATATGGTTCCAGTCGAAACTCATGAGTTCCCAATGTGAATCTGTACAAGTAATCAGAAGCTTCTGTATCTGACTCACTATTGGAAACAGAAGGCCGTCCCTTGACTAAGAAAACAGCAGCAACCCCCATCCACTTCTTATTATCTTTCAAATTTGGAGGTATTGGGATTGCTATGGAATCGCCAGTAACTATATTGCTGAACCACTCTGGGATTTCAATTTGGGCACAAACAGAGCTCATGGAGTATGACCTACAATCCAATAGGTCTCTTTGAAACACTTGAGTTGGTAACCATGAATCAACACATGGTTTCCATTCTTGATCTTCAGACAATATACTGAAAGTAGTCATTCCAAAGCCTCCAGAAGTGTAAGTTCTTGAGATACGTCTTGGTGCTGACGTGTAATATTCTGGATTATTGGATGAACTGTGGGAATTGACAGTAGTCATTCCTGAGACAGCTGAAGTCCATAATTTGAATTCATCTTGGAAACACATCAGTGAAATACAATCTTCTGCATTCACATGCCGAACACTTAACGGCAGTTCAGGAAGCAACTGAAGCCTTCGACAATTGCTCAAGTTGAGAGATTCAAGCTTGGAGAGTTGACAGATGCTTTCTGGTAGCCGAACAAAATTATTGCCACTCAAATTTAATTTTCTTAAGGAGATTAAGTGACCAAAATCTTGGGGAATTGCTCCATCTATTAAATTGCAATAACTTAAGTCTAGCTCTGTCAAAGAAGTTAAACTTGAGATTGAGGTTAGCAACAACAAACTGGTGGGGACATAGCTCTTGCTGCACCACCAACAATTAAAGAGCGAGTGCCACGAATTTGAAGGCAGATCTCGACATCCCCGGAAGGATAGATATTTCAGATTCAACATACCTACAACAGACGGTGATTCTCTTATAGCAGTTCCACTTATATCAAGCTCCTCTAGCCATTCCACACAATTCAGATTCTCAGGTATCTCATCAAATTTTGAGCAACCAGCTAAAATGAGGCTTTTCAGAGATGTCAAATATTGAATGGTATTCGGAAGAGACAAAAAGTTTTTGCAGTCTCTTAAGCTCAACAAGGTAAGACTCGTCAAATGTTGAATTGATGTAGGCAATTCCTCTATAGCAGTCTCATCCAAATAGACTCTCAACAAGCATTTCATATTTCCTTCAACTTCAGGAAACTTCTTGAGTCTTGAACAAGCGGACAGAGTAAGAGTTTTAAGAGATTTTAAACTTTTGAAAGGTGGAAGGCTCTCAACAGATTTGCAGTTTCTCATATTCAAAGAAATAAGGTTTCTGAGACCTCCAATGGTTGGGTGAACCTCAACCAATCTTGCACAACCTTGAAGCACCAAAATCTCAAGATTTGGAACCTCAGTAAAGTCTGGGGTCTTGATCAAGTACTGGGAGTCACTCATATCAATGAAAGTTAGCCTGCTCCAACGCTGAAACCATTTGAAAAATAATCGCATGATTTGAAAGAAAAATAATTGGTAGAAAAATTGGCAATACATTCTTGTAAGACACCTACTCGAAAGTTCAATTTTTGGTTTAAAATATGTAAGTGCTTTTTTTCCGCATTTTAAGTTAGACCCTTCACTTGGTGGGAAAAGGCTTTGTTGTTGCTGTTGTTGTTAAGTTAGATCCCTTATCTTTCCTTTCAGTGTATGTTTATATGAGATGACTATACATTTTTGGAAAGTTGCTAGCAGTAGCCTGTAATTTTTAGACTACTACTTTTTAGAAAGTTTATTAATAATTCTAAATTAAATTCTAACTAATGCAACTTTATTTTACATGTGCATTGTTTATAAACTTGTATTTTATGAAATCTATCAAACAAGACCTAAGATAAACATATAAGAATGTATAATAAAACACAGTGAGGACAACGTCCAGAAATAAAAGAGAGTTATGTTGCATCATGTAAACATGATACCATATGATGTGAAATGTTTAACTGTATAACATTACGATAATATGGATACATTCTCATGATCTGTAAATGGGAATTATATTACACTAAGACAATGTGTCACAGATACTTTCATGTGCTTTGTTTTTTTCGTTAGTAATTTATGTGTACTATTGGTTTTGTATGATATATGTCTACCTAAACATTTTCCATCTATAAAAATTATGGAAAAAAAGATGATGTGTAACATACATGCATGCATGTTTCAGCATTAGACAGACTGAAAAGTCTTTATGGTATACAACCTAAAAAGGGCAGCAGGGTTTCTTCAGACAAGGAAGTGGAATCTAACAGTATCCTCAACTTCAAATTATATTCAAGGATGATCCAGAAGACTAACTGTGATCTTACCTTTTCCCCCGTCCATAGCTGTTTGATGCAACTTGAATTCATCTTGAGTTCGACAAGCTTATCTGATTCAAATCCTGATGGCAAAGAATTTAAAGGACATTCATGCCATTCCAAAAGTGCCAACTCATTAGAAAGATATTTGGTGTTCACAGAAAAGTTTCCGTTCCAAATTTTGAGATATTTTAGTTTCTTCATTTCCGAAAAAGGATCATTAACCCTCAATTTAATCTCCTTTTCTTTTTCAAAATTCAGAAATACACCTTGCACCGAAGTTGTTCCCTAACAGAGAAGAAGACAGAATTAGTTGTAGCAAGCGTTAAAAAATATATATATAACAAGACACTCAACCAATTATTTTTTTAAGTTTAACAATCTCTAAATCTGTATTTCGAGTAATTTCTTACCCTATTATGTACAAGCAGAGGGACAATATCTTTGGGAAGCCACAACCTGCTACGCTTGCCTGCCTCAGGATGCTCCCGACTAACAATTTCCCACCCCAATTGTTCTATCAAATCATGCATCCACAATTTTCTTCCGAATGTAGTTAGAAGACATTTTTCAGTGAGAACTATAAAATGAATGATTGGACAGTGGCCATAACGACTTTCTAGTATTCTTGTTATATGATATTTGTCCTCTCCTTTAAAGAAACATGCAATGTCCAAAAATATTTTCCTTTCTATTTCTTGTAATCCATCAAAACTTACTTTAAGTACATCAAAAAGCATTTCAACTGGCTTTCTTTCTAGCCTAAACAATGCACTTGACCATTCTTCAACACTTCTACGAAAGAGGAATGAACCCAAAACTTCAATGGCTAATGGGAGGCCATAAGCATTTTTTACAAATTTCTTGGATAGCTGGAAAAAATCTTTTCCAACCTGGTCACTCCTAAAGGCTTTCCAATTAAAGAGCTGAAGAGCTTCATTGTTAGTTAACGCCTTAACCTGATTTATTTCGTCCACTCCACCTTTAAGCAATACACCTTTATCTCTTGAGGTTATTATGATTCTACTCCCTGGACCAAACCAACTATGGTCACACAATGCCTTCAATTGTTCTAACCGATCCACATCATCAAGAATGATAAGAACTTTTTTAGTTCGTAGTCTGTGCCTTATTATACTGCTTCCTGTATGAGTGTTGTGCATGCTTACATTACTTTCCAGCAATATATCAGAAAGAAGTTTCTTTTGTAAATGAACTAGACCTTGTTTTTCACTTACCTCTCTAACATTGGCAAGAAAGCTGTAAGCTTCAAACTGAGCACGTATCCTTTCAGAAACTACATGGGCAATAGTTGTCTTTCCGATGCCCCCCATCCCCCAAATCCCTATGATGCGTACATTATTCCACCCCATCTCTAAGTACGAAAGCATTTCTTTTACGCGAGAATCCATCCCAACTAAATCCGTAAATACACTGGAGATTGTTTGATTCAATTTGGTGGAAATATTTTCGACAATAGTTTGAATAAGTTCTGATTCAAATCTGCAAAAGGTTACAACTAATAGTAATAAATCACCATCTCATATTTTGTGAAACCATAGTTTAAATATCACTACAAGAAGAAAGTAAAAAAGTATGTTTACGTACCCGTCTTGCAAATGGAATCCAGAGAGGTCAGCTACCTCAACAAGTGCAGCTCTCCACCTCTGTACTTTTTCTAAATTGCCTTTAACGGCTCGTTCCTCAAGCTTACAAAACGCTTTCCCGAAATTCCCTGTTTGGTTTCGCAGCTCGGATCGATGTACGTGATAGAAAACCGGGACTAGTATCTGTCCCATTACTCTCCTGCACTCAACAGCCTTTGCAAGCTCTTCCATACACCAAGTTGAGTCGGCATAATTGCTCGAAAGAATGGCAATGACACACCTTGATTCTTCAACTGCATTGTAGAGTTCCCAGATGGAACTTCCTTTCTTGAGTTTCTCATCATCCCTGAATGTGATAATTCCCTTTCGAGTCAGCGCGGCATAGAGGTGGTCAGTAAAACTTGTGCGGGTGTCTGTGCCTCTGAAACTGAGGAACACGTCGTACGTCCACAGCGGCGTCGGCGAAGAAGAAGAAGAAACGCCTGCTTGGGGGATCATTGAAGGACTGTGAGGGTTAGTTTGGACAAAATCTGCAAATGGGGTTTAGCAATTTCCTAAGTTCTTGACAAAACAAACGCGACATTGCCGAAGACTTTCGGTGTCAACGCTACTTCAATTGTTAAAAAGTTATTTTCAGCTGGCCAAATTGTGGGTAGTGCGTACAGCGAAAGGAAAACAGGGTTTCCAGACCCAAGGCTTTTAAGAGGAATTTCATCGAACGGTTGGTAGGCATGGTGTAATAAGTCACCAAACTTGGCAATTGGCATTCATAACCATCCGGTTGTTGGTGGCAAAAGCCAAGCTGGGCCGATGGGTTAATGGGAGAGCACGGCTGACTGCATGATTGAGGTGAAGGAGGAGTAAAACTACATTGACCCAGAAGATTACTGGTTTGTGAGCTCAAGCTTGAAGGTGTAGGGACTAAAAAGTACTATTAGATTTGGTGAAGACTAACTTTCTCGCTTTAGTAGTGAAATATCGTAACCTGTCGTATTGACTTTGAATTTAGGTTTTTTTTTAGTTAACATATTTCTTGAAATTTGTATAACTTCTTATTTTAGTTCTGAGATTTAAAATCAATAGAAGTGGTTACGAGTTTTTCCACTATCAATTATTTTGGTTATTTCATAAAAAAATATATTAAATAAGAATCAAAATGACAAAAATATCCTTAATTTTAATAAACAATAGATCAAATGATTTAACAAAAATATCCTCAATTTAATAAACAATGGGCCAAATGATTTGACAAAAATTGAGTATATTTTTGTCATTTTAGCCTTATTTAATGGAGATTTTTCATGGAATGACCGAAGTGATTAATTGTGGACAAATTCAAGGATTACTTCTATTGATTTTAAATTTTAGGGATCAAAGTGATGAATTATATAAATCTCACTGACCATTTAGGTAAAAAAAGCCTTGAATTTATGATTACTTTAGCGAGTGCGTGTGTTTCTTCACACCCACTCTACAAAGTAGTTCTTAAATATTATAATACACAAAAGTGAGAGATAATCTTTGCTAGAGATAAAAGTGAAACGAGTATGTATCGCACAAATGATGCAGGCAAAGAAATGAGAGGGATATTAGTATTATTGCTTTTCACACTTGATCAGATGTGTTGTTTGATCATACATTTCATGCCCTTTATATAGAGCCTTCTACATGCATAATTCTGCAAGGCAAATTAAGGCATGTTGAAAATCATGTCATTCAACAGTAGCAAATCCAACAATACCACCATTTTAGTCATCCTTATTTTTTAACTTTTGACTAAACCATGTGGGCATTCAAACCCACAACTTTTACAACACTCACCCTTGGATGCCCACATATCAACATCAGTTGCCTCCTTAAAACCTTGCTAGGAAAAATCTAGTGGGAAAAAACCGTAGTGAAGGAAAAAGAGTACAACTTTGCTTGAATTATTGATATAGTGTTAAGTATGCTTATGTTGCCTCGTTAAAACCTTGATAGGAAAAACACAGTGAGAAAAATCCTAGTCGAAGGAAAAAAGAGTACAACATGCATGTGTCCTGGATGCTCCCCTTGATTTCTCATTCTTCAATTTGGTTGATTGATAAGCAGACGTAATCCAATACCATGCACTAGTTTCTAAAACGTGCACTTTGGTAGAGATTTGGTAAATATGTCTGCCAGATTTTCATTGCAACGGATTTGTTTGACTTTAATAACCTGAGCTTTCTGAAGTTCATGCGCACTAAAAAACTTTGGAGATATGTGTTTAGTCTTATCGCCCTTGATGAATGCTTCCTTCATTTAGGCAACATGATAGGGTTTTTACCACCTGTAAAAGTAGGAATAAAAACACTTAAAAATACTTGTAAGAGAATGAGGTAGTTGTAGTATAAATGACTTAAGCAGGGTTGTTCTCTACAAGAATTGAATGAATAATTTGTATTTAAACTAATCCTTAGCTAATTATTTGAAACAAAATTTCAAAAAAGGTTGATTTTGAAATTTAAAATAATAAAAACGAATTTAAATAAAAACAATTAAAGAAATTAACAAAGTACAGAAAACAAAAGAAAACAGTTTTGGAAAGCAATTTAAACACTAGGGTTCCACCACCACCACTAACAATCCTATGCAATTTTACCAATTACTTATGAATTTCCATATACATACTTTGAATGTTAGGTTTTCCTAATGCATATTTTCTTTGTGATGTTCAAGTGAAAACGTATATCTAACATGCAATCCGTTTGTGATGTTCAGATCAAATATAAACATGCAAAACTTATTAAGGTTTGTGAAAACATTTGGAAAAACCATGCAACCTTTAAGAGCGTGATGTAGTGAACTTACAATTACTAATCACAAGAAGCCCTCCTCAATTTTAGGGCCTTACACTAGGAAAAGGACTAGTTATGCATAATCAAAATAAAAACTAAAGAAAATATCATTAACTAGAAAAAAGATTGAAAACACCTTGTAGGTAAAAAGTCTAAAATTCTGCAACACTTTGCTAAGTTATCTCAATGTCATGTCAAGAGAACCCTGATGCTATAAAGCTTTATTTATACTACCACAAATTTAAATTCCTCATAGAAAAGGTTATTAAAAAACAAGGAAACAAAATAATAAAAGGATAACTTAAAAACACACTCCAAGCCTAACTAGGAAATCTGCCCAGCAAAGAAATGACCACGTTTCTAGACCTTTAGGGCTCCAAAGCAGGCCTACAATGACTTGATTTAAAGATTAGGACCTTCTCTTCAAGTTTCAAGAAGAGTCCAAGTCCAAAATCCATCATCTTCCAGCCCAAAAGTCACAAATAAGCTCTGCAGCACAATTTGCCAACACCATGCGCTTGGCATAAATTAATTTGCCACAATTAGATACTTCGGGTTTAAATTATGAAATGTTGAGACAACCTTCTTGATAGACTCATGAACCCGCTCCAATTAGAATCATTAAAAAATTCCATCGTTTTATTACTTTATGCTCAGAAAGGATTCACATGTCCTACATTGACAACACACAATAAAGCATCAAAATCTTACCAAAATACTACAATTTACATCTATCTTGTAAAGAACTAGAACTCGAACTACCCGCAGTTATGGTCCGCAATTGCATTTACTCTTGCTCCTGAGCTTCAAAATCCTTACTTCAGGGGATTAAGGTCGCGTTAGCTACTTACTTGTATTAGAGTAGGACAAGGCCTTCACTCTATTCCTTCCTATTTCATCTCATACTTGGGAACTACTATCTTTAAGTCCACTTAAAAATTCTAGTTCTTAGAAGTCATTTTCCTGAAGGCTCTACTCCTGATGGGTGTTCAGCCCATTTCGCGACTTGAAAACGAAATAAAAAAAAAAGACTTCTTTAGGATCGTATGGGGCTCTTTCCGCCAAGAACGGATGCTCAGAAAGCACCTATTCGAAAAGACAATTGCATGAATGCCTCTGCTCCTGAATCCAGAGATCCTTATTTTTTAAATCCAGTAGGCGGTCCAAACCTAACATGGTAGTGTTCTTTTTCATTAAAATACAACTTTTACAAAAAGACTCTTCCATTCCTATGCCATACCAGGCTTGGACCATGTCTCCCGAATTACCTCAGTACATATAACGTAAGACGATTGATAGGAGCATATTTATGCGACTGAATTAGCTTGTTCTCATGCATTTACGTTGTTATTTCTTAGTTAATTATGTATTTTAAGCTATTTTTGTGTGTTTGTAGGTCCATAGGCCTTATAAAGCAATAAGATGCATTTTGGTGCATTTTGGAGCAGTTTTGGGCTTGGAATGGATAACACATGCATGGAGATGGACGAAATTGAAGACTAAAGAGGCTAGGAATATGTTAAAGAGAAAGAAGAATTAGTGTAAAAAGGACAAAGAGCTCAGCCACAAAGGGGTGTCACTCCACCATTCACCTTTCCATCATTGTCGTGCACTATCATTGCACTCCCTTTGGATTCCTATGCCATGCATCATCATCCATGTTCCCTCCATTAACTCATTTGTTGCATCATTCCACTTCCTTTCCTTTGTCTACCATGTGCATAATCTCCTTTCACCTCATTGCACTCATTGATTCACCACTTACTCACCTTTCCACCCATGCCATGCATAATCACCCTTGTCCCCTTGATGCACCAGATTTCTTGCACTCATTTCATGCACCACTACACTCATTACACTTCATTGTCGTGCACCACCCTTGTCTCCTTCATTATTTATGATTTCATGCATCAAAACATTGAATCATTGCACTCAATTGCTGCACATTTCTTGTCCTCTTCACCCATCAGATTTCATACAACTTTTACCTCCACTACATGCACTCATTGATACACCATCCACCACATTTGGAATCTCATGCCATGCATCATGAGTCTTGTTGCACCTTTGACTCATTTCTACACCATTCCACCTCCATTTCCTTTCTTTACCATGCGCACAATCATTCATGTTCCCTAGCTGCAACACCACTCCATTTTACCCCCATGCTTTGCATCATCACTTCATTTTCACCTTTGAATCATTTCAAACACCACTCAATGCACTCATTGCTGCAACACCACTCTATTTTACCCCTCATGCTTTACATCATTACTTCATTTTCACCCTTGAATCATTGCACACACCATCAATTTCCCTCCATTGCCGTGCACTTCCTCTATAAAAGGAAGTGTGTGTGGCAGCCATAGAGCTTAGTTTTTGGCTTGATCATTCATCCCCATTTCAATACAACCTTCATCCAAACACATCCATTCATCTTCACATCCATTCCTCCATACAAACAAACCTTCAAACACTCACCAACACCTTGTGCCATAGCAAAGGAAGGGAAGGAAAGTGCCTGGACGTGCTTGCTGTCCAACTTGGATCGTTGGAGCGTTTAGGTGTTTTCTTTCTTTTGTTTCTAATGTTTAAATTCATTTCCTTTCGTTTTATTGTAAATATGAGTGGCTAAACTCCTCTTGGCTAGGGATGATTTCAAAGCCATGATTATGTGTGCAATATAATTTGATAAATTCCAGTTATGAACTCTTGAATCGTGAATGCAATTGGCTTAACTATTTGATTGATAACTTATTTGTATTTGTTAATTAAGGGTCGACACTTAATTGGCATGCATAAATCCGTTGCTAGAATATAAGGAAGTTTCACATAATAGTTACAAACTTATATTCACATGTAGTGAAGGTCGCTTATAAACGATCATGTTAAGTTCAATTCCTAGCATAAGCGACATGATGTCATAATTGCAAGTGCTTTGTCAATGCTTATGATTTTCATTAAACGTAATGATCTTTGATTATATCTCTATTATGATGTCATGTAGGGAACTTTAGAAGAATGTTTTGGCTTGTCGAATGATGTCATCAAATCCAATAAAACAAGGAAAATCTGAGAGTTAACTAGTGTTGTCACGGTTAATTTGGAGCATTGTCGTTCATAATTCAATGAAGTAGTAACTGGAAATCGAGTTATTTGCATACATGTCATGTGTGGAGAAAAAGCCTCTAGCTATCCCATCCATCATCTTATTTCTCACATTTGTTTTACAATCTGTCTAGTTTTTCATACTTGTTTGTTTGTTACAACTTCATCCAAATCAAAACCCCCTTTTTAGTTTCTTGTTTAAAAGTGTTTCAAATCTTTTTTAGTTTGCGTTTTTAAGTGTTTTGATTCAAGTAAAAGTCAATTTTCGTCCAAAGTCATTCCTAGTGTCTAGTTTAAGTTTATTTGGTTGTTTTAAGATGTTTTGAGTATTTTAAGTTTGCTTTGAGTCTTGTGTGTCTTGTTAAGTGTTTTTAAGTTTAGTTTTATGTTTTTGAGTCAGTTTAGAGGTTATTAGCAAGACCTCCTAATCCCCGGTCCAGAACGATCCCTACTTATACTTGTACTACAATTGTCAAAAGAGGGTTAAATTTGTGTGTTAAGTTAATTTTTGCATCAAGTTTTTGGCGCCGTTGCCGGGGATTAGCAACTTTGCTAATCCCTTAATATTTCTTTTTGTTTATTTTCATGTGTTTTTGTTCCTAGTTGCTGATTTCACTTGTTTTCTTGTATTAGGTGGTTTATGACTCGAAGTTCTCAACCTGTTCATAAGCACATCTTTGACTTTGACAATGATTTTGAACGAACTTTGAGACGAGCAAGGAATCAACAACATCCCCAACCATCTCAACCTGCATCAGATCTTGAAGAAGACAAAGTAGAAGAGCAAGAGGAGGCCACGGCCAGGACTTTTGAAGAAGTCCAAGATATGACAGTAGACAATCGAACAATCAAGGAGTTTTCCGCTTCGGGATTGGACAATGCTCTGCCTTTATGCATTCAATATCCAAGGGCGGCCCAAAACAAGATCGACGAGTTCGAATTAAAGTCCAGTTTATTGCATCATATTCCTAAGTTCCATGGGTTGTCCATGGAAGATCCTAATAAACATTTGAAGGAGTTTGAGGTTGTTTGTTCGAGCATGACCCTTGTGAATGTTGATGGGAGCATTCTAAAAATGAAGGCTTTTCCCTTTTCTCTCTTGGAAAAGGCTAAAGATTGGTTTTATGAGCTAGCCCCCGGAATTGTCACATCATGGGAGAGTATGAAACGGGCATTTTTGGAGAAGTTTTTCCCAACTTCTCGAGTCATTCTACAAAGCAAAAGGATTAGTGGCATTCAGCAAAACCAAGGTGAATCATTTCCCACTTACTATGAGCATTTTAAAACCCTTGTTGTTTCATGTCCACAGCACCAGATGAAAGAGGAGCTTTTTCTTCAATATTTCTACGAAGGGCTTCTACCAATTGAATGCCAAATGTTAGACGCCTCAGCGGGATGAGCTTTGGTGGACAAAACACCTATGGCTGCCAAGACCTTAATTGCTAATTGAGCATTGAATGCCCAACAATATGAAAGCGTTGGTCAAAGAGACAACCCATGACAGCAACAAGTTAATGAGGTAAGTGCTATTTCTGAACTTCAAAATCAAATGGCTAATCTTACTACTCTTTTTTCACAGGTGGTTGAAAAACCAAAAGAACAAAATGTAGCTACTTGTGGCGTGTGCTTAATAAATGGACATCTCACGGATAAGTGCCCGCAATTGATCGAGAACAGAGGGTGGGAATCTGCCAACGCCGTAGGTTTTGGGAGTCAAAACCAACCAAGGAATGATCCGTTCTCGAATACATACAATCCAGGTTGGAGAGATCATCCAAATTTCAAATGGAGGGAGCCCTAACAGACCCAACAACAAAGTGCATTCAGATAGCAACCTCCGAGATTCTATCAAAGGCCGTATGCACCCGCACAACCCCAAACACAGCCTGCCCAAAATATCTCAGGTTCGTCTTTTGATAATGCTCAAGTTATTCAGTTACTAACTACGTTGGCGAAGGGTCAGGAAAATCAAGCCAAAGATATGCATAATTACGCCAAGGAAATGCAAAATCAAGCTCGAGAGGTGACTGAATTGAAAAGACAAATGGGACAAATGGCTGAGTTCATGGGGTAATTTAGTAGAGAACTAGGTAAGTTACCTAGTTCGACGGATGTGAATCCAAAGGGAGCCTTCGAATCTGCCAAAGCCATCACCTTGTGAAGTGGAAAAGAAGCTGGATCTGATCCCAGCCCATCTAAATCCAATCAAAAGGAGGAAGAAAAGATGAAATCTGAGGAGAAGGAACAAGGCCTGCCCTCGGTAAGGATTGAGCAATCTTTGCCGCAGCCACCTACACACCCTAATTCAACCACCAAAGGTAAGTTGGGTTCAAATTCCATGACTTCTAATTCCATTCCAACCAATGCACCATTTCCTCACAGGTTTATGCAATCAAAGAAGGATGAGAGTGACAAAGACATCCTTGACACATTCAGAAAGGTGCAAGTCAACATTCCACTTCTAGATGCATTTAAACAAGTCCCCAAGTATGCTAAGTTCATGAATGAGTTGTGCACTACAAGGAAGAGGGCTTCGAACAAAGAGGTGGTAAGGGTAAGTGAGAATGTCTCAACTGTGTTGTAACGAAAATTACCTCCTAAGTGCAAAGATCTAGGCAGTTTTACAATTCCTTGTGTTATAGGAAATACTCGCTTTGAATTTGCCATGCTAGATTTAGGTGCATCAATAAAGGTCATGCCTTATTCAATATATGCATCTATGAACTTGGGAGAATTAAAAAAATGATGGAGTGATCATTCAACTGGCCGATAGATCTAATGCGTATCCAAAAGGTGTTTTGGAGGATGTTTTAGTGCAGGTGAATCACCTAGTCTTTCCGGCGGACTTCTACGTGCTTGAAATGGAAGACTCGAACCATTCCCCTCAATTATCAATATTACTTGGCCGACCATTCATGAAGACTGCCCGTACAAAGATAGATGTATTCAAGGGAACATTGACCATGGAATTTGATGGGGAAGTTATTGATTTCAATATTTTTGATGCTATGAGATATCCTCATAATGGTCATTCTTGTTTCTCTTTTCATGTGATTGACTCTTGGGCGTAGGAATTCCTTGATGATTTGAGTGAGGATGCACTTGAAAAGACTCTCACGCAAAGCATTGGACTCAAAAACGAAGGGCTAGCACTTAGGCATACACACGACAACAACAAGGAACATCTTGCCGTGCCTATTCAAGACGAATTAGTGGAGATGGTTGTTGCCCTAGAGTCAAATCCAAGGCATATTGGTAAGTCTCCTAACCTAATTTCAATTCCCAATTTGACTAACAAGTTGCTTCCTTCTGTAATCCAACCCCCTCCCCAGAGCTTAAACCATTGCTGAGCCATTTGAAATATGTGTTTTTGGGAGAACAAGAGATGCTGCCCGTCATCATCTCTTCTTCACTCACTGCACAAGAGGAGGACAAGTTGGTGAGGGTGCTTCGGGAATATAGAACTGCCATTGGGTGGACATTGGCCGATATCAAGGGAATTAGCCCTACCACTTGCATGCATTGAATACTCTTAGAAGAAGGAGCCAAACCATCTAGAGAAGCACAACACCGACTCAATCCACCCATGATGGACGTTGTGAAGAAGGAAATCATCAAGCTATTAGATTGTGGAGTGATTTACCTAATTTCTGATAGCCATTGGGTCTCACCGGTCCAAGTTGTTCCTAAGAAGTCCGGAGTCATTGTGGTAAAAAATGAAGATAATGAGCTTGTGCCCACCCGAATCCAAACCGGATGGAGAGTTTGTATTGATTATCGGAAGCTCAATGCTACGACAAGAAAAGATCACTTCTCGCTGCCCTTTATTGATCAAATGTTGGAAAGGTTAGCCGGTCATTCATTTTATTGTTTTCTTGATGGTGAAGGAAATTTTGTGAAAAACATGTTCATTTGAGCAACATCTATAGCATGCAATTAACAAATTAAAGGCGGAATCATGCTTGCATGCACTCAAAACAAAACATTACCCATTAAATTCAAAGCCTAGTAGTTAGGTGAACCAAGACTCAACTCAAAACAAAGTGAGTTGAGAAATTATACCTTTGTTGATTCCTTTTTGCATAAGCAAAGGATAATCACCCAAGAGATAGGGCCTTCATTCCTTGCTTCTTAGATCCATGGATTTGGATGGAAGAATAGGTTTCTCCAAGTTCTCAAAATTGAGAACCTCGAAGTCTCCACACCAAGGTAAGATTTTAAGAAGAAATGAGTGACCTAGAGGAAGTAAGATTACTAGCTATTTTCCTCTAGGGTGGCCGGCCACTTTAGAGAGAAAAGAGAGCTTGTGTTCTCTTCCTTTCCCCCAAAAGAAAACCCTAAATGAATTTTGGCTATAAAGTCATATTTATACCTTCCTTCATTGAAGTGGCAAACTTGTAATTAAAGCAAGTTCACTACCCTCCTCTAAATGGCCGGCCTTAAGGGTTTATTGGGCTTTCAAGCCCTTTGTTTATTCAAGTTGTCATACAACTTGAGTTAATGGGCTTGACATTCAAATCCCATTGGGCCTTGCGGCCCAAAACTAACCCTAGGTCTATAACGAACTTATTCGTTTGATTAATTAACATATTAATTAATTCTAGCCATAAATAAATAATTAAACCATTTAATTATCCTTACTCATCTCCGTTGTTTCTTCAATCTTTACCTTACACGGTGTACGATCCATTAGGTTCCTTTTAGCGAGGCAGTGGGCGATTAGAACTCTTTCAAATCAATTGTGATTTGAAACTTACTTTCAATTCTCCCTTTGGTGATTATACACATTTAGGGCTTCCACAAACCATGAGTGACACCTAGCAGTATGTCATGGTTACCCAAGCTAATCAGAAGAGGTGGAGAATGAAGGGAAAACCATGAGATTTCATGTGGGATTTCTAGTGACTAGCATACAAATATAATTCAAAATTTATATACGAAAGCAACGGAAGCATGTTATCAAATAATATCAAAGCAATAGTCATGCGAATCCCCTTCAAGATGCATAGGTTTATGTAAGATGCATCAAAAACAAATTTATATAAGAACAAAGTTTAGGAGTAGTTTTATACCTCTTGATCTAGATCTTAGACCAAGGATGGACCACCTCCAAGCCCTTTTCTCCTTTAACTCCTTGAGCCTAGCCTCCTTCCTTGCCTCCTCCACTTTGTTTAGAATGAGTGCTCCTAGGTTCTCTTCAAGTTTCCAAAATTGAAAACCTCTAAAGATCCTCACCCACTAGTGTAGTGAGAAGGATGAAGGAATAACCAAAGGGGTGAAAAGATGATTAGCTAAATCCCCCTATGGTGGCCAGCCCTTTGAGTGTTAAAGAGATATTTTTCTTTTTTTCTTTGGTTCTTTTAACACTTCAAAAACCCTAATGAAACATTTTCTATAAAGTTCCTTTTATAGCCAAAAAGAAACAAGTCAACATTTGACCTTGCTCTCCCTCCTTTGGCCGGCCCCTTTGTGTTGTTTGGGCTTTGGGCTTTTATTTATTTCAAGTCATCCAATGCTTGAATAAAAGCCCGATGGGTTTAGGCCCAATGGGCCCAATTAAACCCGAACATTTCTTTAAGCCCAAAACGATCTAATATCGCTTTTATGATTTCTTTAGACTTTCTAATTAATCACAACACTTAATTAATCCAATTAATTATTTCCATCATCCATTAATTACTCACTACAAGAGTGTATTGGTGAACAATCGTTTTAGGTTCTAATTAGCAAGGCAGTGAGGTGATTGGCACCAATCCAATTGATTATATTTAATCCAATCACTTAGTGAATTAAAACTTACTTTTAATTCACCTTCTTCTTTGACGACTACATTTAATCATCTAGAAGAACTCACAAGCCATGAGTGACATCTAACCATATATCATGGTTACCCAAGCTAATGTAGAAGTTGTTCGGAGAACCTATTCAGTTGGAATTACAATGTAATTCGATCATTCTCTAAAACAATACTCTCAATCACATCACTAGGGTATGGATATATTGTGTCAAACCCCTAATGTGATTATTCCTTCTTATATGATTCAATTGAGTCGTATAGGAACGCTTTCCTTTATTACGCTCGATACTTCGGCCGAAGATTCTAGAATCTTATCTTTAAGTATTCATCCTCTCTTAACGAGGATTAGAGATTCCTTGTTGCGCATTCACTTGCCTTCATGACTAAGTGGCTTAACCCCGACTATGCCGTGGACACCCGCGGATGGAGTGACTTTGACATAATCAAAGATCAAGTACTTAACCACAAGACAACGATGATGCCTCAGGTTAAAGGACTACTTACATTATTCCAACCATTAGAGTTACTTGCTTGACATGTGAGTAGACCTCCATGCAAGTACTCTCGTTCGATTGTGTTCAGTGAACTCATTCCCTTAATGAGCACCTACATACTTGTCTTAGTGTCACTACACGAATGGGATGAGACTTTCCATCCTTCTAATTAAAGCAGACATAGTATGTACCGGTCTATGCATTGTCAGTATCCCTCTGACAATCTTATGACCAGGAACCTTTTGGACATGATGGTTATGTGAAGAAGGTCTCTGTATTCTAACTTCATTAGATTACTTCTTCAATCGATCCATTGTCCATGGATTCACTATTTAGGACTATATCGTTTATAGAGATAGTTCTAAATAGTATCTTTGCCATTTGATGTATAAGAGTCATCTATACATCAATTTATTGTCCTGAAAGGTTTCTTCCAAAGATTGACTTTCAGGGCATATTTCCAACAATCTCCCACTTGCACTAAAGTCAATCACTAGTGTATCGTATACATATACATGCTAGTCGAGAGAGCTTATGCTCGTAGGTTAACTTGGTTATGTATTAATCATTTTTATTTAAAAGGGATTCACTTATCAAATGTTTCCAAAACATTTGATGATGTCTCTTTCTTATGTTCGAATACTTTGATGAGACCTTGATTCCATGGCTTGAGCTATCGCCCCATTACGTCGTAGTGTCCCACTAACGACCTTATGGTTTGGATTCAATCATTGGTTCTAAAAGAACCCCTTCCATTCAAAACACCTTTTGAAGCAGTTTCTAAAACAATATATCGTCATATATTTCGTTTGTATACTTTATACAAACTTTGCTCCAACCTTGAGACCATTGTAGTACAATGCTTACAATACATTCATATGATTAGTACTTCATCCATTATGAAGTTCCATTTGTTAAAATGGCTTATTTTCACTTTGGTTTATAATCTAAGTGAATGCACGCTTCCAGAGTCCCACTCTGATGTTCCTTTCTTAAAGGCAATAATACTCTATCAGTTGCTTTGGTTCTGATCCTGGGATATAGTAATATCTTAAAGTGACAACCCCTGTGGTTCTTCACTTTTGGATATCTACTCACAAGTCCATACATGTGTCCCTTGTGTGATTTTGTGACACATTCATTATAAGGGTTACGAAAGTGATTTTCTATCATATAGGAAAATGCTTTCTTAAATCTTCAACATTTGAGATTTAATTTCCCCATTTAACATCCTTGAGGTAGCCTTGCTATATCAATAAGTCCAATTTCAAGTCTATACTTCAAAATTGACCGTGTCATGTTTTGTCAATTTTCGAGTAACATTTATGTTCTATCAAGTCTATCAAATAGACTTTATTCATATCTTGTTGCTCAAATTATGACATCACTCCCACTGGCCTTGTTGTAACTTAGCATTCATTCAAAAACTTAACAATTATATTTTCTTGATTTGAATGCATATTGCTCCCACTAACTTGTCTTGGATCTATTGACAATCATTAAGATCCATTAGCTTATTGATGATGTCTCAACTATTTTGAGACTATCAACAACTCTAGCTAACACAAGTTATTTAAACGAATCATACACAAAAGAATTCCTTCTCAAGTAATTCCTTTTAAAATGTGTGACTTGCTTTATCAAGTCTATTCATTTAAATTATATGGTGTCATACACCATACTACAAGTTTTAGTCATACTAAGACCTTTAGTGTAGTCATATAAGAATTATCCAAGTCTTTAGTGGAAGCATGGCTCCTACTAAGGATATAGAAACTCAACCATTCCTTCTAGGTGGTTGATATAATTCTTTATCAAAACTACAAAGAGCGTTTATAGTTACATAAGATGTCGAATTTGGATTGTCTTGTTGTTAAACTATATGTTGTGACTCATTTTGAAACTATTCCCTTTTGTTTCATCAAATTTGTCCATGGGCTTTGTTATTAGCTTGTTCTCATAAAAGAGAATGATGGACAACTCTCAACATATAACCATTTTATGTTAGGTTGACGAAACCAACATTCAAAGACTATTCTTTAGAATGTTACACAACATAGAATTTTAACGTTTGAAGAGCTTGAGTCCTTTAACAATTAAATTTTCAAACTCTTAATAATAGTCAAGTACTATTATTCTTTAGACAACTATAAACCAATTATACTCAAGTTTATATCCATTTTCACACCTCCCACTATTTTTCATGACTTTAATGAGAAATTACTTCATACATTCAAAATGTATAAACGTGGAGTATACGGGTAGAAGACATTGTGTAGTAGCTTTAAAACCTTTCAAGCTCGTTTGTTTCAATCTTCACTAAGTTAATGTCTCGTTATTTAAGTGACTAAAGTCTTTAAACATTTTATAGATTTAGACACTTCTTTCTTGGTTTAATCACTAACACAATTGACATTTTAAAACAATCTAAAGAATGCCCAATTAGTTGTTCAAAACTACTAATTGAATCAAGAGTGATCTTGATTATTGTGGTTTAAGTGATAACCATATAAGAAACGTTTTTCTTATTACTTATATCATTATAATGTGATCTTCCTTTTCTTCAAGAAAGGAATCTCTAGACCTTTTGTCAATTCATATAGAACTCATAGGTAGACAATTGGAACCAAATCTAAAGATTCATTGTATCCTTCTATGTCCTACATGTGAGATCTATCCATAATTGATAAGTCTAAAGTTTGGTTATCACATTACAATAAGTGATATAAATCTTGTATCTCAACTAGGATACAACAAGACAATATCCAATTCATAACACTACTTTAAGGAAATAATATATTAGAAGGCATTCACCACATTACATTAATATGATAATTTAAACATTCATAATGTTTAATACAAAATAAATTAGCTCTATACATTTAGAGACTAATTAAATACCTTCTTTTAAGCACTAATAGTGATCCTCCATCATATGAAGCCACATAATAAGTTCTCAACAAAATAAGAAAGTTTAAAGACTATCTTTAAGTGCCTAACAAAACTTCCTAAGTAGTTAGCAAAAACTTGGTGGCCGAACCCTTCTCCACTCTTTTCAATGCTTGTTCATCTTCTACTTGGCTTCTCCACCTATATACAAATATACAAGTGATTAGCCCTTTATATCAAATATAAATATTTAGAAGATCTAATGATTAGAATTGAAGATAAGAACATAAACCATACCTTGTGTCTTGTCCTTAAGAGTTGCAAGGTATAACCTGCAATTCCTCTTCCAATGCCCCTCATTTCCACAGTGGTGGCAAGTCCCCTTGGGCTCCTTTGCCTTCTTTTTCCTCACTCCTCCTTGCGGCTTAGGAGTGGGTGACTTCTTCTCCTTCCCTTTGCCTTTGCCTTGCGGCTTAGCCTTGGAAGAGGATGGCTTGTTGTAGGCTACTGCAGCAGTCCCTACAACATTCTCTTTCTTCATAGTCTTCTCGGCAGTTACTAACATGTTTAGTAACTCAGAGAGAGTACTATCCATCTTATTCATATTGTAGTTCATTACGAACTGTGAGAATGAATCAGAAAGAGAAGCCAATATGAAGTCCTGGGCCAATTCCCCGTCAAGTGGAGTACCTAGGTTCTCCAATTGTTCAATGAGTCCTATCATCTTCAGTACATGTTGATGCACTGGAGCCCCCTTGACCATCTTGGTCTTCACAAGTTCACTAACAGTGCTAAAGCCACGGTTGCGCGTCCCTTCACCATATAACTCCGTAAGATGGAGTATTATGGAAGATGCACTGTCCATGCCCTCGTGCTGTCTCTGTAGCTCCTCATTCATGGAAGCCAACAGATAGCACTTGGCTTGTGTGTCATCCTCAACGTGCTTGTCATACTTTGCACGTTCATCCTCAGTGGCCTCAGGGCCGAGAGGTATGTGAGGTGGGGCCTTGTCTAGCACGTAAACAATCTTCTCCAATGTTAGGAGAATCTTGACATTACGATACCATGATGGGAAATTGTGCCCCTCTAGGCAATGTTTGTCGAGTATTTTCACGAGTGTGCTTCCAACCATATCTAAATATATAAACAATAAAATAAATTAGTTTGATTGTTGATTAAGTCACACGATTTGGGTCTTTAAACCGAATGACACCACCCACCATTTTTGGCAAATTCCATATCCCTCAAGATGGAATCCGGGAGATTTCAAAGAAAGCTCCTAGCGGGTTATGGGAGGCTCACTATTACCAAGCCCACCTCACGATGATACGATATCGGCTAGCAAAAATAATAATGAGAGGGTACACTTACCCATTCACAACAACCTCTTGTGATTACCCATCTTTTGGCCTCTAGAAAACAATGCCTCACGATGATACGATATTGGCACTATTTTTCTTAGTTAAGTTCTTTCCCACCATGCCGGTTTAGATAGGGGTCCAAGTATGACCTCACGATGATACGATATTGGCCACACTCGTTGCCTACCTTCACCTCATCAAATGTTTTAAATAAACTCCTCCTGAGTATAAGCATGCACTTTGCACTCCCCCATGATAGGGTGAAGGCGGTGTACAAGTCATAAACGATTGGAGCCTACCACGGTGGAAGGCCACGAAAAAGGGTTCAAAGCACTCTTACGCTTTCAACTTAATATTGTATGTTGGTTGAGGGATTTTAAGGTCTCATCAATTTTATTTATTTAATCACATTCAAATAAATTGTGTCCTATTATAACTACTAGTCCAAAGTTAATGAAATTAGTAGCATATGATATCCCCACTATTTGTTTTCATAAAACAAATCAATATCAAAACATTTTTCAAAATATTGGAGATATATATAACTACTAATTATATTCATTATAGTTTAGTAGCGTATGATACTCCCACTATTTGTTTTAAGAAAAACAAATCAATATCAAAAACGAATTTTTCAAATATTGGAAGTAACTACTACTACTACGGTTTTTGCATTCCTTTGAAATTGGACTTTACAGTTATCTTAGGCTCTTGGATGACCATGGACTTATTGGGTTATTGCAACAACAAGCCAACATTGTTGAATAAGAACTCGGGGAGGTTGTGTCAATTTAATTACGTGCTTTTCAATCCAATTAAAACATTTTCATTGAGCCATTAGAAATGAAAGACAATCATTCATGGCTAATTAGGGCGTTGGACCCATTTAGTCTTTAATCTCATGTCAAAACCCTCTTTTAGTTATGTCTCCTTACCAATAGTTAAAGAAACTCTAGTCTAGCACTAGAGGGAATCAACTAACTAAAAGAGATTAAGAAGTAATAAGAATTACAAACCGATTTGTACAAATTCCTACAAATTACAAATACTAAGAGGGAGAGATAGATTAATGTCCAACGTGACAAGGTCCAATTGAAACAGTAATTAAAACACATTCCCAAGGTTCAAACAATTTGAGTTTAGCACCTTATCTCATAGCTCAATTATCGTTTAAGGCATAAGTCCATAGTCACCCATTTTTCTAACTACTTAATCACATTAAATAATCATATGGAATGCAACATAAACATTTAGATTTAGTGCATATGGGCATAATATTATTATGAGTTTAAACAACTAATAAAATTAAAATCAAATATTTTAACTTTTCAAATAGTAGGGGCCTAAATGCAAATATGAAAAGTTAGGGGTCAAACCGTAAATACTTGAAAGTATAAACAACCCATTTAACATTACAAAAAAGCCCCACAAGTGGGTAATCCACTAGGGTGGCCGGCCAACATAATGTGGATGGGAGGTTTCACCCATCTTGCATTGAACCAACATAAAGTAGAGAAAAAATTAAATTTTGCTTGTCACTTGGTTTTGCTATAAGGACTTCAGTGAAAAAAAGGTGATGGAAAATTTAACTAGACTAGTCTAGGTTTGAATAAATTTTGAGATGGCTATGGATGGTTTGTACATCATCCAAAGCCATAAAACAATGCATAAGAAACAAATAAAACCATTTTCACCAAAAACCAAACCATGAACACCAAGAACAAAACCATGAACACATTTTCAAGATTTGTATATTCTTGGTGATTTTTCAAACCCAAAAACAAAAGTGACAAGATTTCTACTTTCTAGCTTTAAAGTGTGTGTGTGTGATTCAAAATAAAAACACAAACACGTAGCCAAAAACCCCTTTTTGCCGTGCCCTCCCTATGACTCAAAACCCCAAAATTTGTTCTAAACTCATTCTTCATTCATGCATCCAAAACACCTTTTTGCATACATATCTTTCTCAACTATTGATTTACATTTTTCAACAATCGAAAAACAAAAGATAAACATACTTTGAATGAAGCAATAATATGTCATACATAAAATTAAAACCCATATGCATAAAATCCAAAAGGACACATCAAACATAAACCTTTGGCTCTGATACCGCTTGAAGGGAAAACCATGAGATTTCATGTGGGATTTCTAGTGACTAGCATACATATATAATTCAAAATTTATATACGAAAGCAACGGAAGCATGTTATCAAATAATATCAAAGCAATAGTCATGCAAATCCCCTTCAAGATGCATAGGTTTATGTAAGATGCATCACAAACAAATTTATATAAGAACAAAGTTTAGGAGTAGTTTTATACCTCTTGATCTAGATCTTAGACCAAGGATGGACCACCTCCAAGTCCTTTTCTCCTTGAACTCCTTGAGCCTAGCCTCCTTCCTTGCCTCCTCCACTTTGTTTAGAATGAGTGCTCCTAGGTTCTCTTCAAGTTTCCAAAATTGAAAACCTCTAAAGATCCTCACCCACTAGTGTAGTGAGAAGGATGAAGGAATAACCAAAGGGGTGAAAAGATGATTAGCTAAATCCCCCTATGGTGGCCGGCCCTTTGAGTGTTAGAGAGATATTTTTCTTTTTCTCTTTGGTTCTTTTAACACTTCAAAAACCCTAATGAAACATTTGCTATAAAGTTCCTTTTATAGCCAAAAAGAAACAAGTCAACATTTGACCTTTCTCTCCCTCCTTTGGCCGGCCCCTTTGTGTTGTTTGGGCTTTGGGCTTTTATTTATTTCAAGTCATCCAATGCTTGAATAAAAGCCCAATGGGTTTAGGCCCAATGGGCCCAATTAAACCCGAACGTTTCTTTAAGCCCAAAACGATCTAATATCGCTTTTATGATTTCTTTAGACTTTCTAATTAATCACAACACTTAATTAATCCAATTAATTATTTCCATCATCCATTAATTACTCACTACAAGAGTGTATTGGTGAACAATCGTTTTAGGTTCTAATTAGCAAGGCAGTGAGGTGATTGGCACCAATCCAATTGATTATATTTAATCCAATCACTTAGTGAATTAAAACTTACTTTTAATTCACCTTCTTCTTTGACGACTACATTTAATCATCTAGAAGAACTCACAAGCCATGAGTGACATCTAACCATATATCATGGCTACCCAAGCTAATGTAGAAGTTGTTCGGAGAACCTATTCAGTTGGAATTACAATGTAATTCGATCATTCTCTAAAACAATACTCTCAATCACATCACTAGGGTATGGATATATTGTGTCAAACCCCTAATGTGATTATTCCTTCTTATATGATTCAATTGAGTCGTATAGGAACGCTTTCCTTTATTACGCTCGATACTTCGGCCGAAGATTCTAGAATCATATCTTAGAGTATTCATCCTCTCTTAATGAGGATTAGAGATTCCTTGTTGCGCATTCACTTGCCTTCATGACTAAGTGGCTTAACCCCGACTATGCCGTGGACACCCGCAGATGGAGTGACTTTGACATAATCAAAGATCAAGTAGTTAACCACAAGACAACGATGATGTCTCAGGTCAAAGGACTACTTACATTATTCCAACCATTAGAGTTACTTGCTTGACATGTGAGTAGACCTCCATGCAAGTACTCTCGTTCGATTGTGTTCAGTGAACTCATTCCCTTAATGAGCACCTACATACTTGTCTTAGTGTCACTACACGAATGGGATGAGATACTTGTCTTAGTGTCACTACACGAATGGGATGAGACTTTCCATCCTTCTAATTGAAGCGGACATAGTATGTACTGGTCTATGCATTGTCAGTATCCCTCCGACAATCCTATGACCAGGAACCTTTTGGACATGATGGTTATGTGAAGAAGGTCTCTGTATTCTAACTTCATTAGATTACTTCTTCAATCGATCCATTGTCCATGGATTCACTATTTAGGACATATATCGTTTATAGAGATAGTCCTAAATAGTATCTTTGCCATTTGATGTATAAGAGTCATATATACATCCATTTATTGTCCTGAAAGGTTTCTTCCAAAGATTGACTTTCAGGGCATATTTCCAACAAAAAACCTATTCAGTTTAGGATTACAATGCAATACGGTCTTTCTCTAATACAATACTCTTGACCACATTGTTTGGATTGATAGTTTATTTATGTCTACTATCCAATGTGTTTCATTTACTTATATGATTACCTTGAATGTGATTTGGAATGACTTCCTAAATCTCATTCATACTCTGGCCAGAGATTCTTAATCATATTATAAAGTATTCTCCCTCAAACGGTTTGAAGGTTAGAGATCCCTTGTTGCGCATTCATTTGCCTCCATGGCTAAGTGGCTTAACCCCAACTATGTCGTGGACACCCGCGAATGGAGTGACTTTGACATAATCAAAGATCAAGGACCTAACCACAAGACAACTATCATGCCTTAGGTCAAAGGACTACTTTGCATTATCCCAACCATGATTTCTCATGTGACATGAGTATGAGAACTCCTCGTTGATCGTGTTCAATGGACTCATTCGCTATTAAGCACTTACATGCTTGTCTTGGTGTCAATTACACCAATGACTCGAGACCAGTTACTCTCCATGAGAGAAGACATAGCACGTACTGATCTTAACGGACCGTCAATGCCCAATTGGCAATCCTATGATCAGGAACGTTTAGGATATGTATAAGAAAGAGAATGGTCTCATAAATCTAACTTGTTTAAATTACATTCTCCTAAATACATATTCCTTGGACTTATCGTTTAAGCATATAACATTTATATGAGACGGCTTAAAACAATAATCTTTGCCCTTGATATTAAACTAGATTAGTTTAACATGTGAAATGTCCGTAAAGTATCATCACATGATTGGTTTTAGGGAACATTTCCAACAGATGGCTATTCGGGGTATAATCAGATTGTGATAGCTCCTGATGACCAAGAAAAGACTACCTTCACATGTCCCTTTGGTACCTTTGCTTATCGACGCATGCCATTTGAGCTATGCAACGCACCAGCCACATTCCAAAGGTGTATGGTATGTATTTTCTCAGAATTTGTGGAAAAGATTATTGAAGTGTTTATGGACGACTTTAGTGTTTTTGGTGACTCATTTGATGCATGCTTGAATAATCTTACTTTGATCTTACAACGATGCATCGAAACTAATCTTGTCTTGAATTGGGAAAAGTGCCATTTTATGGTAAAACAAGGTATAGTTTTAGGGCATATCATATCAGAAAAAGGGATTGAGGTTGATAAATCTAAAATAGATCTTGTAGGTCACTTATTCTCTCCCACTTCGGTGAGGGAGGTTCGTTCTTTTCTCGGCCATGTAGGATTTTATAGGAGATTCATTAAGGATTTCTCAAAAATCGCCCAACCCCTTTGCCGTTTACTCCAAAAGGAAGTAGCCTTCGAGTTCAACAAGGAGTGTGAGACCACTTTCAAAACCCTCAAGGACATGTTGACTTCGGCCTCCATCATCATGCCACCAGATTGGAGCCTTCCATTTGAGCTAATGTGTGATGCATCCGATTATGCCATTGGTGCTGTTTTAGGCCAAATGTGGGACAAACAGCCCCACGTCATCCACTACGCTTCCCGGACCCTAAACAATGCTCAATTGAATTATTCTACCACTGAGAAAGAACTTCTTGCAGTTGTATTTGCTTTAGATAAATTTCGTTCATACTTACTTGGCACTAAAGTGAGTGTGTATTCTGACCATGTAGCGTTGAAGTATCTTCTCACCAAGAAGGAGGCCAAACCAAGGTTGATTCGTTGGATGCTCCTACTTCAAGAGTTCAAAATTGAAATAAGAGACAAAAAAGGGAGTGAAAACGTGGTGGCTGACCACCTTAGTCATTTGGTGCATGAGGAGGACTCCTTACCCATTCTAGAGACATTCCTTGATGAGCAATTGTTGTCCCTAGAGGTAAGTGAGCCTTGGTATGCTGATTTGGTCAATTATTTGGTCACAAAACAAGTTCCTAGCACTCTAGATAAATACAAGCGTGATAAACTTAGAAATGATGCACGATTTTATGTGTGGGATGATCCATATTTGTGGAAGTATTGTCCTGACCAGATTATCCGTAGATGTGTACACAATTCCGAGTTTAATTCAATTCTTGCATTTTGCCATAGCTATGCATGTGGGGGTCACTTTGGCACCCAAATGACAGCCCTTAAAGTTTTAGAGAGTGGTTTCTATTGGCCTACATTGTTTAAGGATGCTAGAACATTTTGTATGACTTGTGATAGATGCCAAAGAACAGGTATAATAGGTGCCAAGGACCAAATGCCGCAAACCCCCATCTTTAATGTGGAGATCTTTGATGTATGGGGTATGGATTTCATGGGACCCTTTTCGCCCTCATATGGTTTTACTTATATTTTGATAGCCATTGATTATGTGTCGAAATGGGTGGAAGCCAAAGCCACATGTACTAACGATTCTAAAGTAGTGGCAGATTTTATCAAGGCTAACATCTTTTCCAGATTTGGCATGTCGAGGGTGTTCATAAGAGATGGAGGCTCTCACTTTTGCAATCACACCATTGAGGAGCTGTTTAAAAAGTATAATGTGAAGCATCGGGTTTCCACGCCATACCACTGTCGGAAATGTGCCCTAAAACCAATCATATGATGATACTTTACGGACATTTCACATGTTAAACTAATCTAGTTTAATATCAAGGGCAAAGATTATTGTTTTAAGCCGTCTCATATAAATGTTATATGCTTAAACGATAAGTCCAAGGAATATGTAATTAGGAGAATGTAATTTAAACAAGTTAGATTCATGAGACCATTCTCTTTCGTATACATATCCTAAACGTTCCTGATCATAGGATTGCCAATTGGGCATTAACAGTCCATTAAGATCAGTACATGCTGTGTCTTCTCTCAGGGAGAGTGACTAGTCTCGAGTCATTGGTGTGATTGACACCAAGACAAGCATGTAGGTGCTCAATAGCGAATGAGTCCACTGAACACGATCAACGAGGAGTTCTCATACTTATGTCACATGAGAACTCATGGTTGGGATAATGCAAAGTAGTCATTTGACGTGAGGCATCATAGTTGTCTTGTGGTTAAGTCCTTGATCTTTGACTATATCAAAGTCACTCCATCCGAGGGTGTCCACGACATAGTTAGGGTTAAGACACTTAGCCATGGAGGCAAGTGAATGTGCAACAAGGGATCTCTAACCTTCAAACTATTTGAGGGAGAATACTCTATGATATGATTAAGAATATCTGGCCAGAGTATGAATGAGATTTAGGAAGTCGTTCCAAATCACATTCAAGGTAATCATATAAGTAAATGAATCACATTGGATAATAGACATGAATAAACTATTAAACCAAACAATGTGGTCAAGAGTATTGTATTAGAGAAAGACCGTATTGCATTGTAATCTTAAACTGAATAGGTTATCCACCTCTTCTGATTAGCTTGGGTAACCATGACATACTGCTAGGTGTCACTCATGGTTTGTGGAAGCCCTAAACGTATATAATCGCTAAAGGGAGAATTGAAAGTAAGTTTCAATTCACAATCGATCGTTAAGAATAACAATTGCCCACTGCCTCGCTAAAAGGAACCTAATGGATCGTACACCGTGTAAGGTAGAGATTGAAGAAACAATGGAGATGAGTAAGGATAATTAAATGGTTTAATTATTTATGGCTAGGATTAATTAATATGTTAATTAATCAAACGAATAAGTTCGTTATAGACCTAGGGTTATTTTTGGGCCGCAAGGCCCAATGGGATTGGAATGTCAAGCCCATTAACTCAAGTTGTATGACAACTTAAATAAACAAAGGGCTTGAAAGCCCAATAAACCCTTAAGGCCGGCCAAATAAAGGAGGGTAGTGAACTTGTTTTAATTGCAAGTTTGCCACTCTATTATGAAGTGGTATAAAGGCAACTTTATAGCCATTTCATCCTTAGGGTTTCTTTTAGAGAAAAGATGAGAACACAAGCTCCATTTTTCTCTCTAAGAGGCCGGCCACCCTAGAGGATTTTAGCTAGCAATCTTACTTCCTCTAGGTCACTCATCTCTTCTTCAAGTCCTACCTTGGTGTGGAGACTTAGAGGTTCTCAACTTTGGGAACTTGGAGAATCCTTTCAACCATCCTCATCCAAGAAATCCATGGAGCTAAGAAGCAAGAATGAAGGCCCTCTCCTTGGGTGATTTGCCTTTGCTTATGCAAAGAGGAATCAACAAAGGTATAAAGTTTCTCAACTCACTTTGTTTTGAGTTGAGTCTTGGTTCACCCTTCTACTTGGCTTTGAATTTCATGGGTAATGTTTTGTTTTTGAGTGCATACAAGCATGATTCCGCCTTTAATTGTTAATTGCATGCCATAGATGTTGCTCAAATGAACATGTTTTTCACAAAATTTCCTTCAACCACCCTCAAACAAGTGGCCAAGCCGAAGTCTCAAATAGAGAAATCAAGCAAATCTTGGAGAAGACTGTTGGGCCAAACCGGAAGGATTGGAGCTTGCGTTTAGAAGATGCACTGTGGGCATATCGCACTGCCTACAAAACTCCTCTAGGGATGTCTCCATTTCAACTAATCTACGGCAAGCCGTGTCACCTACTTGTGGAACTGGAGCACAAAGTGCACTGGGCTGTGAAAACATTCAATTTGAACTTAAATGCTGCTGGAATGAATATGAAGCTCCAACTGAATGAACTTGAGGAGATACGGAACGAAGCCTATGAGAATGCGCGATTTTACAAGGAGAAAATAAAGGCATTTCATGACAAAATGATTCGGGGAAAAACATTCTCAATTGGACAGAAAGTGCTACTATTCAATTCCCGTGTACGATTGTTCCCTGGTAAGTTACGGTCTAAGTGGATTGGGCCATTTGTTGTCACTAATGTTTTCCCCATGGTGCAGTCCAAGTTAAAAGCTTAAGGAACGGCGACGAATTCAAAGTGAACGGGCATCGTCTGAAGCTATACTCTGAGAGTGATGTGGGGTAAATTGTGGAAGAAATCCCACTCAGTGCCGTAGGCCCTATCCAAACTTAGAAGGAAGTTTCTTCCGGCTGCAAGACGATAAAGCAAGCGCTTCTTGGGAGGCAACCCATGTTTTGCATTCCTAAAAACCTTCCCATTTCTGCAATTTTATTTTGCCATGATTGTCATTTTTATTTGTTGATTGTTTAATTGTTTTTTGTGTGGGTTTATTTTTGAAACATTAACAGATATGCAAGGTATTTTACATTAAAATTCGTTGAAAATGAATCAGAGGCAAAAAAATACAAGAGGGAGCCTTCACAAAGGCTGCTTAGGAGAAGTCTCAGTAGTCGGCGGAGCCTCAACAGTTGACGGAGCCACAGAAGGAAGAGGTATCAGAGGTTGATCATTTGGAGCTTCACTACGCGATACAGCTCTAGAAGATGAAGGCAAATATTGTTGGAACAAACCCACAAACCTCTGATGATCAAGTAAAATCTGACCATCAGATTCCTGCATCTAGTCAATCTTCCTTTTCATGTTTGTAGCATAGTTGTGTGCAAGTCTGTGCAACTATTTATTCTCATGCTTGAGCCCTCTAATCTCCTATTTGAGACTCATCACTTCAGCCGCCAATGATTCAACTTGACGGGTTCGAGTAAATAGACGTTGGGCCATATTGGACACAGAACCTGCACACTGCACACTGAGAGCCAGAGAATCCTTAACAGCCAACTCATCAGATCATTTGGAAAGTAGTCTGTTATCTTTGGGAGTGACAAGGTTTTGGGCCACCATCGCAGCGGTCATATCATTTTTCATTACCGAATCCTTAATGGTAAGAGGACCAGCATGGGATATGAAGGATGAGCGCCATATGTTGTCTGGAGAAGGCATGGATGCCTCTTCACCAAGGTTCAAATCAAAATGACGGTCGGAGGGGCCAGACATTTTCAAAGGTGTTGAAGAAAGAAAAGGTCGAACAAATCAGGATCTTATAAGTGCAAGAAGGGATTTTCTATAGGCGGAAATTCAAGTGTACTTTGAAACGAACTGCGCGGCTCTATAAAAATCAGCACTCGACGGGATTTCAGAGATCGAAAAGGAGAGCTCAGAAATCGAAGAGGCGAGCTCAGAAATCGAAGAGGTCAATTCAAAAATCAAAGAGGTGCTAGCTTTCTCAAAAGTTGGGCTTGCTGAGAAACCACGGGCCATCCTCTTTTCCAAATTTGTTTGCACTTGTCACGTGCAACCTCTGCATGTTGGAAATGTGCCCTAAAGCCAATCATATGATGATACTTTACAGACATTTCACATGTTAAACTAATCTAGTTTAAATATAAAGGGCAAATATTATTGTTTAAGCCGTCTCATATAAATGTTATATGCTTAAACGATAAGTCCAAGGAATATGTGATTGGGAGAATATGATCTAAAGAAGTTAGATTCATGAGACCATTCTTTCGTAGACACATCCTAAATGTTCCTGATCATAGGATTGCCAATTGGGCATTGACAGTCCGTTAAGATCAGTACGTGCTGTGTCTTCTCTCAGGGAGAGTGACTAGTCTCGAGTCATTGGTGTGTGTGACATCAAGACAAGTACGTAGGTGCTCAGTAGAGAATGAGTTCACTGAACACGATCAATGAAGAGTTCTCATATTCATGTCACATGAGAACTCATGGTTGGGATAATGCAAAGTAGTCCTTTGACCTGAGGCATCACAGCTGTCTTGTGGTTAAATCCTTGATCTTTGATTATGTCAAAGTCACCCCATCCGCGGGTGTCCACGGCATCGTTGGGGTTAAGCCATTTAGCCATGGAGACAAGTGAATGTGCAACAAGGGATCTCTAACCTTCAAACTGTTTGAGGGAGAATACTCTATGATATGATTTAGAACCTCTGGCCAGAGTATGAATGAGATTTAGGAAGTCGTTCCAAATCACATTCAAGGTAATCATATAAGCACACGAATCACATTGGATAGTAGACATGAATAAATAAACTATCAAACCAAACAATGTGGTCAAGAGTATTGTATTAGAGAAATACCGTATTGCATTTGTAATCCTAAACTGAATAAGTTCTCCACCTCTTCTGATTAGCTTGGGTAACCATGATATGCTGCTAGGTGTCACTCATGGTTTGTGGAATCCCTAAACATGTGTAATCACTAAAGGGAGAATTGAAAGTAAGTTTCAATTCACAATCGATGTGAAATGGTTTTAATTGCTCACTGCCTCGCTAAAAGGAACCTAATGGATCGTACACCGTGTAAGGTGGAGATTGAAGAAACAATGGAGATGAGTAAGAATAATTAAATGGTTTAATTATTTATGGCAAGGATTAATTAATATGTTAATTAATCAAACGAATAAAGTTCGTGAAAAGACCACGGGTTAGTTTTGGGCTTCAAGGCCCAATGGGCTTTGAACGTCAAGCCCATTAACTTAAGTTGAATGACAACTTAATTCACAAAGGCCCAAAAGCCCAATAAAACCCTTATGGCCAGCCATATTAGAGAGAATGGCCTTTTGGTTCTTTAGGTCACTTATTTGAAGTGACTATATAAAGGACTTTATAGCCTAAATTCATTAAGGGTTTCTTTTAGAGAAAATTGGTGAGAACTTGTCTCTCCTTTTCTCTCTAGGAGGCCGGCCCCCTTGGAGGGTGCATCTAGCCACTACTCCAAGGTCACTCATTTCTTCTCCAATCTCTCCTTGGTGTGGAGACTTAGAGGTTCTCAATTTTGGGAACTTGGAGAAACCTTTTCATCCATCCAAATCCATAGATTTTAGATGCAAGGAATGAAGGCCCTATCTTTGGGTGATTAGCCTTTGCTTATGCAAAGAGGAATCTACAAAGGTATAAATTTCAACTCACTTTGTTTTGAGTTGAGTCTTGGTTCACCAATCTACTAGGCTTTGAATTTCATGGTTAATGTTTTGTTTTTAAGTGCATGCAAGCATGATTCCGCCTTTAATTGTTAATTGCATGCTTATAGATGTTGCTTAAATGAACATGTTTTTCACAAATCCTCCTTCAAGTAGTGGTATCAGAGACTAGGTCTAGTAGTTGGTGAATCCTTTTGGGTTTTGTAGTTCATAGTTTGTGATTTAAAAGTTGTAATATGTTGCAAGCTTTATTCTTGTTTCTTTGAATGTAAATTTTGTTAGAAAATTTGCCATCTCAAATGTTGTAGATGTAGTTCATATGAGCATTAATATTGGAGCTAAAATTTGGTGCCATGCTTTTGGGAATTTTCGGCCAAATCTAAAGGGTGGATTTTTGGGTTCTTGTTTGACTTGTTAAAAGTGTTTTCAAGTGACTTTTGGAACCCCTATGTACCCTAGTTTGGTTATATGTTATTTCCCTTAAGTTTGAATGGTTTTGGGATGTTTTTTGGGTGAAAAATGTTCATGGAAATTTTTTGGGTTTTTCATGAATGTTCTTCATTGTTCTTGACATTTTTGCCAAGAACAAAAAGTTTTCTGTTTTGATTCAAAGTTTTGATTTATTTCATAAAGTTTATGTTTTATGTTTTTCAAATGTTTAATTGCATTAGATATTTGTTTAAATGGTGTAAGAGATGTAAGAGATATTATGGTGGGTGTGAAAGGATTTATTCCCTTTCACACACACCACTTGCACCACTTGTATGCTTTATGTCTAAACTACAAATCAACACACACATCACTCCCTTTCCTTCTCCAAAACCGGCCCTCCCTTAAGTGGGAGTACTTTTGGGGCTTTTATGCAATTACATAATGTTTTGATACTTTTGTGTATTTGCACTTTGGCCCAAAAGTTTACGTTTTTACGTTTAGGTCCAAAAACGCTAAAGGACAAATTGTTTTGCTCCTTTAATGAAGTTTTTGCATTGTTTAAATTTTGGGTTCTAGTGTAATTACATGAAGTAGTGGACTTTTGTGTTCTTACAAAGTGACCCCAAAAGTTTATGTTTTCGCAATATTGCCCAAAGGTTGTGGTAATTGCATTTTGGCCCAAATTAGGTTGAGAACAAAATTGTTTTGTCTCTTTAAATGAGAATTGGATTTTCATTTCTTTTAGCTCCATTTAAATCAATTTTATGGATACAAAAACCAAATGAAAATGTTGCATTCTATTTAATTAGTTAAAGTGTTAATTAATTAAAGGGTGATTATGAACCTAAGCCTAATATAATTGAGCTATGTGAAAGGCCGTTTCAAATTTGTTTGAACCATGGGAATGTGTAGATTAGATTTTGGTTGTAATTTGATTTGATCAAATGTTGTAAAAGGGCATAAGCCCTTCTTTACTTTAAGGTAATTTGTTTTATGCAAATGTTGTAATGAGCATAAGCTCACCTTTACTTTGAAGTACTTCTTTCTTGCTTTATTTGATATGCATGAAAATGAAGTAGTTGGGTCCAACGCCCCTAAGACAACACGCCTTAATGTGATTAAACGCGTAACTAAAATCAATCACCATCCCTAGACCGAGATTCAACACAAGGCTCGTGTTGAATCTAAACAAAGGTTCATAGTCATCCTAAGGCCCTAAGGCAACTATATAGTCCATCAAATGAATGCAAAGGTTATGTTAGTAGTATCATATACTCTTGCTTTAAAAACCGTTTTATAAGCATAGTGGGAGTATTAAATACAACTAAAAACAATCAAATGGACCAATAGTTGTAATAGGACCAAAATTGTTTTAATAAAGATTAAAATGAATATTTATATGTGATGAGACCTAAAACCCTCAACCAAACCATTATTAAGTTGATAAGCGTGAGAGTGCTTTGAACACTCTTTCGTGGCCTTCCACCGTGGTAGGCTTCAATCGTTTGTGACTCATACACTGTATTCGTCCAATTCTGGGGTTGCAAAGTATGTGATTACATTCAGGAGAAGCCTATACACATATGATGAAGTGAAAGGTAGGCAACGAGTGTGGTCAATATGATATTCTTCTGAGGCCATTCTTGAACCCCTACTTGAACTAGGTATGGTGGGAATGACTTAACTAAGTGCAATGGTGCCAATATGATATTCTTCTGAGGCATCATTCTCTAGAGGCCAAACTAGATGGGTACTTGCAAGAGATGCAAATGAGTAAGCGTACTCTCTCATTATTATTAACGCTAGCCAATATGATTTTCTTCTGAGGTGGGCTTGGTAATAGTGAGTCTCCCATACCCTACTAAGAGTTTCATCCAAAACTCTCGAATTCCGATGAGGGATATGGAATTTGCCAAAAATAGTGGGTGGTGCTATTTGATTTAAAGACCCGGATCAAATGGCTTAAAATCAATCAATTTATATTCGTTATGTATTTATTTACCAATATATTTGCAAACGCTATCCAACACTTGACAAATAAAAGCCGAAAGTTTAGTTTCCGGACTTGGTACTACAAAACCATAGATTGTCTTTAATGGCTTGTAAAAGTACCTAAGTAGTCTCATCCTCACAATCTTCCTATTGATAATGTATCATTAGAAGAATATGTTAGAAAAGGTCTATCATAAAGAGGATAACACTTTTAATGTCATAAATTCTTCAATTACAAATTGTTGTATGAAGAAATAAGAGTTGCTTTGAACAACCCTTAGTCAATGCAAACACTAGTGCTTGTTTCTTTGTTAAATGAACAAAGGAACTTGAGAAGTAAGCACAAGGGCATGGACACTTTATGTGCCATGATTCTTCACTTACAAATGCTGTATGAAGAAATGAGAGTTGCCTTGGACAACTCTTGAAAGTTTGTAATTATGTTTAGAACATAATGGTTGGTTGACAAAAATAGTCCATCAACATGGACTTATGATGATTTTGAATCATTTAGTGTTGAAGTGTTAAACCACTTAACGAGACGGAAACTAGGCTAGGACTTCACCTTTATATCCCTATCCTAATGGTTCACTAAGTTTATTGTAAACTATGTAGTGAACAATAAACACATGCTCTCCAAAATGTTTGATGTGTATAACACAATTGAAATAAGTTTCAAGAGAGATAGTGGGAGTTTAGGGACCATGACTATTGTAGTCAAAGGAGAAGTCAAATAAAGAAGATAAGAATTAACTCCAAGGGAACAAACTTTCTTTATGAAAGGATGGACATTGGAAAGGATATTTGCAAGAAATGTTTTGCAAGTGTCAAGAACACACCTTTCGAAGGTGTTGTAAATTGTTCTTGAATAGTTCAAAACAGTTGGTTCTTCTACTTGAATGCTTGATTCCGTATTAGTAACTATGTTTTACAATCGTTGTAAAAGTGTGACTAATAAGAAGTAGAAGATATATGAGAGAAGAAAAGGTGCTTCACATTCGGAACGTGAATAAAATATAGATCTCTGCGAAAGCAGATAGTACTTACTTCCTCATATGAACTACCAAAGAAATTGGAAAAACCAAAGATTGTCTTTACATTCCAATTTTAAGGAACTTAATTCCGTCACTATAGTAGAGATGGATAAATGTTTTGTTTGACAAAACATTGTTCTTTATTAATCAATGATTGGATTATAGTAATCTAATTGATTGTCTCTATAGTAGAGATGATATGGTAGTGTTAACTGTTTAGAATAAAATGATGCTTAAAACCCAAAAGGTTGCAAGGTAGTGACTAATCCCAACTAAAGTTGTGATACCTCTAAAACATACGTTATGAGTTGGTGAAAGATGGATGCTTTGGATTGTTAGATCCGGATCCAATACCTTCTTATTAAAATTGTATAGAGGCGAAATGTTCGAATCTTTATTCGTTTGGAAAGAAGAAAGAATCACAAAGTTGTTGAGGTTAATTCACTTAGATGTTAGTGGCACTTGTCCACAAACATAATACTACTCATGTTGTATGACATTCACCGAAGATCACTCTCGGTTGGACTATAGTTTATTTTGAATAAACACAAGTCCGAATACTTTGCAAAAGTTTTCAAAGAATTCAATAAATGTAAGTTGATGAGTAAGACGTCTAAAGTATTTACCTCCTTAGATTTGATCCAAGGAAAAGAAACACTTTAGATGAGTCTCCTTGAAAGATATCAAGGAAAGAAGCATCATAAGATAATAAATTTCTCCATTAAGGAGAAGAACGAAGTCGAATAAGATTTAGTTCGTTAGATGTTATCTATTACCCATATATAGGATATATACTTCTAAAACAATATGATTGTAAATTAGAAGATCCTTCCAAAAAAATTTTCATAACTCCATAAGATGTAGTTGGAAAGAAAGACAAATCTTAAGCATGTTAAGATTTGGGGTTGTGAGCTAATAAGCAATATTTGTTTGATAACAATCTTGTGGGATATCCTTAAATTAACTTTTGGATATCGCTTCTATAAACCAATTAACAAATGTTGTTTTGTTGGGTAGTTCATTGTAATCCTACAATGTGATTTGCCTAAAAGCAAATGAACGAGAGATAGAACTCAAAGAATGGGTTCTTTGAGAGACAAGAAAGTAATCAACAAATATAAACAACCTAGTTCCTATACCAAAAGCTCCAAGGTAGTCGAGAAGGATTTATAAACCGTCAAAGTTGAATGGTTTGAACTTTATGACTATGTCATAGAGTTGCACCTCTTAATTCGAAAGAAATAAGAATGAAAATCCTTATGACTACATTGAGTGTATATACGATATATACTCAAGGAAATGGTAAAGTACCATTTGACCCGAAATAATGAAACCTCATAGCTAATTGGTAGCTTAAGGTGACTGCAATCAAAGAGAATGGTTGACTTTGAAGAAACCATCTTTGACGTAGTCTTGTTTTTCAATTAATTCGAAGATAGCTAGCGACAACTAAATGGTGATTCAATGTTTGGACATTATATGGGTTTCCGAAACCATTATTAAGATAGTCTTGATAATATATTTGTCTAAAACTATGAATCACAAGACATATAAGTTGTAGAGATCCAACCATCATGAATCTTAGCAAGCTAGTGGGAGCTATAAGCATCTTATGAGAAAAGGATCAAATCGTTTGATTTCTCATAAAGATGTAAATGAATCTTTTGTTTACTAGGTTTACAAAAGGTTAGTGGGAGTTAATCATGTTCCTAAAATTTAAATATATATGATATATTAATTTTGGAAATGAAAAGAATACTTCTTCATTAAGTTATAACTTTAAAACATTATATGAAGATAGAATGTATATGGGAGTTAATCATGTTCCTAAAATTTAAATATATATGATATATTAATTTTGGAAATGAAAAGAAAACTTCTTCTTTAAAGTTATGACTTTGAAACATTATATGAAGATAGAATGTATATGGGAGATATAGTCTATATACATGGGATGGAAATCTATAATGATATATTTCATGATATAATTGGATTATATCAATCCCCAATAATAGACAATGGATGCTAGGAAGTTTCTCATATGATGATAAACTTCAATTAGAAGGACAGCTCTAGTGAGACTAAGAAGTTGCTCTTCTCAAAGAGAACGTACTCTGACTCCCAAAGAAATAATGCGTAAATAGAATCCTTTATGCATACGCATAAAGGTGATTTATGTATTTCATATTGTATGAAAAACATTGATATGAGTTGTACCTAGAACGGTACAAGACGATATCAGTGCAAGCCCAGGATCAGAACCATGGCAACTGTTAAGTGAATCCTTAAGTATTTAAGAAATACTAAAGGATAGATTCCTCAAAGAATGAGGAAGAATTAGAGTAACGTAATGGAAGCGTAAATGTATTAGATTGTGAATCTAATCCATCATTGGATGTTTCTTCATTATGAATGAAGAGATAAACATATATCTCTTTATTATGACTAAAGAGATATTTGGATGGAAACATTAAAGTAATGACTTTAGTGTGTTCCATTATGAATGCAAAATATATTGCCATATAGAAGCTTACAACAATGTTGTTTGGATGGGAAAGTTCATTTATGAACTCTCTATTCGGTTCCAACCAGAAAGTGTATCTAGTGTACTGACACTATGACACTAATGGGGCGATAGCTCAAGCCAAGGAATCAAGGTCTCATCAAGGTCCGAACTCAAATGAGAGACTGAACCACATGATTGAGAATCATGTATAATGGTGATGTCGTTATTCTCAAGGTTGCTTCTATGGATAACATATAGATATCCATTGTCTAGGCCTACTATTCAGCCATTTATGAAATGACTACGGAAGAGGTATCATCACAGATGACCAAGCTAATTGGCTCTAGTGCAAGTGGGAGATTGTTGGAAATGTGCCCTAAAGCCAATCATATGATGATACTTTACAGACATTTCACATGTTAAACTAATCTAGTTTAAATATAAAGGGCAAATATTATTGTTTAAGCCGTCTCATATAAATGTTATATGCTTAAACGATAAGTCCAAGGAATATGTGATTGGGAGAATATGATCTAAAGAAGTTAGATTCATGAGACCATTCTTTCGTAGACACATCCTAAACGTTCCTGATCATAGGATTGCCAATTGGGCATTGACAGTCCGTTAAGATCAGTACGTGTTGTGTCTTCTCTCAGGGAGAGTGACTAGTCTCGAGTCATTGGTGTGTGTGACATCAAGACAAGTACGTAGGTGCTCAGTAGAGAATGAGTTCACTGAAGACGATCAACGAAGAGTTCTCATATGCATGTCACATGAGAACTCATGGTTGGGATAATGCAAAGTAGTCCTTTGACCTGAGGCATCACAGCTGTCTTGTGGTTAAATCCTTGATCTTTGATTATGTCAAAGTCACCCCATCCGCGGGTGTCCACGGCATCGTTGGGGTTAAGCCACTTAGCCATTGAGACAAGTGAATGTGCAACAAGGGATCTCTAACCTTCAAACTGTTTGAGAGAGAATACTCTATGATATGATTTAGAACCTCTGGCCAAAGTATGAATGAGATTTAGGAAGTCGTTCCAAATCACATTCAAGGTAATCATATAAGCACACGAATCACATTGGATAGTAGACATGAATAAATAAACTATCAAACCAAACAATGTGGTCAAGAGTATTGTATTAGAGAAAGACCGTATTGCATTTGTAATCCTAAACTGAATAGGTTCTCCACCTCTTCTGATTAGCTTGGGTAACCATGATATGCTGCTAGGTGTCACTCATGGTTTGTGGAAGCCTTAAACGTGTGTAATCACTAAAGGGAGAATTGAAAGTAAGTTTCAATTCACAATCGATGTGAAATGGTTTTAATCGCTCACTGCCTCGCTAAAAGGAACCTAATGGATCGTACACCGTGTAAGGTGGAGATTGAAGAAACAATGGAGATGAGTAAGAATAATTAAATGGTTTAATTATTTATGGCAAGGATTAATTAATATGTTAATTAATCAAATGAATAAAGTTCGTTAAAAGACCACGGGTTAGTTTTGGGCCTCAAGGCCCAATGGGCTTCGAACGTCAAGCCCATTGACTTAAGTTGTATGACAACTTAATTCACAAAGGCTCAAAAGCCCAATAAAACCCTTATGGCCGGCCATATTAGAGAGAATGGCCTTTTGGTTCTTTAGGTCACTTATTTGAAGTGACTATATAAAGGACTTTATAGCCTAAATTCATTAAGGGTTTCTTTTAGAGAAAATTGGTGAGAACTTGTCTCTCATTTTCTCTCTAGGAGGCCGGCCCCCTTGGAGGGTGCATCTAGCCACTACTCAAAGGTCACTCATTTCTTCTCCAATCTCTCCTTGGTGTAGAGACTTAGAGGTTCTCAATTTTGGGAACTTGGAGAAACCTTTTCATCCATCCAAATCCATAGATTTTAGATGCAAGGAATGAAGGCCCTATCTTTGGGTGATTAGCCTTTGCTTATGCAAAGAGGAATCTACAAAGGTATAAATTTCAACTCACTTTGTTTTGAGTTGAGTCTTGGTTCACCAATCTACTAGGCTTTGAATTTCATGGTTAATGTTTTGTTTTTAAGTGCATGCAAGCATGATTCCGCCTTTAATTGTTAATTGCATGCTTATAGATGTTGCTTAAATGAACATGTTTTTCACAAATCCTCCTTCACTGCACTCGACGGAGCTCAAAAATCGAAGGGGCAAGCTCAGAAATCGAAGAGGCATTTGATTTTCTAGACGTGTCAGCATCTGTCACATGCACACTCAGCCTTGCGGAAATTACGGGCAATCTGTCGAAGATTTCTAGTGACGTAGAAAGCACGTGAAGATTACTATTCAATCATCCAATGGTTGTCGACAAGAGTGAAAGAATATTACCGGTTATTAATTCATATAAATGTCGACCTTCACCCTCCATTGCAAGGCAGACATACATCTCTGAGAATGCCTTCCCAACAAAGCCTCTCGAGTCACTCAGTGTTCCTTATTCCCTGGGATACCTCTGCAAACAACACATCAAAAGAAAAAGTATTTCATATCATGAAGGTTGAAAGCAAGAGTATCTCATATCATGCTTTCTCCCTGTCCTTCTCTTTGTCGTTGTTTTTCACCTGCGGGACAAGGAGAAAGAGAGCAATCAGCCAACACTTGGCATCAATCTTCCGATCTAGAACCAACTGCCTGGAACCTCTTCCTGATTGCTTACCTAGCCTTGCTCTCGAGTACTCATTTTCAACATCTTATGCTTCCTCAAGCTACCACATCTAACTGGGGAACAGATAAGGGAAGTGAAAATGATACCTCAAAGCATGTGGAGACAATGTGCTAATTCATCCTCAGCTAGGGACAAGGAGAAAGAAAACAAACGGTCGGCACTTGGAAAGATTGAAGAAAGAAACAGACCATCACCTCTACCTCGTGCCTGCCTGCCATGCAGAAGAAACAAGCAGAGAAGAATGCAGACTGCACAACCAAGGAACTCTAATATTCCTCGCTCAGAATTCCAAACCAGTTCGAGATCAAAGCTGTGGAAAGTCAACAAGATCATCTATCTCCAAAACCATATTTGTGTTCTTAAACTCTACTCTATCTGGTTTTTACTTTGCTATACTTGTCATGTTTATTCGTTGTTTGTTTGTTTACTTGTGAGTTTATGCTTGAAACATTGAGGATAATGTTTGATTTAAGTGTTGGGGGGGGTAACCATTGTTTTGCATGAAATTCGTAGGAGTTTATCACCCATTACTTCTAGTGTTGTTTCTTGCTGTTTTTAAGTGTTTTTAAGCTATTTTGGAGTGTTTTAGTGTGTTTTGACATAAAAATTTGAAAAATTGTTTTGAAAAACCCAAAAAAAAAAGAGTTGTTTTTATGTGTTTGTTTGTGTCTTAGGGTACCTTCCAACACAATGATGAGGATTTGGTTTTTAATTACATGACTGTTAAAGAGAGTTATAAACATGGATAAAAATTTGATTTACTCTTTGGTGTATGCTTGGTTGTGGTTATAATTTATGAATTCACATGCAATCATAAAGGAAAAATCAGTTTTTGTAACATGCTTGAAGGAAGGAACTCAAATGAACGCTACAACCTTGTGCGACTTGAGCCTAAACATTTATTTGGAGAGTTAATAATCTGTGCAACATTGTTTTCTAAAGTCGTTGCATGATCTCATTATTCTTTGCTTGGTTGCTACTTAGAAGGCGTTTCATCATTTAGTTCCAAATGCTAGAACTCATGCCTATTTCATTCAAAGCATGCTATTGATTTGCATAACACATATTCAAGATGAAGTTGTGTAGTGACCACCAAAGCCAAGTTGTTGTGCCCCTATTTCATTATGTGTTTAAGTTTAACCTCGTTGAGCCTTGTTAAGCCTATGTTCTTTGTTAACCCACACTATCCTTACCTACCCTAATTTCAGGACCATCCATACCCTTATTCTTGAAGCATAGTAAAGCATGACTTAAAATGAACTCCTTTTTTATCAATGTATTGCAGAAAGCAAGTGTGGGGGAAGTGATTCTTGTGTGTGTGTGTGTGTGCAAAAGTCCTTAATAAGGCACGAGTAGAAAAGAAAAAAAAAAGTGAAAAGAAAAAAGAATTGAAAAGAGTATGAAAAAGAGCTCTAAAGTGTTGTTTGCATGAATCTTCCCTTTGTATTTAAAAGTTGATTATGCATTCTAAAGTGAATTCCAAGTGTCTATTTCATTGCTTTGCTTGCTATCGCTTTAAGAACGTTTGTTATTCCTATCCTTTCTTTATTAGCCATTACCCCCAAGCCCTGTTACAACCCTTGACTTCAATCTTGAGTGTTGTGTGTTTCAATTTGTGGAGTTCGAAATTGGTATGAGCATATGGTGTTACTAGTTCTCGCATCTAAGTAGTAGCATTCCATTCATGAGATCATATCTAAACATGCTTAATAACTCCAGAAAATTGCTTTCTTTGTTATAACATATGTGAGTCCTAGTCTTTCGTGTTTACATCAATCTTCTCACATATACTAGTGTAGGGTGTGTAGTCAGAAAATGTGTGTGAAAATAGAGAGTATCTTGTAAGGAATTGAGCAAATTCTCTAAGGCATGTTACTACATTCAAAACATCGTTTTAATTGATTAATTGTGAACTAGTAAGTGGTGACTGTGATTAAGTATGTGCTAAGTGTAAAGATGACCAAAATATGTGGGAATGATGATTTTTAACATGTCATGTGTCATTAAAAATCCCTGAGGCAAATGTTGGAAGGTCTAGGTTGTGTTTTGTTTGTTTTGTTTGTTTTGTTTTGCTCGAGGACTAGCAAAAGCTAAGTGTGGGGGAATTTGATAGGAGCATATTTATGCGCTGAGTTAGCTTGTTCTCATGCATTTACGTTGTTATTTCTTAGTTAATTATGTATTTTAAGCTATTTTCATGTGTTTGTAGGTCCATAGGCATTTTAAAGCAATAAGATGCATTTTGGTGCGTTTTGGAGCAGTTTTGAGCTTAGAATGGATAGCACATGCATGGAGATGGACAAAATTGAAGACTAAAGAGGCTAGGAATGTGTTAAAGAGAAAGAAGAATTAGTGTAAAAAGGACAAAGAGCTCAGCCACAAAGGGGTGTCACTCCACCATTCACCTTTCCATCATTGTCGTACACCACCATTGCACTCATTTTGGATTCCTATGTCGTGCATCATCATCCATGTTCCCTCCATTGACTCATTTGTTGCATCATTCCACTTCTTTTCCTTTGTCTACCATGTGCACAATATCCTTTCACCTCCTTACACTTATTGATTCACCACTTACTCACCTTTCCACCCATGCCATGCATAATCACCCTTGTCCCCTTTATGCACTAGATTTCTTGCACTCATTTCATGCACCATTACACTCATTACACTTCATTGTAGTGCACCACCCTTGTCTCCTTCATTATTTCTGATTTCATGCATCAAAACATTGAATCATTGCACTTAATTGCTGCACATTTCTTGTCCCCTTCACCCATCAGATTTCATACAACTTTTACCTCCACCACATGCACTCATTGATGCACCATCCACTACATTTGGAATCCCATGACGTGCATCATGAGTCTTGCTGCACCTTTGACTGATTTCTGCACCATTCCACCTCCCTTTCCTTTCTCTACCATGTGCACAATCATTCATGTTCCCTAGCTGCAACACCACTCCATTTTACCCCCCATGCTTTGCATCATCACTTCACTTTCACCTTTGAATCATTTCAAACACCACTCAATGCACTCATTGCTACAACACCACTCCATTTTACCCCCCATGCTTTGCATCATTACTTCATTTTCACCCTTGAATCATTGCACACACCACCAATTTCCCTCCATTGCCGTGCACTTCCTCTATAAAAGGAAATGTGTGTGGCAGCCATAGAGCTTAGTTTTCGGCTTGATCATTCATCCCCATTTCAATACAACCTTCATCCAAACACATCCATTCATCTTCACATCCATTCCTCCATACAAACAAACCTTCAAACACTCACCTACACCTTGTGTCGTAGCAAAGGAAGGGAAGGAAAGTCCTTGGACGTGCTTGCTGTCCAACTTGGATCGTTTGAGCGTTTAGGTGTTTTCTTTCTTTTGTTTCTAATGTTTAAATTCATTTCCTTTCGTTTTGTTGTAAATATGAGTGGCTAAACCCCTCTTGGCTAAGGGTGATTTCAAAGCCATGATTATGTGTGCAATATAATTTGATAAATTCTAGTTATGAACTCTTGAATCGTGAATGCAATTGGCTTAACTATTTGATTGATAACTTATTTGTATTTGTTAATTAAGGGTCGACACTTAATTAGCATGCATAAATCCGTTGCTAGAATATAAGGAAGTTTCACATAGTAGTTACAAACTTATATTCACATGTAGTGAAGGTCGCTTATAAACGATCACGTTAAGTTCAATTCCTAGCATAAGCGACATGATGTCATAGTTGCAAGTGCTTTGTCAATTCTTATGATTTTCATTAAACGTAATGATCTTTGATTGTATCTCTATTATGATGTCATGTAGGGAACTTTAGAAGAATGTTTTGGGTTGTCGAATGATGTCATCAAATCCAATAAAACAAGGAACATCTGAGAGTTAACTAGTGATGTCACGGTTAATTTGGAGCATTGTCGTTCATAATTCAATGAAGTAGTAACTGGAAATCGAGTTATTTGCATACATGTCATGTGTAGAGAAAAAGCCTCTAGCTATCCCATCCATCATCTTATTTCTCACATTTGTTTTACAATCTGTCTAGTTTTTCATACTTGTTTGTTTGTTACAACTTCATTCAAATCAAAACCCCCCTTTTAGTTTCTTGTTTCAAAGTATTTCAAATCTGTTTTAGTTTGCGTTTTTAAGTGTTTTGATTCAAGTGAAAGTCAATTTTCGTCCAAAGTCATTCCTAGTGTCTAGTTTAAGTTTATTTAGTTGTTTTAAGCTGTTTAGAGTATTTTAAGTTTGCTTTGAATGTTGTGAGTCTTGTTAAGTGTTTTTAAGTTTAGTTTTATGTTTTTGGGTCAGTTTAGAGGTTATTAGCAAGCCCTCCTAATCCCCGGTCCAAAACGATCCCTAGTTATACTTGTACTACAATTGTCAAAAGAGGGTTAAATTTGTGTGTTAAGTTAATTTTTGCATCAACGATTCCATATATCAAGGTCGGAATAGATTCTGGACTCGGGTAGAGGATGATGGACAATAACTAACAGTTGAGATTGGATGATAGTTTATCATTCAATCTCATCTGTTCATTATAACAAGAAACGGGTCGTTAAGAAGCCCTGTTTTTCTAAATATTTGGTCAGTTTTTCTAAATATATGGGTTCAACCTGCCCCAAAATGCCATCATGTCGCTCGACCCCATTTACTCTCTCTAAAAAATTGGGATCGCCCCGTACCCGTCCTGATTCGCGGTTCCTCTACCTGTTTGCCCACGCCTAAATTTATGGTTTAAAACAATCACCAAAAGCTTGGTATGCCAAACTTAGTTCTATGTTGGAAAGGGTGGGGTTCTTAAGGAGGAATGTTGACTCTTCTCTTATTGGAAATGGTTCAAGTGGCAAGCCAGTGGTTCTCATTTATGTTGATGATCTTATCATCTCTGGTGACAATGAAACTGAAATTGAAACCCTGAACCAGATTTCATCAAATTTTTTCCATCAAAGACCTTGGGAAATTGAAATACTTCCTTGGTATTGAGATGGCTACATCTCACTAAGGCTTAATTAAAGCAAATATGTGATTGGTCTTTTCAAGGAAGCTGAGCTCATTGAATGTAAGCCTTCCAACCCATCACCCCTCTTGACAGCAAAGTGAAGATTGACATGGATGGACAACCTTTCACAAATGTAAGCTACTATCAATGGTTGGTGGTAAGCTTATATATATCACCATCGCACGTCTAGATATCACCTATGTGGTTAGTCTAGTTAGCCAGTTCATCATGCTCCCACAATGAAGCATCTTAATCTTGTCAAACAAATTCTTTGTTAACTCAAGGGATCCATTTACAAAGGCATTCTCATGACTAAAAATCAATCCATTGAAATTAGTGCATAAACAGATGTAGATTGAGTAGGCAGTGCCATTGACAGGAAGTCTACAACTGGCTACTGCACATTTGTTGGAGGTAACCTTATGGCATGGAAGAGCAAGAAGCAACAAGTTATTGCTCGCTCTAGTGCCGAAGCTAAGTATAGAGCAATTGTTGCTATTGCATTTGAATTGATTTGGCTTAAAAGCCTTTTGCTTGGTTTGGGTTCTCAAATAGAGCTCTTATGTCTCTCATGTGTAATAATTAGGCTGCTATGCACATCACTGCCAATCCAGTGTTTCATGAAAGGACCAAGCACATAGAGGTGGATTGCCATTTCATTAAGGTACAAGTTCAGTCCCAAGTCATTCAAACTCGGTTCACTCGAAGTCATGACCAGCTAGTTGACTTGTTTACAAAAGCATTGTGTTTTACACAATTTCAACGTCTCATGAGGAAGAGTATTGAAACCAGTCACGTCTCTAAAACCCTAGCTAAACCTTAGCATGGCTGTCAAGTAATCATAGTGTAAATTGTCAAAGCCGGCTCCCTTGTTGCTTTCCCTTTATTCAAGGGATTTAACTTGTTGAATACTTCTTAGTCTTGTGTTTGGTGTAATTACCTTAATTTAAGGAAATGAGTGCGTCTTAGGTTTATCCGGTCACTAGTGTTTCATGTAAAGATGGTTGCTTGTAACCATATCTTTTTTCTTTCCTTCATATACAGCCTTGTACATTCTTACTTATGATAATTGAACATAATTTGAAGCTCAAATTCTATAAAGAGGTTTGGCGAGATGGGTTTTCCCTCTCAACTTCATCATCTCTAAATGTGAATGCTCCTTTTTGATGAAGACCAACGTATATATACGGTCCGTAAATTGTATGCGGGTGCCTTTGCCTCTGAAACCGAGGAAGACATCATACATCCATCTAAGGATTGGAGGAGGTGACGAAGAAGAGGGGATATGTGGTTGGGTGGCCATTTAAAGGGTGGAAGGTTGCCAGTCCCTACTTACGGCGAAGAAGATTACAAGTTTAAGATTTATGCAAAATTGGATTAGAATGGGAGCATATAGTGCAGCACCATCCGGCTTTAACAATCTCTTATTTTTCTAGAAGAAGACGAAGCTGAGGGGGCAACGCAATTCACAATGGCACCGGCAAGTTCGTAAGATATACGCTGGCGACGAAGAGCCAAGGTCGGGAGCAATGCTCAAAGTTAAACATGTATTAATTACTATTTAAAACATACAACAATCCCCATCCAATTATCATCACAGATTCACCTAAATACTATTTCCAGGATACTCTGGACTACCTCAATTTGGGTCTGCATGATGAAATTGGGAGAAGGAAAGCTTGATCAAATCCGAGTCTCCAACAAACAATACCCAGGTGGCGTCTATAATTTCCAGCAATGAGACGAGAACTCCTTTAGGCTACTGTTGCCATCTGATTCTGACTTATCAAATGCCTCTGTACCACAACCCAAATCACATTTTGGACTATCAAACAGTTCTCGATCTGGAAGTATCCATCCTCGGGAGGCTTATAGTCATTCCCTCTCCAACCCACAACATGTTCCTTCTCAAATGCATCAAGAGTAAAGTATAAATAAGAGAACTTAATAAAAAGAAGCAATCATGCATGCATTTACATTTAGGTTACGTATGCAGTTTACATAAAAAAAAAGCCACAAAAGTTAAGAAAGCAAAACACTATTATGGTATTTTGAGGACATTCAAGCAACTATTATCATCATAAGACATGTCAGATACAGGAAGAAATGCAGTATAAGAAACCCCCATGACTAGCCATTTGAATGCATTTTCTACTGTACACAGAAGTAAGCTTAAGCAACAACAACAACAACAAAGCCTTTTCCCACTAAATGGGGTCGGTTATATGAATCCTAGAATGCCATTGCGCTCAGTTTTGTGTCATGTCCTCCGTTAGATCCAAGTACTCTAAGTCTTTTCTTAGGGTCTTCCAAAGTTTTCCTAGGTCTTCCTCTACCCCTTCGGCCCTGAACCTCTGTCCCGTGGTCATATATTCGAACCGGAGCGTCAGTAGGCCTTCTTTGCACATATCCAAACCACCGTAACCGATTTTCTCTCATCTTTCCTTCAATTTCGGCTACTCCTACTTTACCTCGGATATCCTCATTCCTAATCTTATCCTTTCTCGTGTGCCCACACATCCAACGAATCATCCTCATCTCCACTACACCTACGTGTTGATGCTTCACCGCCCAACATTCTATGCCATACAGCATTGCCGGCCTTATTGCCGTCCTATAAAATTTTCCCTTGAGCTTCAGTGGCCTACGACGGTCACACAACACGCCGGATGCACTCTTCCACTTCATCCATCCAGCTTGTATTCTATGGGTGAGATCTCCATCAAATTCTCCGTTCTTTTGCAAGATAGATCCTAGGTAGCGAAAACGGTCGCTCTTTGGTATTTCCTGATCTCCGATCCTCACCTCTAACTCATTTTGGCCTCCGTTTGCACTGAACTTGCACTCCATATATTCTGTCTTTGATTGGCTTAGGCGAAGACCTTTAGATTCCAACACTTCTTTCCAAAGGTTAAGCTTCGCGTTTACCCCTTCCTGCGTTTCATCTATCAACACTATATCGTTTGCGAAAAGCATACACCAAAGAATATCATCTCAAATATTAAGTTTATGATCTTTGCTAGATTGCTCCGGTCATTAGTGTGGATAAGTATGTAAATGGATAGAGACAGGAAGCAAACACAAGATGTACGTGGTTCACCCAGATTGGCTACGTCCACGGAGTCAAGGAGTTCTCATTAATTGTGAAGGGTTTACACAGTATATAGGTTCAAGCTCTCCTTTAGTGAGTACAAGTGAATGATTTAGTACAAATGACATTAGGAAATATTGTGGAAGAATGATCTCGTAATCACGAAACTTTTAAGTACTGAAGTGTGGTATCGTCTTCACTTGCCTTATCTGTCTCATAGGTAGATGTGGCATCTTCTTTGGAAGTACTCTTCCTCCCTCCAGGGGTGGTATCTTTAACTGTTAGAGATGCACAAGGTAATGTATCAATTTCACTTGACGCTTACTTGTAGTTTCAGGCTTGGTCAAGCGCGATACAAACCATGTAGTAGGAGTCCCCCAAGTCGCCGAGCTACGGGATCTGCTGAAAGAGGTGACAGACAAGGTAAGCAATCAGAGCTCCAAGCAATCAGTCCCAGATCAGAAGTTTGATTTCGAGTTCCGGCTGATTGTTATCCTTCTTCTTATCTTGCAGGTAGCATGAAGGATAAAGAGAAGAAAAGGAGAAAAGGTGATATGAGATACTTTTGCTTTTGAAGAAGTAACTTTCCACAGGCTTATTCTTGAACTGGGCTGGAGGGTTTTCTTGTTTCTACCAGAGTATAAGGCCGACTGAAGAATTTGAGGGTCAAAACAAGTCCATCAAATCTAAAGTACGTTCGACTCTGCTGATATGGGATAATTTTGCTGTTGACAAAGTAGTGGATGTATCGGCACGTGTTCTGTTGCGCTTGTCTCCACATGCTTCCTTGTATCCTTCTCACTTGCCCTATTTGTTCCTCAGGCAGATGTGGTATCTTATCGGGAAGCATAAGATGTTGAAGATGAGTACTCGAGAGCAATGGGGTTCCAGGCAGTTAGTTCCGGACTGGAAGCTTGATTCCAAGTGCTGACTGATTGCTCTCTTTCTCCTTGTCTTGCAGGTAAGAACAAGGCTAAAGGAAAAGACAGGGAAAAAGCATGATATGGGATACTCTTGCTTTTAACCCTGATGATATGAGATATTCTTGCTCTGGTGTAACTTGTTTGCAGAGGTATTCTCAGGGGGAAAGAAAGCTGAGTATTTCGAGAGGCTTCGTTGGGAGTGCCTTCTCAGATATGAGGAAGGGTTGAGCATTTTTGCAGGTTTGCCTGTCCGTTGAGGATGGAGGTCGACATATATAGGAGTGTCCCTAACAAGAAGGAGTAATACTATTCTTTTACCTTGCTTGGTCATAGCATGGTAGTGGGAGCTGCCAGCTTTACGTGTTTTAACTCTGTCACAACACTTTGAAAAAGTGGTCTGTGGTATCTGGAAAGCTGATGTTACGTGTGAAGATTACAGACAAGCTTTATCCAAGGAGATCTGGCTCTCGAAGTTGAGAAAGCGGTGTGAGGATTACAGACAAGCTTTATCTAAGGGGCTCTCGAAGTTGAGAAAGCGGTGCCTCTTCGGTTTTCGAACAAGCAATCCTGTCGGGGATCTGTCTCTCGAGATTCGAAGAATGGTGCCTCTTCGATTTTTGAGAAAGCAATCCTGCTAGGAGTCTGGCTCTCGAGATTCGGAGAGCGGTGTCTCGTCGCTTTTGAGGAAGTAATCATGTTGGGAGTCTGGCTCTCGAGATTCGGAGGACGGTGCCTATTTGATCTTAAAGCAAGCAATCTTGTTGGGAGTGTTTTCTCTAATGTGAGTAAAGGTTAGGCCTGTTTGCTAGTCTACCTTGCCACGGAGCACAGAGGTTGACACACAAGGACTTTCCAATTATCCAGAAGTAGTCATGTTCCTTTACCCTTGTGGGTAATAATATGGTAGTTAGACCTTCAAAATTTATGTGTCTAAACTTTGTTAGTGCTGTTTCTTTGCTATTCTTTTACCCTTCTTGGTCATGGCGATGTAATGGAAGCTGCAAGCTTCACGTGTCTAAACTTTGTCAGAGATTTTTGGCAAAGTTATCTGTGGTACCTGTGAGCTGATGTTGCGTGTGGAAAGTGAATGATTGAACAGTAACATTCACGTGCTTTCTACTTCACCAGAAATCTTCGACAGAATGCCCGTAATTTCCGCAAAGTTGAGTGTGCATGTGACAGGTGCTGACAAGGCTGAAAAAGCAGGTGCCTCTTCGATTTCTGAGATCGGCCCTCGTGGTCTCTGAGCAGCCCAGCTTTTGAGAAAGCAAGCGCCTCTTCGATTTCTGCGATCGACCTTCGTGGTCTTTGAGCAGCCCAGCTTTTGAGAAAGCAAACGCCTCTTCGATTCCTGAGATCGGCCCTCGTGGTCTCTAAGCAACCCAGCTTTTGAGAAAGCAAACGCCTTTTCGATTTCTGAGCAGGCGCCTCTTCGATTTCTGAAGCTCCATCGAGTGCAGATTTTTATAGAGGCTGGTATTAAATTCCAAAGCACACTTGAATCTCCACCAGTAGAAGCTCCCTTCTTGCATTTCTAAGATCTTGATTTGTCCGACCTCTTTTCTCTTCAACACCTTTGAAAATGTTTGGCCCCTCCGACCGTCATTTTGACTTGAACCTTGTTGAAGAGGCAGCCACACCTTCTCCAGACAACATATGGCGCCCATCCTTCTTATCCCCTACTGGTCCTCTTACCGTTGGGGATTCCGTGATGAAGAATGATATGACCGCTGCGGTGGTGGCCAGGAACCTTCTCACTCCCAAAGATAACAGACTACTTTCCAAACGGTCTGATGAGTTGGCTGTTAAGTATTCTCTGGCTCTCAGTGTTCAGTGTGCAGGTTCTGTGTCTAATATGGCCCAACGCCTATTTGCTCGAACTCGCCAAGTTGAATCATTGGCGGCTGAAGTGATGAGTCTCAAACAGGAGATTAAAGGGCTCAAGCATGAGAATAAACAGTTGCACCGGCTCGCACATGACTATGCTACAAACATGAAGAGGAAGCTTGACCAGATGAAGGAATCTGATGGTCAGATTTTACATGATCATCAGAGGTTTGTGGGTTTGTTCCAAAGGCATTTATTACCTTCGTCTTCTGGGGCTGTACCGAGTAATGAAGCTCCAAATGATCAACCTCTGATGCCTCATCCTTCTAGGATGCTGTCCAGTACCGAGACTCCGAATGATCCCCCTCCGGTGCCTTCTCTTTCTGGGGCTCTGCCGACTGCTGAGACTTCTCCTAAGCAACCTTTGTGAAGGCTCCCTCTTATTTGTTTATTTTGACTCGTGTATATGTACATATTTGTAACTTCTTAGAGATATCAATAAATAAGCTTTGTTTCATTCAACGTATTGTGTTAAATACACCAAAGCCTTCTTCACTAAGTTCTTTGAATTTTTCTTTTGTTGAAGCTTGTATGTTGAAGCTTTGTGAGTGGAGCATGTAGGTTAAGGTAGTGTTCCCTTAATTTCCCAAGTGGGGGAAACTTCTCGATTAGAGACTTGAAAAATCCAAGTCACTGAGTCGGGTCGGCTATATGAATCTTAGAACGCCATTGTGCTCGATCCTGTGTCATGTCCTCCGTTAGATCCAAGTACTCTAAGTCTTTTCTTAGAGTCTCTTCCAAATTTTTCCTAGGTCTTCCTCTACCCCTTCGGCCCTGAACCTCTGTCCCGTAGTCGCATCTTTTAACCGGAGCATCAGTAGGCCTTCTTTGCACATGTCCAAACCACCGTAACCGATTTTCTCTCAGTTTTCCTTCAATTTCGGCTACTCCTACTTTACCTCGGATATCCTCATTCCTAATCTTATCCTTTCTCGTGTGCCCACATATCCAACGAAGCATCCTCATCTCCGCTACACCCATTTTGTGTACGTGTTGATGCTTCACCGCCCAACATTCTGTGCCATACAGCATCGCCGGCCTTATTGTCGTCCTATAAAATTTTCCCTTAAGCTTCAGTGGCATACAACGATCACACAACACGCCGGATGCACTCTTCCACTTCATCCATCCAGCTTGTATTCTATGGTTGAGATCTCCATCTAATTCTCCGTTCTTTTGCAAGATAGATCCTAGGTAGCGAAAACGGTGGCTCTTTGGTATTTCCTAATCTCCAATCCTCACCCCTAACTCATTTTGGCCTCCATTTGCACTGAACTTGCACTCCATATATTCTGTCTTTGATCGGCTTAGGCGAAGACCTTTAGATTCCAACACTTCTCTCTAAAGGTTAAGTTTCGCATTTACCCCTTCCTGAGTTTCATCTATCAACACTATATCGTCTGCGAAAAGCATACACCAAGGAATATCATCTTGAATATGTCCTGTTAACTCATCCATTACCAACGCAAAAAGGTAAGGACTTAAGGATGAGCCTTGATGTAATCCTACAGTTATGGGGAAGCTTTCGGTTTGTCTTTCATGAGTTCTTACGGCAGTCTTTGCTCCTTCATACATATCCTTTATAGCTTGGATATATGTTACTCGTACTCCTTTCTTCTCTAAAATCCTCCAAAGAATGTCTCTTGGGACCCTATCATACGCTTTTTCCAAATCTATAAAGACCATGTGTAAATCCTTTTTCCCATCTCTATATCTTTCCATCAATCTTCGTAAGAGATAGATTGCCTTCATGGTTGAGTGCCCTGGCATGAACCCGAATTGGTTGTCCGAAACCCGTGTCTCTTGCCTCAATCTATGCTCAATGACTCTCTCACAGAGCTTCATTGTATGACTCATTAGCTTAATACCCCTATAGTTCATGCAATTTTGTACGTCGCCCTTATTCTTGTAAATAGGCACCAAGGTGCTCTTTCGCCACTCGTTTGGCATCTTCTTCGTTTTCAAAATCCTATTGAAAATGTCAGTGAGCCATGCTATACCTGTCTCTCCCAAGGCTTTCCACACTTCAATCGGTATATCGTCTGGGCCCACTGCTTTTCTATGCTTTATCTTCTTCAAAGCTACAACCACTTCTTCCTTCCTGATTCGACGATAAAAGGAGTAGTTTCACACTCTTCTGAGTTACTCAACTCCCCTAAAGGAGTACTCCTTTCATGTCCTTCATTGAAAAGATTATGAAAATAACATCTCCATCTGTCTTTGACCGCGTTCTCTGTAGCAAGAACTTTTCCATCCTCATCCTTGATGCACCTCACTTGGTTTAGGTCCCTTGTCTTCTTTTCCCTTGCTCTAGCTAGTTTATAAATATCCAACTCTCCTTCTTTAGTATCTAGTCGCTTATACATATCGTCATAAGCTGCTAACTTAGCTTCTCTCACAGCTTTCTTGGCCTCTTGCTTCGCTCTTCTATACCTTTCACCATTTTCATCGGTCCTATCCTTGTATAAGGCTTTACAATATTCCTTCTTAGCCTTCACCTTTGTTTGTACCTCCTCATTCCACCACCAAGATTCCTTTTGGTGTGGAGCAAAGCCCTTTGACTCTCCTAATACCTATTTTGCTACTTTTCGGATACAGCTAGCCATGGAATCCCACATTTGGCTAGCTTCTCCCTCTCTATCCCACACACACTGGGTGATTACTTGCTCTTTGAAAATGACTTGTTTTTGTCCTTTTAGATTCCACCATCTAGTCCTTGGGCACTTCCAAGTCTTGTTCTTTTTTCTCACTCTTTTAATATGTACATCCATGACCAACAAGCGATGTTGATTAGCCAAGCTCTCCCCCGATATAACTTTGCAATCCTTACAAGTTATACGATCCCCTTTCCTCATTAGAAGAAAATCTATTTGTGTTTTTTACGACCCACTCTTGTAGGTGATCACATGTTCTTCTCTCTTCTTAAAGAATGTGTTGGCTAAGAAGAGATCATATGCCATTGCAAAATCCAAGATAGCTTCCCCATCCTCATTTCTCTCCCTAAAACCATGGCCACCATGAAAACCTCCATAGTTGCCTGTCTCCCTGCCCACGTGTCCATTTAAATCTCCTCCTATAAATAACTTCTCCGTCTGAGCAATTCCTTGCACCAAGTCTCCAAGGTTTTCCCAAAATTTCTCCTTCGAACTCGTATCCAACCCTACTTGAGGTGCGTACGCACTAATCACATTGATGAGTTCTTGTCCTATTACAATCTTGATTGCCATATTCTATCTCCTACCCTCTTGACATCTACAACATCTTGTGTCAAGGTCTTGTCCACAATGATGCCAACACCGTTTCTCGTTCTATTTGTGCCCGAATACCAAAGCTTAAACCCTGAGTTTTCTAGATCCTTTGCCTTAAGACCAACCCACTTAGTTTCTTGTAGGCACATAATATTTATCCTTCTCCTCACCATAACTTCCACTACTTCCATAGATTTTCCCGTTAAGGTTCCTATATTCCACGTTCCTAAACGCATTCTACTCTCTTGAACTCTACCCTTCTATCCTAGCTTCTTCACCATCCCCCGTCTAATAGGATCAAAGTACTTCTTTTGTGTGTCCTGTGTAAAGTTGATAGGAGCATATGCTCCCAAACAACTTTGAGTGGAGTCGTTCGAAAAGAAGTTTCTATGGCCCCCTTGCTCATTTAACACTGCATCCGGGTGCCGATGGAGATACAGCGACCCTTGCTCACTTATCACTGTGCTCGGGCCACACAGCGGTAAGCTTAAGCGGAGAAGAAAAAATAGGCTTAACAAATTACCTGAAGTTTGCAGCCTATTTTCTTGTAATCACTTTTCTCAAATCCCTGGCAATCTACCCGAATCAGCTGGCAGCAGAGAAAAACATCTCCGACCATTGATACCAAACTACCATAATAACCATTCTTGGCTGCAGTTTCAACAAGATCGTAAATGATAAGTACAACTAGAAACGTATGTCAGTTCTCAAGTCATCCAGCCCATAAACCAGAAAAAGTATGTACCAAGTTTTGTTAAAGCCAGGGATAGCTAATCCTCTCTTTCTCATTTCCTTTGTTTCTGCAATGCTTAGGCCATCAATTTTGTAGTTTTGATCAGCTTGGGATATACAAGCTTATGTGGTTTCCACAACATTAATGGAATCACGGGCCTCTTCTTTGGGTTATAGTTCCTGCCCCTGTATAATACAAGTACACCACCATGTCTGTGGATGATTTTTCCAAAGGTTTTGTCCTGCAACATACACATGAAACATGCATTTAGCATTTCTTCCAAGTTCCAAGAAATAATAATGAATCCTGTTATCGTTCTCATATATAATTCAATTCATCATGCAAAGAAGATTATATGTTGCATTTGATTATTTATTGATCCAAAAAGGCGCCTTTCTAGAATGTATGTTCCATAACGTGAAATATCAGTGTTACATTGTTTCAACACCTTCTCAATTACACAATCCCACCTTTGATTCCACACGCGCCCTTCTTGCCAACCGGGCAGCTTCTTCCTGAGCTATAAATTTTCAGTTTTCATTGTCAAACAGCCCCCCCCAAGATAATGATCTCAAATGTCAAGGGCATCTATATTAAAATGTCAAAAAAGTATAAAACCTTGCAGCAAGGTTGATGATTAAAAGAACTTTGATGCTTTAGAGCAATTCCACCCCTAAAGACTTTGCGCCAGCACCCAGCGCATTTATCCACTCAAATGAACAGTAATATACCACAGTGAACAGTAATAGACCAAAACATCTCCACCCCTAACAAAAAATAGCCTAGTCAATTTTATTAAAATATTATTAATTTTTACTATAAAATAATAATTTGGTTTTTTAATTTCTGACTTTTCTCTCCGACTCCTTTTTCTCTGACTCCTATCGTCTTCTTCTCCTTCTTCTTCTTCCCACTTGCCAGAAATCAATGGCAGCAACAACACCATTTGCCCCAACACTCAACTAAGAGAGGGAGAGAAGGAGAGAGGCACAGGCGCATTAGCATTTCCCCCTTTGATTTTATTTTGCTGGTGAAAAATGGATCCATGCCCATTTGTGCAGGTCACAGTGGGGAATCTCGCTCTCAAGATCCCCGTCGCCTCCAAGCACGCTCGCTCCGTCGTTCACCCTTCCTTCTCCCCATGCTTATGCAAGATCAAGCTCAACAACCTCAACCTCCCCCCTCGCCTCCAAGCCCGCTCGCCTCCAAGCCCGCTCGCTCCATCAGGATGGGTTCCAAGGATCGGGATGGGGTTCTAGGCGTTGAATGGGGTTCCAGATGAGAGAGATGTGGCCATGACGTTAGCATGGCGTCAGATGAGCCGTCTCCTTCCTCTGTCGATTTTAGGCCGGCCTGTGGACTGGCTTGGGCTGGGTGCCAGTCTATTCCACGGGCTGGAGTGGATTGACAGGGTCCTAGCCTGGTTTTTTGACTGGGTGCTGGGCTATTCCACCTCCGGTGGAACTGCTGTGCAATGTGTAGTATATAGTTGAGAATTCGTAAACACAAAAGGACCTATGTGAAGGTACAACACAATACCATAATGCCAAAGACATGAGGAAAAGAGAAAAATGAAACAGTAAATAGTTCCATCAGAGGAAAGATGCAGCGCGGTAATTAGAGAACATAAGATGCCTCAAGCTGGTTGCAAACATTTTTCAAGTCAACAGTCAGAACACCTATAAATTTTATCCTCACTGCCCCATCGAATTTCCAATGGTTATGAACATCATTCAGCATATTGTGGGTTAAACCATCTCTCCCTGCAAGAAACCAAACCATAGTACACAATAAGATGATAACAGAGATAAATAAAAGGGGGGGATGAATAAACATAAAAGACACTACTTGTTCTTGTTAAGTAATTGCTTAGTGATGTAGAAACCTTCAAACACTGCAAAGGGGATTTTTGATTGACTAGTGATTGCATCAACAAGTTTGACAAAATAAAACAAATGAGAACAACCGGAAGAAGCAGACGCGCCAAATAGAAACCATGAACATAAGGCCATACTCTTATTACTCACCAAAAGCAGTAAAATCAAAATCCAAAATACCATTATTATCAAATACTCTCCCCAGCTCCCATATCCGAAACCTCAAAACCATGGCAATCAAAATAAATAGCAGACCCCAACCCAACAAAAACGGTAGAGAATACAAAAAACTCAAACTCGATCCATCAAACAAAATCGAAATAGACAATGTACGATACTCTGAACCTCAAGGCAACTCAAACCTATATCGATTACAATAAATACCCAATTCATCAAGCATATTATGGTATCCGAAAAGTTGAAATCTTCTCAATCACAAAAAGTGGAGAACCCAAATATCAATTCCCCACCCAAAAAAACGGCAAACGCATAACTCCATCCAACAAAGCCAACGAAACACCAAACAAAATTCATACCTAAATTAATTTGCCTCTTGGTTTTAGGCCTTTGCCACTTTTCCACTAAGATTTTCCTCTCAGCTGGACTGAGAGGCTCTCCTTGAACCTTCTCTCTCCTCCTTCTCCATTTCTCCCCCAACTTCGGGTCTTCCTCCACTCTTTCCATCGACCTCACCTTCGGGTCCGCGGCCGGGGCACACACCCCGACCCACTCGCGGTCGATTTGCCTTGGCCCAAAAGGCGAGTACGGGCTCTTGACCCGTACGGTCAAGGGACGACGACGGGGTTTCTGCTTTTTCTTGGGGATATAGTCAGGGTTAGGGTTATGGTGTTGGGGGTTTGGGGAAATGGTGGGTGGGGGTGGAAGGAGTAGCGGTGGTGGAGTTTGGAGAGGATGAAGAGTGCGAGTGGGTTTGGCTTTTGGTGGGTGAGCTTGGTGACCAACATCACATCACGTGGAGGTTTTTATTTTTTATTTTTTTTTATTTTTTATTTTTTTTAAAGGGAGCTATTAATGGCAAACATAGCCTATCCATCCCTTCCAGGTCTAAGATGTTATGAGAAATTTCACCTAACTCATGGCTACAGTTAAGTAGACTCACCAGCTCAAAGCATCAAACACGGGACTTTCCATATTTTTCTTTTTATTGGGGAGCTACAATCCACACCCTTATCATAGAACCACTTGCTATGGTTACATGGAGGGTTTTTCTTGGATGTGTGATGAGTGTGATGAATCTTTATGTATGCCGTATTAGAGCAACTCCACCCTTGGAGTCATCCCTCCTGGCAATCCACTATTGAATCCACCCTATTGAACGGTAACTGCCTTTAATGAATAGTAACTGCCATTAATGAACAGTAATTACCTTTTGCATCTCCACCCTTGGAGCCCTCCCCCTGGCAATAGGTAATAAAATATTAGTTTTTTTTGTTTGTTTAAATAATACAAAATATAAAAAAAAACATGGAAATGGGGCTGTAGGGCCTCGGGCTGACACAAAAAAAATAAAAAAATGCCTGGCCCTCGGGCTGCAGGCCTGTCAATTCCCCACCCCCCTTGTGCTCGGGCTCCCACCCTCACACGGGCTCCCACCCTCACACGGGCTCTCCAAGGCTAGAGGGTTGTCCACCGGGCCTCGGACCCTTTCCTCTCCCCTGTCCCCCAAGCACTGTCCAAGGCTGGACTTGCTCTTAAGTGGCAACTTCAACATAATATTGGGTAAGAGGATTTTTGAACATGAGACCCCACTCACTCTAGATGTATCAATATCAACATATGCTAGTATTCGTTTGTTACTTTATTAATAAAAAGGGTTAATCTTTTACGACAAAAAAAGGGGGGTTAATCTTTATCTCAGTTTACTACTTTCAAATTTATTGGTTTTCAACATTTCATACATCAAGTTTTTTTTGTCCTAATATGGTACCTAAAGTCATAATTCTAGGACAGCTTCATGCATCTGTTAAGTTTTTCGTCAAACTTTTGTTAATTGATGACGTGACACTCAAGTGGACAATGACTGGATGCCACATATCAATATGAGTGACACACCCCAACCCAGATATCCAAATGACACCTCAATGGCACGTGTTGGTCGACACCTAAGGGTGATGAAAGCCATGAGTGTGTGAAACTATAGGAATATGAAAGAATAAGCAATTCAAAAACTATGCAAGCAATAACATTCACAAAGCAGATGCAACACAGAATAAAACAGAATAACTATAATCCCATTTAAACAAAAAAGAAATAGTATTCAATGTTCACAATTCTGAATAAAGATGTACCAATATGTCCAGAGCATACCACTACATGAAAGTTCTAGAGAAAGTAAGACATCAAGTAACAAATGATCATAAAAGAAAGCCATACTCAAGATGAGGGATGCAAGTCACTGGTTGGGAAACGCCTCGATGCTCGGGTCGTACTATTCATCATTATGTCATGAGAGGGCGCAAAAAGGGGAAAGGTGAGTAGACCAAAGTTTATAATAATACTAATAATAATGAAAACTGATTTCTTTCTGAACATAGTGACCCTTTGTTTTGAAAACACATATAAAAATACATAATAGGTTTTTTCTGAAAACCGTAGCATGCCATGAAATCATTCGTAAAACAAGTATGAGTAAAACCATGCTCAATAAAGGTGCAATCATCGCCCGAAGGCAAAACCATAAATCTCATAAATACTGTACTCTCTAAGGGTATCATAGTTGCCCGAATGCAATACTTATCATCAAAGGTGAAGTTGTACGACACTAGGTTACGCTAGTGAAGAAACATGGTAGGCCCCATCATCCGAAGGTGAAGTTGTACGACTCCGAGTTACGCATGAGAAGAAAATATATACATCACACACCGACACTAGCCGTGGCTAGTGAAGCTGTCCGGCATTACTTTCGGCAATGAAGTTGAGGGTATAACATAAATATCTCACTGCTCCTCAACTGTGTCCTATGCTGTATGATAACCTGCTAGATAAGCATAAAAAACATACCTAAAAAATCTCATATCAAATCTAGAGCTCAAAAGCTCAAGTCTCAACACATAAATCCATGATAATTCACATTCGTAAATTCATAGAATTCATATATGAAAATTCCATAATTCATAACTCATATTCAGAAACCGTAATATAAATCATAACTATCTCGTAAATCGTAAATATAGAAATCTGGAAAACAATATATAAAACATATTCAAATCATGAAGTGTGAAGTGCATGCTAGGCTAATATTTTATAAAAATATGTAAGTTTAGAAGAGGTCCACTCACAAGTACTCCTCTATCGGAGAGCCACTTGAACTAAGGAGGACTGGATCATTTTCAACTGATGCACCTAAACACCAATGAAGACCATTTAATAAAACTTTACTAAAACGATGGAATTTCAAAAAATGGACAACGAATTTGGATTTGGCACGTCGAAAAACCCAAAGAGGGACCTCGGGTTGCCCTACATGACACCACGGGGCAGCAGCCTAGAAGGCCATGGACCGAGTTGAGTCGTCGGATAGTTATCTAGAAAATTTGCAGGCGTCGCCGTCCACAATGGCGAAGCATAGTACCTCCAGCGGAGGTGCGTGTGCTCTATGCGTCGTCCATGACACCCACCTACACGTAGGCCACGTGCTTGCCCAAAGAGCTGGGTTTGGGTCTAGGTTGGATCTGGGTTTGGGCTTGGGTTACATAGTCCCAAGGTTTAGGCCAGGTGTTGGATCAGATCATAGGATCACGGGTCAGGTCGACCCTGTTTTAGGCTGTGGGTTCGGCTGGAATCTGGGCAACACTTCTCGAGCTCCGTTCGAGCTCAAATTAACACCATTTGTAATTATTCAAAATCCAAAATGAAGCTAAGAGAGTAAGGATTCAAGTCGTACCACGATGGGGTTGTGTCAAGGTCGAGATTGGTCGGAAAATGGTATGCAACCTACAGTCATTTGCCAGAAAACTGGAAAATGCTTCCTCAAGCTGTTTTCGTTTTTAGACCTTCACCAAAACCATTTTTCCTTCAACAACTAAGAATTCTAAACTACTAGATAAGAAGATCGAAGGGTAGTTTGACTTACCTTCGTCGAAGACGACAATAACTCGTCGGAAATGTTTGCATATTGACCATTATAGTGTCGGGAAAGAGAGAGAAATAGATGAGTGCTTGGTCGAGGGTGAGGATTGTCGTCACTGCCAACAAGTGGTGATGATAGTCTGGTGGTTGTCAGAGTGGGAAGAGCGATGGTGGTCTCAGTGGTTGTTCACAGAGAGGTGTGGACAATTAAGATGCGACAAAGAGAGAGAGAGAGAGAGAGAGAGAGAGAGAGAGAGAGAGAGAGAGAGAAGGGTGATGGTTCTAAGGTGAGAAAGATCACGAGAAGGTGAGGAAAAAGGCACCATAAATGGGGTGCCATGTGTTAGCCATGTAAAGGCCCAAAGTGGGGAAAAAAAATCTCCACTTGCAAAATTACCAAATTGCCTCTATTGTTCAAAAATCATAGAAGCTTCGTTTTAGCTCCAAATTCGATTCCTATTGCGCCTATGCGTTCGTATTGATGAGAACTATGGAAATAAAATGAATGGAAAATTATAACATGTCTAAGGATAAAAGTCAACCTTCCCATCAAAAGGGGTATTTTCGAAATTTTACTAATTAGAATGCAAATTCCTAAGTAGGTCTTTACAATGGGCCCACATAAATATTAAAAAATTAAGAAAAAAATTAAAAAAAAATTCTAATTCCAATTCCAAAATTTTGAAACTCTAGGAGTAATGGGTAAGAAAGAGAGCGATGATGAAGAACAGACGATGGAGATTTAGAGAGGGAAAGAGGTAAGAAAGAGATTCAACGGTGAAAGTGATAGGAGCATATTTATGCGCTTTAGTTAGCTAGTTCTTATGCATTTATGTTGTGTTTTCTTAGTTAAGTTAGTCTTTTAAGCCATTTTCATGTGTTTTCAGGTTTTAAGGACAAAGTAAGCAAAAAGATGCAATTTGGAGCATTTTGGAGCAAAATTGAGCTAGAATGGAGCTCATGCATATGGAGCACAAAGAATGGACGAATTTGAAGGATTGAAGAAGCTAGGAATGTGTTTCAAAGTTGAAGAATTGAAGATGCAAAGTTTCCTAATTGAAGTAGGAAAGTGCCTAATTGAAGATGAAATCCTAGTCAACAAATGATTCCTAGTTGAAGGTGGATTTCTAGAAAATTGAAGATTCCTACTCAAACAAGGTTTCCTACTTAAAGAAGGAAAGTTAAAGCCAAAGAATCAGCTCAAGTGAAGAAACCTTATCCAAAACATTATCCATAACCTTATCCTATCATATCTTATCCTAATCCTAATCCACCTATATTTCAGCTACGAGGGAGGATTCCTAACTATATTAGGATGCTTAAAATCAGATTTCTAGAAGACCTAATCCTTTCCTACAAAGGTGGCGCCTAGAACCCTTCTAGAAGCTTAAAAATCTGCCTTGTATGTTCCTCTAGAAACCCACCTTTTGCCGCACCCTATATCCTATTTCCCTTGGGTTTTTGACCTTCTAGATGTCCTATTTCCTATTAGGAGTGCATAACTATTTCCTAGTAGGATTGTATTTACTAAATCCTTTTCCTATGCTAACTTAGCCATAAATTCAGCCTATATATATGTAGTGCCGCACCCTTTCATTCTCACCACCCTCTACCATATTTTCACTACACCATTCACCCAAACATCCCTCTTGTGCCCTGAGTTTGCAAAAGAGAAGGAAGGAGACTCTTGGAGCCGTGCATGCCATTCAAGGAGCTTGGATTGTTAGAGCGTTTCTAGGTGTTTTCTATCTTTATGTCAATGTTTAAATTTATTTATCTTTGTCTATTTGCGAACATGAGGAACTAATTTCTTTGTAGTTATAGGGGAATTCAAAGCCATGATCATATGTTTTATATGACTTGATTTCCTCCAGTTATGATTTCATAAATCGTGAATGTGGTTTACTTATATATTTGATTGATAACATGTTTATGTATGTTGATTGAGGGTCGACACTTAGTTTGCATGCATGAATTTGATGCTAGAGTATAAGAGAATTTCACCTAATCGTTATTAATTTATATTCATAAGTAGTAAAAGTCGCTAGTCACGATTGTGTTAAGTAAATCCTTGGCAAGAGTAACATGCGTATTCCATAGTTATGAATGCCTCGTCAATGCTTATGATTTCCATTGAACTTAATGATCTTTGATATGTGTCTCTATCATGCGTATTCCATAGTTAGGGTCCTTGATAAGAATAATTTGGTTGTAATGCGTATTCCATTCAATTCAATGAATATAGGGAAATCTGATAATTAATTGGTGCAATCTAGTTAATTTGGGGCATTGTCATTCATGGTTTGTTGAAAGAGTAACTGGAAATCGAGTCGTATGCATATGTTTCATGTGTGGAGAAGGAACCCTCTAACTAGCTTTTCACCATTCTATCTCATCAATTTCGTGAGTCTTTAAAGTTTGTTTACAAAGTTTATGTTTTAAAAATTCAATTTCGTCAAAACCAAACCCCTTGCTTTTAAGTCTTGTTTTTAGAGTCAAAACTTGTTTCCTTTAAGTCTTTTGAGTCTTTTAAGTTTTATTTTCGTCCAAATCACTTGTTAGGTCTAGAATTGAGTGTTTTTATTGTTATTTGCTGTTTTGAGTGTTTTAAGTTAGTTTTGAGTTTATAGAGTCTAGTTTAGTGTTTTTTATCTTATATTTGTTTATTAGCATCCCTAGTTAATCCCCGGTCTAGAACGATCCCTACTTGCATCATTACTACAATTGTCATCAATAGGGTTTAATTTGTGTGTCAACTTAATTTTCACACCAGAAAGGAATAAAAAACTAAACCCTAAAATTTGCAAGAGAAATTGAAATTCAGGAGCACAATCAGGTGGATATCTCGCAATCTTCTAAAATTTAGGGTTTCACTCTGCAACCAATGAAATGGGCAAAAGAATAAGAAGTTTCATAAATATGAGAAACAAGCCCACAATCTCTGTGTGTGGTACAGCCGCCGCATATCCTACCTTTGGAAAAGCCGCTGCTCTGCCAGTGCCTACCTTGATGCCTGTCTCAAAAACTATAACTGGAGTGAGAAGGCATTGTGCCGAAAGACTATCAGAGCTGGGAAGACTAGGTACCTAAGGCATGTGATGTGAAGGTTTAAGAGCGGCTTCTTGGAAGGTGCACATGTTGCTCCAAGGAGGAAGGGAGCTACTGCTGCTTTTTCATAAGTTTCCAAAGCCCATTAAACTCAAACCGGCTTCCTCATCAGCGATGTGGTTGTAAGGAGGGTGGGGCTGAGAGTCAATGGTAGAGATGCTGGAGCTCTTCGATGGCATCGGGGAGGTTGTTCACGGCCTAGTGGAGGCGACAGTGGACATCGAAGCTGTCTAAGGGAGGTAGAGATAGAGGAGATGAAGAAAGAGGTTTAGGGGGAGAAAATGAGACATGCGAAGAGGAAGCACAACGATTAACTCAGTGATAAAGGTGCAGATTGCAGCTTACCAATAAACAAAAGAAAAATGTCGAAGGTCCCGGGTTCGATGCTCCGAGCTGGTGATTCTACTTGACTATGTCCACGAGTAAGGAGAAATTTTCCATAGTCTTTTAGATCCAGAAGGGGTGGATAAGCGTGTTTTGCCGCCAATTGTCTCCCTTTTTAATTTTTTTTTTAATTTTTAATTTTTGTGTGGGCCCATCATAGTAACACATCGCGCCAATCATTGTCCACATGGGCACCACATCATCAGTTAATGAAAGTTTGACGGAAAACTAATGGATGTATGAAACTGTCCCAAAATTATGACTTTAGGTACCAGACTAGGACGAAAAAAACTTTATGTATGAAATGTTAAAAATCAATCAACTTTAGGGTAGTAAACTGAGATTTACCCTAATAAAAATTACACAATATGAACTTAAGACATCCCATCTTATGTTTATAGTTTCTTTAGTTTATAGTTTTAGTTTGTGTTTTTAATTTTGGGGGGACAAGTGAAGTGAGCACCATAATTTTTAGCTGTTTCTCAACAATTTAAGGAACGAGTTAGTAAGAAACAAGTAAAAGAAGATTGTCATGATTGACTTGGAAGTTGGAACGATTGGATGACTGAAAAGGGGATCGATCAATAGTTCCGGTTGATGTTCTTCGGTTCAATTTGCAACCAGTGAAGTGTGGATTGACAAAACATACAAGTAATTTAGACAAAAAGAAAATGCCAAATTGGATTAATAGTCCTCGTGGTGAGAGGGTATTCGAAAGATAGCCAATGTCGTAAGAAATCTCGGATTTAACCCCTTGTGGTGAAGACTGTTAGCAAATTTACCCCAAAAGTGTGATTTTTATCCATTATGCGTTAGATGTGGGAATAAATATGTCCATCCTCACTCTTCCTTTTTGTTAGCTTTCCACTCTCTTCCTCTTTCTCTTCTCTCTGTGTAATTGTATCAAGGCTTTTGTCACGATCTATCACTTCGACATGCCATAAGCACTGCAAGTAGAATATGGGGACTATTTGAATTGCAAGTTTGTGTAAGTTTTGTTTCAGAAACCATTTCGCAAGTATATATATCTATGGAATCTCCTGTTGTAAATAGTGTTCTAGCAAGACTTCAAACTTCCAAGGCTATAATGACCTTCGCTTCAAGTTATTTGGAGACAAAGTCAAACGTTGGTTCACCATTAATAAGTAGAGTGATCTTGCAATGTATGGCCATGAGATTGGGATTGCCCACACCAGGAAAGTGTTCTTTCCTCATGCTGTCGTGGTAAAACTATATAGAGAGAGATGAGAGGAGAAGATGGAGGTACACAGAGAGATAAGAGAGAGAGGCGGAGAGAAGAAAGCTAACAGAAAGAAAAAGTAGGGATGGACATATTTATCCTCACATTTAACAGACAATGGATGGACATCTCACTTTTGGGGTAAATTTGCAAATAGTCTTCACTACAAAGGTTTAAATCCGAGTTTTTTTTTTACCAAAGGGGCTATTGATGCGAAAATTAACTTAACACATAAATTTAACCCTTTTTTGACAATTGTAGTATAAGTATAAGTAGGGATCGTTCTGGACTGGAGATTAGGAGGGCTTGCTAATAACCTCTAAACGGACTCAAAAACATAAAACTAAACTTAAAAACACTTAACAAGACTCACAAGACTCAAAGCAAACTTAAAATACTCAAAACAGCTTAAAACAACCAAATAAACTTAAACTAGACACTAGGAATGACTTTGGACGAAAATTGACTTTTACTTGAATCAAAACATTTAAAAACACAAATTAAAACAGATTCTAACTAATTAGACACACTAAAGTAAAAGGGGAGTGAGTTTTGGACGAAGTTGAAACAAACAAACAAGTATGAAAAACTAGACAGATTGTAAAACAAATGTGAGAAATAAGATGATGGATAGGATAGCTAGAGGTTTTTTCTCCACACATGATATGTATGCAAACAACTCGATTTCCAGATACTACTTTATTGAACTATGAATGACAATACTCTAAATTAGCCGTGACATCACTAATTAACTCTTAGATTTTCCTTGTTTTATTGGATTGGATGACATCATTCGACAACCCAAAACATTCTTCAAAAGTTCCCTACATGACATCATAATATAGATACAATCAAAGATCATTACGTTTAATGAAAATCATAAGCATTGACAAAGCACTTGCAACTATGACATCATGTCACTCATGCTAGGAATTGAACTTAACGCGATCGTTTATAAGCGACTGTAAACACGGAAATTCCTGAAACGAAAGAGACAAGAACACGTGTACAAAATAATATTTGTATTAATGATTTAGGGGTTACAATCTCTTCTACGAATTTGGCCTCTGATTCTATCTTTGAAACGTGTAGATGTAGTGTTGTTGATCCAGGGGCCGTCGAGGCTTGATCTTGGACGAACAGTTGATGAATGATGAACACCTTCTTCAAGGGCCGTCAGGGCTTGATCTTGAATGGGTGGAAGTTCTTCAAGGGGCGTTGGGGCTTGATCTTGAAGGAGGATTTCACGAAGAACGAAGAGGGCTTTCTTGATCCTTCGGGATTTGCTTGAGAGCTTCTAAGTTTCGAGGCTTCAAGGCTTTGGTGTGGTATGACTTCTCTTCCAATTTGGGAGTAGAGAAAGTGTATGTAAAAAATCCTCCCTTGATTCTTTGATGGAGGAGCCTATTTATAGGCTTTGGGAATGAACCACCACCATCCATTTGTTTTGGTGGATGTTGTAGGTGAATTGGTGGATTGTTGTAGGTGAATTTGGGTGGAGGTTGTAGGTGAATTTGGATGGATTGTTGTAGGTGAATTTGGGTGTATGTTGTAGGTGAATTTGGGTAGGTGAATTTGGGTGGAGGTTGTAGGTGAATTTGAGTAGGTGAATTTGGGTGGAGGTTGTAGGTGAATTTGGATGGATTGTTGTAGGTGAATTTGGGTGTATGTTGTAGGTGAATTTGGGTGAAGGTTGTAGTTTTAATGCAATGGTCAACATTTAATTCACTAAAATTTCAATGTTTACAAATGTAATTTTAATGCGATGGCTAACATTTATTTCAACGAAATTTCAATGTCTACAAATGCCCCCACTTCAAGGCGCGTAGTATACATGTGCTTGTCACGTGTAGAAGATGCGTTTTGAAGTCCCTTAATGTAGATGTCGATCCAAGGGCCGTTGAGGCTTGATCTTGAACTGGTCTGGGAGTTTCTTCAAGTGCCGTTAAGGCTTGTTCTTGAATTTTGTTTGAAATTTCTTCAAGGGCCGTTGAGGCTTGATCTTGGATGAAATTGGACCACAAAGAGCTTCACGTAGTAGACGATCCTTGGCTTTGATAATGGATGAATCGGCACGTATTTTGTTGTGCTTGTTGACTTTCCACAGCTTTGATCTTGAACTAGGCTGGAGGAGTTTTCTGGTTTCCTCCAAAGGACTTTCCACAGACTTAATCTTGAACTGGATTTGACTCAAGGGTGGTGGACACTTGATCTTGAGTCAGGGTCGTTGAGGCTTGATTTCGAATTTAAACATGACCACGAGCGGTTTCAGGACATGCATGCTTTGAAAGATCAAGGAAGTTCGCAGCATTTTCATATGAACCCTGAGCAGTTTGGTCAACAGTATGATCTTCAAGATTGATGGGTTCTTCTTCCAGTTGGTGACTTGATCTTTAAGGATTATCGAGGCTTTGCTCTTCGGTGACGGTGCCAGCGAAGGGTTGTTAAAGCTTATCGAGCCTTTTGGTTAGAGCAACGCTGTCCAGCTTGGATCTTTACTTGAACTCCTCCGTCTGGATTGTGTGGTTATGCAGGGAAGGGCTTCATGTTTCATGATTTGTTCCAGCTCATTGTATTGCATTCTTCTCTGCTTGTTTCTTTTGCATAGCTAAAGCGGTGTGCAACCTTTTGCCTTTAAATGGTTCTTCGGAGCACCATCTCTCAGCGACTCACCCATGCTTGGCAGCTTCAGTGCAAAGCGCCGATGTTAACAGATCCACACTGCTGAAGCATTTGCTGAGGGAATTCGAGACATATCAGCAGTTGAAGATGAGCACTCGAGAGCAACGCTAGGTAAGTAACCAGGCAAAGGTTCCGGGCAATCAGTTCCTGGTCGGACATTTAATTTCAGGTTCCGACTGATTGCATCCTTTCTCCTTGTTCAGCAGGCAAGAGCAAGGGCAAAGGAAAAGATGGGGGAAGAGCATGATATGAGATACCTTTGCTTTCGACCCCAGTGATATGAGATACTTTTGCTTTTGAAGAAGTAGCGGACGATCAGCACATGCATTCGTCGTGCTTGTCTCCATATGCTTCGATGCATCATCTTCATCTGCATCATCTTCACCTGCATCATCTGTTTTCCAGGCAGACGTGGTAGACGAAGAGGAAGCAAAAGATGTTGAGGATAAGTATCCGAGAGCACGGCTAGGTGAGCAATCAGTCAAGGTTCCAAGCAGTCGGTTCCTTACCAGGAGCTTGAGTGGAGGTTCCGACATATTGCTTTCTTTATCCTTGTCTTCGCAGTGAAGAGGGAGGACAAAGAAAATGATAGGGAGAAAGCATGCTATGAGATACTCTTGCTCTCAACCTCAATGATATGAGATACCTTTACTCTGGTATGGCTTGGTTGAAGAGGCGTTTCCAGGGAGGAAGAAAACTGAGTTTTGGTTGCAGATGCCCTCGGCGAGGAAGAAAGGTCAGGTTGGATGTGTTTTCAGGGAGGAAGAAAACTGAGTTTTGGTTGCAGATGTCTTCGGCAAGGAAGAAAGGTCAGGCTGGATGTGTTTTCAGGGAGGAAGAAAACTGAGTTTTGGTTGCAGATGCCTTAGGCAAGGGAGAGGGGTCAGGCTGGATATGTGTCTTACTATAGGATGGAGGTCGAATTATATGGTGAGCTCTCAACATCAAGTGGCAGGGTGAGCGTGGCCTTGTCACCCACGCTTGTCGTCAGAAGTGCGGTAGTTGGCATAATGGACCTCACGCGTTTTCAACTTTGTCAGTGATATCTGACAAAGTTACACGTGATAGCCGAAAGCTGAGATTGTGTCTGACAAGTGTCGACGGACTTTACGCAGGAAAATCCGGGTTTTGAAATTCGGAGAGTGGTGTCTCTTCGATTTATGAACGAATGGTTGTGCTGCCTCTCATTTTAAAGAGGTGTCAATTGTATTCAACACGCACAATTTGAAGGTTGCCTGCCCGTGAAAAATTATCTCTGCTACTCTTTGCTTCATCCAACCTTTTTCTTTTAGTATTTTTTTGAAAATGGCTTCCCCTTTTAACATTTGCTTAGATTTGAGTCTTAGCAGTGACACAGGTGCACCGCGTCAGGGTAATGTATGGCGCCCGTCTTTTTTTTTCTTCTAATGGCCCTCTTACAGTTGAGGACTCTGTGATGAGGGATGCAACCACGGCTACGGTTGTAGCTAGAAACCTCATCACTCCTAAAGATAATAGGATACTTTCACGACGGTCTGATGAGTTAGCTGTTCAAGAGTCCCAGGCTCTCAGTGTCCAGTGTGCGAACTCTGTTTCCAACATGGGCCAACGCTTACTTGCTCGAACTCGCCAGGTTGAATCATTGACAGCCGAGGTGACGGCTCTTAGTCAAGAGATTAGGCAGCTCAAGCGTGAGAATAGAGAGTTGCATGTGCTTGCAAATAGTTATTCGACGAGCATGAAGAGGAAGCTTGATCAGCTGATGGACTCCGAAGGTCGAATTCAAAGTGACCATCGGAAGTTTGTGGATGTATTCCAGAGGCACTTTTTGCCTTCGTCATCTGGAATTCGACCAAGTATTGAGGCTCCGAATAAGCTATCTTCAGTGCCTCCCTCCTTTAGGGTTCCACCGAGTACCAAGGCTCCAAGTACTGAGGCTTCACACAAGTGACATTCGTGAAGGCTCTTTTTTTTTTTTTTTTTTTGTGTAATTTCTCGGAGATATTAATGGACATGCCTTATTTTATTCAGTATGTTGTGTTGAAACGCAAATAAAACGCATATCTGACTAAGATGCATTACTTCCCTATGCACCCACTTCCTTTTAGATGGTGACTAGTGCACCCATTTCTTTTTAGATGGTGACTGGAAGCATCATTTTGTCATCACCACCCATTTCCTTTTCCATTATTGACTTTGCGAATAGTAATACACACTCGTGAGTGGCTTGACGATAGCACAGTTGGTTTTTTTCGTGGCCTTCCTCACTGCATTGCGTTCTTCTCGCATGTGGACCATCTTTTCACTTGCACAATCACCTTATCACAATCTTCATTGGATGCGGATTGCTTTTTACACAGTCACTGCATCGCATGCGGATCACTGTTTGCACAGTCACTGCACTACATGCAAACCGGTTTTATTTGCAGCCTGTTGAGACCAATATATATATACACACGCATTCATACACACATGCATACATACATAGGGCATTGCGTAGTCTTTACATAGACACTGCACCAGCTTACTGCCCTGAATCTTAACTGCACTGTCGTGTTTCTTTGCTGTGACGTGCTCTTCTCGTCTGCCGTGTGGTGAGCTTGGTGTTGGACAAAAAAGGTGGTGCAGCTTCTTCAACCCCATCGCCCTGCAGTCGGTTACGTCTATGTTCATCGTGTTCATCCGAAGTCTTCACTGCGGCAGAGGAAAAGCTCACCATCATCAAAATTAGGGCAGCAACAACAAACTTCATTATCCTGCAAGCTTCAGGGAGAGTTGCAGGAGAGTATGAGGACGGAAGGATGAAGGACTGCAACATGGTTGCTACAACCGCTTGGGCTTCCGTTTATCGTCTTCGATGGCGCTGCAAATGTTTCCACCAATGGAGAAGAGGAAGGAGAAGAGTCAGCGGAAAAGAAGGTGTTTGCAGACGAGGTCGCGTGGCTGACTTGGAGGTCCACTTGCTTCGGGTGTGCGCACCATGTGTTGCAGGTGGGGTTTTGCTGCGTAATGCCTTTTGGTCACAGTTTTCCCTTGGTGGTGACGTTGGCGTAGTGCTCACCTTTGTAATATGGCTTTGTAACCAAATCATTTCTTTAAAGAAATAAAATATTCATATCTTGACTTGCTATTTATTCTTCAAAGTGTTTGTGTTTTTGTTGGTGATGTGACTGTACTTGAAGTTTTGAAGTTTCAAGTTGCCTACGTACCCCCGGTTGATGAGGGATCAAGTCATAACGTAGTTCAAATGAACGATGATTTTTTTTTTTTTTTTTTTTTTATAGTGATTTTGATGATGATTTTGCCGTACACAGTTTATGCTCTTGCGGGCCAGGAGCTTTGTGCCGTGTGCAGTTTAGGCTCATGCAGGCAAGGAGTCTGGTCGTCGCTTTTTAGGGGTAGTAACGCTTCAAGAATCTGCCATTGATGGGACCGATCTTCAAGCCGTCCTCTGCCATGATTAAGTAGGCGCCGCTTATGTAGACCTCTTGTATTACGTACGGTCCATCCCACTTTGATGTGAACTTGCTTTTTGTCTTGTGAGTTGTGATGATAGGCCTTCGTAATGCAAGGACGAGATCTCCAGTTTGGAAAGACCTTGGGCGGACCTTCTTGTTGAATGCCTTGGATAGCCGTGCTTGGTAGCATTCCAGGTGTTGTTGAGCTTCGAGCCTTCTTTCGTCAAGTGATTCCAACTCTTGAAGGCGCAACTTTGCATTCTCTTCATCAGTCAAACCTTCTTGTATAGCCATCCTAAGTGAGGGGATTTGACTTTCTAGCGGTAAAACAGCTTCCACGCCATATACGAGAGAATAAGGGGTAGCTTGGGTAGGAGTCCTATGCGTCGTCCTATATGCCCAAAGTGCTTCGCTTATTCTTTCATGCCAGTCCCTCTTTGTTCGGCCGATCACCTTCTTTAAGAGGTTGCACAATGTTTTGTTGAATGCTTCCGCTAGACCGTTGGCCGGAGCATGATACATGGAAGACTTATGCTGCTTGAACTTGTATTTCTCACAGAGCTCGTCTACAAGTCGGTTGGAGAACTGTTTTCCATTGTCCGTGATAATGTAACGAGGCACACCATATCTATGGATGATATGTTCTTTGATGAAACGGACAACAGTTTCCTTTTTTACTTCCCTTAGGGGTATGGCTTCAGCCCACTTGGAAAAGTAATCTGTTGCAGCTAGGATGTAGGCTTCTCCTGCAGATGACTTTGGAGTAATTGGTCCCACGACGTCCAGTCCCCATGCATCGAATGGCCACGAAGCAGTTGTAGGGTGTAATGGTTCAGGTGGTTGATGTATGAAGTTGGCGTGGAATTGGCAAGCTTGGCACCTTTTGGCATGTTCCAGGCAATCCTTCACCATACTTGGCCAGTAGTAACCCATTCTTTTGAGCTGGAAATGTAGCTTTGGTCCAGATTGATGCGCCCCGCACACGCCTGAGTGCGCTTCTTCCATGGCTTGATTGGCTTCTTCCTCACCTAGGCATCTCAGAAGTACTCCTTCGAAAGAGCGCCGGTAGAGTGTTTCTTTGTAGTAGAGGAAGCGAGGTGCTCGTCGACGTATTTCAGAGCGGTGTCTAGGATCATTTGGAAGTTTTCCATACTCTAAGTAGTCAATCAATGGTTGTCTCCATTCTTCAACATCGACTGGAAGTACCGAGATGACATTTGTATCATCTAGTAGCATTTCGGTGGCGAGGGGGATGACCCATCTTTGGCAAACTGGCACGTCTGCCGCTTCGTCTTCTCCTAGTGTCATACTCGAGGCTAGGTTAGCGAGAGCGTCTGCCATTTGATTTTCTTTTCTCGGCACATGTTCTAGTGTTACGGCCTCGAACTTTTGTAGCAGCTGAGTTGCCAGTCGGAAGTACGGGACGAGATCGTCTTTTCTCACCTCATATTCAGTCAAGAGTTGACTAATTATGAGCTTGGAGTCGCCATATACCTCGAGGGTTGTGATTTCCATGTTGATCGCCATTTGGAGCCCGATGATTAGTGCTTGGTACTCAGCGACGTTGTTGGAGCACAATTCGCTTAGTTGGAATGAATAAGGTAGTATTTGCCTTTGTGGCGACATGAATACTACTCCTGCCCCCGCTCCGTCTGCTCGTGCAGATCCGTCGAAGAACATCGTCCATCTCGGGAATATGTCAATGTAGAATACCTCCTCGTCAGGCAAGTCGTCTGAGATTTTCCAATCGGCTGGGATTGGATGATCGGCAAGGAAGTCTGCTAATGCTTGTCCCTTGACGGCTTTAGCTGGGACGTAAATGATCTCGTATTGATTGAGAATCAACGCCCATTTAGCTAGTCGCCCTGTCAAAACTGGCTTGGACATGACGTATTTAACCGGGTCAGCTTTAGCAACCAAGTGGATGGTGTAAGCATGCATGTAATGTCTAAGCTTCTGGATGGCAAACACCAAGGCAAGGCACATTTTTTCTATTGGGGAGTAGTTCAACTCAGCGCCGGTGAGTGTTCGACTCAAGTAGTAAAGCGCTCCTTCTTTCTGGAATTCATTTTCCTGTGCCAAGAGTGCTCCCACTGAACTTTCCTGAGCGGCGATGTACAATATGAGTGGTTTCCCGGGCACAGGCGCCCCCAGGACAGGTGGACTTGATAAATATTTTTTTATGCTTTCAAAAGCGTTGTGGCACGCTTCGTCCCATACGAACGGGACATCCTTTTTCATGAGTCGACTAAACGGTTGACAACGCCCTGCAAGGTTGGAGATGAAGCGTCTGATGAAGGCTAGTCGTCCTTGTAGACTTTTCAGCTCGTGCAGGTTTCTTGGCTCGGGCATGTTTCGAATGGCCTTGATCTTTGATTGGTCCACTTCAATGCCACGGTGCTTGACAACGAAGCCGAGAAACTTTCCTGAGGTGACGCCAAATGCACATTTTAACGGGTTCATCTTGAGGTTGTATTTTCGCAGCCTTTCGAACACTACTCGCAAATCCTTCAAGTGATCTGATCTTTTCTTTGTTTTGACCACCACATCGTCTACATAACATTCTACGTTTTTGTGTAGCATGTCATTGAAGATTTTCTGCATTGCTCGCTGATATATGGCTCCAGCGTTCTTTAGACCAAAGGGCATCACCTTGTAGCAGTAGATACCTTTTGGAGTGCGGAATGCTGTTAGTTCCTCATCTTCGAGAGCCATACGAATTTGATTGTATCCAGAAGAGCCGTCCATAAATGACAGTGCCTCATGGCCAGTGGTCGCGTCCACCATGATTTCGATGATCGGCAAGGGAAAGTCATCTTTCGGGCAAGCGTCATTGAGGTCCCGAAAGTCTACACAAACACGTATTTGTCCAGATTTCTTAAGGACGATGACGATGTTGGAGATCCACTTAGGGTATTGCACCTCTCGAATGAAGCCTGCTTCGATTAGCTTGTCAATCTCTACCTCAATTTGTGGAATGAGCTCGGATCGATAGCGCCTTTGAGTTTGCTTTATTGGTCTCGTTCCGGGCTTAACTGCAAGATGATGTACAGCGATGACAGGGTCAAGGCCGGGCATTTCCTTGTAAGTCCAAGCAAAGACGTCTTTGTACTCTGATAACAGTTGGTAATACTCGTCTACCTCGTCCGCACTTAGCAACGCACTCACGAAGATAGGTCTCTGCTCCTCTTTTGTGCCTAAGTTGAGTTCCTTGAGATCATCGACTGTGGATTGCCCCCCATCCTCCAGTTGTGGTGGCGCAGCAGTGACACCTTCTTCGGGGATCTCATCTTCTTCGCTTTCTTGGATCGTGATGTGGAAGACATCTTGGAATTCCTCTTCGGTGTCGTCCTCTTGGGCTGGTCGGCATGAAGATTGTCCAGTGTGGATGATGGTGCGCCTTCTTACTTTTAGTGGTCCATTTGTGTCCACCTCCAAGATTGCTTGGCGCTTCATCCTTGAAGGAATTGAGCTTCGAATATCACATTTTTCTGCTATCATGACGAGCTTTTCTTCCTTTGACGTGGTCTTCCTATTTCTAGAAAACTTCTTGTTGTCTTCAAGTCTTTCCAAAGCTAACTGACGAGGAAGAGAGCTAGTCGTGTTGCTTTGCTTCTTAGGTTTTGACAACCTTTCAAAAACAGAGCTTTGGGATGCTAGCATGTTAAGTCTCTTGAAGACGGAGGTTCGGTTTTGACCACCAATGCGGTTAAATGCTGACATTCTGGGTTTTGAACGATTCATCCTATCGAAGACTGACGTCCAAGGGGTGGATTTAGGCTCATCATGATCTTGTTCAATACTCACGCTGATGTGTTGAGTGCTAGCATTTTTCGCTTTGCTTGAAATCTTCACGGGTGCGTTTGGTGTGAAGCCTAGTCCAGCTTTGTTGTTATCAACTCCGTAACCGTGCTTCTTCAACTTCCTTTGAGTCTCGGTGAGGTCACGTTCTTTATTGTTAACGGTGTTTGAAACCTTCTTTCCATGATTCGAAGAAGAAGCAAAGTCGTAGCCAGCTTTCGACATGAGTTTATAGGCGTTTGGATCAAAACCTTCTTCGGTCCTCTGGGTTGGGAGAAAGCTTGGTTCCACCCCCTTTGGTAGAGCTTTTATGAAGCCTTGTGGTAGTCTTGCGACCTTAGTGCCGCCTAGCTGTGTCAGAGGTAAAACTGCATTCGTCTTGAGCAACTTTACATTATCCATATACCTCTGTGCATCGGCTTTGTTTGCTCCAGTTTCGAACGGGGATTGACCATTCTTTCTTCTCGACATCGGGATGTATCGGAAGACGGGTGTGTTTGGTCCATTTGAGGGCGTCTTACTCTCCTTTGTTGTTGCACGTTTAGCCGGCTCATTATCGTTCTTGCTTGAAGACGGCGTAACTTCTTCTTCTTGCTTCTTGGGCATGGCTTGTCGTTCCTGCTTTTTAGGTGTTGCTTTGCCCGTGGATTTGATCTCTTTTGGAAGAGCTTCGGGCACCATGTCTTCATCCATGTAGAACTTGGCGTCTGCGAAATGTGATTCGGCTTCAGTGAATGGTTTGGTGTCGCCATAGATCACCTTCACTCCTTCTCGGTAGAATTTTAAGCATTGGTGAAGGGTGGACGGTACTACTCCATTCGCATGGATCCAAGGCCTTCCTAAGAGTAAGCCGTAGGAAGTTCTTGCATCAATCACGTGGAATATCGTGCTCGACTTGAGTTCGCCAATAGTCATCTCCACTCGGATCATGCCCATCGCTCTTTGTCCTCCTTGATTAAAACCTTGGATTAGTAGACGACTTAGGGACAGTTCATCCGCCTTGATGCCGATTGTAATCATTGTCGACTTTGGCATGATGTTTATGGCTGATCCACCATCCACAAGCATGCGGTTGACTTTGTGCTCCTTTACATACCCAGAGACGAAGAGAGGACGGTTGTGAGGCTTGGATCCTAGCAGCAAGTCTTCGTCGGTGAAATGGATTGCGTCCTCTATGGCACAACATGTGGCACATTCATGTGGCCGAAGCTTCAAGTCTTCGTTCTTGCTTTCTTGCACTTCATGTTCATTGGGACTTTCCAAGGCCGCTGCTAATGCTATTCGCATCTTCTTTGGTAATCGTAGCGCTTCCTCAATGCTAAAGTGTGTTGGCAGACCTTCTTCGAGCGTGAGAGTTTTTTCTCCCTCAGTGGTGGTATCTTTGCTTTTTGAAGGTTCTTCCGTTTCTACTTCGACCATATGGCATGCAGCGATGGTGCACTGTTGGAAGAAGTCATTCGGGAAGTACTCGCGCAAGGAGACAGGAATGCGTGGCTCTTGCTCCACGGGTTCCCCAGCATACGTTGGCTTATCGACTTTTACGTTTCTTTTAGGCTTCCTACTGTTGCGGCGACGGTGTTTTCTCACTTGTTCCACCTTTGGTCTTGTGGCTTGTGGTTTTGGTTTCTTTGTTTTTTTGTAGGTCACCAATGTCCATCCTTCATCATCATCGGTATACGCATCTTGTTCGTTTGCCCCCGGCGATGGTTGTGTAGAAGGCGCCGTGTAGCTTGCACATTGATAGGGATGGTTGGGTGTCGTTTGGAGAGGCACGGGATCGAAGGATCCGAACGCCACTGTAGTAGTATGTGTTGCGGCTGTGTCCTCAAGGTCTAGCTCGATTCTCCCTTGTTGCGCTAGCTTCATAATGAGTTCTTTGAGGACGAAGCATTTGCCCACATGATGGCTTACGATACGATGGTACTTGCAGTACCTAGGATCGTTCGTTCGATTCATTTCTTCAGGGCGCTTGCACTCTGGTAACTCAATTACCTTCTTTTCCAGCAAGTCATCTAACATTGCATCCACGTCTGAGTCAGGAAAAGGGTACGTCTTTTGCTCCAACTCTCTCAAGGTGTTTTTATACTTGTCTTGGGTACGAGGAGGCTCACTTCTTTTTGTCTCATTTGCCTTGGTCTTGGAGGAAATCTTGATAGGTGCAGAGGTGGTCTTGATAGGCGCGGATGGGGTTTTGATGGGGGTAGTGTTGACAGTAAAAGTTTCCTTTGCAGGCTTTTTTCCGGTCTTGTCCACACTCGGGGCGAACACCTTATCCTTCTTGAAGTGGGTGATCGGCTCATTCTTTCCGTGATTGGCGATACTCAGCTCCATGTCGTGGGAGCGCGTTGCCAGCTCCTCAAACGTTCTTGGTTTTATGCCTTGGAGAATGTAATGTAACCCCCAGTGCATGCCTTGAACACACATCTCAATGGCAGAGGTTTCAGAGAGCCGATCTTTGCAATCCAGACTTAATGAACGCCATCTATTGATGTAGTCGACGACGGGTTCCTCCTTCCACTGTTTCGTACTGGTCAGCTCCAGCATGCTTACGGTGCGGCGCGTGCTGTAGAAACGGTTGAGGAATTCCTTTTCTAGCTGATCCCAACTGCTGATAGACTCGGGCTCGAGGTCGGTGTACCAGTCAAAGGCGTTGCTTTTCAGCGAGCGCACGAACTGCTTGACGAGGTAGTCTCCCTCTGTTCCAGCATTGCTGCAGGTTTCAATGAAGTGGGCGATATGTTGCTTCGGGTTCCCCTTTCCATCGAACTGCATAAACTTTGGTGGTTGATAGCCCTTTGGCATCTTCAAAGCGTCAATCTTCTTGGAGTAGGGCTTTGAGTATAGTACGGAATCATGTGAGCTTCCTTCATACTGCGCCTTGATGGTGTTGGCGATCATCTCCTGCAGCTGCTGGATAGAGAGAGACCCCATGAGTGTCGCCGCTTGGTCTAGCTTCAGCGTCTCTTCGACGTTCTCCACTGGAGGTTCCTCATCCTCGTCGTTTTCCTTCTTTACCGGATTATCCCCTTGCCTGGCTTTCTCATCGGGCTTTGCATCTAGTTGGTTAACAAGTGCTGCGATTTGCAGGTCTTTTTCCTCCACAGTCCTTGTGAGCTTTGCGATTGCTTCGTTCATCTGAGCCAGCTGCTCCTCAATTGAAGTTGTTCCGGTAACCATGACTTGCATAGCTATGCCGCTGCTCGAGTCGGCATCGGAAAGTAAGGATTCAGAGTACTTCCTCTGGCTTTCCTCTCTTGGCGCCCTGAGCGAGGCCAGGGTGATCACCGGTTCGAACCTCGGGTGCTCTTGTGCCTTCGGCGGAGTTGATGAAGGGGCGGAAGAGGCGGCGGAAAGAGCTTTTGCCTTACTTCGAGTTATGATGCCTGAAGTGATGCCCCCTGTCGTGATGACGCTCTTGTTTCTTGCATTGGCAGCGAGAACAACTTGGGCCTTCCTTGACGCCATTTGTGCTTGTTGCGGATTCAAAGATAGAGATGAGAGGTAGAGACTGTCCCACTGGGCGTGCCAAATTTGTAAACACGGAAATTCCTGAAACGAAAGAGACAAGAACACGTGTACAAAATAATATTTGTATTAATGATTTAGGGGTTACAATCTCTTCTACGAATTTGGCCTCTGATTCTATCTTTGAAACGTGTAGATGTAGTGTTGTTGATCCAGGGGCCGTCGAGGCTTGATCTTGGACGAACAGTTGATGAATGATGAACACCTTCTTCAAGGGCCGTCGGGGCTTGATCTTGAATGGGTGGAAGTTCTTCAAGGGGCGTTGGGGCTTGATCTTGAAGGAGGATTTCACGAAGAACGAAGAGGGCTTTCTTGATCCTTCGGGATTTGCTTGAGAGCTTCTAAGTTTCGAGGCTTCAAGGCTTTGGTGTGGTATGACTTCTCTTCCAATTTGGGAGTAGAGAAAGTGTATGTAAAAAATCCTCCCTTGATTCTTTGATGGAGGAGCCTATTTATAGGCTTTGGGAATGAACCACCACCATCCATTTGTTTTGGTGGATGTTGTAGGTGAATTGGTGGATTGTTGTAGGTGAATTTGGGTGGAGGTTGTAGGTGAATTTGGATGGATTGTTGTAGGTGAATTTGGGTGTATGTTGTAGGTGAATTTGGGTAGGTGAATTTGGGTGGAGGTTGTAGGTGAATTTGAGTAGGTGAATTTGGGTGGAGGTTGTAGGTGAATTTGGATGGATTGTTGTAGGTGAATTTGGGTGTATGTTGTAGGTGAATTTGGGTGAAGGTTGTAGTTTTAATGCAATGGTCAACATTTAATTCACTAAAATTTCAATGTTTACAAATGTAATTTTAATGCGATGGCTAACATTTATTTCAACGAAATTTCAATGTCTACAGCGACCTTCACTACATGTAAATATAAGTTTGTAACGATTATGTGAAACTTCCTTATATTCTAGCAACGGATTTATGCATGCCAATTAAGTGTCGACCCTTAATTAACAAATACAAATAAGTTATCAATCAAATAGTTAAGCCAATTGAATTCACGATTCAAGAGTTCATAACTAGAATTTATCAAATTATATTGCACACATAATCATGGCTTTGAAATCACCCCTAGCCAAGAGGGGTTTAGCCACTCATATTTACAACAAAACGAAAGGAAATGAATTTAAACATTAGAAACAAAAGAAACAAAACACCTAAACGCTCCAATGATCCAAGTTGGATAGCAAGCATGTCCAAGCATTTTCCTTCCCTTCCTTTGCTACGGCACAAGGTGTTGGTGAGTGTTTGAAGGTTTGTTTGTATGGAGGAATGGATGTGAAGATGAATGGATGTGTTTGGATGAAGGTTGTGTTGAAATAGGAGTGAATGATCTAACCAAGTATGAACTCAATTAATGTTACACACACTTCCTTTTATAGAGGAAGTGCATGGCAATGGAAGGGAACATGGAGTGGTGTAGCAATTGAGTGCAATGATTCAATGTAATGATGCATGAAATCTGAAATGATGGAAGGAACAAGGAATGGTGTAGCAATTGAGTGCAATGATTCAATGTAATGATGCATGAAATCTGAAATAATGAAGGGGACAAGGGTGATTATGCATGGCATGGGTGGAAATGCGAGTAAGTGGTGAATCAATGACTGCAAGGAGGTGAAAGGATATTGTGCACATGGTAGACAAAGGAAAGGAAGGTGGAATGATGCAACAAATGAGTCAATGGAGGGAACATGGATGATGATGCACTGCATAGGAATCCAAAGGGACTGCAATGGTGGTGCACGACAATGATGGAAAGGTGAATAGTGGAGTGACACCCCTTTGTGGTTGAGCACTTTGTCCTTTTTACATTAATTCTTCTTTTTCTTTAACACATTCCTAGCCTCTTTAGTCTTCAATTTAGTCCATCCACCTTGCTCCATGCATGTGCTATTCATTCCAAGCCCAAAACTGCTCCAAAATGCACCAAAATGCATCTTATTGCTTCATAAGGCCTATGGACCTACAAACACACGAAAATAGCTTAAAATACATAATTAACTAAGAAATAACAACATAAATGCATGAGAACAAACTAACTCAGTCGCATAAATATGCTCCTATCAGCTATCTTCCGAATACCTTATTATCATGAGGACTATTAATTCGATTTGGCCAAAAGAAAAATGAAAATTTACAGAACCAAACATTTTTTGTGTGGTAAGTTACAAACATTTAAGTTGATTCATTGATCAATAATTACAAGGCTATGCAAGGTTCTATACTGATTTCACTGTTGGAAAAATTAGGGTCTACTTGCTATATTAAATCATATAGAAAATTAAGAAACAATTCATGCAATTATATATCAAAATTAATGCATGCACATGAGTAACCAATATTAAATGAACATGACATAATGGATTAGAAAAACCTAAAAATTTGGTCAAGGCAAATGTTAGACACTTTGTCCTTAAGACAAGTTTACGCCCACTACGGTGCTCATGGTTGATTGGCGCTTGTCTCCCAAAACACAATGACCACGTCCTTGTAATAGTAGCACTCCAAATCACAAGGCTTCGTGAATCACAATTGTGTTGAAAACTCTCTTATATGGACTCGATGAGACTCTCTAATATTTCGTGCACTTTATATATGATTATGTAAATAATGAAAAGTTATTTATGATTACTCTTTGGAAAGTATGTGTGTGACAACCCGTCCCAAAATATATTTTATTGATGGTGAAATGGCTAGAATACCCTTGGACGTTGAGTTGTGTTGTGCGTTTGAGCTTAATATTTTGATCAATTAAATCATTTTCCTAAATGTTTGGGATCAATTAGGACTTACGTTTTTTTTTTTTTTTTATGGGTGCCCAATCCGGACACCAACACGTGCAACCCTTTCTCTCTTTCTCCCTCGAAATCTCTCTCTTTGTCCGTACAATCGTACGGCTATTCACCATCCACCCTCAACCATTCGCAGATCGAGGTTATGGATGTTAGTATCGTGCTTCTTTCAAGCTCAGGAGTCGAGAAGTGGTTTTGGTTGGACGTGAAACCCTCAAAAACCCGAGAACCAAAAACCCCCGAAGAGGTGCACAGTGACTCCGTCGTGATCATGGAGGTTTCATCGAGTTATAAGGTTCTAGTGAGCCTTAGAACTTCTTCATGAAGCTTAGGGAAGGATTTTGAAGGGTTTTGGACGTCGGGAAATCCCAGTTCGCGGAGTTGCAGAGGTGGCCGGACTGTCAAGGTTTTCCCAGCCAGATTTTGCAGTTTTAGGTCCCCAAGGTGGTAAGGATTTTGATCTGAAATATTCCAACACTCAAATTAAAACCCTATGATTGTAGTATATGTAAGTATGGATTGTTTTAGGCCGGGGATTTGAAGGGATGCTAATCTACTCAGTTTAAACTTTAAAACACTAAACTAGACTCAAAAATAGAAAACTAGACTCTTATGACTCAAAACTAACCAAATTGACTCAAAACAGCAAAACTAAGTTAAAAAGACTCAAAATGTGACATCCCACATTGCCCAGGGGAGTGATCCTTAAATGTATATTTCCATCCCTACCTAGGACGAGACCTTTTGGGAGCTCACTGGCTTCGAGTTCCGTATGAACTTCGAAGTTAAGCGAGAATGAGGCCAGAGCATTCCTAGGATGGGTGACCCACTGGGAAGTTGCTCGTGAGTTCCCAAAAACAAAACCGTGAGGGCGTGGTCTGATCCTTAAATGTATATTCCCATCTCTGCCTAGCATGAGGCCTTTTGGGAGCTCACTGGCTTCGGGTTCCGTAGGAACTCTGAAGTTAAGCGAGAATGATGCCAGAGTACTCCCAGGATAGGTGATCCACTAGGAAGTTGCTCATGAGTTCCCAAAAACAAAACCTTGAGGGAATGGTAAGCCCAAAGTGGACAATATCGTGCTACGGTGGTGGAGCGGGCCTAGGATGTGGTGGACCTCGGATCAGGATATGACAATAATGGTATCAGAGCCAATCCCTGGTCGAAAGTGTGCCGACGAGGACGTCGGGCCCCTAAAGGGGGTGGATTGTAACATCCCACATCGCCTATTGGAGTGATCCTTAAATGTATATTCCCATCCTTTCCTAGCATGAGGCCTTTTGGGAGCTCACTGGTTTCAGGTTCCGTAGGAACTCCGAAGTTAAGCGAGAAAGAAGCCAGAGCACTCCCAGGATGGTAACCCACTGGGAAGTTGGTCGTGAGTTCCCAAAAACAAAACCATGAGGGAATGGTAATTCCAAAGCGGACAATATCGTGCTACGGTGGTGGAACGGGCCCGGGATGTGGTGGACCCGAGCCGGGATGTGACACAAAACAACTACTAAAGAGTGATTTGAACGAATTCTCAACTAACTTGACTCAAAATACTAAATGGGGATAGATTTGAACGAAATTAACTAAACTAAGACACCAAATAAGAACTAAGGAGGTTTTTGGACGAATTTGACAAAACTAAATAAATTGCAGCAAACCAAGTAAGTCAAAATGAAATTAAGGTGAATTCAAAGGTGAAAAGCTAGTTAGAGGGGCCTTCTCCACTCATGAAACATATGCACATAAATTGATTTCCAGTATTGTTTCTTCAAACCATGAATGACAATGCTCCAAATTAATTGTGAATGCACAAATTAACTCTCAAATTTCCCTAGATTCATTGAATTGAATGGACAATGCATCGTAACCAAATTATTCTTCTCAAGTTCCTTATATGAACAACATGATAGAGATATATTCAAAGATCATTAAGTGCCATGAAAATCATAAGCATTGTCAAGGCTATCTTAACTATGAACTGCATGATACTCTTACCAAGAATTTACTTAACACAATCGTGACTAGCAACCTTCACTACTTGTAAATATAAGTTTGTAACTATTAGGTGAAACTCCCTTATATTTTAGCATCAAATTCATGCATGCAAACTAAGTATGCATCCTTAATCAACACACGAGAATAAGTTATCAATCAAACATATAAGTAAATCACATTCATATTTTACGAAACAATAACTGAAGGTAATCAATTCATATTAAACATATGTCCATGGCTTCGAATTCACCTCTAACTAAAAAGGAATTTAGTTTCTCATGTTCATAACAATTGAAAAGCAATCTGAAATAAGCATTGAAACTAAAACGAGGGAAGAAAGAACTTTTAGAACTCCAATGGTTGCAGGTGGCTTGTGGCACAAGGTCTTCCTTCTTCAATGGGATCCACGGCAAGACTTCTTCTTCTCCAAAATTGCGACTGAATGTGTTTTAGAATTATATGGGGGTTAGTAATCGAAATTATGGCTAAAAACATATATTTATAGGCTAGGGTTTGGCAGAATTTTCTGGAGGAGAATGCTTAGGGTTTGCGGCACAAGGCTTGGCCCAATCCAAGGGGGAAAATAACTAGGGTTTCTGAAAGATTTTAGGGTTTCAAGAAGGGAAGGGGTGCGGCACTCTTTTAGGCTTCTAGAAAGAAAATGTTTTGTGCAGAAATTGGGACTTCTAGAAGGATTTGGGGTGCCACCTTTTTAGGGCTTCTAGAAAGGTTGGTGCGGCACATGCATAAGAGAAGGGATAGGTCTTCTAGAAGGGATTTAGGTCCCCTTGTAGTTGATTACTAATCTTCCAAGACCTGAATTTATTTCTCCATCTCTTTAGCACGTTCCTAGCTTCACTTGATCTTCAAAAACTTCCATTCCTTGTGCTCCACATGCATGCAATCCAATCCAGGCCAAAAGTGCTCTAAAATACTTCAAAATGCACTTTCTTGCCAACTTTGCCAATTAGACCTACAGACACACGAAAATAGCTTAAAACATTATAATAAACACAAACTAACTATGAAAATGCAAGAAAAGAAGCTAACTAAGTTGCATAAATATGCTCCTATCAAATTCCCCCACACTTAGCTTTTGCTAGTACTCGAGCAAAACAAAACAAACAAAACAAACCTAAACCTTCGAACATTCGCCTCAGGGATTTCCAATGAAACATGACATATTAAAAATCACTACTCATATAGATTTTAGTTATCCTTACCCTCGTGCACACACTTAATCACAGTCACCACTCACTAGCTCGCATTTAATTAATTTAAAACAATGTTTTGAATGTAGTAATATGCCTTAGAGAATCCCTCAATTCCTTACCGGATATACACTCTATTTTCGCATAGAATTTCTGACTACACTCCCTATACTAGGTATATGTGAGAAGTTTGATGTAAAAAAAAAAAGCACTTTCTGGAATTATTAATGCATGTATATATATATGATCTCATGAAAGGAATGCCACTACTTAGACGCGAGAACCAGGGATACCATATGCTCATACTAATCTCAAACTCCACATATTGAAACACACAACAACCAAGATTAAAGTCTAAGGGTTGTAACGGGGCTAAGGGTATTAGCTAACAAAGAAAGGTAAGGATAAATAAAGGTTCTTAAAGTAATAGTAAACAAAGTAATGAAATCAACTTAGAATTCACTCTTGAATGCAGCAAATAACTTGAAACACTAAGGGGATTTCGTACATACTTAGGGTCATATTCAAACTTTTTAGACCCTTTCTTCAACAACCAATACTTGTGAGTTCATTCTCACTTATTTTCAACTTATTTTTTCTTTTCTTTTTTCCACTTTTTCTTCTTTTTCACGTTTTTTTTTTTTTTGCTTTTCTCTTTCTACTCATGTACATAACCTTCCGCCACACTTGATTTCTGCAATATGTTTGATCAAAAGGAATTCTCTCTAAGTCATGCTCCACTATACTTTAAGAACAAGGGTATAGATAATCCTATTCTAGGCTAGGTAGGGATAATGTGGCTAACAATGAAAATAGGCTAAAAAAGGCTCAAAGGGGTTAAACCTACAAAACAAATGCATGGGATGAAGGCTTTTTGGCTTTGGTGGTAACTACTAAACAACTTCATCTTGTTATATGTTATGCACTCAATTTTAGGCTTTGAATGAAATGGCATGAGTTCTAGTATTTGGAACTAAAATGATAAAACGCATTCTAAGTAGCAACCAAGCAAAGAATAATGAGATCATGCAACAACTTTAGAAAACAAGAAATCACAGATTAATAACTCTCCAAATAATATTTAGGCTCAAGTTTCTCAGGGTTGTAGCGTTAGTTTGAGTTCCTTCCTTCAAGCATGTTACAAAAACTGATTTTTTTTTCCTTTGTGATTACATGTGAATTCGTAAATGACAACTATAACCAAGCATAAACCAAAGAGCATATCAAACTTCCACCCATGTTTGTGGCTTTCTTTAATAGTCGTGCAATTAAAAACCAAATCCTCATCATTGTGTTGGAAGGTACCCTACGACACATACACACAAAAACGACTCTTTTTGGGTTTTTCAAAACTTTTTCTATATATTTTTTTCAAATTTTCGTATTTTTCTTTCAAAGCACACTAAAACACTTCAAAACACACTAAAAACACTTAAAAACAGTGAAAGACAACTCTAGTGGTGCTAGGTGATAAAAACTCACGAAGTTTCAATAAAAACACTTGTTTACCCCCCCCCCCCACACACACACTTAAACCAAACATTGTCCTCAATGTTTCAAACATAGACTAACACGCAGGCAAGTAAAGAACACAACTAACAAACACGACAATCATGGCAAAGTAAAAATAAGAAAGAAAAGGGGGTAAGAACGCAAATTTGTTTATGGAGTTAGAATTCCATCAAGCCCTCGTATAAACACATGGGTTGCCTCTCAAGAAGTGCTTGCTTTAACATCTTCCAGCCGGATGATACCTCTATTCAAGCTTCAATAGGGCCAACGGCATGGAAGGGTACATCCGCCACGACATGCTCCTCAAAAGTCTCGTAGTAGGGCTTCAAACGGTGTCCATTTACCTTGAATTCATGTCCCGTCTTCAAACTTTGAATTTGGAGTACACCATAAGGAAAAACATTAGTAACAACAAAAGGTCCAATCCATTTAGAATGTAACTTACCTGGAAACAAACGAAGCTGGGAGTTATAGAGTAGCACTTTGTGCCCGATAGAGAATGTCTTGCCACGAATCATCTTGTCATGGGCCGCCTTTGTTTTCTCCTTGTAAATGTGAGCATTTTCATAATCTTCATACCTAATCTCTTCAAGCTCATTCAATTGGAGCTTCCTATGATTTCCAGTGGCATTAATGTCCATATTGAATGTCTTGACTGCCCAATGTGCACGATGCTCCAACTTCACGAGAAGATGACATGGTTTCCCATAGATGAGCCGAAATGGGGACATTCCAATTGGTGTTTTGTAGGCTATACGATATGCCCACAATGCATCATTCAAACGCAAGCTCCAATCTTTCCTAGTTGGTCTAACCGTCTTCTCCAAAATCTGCTTGATTTCCCTATTCGACACTGATACGACCAATATTGCATACATTTTAATGCCCTTTAGTTTAGATTTTTGTTATGTTTTTTAGTGAATTTAGTTTGTTTCATTTAGTCTTATGTTTTTCTTAGATTTGAAGAGTGAAGATGAAGAAAGAAGAAAAATGAGCATTTTGGCGATTGAAGTGAGTTATGTGCCCTGGAAGCAGAAGCTGTTTGTGCAGATCAGCCAACTTGACGGAATAAACTGTACTTCCTCAGAATGAACCAGCTGTTGAGCCTTATACCATTGGAAAGATATGGATGTTAGCTTTCAGAGGAATTTTACGGACTGTGATTTCGAGTTTCCTAGACGATGTTATGAAAGTTTTTGTACAAGACGTCGGTCAGCCAAGTCTACGCGGAAATTGCAAAGTCTGTTAGGTTTTTCAAGTCATAATTCAGTCGAAGCCCAAAGCCCAAGATAGAAAACGTTGGAGATGATTTTAGTCCTATTTCAAATGGGTCTGGAGTAATTTACTTGGTAAACTTACCTGCCACATCATCAATTATCCAATACAAATGAGGAAAAGATTAAAAAAAAGACCTAAGGATGCTAGGATTTTGACGAATCTATAAGGGAGAGATTGTAGGAAGCAAAGGGGGTTCTCTGGTGAGGGATTCTCTGCGTGTTTTTGGAGGAGCAGCAGCCGCTTTCCATCTTTCCTAAGTTTTTCATGTTCTTAATACTTTTAATTATGTTTTCTTATTTTATGAGTAACTAAACTCTTTTTCTAGGGTTAGGATGATGCCCTAGCATGAATGTCTATGGTTTTTAATGTTATTCATTGGATTTCTAGTTTCTTTTAGATGAATGCTTAATCACTGTTTGAATTGTTACTGTTTGTTTGAGTTCTTTGATTGATCACCTTAGGACTTTGCATCTAGTAAGATTGGAAGATGAATTTGAGGTTGAACTAGCAATATAATTCAATTAGCTTCTTGTGGTTAAGTGTGGTAAATTACATTATTGCTTGACAAAGAATAATGGTTTGCTTGGTTCCCTTGTTTTCTAGAGCGTAAAGAGTCCTACTTGTTAAATTTATGCCTTAACCAGGATAGACTGCATGTTAGGATATACGACCTCTGCCTGAACTAGGAGAGAATCATTCACTTAAGGAAAACTATGGTCTAATGTGCCTGACAAGGACTTAGATACGGGAATTATCATCTAAAGAATTGAAAGATCCATTGAATGCATTGAAACCTAAATTAGATTGCTTGTGGTTGATTCCGAATCCCTAGACTTTTCATCACTTGCCTTAAAACACAACATTTTCTTCTCTTTAATTTCAGTTTTTACTTAAGGTTCTGTTTTTGTTCGTTTATAAAATCATCACAACAAATTCTTCACATCCTTGATTGATTTTATTAATTAAGATCGAGTCTAGTCCGTTGTTTGAATTTATAGTTTTGTGTTTGTGTGTTATTAATATTATTAGATTTGGTTTAGTTTATCGAATTGGAGATTGAATTAGAATCCTCGTGGGAACGATACTTGGATTTGCAAAACGCTATATTACGACTACTTTGTGCACTTGCAAGTTTACACCAAGTTTTTGGCGCCGTTGCCGGGGACTCTAATTGAGTCCCCCAATTTGATATTTTATTTCATATCTAATAAGTAGTTATTGTAGATTATTCAATTTGATTTTGTTTTGTTCTCTAGTTTCGAGTAAGAGTCATAACTATTAAGATAAGTAAAAGTAATTGTCGTCACTGTTTTATTTCAGTTTCTGTATCACTGTTTCGACACAGTTTTGGACTAAACTATTCGATTTTTTACCAGGCATATTGTATATCGTTGGAAAGCCCCAGAAGTCTAGTTTTCAACCCAACAAACAGATCAATGATTGGATTTTTGAGCTGCAAGAAATTTACAAAATACTGAGCAGTGGTCAAACAAGGAGCACAGTCTGGTCGTATATGCAAGGTAGACGTTCGTTGCAATTTGAGTTGATTCATATAGACCAAGAACTTGAGAGTACTTTAAGAGAACAGCGGAGGCAGCAAGTGTTTCAAGAACCAGCCATGGGGGAAGTCAATAATGGTAGAGATAATCCTCCACCATTGCCACCACCACAACCAAGGCTCATGCGTGATTATACAAAGCCAACGGAGTACAACGCACCGTCATGCATTGTTTTGGCTCCAATTGCGCAGCGATTTGAGATTCGTCCACAAATCTTTCAGTTGCTGCCTATATTTCTTGGGAAGGAGGAAGAAAATCCATACCATCATATCAAGGCGTTTTTCAAGCTATGTTCCACATTCACATTCACCAATGTTACTGAAGAGCAAATTCGACTTCGGTTATTCCCATTCTCTTTGAGGGATAAAGCAAGCAGTTGGTTGGATTCTCTTCCCGAAGCATCTATCGACACATGGACAGAATTATCCAAGAAGTTTTTGTCCAAGTTCTTCCCCGCTCGAAGAACCAATGCTCTGATCAATGAAATCATGAGCTTTCGGCAACAAGAAGGTGAACAGTTTCATGAAAGTTGGGAGCGATATAAGGACTTGTTTCTTCAATGTCCTCATCATGGTTTCAACACTTGGCAAAAGGTTCATTATTTTTACAAAGGTTTGAACTCTCAATGTAGGAGTTTGGTTGATTCAACAGTTGGTGGAACCTTGATGGACAAAACTCCAGAAGATGCCATTCATGCCTTTGAAACTATATGTGAAAATTCTGAGCATTGGGATTTTCCTACAAAAGATTCGAGAGTTCCAACTGCATCGTCAACAAAAAGAGGAGGCATTTATGAAGTTGATACAAGGACGGGTTTAGAGGCACAAGTAGCAGCTCTCACGAAGCTTCTCACACCACTAGTAAGCAAGATAGCCACGCAGCCATGTAGCTTATGTGCAAGCATCGCCCATGACATGGAACATTGTCCAGCAAATCCTAATCTAGAAGGCATGCATGAGGTCAAAGCATTTAGTGGGAGGCCCCGAAATGATCCGTACTCAAATAATTATAACCCGGGATGGAGAGAACACCCGAATTTTTCTTGGAGAGATTCCCAAAATAGCATGGGACCATCCAATTCAACAAAGCAATATCAGCAGCCTTATCAAGCTCCTCCAATTCAACAAGAAGACCCTTCTATCAAGGACATGCTATCTCAACTCTTAAAGAAAACCGATCGGTATGAACAGGAAGTTGTATCGCTTAGACAAAGTCAGACGGTGTTGGAAAAGGCTCAATCTAATTTTGAGATTCAATTGGGACAAATAGCTACTACTTTGAACAAATTGGAGCGAGCACAAGGGCAATTTCCAAGCCAAACAGAAATTAATCCAAGAAATAATGAGCATGTGATGGCCATTACAACCTTGAGAAGTGGGAAGATGATCGACAACAAAGTAGAGATGCATGAGAAAGTTGAAAAGGAGAAGGAGAGGGGAACGGATATGAATGACCAGCAGCAAAATCATTATTTTAAGAGTTCAAAACAGCCACTATCTGAGCCGAAAAGAACTTTATTTGATCCAATGCTTAAGGATGTGGTGTATGATCCTCCTCTACCATTCCCTCAGCGTGCAAAGAAGGGAAGAAAAGATCAGTACTCGGGGCATATATTGGACCAATTCAAGAAAGTTCAAATCAACATTCCATTGCTTGAAGCCATCAAAGAAATTCCATCATATGCAAAATTCTTGAAAGAACTGTGTACTCACAAGCGAAAGTATGGAAAATATGAAGAGGTGATGTTATCAGAAACGGTAAGTGCAGTGCTTCAACGAAAATTGCCACCAAAACTCAAGGATCCAGGAAGCTTTACAGTTTCGTGCATTATTGGAGAAAGAAAATTTGAACGAGCCTTACTTGACTTGGGAGCAAGTGTCAATCTTATGCCTTATTCTGCGTACAAACATCTAAGTTTGGGGGAGTTAAAACATTGTTCCATGTCTTTACAACTTGCTGATCGTTCTGTGAAATATCCAAGGGGCATTATTGAAGATGTACTTGTCAAGGTTGATCAATTCATTCTTCCTGCTGACTTCATTGTTTTGGACATGGAAGAAGCTGAAATTCCAGGCAATGAGCTACCTCTCATTCTTGGTAGACCTTTCATGGCTACTGCAGGTACTAAAATTGATGTAAAAGCTGGTTTACTAACCATGACTGTGCAGGATGTTACCGTAAAATTTCAGATCTTTGAAGCTTTGAAGAGTCCTTTGGATCCTCATGATTGTTTTCAGATTGATGTTGTGGATCGAATGAAAGAGAAGTTTGAGGTTGCTCCTGACAAAGCTTTACCTCGGAAATATTTTGAACCAAACCAAAAGGTTTTGTGGAAAAAGTCAAGGTTCAAGTTATTTCCCACTAGGCTTCGATCTAGATGGACTGGACCTTATCTCGTTGTGCAAGCGTATCCCCATAGTGTTGTGGAAATTCAAGATATGAAGAGTGGTTTGATATTTAAGGTGAATGGCCATCGTTTGAAGCAATACCTGGACCCTATCCCACAAATGAATGAGGAGGTTTTGTACCTCAATGATTCTCCATTCATTTGAAGGTCGCTAAGTCCGGCTGAAGACTTTAAATTTAGCGCTTCTTTGGAGGCAACCCAAGCATTTGATGCAAGAAGATGGAGTTGGTATGTGCGGCAAGTCTGACTTTAGCGACCACTTAACCAGGGGAGTCCTAAACTTTACTCTTTATTTTTCATCTTATTTTTATTCCGTTCTACTTTTCCTTATTTGTTTAACTCATTGCATGCCTTGTTTTTCATTTCACATTGAGGACAATGTGTTATTCAAGTTTGGGGGAGAGATCTCATTTTGATAGTTTTTCCAGTTAGTTGTTTTGTGTCATTAAACGTAGGCTCTCTGTTTTAGTAAATTCTGGAACAATCTGTTGCTGATTCTGAGTTTTGGTCCGCGTTGTGTTCTTTAATTTTTCGTTCTGAATCCAACCATATAAAGAACGTTGAATTCTACCAAGTAGTTTGCAAGATATATGTAAAAAAATGAACAGAGGTCAGAAATTGGTTATTGCAGAGCATGAAGTCTTCGTTTTCAAGTCTTGACTGTTAGTTTTTGTTAGTTGTCCTGTTCTGTCTTTGTTAGTTGTTCTGTTTTCATTAGTGTCTAAAAATAAAAATAAAAATAAAAATAAAAATAAAAAATAAAAATATAAAAAAATAAAAATAAAAATAAAAATTATTTTTTGCTCTTCTCTCAATCTTGTTGGTTAATCCTTTCCAAATCCAATGATAATAACTCGGTTGCCACTTAAATATGGTTCTAAGAAATTGATAAGCATTGTTTGTGTTCTTTGTTTGATTCTTTGGTTAGCTATGCTTTATAAGATCATTCTTTACACCTTTCTCATGCACTTAGCCAAGGTTAATGCAATTGTTTGCTTGCTTAGAGAATTATATGCAGATTAAGTACTCATTAAGATCTCAACGAACACTAGAACTTGCTTCAATATCTCTCGAGGCGAAATCCTAAATCATGCAATATTGGGGAGATGATTTTGGCCATTTTTGGACCGTTTGAGCCTTTATATACCCAACCTCTTATGTTATGTTATCCTTAGTTAGCCCCTTGAAGCCAAACACTTAACTTTTTCTTTCATTACCCACATTAATCCTTACCCATTTAACCAGTATTAGCCATACCTTATAGCTTGAGATGAATACCAAGATGATGAAGACAGCGATAAAGGTTGAGTGTACATCAAAGATGTGGCGTGTACCGAGGTACTTTGTGTTATATTACTATTCAGTTTTGAAAAAAAAAAAAAAAAAAAAAAGAAAGAAAGAAAGAAATAAAAAGTTTGAAAGTGTTCCATTCCTAACATGAGTCCTGGACGCCAAGAATCATATTTCAAAAGCGGCTCGACCGAAATACATATGAAGAAGTCTTGGTATATCTCAGGTTCTAGTTTTTTTTCCTACCCTTTATTTCATAGCCAATAACCTAGCCTAACGTTACAACCTTTGTAAAGTCCATTTGATCTTTGGTGTTGCACTGAGTTACATTAGTGGAGAGATGATATGAAGAGCAAGCCTATGGGGTTCGATATATTCGTTATCCAGAGATCATCATACCACACTTGTGTGCATATACCTATCCGAGTTGCAAGCGTTGTGATAACTACTGGCTAGTCATATACGTACCAGAAGAATGGTTGTGTAAGGTGTTGTTAATTTTTGAATCATGTTTAGAATTCTTACAATGTTTCTCTATTCTTTGAGTTATATTTTCCATGCAATCTTTGAGAAATATATTTGGAAGGTCTAACTGCATTGTGTTTTGTTTAAATTTAATTTTGAGTCTTTGTTGTGTTTGCTTGAGGACAAGCAAAGTCTAAGTTTGGGGGTATTTGATACGACCAATATTGCATACATTTTAATGCCCTTTAGTTTAGATTTTTGTTATGTTTTTTAGTGAATTTAGTTTGTTTCATTTAGTTTTATGTTTTTCTTAGATTTGAAGAGTGAAGATGAAGAAAGAAGAAAAATGAGCATTTTGGCGATTGAAGTGAGTTATGTGCCCTGGAAGCAGAAGCTGTTTGTGCAGATCAGCCAACTTGACGGAATAAACTGTACTTCCTCAGAATGAACCAGCTGTTGAGCCTTATACTATTGGAAAGATATGGATGTTAGCTTTCAGAGGAATTTTACGGACTGTGATTTCGAGTTTCCTAGACGATGTTATGAAAGTTTTTGTACAAGACGTCGGTCAGCCAAGTCTACGCGGAAATTGCAAAGTCTGTTGGGTTTTTCAAGTCATAATTCAGTCGAAGCCCAAAGCCCAAGATAGAAAACGTTGGAGATGATTTTAGTCCTATTTCAAATGGGTCTGGAGTAATTTACTTGGTAAACTTACCTGCCACATCATCAATTATCCAATACAAATGAGGAAAAGATTAAAAAAAAGACCTAAGGATGCTAGGATTTTGACGAATCTATAAGGGAGAGATTGTAGGAAGCAAAGGGGGTTCTCTGGTGAGGGATTCTCTGCGTGTTTTTGGAGGAGCAGCAGCCGCTTTCCATCTTTCCTAAGTTTTTCATGTTTTTAATACTTTTAATTATGTTTTCTTATTTTATGAGTAACTAAACTCTTTTTCTAGGGTTAGGATGATGCCCTAGCATGAATGTCTATGGTTTTTAATGTTATTTATTGGATTTCTAGTTTCTTTTAGATGAATGCTTAATCACTGTTTGAATTGTTACTGTTTGTTTGAGTTCTTTGATTGATCACCTTAGGACTTTGCATCTAGTAAGATTGGAAGATGAATTTGAGGCTGAACTAGCAATATAATTCAATTAGCTTCTTGTGGTTAAGTGTGGTAAATTACATTATTGCTTGACAAAGAATAATGGTTTGCTTGGTTCCCTTGTTTTCTAGAGCGTAAAGAGTCCTACTTGTTAAATTTATGCCTTAACCAGGATAGACTGCATGTTAGGATATACGACCTCTGCCTGAACTAGGAGAGAATCATTCACTTAAGGAAAACTATGGTCTAATGTGCCTGACAAGGACTTAGATACGGGAATTATCATCTAAAGAATTGAAAGATCCATTGAATGCATTGAAACCTAAATTAGATTGCTTGTGGTTGATTCCGAATCCCTAGACTTTTCATCACTTGCCTTAAAACACAACATTTTCTTCTCTTTAATTTCAGTTTTTACTTAAGGTTCTGTTTTTGTTCGTTTATAAAATCATCACAACAAATTCTTCACATCCTTGATTGATTTTATTAATTAAGATCGAGTCTAGTCCGTTGTTTGAATTTATAGTTTTGTGTTTGTGTGTTATTAATATTATTAGATTTGGTTTAGTTTATCGAATTGGAGATTGAATTAGAATCCTCGTGGGAATGATACTTGGACTTGCAAAACGCTATATTACAACTACTTTGTGCACTTGCAAGTTTACACCAGACACCTCGGCTTGCCCACTTGTTTGAGGATGATAAGGTGTTGAAACCTTATGCATGACATTGTATTTCTTGAGTAGCGCCTCAATGGTTCGATTGCAAAAATGGGAACCCCCATCACTGATTAGTACTCGCGGCATTCCAAACCTTGCAAATATGTTAGTTTTAACAAAATCTGCAACCACTTTAGAATCATTAGTACGGGTGGCTTTTGCTTCCACCCATTTCGACACATAATCCACAACAAGTAATATATAAAGGAAACCATGTGAGGAAGGAAAATGACCCATGAAATCAATACCCCATACATCAAAGATTTCGACATAATAGATAGGATGCTGCGACATTTGGTCTTTTGCACTTATATTACCCGTTCTTTGACAACGATCACAAGTCATACAAAAGTTCTAGCATCTCTAAAGATAGTTGGCCAATAAAGTCCACATTCTAAAACCTTATGTCATGTGCATTGTGTGCCAAAATGACCCCTACATGCATAAGTGTGATAGAAAGTTAAAATCGAGTGAAACTCGGAATTATGCACACACCTACGTAGAATCTGATCAGGGTAATATTTCCACAAATAAGGGTCATCCCAAACATAACACCTAGCATCTCTCTTGAGTTTATCACGTTGGTGCTTATTGAGGGTGCTTGGAATTTGTTTAGTCACTAAGTAATTCACCAAATCAGCATACCATGGCTTACTTACCTCAATGGATAGCAATTGCTCATCTGGGAAAGCTTTTGGGATAGGTAATGGGTCCTCATACTGCACCAAATTACTCAAGTGTTCAGCCACCACGTTTTCACTCCCTTTCTTGTCTCGGATTTCCACATCAAACTCTTGGAGAAGTAACATCCAACGAATAAGCCTTGGCTTAGCCTCCTTTTTGTGAGCAAATACTTCAAAGCTACATGATCCGTGTAAATTATAACTTTAGTTCCAAGTAAATAAGAACGAAACTTATCTAAAGCAAATACAACATCAAGAAGTTCTTTTTCAGTGGTGGAATAATTCAATTGTGCATCATTCAAGGTTCGGGATGCATAATATATGACATGTGGCTTTTTGTACTTCCTTTGTCCCAAAACAACCCTTAATTCATAATCTTAGGCATCGCACATAAGCTCAAAAGGAAGGCTTCAATCTGGTGGGACTATGATGGGGGTCGAAGTTATCATCTCTTTGAGGTGATTGAACGCCTTCTCACACTTATCATCAAACTTGAATGGCACATCCTTTTGTAGAAGTTGGCAAAAGGGTTGGGAAATCTTAGAAAAATCTTTGATAATCGCCTATAGAATCCTGCATGTCCAAGAAAAGAACGAACCTCTCTCACCGAAGTGGGAGAAGGTAAGTAGCGTACAAGATCTATTTTTGATTTATCAACCTCTATTCCCTTTGCTGAAACTATATGACCTAAAATTATGCCTTGTTTAACCATAAAGTGACATTTTCCCAATTTAAAACAAGGTTAGTTGCAATGCACTGTTTTAAGATTAAAGTGAGATTATCTAAACAACCATCAAACAAATAACCAAATATGCTAAAATCATCCATGAAAACTTCAATGATCTTCTCAACAAAATCTAAAAAGATACTTACCATGCATCTTTGGAACGTGGCTGGTGCATTACATAAACCTAATGGCATTCGACGATAAGCAAAAGTACCAAATGGACAAGTAAAAGTAGTCTTTTCTTGATCATCTAGAGCTATAACTGATGCGAAATATATAAGCACACAAATTAAACCCTCTTTTTGTCAATTGCAGTAAAGTATGTAAGTAGGGATCGTTCTCGACCGGGGATTAGAAGGGATTGCTAAACACTTGAAAACTGACTTAGAAAAGTAAAAACAAAGTTTAAAACACTAAATTAGACTCAAAGAATGCAAAACTAAAGTTTAAAACACTAAAACAAACCAAAAACTCAAAATAGCAACCAAAAGAGTCCAAACTGCCTTAAAAACACTTTTTGGGCAGTTTTGAACACAAAGCACCAAATTGGACGAATTTGGGCTTTAACTTGTACCAAAACACTTAAAAACATAAACCAAAACACTTTCTAACTAATCTAGGACTTCAAAATAAATGGGGGTTTGATTTGGACGAAAATAAACTGACAAAACAGATTGCAAAGTAAAAACAGATTTGAAAACGATTTTGGGGTTTTAAATGGATGATGGATTAGTTAGAGGCTCTTTCTCCACACATGACAAGTATGCAAACAACTCGATTTCCAGTTATTCATTCATTGAATTATGAATGACAATGCCCCAAATTAACCGTGACATCACTAGTTAATTCTCAAGTTTTCCTTGTGTTATTGGATTGGATGACATCATTCGACAACCCAAAGCATTCCTCGAAAGTTCCCTACATGACATCATAATAAAGATACAATCAAAGATCATTACGTTCAATGAAAACTATAAGCATTGACAAAGCATTTGCAACTATGACATCATGTCACTCATGCTAGGAATTGGACTTAACGCGATCGTGACTAGCAACCTTCACTACATATGAATATAAGTATGTGACGATTATGTGAAACAACCTTATATTCTAGCATCATATTCATGCAAGCCAATTAAGTGTCGACCCCTAATTAACAAACACAAATAAGTTATTACTCGCACAGTTAAGCCAATTGCATTCACGATTCAAGAACTCATAACTAGAATTTATCAAATCAAATTGCACACATAGTCATGGCTTCGAAATCACCCCTAACCAATAGGGGTTTAGCCACTCATGTTCATAGCAAAACGAAAGGAAAAGAAATTAAACATTGAAATCATAAAACGAATTACACCTAGAATGCACCAACGATGAAGCTTGAGCCTCCAAGAGTCCTTCCTTCATTCTCCTTGCTACAACAAACAAATGGGTGAGTTTTGGGGGTTATGGATGGTGTAGAACAATGGGTTTATGGCTGGGATAGGTGTATGGGACGGCTAGGGTGGTTTTGGGTCAGAAAATAGGGTGGTTTTGGGACGGCTAGTGCGGCAGAGAGTGGGATGGTGTTTCTGGCTTGAATGGGAGTGAATGGTTTCCTTTGTGGCTGCACAAGGATGTATATTTAAAGGGATTAGGAAAATAAAAACCCTAGGCTATTTAGGTAATCAGAAATTAAGTCAAAAGCTTCTAGAAATAGGAAATCAAATCAGAAAATTAAAGGAAAGGGCAAGGAATATGCGGCAAGGGTCTAAAACACATTAGGAATGTGTTTTAATGCTTAAAATCAGGAAAGGACCCTCTCCCTTGCACGGCAAGGAAGAGGAAAGGTTAAGGGGGTACGGCAAGGTATGTTTTTGTGCAAGGAATGTGTATTTGATGCTCTAGAATGCTTAGGAGACCTTCAAAGTTGATAAAACTTAGGAACATTTAGGAAAGGTCAAACCAAAGTAGGAAACCTTGGCATAACTTTCCTATTTCAAGTAGGAATCCTTCTTGGAGTAGGAATCCTTGTTCTTCTAGGAATCCTCATGTGTTAGGAATCCATCTTCAATTAGGAATCCTTCGTCGATTAGGAATCCTAATTTCTTCAAGTCTTCAATTCATCCATTCCTTTTTCTCCAAACATGTGATAATCATTCCAAGCTCCATTTTGCTCCAAAAGGCTCCAAAAGGCTCCAAAATGCATACTTTGCCTTTAGAATCTGAAAACACACAAAAGTAACTTTAAACACTAAAATAGCTAACGAAACATAACATAAATGCATGAGAACAAGCCACTTAAGTCTCATAAATATGCTCCTATCAATAACAATTTGATTATATCCCAAATAAACATCAATAAATCAATAAAAAAATGACCAGCTAACCTTTCAAGCATTTGATCAATGAACGGCAAAGGGAAGTGATCTTTCCTTATGGTGGCATTGAGCTTCCTATAGTCAATGCAAACTCTCCAACCTATTTGGATACGAGTGGGCACAAGTTCATTCTCTGCATTCTTCACCACGGTGACTCCAGATTTCTTGGGAACAACTTGCACCGGTGAAACCCAATAGCTATCCAAAATTGGATAAATCACTCCATAATCAAGAAGCTTGATAATTTCCTTTTTCACAACTTCCATCATTGGAGGGTTAAGTTGGTGTTGAGCCTTTCGAGTTGGTTTAGCCCATTCCTCTAGAAGTATGCGATGCATGCAAGTTGTAGGGCTAATTCCCTTAATGTCGGCCAATGTCCATCCAATGGTTGTTTTGTGCTCTTTCAACACCCGAACCAATTTCTCGTCCTCCATTGCCGTGAGTGATGAAGAGACAATGACGGGCAACGTCTCTTTATCTCCCAAAAAGACATACTTTAAATGATCCGGCAATGGTTTAAGCTCAAGGATAGGTGCCTGAATCACTGAAGGTAACAACTTATTAGTAGAAACAGGAAATGGAATTGAGATCGAAGGCTTACCAACATGTTGTGGAAATGACTCAAGGGCAGTAACCATCTCGGCATTTGCTACAGGAATAGGTTCTGCCAGATTGGGTTTAAGCCCAATTCTTTGTGCAATTGTTGTTTCAAGGGCATCCTCATTCAAGGAATCATGATAATCATGTGCCAAAGCATCAAATACATCAATAGAAAAACAAGAATGATCATATTTAGGATACTTTATAGTTTCAGAAATATTAAAATCAATAATCTTGCCATCAAATTCCATTGTTAATGTCTCTTTAAACACATCTATCTTGGTGCGGGCTATTTTCATGAAAGGTCTTCCAAGGAGGATCGACAAGGGTGTAGAATGGGCCAAATCTTCCATCTCAAGCACATAGAAGTCCGTTGGAAATACTAAGTCATTAACCTGCACCAAAACATCTTCCAAAACCCCTTTTGGATATGCATTAGAACGATCGGCTAATTGAATTATAACACCTTCATTTTTAAGCTCTCCTAAGTTCATAGATGCATAAATAGAGTATGGCATGACATTGATGGAAGCACCTAAATCTAACATGGCATGTTCAAACTTGGTATTTCCAATAACACAAGGATTGTAAAACTACCTGGATCTTTGCATTTTGGTGGTAGTTTCCTTTGCAAAACAACACTTACATTTTCACTTATCCGAAGGAAAAAGCATAAACCTGGAAGGAAAAGGCACATTTGGTGGAATTAGATTAGAATTGGTCGAATTAGGAACAACCTTACCTGATAGTGACAGTTTAGGGTCCTTGGGAGGCTGCGGCAAGGATGGTTCCACCTTTGTCGTGGCCTTGTCCATCTCCTCCTCTTTGAGCAACAGCTTTTCATCCTCTTTTTTACTTGATTTGGACGTGTTTGGCTTTATTCCAACCCCTTTTCCACTTCTCAATGTGATGGCCTTAGCGGTTTCAAAACCTCATTTTGGATTGATAATGGTTGAACTAAGCAGTTTGCCTGTTCTCTAAATTGTCCCATGAACTCTGCTACTTGTCCCATTTGTTTCTTCAATTCATCCACCTCTTTAGCTTGATTTTGCATCTCTTTGGTTTGATTTTGTATTCCCTGAGTCAAAGAGGTTAGTACTTGAAGAATTTTATCATTGTCCAACGACGTACCTGAATTTGTTGGGGCAGATTGTGGTAGTGCAAATGGCCTTTGATAGAGCCCCAGAGGTGGCTGTCTATATCCTCCTTGTTGTTGAGGCTGTTGAGGCTCTCTCTACTTGAAGTTTAGGTGATCTCTCTAGCCCAAATTGTAGGTGTTAGAGTATGGATCATTCTGTGGCTGATTTTGGCCTTGGTAGCCCATGACATTTGCACTTTCCTATCCTCCATTCTTTATCAATTGAGGTCATTGATCATTGAGATGCCCTTGCATTGAGCACACTCCACATATAGCCGAACCTTGCACTTTGGATCCATTGACAACCTATGACAAAAGAATAGTGAGATTAGCCATTTGAAATTGAAGTTCAGAAATTACACTAACCTCATTGACATGTAGCTGCCGTGGGGGATCTCTTTGTCCAACTCCTTTATATTGTTATGCATTCAAGGCTCGGTTGGCAATTAAGATCTTTGCAGCCACCAGTGTTTTATTAACCAAAGCACCTCCTGCTGAAGCATCAAGCATTTGTCTCTCAATTGGAAGGAGTCCTTCATAGAAATATTGAATCAAGAGCTCTTCCTTCATTTGATGTTGTGGGCAGGATGCAACTAACATCTTAAAACGCTCATAATAAGCTGGAAATGATATTCTTTGGTTTTGTTGGATTCCACTAATCCTCTTCCTTAAAAGAATGACTCTTGAAGTTGGAAAGAATTTCTCTAGAAATGCTCTCTTCATGCTTTCCCAAGAAGTAACGATTCCAGGTGCCAATTCGTATAGCCAATCTTTAGCCTTTTCCAAAAGAGAAAATGGAAAGGCTTTCATCTTCAAAATGCTCTCATCAACGTTGATGGGTGTCATGCTTGAGCACACCACTTCAAACTCTTTCAAATGCTTGTTTGGATCTTCCATGGACAGCCCATGGTATTTGGGAATATGATGCAGCAATTGACTTCAACTCAAACTCATCGATCTTTTCTTGGGCAGCCATGGGGTATTGAATGCAAAGGGGCACGAAATTGTCCAATCTCTAGGCTGATAGTTCTTTCATTGTTCGATTATCCATAGCCATGTCTAGTTCTTCCTCTTCTTCTTCTTCTTCAATTTCATATTCAAAGCTAGAACTAGGTGGATTAGGTTCTGGCTGTTTCCTCTTCATTTTCAAAGTTCTTTCAAAATCGTCGTCAACTCCAAGATATTTGCACTAATAGGTTGAGAACTTCGAGTCATAAACTAGTACCTAAAACAAAGGAAACAAACCAAAAAAAAAATCAGAAACACAAGAAAAATAAAAACATAAACAAAAGGAAAACACACGGCAATAGCTAGGGGAAGATTAGCAAATTTTGCTAATCCCTGGCAACGGCGCCAAAATTTGATGTGAAATATTCCAACACTCAAATTAAAACCCTATGATTGTAGTATATGTAAGTAGGGATCGTTTTGGGCCGGGGATTAGAAGGAATGCTAATCTACTCAATTTAAACTTTAAAACACTAAACTAGACTCAAAAACAGAAAACTAGACTCTTATGACTCAAAACTGACCAAATTGACTCAAAACAGCAAAACTAAGTTAAAAAGACTCAAAACAACTACTAAAGAGTGATTTGGACGAATTCTAAACTAACTTGACTCAAAACAATAAATGGGGACAGATTTGAACGAAATTAACTAAACTAAGACACCAAATAAGAACTAAGGGGGTTTTTGGACGAATTTGACAAAACTAAATAAATTGCAGCAAACCAATTAAGTTAAAACGAAATTAAGATGAATTCAAAGGTGAAAAGCTAGTTAGAAGTTCCTTCTCCACTCATGAAACATATGCACATAAATTGATTTCCAGTATTGTTTCTTCAAACCATGAATGACAATGCCCCAAATTAATCGTGAATGCACAAATTAACTCTCATATTTCCATAGGTTCATTGAATTGAATGGACAACGCATCGTAACCAAATTATTCTTCCATGTTCCCTATATGAACAACATGATAGAGATACATTCAAAGATCATTAAGTTCCATGAAAATCATAAGCATTCACAAGGCTATCATAACTACGAACTGCATGATACTCTTGCCAAGAATTTACTTAACACGATTGTGACTAGCAACCTTCACTACTTGTAAATATAAGTTTGTAACTATTAGGTGAAACTCCCTTATATTTTAGCATCAAATTCATGCATGGAAACTAAGTCTGCATCCCTAATCAACACACAAGAATAAGTTATCAATCAAACAGATAAGTAAATCACATTCATGTTTTACGAAACAATAACTGAAGGTAATCAATTCATATTAAACATATGTCCATGGCTTTGAATTCACCTCTAACTAAAAAGGAATTTAGTTCCTCATGTTCAGAACAATTGAAAAGCAATATGACAAAAGCATTGAAACTAATACAAGGGAAAAAAGAACTCTTAGAACTTTAATGGTTGCAGGTGGCTTGCGGCACAAGGTCCTCCTTCTCCAATGGGAGCCACGGAAGGACTTCTTCTTCTCCAAAATTGCGGCTGAATGTGTTTTAGAATTATATGGGTGTTGGTAATCAAAATTATGGCTGAAAACATATATTTATAGGCTAGGGTTTGGCAAAATTTCTAGAGGAGAAGGCTTAGGGTTTGCGGAACAAGGCTTGGCCCAATCCAAGGGGGAAAATAACTAGGGTTTCTGAAAGATTTTAGGGTTTCTAGAAGGGAATGGGGGTGGCACTCTTTTAGGCTTCTAGAAAGAAAATGGTTTTTGCAGAAATTGGGACTTCTAGAAGGGTTTCGGGTGCCACCTTTCTAGGGCTTTTAGAAAGGTTGGTATGACACATCCATAAAAGAAGGGATAGGCCTTCTAGAAGGGATTTAGGTCCCCTTGCAGCTGATTACTAATCTTCCAAGACTTGAATTAATTTCTCCATCTCTTTAGCACGTTCCTAGCTTCACTTGATCTTCAAAAACGTCCATTCCTTATGCTCTACATGCATTCAATCCAATCTAGCCCAAAAGTGCTCCACACGAAAATAGCTTAAAACACTATAATAAACACAAACTAACTAAGAAAGGAAAGAAAACAAGCTAACTAAGTCGCATAAATATGCTTTTATTAGATTTGTTCTTCTAGTCCTAGGCTTCATTTTGGTACAAATTTCATCAAATTTAGTTGAGAAATGAAGAAAATATGAAGTTTTAAAGATTTTTCTAGTTTTCGGTGATCGCAGCGGCACTAGTTTGCCGGACTCTGGCGAACCAAGGAAGAAGGAAGAGAATATGCCATCAAAGTTGACGGAATATGCTAACGCCTTCAGGTAATTATAACGGTATACGTTGATTTTTAACAGAATATTCCCTAATGCTGTTAGGGAATCTGTTTGGTGTGCTTACACGTGGGCTGCGCTCACACTTTCTATTTTGCGCCCCTCTAGGTTTTAGGTAAGAGTGTTGGTTGGTGGCTTACGAGGAACTCACGGCAGCTCTGACAGATTATCCCCAATGTAGGATTACCCTTGGGTGTTGTATAATTAGTATTTGTCCTGCTGGACTGCACTTAGGTTACTTTTGCTCTGATTGTGAACTCACACTTAATATCACACTTGCACTTCTTATATCTTTATTGCTTCCGCACTGTGCACATGGCTACGTCACCCTCATGTGATGGCCAACATGCCTCGATCTAGGTCGGGGTGTGTCAATGTGACTATTCATGAAGAGCCAAAAGTTGCAACTCTTCATTTGAATAGACACATCTTTCTACCAAAAGACTCCACTTCTAATTTCCATTCAATTAATATGTTTAATATTAGAATAATAATAATAATTTAAATTTTCTAACAATCCCCCACATGAATGGAAATTGACTCAACACTATGTTAATTACAATGCAAACAAGAGAGAGAATTCAGTTGGGAAAGTACTGCATTGGGATAGGTAGCTTTTGGCTTTGAATTGTCCTTAGTGAATTACTATCAGATTTACTTGGCTAATCAGTGAACGCAATTTCTTAAATTGTTTAGCCGTTTGTGTAAGCCAAGACAATAATAATCACCCAATACCCTTCTAGACACCTCGTGGGTGCTCAGTTGTGTTCATTTTGGCCTCGAACAATTCTCGGTTGCTCATGAGTGCTTTAGAGAATTAAGCTCTTCAGAAAATTCTCACAGGAACATCCCCTATTCCTCACTCAAGATAGGTGACTTCCCATTAAGAGTATCCTGCAATACCCCACTTGGACTTCTAAGCCTTCCAAGCTATAAGAATACTTAAAATCCTAAAAACTTAACCTAATCTCAATGGCAGGCAGCACTTTTATTATTATAGGACATGGGTAGAAGGAGAATATACCTTCGCAGTGCTACTCCAAGTTGTCATAATTTAGCTGTCCCTTTTGAACCTAGATCTTGGGATCTTCAGTCAACTAGGCTGGGTTTTCACTATGACTTCTCTAATTATGAGCTTTTAACCCATTCCCCTCGATGATACAACTTACTCTCTAGTCAACCTTTAATTAATTGGACCCACTAGGTTGATGACTATCTTTTATGGTGCGCACTTCCATTTATGAAATTATATTTCATTTGAGTAGTTTTTCAACGTAGTTCTGATTTGAAAATTACTTTGAAAATTACTTGACACACAAATTAAACCCTATTGATGACAATTGAAGTAGAGATGTAAGTAGGGATCGTTATAGACCGGGGATTAACTAGGGCTGCTAATCAACATAAATAAGACTCAAAAATACTAAACTAGACTCTATGGACTCAAAACAGACTCAAAACACTCAAAACAACAAAACTAAGTTAAAAAGACTCAAAACAGACTTTAGGGATTATTTGGACGAATTTAAGACTAGTAAGACTCAAAACACTAAATTGGACAGATTTAAACACTTTTCTAACTAATCTAAGACACTTAATTAGAAGGGGGATTGATTTGGACGAAAATTACCTAAATTAAACAGATTGCAAAAGAAAGTAAATTAGGTGATTTGAATGGTGAAAACTTAGCCAGAGGATCCTTCTCCACACATGACATATGCATATAAACCAATTTCTAGTATTGTTCCCTTAGACTATGAATGACAACACCCCAAGTTAACCGTGACAACGCAAATTAACCATCAGATTTTCCTTAAATCATTGAATTGGACGGGATACGCATCACAACTAAATTATCCTTATCAAGTTCCCTAACTTTGAAAAGCATGAGAGAGAGAGACATATCAAAAGTCATTAAGTTCCTTGAAAACCATAAGCACTGATGAGACATTCGTAACTATGAAAAGTATGATACTCCTGCCAAGAATTTACTTAACACAATCATGACTAGTGACTTCCACTACTTGTGAATATAAGTTCATAACGATTAGGTGAAACTCCCTTATACTCTAGCATCAAGTTTATGCATACAAACTAAGTATGCATCCTCAATCAACATACGTAAACAAGTTTTAATAACTCAGATAAGAAAATCGCATTCAAGACTCAAGAAACAATAATTGGATGTAATCAATTCATATAAAGCATATAATCATGGCTCGAATTCACCTCTAACTAAACAGAAATTAGTTTCTCATGTCTTTGAAAACATAAAACCAAATTAAAAGCAACATTGAAACAAATCTAAGGATAGAATACACCTAGAAACGCTCCAGCAATGGCAGATTCGACTCCAAGGGTCTCTGCTCCTTCCTTCCTTGCAAATCTGCGCACAAGTATGTATTTTCTGATGTTTTGGCTCTTGTATGTGTGGTCCACGAAATTGTGGTGATAAATATGTATTTATAGGCCTAGGGTACATCACAAAGGTTGTAGAGGAGAAGGATTTGCATAGTAGATTCCTAGGGGGAAAAGAATTAATGTGTTTAGATGGATTGGGACTCCTAAATTCAGATGGGAAGGATTTAGAATAGGATAAGGACTCCTTTTGCAGCTGGAGATAAGTTTAGATAATGTTGGATTAAATAGGATAATGTTTGGATAATATGGGATAAGATAAGATAAGACTAGATAAGATAAGGTTGGATAAGGTTTTGGATAATGTTTCCCTCTTTTGGCTGATTCCTTATCTTCTTTGTCTTGGATTTATTTTCTTCAATTCCTTAGCATATTCCTAGCCTCTTGAACTTCAAAAACGTCCATCCACCTTGCTCCATGCATGTGCTATCCATTATTGGCCCAAAACTGCTCTAAAATGCTCCAAAATGCACTTTCTTGCTAACTTTGTCATTTGGACCTACAAACACACGAAAATAACTTAAAACACTATAATAAGTAGAAACTAGCTATGAAAATGCAAGAAACAAGCTAACTAAGTTGCATAAATATGCTCCTATCAAATTCCTCCAAACATGCGTTCAGACTTGGTAAGTAATTTGCTAACACTTGAGTAAACTCTCCCAAATTTAAGGTATTTGCTAAAAGATCTCCAACCTTTGAATACATTAAAACTTCAATTATTAGCAATGTTCTAAAAATCGGCCTAGGCAGCTGCATAGGCGCTGGGCTCTGGTCAGCCGCCGCGATTAAGCCCAAGTCAGAAGGCAAATCGAGGAAGAAATTAGGCCAGTGACTATGGTGTCTAGGTGGGCGCTGAGAAGCCTAGGTGGTCTAGGCGTGGTTCAATGAAGAAGGCGAAGTAGAGGCAAAGCCGCATTTCCTCTCTCTCATTCCACGTGGAACGTTACAAGCACTGGGTTGCCTTCTTTTGTAAAATTGTATCCAATAAGGCTCTGCCATGTATCATCTTAATTAATAAAGGCTTATGAATTGGGTGGTGGTACATATCTCAAAAAAATATTGGGAGGTGTGGTGCCCCCACATGTCTTATATGTCTCCACCACTTAGCCAAAAAATCTATGTTTAAACTAATTTTTTTTTCAAATTTATTATAAATTTATAAGAACTCTTAAAAGCATTTTAGGAAGCAGTATAGATTCATAATCACTTGAATTTTTATCTCATATCATCAAATTATTACGATACTAAAGCGAAAAATCTGATATTTTGTATGTTGTATGTTGTATGTTAAATCATAAACTTAATTAAAATAGTAAACCAAAATTCCTAATATAAGCATAGTTTTTAAGTGTAAATAAGCACTTGTTTATATAATATATTATAATTTTACTTAAATCCGCCTAGGCTCCCGTCCCGCCTAGACGCTTGGTTCCAACCCGCCACCCAACTAGCGCCTAACGTTTTTTAGAACCTTGATTATTAGAGATGATCGTTATCTCCTACTAGAAGCAAAATACTTTTACATTCTTTTTAAGTATATTCCATTTCTCAAAAATAGCTGAGCCACTCCCCCACAATTCACACACATTGTGGTTGCTTTAATGCTATTAACAACTGATTCATAAACTTAAGAAGTAGAAAACTATGAAGATTAAGGACAACATCACTCTTTGTAATGATAATCCGGTATCAAATTTCTTGAACTAACCATGACTAACATGAACAAATGACTTTCAACATGACTAGTAGGGGTAACTACAAGACTCTATTATGATTTTCATACTACTTGACGTCTTTTACTAGTATTTTTTAGGGTAAATTACATAAAACTATCTTAACTATTGGGCCAGTCACAGTTTCATAACCTATCTTTAAAACATTTCAATGTCATACCTCATCTTACAAATTTGTTACAATTTCATACCTTCCGTCAGTTTGTCTGTCAATTCTTCCGTTAAATAGTGATGTGGCTTGAGACGGGACCAACTCTCTATTAAAAAATTAATAAAATATTTAAAACTAAAAATATAAAATCATTTAATAATTTTTTTTTAACATGGGGGACCCACCCCCTTATCCCCTTCACCATTTTTCCCCGTTCCCGTCTTCCCCTCAACCCAAAACCAGAACCACCCCAAACCAAGATCCCACCTGCACCAACATCTCCCCCCACCCTCCTCGGGCACTCATCCCACTCCCCCACTCTTCTCTTCTCTCCCCATAAACAAACAAATTTTGAAACAAAAAAACCCATAATTTTTTTTTTTTTTGCAGGTGATCGATTTCGCCGATTCTTTCCCCACTATTTTCTTCTCTTTTGGCCGATTCCGCTGTTGCTCCCCCCCCCCCCCCCACGCCCCCACAGCACGTCAACATTGCTCCTCGCCTCCTCTCTTGAACCCCAAACGAAAACCCAGAAAAACCCAATCGAACCTCCTCTCATTCGACCCCAGAACCCAAGCACAGCTGCCTCCCGTCCCTTGAGCCAAAACCCACAAACCCTTGAGCAAAGCCCGAAGCTTTCTCCGAAATAGGCGAATTCAAAATTTAGGGTTATGGTTTGGGTGGAATTGGGGTATTTTGTTTGAAATTGGTTACATGGATTAATTTGGTAAGGGTGATGGGTGTTTAGGAGGAGAGGGAGGGGGAATGGGATGAGCACCATGGAATGGAGGTGGAGATGGAGGAAGAGAGAGCGGTGGGGGGTTCTGGTTTTGGCATTGAAAGAAGGTTAGGGGGACACAGGTGGATGGGGAAGAAAGGGTGAGAGGGATAAGGGGTGGGTCCCCCATGCAAAACAAATTATTAAATGATTTTACTTTTTTAGTTTTTAATATTTAATTGATTTTTTAATAGAGAGTGGGCCTACCTCATCTCAAGCTATGTCACTATTAACAAAAGAATTGATAGACAAACTGACAGAAGGTATGAAATTGTAACAAATTTGTAAAATGAGATATGTCATTGAAATGTTTTAAAGATGGGGTATGAAGCCTGACCCAATAGTTGAGGCAGTTTTATATAATTTATCCTATTTTTCGTCTCAAGATGTAGTCTGCATATTTATAATGCAACAAGGTTATGGTCTGCAAATGTTCCTTGTAATGCCCTGCAACGCCTTATGGCGAAAGGAGCATAGGCATTTTATGCTTCAATTTTAGCGACCATCATCACCTTATTGTGGTAACTATCAACAAATATACACGATTACTACAATCTTGTGGTGTTTTGAAATGGTTCAGACAACTCTTTACCAACTATATAATTGTTGGTGTCTGCAGTCTGCAGGTGCTTTGAGACATGATCGAACTCAAACGATTCTCATCACATTTTCAGTGATTCCTCTCAAAGGAATTTCCTTTGGTTATATCCATGAGCAAAACTCATTTTTGTTGTCACATTTAACTATTAATAGTTGAACAAAACACATTCAGGAGACTAAAGTCTCCTCCATCATCCTCGTGAAATCTAATTATCCCAAGTGACTTGGTTGGTTATTTTCTTTCACCAAATATTTTGCCCAAATTTAATAAAAACTGTGTACGTGTGGTTCATAAACAAGGTATAAATCAATCTGCTTTACAGACATGGTTTGGCCTTCCAATCATATCTTTGGCCTATGATTTCACATATGGCCAATGATCAATCCAAGTTTTTCCTTTGGCCAAAATTTCGATATGCTGCCACCGCAAATGGAGAAGTCCATTCAGACGGTAGCCATGTCTGGTTTTAGCAAACATACATATTGGGAATGTACCGTTCCGAAATTTAGAGATCATTCCCAGGCACTTGCGCATCAAATTTATGTCATAACTTTGATCTGAAAAGTTATTATCCAACAAACACAATTAACTGGCGAACAGCGACAACCCTTCGTAAAGAGTTACTCAGACTTTGACATTTCCACGTATGTCCTTCATTTTTCTTATATCTTTTGGTTTGCAATTATGACGAACAAACTTTTCTGGAAAACCAAAAACTTCCAGAAATCGGTGCAGGTTTCCCAACCACACTTACACGGCTGAGATATTTTCCAAATTTTGAAACAATATATCAGACTGATTTCACAAGCCATGTTTGCATGCCTTCCAAGGAACACAACTTCCCAAATAAAGACTTTCATAACAGGTGTCCCACCTTTTCATATATTAACATGGAAAGATTGTAATCGATTATTCAAATATATCATTGTTTCAGAGAGAGGACAAACATGCATAAGAAACTATGTGCAAATTAACCGTTTGGCTTGGAATTCTGTTTCCAAGAACCTTTTTTTTTCACTGCTTTACGTATACTATGAACTTATGAATCACTTCGCGTATACGACATTAAGCATATGTAAAAACACAAAAATAACACATATAGTTGGCATGTTCTTCGAAACAATACATGTATGAATACAAAATACGTTGTCTACAAACTGATCATGCACTTATTAAATTAACGGTCAAAACGAACATGAAAAACCCAAGCATGCAATCATGCAAAACAAGCAGCAACTATGAATTAACACTTATGTAATGCCAATTCGGAATTGATGACAAAATTATAGCAACCAAACCTAAACTTGTCTTAAGATTGTTGGAAAAATTAGGGTCTACTTGCTATATTAAATCACATAGAAAATTACGAAATAATTCATGCAATTATATATAAAAATTAATGCATGCACATGAGTAACCAGTGTTAAATGACCATGACATAATGGATTAGGAAAACCTAAAAATTCGGTTGAGGCAAGTGTTAGACATTTCGTCCTTAAGACAAGTTTACGCCCCACCACTCATGGTTGATAAGCGTTTGTCTCCTAAGATACAACGACCACGTCTTTGTAATAGTAGCACTCCAAATCACAAGGCTCCATTAATCACGGGGCTTCCCTATTTATAGAAGTTGAGATACCACTTTGGAAAGCATGTGACTATTTATGAAGAGTCAAAAGTTGCAACTCTTCATTTGAATACACACCTCTTTCTATCAAAGGACACCACTTCTAATTTCCATTCAATTAATAAATTTAATATTATAATTTAAATTTTCCAACATTCAATCGGATTGAGAATCTAACAATCAATCCGTCATTATTATCTTGTCACCTTATTCGTTGCAAATCATATAACTCCGCAAACAAATACAAATAGCAATATGACACTTCTTCCTCCTCCTCTTCTCTCGTTGCCTTATTCATTGTATCAACTATCTGTACCCTACATCCAGTCAGCAAAGTGTTCGTACCAACTTAGTAGCAAAAAAAACAAATGGATTGCAAGCAAGTTGGTACACAAAATATGAAAGCACTAACCTGCGAACAGAAAGCTATTCAATAATTCACCACTTCGGAAAGCAATGGTTTATTTGAGAAGAATGCCTCCAAATTCGCCATTGCTAGATCAGTCACATCCGTGAAACAGTCTGCTGTCAAGACAGCTTTATGCGGCGACAAAACAACATTATCTAGTTCAAAGAGCTCTTTCGGAACTTGAGGCTCATTCTCAAACACATCCAAGCCTGCACCTTTGATCTCTCCTTGCACCAAACACTGGACCATTTCCTTCTCATCGATAATAGCTCCACGCCCTACATTAACAATCACTCCCTCTCTTCCCAACGCCAACAAGACTTTCTTGTTAATCATGTGGCGGGTTTGAGCAGTCAACGCGCAGCAAATGACAAGAACATCGCTGTTAGCCGCAAGTTCACAAACATCGGAATAGAAAGGGTAAGAAACAGAGGGTTTTTCCTTCCTTGAGTTGTACAAGATTTTGCAGTCAAATGCCTCAAGTCTTTTAGCAACTTGTAGGCCAATATGTCCCAATCCAACTATACCAACTCGCTTCCCTCCTACCTGAAATTTCCAGTCATCAAAACCACTTTAAAACGCTACCACAAAGAAAGAGAGAAGAAGATGGATTCATAGTTCAAGTATCTATATGCAAATTTCAATAGATAACATAATTATAAAGTTGTAAAGAACTGCTCCTCCGAACTCTGTTCATTTGTTATCGAAAATCTGTAGACTGTAGCAATCCTTGACCATAATTCAAGACTCTACACAAGATATAATAGCCCCCACTATATTACAACCAATGATTTGACATGATAAGCGGAGGAGAACTAAATTCAATTTCAGGCTCTCGACCAAAAAATTTCTAGAATGCACCGGTGTATAGGATTCACTGCTTCAATAGAGAGCGGAATTTGCGTGCTCTAATCTAAATATTTCAGTCTAGCGGCTCTAGCCAGCCGGTGATAAAATTAGAAGAACTAAAAGCAAATAAAAACCAATCAACAAAATCCCTATTTCGACAATCTTTAATTTTCACATCACATCACCAAATAAAGAGTATGACTATATCGATTAATCTAAATATTTCCCAAAGCACCAAAAAAAATTCCGCCTATTAAACTTCACATATACAAAATAACTACAAGTAAGCCAAGACGTGATGACCTTAGAACCGAGAACAAAATCTCCTCCGCTAACCCAAAACCCATCTCGGACATACCGATTCGCAGCGGAAATCTTCCTCATGACGTCCAGAAACAACCCCACAGCCATGTCAGCGACATCGCCAGCGAAGATTGGAGAGGAATTGGCAATGCGCACGCCGCGGGCTCGACACGCAGCCAAATCAACGCGGTCGAGGCCTGCGCTGATGGTGATTAGGAGCTTCAAGGAGGGGAGTAATTGGAGAAGCTGGGCGGTGATGGGGGTTTCTTTGGGGAAAGAGAGGAGGACCTGGGAGGAGGTAGCGTGGGACTGGAGGAACTGGGCCTGAGGGAGAGGGGAGTCCCAGGCTTTGAGGAAGTGGAACTTGTGAGAGGCTTTGGACTCCAGGGCAGTGAAGCAGTGGCTTGGGAGAAGAAGCAGGACTTGATGGGGTTGGGTGGGATTATCTTGTGCCATTGGAGTGAATAGGACGACGGCGACAGCAGAGTGGAAGCGATGGATTCTGGGTTCTCCGAGATCCGAAACTAGCAGACGATACGATTTTGGGTTGCGTAGTGTGTGCGATGTTGGCGACGCGAGCAGAGAGAGGAGAGGGAGGATGCGACCCAGAGAGAAGGCAAGAAGACGAAGACTCTCTAACGAAGGAAATAATCCACGCGAGTCGGGTTTATCCCATTAAACTTAATCCGTGTATGTGACAAACACAGGACTACACGTAGTCCAGTCTAGTCCAATGAGGGCACGTTTGTTTGACAGGATTAAGAGGGCTTGGACTGGACTAGACTATAGTCCGACGTTTGGTGTGCATCCGGATTAGCTTTAATTAGCTGAACTTGGACTCGCTTGGATTAAGTACCTCCTTAGCCGTTCTTAACGAGCAACCCCAAAATTGGGCGGATTGGTAAGCCAGAGCAAACTGAGAGATTTTCTGCGTCTTCCCTTCGTCCTGTCTTCCCTTCGTCCTCATCTCTACGTTCCCTCAACGTCATCCTTGCCGTGCTCCCTCATCTTTGTCCTCCTAACCCTAATCTCTGCGTCTTCCGATCTCTGCATCTGCTCGCCCTCATCTGAGTTGTCTGGTAAACTTCGATTCTTCTATTAATTTCGTGTATTTGTGTTGCAGATGGTAATTTTACTAAGCTTTATTTGATTTTGTTGTTTTTGGTTTGAGAATTTTTGAATCATAGAGATCTGCACTTGAACAAATTAGGGTTTTGATATTTAGGTGAAATTGAAATTAGAATTTGGGCTTTTCATAAGATGAGATGGAACTTGGGAATTTAGGATGTCAAAGTTGTCAAACTTGGAAGTCCTACCCACATGTTGTTTTCGATTTTTAAAAATTGGGGTTCTAACAATGGGAGTACTGTGTGTGTGTGTGTGTCTGCGTGTGTATGTGTGTGTGTTTGTGTACTCTGTGTGTGTGTGTGTGTGTAATTTATGTGTGTGTCATTACCAAAAATCCTCGTCTCCAAGCATACTCTCTCCAAGCACCTCTTTCACTGTATGTTTCTATTTGTCTTGATACGTATTCATGCTTATAAACAATAAAAACTTGAATGTGGCTAATTTGCTCTAGAAGCCTCATATCATTGGAACATATTATATAATGTAGTTTTGCCTTGGTCATTCTTTTAGTTGTAACTTGTAACTTATAACTTAATGCAAATGTCGTGGAAATGAAGTGATCACCAATCGTGAGTTAGCATATTCATCTATGTCCAAGGACACTCACTAGCATTTAGCTGTAGATACAATCTTTTTTCTTGTATGAATTCTGCGTAACTGGCATGTTATTTAGTTATGTCTTCGTTTTAGGCTTCCCTTCCCAGTGGGTGCACCCACATCAATCCTACCTTCTGTCAAAGTCTAAATTAAAAAATCACCCATGATCCAGACCTTGCAAGGGATAGACTTACTATGTTGATATCCCGAAGCCTAACCTTAATGGATGAATTGATGAGTTAGTGCATAAGAGTTTCCTCTTCTCAATTTAGTGTTAAAGTCATGTCATTCACTAGAAGGCCTTTCACTGCCAAATTAGGTTAATCGAACATAAGACGTCACACTATTGTTTCTCTAGGCATAGTTGTTTTGTTATGCTTTAGCTCATATCGAAACATTTGCGTTTCTCTAGCTTAACTTTTCTGGATGATGAGGTCAATTATTCTGTTTGCATATTCTAATGTCACTGAGCATGGATAACTTGATTGTGCATTTCTCTTTTCTCTTAAGTTTTTGTTTTCATTTTTTTAATTCTTGTTTCATTTTGTTTCTTTATAACTTTCTTGGTCCTGGGATATATGTTGATTGAGTACAACGAATGTCCAACGTTAGTTAGCTGTTCAGGTATTTGGCATATAGGTTGTGTTCTTCAAGAAATTTAACATTTAGCTATTGGCGGGTAAGATGGAACTTTTGGGTCTTACTATCCTTGTAGCAGCCTGCCTAACATATTTTGGCTCTACACTTTAGCATGCAATTTAATGAAAGTTTCAATGATTGGACCATACTGATTGCGGTAATGAAAAAATAAAAAACAAAACTATGATATTAGCATGATGGATAGTATTTTTAAGTTCTTCTAAAAGTTTTTTGTTCTAGAGTAAGATCTACCTCAATTATTTTGTTTTGTTTTGTTTTGTTTTGTGGGAACCCAATCAATTCCCCCATGTGTGTGTGTTTGTGTACTCTGTGTGTGTGTGTGTGTGTCTGTGTAATTTCTGTGTGTAAGTGTGTACTCATTAACGTGGGGGGGGGGGAACCGAATCAATTCCCCCGTTTGTGTGTGTGTGTGTAATTTTTGTGTGTTTGTGCATACTCATTAACGTTGGGGGGGGGGGAGCAAGAGAGGGTGGGCAGGGAAGGGGGTAGGGTTGGTCTAGAATTTTTGTTCCAACTGGAAGTCCTCCCTGCAACAATCTCTTTGCTTTTCTCCTCATGTTGCGGTTTAGTTTCATTCAAAAGATCAATGTCCGGTTTGAACTATTTTTGTCCTACTTAATTGCTCATCTTTTGATCTTGAACTAGAATGGATGTTTTTTTGTGGTTGATTTATTATTTAGTTTTGGTTCAATTGTCCACCTTTTCAATGGAAGTACAAGAAATAACATTGAATTATTGAAAAAAGTAACAGATAGAGAGTCGTTACAAATTTTAAGGGTAAGTGAGTATTGAGATATCAAATTTAATGGTGGAATTTGGGGACAGAGAAGCCGTTATTAAATTCTTCAAACGATGGGGGGGGGGGGGGAATCCGTGAATTGTAAACCTTGTACCCCAATTAACTCCCTTTGTCGGAGCAAAAATCCGTTTACAACATCATTTTTTTGTCTCTGTGTGTGTGTGCGCGCTCTGTAAGTGTGTGTGTCTACGTGTGTGTGTATTTAGTTGGTGTGTTTCTATGTGTGTGTGTATGTGTGTGTATCTTTAGTTGGTCTGTGAGTGTTGTGTGCGCGCTCTGTAAGTGTGTGTGTCTGCGTGTGTGTGTATTTAGTTGGTGTGTTTCTATGTGTGTGTGTATGTGTGTGTATCTTTAGTTGGTATGTGAGTGTGTGTGTGTGTGTGTGTATTCTGCACATTTGGTTAAACAGAGGTTTACAATTATCTACTTGGTTTATAACCATGATATTACAATGTGAATGTTTTGTATGCTGAACTGCAATATTCTGTGGTTGTTGGTTGCAGAGAAGAGAAGCATAAACGGAAGGATAAGGCTAAGGCTACTGCATTACAGGTGTCCTTTAATTTCCCTCTTGACATGCAATGCCTAGCAATGACAGCAATCCTCATGCTAGTCTGTTCTCTACATAGTTAGCATTGACTACTCTTGTTAGACACACGTTTACAATCGTTTAATAAGCATTTTGTATTTAGAGTTTAGTTTTAATTTTTATGTTAATAGAGGAAGAATATATGGGATAAATAATAGATGTATAAGAGTAGAACATTTTGAATATGAATTTGATTCTTGGACAAAAACTTTTTTTTTTTCAATATCAGTCGTATATTTGTTGGCTCGAATCGAGAAAAACTTTTTGTTTTTTCAACATCAGCAGTATATTTGTTGGCTCGGGCTCGGATTCAATCAGATTGAGAAAAACTTTTTTTTTTCAACATCAGCCGTACATTTGTTGGCTCGGGCTCGGATTCAGAAAAACTTTTTTTTTTTCAACATCAGCCGTATATTTGTTGGCTCGGGCTCGGATTGAGAAAAACTATTTTTTTTCAACATCAGCCGTATATTTGTTGGCTCGGGCTTGGATTGAGAAAAACTTCTTCTTCTTTTTTAACATCAGCCGTATATTTGTTGGCTTGGGCTCCGATTTAGAAAATGTTTTTTTTTTTCAACATCAGCCGTATATTTGTTGGCTCGGATTGTGACTTGACTGGTTATTTTTTTTGTTGACTCAACATTAATTGTGACTTGGCTGCTTATTTTTTGGGCTGTTAATGCAGTTACTTGTTTTAGAATTCTTTGTATACCGTTTATTTTGATCTAGTTCATTTCGTATCATAATCACTTCATTTCCATCACCCTTAATAACAGTAAATATTACATATATAATGTCCTTATTTATTTTTCCTTTTTTTTTTGTTTGTATAGATATGGATCGAAGGAAGCTTTTATTGATCTTATTGTTAGAGATGTCTCATTTAGAGACAATTTGCATTTGTACGATTCTTGTGTTGATGATGGTAAGGGCCAAATAGAGACATGTTGAACGACGCACTTTGACTAACCGTTCACTTGTTAGACGAGAGATTAGTTTGTGTTATCTGAATGGTATAATAGGGAATACTGATATTGAATGTGTCAACGAATTGAGAATGGATAGAAGGACTTTTGCCATATTATGTGACTTACTTCGTCAAGATGGGAGGGTAAAAACTGATGGTTTGGTGTCTGTAGAGGAGCAGGTGTGTATGACTTTACAAATACTAGCACATCATACTAAGAATCGTAGTGTTGGTGGTAGATTTTATAGGTCGGGAGAGACTATAAGTAGGTATTTCAATAGTGTATTGCAAGGAATTTTACGATTACAAGGTATCCTACTAAAAGTACCTCAGCCTGTGCCTATTGATTCTACAGATCCTAGGTGGCGATGTTTTAAGGTATGATAATTTTTTTTCATTTTCCCTAAGCTTTAACTCTTCATTCCCTTTGTATAAATTAACAAAAGCTTTTTTGTTTTTTTTTAGAATTGCTTGGGAGCTTTAGATGGAACACACATTGATGTGCATGTACATGAAATTGACAAACCAAGATACCGAACAAGAAATGGTCGAGTCACAACTAATGTGTTAGGTGTGTGTTCAGGAGATATGCAGTTCATATATGTGTTTCCGGGGTGGGAAGGTTCCGCATCAGACTCTAGAGTGCTACATGATGCAATTACTAGGCCTAATGGTTTTAAGGTACCAACGGGTAAGACTATTAGTTAGTCTCAACTTTGTTAGTTAGGTCTAGTTTTGTTTGTCAACTACAAAACACTAATAACGTCTGCTTTTTTTTATTAGGTTATTATTACCTTGTAGATGGTGGTTATACAAATGGTGAAGGATTCCTTGCACCCTATAGAGGAATACCTTATCATTTATCTGAATGGGAGGGACGAACACCTTCTAATAAGGAAGAATATTTTAACATGAAGCATTCTAAGGCAAGGAATGTAATTGAACGCTGTTTTGGCTTGCTAAAAGGAAGGTGGTCGATACTAAGAAGTCCATCTTTCTATCCGATAAGGACACAAGATCGAATAATTACCGCTTGTTGCCTACTACACAATCTTATTAGGCAAGAGATGTTTGTAGATCCACTGGAGAATTTGCCAATAATACAAGATGGACAAAATACAGAAGAAGGTGAATATGTTGGTAGTGTTGAAACATCTGACCAGTGGACTACAAAGAGGAATGTCATTGCTCAGGAAATGTATAATGAGTGGAGAGCAATTAGGAACCAGCAACCGAACTAGCTTTATGTGTTAATGATAACATTTTATTTTAGTATTCCTTTTTATCATGCATTTGTTGGATATTAGAAAAATTATTAGATTGCTCATCAGTGAATGTTAAAACTTTTTTATTGATTGGATGGTATGCAAATTGATTGGATATTATGCAAATTGATTATTTGTATTGTATTTTAGTACATTCAAATCTTTTTTGTTTAGGTATGGATAACGACAATATTTTGAATGCTGCTCAAGAGCCAAAAGGAAGAAGGCGTAAATGGGAAGCATTTGAGGAAGAAGTATTACTATCCGTTCTTGAGGATTTTGTTGCTCGGAAGCAACGGTGTGGCACCGGTGCTTTCAAACAAGGTACTTTGATTGAAATAGCGAAAGCTATCAATGTTTTATGTCCTCATTCCAATATAAAGGCAACTCCACATATTGAGTCAAAGTTGAAGAAATGGAAAAAAACATATAGTATGGTCGTTGACATGATAAATACAAGTGGATTTGCATGGAATGATGTCAAAAAGTGCGTTGAAGTTGACAGTGATGATGCATGGCAAACTTATGTGCAGGTTCATATCCTATTTTATTTATACATTAGTTTTATTCTTGCTGCTATATTTGTCACGCATGCTAAATTTTAGTTTTGCTATGTTGATAGAATCTTAGAAAAATAAAGAAGACGATGGATGGAGAAGCAAACATTTTCCACTCTATGATAGATTTGCATATATATTTGGAAAAGATCGGGCTACGGGTAATGTAGCCGAAACCCTACTGAAATGGTGGAGGAACAAAGTCATGATTAGGTTGGTGCAAGTGATATTGGAGGTGAAAATGTTGTTTCTTCAATGAACGAACAAAGCCAGCAAAGCACCCCATCTGAAAATAGCCAACGAAAAAGGAAAAGAGGTGTGGGAAGTTCAAGTGATGGAACCGAGGCAATTATCAGTGGACTGGAAGAATTTTATGTTAAAAGTGGGAAGAGGATGCAAATGGTAACTGAAGTTTTAGTTCAAGGTACTGCAGATCATAGTGACATAGCTAACGAACTTGAAGAAATGGGTCTTTCTCCTATGGATCAAATTGATGCATTGTCTCTTATTTTGGATAAACCAAAAAATGTGGGAGTGTTCAGGGCAATCAAACCGGAACTCAAGAAAGTGTTTGTCCAAAGGCTTTTAAGCGACAAAGCAAGCGAATGAGTATATTATGTGGTGCCTTTTGACATGGATGTATTTTATTAATCGTACAATCTTAGGTTATGGCTTATAATTTAGCTTTCCACTATGAAGTATTTTGGCTAATGTTAATTAGGAGTTTGTAAATTATGGAGATCTACTTTGGAATTGTATACTATAGTTCACTGGTATTTTGTAAAATATCCTGGATGAAAGTTTAGTGAATGATGTTTTAAGAGTCAATCAATGGTAAAGATTGACTTGTCACAAGTATCTTCTTATGTACTTGCTTTTGCTTGTTAAGCTAGTCAGCTATGAATTATGCCACATGGAAAATGAGGTAGCCTTTATAGCCTGTTTAATTACCATGCTTTTCTATCTTCTTTTCTTTTGAGCAAGGTTTGTTAGGTACACTTGGAGGATTCTTGAAACCAAAGTATTAGTACTCACATTTCCCCTTCCTTCAAAACCCTACCACCATTGGATCCTAGTCATCTTCACCCAACAAAGAACCAGAACACCATATATCATGCACGTGAATAACTTAAGTGACATTTTCCAAGGCAATTTTACTTGCTTCAGACAAATATCTAATATGAGTTCCGTTTTCTTAAACTCTATAATCCAAGAAAACTATCATTAGTTAATGTTCGATTTTCTTGCATAAAGTTTAGGATTACTCTATTACACAAGTATCTTCTCATGACATTTGTAGCATTACTCTATTACACAATGGCAAAAATTTGTAGTCCTAGTGTAAGCAAACATAAATCTGGTGAACAGTACTGTTTTTATTATCCTGCTTCTTAGTCCGACACTGCACCAAACACTTCACTAAGTTAGTCCAGCTTAGTCTAGTCTAAGCCAGTCCAGCTTAGTCCCTGCAGCTAGTCCAGTTCGAGACAGTCCGGCGCAACAAACGCCCCCTGAGTGTTAACAAACCCAAACAAACACACCTTTTATATCTACTAAGAGTCGCCACCTAGGTAGGTCTACGTGAGTTAGGTGGGCGCCTAAATAGGTCTAGGCTGGCACCTAAGCAATTCTAGTGCTCTTTCTTAATTTTCAAACAACTCGAAGTTAATCAGAGTGATGACCAGCCGCATATGTTAACCCAAACAAACACACCTTCTATATCTACTAAGAGTCGCCACCTAGGTGGGTCTACGTGAGCTAGGTGGGCGCCTAAATAGGACTAGGCTGGCACCTAAGCAATTCTAGTGCTCTTTCTTAATTTTCAAACATCTTGAAGTTAATCAGGGGCGATGACCAGCCGCCTAACACCTAAACGAGGCATAGGCGGTAGCGTTGGAACAGTGCATTTATCCCCAAATTTCTAGTCGTTTTGTATCAGACAAGACTGCAAATTTGTGAAGTTTTGTGCCAAAACTTAAGATTTTAATCAGACATCAATCTTAATTTCATGTGTGTCGTGCTCCTTTACCTTTTCCCTTGAATTTTTTTTGTTTAAAAGAAAACGCTTGGTTATGGATTTGAATGAGCACTGCTTGTCATGGGAGGACGAACTTCTGCAGAAATTGAACCTTCTTTAGTGGTGGTTTGAATGTGTCTGTTGAGCAAAAACTGTACATAAGATGTAAACAAATAATTAATTCGACATAATTTCATTTTCGTTCATTTTGTGAGGAGGTTTTATTAATTTGAGTTCGATCCATTATAAACTATGCGTCTATTAATTACAATTCTTCGTTAAAAAGTAAAAACCCTTTGATTCCAATCTGAATGAATCATAACTTGAGGATTTGAGTGTTTATTTGATTTGTACATCGGGAACAAAGTGGGAGGATTACGTCTCCACTTTCTGATTTATTCATTTACTTTCTTGTAAATGGGTGGCTTAGATTTCTGTATGTTAATCTCCATTGTTGATTTTAATTGCCACTAACATCTCCACTTTTCTTGAATGCAAGGACCGTTTCCATTTATTTTTTATTCACTTATTTTTCTTTTTGGCACACAATTTTTTACTTCAACAGTGACTCTCACAAAAACTTTTGTAATGTAACAAGGCTTGATTTAATCAGAAAGCTAAAATCTTTGGGACAATCCCAAAACAGTTAAAACTTTCAAACGGCCCATGTAATTTGGGGCAAAATTTTACTAGGTTCAATCAAAGTTTCAAACTTTACACTGAAATTTCAAAATAGGTAGCTGTAAATTTGTTCAAAAAAAGTGTTCAATCAAAGTTTCAAACATTACTCTGAAATCAAAGTTTAATCAAGATTTTAAAAGATTCTCTAAAATTTTAGATGTTCAATCAAGATTTTAAACGATTCTCTAAAATTGTATAGTGTATTCAATCTGAATTTTAAGTGAGTTTATAAAAGTCGAGGTGTAAATTTACAATTTGTATTAATAATCATTATTGGAGGAAAAAAAAATATGAAGCGCCTCGAAAGGAGGCTTCCAAAGAGTCAAGCGAAAGTAGGGTTAGGGTTTTTGACGATGTAGTCTAGGGTTGAGAGCAACCATGCTCAACGAGAAATGAGGCTTTGACAGTGGAGAAATAACAGGAAACGATGGGAGATCGTTTGAGGGAGTACGATTTGGATGAGTTAGGGCTACGATTTGGGGCGAACCTTCATTTGTCAGATCGTTCTAGAGTGTATGATTATAGTTGTTTCTCAACAATTTAAGGAACAATTTAGAAAGAAACAAGTAAAAGAAGATTATCATGATTAGCTTGGAAGTTGGAACAACAAAATGTGTTTGGACCCAAATTGAACATTAGGCCTGAAGCGTGACTCAAACGCACGCAAATCCATAGGAAGGCACTAGACCTTTGAAGCAAGGAAAGCTGAAAAAGGAAGCTCGGCCCATAATTCAAGATATTAGCTGATGTGGCAGACATGGACGGCAAACCTATGCAACTGGATATGATAGGGATTATTACGAAGGGTTTTGCAGAAAGCAAAAACACCATTTAGGGGGTAAAATCCCCGTAATTTGGAGAGGGTTAAGTGTGAAATCACCACTTGCCTGTCACATCAACCCAAGAGGGTTTAATCCAGACGGAGAAATGTGCTATAAAAGCTACAAGAGAACACGAAGAAAATGACACTAAACGCAGAAAAACACTTAAAAGCTCTATCATTTTCTTTACATTCTCTTTGCACCCCCAGTCATTCCCTTTAGTTATAGCTTTCTTTCAGCCTTCTCGCAAGTATCGATTTAATTTGCAGCCATTACTGCACCCCTTTTTTCCAAAGCTGGCCCATACTCTGTAAATTTGCAAAATGAGTGTTTCGAGAGGCAGCGATTCGAGCCCGACGAGATTTATAACGTGCCCGAACTCACTTGTTTACTTTCTAATGCATTAAATACTGCTTTTATTTACTTTGTGCTCACTTTTGAGTTCATTTATTATGTTTTAACATGAATTGTTCTGCTTATTTATTGCTTAAAAACTTCATTGTCGCTCTACTTTTGGTTGTTTTCTATCAGTTCTAATGAAACTATTTACTAAACTTGATAATCTTGACCTAATTAAAACTTGGTAATTAACATCAGCACAAATCCTTGATCTCAAGGCAAAAAAAGGGACCTTTTATGGACTTAACCCCTCCATAAACAATCCCTTGATAAAAGAAGTCATTTTACATGTGGCGCAAGTAATCAATCGAGTCATGCTCGAATAACCCACAATCTATTGGTCTTAGCCAATAGTGGCACGCTCAACATTCATTTGGTTTTGATAGATAGCATGAGAGCCTAATCAAAGCCCCGCAAAGGCATCTATCAAGTTAATCATCACTTTCACCATACACACAGGGGGAGTTGTCCGAGGTGTATCCAAGGCCAAACAGAGTGACTGAAAAGGGGATGGATCGATCAATAGTTCTAGTTCCTTTTCTTGGTTTCAATGTGCAACCAATGAAGTGTGAATTTGGAAAACATACAAGTAATTTAGAGAAAAAGAAAATATTCGTGGAAACATGTGTTTGAGTGGTAAGCTACAAACATTGAAGTTGATTCATTGATCAATAATTACAAGGCTCCCTATATTGATTTCACAAGGCATGAAATCAGATTGAGAATATAACAATCAATCCGTCATTATTATCTCGTGGCTAAATAGCCAAAATGGTCCCTGAGATTTGCATAACTCATCACTTTGGTCCCTAACATTTCAAATCGATAAAAGTGGTCTTTGAGATTGTCCACCATCCATCATTTTGGTCCTTCATTTAAAAACTCTATTAAGTGTCCCGGAGCTCTTGGCCGGAAGTTTGAGCAATTTTTAAAGCTTCGTAACTCAATCGTTTCTTAACCAAATTCGACTCATAATATATCAAAATGAAGATAGGAAAGTGGAGATGGCCGGAAAATAGCCTCAAAGTTGACTGGTCCGAGGGAAAATTGGAAAACTCGCTGGAAACTGAGTAAACTTTAAACGTTCATAACTTATTCAACACTCAACGAAATCAAGTGATTAAAAAACGAAAATCATACTTCTCGATGAGACGAAGAGAATGGCACATTTTTTATGGCTAAATTGCCGTGGTTTGGCCAGAAAGCGGCTCGAAAGTGGCTAACTCGAGACCAAGACATCCAATTTCGAGCCGTTTTCCGGCCAAACCACGACGATTTAGCCATAAAAAAAGATACCATTCTCTTCATCTCGTCAAGAAGTATGATTTTCATTTTTGAATCACTTGATTTTGTTGAGTATTGAAGAAGTTATGAACGTTTAAAGTTTACCCAGTTTCCGGCAAGTTTTCCAGTTTTCCTTCGGACCAGTCAACTTTGAGGCTATTTTCCGGCTATCTCTGGCAGCCATTGGGCTTCCAAATAGGTATAATCTTATTCTACACTTTCCTATCTTCATTTTGATATATTATGGGTTGAATTTGGTTAAGAAACGATGGAGTTACGAAGCTTTGAAAATTACCCAAACTTCCGGCCAAGAGCTCCGAGATGCTTAACGGAGTTTTTAACGGAAGGACCAAAATGATGGATGGTGGACAATCTCAGGGACCACTTTTATCGATTTGAAATGTTAGGGATCAAAGTGATGAGTTATGCAAATCTCAGGGACCATTTTGACTATTTAGCCTTATCTCGTTGCCTTATTGGTTGTAAATCATATAGCTTTACAAACAAATGCCAATAACAATATGACACTTCATCCTTCTCTTCTCTCGTTGTCTTATTCATTGTATTAACTAATTGTACCCTGCATCCACTCAAAAAAGTGTTCGTACCAACTTAATAGCGAAAAAACATAAGGATTGCAATCAAATTGGTACACAAAATTATGAAGGCACAAAATTATCAAATTGCAAGACAAAGATGGTCATGAACTCTATTGGGAGGTAATTTAGTAAGCAAGACAAAGATGGATTCAAAATGTCCCAGCAATTCATGCAGTTGCTTGAGTTGTAAGGAATTTAATTCATATGCTTCAACCATCCTATTTTCCATGGAGTAAAGAAACAACCCAAGATAGAATTGAAAATCTCCTTGTCTAATTGTTGAAGAGTCATTTCTTGAGGTCCACTCCACCGACCACACCTTTAGGTCCACGGCCGGGGCACACAACCCGATCCATTCGCGACCGATTTGCCCCGGCCCAAAAGGTGAGTACTTGGGCTCTCGCAGCCCGATGGACCTTATTGGTGGGTTAATGTATAGGCATCTGACCCGTACGGCGGAGGGACGGCGGCAGATGGTACTGGGGTTTCTGCTTTTTCTTGGAGATATGGTCAGGGTTAAGGTCATGGTGTTAGGGGTTTGGAAGGAGGGGGTAGGGGTTTGAAGGGGTAGCGGTGGTGGAGTTTTGAGGGGGTGGAGAGGTGGTGCGTGAGAAGGAGTGCGAGTGGGTTTGGCTTTTGGCGGAAGAGCTTGGTGACCAACATCATATGGAGAGTTTTTCTTTTATGTGCGATGAGTCTAATGATCGAGTGCGAGTGGGTTTGTATTCATTTATTACTTTATTAGTTCGTGTTCTTCGTTTCAATTTGCAACCGGTGAAGTGTCAATTTACAAAACATACAAGTAAAAAGGTCGTACCCAGTGCACAAGGCTCCCGCTTTACGCAGGGTTTGGGTAAACATACAAGTAATTTAGATAAAAAGAAAATGTACAGAAACAACCATGTGTTTGAGTGGTAAACTACACACATTTAAGTTGATTCATTGATAAAAAAAATTACAAGGCTATATAGGATTTCACAAGGTATGAAATCAGATTGAGAATATAATAATCAATCCGTCATTATCATCTCGTCGCCTTATTTGTTGTAAATCATACAAGTCTGCAAATAAATACCAATAGCAATATGACACTTCTTCATCATTCTCTTCTCTCGTTGCCTTATTCATTGTATCAACTATTTGTACCCAGCGTACACACAGAAAAGTGCTCGTACCAACTTAATAGCAAAAAACTAAGTATTGCAAGCAAGTTGGTACACAAAATTATCAAGGCACTGACCTGTGAATAGAAATCTATTCAATCATTCGTCACTTCAGAAAGCAATGGTTTATTTGAGAAGAATGCCTCCAAATTCGCCATTGCTAGATCAGTCAAATCCGTGAAACAGTCTGCTGTCATGGCAGCTTTATGTGGCGACAAAACAACATTACCTAGTTCAAAGAGCTCTTTCGGAACTTGAGGCTCATTCTCAAACACATCCAAGCCTGCACCTTTGATCTCTCCTTGTACCAAACACTGTACCATTTCCTTCTCATCGATAATAGCTCCACGCCCTACATTAACAATAACTCCCTCTCTTCCCAACGCCAACAAGATTTTCTTGTTAATCATGTGGTGCGTTTGAGCAGTCAACGCACAGCAAATGACAAGCACGTCGCTATTAGCTGCAAGTTCACAAACATCGAAATAGAAAGGGTATGAAACATATGGTTTTTCCTTCCTTGAGTAGTACAAGATTTTGCAGTCAAATGCCTCAAGTCTTTTAGCAACTTGTAAGCCAATATGTCCCAATCCAACGATACCAACTCGCTTCCCTCCTATCTGAAATTTCCAATCATCAAAACCGCTTTAAATTGCTATCACAAAGAAAAAGAGGAGAAGATAGATTCATAGTTTAAGTATCTATATGCAAATTTCAGTACATAACATAATTATAAAAACTGCTCCCATTTGTGTGAAAACTCCTTATCCTCCAAACTCTGTTCATTTGTAATATAGCCCCCACTATATTACATACCAATGATTTGACATGATAAGGAGAGGAGAGCCAAATTCAATTTCAGGCTCCCCACCAAAAAAACTTTCTACAATGCACCGGTAAATAGGATTCATTGCTTCAATAGAGAGCGGAATTTGCATGCTCTAATCTAAATATTTCAGTCTAGCAGCTGTAGCCGTTGATAAAACTGGAGCATCACGATTCACATACGCTGATGTAACGTAGAAGAATTAAAAGCAAATAAAAACCAATCAATCAAAATCTGTATTTTGACAATGACAATCTTTAATTTTCACATCACATCACCAACAAACAAATAAAAAGTATGCTTCTATAGATTGAAATGCCCCAAGTATCTGATGTTCTGAAGCACTAAAAAAACTTATCGATTAAATTCAAGTAAGCTAAGAAGTTATGACCTTAGTACCGAGATCAAAATCTCCTTTGCTGACCCAAAACCCACCTCGGACAAACCGATTAGCCGCCGAAATCTTCCTCATGACATCCAAAAACAACCCCACAGCCATGTCAGCGACATCGGCAGCGAAGATTGGAGAGGAATTGGCAATGCGCACGCCGCGTGCTGCACACGCGGAAAAGTCAACATGGTCAAGGCCTGCGCTGAGGGTGATTAGGAGCTTCAAGGAGGGAAGTAATTGGAGGAGCTGGGCGGTGATGGGGGGTCCGAGGGCGGAGGAGAGGAGGACCTGGGTGGAGAAAGCGTGGGACTGGAGGAACTGGGCCTGAGGGAGAGGGGAGTCCCAGGCTTTGAGGAAGTGGAACTTGTGAGAGGCTTTGGACTCCAGGACTGTGAAGCAGGGATTTGGGAGAAGAAGCAGTACTTGAGGGAGTTGGGTGGGATTGTCTTGTGCCATTGGATTATTTAGTCGTAGGATTATGGGACTTCGGACAATTGGGTGATTTTTTCTGAAATTGGGGATCGGGAAGGAGATGAATCTCTCCTAGTATTGATTAATGTTTAATGCGTTTTAATAACATTTTCTTTCAATTAGATGCCGGTTGGGTTTAGGGACATCCAAAATATTTGTCCTGTTTGTCTCATGTGTTTGTTTTGTTTGCATGGGCTGTAGATCCGCTTGATATAATTCGAGTTCCTACAGCTTGTCTCAAATTTGTCTCGTTTATGCATTTAATTTGAATTTTAAGAAATTTTGGAGTTTGGTTAAGTTTTTATTGCTTTTTAGATATTTCGAGAGTATATTCCCTTGAAATTGGGGTTCCTAGCTGAACTCGCAAAAATCGAGTCCAACAATGAATATTGTTACCATTCAGTACTACGATATGGTGATATTTCTTTTTATTTGTAAGAGAGAGGTCTTAGGTTCGAATCTCGTCAATGGCGAATTTGATGCCAAATTAGGTTCGAATATGTGAACTTTTGTGCGAAAACTTAAAATTGAGGCGTTTTTATGTAGCCTCCTCGTTTTTAGGCTTCTTAAATTAAACATCTGCTTGTTTTAACAATTTGATTATACAATCTCCTACAATTGTGGTGCCATGTGTATTTTAATTAACCCATTCTAATGTACCTAAGTTACATGACCTGCCATAGCCTTTAACAAATTAGATTTTGTTGTTTAGCTTCTTCATACGAAAAGAAAGGAGGTTCCAAGATTCTTGCAAACTAATGTCTCAGATAAGAAGGATTTGAATTTAAGGATATTCATCATGTTAATTTGCTCTTGTGAAGAGCTTGAGGCTGGTACGTTGTGTGGTTTTTCAGTTTCAGTTTTTGCTCTTTGCTGGTACTAGCCATTAGATTCTTATCGGACCGACACAAAAGATTGCTTCAAGATAAGTGTTGATTTGAATGATCACATTCTTCCCATCAATGAACGTACTGTAAGTTTCAAATGCCGTCTTTCCCTGTCAAGGTCGGCATTGCTATTGAGGTTCCAATTATTGCTTTTTATTCAAATTATTGGTGTGTTGTTTTGATCATCTTTTGAAGTCGAAGGTTCTGTTTATTTTGTGTGTTGGCTTTGGTTGGTACATTTGTTATCGTTCAGTAGTTGGTTTAACTTTGCTAATTTTTTTTGTTATGTTATTATATTACAGTAGAAATGGGAATGATTGGTACATTTTGGTACGATTCTTTCTGGGGAATTTTTTTATTGTTACATTTTGGTACGATTTTTTTTTTGTGGGAATTTTATAGCTGATTGTCATTTTTGATTGGTCCATTTTGGTATGGTTCTTTTTGTGGAAATTCTTTTTGATTTTGTATATATAAATTGGTACAAATTATTTGGTTCTTCAAATATTGGCTGCTTTTCAATATTTATAGCTCCTAAGTTAGTTAATTCCATTCCCAGATTGAAATAGCTAAGGTGCAAACATTAAACATATTTTCCTTTTGTCTTCAAAACACGCTGGAAAAGATAAACCTAAACCCTTTATGCATTAGCAGTTGAAAGAAAATAGTAAAATAGAAGCATTTATCTCTATCATGTAAGATTTCTTCTTTATGTAAAAAAAAAAAAAAAAAAAAAAGAGATAAATGTTGAGGATTGATTATCATTGTGACTGGATGATCCAATTATTTAGTTTGCGTACTTGTTTTTATTCTATTGTAGCAACTACTGATTAAAACTATTTCAGGTACATGATGGCGTTACCAACGACTAAGAATGGGAGCATGAACTACCGATCAAATCTTCTACACTTTGTTGGTTTGTATGGTACAATTAAAGAATATGTTAAAGTTGGACACAATATTCATATGAAGGCAACACCATTTTGGAGACTATACCGGGCATACAGAGATAAGCTTGTGACAGCCAAGCACTTTAGTGCTTTGGACAATGGTATCATTTTTGATAATCGAATAATATGACAAAGACCGAGGGTGCTTTGTATTCGGCATTCCTAATAAGGGGAAATATTTGGAATACACGAGCACGCCAAGAGAGAAAATAAAAAAAACAATATTTATGTCTAAATATTTCTCAGATGTGGTCGACCGTGTTACCAAGACTAAAATTGAGGTATCCCTAAGAAATGTAGTTGCAAGAAGATCAAATGAAGAGCGTTTAGACTTTGCACGTTTGATGTGCCTTGATTTCTGTAACACACTCTTATTGTGCAATAGTTCTACCCACATTTTGTGGAAACTTATGGGTATATGTGAGAAATTGGATCAAATTCAAACATATAATTGGGCAATGACGATTGCTGAATGTTTGAACAAATCTCTTGTACATATGCCAGTAAGCCACACTTAGTAATATGATGTGTTCTAGCTTTGTTGGTAAGTTTTTCGTAGTGTTTTTTTTCTTCTTTTGTTTAAAAGTGTTATGTCTACTGAGTCTGATGGATTATCCTACTATTTAGGTTTTATACTTTTGGTTTGGTGGAAAAACAAGACTACTTACCCCCATCGTTGGTAGAGAGAACAAACTACCTAACTTTGTAAGCTGGAGTTTGGTACAACTCTACAAAACATTAATCAACATGGACTTGAAAACTTTGGTACTATGTTTATATATGTTGCATAATGACATTATGTTTTTTTTTATTAACTTTATTTATTTATTGCATATTACATTGAAACTAAATGGATGATCATATATTTTTGTTGAGTGCTTTCATTGTTTTTATGATCTGTTTTTGAATTCTTTCCATCTAAAGTCAATCGTTATAAAAATAAATGTACCGACATTACATTATTGAAAGAACCTAACATTGAACACCAAATGGACCAACATCATTTATTTGTCATGAAGAAAAAAAAAGATAAAAAACCTTTTATCAGTTGTGTGAAACATTGATCTAACAACTTATGGTGGTACATTTTAAAATTTATTTGAAATGATATGTTTGTTTGTTTCATTTTTATTTTATTGAAACCTAAGTGGTGGGGGTTTTGTTGATGTAGGCCTATGATGAAGATGATGCATTGTCTGAAATACAGATAGAAATTCAGGCAGATGATCCTATTAAGCAAGATGAAGACGAACAGATTAATGATGTGTTTAAAGATTCTGGGATCGTAGTTGTTGCACATTTGATTGTACCTATTTCACCTATATTACATACTCCTACATCCAAATCTATAGAAAACAACATTAAAAATAACATGTGCAGTGTGAAGACAAGAAGTTCTCAATTTGAAGCACCTACATGGGATATAGTTCCAAGTTAATTCAATTCCCAACTATAAATATTTGAACAAGTACAATCGAATGACATGGATGGAGTGGAAAACATAGATCAACTTAGTGCTGAAAAAAGAAATTCTGAAGGAGTTGGAGCGATGAATATTAGGGGTGAAGAAGCTGATGTAGAAACTATTATGTTAAGCAAGGCATTGGCTACAACTGAATCTGAATTGGATGAAGCAAATAAAAGAAAATGAAGCAAATGAAAGAAAACAAGCATATCCAAAAATAGAATCCATAATCAGAAGAGTGAAAAGAAAACATGTGCAAAAGGTACTTCAAAAAATGTACTATGAATATGCAAATACAAAAAAAAAAATGGACTATGTGAAACACAAAAATTATGGCTTTGTTGAATCAATGAGGAATGTTGGTAATGTAGATGATGAAAATGCAAAGAAATGAAAGGAGATGAAGCCATCTGGATGCCTACCACCTCATGATCCAATTACAGAGGAGATAGATTGTGATACTTATGTTATGAAGAAGGTTGCAAGAAAATGTCTTGAGAAAAATATATATTGTTCTGTTTGAAATGTTTGTGAGTTCCATATTTGATGAAGATGGTAATAAATGCCTTCAAAACTTCATAAATAGCGAGTATTTAGGGTAAGTAATCATATACACCATTGTATAGTCATATTATAGTACATGTACATTTATGCAATTCAATTGGAGCATTGTACTTAACATGTCTTATACTTATTGTACCATGTATAACATGATATATTATGGTCAGGAAAGACAACTCAAATAATGCAAAAGGATGTAAAGTTTCTAACCACAAACAAGGGAATCACCACGCAGGTGATTAATGGGTCAGTTGAAGGTATAAAGATTAGTAAAAGAAAAATCTATGTAGTGTGTTGTACTTGTAGACCATAGATGCGTACGCGGAAGTGCTATTTACTAGGCTAGCAAATGATAAGAAATTGAAACATAAGTGACCATTCTTGTCTCGATATGTATTGAAATGATATTTGCATATTTGGGTTTATTATTTTTACAAATGTTGGCAGATTTTTTAAATTTTTTTTTTTACTTATTGAATGTTATAAGTAGTTCATTATGTATTTGTTATGATCATGTCAAAATAGGAATACCACAAGATGAATGATATCTCAAAAGTACAAAAGGTTCTTTATTGTTAAACGAGTATGGCAAGTATGACCTTTATTCTTCCCCTTGAGGAATGATGAGTAATATCACTTCATTTTACTTATCCTCCACATGCCTAACATGTTGTGGCTACACTATGATAAAAAACTGCCAAGAAGTGGAATTGCTTATAATCCATGCTATAAATATGCAGAAAAAATGGTGATCATTCTATACCCTTGTTGGTACGTTGAAAATATGATTGGTTTAGATGAATTAACAAGGTTTTTGTATGTGATTACAAAAGGAAGATATAATGACATTCTTATTTCATCATAAGAAAGGAGCAAAGTCGACATTGCGTAGTGAAAAAATAACAAACGTGTAGTTATACGTACCAACACTATAAGTGGTGCTGGTGCTATCAAACAACCTCTAAATGACAATGAAATAGCAACTTTGGAGATTCTAAATGGCATGGACCTTGATATCCTTATGCAGGGAACCTTACATAACCAGCAACAAGAATCAGGCTCATAAGTACATAAATATGTACACTATCATTGCTTTGTGTGTGTAACTAACATTTATCTATTGCAGATTAGATTGTGGTGTTGCAGTTATAAACATCATAGAGAGCTTGACTAATGACGTATCTATTTTCGAACATTTTGAAGACGATGACATGAAGGAAATGAGAGCCAAAATAGTAAGCAGTCTCTAAAACAATGAACTTAATTGGAGCCAACAGTAGGCAAAATGCTACTATATAAGTACTAGTCGAATTGCTATCTTTTCAATTACATTCCAATGATGCACTTGGTTGGACCTTCATTATGACAATATTTTGGTTTAGTAGAGAGTTTGATTGAAAAGTACTTGTAAGTTATTTCCTTTGCACTGTTAAAAATGTAAGTCGAATTTATGCTATTTTATTTCTATTTGTGCATTGGTTCAAATATACTGTTACATTTTTAATTTGGTACATTATTAGATTGCAAATTTGTAATGTACCAAGAGTTTGGTACGTTATTTAATATTATGCTGACACATATTGATCGTTTGGTTCATGAAATAATATTAAACTACATGTACCAAAATGTTTGGTACATAAATTTTTTATTATTGAAACACATCGGTTTGGCAAAACGTTATACAATGTACATATATTATGCACCAAGAGTGTGGTACATTACTAATTGTTATGTTGACATATATTGACAGTTTGGTTCATGAAATAATATTAAATTAGATCGTATCAAACATTTGGTACGTAAAGTTTTTACTTTTGAAACGTATCGGTCTGACAAAATGTTATATAGTGTGCATATAAATGTACCAGGAGTTTGGTATGTTACTTAATGTTATGTTGATGCATATTGATCATTTGGTTCATGAAATAATATTAAATTAGATTGTACCAAACATTTGGTATGTAAAATTTTTATTTTTGAAACATATAGGCCTAGAGAAATGTTATACAAAGTTTGTTTGTAATGTACCAGGAGTTTGGTACATTACTTAATGTTATGTTGATACATATTGATCGTTTGGTTTATGAAATAATATTAAATTAGATCATACTAGACGTTTAGTATGTGAAATTTTTATTTTTAAAACGTATCGGCCTAGAGAAAGTGTGCTTGGCCTAAACATGAATATAATATGTTGTTTGGTTTTGATCATCTTCTGAAGTCGAAAGCCTTGATCGCCATTTTCAACTATTAAACTTATTCGTAGTTTGACACAATGCTTTTGGTACGTTTTGGAAAAGTCCAAAACGGAACTAAGGTGGAATCTATTATTCTATATCGAACCTATCAAAGAAATGATAAAAAAAAAAACATAATGATTTATTACCAATTGAAAAATGCGTGATTAAAATAAAGTTCCAGTATTCCAAAGAAAATGTAAAACCATAGTCAGCACAAGCAAATTTAAAAAAAAAATGATAGATATGAATGATAATCAAAAGGGTTCTGAGCAAGTGTTCTTGGGTGTCCAAGCTACTTACACCTCTCATAATTCATTGATGTTGGTTCTTCCTCATTAGACTTAATCCTCTTGACTCTTGGTCTGCTGGGTTGTTTTCTTGTCACTAGAGGCTTGATGGAAAAATCCTTCACTATATCAAGTGGGGGTTGATGGATGTTAGGAATTGGCTCAATTGGAAAAGAATACGAAGACTTATAATAATCAGATGTGAAATAGTCTTCAATGTAATCATAAGCATTGCTCGTTGTGCACGATAGCTGCAACTGCATTTGAGCAAGGGAAACCTTTAACCTGCCATTGACGACATGAATAATACCATTTTCCAAGTCCACCATCACCAAATCATAACTATGTACTTCAGATACAAACTCGCTTGATCGACTAATGTGCCAATGTCTTCCCACCTCCAATAACTTATCCAATTGTTTCTCCATTTCGGGGCATAAATAGGAATTCAATTTCTCTGCAGCAATACGTCTGTCAGTATTGGTAACCATCATTTTAACTCTTCACTCAGAATAAGAATGGAATGGCAAGACGGAAAGCTAGTCTTCTTACCGCTCCGTCGGTCCTTCAAACCCGGAAATTGTAGACAAGAGTGAGCAGAGAAGAGCTTTGATTGCTAATCCACGCGGAAAGGCTGTTTATTACGAATCATGTGCAAATGCAATCAAGCATTCCTTTCTACCAATTGGAATATTGGTAATAATCGTTCTTTCCTAATCCAAGAATTGAATGGCTCGACACCACATCTCACCGTACTTGCCAAATAAAAATTGTCAATCAAAACAGTGCATAATCCTAAAATTATGTTGTTCCATAACCAAGTTTTCATACTAACTAAGAACTCCTAAAAATTATATTGTTCAATGAAAGCATAAAAAGAGAAGGGGGAGGGGGGAAATGAAGAAAATGAATAGTGGTAGGAAAGTAGGTCTTAAACCAAATCATGTACACAAACACCTCTTCATTAATACTCAATATAACAAATGTACCTGACACTTAAGAAGATTGCATCTGAATAGTTCTCTTTGGGCAAGTCCTCCAAAAATTTGCCAATTAGTTCACCACCATTTTTTTTCTCAAAATTTGCATGTTTACCTCAAACACTTATGGAGTGGACGAATAAGCACAGTTCTTGAATAATTCAACAATTTTCTTATGAAACTTTTTCCCTAAATCAACAGGATATGTGGTCTTAGTATTCTTTTCTATGTGGTAAATACAAAATCCATGTGGAGAAGTAGGGAAACGGCCTAGGGTTGGAAAAAATTCCCAAAATTCCCAAACCAAGCCGAAAAAGTTCCGAACCCAAACTGAAAAATCCCAAAACCAAAACCATCCCGAAGTTCGGTAATCCCGTCCCAAAAATTACTGAAGTATTCGGTATGGGATTGGTTTCCAAATCTCACTTGTTCGGCAATCCCGAAATCCTGAAATCTTTTGTTTCCCATTGGCTTTTGGCTTTTGGTTCCCCCTTTCCAACTCAAAAGTAGGAGCCTTGGCTCCCACTAGCAGAAGGCACAAAAATAATATAAAAAGGAAAGGCACAAAAATAATATAAAAAGTACAAAGAACAAAAATAAGGTGTGTGGATTGTGGGCTTTTGTTTTGGTTTTGAATCTTGAGGCAGAGAAAAGCAGTCTTCATGTTGAGAAGCAGATAGAAGAAGGAGCTACTGTTGAAAGCTCTCTCAAATCTTCGAAGCTCTCTCGTCTCTAATATCGACCCATCTCATTCTTTATCCTTTCTGAAGCTTTCTCTGAATTAGGGTTCGAATGAGGATTTACAAATTAGGGATTTACGATTTAGAGCTTTTGATTGTTTTGATTTGGATTTCTTGATTAATTTTATGTCGATTGGTTGATTTGGATTTCTGGATTTCCATGGTTGGTTTTTGCTTTGCATGTTCGATTTCTTTTCTACTTTGCCTACTTGATTTACAGGTTTAATGCAGGTTTGAATTGAATTTATTAGCTTCTTCCATTAACAAGAAGCTAAATTTCTATTGAATTGAAATCCCGAAACCATACCGAAATCTCGAAAATATTTCAGGAATCCTGAAATTTCGTTTTGGGATCAGGATTCAAATTTTCATCCCAAAAAGGATCGGTTTAGGATTCAAGATCCCATTTTAGGGTCGGGATCCTATCCTAAACCAGACTTACATTTGCCACAGATTGAAGCAATCCCTTGTATCAGTCCGATATGAATGTAATGGTACGTTCATCTTTAGATAATACAACAAATAAGTTCATCAAAAATCAAGTCCAGTTGGCCTCATTTTCAACATCAACCAAAGCAAGTGTAAGAGCGAAAAAACCTATACATAATTAATATAGCATGATGTTAAATGTAGTTGTTTAACAAACAAAAACATATAAACATCTTTACATGCATACTAGTTGCGCACAACTTTTCTTGTGCAGAAGGCTAAAGTAAAAGGATCACTGATGAACTCATAAAAGTTCAAAGAGAGAAAATGAGTAGCTGACTAAATGGAAGACTAGAGTTAAATGATGGGAATCCTACTCACAACCTCAACAAACTCTACCTTAGTCTATGACGACCAAAGGACAAGAATGACTTCAACTATTATTCTGTCTCACCAATTTATATCATTTCAATGATGTATAGAAGGTAATACTATCCATGGACTTAGCACTACTAAACTGTTGCATGCCCGAAACATGACAGTCGCTGCATGGATTCAAGTCCTAAAAGGACAATCCATGGATATGAGAATTTTAATATACATCATGCCTGAAGCATGATAAACGTATAAGTTCCAATGATTCAACTCCCTAGAAGTGAAGATTAAAAATCCAAGCTCTATAACACTCTAGAGGAGGTTATGATCCAAGTTCTCTAAACATTTCATCTAATAAGAGATGACTATCCTAGAAGAGACAAAGTAAAGCCCCTGAAAAGGCAAGGATATCCAAAGTAATGAAATTCTTATAAATATGCATGCGCATGCACATGAGAATTATGGGATCACAAATTGATGCAACCAATGTCAATTTTGGTTTTACATTAGATACTAAATTCATCAATGAGTTGTGTTGATATTGAGCTACATTCTTTTGTTCGTCGACGAAATTGGCCAAAATGGAGAGAGGCAATTCCATTACAATTTAGTAAGAACATGAAAAATCAGACCTATAGTACAAATCGCGAAATAATGGTGAACCTAAAAGGTTACATATGGCATTTGTTATACAGTGAAATACACTCACGTGAAATTGTGATATACTCATGTAAACATGATTTCTTATTGTGAAACTTATTCATTTCAGTGGAGAATTATATTATATGAAGGCTTATGAAATGCCACTAGCATACCTCTATAAGTAATTCCCTCAAGTATACATAGAAGCAAATTGCTCTATACAAATTTCAAAGTAAAATGTGTCATGAAGTGTAGAAATCCCTGAAGGATTCAAATTGCTTGAAGTAAGCCCTGGAAAGGTAAAACACAAATTATGTACTCGATACCAATGGATGGTATCAATTGCATTAGTGAGTACTATTATTATGATATTGTTGCAACATACTAAAATCTTTTGCAAGAGCTGATATTAGATTGGGACTCCTGAAGAGTCTGGAAAGATTTATAAAGTGTTAAAAGGACATATTGTCTAGATGTGTAGATCGAAAAATATGCCAGCACAAATCTTATCCAACAAAATATTTATGGTATTAGATAACCATATGGATTGAAAACCATGAGTTGAACACTCAAAGATTAATCAATATTAAGACACTAAGAAAGATAATTCATCCTCATGAGGGAAATGTTGAATTGATACTTGGTCCAAAAGTATCATATATATCTTAGTGAAGTATGTGTCTTACTCTATTTAGCATAATACAATGAATCAGATATTACATTTCCTATGAAGTACAATACCAACATATGAGGTATTAGAATGAAGTGAAGCTTATTTATTGATATCTTCGAGAAATTATAGACATGTGCTTGTTCTATTCCAAATAACTCACTAATAGCCATTGTCTTATTGGGCAAGAAAATTTTGAATCTCTCTCTAGCCTGCATACAGATAGCTCACATAAAAGATTTATATTTACTTATGAAAATAGATTAATCCTACAACACTCAACGAAGCAAACATTTGTTGCTACATCTTCATATCTCTCAAAAATACATATTTTCAAAGTTTTTAGTACACATATGAGCTTTAGAAGACTAAAGTTATTGAAGTCAGACAAATCTATTCCAATAATAACTTGACAGACCTCTTCACCAAATCTCTACCAAAGTGGACATTCCAGAAGTTGATGCATAATATTGGATTACGTTGATTTAGTAATCAGTCAGATTGAAGGATGCATAATGAGGGGGAGTACCCAAGACACATGCGTGTTGTACTCTATTTCTTTCGACTATGATTTGTTTCACTGAGTTTTTCCTAGCAAGGTTTACAAGGCAACCGATATTGATATATGGGCATCCAAGGGGGAGTGTTATAAATGGTTGTGAATGCCCACTTAGACAACCATGTGAAATAGAAGAATGGAAGTCAAAGAAGTTTAGTATTTACTATTTAGGTTATGGAATTTCAACATGCAATATTTGGCATTGTGGACTTTTGCATGGTAAGTGCTATATATAAAGAGCATGCAATGTATGGCAAACAATATAAGAGAAGATACGGAAGAAAGAAAAGAAAGAGAGGAGAGAAAAGAAAGGCTAGGGAGAGAAAGAAAAAGAGTGAGGACTATCTTTGTACTTTTATTATTTTAGATAATAAGAGAAAATACTATTGCTGCCCTGAGGATGTAGGCTTACTTGCCGAATTCCGTAAATATTGTGTGTTATTGACTTTATATTTCATTGCACACGTATTTTTTAATTTCATAACACAAATTAATTATTGGCTAAAGCAAATCCCTCTCTCTCTTACCACCCCATGCCAATGATGTCATGGACCAACAAACAAGCACCTCTTGTCTTTCAGCGGACCATAATGCAAGGGCGCAAAACCCACTTCCTTTCACAATGTATATTCCTCCTACATCTTGGTATGAATAATGGGTTCCCCCTTAAATATATATATATATATATATATGCTTTTTTTTTCTTTCTATTTGGAGTGAAGGAGCTGAAGCAAGTTGATGTCAGGATGTGTTATATCCTACATTGTTATTTTTTTTTCTTAATTTGGAATAGGCGTGGGCTAGAGGATGACCCTCAAACACTCAAACTCACTAACATTTATTAAAAAAAGTACAAGGAGTGGGATAAGTAACCAAAACCTCGAAGAATAAATACAAAAAAAAAATGTTGTTAAAACATATATGAAACGGTAATTGGACATTGCCCAACCAATCTCTATGACAAAAAACAGAATTAAGAGCTGCAGGTGGAAACAATGGAAGGGTATCCCAATCTTGCTCTAGCATAATAGCATAATTCTAACTAATTTTCTCACACTATAATCATAACTAGTTAGGCCCTAGAAGTATAGAAACCGTAGTCCATAGTTCATTCGGTTCATAATTGTGGTGCTTAATTGAATCAATCGGGTGATAAAAGTCATATAAAAGAAGAAAAAGATAGCGAATTTGACTCTCGTATTTTAGCCATATACACTCCAAAACTTTACATGATTTCTACACTCACAAGAAGAGTGTGTGTTAGGAGGCTAGGAAAAAAACGAGTGTTAAAACTACTAGCCAAAAAATGAATCAATATTTGCACTTAAGTACTTACGCACCAAACGGCATTTTCTTTTTTAAATATAAGAGGTATTCCAACGCACTTGATTGCAGACTAAATCCCCCTTCCCATATAGTTTGATACCTCATGAGTCGACAACGTACCTTTGTTCTATTATGTTTCTAGTGTTGATCCAAATGAAGGCGTGCACAGTGCACTTTGAACTAGAGAAAACGTGGGCACGCTTGTTATTGGTATGGTGAATATAAGAATAAAGAGATCACATGGTCAACTTCAAGTCACCCTAAGGTGCACATATATCAAAAGCATGCTTCTTTTCTTTTCTTTATAAACAACCTTTTTAAGTTGGTAAATCTTCACCCCACACAAAATACCCTTCCTCATTCTCCTTGTTTGAGGCAAGCAATAGTACATAACAGATTGTCTCTTTGAATTCTCTCTCTCTCTCTCTCTCGAGTAATTTTACATCGATTGCGTGCACTTTCTAGCTACATTAGCTAAGCATTATGTGACAATGATGTGTAATTACTACATCAATTATTATAATTGGTTTTTCATTGACAACTGCCACATAATGCGGCATCTAAATCTTTCAAAAAATATGATCGCTCTAACATTACTCGAAGTTGGTGTGTTGTTTCTTTGCTTAATTTGTCCTCCTCATTATTTATTGATTTGTCCTTTTTTTTTTCAGAGCTACCATGGTCATAATTAAAACATGCTTGCTGTTCTGGATCTTCATGGCTACAACAAAAACCGCTTTAATGGAAGAACAAGTTCACATGGACAAGGCGAAAATCACGGACTTGATCACCAACAGTACTACATATCTGTGATCAATTCTGTCGCCACACTCTCATCTCAAGCAGAAGAGGAAAACAAATCACCAACTCCTTAGCTCCTCTACACTTACGAAACTGCAGTTTCAGGTTTTGCAGCAAAGCTATCAGCCTCTCAACTCAAATCCTTGAACAGAATCGATGGTTTCCTCTAGGCGACACGTGATGAACTGCTAACTCTCCACACCGCACACACTCAGTTTCTTGGCTTACAAAACGACAAAGGACAGCTTATAGCATAAACAACAAGTGTTCCCGATTTTTAATGTTGTCTAGAATAGTTCTGAACCAGCTAGCCCTTTCGCATTTGGTTCGGGGCACGTTGATCCTGAAAATGCTGCTGATCCAGGCCTAGTTTATGACATCACCACTGAAGGCTATATGCTTTATCTGCGCAGCAAACTACAACTCTGCCCAAATAGCTCTTTTCTCCAATAGGGTTAATTTCATTTGTCCTGGTACTTCAGTTCTTCAGTCCGGCGACTTGAATTACCCTTTGTTCTCCGTGATTTTTGACAAAAATAGAAAGAAGACGAGTGTGACATACAAGAGGACAGCGAAAAATATCGGTAGCATTCCTAGTACTTATGCAGTGCAAGTGAAAGACCTGCTGGAGTTTCAGTGAGTATTGAGCCTAAAACCTTGAGTTTTAAAAAGATGGGTGAGAAAATGAGCTACAAAGTGAGATTTGTTGCATTGAGTGGAGCAACTTCAACTAATTCTTCCTTTGGATCTTTAACTTGGGTGGCTGAGAAATATAGGGTTAGAAGTCCCATAGCAGAACTTTGGCTATAAGTTCTGGGGCTAAAACCACCAAACTTTATATTATTAGAGATTTTCAAGTTATAAAGATTTTGCTAGAACATTGGTTGATCCAGAGTTTCATAGCAAAAAAAAACACAAAAGGGAAATGGTTTATCTGCAAGAAACCCTACTACATTATGTGATTGATGGCTATAGATGAACCAAAAATTATTCGTAAGAATTTTTCAAGTCTATATAAACAATATTGTTGATTATACTCCTGGCGCATTTTTCATCAATAAAAATTTTGTAACATTATTTTTTATTACGTGTTCCCTTTCGCTCATTATGATCATGTTGTGGCATTTAATCATTGGACTAACATTTTAATCAAACATGAAAATTTGTAAATTTCATAAATTGTGGCTCATGTGCACATGACCTAATTTTAGTTGACAAAACCCTCCACCTTCCCCACTTAGCATTTTCCACAACAAAACTTACCTACTTGTTCTCCAATTATATACGTATCCTTGTAGAAGAAAATGGAGCAAAACAAAGCACAAGCATATATAGTCTCATATAGCATAATGACATCATTGACGTGGACTAAAAGCATTATATGTGCCAATTCCTTAGAAGATTAATCACTCTAATGATCTTAAATGATCTTATGTTGCCAAAGCAAACCACGTACATATATAGTTTGTACGCCAAAAAGCAATAAGTTTTTACTATCAAATTTGTTGCGAATAACTCATAAAAGAAGACTGCACAATATCATAATAAAGGTGTTTACCCAAGCACGGTGTTGCGTCTTAAGTTTGAATTCGTTTTTACTTTGATCAATTTTCCCTTAACTACAAATAGAGGAAACATGTTATAGGTAATTACTAATGAATACTTTATATACTCATTTTCTGATTTGCTCAAATTAAAAAGTGTTATATGTTCCTTACTTTTTTAGGTCTAAGAAAAATTAAATAACATGTTTATTTTTTTAAAACAATAAAACAATAGTTAAAATATCATTTTACAAAACCAAAAGGTGAGTACTCACTAGTGAGTACCAACGTATTCTCCTAATTATAATACATTGTCTTGCCTTGTCTTGTCTTCCGCTAAAAATGTCATATTTCAAGAAATAATAATAAATTGTTGCAGTCCTAATTTGAGTATGATTGTGCAAATCCTAGTAGATTATGTGTATGATACTGCAATATCTTTTAGATAGTTTCCTAGTTGTAATTGTATTCCTTAGAGAGCAAGGATTCTCTTTTCTTTATTAGTCTAAATAAAGGCACAAGGCATGAAGAATAACATAAAGAATTCCTAAACGCATTCTCTTCTCTTTGTTGATCTCCCTCTTTCTCCCTCAGTAAATTCATACTGCAACACGTTTTCAACAAACTTCTGTTGCTGCACAAAGGAACTGACGGATTTTGGAGAAAGATCTTCTTCAACTAACATTTAAGGGCTTTTATTGTTTCCATGCAATCCAGGTTCTTGTGAAACATGAAATCAATATTTTATAAGCTTGATAGCATGAAAACATTCACCATGATGCATGAACCCTAATTTATTGTTGTGTATAAGATGTTTTGCCATGATGGTGATGACTAAAGTTTGTTATAGGGGACAAGATTACATGCTTAGCCTAGTGATAGGAGACTATCTAGCTTGGTTCGGAGAGCACTTGTTGGGTTAAAGATTTTTTTGCTAAATGTTACGGCCTAAATGCTGAACTATTGACCCTACTTGTTCGGATGGGTGTTCACGCTAAAGTATACTGCTTAAATTGCTCAATTATATATATTGTTCATGCATACACAATACTTTATATAGGACCATGAATTTTCAAGGCTGGAGTAAGGTTGATCTGAATACTGTTACCTCAGAAATCTGATCATGGGCTTACCAGCTCCGGGCGGAGCTGTATCAGGCGGAGCAGGGTGCCACCATCACTCTACTTTAGGGCAATAGGCACAGTCCTAGCGATTCTGCTCGATGACCATGCTTGTAGGGACTCCAAGACTTATAGGATCTGATTGTGTCCATGTCTGATAGTGGCACCCCTGATCTATCTGATACAACTTTGCCCGGAGCTGTGTGAGTCCATGACCAGACTTCTAAGGTAACAGTATTCGGATCAGACTTACTCCGATCGTGGAAAATCATGGTCCCACAGGTTTGTTGCTCCCTCAGTCCGCAAGCCAGCTAATATTGGGATGCTTATCCTTGCAACCCAACCCATTTTGGGCTTATCCTTTTACCTCGGTTCGCAACCTAATTTTGGGCCTGTCCTTTTGATTGGCCTATAGTCTACATCAAATCATATATGGGCCTAGACAAATTTTTCTTTTGCTTCAAATGCCGATCCGAATTAGGCTCGGCCTATTAAGTTAATTTAGTGGCCCACACTCTATAAATTCGACAAAAAAACATAAGTTTGCTTCGCAATCCACTTTTAAATTATGATCCAATATTTTTTTGGACCTTTAAGATCTTTTAGTAGTCCTGAATCTACCCACGTTGGGTTCCCAAAGCAACCCAAACCCATTACACTAATTGAATATAGTATCTTGTGTTCTTTAGGTTGCCTTTTTTTAATCGGAAGTTCATCTAAATCAAACCTGAAGTTTGAAATTAGTGCATTTGAAGCTCAAAGTTTTCATAAAACAATGCACCCATGTAAAACCCTTCATGCAAATTAAAACAAACCATGTCTTAAAGCCTAAATGTTCTAACTTTGATGCTTACGGAGGTTTTTATTTCCCATATCAACAACCACAATCTTGTTCCCTCAATTTAATAGATTGTCGAACTGTCATAGGTTCGATTTCACTGACATTTTCTGACAGAAACAACTTTATGTGGGTGCAAAAGAGGAAGCTCCACTTAACTATCAAGAAGTTGAAAAACCATTGAAGCCAACAATGGCGTGAATACAGAAAACCTTTGACATGTGTTCATTTGAAGACTTATGCTTGAAGCATTACAAATGTAAGTACCTCGCTAAAGAGGATTATGTGGCTCTTTGGCTCGCTCTACAAACCTTTCAATCATGAAAGATGATCTTTTTCCTAAAGCAAGACATGATTGGAACCTTTACGCCCATTATAGGTATAATTTTGAAGTTCATAAAATCTGAATAAATTTTGACTGGAAAAGATTTTTCTCATCCTTCCATGTCTCTAACTTACTCCTCAAGTAGCAATGTAAAGAATGGAAATTCACTAAATTCTTTGATCTGATTAGTACTACATTGCTCACTCAAAAGTACAATTGAGAGAGAGAGAGAGAGAGAGAGAGAGAGAGAGAGAGAGAGAGAGAGAAAGGTACCCTAGTGATTAAACTGGGAGGTACCAAATCTTTGGCAAGAGTTTACCAAATGGACTGACCCAACTTCAGTTGGAGCCACTAGATGGCATGCCCGGCTTCGACAAAGATGTACCTAAGAACACGCTCTACTTCGGCATAGGTATACTAAATAGAAGGCTCTGTTTTGATAGACGCCTACAAAATTTGCTCATCCAACTTCGACTGGAACCCTCCAAACCCAAGTCTAGGTTTGTCTTTCTCTATCTAACCCACTTTAGGGTTTGTTTTACAATATATGGTAGAATCAGGGCTTGCCAAGGAGTGGCATCACGACCAAAAGCGTGATTCATTGGCACCTAAGATCCAAAACTTTAAAAATAATGGACATCATTCTTGAACTTTGACCCTACAAAATCTACTTCCATTTTGATGGAGATCATTGGTTATGCACTTGTTTGTGCCGCTACCAATGTTGTTGAGAAGTGTCATTCCTATAGTGAATCTGTGAGACTATTTTGCTCCACCTAACAAATTTTGAAAAGGAAAATTTTGATGGAAGAGCCATGTTGGCTGAATCCCTTAGTAAATTCTAGTTTACCTTATGAACAATTTCCTATGTTTCTGGCTTCAAGTTTGGTGATTGTTTTAGTTCTAGATAATATTATGGAAATTGTTCTCCAATATGAGTTGATTGAGTGATATTTCTTATACATGTGACCAAAATTCAATTATCATGTGATTAGGTATAAATGTATGGAACTTAGTTGTCTAGATGATTGTGCTAATACGCACACTAACTTCATACCTAAATCATCACTTTAACAACCAATTCAGGTCTATTCAACCTAATTAAGGGTCTTGGCACCACTCCTTGTTGTATGAATGGTATTGAATTAAAATTAAAAAGACCTTATATTCTCCATGTTTGGGAAGAAAATCGTTGAGTTTTAAGGATGTTCGAGAGAACAATGATCGTGAATGAAACCATTGAAGAAAATAGAGTGGAATTTATTTGTCACCTCCTATGAATACGGCCTGAAGCACATTTATGAGCCAATGCACCCCATATGGGGCATACTATGTAACACAGTGCTAACCGAAAGCCGGGTGATTTGAGCAGTTTATTTACATTGGTACGACCATTTAGGACACTTAGGTCGAACAATGATGCCACACATTGTATGATGCATCTCTTTACCCGAAGTAAGAATCTTGTGCCTACAAACACACTTTGCCTAGCCTGCTTATTGGGAAATTGTATTCCTATATCATCCTTAGCAAAGATACTAAAGGACCGTTTTACTATAGATTCAAGAGAATAATTGTGGACTGATCCAACTAGGTAAATACTAATGGTTTGATTGTTGTATCGACAAATTGGTCACATGTTTGTCCACATACATTACTTTTAACCTCTGGCCGTTTACCTTAAGGGATCACCACCCTGATTATCTCATAAAGTCTGGAAGCTTGGATAATGCCAGATAATTTATTTCAAAAAGTTTTTATAAGTATGACATGTCTTTTGGATTTGGAATTGAACATTGAATTCTCCATGTTGATACTAAAAATAACCTCCTAGAGTGATCATAAAGCACAATTGGTTGACTTTGGTGAATGCATTAAGCTTTCATTTTCTGCCTAGTGCTATGCAATCTTGGATGCAACTATATTGGTCTTCATGAGGCATGTCATCACGCAACCTATTTGTGGCATTACATTTGGTTACTGGGTATGAATCTAATGTTTTGTACATATACATTTAGGTGTGCATTTTATGCGTCAAATTGCACCGCCGCAATGTGACACATCCCGACCGGAGTCAAGGCATGTTGGTCGACACCCGAAGGTGACGTAGCCAAAAGCGTAGGTGACATGTAAAAATATGAATACATTTAAACCGAATCTAGAATTTCTCTAAGCTAATAAAGAGAGTATGATCAATTGTGGGAAGAACCCTTATTACATAGGTAACATCAGAGCATAATTAACAGTGCAACAAAAGTAGAACAGTCAATCTTTAGTAGGATAATTATTACACCAACAGGAAGTAAACTCCTACATTTGCCCAGGTGGATGTCAAAATCACCAGTGATCCCTCGTTTGCCACAGAAGATTTAGTTAACTAGGTCCTGGGGGGGTGAAAAACAAAAAGTGTGAGTGGGAAAAAATAAGAATTTGATAAATACGTTTGTTTTCGTAACAAAATAACTCATCGTCGTAAAACAAGTATAGTTTCCTGAAAATCATACTACTTATACGTATGAAATAAAAAAATAACTCATCAGTAATTCAAGTAACACAACAAATTACAATATCTCAACAATAGGATATAAAAATCCAATGCTCATCAACATATGCTAAGACACGAGTTCATGTAGAGAAATTCTGACATGAACAGGATTGGGTGTAATCATAATATACGCTCTAGTACTACAATCATGTGAAGACTGGCGCTAAGCGCATCACATACGAGTCCTAGTTGCCTATTGCAACCTAGGACAGGACTGGCACCTATAATGGATCTAAAGTGAGCGTGTTGGTGCGATGTGAACATACACTTGAAGCCTGGCCTGGGGCCAGTACTACGTCGGTGCAAGCATGCATGATGAGCAGATAACATATATATGAACATGCCATGACAATTTATAAATTTCAACAATACAATAGCACTTTTAAGATGAAATAAAAATATGGCATATATGTATAATATTTAATCCAAATGCATTTGTGGAAACTATAAGAGTTTATATATAAAATATATTTGAAAACAAAAGCCCAATCACTAATACGTAGTCAGATCTTAGCCTTCTAGCCTTGCTTGACCTCGAAACTCCTCGGGATAACTCTCCCCTATATGTGAAACAACTATAATAATCATTTAATTAAAACATACACGAAAAAGGCTAGGAATTTCCCATTTAGTTTGCTCAAATAAAGGTTTTAAATATACAAAAACATTCTATGTAATGTCATGGACTCTTACATGTAGTCCACATGCTGCAATGAAGCAGCAGAAGTCCACACGCGCTCTCATGCGCCACCTACATGTGGTAACACGTGCAGCCACGCATAGGATAAACGCCTGTATGCGCTAGCTGGAAACTAGGGAATATTCTGTCAACTGATAGAATATTCCGTTAAATATAACAGAGGATTTTGGTATATACCTTAATGGCATGAGAATATTCTGCCAGGCGTAACAAAATATTCTCCTCTTCTTAAAATTTTTGGTCACGGTCGCCGTCGTTCATTGTCACCGTTTGGTTCTCCAAAAACTGGAGAGAAAGCTAGATTTTCTTAAAAACTTTAAATTTCATAACTTTCTCATTTCTCAACCATTTTTTAAGTTCTTTATATGGAAATAAAGCTTGTAATGAGAAGAATAAGGTTATACCTTATGGGAATCCAGCAAATGGATGGAGGTGGATTGAAAATGGCTTGAAAGCCTCGGCCCTTTTTCTGATGTCTCGAAACCGTGTATTTTCAAGTTGGCTTGGCTTCAAACTTAGGTTAGGGACTTCGGAGAGTTGTGTGCTGGCTTCTAACCTTTCCAAAACGTCACAACTTGGATAAAAAATCGTCGAAGATACTTCACCCGAGTTGGAGCTTCAAGTTGGGAACTCAAGACTCGGTGATTGTCGAATCAAAGTGTAAGGATGAGCTTGTGTGATGAGAGGAGTATGATGGTGGTGGTTTGGGCGTCGATCTATAGACTTTTGGTAGTGTTGTTTTGTATTGCAGAGAAGAAGAGAGATACAAAGTGAAAGAGAGAGAAAGAAGAAAAGAGAGTGAAATCACTCTGATTAGACGAGAGAAAAAAGGAAGAAAAGTGATTGGGTAGTGAAGTAAAGGAATCGGATTTTAAAGGGATGTGTGCAAAATTGGACAAATCCAAAAGTTAAAACAAACATGCTTCACCCTATCTAAAAAAGTGTCCACCGACACTAAATAACACACTCACATGTATAATTGTACCAATCTCATGTACAATTTTACCAGTTGTTATAAATGAGTGTAATTTATTTGTTACAAATCTAATTCAAGTCTAATTCACGATCACGCATTCATATTATCAAGTACAATTTAATTACGACAATAGGAAAAACAAACTAAATACCGAGCATCAAATGTCCACGTTAGATTCCACTTATGCTAAAAGAGCATATTCATCATTATACAAACTCTAGTAGGAAATTTCAAGGAAAATTAGGGATGGATCGTCACACTGTTGGAATTGTGCCCTAAAGCCAATCATATGATGATACTTTATGGACATTTCACATGTTAAACTAATATAGTTTAATATAAAGAGCAAAGATTATTGTTTAAAGCCGTCTCATATAAATGTTATATGCTTAAACGATAAATCCAAAGAATATGTAATTGGGAGAATGTGATCTAAAGAAGTTAGATTAATGAGACCATTCTCTTTCGTATACATATCCTAAACGTTCCTGATCGTAGGATTGCCAATTGGGCATTAACAGTCTGTTAAGATCAGTATGTGCTATGTCTTCTCTTAAAGAGAGTGACTAGTCTCGAGTCATTAGTGTGACCGACACAAGAAAAGAATGTAGGTGCTCAATAGAGAATGAGTCCACTGAACACGATCAACGAGGAGTTCTCATACTCATGTCACATGAGAACTCATGGTTAGGATAATGCAAAGTAGTCCTTTGACCTGAGGCATCATAGTTGTCTTATGGTTAGGTCATTGATCTTTGACTATGTCAAAGTCACTCTGTCAGAGGGTGTCCACGACATAGTTGGAGTTAAGCCACTTAGCCACAAAGGCAAGTGTATGCGCAATCAAGGTATTAAATATCGGTAATATCGGAAATATCGGTAGTTCGAAAACACGGAAATATCGATGGAAATATTAGGATAATATCGATATCGATAAAAATTACATGGAAACCACGGAAATTGTAAGAAAAACTTGGAAATTTTTATTGAAACTTTGCAGGATGTTTATTTAGTCAATTATCTATTAGTTTATCACAAAAAATTGGAAGGAAATGCATTGCATGATGGATTTAACATTATGAAGTTGATTATATAGCGAGTTGACAAACATTGTAAGTGTAGAAAATATGTAGTAATTAATGAAAGAAGTCTAAACATACCATAATCATTTATATATAATGAATTAGTACAATATTTTACACTTTAGTACCACATAGAGTTCCTATGAGGTTCAAATTTTTCACTATCTTCATCATCTCTATGTGTAGAGTGAGTGTATTGTGAAGAGTAGTTATCAAATGATAAATCCCCAAAATAGTTTTGCATGTAATTGTTAACATGCCACCCATATGGATCCGAGATTGGTTGAGGTTGTCCATAAGAAAAATCATTTGAAGATTGAGTCTGGGATTGTTTCCATGAGTCGCTCGATTCCATCCCAACAGGAATGGGATATGAAGGGTAGGGAAATGGTTGGTTATGAGTATAACCATAGTTACTACTTCCCACTCCAACAGAGTCCGAAGTTCTAGATAACGAGTCATCTTCTTGACTTGACAAAATCCCCTTCCCTCTTTCTCTACGAGTATAGTCCTTCCCTATGGCACCAATTCCTGGTCCTGCCTGCCTACTGCCATGGTCATCATCCTGTGTTGCATGCGTGAAGTTTGCCTCACCAGTGAAGGGGCTCATAAATCCGGGAGGTGGTCCATAATAGTTTCCATATCCACCACCACTACCTCCAGCTCCACTGTATCCTTCATCATTCCCACCTCCGGTGGTAGGTGAGTCTCCTGATCTTGTACTAGAGCTATCATTAGTATCAGCACGATGTTGTGGTTGTGTAGGATTGGAAGAAGGTGGAATTCCAGTATTTCTTGGTCTTGGGTGCAAAAGTTCTTCCAAAGAGTCAGCGCTGCTAGATCCCACCTCCTCCTCTAATACTCTTTCTACATTTATCCCTTCATTACGTGCTTCTTCAGCAACTCTAGGAGCTGGGTTGCCTTCATCATCATCTAAATGAAGAGGTCTAATCCATTGATAAAGTTGGTTACCGTCTGTATCATCATCTTCACCAACAATATCAAACACATCTAGTGGGTCACCACGGTCGACATGATCTATTTCTGCTTCCTTATCTCGAATTTGAAGCTTCATGTTGTAGTAGCAATAAACTAATTTTTCCAACCTACTATGAGCCAACCTATTTCTTTGCTTTGTGTGTATCAGTGCAAATGTGCTCCAATTTCTTTCACAAGCAGATGAGGAAGCTGTTTGTGATAATACTTTGATTGCTAACTTTCTCACAGTTGGTGCATCGGTCCCATAAATGATCCACCATTCAGCTACAATGAAAAACAATGTTGATAAGCCTAATAACTCGAACAAATTCTATTATAAACTTATAATGAAATATGTTTACACTCACTAGGAGACATTGTTGTTCGAGCATCAATTGATGTTGGTTCTCCAAAAGTTCTTCTTGCATCTTTAAACCATGTTAGTTGAATTCAATAAATTGTGTTAGTTTAATCCAACAAAGTAATTATTATAATTTAAGTAATTGTGTACCTCATTTCCAAATTGGCCAACTGCTGGTGATGTAGGGTCTAATTTAGAGTATACATTATGTACAGCACGTATAAGGTACCATCATCTCCAACACCAGGTCTGTATTGGTATCGATGATTCAAATAATATGCTGTTCAAAGAAACACATACTCTAATAAGAGAAATAAAACTTATGCAACTAAAGAAATGAATTGCAAATTATGACATAATTTATATCTGCTGCATGCAAATCGTGGTATAATGTTTTATATCATCGGTCTTCAATTATCTTTATGACCCACCTTGCACCATGTTTTCTTTCCAATTCATCCTTCACTACACGCATCAACTCATATACTGCCCCCATAGTAGGATACACTTATGTGTCAACGATCCGTAAAACTTTGTAAAGAGGTTCAAACATTTGGCACACATGTTCTGATTGAGTCCAAAAAGCATGATCAAGCACTATACTTTCCACCATACGACCTGTATTTGAGCGGCTGAAATTGTGGTTGGCCCAATCGTCACTAGTGAATAGTTGCTTCAACCCTGCTTTCTTCTTAAGTAGGCTGTCTAATGCAATATAGTTGGTGGTGAATCGAGTGGTAGCTGGACGAATAATTTCTCCTTTGCAAAATTCACGCATCTTTGCCAACAACCAACCGTGATTGTAAATATAATTTGTGATCTTTCTAGCTCTTTTGACCACAGTAGCAACATTCTCTATCTTCCCCATTGCCTCAAACATGAGATCAATACAATGTGCTGCACATGATGTCCAAAACACATTATGATGCTTCATTAACTTTTTTCCAGCTTTAACAAATGCAGAACCGTTGTCGGTCACGACTTGGACAACATTATGCTCCCCCACCTCCATGATTACATCCCTCAATAATTTGTAAATATACTTGTAGTTCTTTATATGGTCTGAAGCATCAACAGACTTCAAAAAAATTGTCTTTCCCTTGGAGTATACCATGAAGTTTATGATAGACAATCTGGTCGGGCCAGTCCATCCGTCACACATGATTGTGCAACCATTAGTTTCCCACTTTGACTTCAACTTGTTAACATACTCGCCAATGTCTTTATACTCCATATCCAAATATTTGTTTCTTATCTCATAGGGAGTGGGAGGTTGTACTCCAACACCGGCCTGTTGACATCCCACTACCATATTTTTGAAATGATGTGATGATGCTTTCTCAGCAGGGACATTTTCATAGATAAAGAACTTGCTAATTAGACGCCCTATTCCCTCCTTCACATTACCTCCAGTGAAATAACTCCAAACACTTTTTTGACGTGCTTTGGATGACTTATATAAACTTGGGCTATTGGTGGTGTTGGTTGTGATTCTCTAAGACTGCCTCCCCGTCTCAGTTGTGCACCACCACTTGTCCCGGAACTTTATGCTCTATTAGGAATTTTATGAAGGTGTTCTCTTTCCCATGCTGATTGTTTGGAGGCACGTAATGCTTGTTTCAAACTACGTCGTTCTTCAGGTCCCATGTCATCATCACATTCGTCCTCATCGTCATCATCATCACTGTCAACCGCTTGGCCAATGACTTCTCCTCGTAGCCCAGCTCGAATATTTTCCATTCCATGTGTTATCTTTTCCTTCTGCTGTTTTTTATTTTTTAATAATGTGCTGATGAATGCCTTCACTTCTGGGGGGACTGTGAACACGGAAAATTCCTGAAACGAAAGAGACAAGAGCGACGTGCACAAACAAATATTTGTATTTGATGATTTTGGGTTACAATCTCTCTCTAATTTGATCATCTGATTCGATCTCCGTAAGGTGTGTATTTGTGGATGTGTGATTGATCCAAGGGCCGTTGAGGCTTGATCTTGGATGAACTGTTAGAAGTTTCTTCAAGGAGCCGTGGGCTTGATCTTTGAAGGTGGATTTGAGCGGATCTTCAAGGAGCCGTTGGGGCTTGATCTTGAGTAACGGTGATGAACGGATCTTCAAGGGCTTTTGGGCTTGATCTTGAAGAAACAGTGATGAACAGATCTTCAAGGGCTTTTGGGCTTAATCTTGAAGAACGGTTGGATGTGTGTGGATTTGTCGACGTTTGTTGATCCAAAGGGCCGTTGGGGCTTGATCTTGGATGAACGGATGATGAACGATGGTGCTTTCTTCAAGGGCCGTCGGGGCTTGATCTTGAAAGAGCGATGAAGGAAGAACGAAGAACGAAGAACACTTTCTTCAAGGGTCGTCGGGGCTTGATCTTGAATTGGTGGATGATTGTTGATTCAAAGGGCCGTTGGGGCTTGATCTTGGATGAACGATGAACGAAGAACACTTTCTTCAAGGGCCGTCGGGGCTTGATCTTGAATTGGTGGATGATTGTTGATCCAAAGGGCCGTTGGGGCTTGATCTTGGATGAACGATGAACGAAGAACGAAGAAGGCTTTCTTCAAGGGCCGTCGGGGCTTGATCTTGAATTGGTGGATGATTGTTGATCCAAAGGGCCGTTGGGGCTTGATCTTAGGATGAACGATGAACGAAGAACGCTTTCTTGATTCTTCGGGAACCTGGATGCTTGAGAGCTTCAAGAGTTTTGCCTAATGATTTTGGTTCCCCCCTAAATGAATGAAATGGGCTTGTATTTATAGAATTTTCCAAGGCCTAATTTTGAATATAATATCCCAGATGAAATAAGTCGTTTCTGCCAGGTGTTGACACATGTCCTATTTGATGACTTTTCCAACTCATTTCAATTTTCGTTGAGTCGCACGCTACGTGTAAAATTTATGTAATACATGAGCGTTGACACTTTGATTTATCGGTCAACATTTATTTACCGAAATTTCGATGTCTACAGGGACATTATCGCATCGTTGGACATTTTTTGCTGGATCTAATCCACTAAGATGGTACTTAAGTCGTGTCACTCCGCCACTCTTCATTACCCAACCACAATATTTGCAAATTGTGCCATGTTTGTTTCCGTCTATTGGGTCTCCATGTTCCCAAGCTGGATCACGTTTAGTAACTCCACTGGACATCTTAAACGTACCTATATTTATTTTTCATGAAAATTAGGCAATTATTTTTTGATAAAATAAGAGAACCTAAATAATAAAGTTATTCTACAGAAGAATTAAATACGAAGTAAAGAAAATGATTGTAAAAATTTAAGTAATTATACAAATAATATGGAATAATAAAACCTAATATTAATGAATAATAATCCAATTTGATAAAAAAATAATCCTAATATAAAACATGGTGATGAATAATAATCCAATTTGATAATAATCCAATTTAATGAATAATCCAATTTAATGAATAATCCAATTTAATGAATAATCCAATTTGATAATAATCCAATTTAATGAATAATCCAATTTGATAATAATTCAATTTAATGAATAATCCAATTTAATGAAGAATAATCCAATTTGATAATAAAACCCAATATTAATGAATAATAATCCAATTTGATAATTAAAAAAAACCTAATATTAATGAATAATAATCCAATTTGATAAAAAAATAATCCTAATATAAAACATGGTGATGAATAATAATCCAATTTGATAATAATCCAATTTAATGAATACTCCAATTTAATGAATAATCCAATTTGATAATAATCCAATTTAATGAATAATACAATTTAATGAATAATCCAATTTAATGAATAATCCAATTTGATAATAAAACCCAATATTAATGAATAATTGACACACCCCGATCCGGAGGATCCAGGTGTGCTGGCCGTCACGTGGGCGTGACGTAACCATCGGCACGACACGGAAGCAAAATAACAATATAACTCAGCAGAAATTCAAACCAAACTCAAACTACCTACGAACATAACCGGACGAGTTATCAGGTAAACACATAAGTTCAGAGCATAGGTTAACTGCAGTCAAGTAGGACTAAAATAAAATACATCACCCTCAAGTGAGTCCTACATGTCGAAGGTCTGTCAGAAAGCCGGAAAAGACCTCGAGAGCCACCAACCGCTAATTTAGAACCTGGAGGGGCGCAAAACAAAATTGAGTGGGTCAGTAAAACCAAAGATTTTTCCAAAACATTTCATTTAAAACATTTCTAACCCCTCACCGTAAAACCTGTATACTTTCCCAGAAAATAGTATATATATAAAACCATATATAATCTCAAAACTCAAATCTCAAATCTTTAACATTTTTCAAGAAAAATATGCCATGCCATCAATCAAATAATAATTAGGTGAAAATAGGGAATCAATCGGAGACCCTGCAATTGGTCCTGTACGATTAATTCAACAGCTCAATATCCCACTAAGCCGGAGTCACCACCGTGACCTGTACGGCCCTACTCTGCACATCACTCGGAACTACGTAAGGTAGTTTATACGATGAAAGGTGTAAAAAAATACGCTCTAGTGCTTCTCTCATCATATCATCAGCGCGCATAACTAAGGTCACCCACCAGTCGGAACCCCTCTAATGGTCTGTGCGACTGGCATGTCGGAACCCTCACATGGTCTGTACGACATCCACCTACTTGGATCCAAGGCGAGCGTGCGGTGTGGTGAATAAAATAAGCACTAACACCTAGGGTGCAGGTTATGAGCTTGAAACATCTTATCAACAATCAATTAAATGAATAATGAACTCACCTGACTTATCTGTGCCTCCACAGCACCATGCAACATGTATGCATCATATATCAATCATATAACTCATATGAAATTCACATTTTCCAAATAATTCTATGCATGGCATTTTCAAAACATAATTTCGTATAAATTCATCTTCTGGGAAAAATTTATAGTATAAAGGTAATACGAAAACAAACTGCCCACTCACTGATAAGTCGACGGGTCGTAACCCCCGTGGCGTCCCTGGATGCGGTCGTCATCGGGATACGTCTCACCTATATGCGAAATAACTATAAAAACGTTAATTTTAAACACATCACCAATATTTCGAAATAATTTCTCATACGATGCTCAATTTGGGTATATGAATATACCACATCGACCTACTCGACGTCACGAGCGTCGAGAAATTTTTAGAAACTGATTTGGACTCCCCACGCGCCCTCACGCGCCGGCTAGAGCTCGGCTCTACGCGCAGGCCACGCGCAGCCACGCGCGGCACGTGTCATCGTCTTCCCCAGGGTTCACCGGACTGGTTTTTCCGGCGACCCAATTCCGGCCAAACTTTAAACCTCTTGTTCTCCTTCGTTTTTCACCCATTTTCTTCGTATTTTATACCAAATTGAAGCCCTAAGAGTGTACTATCACGTTGGACTAGTTTTAAGGTCTAAAAATCAAGAAATCTCACCGAGCAAAATCCAAGAATTCGGCCAACTTTGAAACCCACGATCCCGACGTCCAAATCCTTCAAACGAATGTCCCCGAGCTTCCTTAGGACCTCACTAAGCTTGCTATAAGCTTGAATTCCCCTGAAACACAACATTTTACGTTCGCATGAACAGTACCCAAAAATGGAGGTTTCGGATTCCACGTGAAATCGAAGGTTTCACTTCCTAAAACCAGCACCAATGAACTCAGGACGTCAAAATGATGAAGATACATACCTTATTTGCCTCGATCCGTCAAGTTTTGAAGGGTTTTGGTGGTGGTCCATACGTGGAGGGTGAGGGAAAGAGAAAGATCGTGAGGGAGAGAGACAGAGAGTGCTACGGAAGGGAGAGAAGACAGGGAGTGCGTGTGTGTGTGATTGTGTGGTCCAACACAATCCTCACCATCCATCCAAATCCCTAACCACAAAAATTCCAATTCCAATAGTTTAATCCCAAAACTTACAAAATTAATTCAAATAATGTCACACACACACGTACCCAAATGTCCGCCAAGGGTAATTACGTCAATTCACGCCCCCGATATAGAAATCCCGGGACGGGCTGTGACAATCTCCCCTCCTTATAGAATTTCGTCCCCGAAATTCCCACAATCAAATAACCACTTAATACCCATAAAATAACCTTGGGTACATCTCTCTCATCCGATCTTCTGTCTCCCAGGTAGCTTCCTCTGCAGAATGGTTCCTCCACAACACCTTGACCAAACTCACCGTCTTGTTCCTTAGAACCTTATCTTTCCAATCCAATATAGTGACCGGTTCCTCATCATACGTCAAATCCGGATTAATCTCTAACGGTTGAGGAGGGATCACATGAGAAGGATCAGAAATATAATGTCGAAGCATGGAGACGTGGAACACATTATGGACCTTAGATAACTCCGGAGGCAGTTCTAACCGGTAGGCAACTTCACCAACTCTTTCGGTGATCACATAAGGTCCAATGTATCTCGGACTTAGCTTTCCTCTTTTTCCAAATCGTACCACACCTCTCCAAGGTGACAATTTCAAAAACACCCAATCACCCACATCATATACTCGATCAGTAGTATGCCGATCCGCTAAACTCTTCTGTCGATCCTGGGCTGCTTTCAGGTTTGACTTAATTACCTGAACATTTTGAGTTGTCTCATCTACAATCTCAGGGCCTTCTAACACCCTTTCACCAACCTCAGACCAACATAATGGCGTTCGACACGCCCTACCATAAAGTGCCTCAAATGGTGACATACCGATGCTCGAGTGAAAACTGTTATTATAAGCAAACTCCATCAAGTCTAGACTATCATGCCAGGAATCACCAAACTGCAGTACCGAAGATCTCAACATATCCTCCAACGTCTGAATGGTCCTCTCTGATTGCCCATCAGTTTGAGGATGATAAGCTGTGCTATAAAGCAATTGTGTACCCAGAGCTTCCTGAAAAGCCACCCAGAATTTAGAAGTAAATCTTGGGTCTCGGTCAGAGATAATATTTACTGGAACTCCATGATACTTGACAATCTTCAAAATAAACAACTTAGCCAATTTATTCAGAGGGTATTTCTCCCTCACTGGAATGAAATGCGCTGGCTTGGTAAGTCGATCTACAATCACCCAAACGCCATCAAATCCATTTCGGGTACGAGGAAGTTTATACACGAAATCCATGGTTATATTTTCCCATTTCCACTGGGGAACGGGAAGTGGCTGCATTCGCCCAAAGGGCTTCTTTCTTTCCGCTTTAACCTGCTGGCAAATAATACATCTACTTACATAATCTGCAATTTCTCTTTTCATACCCGGCCAATAATAAAATGGTCGAATGGTATGGTACATTTTTGTTCCTCCCGGGTGCATCGCATAAGCTGAACAATGTGCTTCATCCAGAATTTCCTTCTTCAATTCCTCATTATTCGGAACATACATTCTGTTTTCTTGCATGAGCATACCATCTGATTCCCGAATTCTGAGGTCTTTCTTTTTCCCTTCACTTCTTAACTGAACCAACTCCTAAATTTCTTCATCCACCATCTGAGCTGCAAGTATACGATCCACCAAAAGTGGCCTGACTTGAAAACTAGCAAGAAAAGCTCCATCTCGGTTTTCAAATTCCAACCTTACCCCCGTTGTCCTCAATTCAGCAAGAAGAGGAACACGACTAGCATATAAGGCATTAAGCCTACCTTGAGGTTTCCTACTCAGTGCATCCGCTACCACATTAGCACGACCTGGATGATACTCAATAGTACAATCATAATCACTTAACAATTCCATCCACCTTCGCTGATGAAGATTAAGATCATGCTGAGTAAATAAATACTGAAGACTCTTGTGATCAGTGAAAATCTTACACTTCTCACCATACAAATAATGCCTCCAAATCTTTAAAGCAAAAACAATTGCTGCCAATTCAAGGTCGTGAGTAGGATAATTTCTTTCATGATTTTTCAACTGCCTAGAAGCATAGGCAATCACCTAATTATGCTGCATCAAAACACATCCCAAACCATTTAATGAAGCATCACTATAGATCTCAAAATTACCGCTATCATCAGGAAGTACCAACACCGGTGCATGGGTGAGGCAATACTTCAATTGCTGAAAACTCCGCTCACAATTCTCATCCCACTCAAATTTAACATCCTTCCTGGTCAACTTTGTCAACGGTAAAGCAATCATAGAGAAATCCTGAACGAATCGTCGATAATAACCTGCTAAACCAAGAAAACTTCGTACCTCAGTGACGGTTCGAGGTTGCTCCCAATTCTCCACCGCTGCTATCTTTTGGGGATCAACTTGAATTCCTTGAGCCGATACAACATGCCCCAAAAATGCCACTTCGGACAACCAAAACTGACATTTACTGAACTTGGCATACAACTGATGCTCCCTTAATTTCCTTAACACCAAATTAAGATGTCGGATATGATCTGCTTAGGATTTAGAGTATACCAGAATATCATCAATAAAAACAATAACAAATTTATCAAGATATTTCTGGAATACCTCATTCATCAATCTCATAAAAGCTGCAGGTGCATTAGTCAACCCAAACAGCATAACCAAAAATTCATAATGTCCATACCGAGTCCGAAAGGCCGTCTTAGGTCCATCATCTTCCTTAATCTTCAATTGGTAATACCCAGATCTCAAATCAATCTTAGAAAATACACACGCACCTTTCAGTTGATCAAACAAATCATCAATACGAGGCAATGGATAACGGTTTTTAATCGTTACCCGGTTCAATTGCCTATAATCAATACACAATCGCAGAGTTCCATCCTTCTTCCTCACAAATAATACTGGGGCACCCCAAGGTGAAGAACTAGGTTGAATAAAACCCTTATCAAGTAATTCTTGCAACTGGATTTTTAATTCTCTCAACTCAGCATGAGCCATTCTATAAGGAGTCAGAGATATAGGGTCCGTACATGGAAGCAAATCAATAGTGAATTCCACCTCCCTGTCTGGTGGCAATCCCGGCAAATCATCAGGGAATAAGTCCGGATAATGTCTGACCACACCAACTTCTTCTATACTAGTAGGGGCAACATCATTTAACACCACATGCGCCAAATATCCCTGACAACCTTTCGATAACAATTTCCTCGCCCTTAAGGCAGAAATAACCCCATGTCTCACCCCACTTCTCTCGCCCACAAAAGTAACCTCGGGTAATCCAGGACGATAAAAAGTAACTGATTTACCATAACAATCAATATGAGCACGATTATGGTGTAACCAATCAGCCCCTAAGATCACATCAAAATCCACAATATCTAACGGAATAAGATCAGCGGACATAATCACGCCCTCAACCATCACTGGACACCCAAGATACACACTATCCACATAACATTTATCTCCTCTAGGCATGGCAAACTCTAAATCAAATCCTAGAGGTGAAGGGTGAGGTTGGGTCATTTGAGCAAACGTATGAGAAATCACAGAGTGCGTAGCACCACAATCAATCAAAACCTTAGCAAAATGACCAAGAACATTTAACGTACCCATGATCAAGTCTAGATGGTTCTGAGCCTCCTGCAGAGAAATATGATTAACTCGTCCCTGAGCTTGCTGACGTCCACCTCGGCCTCTACTGCCCTGATTACCTCGTCCCTGAGGATTACGCCCCTGGCCTGGCTGACTAGGCTGCCTGGATGATCCTGCACCACCAGTAGCAACTTCCCCCTGACTGGGCTGGCCTCCCTGATGCCACTGCGATCCACCAACTGGCATAGAGGAATAAGATGAATAACCTCCAAAATCCTGAGAATACCCAGCCTGAGAATGAGGCTCCTGGAATACTGATAAGGTCCGGGAGCATACGGAGCAGCATCCCTCTAATAGTGGTAGGCACCACTATGACTCGGCTGGCCATAACTGCCTGATCCAAAACTCTGTTGAACTGGTGCTGGAGGTGGCATAGTGGTCTGCTGCGGTCTTTGCTGACCCTGGGGGCACTGAGAAGCCCGATGTCCCATCTGCCCACACGTAAAACAGGCACCAGTACCTCTCCTACACTCACCATGGTGACGGAAGTTACAACGGCGGCACCATGGAGCGCCAGATCCACCAGCACCACCAGAATCCCTCTGACCCTGAAACCTGGGTCCACCAGAAAATCTTCCACCACCTCTCCTCGGGCCAGTAAAACTATATCCCCCACTAGAAGAACTCGAACTCGCTCCACTCTTCTTAAAATTTTGTGTCTGTCGAGGTCCCGGAATAGAAATACCCTTACCTTTGTCATTCTTTTTCTTACCCTCATTCTTGTCCTCATCATCCTCACTGTCAGGAAGATTATTAGAGTCCTCCAACACAATCCTAACCAAAATCTCGAATTCCTAACCACAAAAATTCCAATTCCAATAGTTTAATCCCAAAACTTACAAAATTAATTCAAATAATGTCACACACACACGTACCCAAATGTCCGCCAAGGGTAATTACGTCAATTCACGCCCCCGATATAGAAATCCCGAGACGGGCTGTGTCAATAATAATCCAATTTGATAATTAAAAAAAAACCTAATATTAATGAATAATAATCCAATTTGATAAAAAAAAATCCTAATATAAAACATGGTGATGAATAATAATCCAATTTGATAATAATCCAATTTAATGAATAATCCAATTTAATGAAGAATAATCCAATTTGATAATAAAACCTAATATTAATGAATAATAATCCAATTTGATAATAAAAAAAACCTAATATTCATGAATAATAATCCAATTTGATAATAAAACCTAATATTAATGAATAATAATCCAATTTGATAAAAAAATAATCCTAATATAAAACATGGTGATGAATAATAATCCAATTTGATAATAATCCAATTTAATGAATAATCCAATTTGATAATAATCCAATTTAATGAACAATCCAATTTAATGAAGAATAATCCAATTTGATAATAAAACCTAATATTAATGAATAATAATCCAATTTGATAATAAAAAAAACCTAATATTCATGAATAATAATCCAATTTGATAATAAAACCTAATATTAATGAATAATAATCCAATTTGATAAAAAAATAATCCTAATATAAAACATGGTGATGAATAATAATCCAATTTGATAATAATCCAATTTAATGAATAATCCAATTTAATGAATAATCCAATTTGATAATAATCCAATTTAATGAACAATCCAATTTAATGAAGAATAATCCAATTTGATAATAAAACCTAATATTAATGAATAATAATCCAATTTGATAATAAAAAAAAACATAATATTAATGAATAATAATCCAATTTGATAATAAAACCTAATATTAATAAAATAATAAATAACATTAAACATATTTAAATTATCCTAGGGAATAATTATACAACATTACTTAATTACTTCAAAAAATTAACATGTAATTGTTAACATTACTTAATTACTTACAAAAATTAACATGCAAGTATTAATTACTTAAAAAAATTAACATACGAGTCCACACAAATTTATTTGTTGTTGTATAAATTACAATAATATAAATTTAAGTTTGTAAACTTACCTTAAATATGGAACCGTTTATGTTCAAGCTTTGGAATGGATCTGGAATGACTTTGAAAATGGTAAGGGAAATAAAATAATAAATAACATTAAACATATTAAAATTATCCTAGGGAATAATTATACAACATTACTTAATTACTTAAAAAAATTAACATGTAATTGTTAACATTACTTAATTACTTACAAAAATTAACATGCAAGTATTAATTACTTAAAAAAATTAACATATGAGTCCACACTAATTTATTTGTTGTTGTATAAATTACAATAATATAAATTTAAGTTTGTAAACTTACCTTAAATATGGAATCGTTTGTGTTCAAGCTTTGGAATGGATTTGGAATGGCTTTGAAAATGGTAAGGGAAGAAGAAGAAACGAATGCTCTGAATGCCTCTGATAGTGATACTCCACCTCTGATAAGGTGAAAAAATATAATAGACAATGGCACACTGTTCTACATGTGAAAGAATATCACGGACTCACAGTAGCACACAGACACGTTTTCATTATAAAAGCAGTATTATTTGATGTCCATGGTCTGAAACTGCAAAAAGTTATTGACATATTGTGAAATCAGTCAGGCATCTCAGATGAGATGACCCAACCACACACATACACCGACATGACACCACACACGCACACTCACCTCACACGCATACAGTCTCTCTCTCAGACTCTTGAACCTTCTCTCCTCTTCTCTGACTCTGACTTCCCTTCTCCCCCTTCTCCATTCTCCCACGGGCCACAACAAACATAGATCTTCCACATCTCTCGATCCCTCTCCCACATCTCTCGATCCTTCTCCCACACACACACACGCACAGAGACCCAAGGTCTCTCGATCCTTCTCCCACTCCCACACACACGCACAGAGACCCACATCGGCAGATCGGCTTCTGCTTCTCCCTCGTCGCCGCCGTCGTCTCTCTCCTTTCTCTCTGCACCGAGGGTCCGACACCCACATGCATACACGCACACCCATCATCATCAGCAACCTCGTCTTTCTCCCTCTCTTTCTCGTCTCTGCAACTCGGCGAACTCCGACGAGGCCGTGCGTGTCGACTCACTTTCCGAACACCTCTGACGGTTTCACGGCAAACTTCATATATAAAAACGTTCATCTCGTCTTCTATTTCATTTTCATACCTAGATCGGAGTCTAGGGTCCTGTTTTACAGTTGGCCGGAGCTTCTACAGCTCCGGCGTTCTTCTCCGAGCAGTCATGGTTCGATATTATCGATAATTTCGATAATATCACGATATTATCCCGAAAACCATTTGGATATTGAAAAAAAATCGGTTCCCTTAAAAACCGATAATATCGGCGATATATCGCCGATATTATCGGCATTTCGGACCATGTGTGCAATAAGGGATCTCTAGCCTTCAAACCATTTGAGGGAGAATACCCTATGATATGATTAAGAATCTCTGGCCAGAGTATGAATGAGATTTAGAAAGTCGTTCCAAATCACATTCAAGGTAATCATATAACTAAAAGAATCACATTGGATAGTAGACATGAATAGACTATCAAATGAAACAATGTGGTCAAGAGTATTGTGTTAGAGAAATAGTGTATTGCATTGTAATCCTAAACTGAATAGGTTCTCCACCTCTTCTGATTAGCTTGGGTAGCCATGATATACTGCTAGGTGTCACTCATGGTTTGTGGAAGCCCTAAAGGTGTATAATCACTAAAGGGAGAATTGAAAGTATATTTCAATTCACAATCGATTTGAAGAGTTCTAATTGCCCACTGCCTCGCTAAAAGAAACCTAATGGATCGTACACCGTGTAAAGTAGATATTGAAGAAATAATGGAGATGAGTAAGGATAATTAAATATTTAATTATTTATGGCTAGGATTAATTAATATGTTAATTAATCAAACAAATATGTTCATAATAGACCTTGGGTTGGTTTTGGGCCACAAGGCCCAATGGGATTTGAATATCAACTCAAATAACTCAAGTTGTGTGACAACTTGAAACATAAAGGGCCACAAAGCCTAAAGAACCCAATATGGCGGGCCATAAAAGTGAGCGGTAGTGAACTTGGCTTAATTGCAAGTTTGCCATTCCATTGTGAGGTGGTATAAAGGCAACTTTATAGAAATTTCATCCTTGGAGGCTAGCCACCTTGGAAGAGATTACTAGCATCTATCTCTTCCTAGGTCACTTATCTCTTCATCAATGCTCTCCTTGGTGTGGAGACTTAGAGGTTCTCTATTTTGGGAACTTGGAGAATCCATTCATCCATCCTCCTCCAAGAAATCCATAGAGCTAAGAAGAAAGGAATGAAGGCCCTCTCTCTTGGATGATTAGCCTTTGCTTATGCAAAGAGGATTCAACAAAGGTATAAGATTTCTCAACTCACTTTGTTTTTTAGTTGAGTCTTGGTTCACTACAACTACTAGGCTTCGAATTTCATGGGTTAAGTTTTGTTTTTGAGTGCATACAAGCATAATTCCACCTTTTAATTGTTAATAACATGCATAGATGTTGCTCAAATGAACTAGTTTCACAAATAATTTCCTTCACACACAGTGTACCAATATGGATCCTCAAATGAGGATGTGAATCTTTGTCATTATGATTCTCCTTTGAAATGAGCCCTTGCACCATTAGAGAGATAAGAATGTCAACGTTCCTGAATAATGATGCGAATTAGCATGAACATTGCTCACTATGTCTCATCTCGATCCCTGTACCACACAAGTATGATAAGTAAGTACGATGTATTCTACCTTTTAGAATGTTGCTCCAAACATATTTCTCTGGTCTAGCTAAAGTTACGAGATCATATATCAACTACGAACATGCATGCAAGGATAGATGTACCTAACATAAATTAAGTTAACATCTCCAAAGGGTGTGCCGCCCTTGAATGATAGTTCGATGCCTCTCTTCGACGACTTGGTACCCGGTAGCTAGCTAATCAATATGTCTTTGGCCTAAAGCACGACTGATTAATCGGTTTGTAGCATTCACTTCCCTAGAAGAGGAAGAATAAAACACAATTTGAATCCTTACTTGATCAATGTCTTAATCATTTCCATTTCATGAGATTAATTTGAATTGTCCCAAGACTTAAAGTTCTTGGTCCAGTATACTAGTATGGGTGAAATATGAAATTGGAATGAGATTATCATCCATGATGTTTCAACTACATGGTATTTACAGACATAAATGAAAAGCGACAATATTGAATCGCATTTCGTTGATTAGTGACAATATAGATTTGATTGGTGAAATTACAATCCAAGTTGAATTAGATTCCTTACCCAATAGTGTTTGGGCCTCTTGTTCCTACACTGTCTAAGGTAACCATATAGTGGTCCAAGTAGGAAATTAAGCGTAATGAGATGAATGAAATAGTGCGATGTAATGCATGCCTCATGGCACAAGGTTTCTCTTAAACTACATGGATTGATTGTAGCATTATGGATGTGGTTAGTGCTTCTCCATAAAGATATTGAAACGTAGATTTACAGGTAAGTTCTCGAAAAATTACATGGACTAGTTCAAATAGTTCCAAACTACGAAACACCCTTTCAATTCAAATGAGGCGTTCACTTTATGGATTGAAACAATTCGGGTGAATTTGTTATACTTGCCTAGGTGGTTATTGGATCATCTGGGATACATTAATAATTATGTCTTTGCCTTTTAAAGAAGAAGTATTTCGAATTGTTAGAGTTGCAGTTTATCGACGACATAAATCTCACTAGACTCTAGAAAGAGCTTTAGAAAATTGTCTCGCACCTGAAGACAAAATTTGAGATGAAAGATCTTGGAAAATCTCATTTATTCCTTGACGTAAAGTTTGAACATTGTTATGATAGTCCTATAGAACACTAGTTAAACTACACCCATAAGGTGTTACCTTTTGAGTACACCTGTAATCATCCATATGCCAAATGCAAATGAGACCCTTGAAAAGATTATGGAACCTGTAGTTCCATATTTAAGTTCAACTTTGCACTTTGTTATAGTTAGCTTATTGCATTAGACATGACATCTCATTCCCTGTTAATTTATTAGTAAAGATATAGCATTGCGCCTACATGCAACCACTAATTTGGACATTTTTCTGTTACTATGGGTTTGGGCTTATCCCTACACATCCTAAGCAAATCCAACCCCCTAATCCTCAGGATAATGCTAGAATTCTTTGTTATGCTGACGCATGTTACTTATCAAACCCGCACAAGGCATGTTCCCAAATAGATATCACAATATCTTGGAGATCCAAGATATAGGCCTTAGTTATGAAATCTTCGAATCTTTCCAAGACTACACCTTAGCACGCCACACACAAGAGTATGGTTAAGAGCTCTTGTTGAGAAAGTAATTACGATTTTTCATCCATTGTTGAGTTCTAATTACAATCCATAAAGATAATGCTGTATGTATCAACCAAACAAAGACATGATACATCAACGAAGTCACCACCAAGCAAAGAATTAAAAGATAAGTCAACCATATGCAATCCCAAGACAACCTTGACGGCCTCTTCACGAAGTTACCGTCAAAGTCAACCTTTCAGATGCTTGTACGAGAAATTAGTATGTGAAACTATCTCATATACAAAAGCTAAGTGTGGGGGAATTTGATAGGAGAATATTTATGTGACTTTGTTATCTTATTTGTTTGCATTTACTTAGTTAATTTCCATTTATTTTGGTAATTTAAGTTATTTTCGTATTATTGAAGGTCCAGTTCGTAAAGATGACAATAAATGGCAAAATTGAGCAATTTGGAGCATTTTTAGACTTGGATTAGATAGCATATGGGCTGGACGTTTTTTGTGTTTAAATGGTGTTAGACAAGTGCTAAATTTTGGAGAAATTAAAGTTGAGGCTTGGAAGGCAATGAATTACACAAGAAAGAGGAATCCTAGTAGGAGAGGAACATTATCTTATCCTATCTTATCCAACCTTATCTTATCTTATCTTATCTTATCTCCAGCTGTAAGGAGGAATCCTAATCACATTTCATCACTCTCTACCTGATTCTTAGAGTTCTAAACTAATTTAAAATGCCAAAATCTTTTCCTCCTTGGATTCAGTCACCCCTTCTATATATATGAAATTCCTGCAATGATTTTAGGGTGCTGCGCCTACCATTCATCCATTGAAGCTGCTGGAATTTTTAGAGTTCTTTCTATCTTTGTTTCAAGTTTCAATGTTTATTTTAAATTGCTTTTCAGTTATGATGAATATGCGTAACTAATTTTCTTTTTAGCTAGAGGTGAATTCGAAGCCATGATCATATGTTTTATATAAATTGATTACATCCAATTATTGTTTCATAAAACATGAATGCGATTTACTTATCTGCTTTATAGAGAACTTATTCTTGTATGTTTATTAAGGATGCATACTTAGTTTGAATGCAGGAATTTGATGCTAAAATATAAGGGAATTTCACCTAATTTTTATGAACTTATATTTGTAAGTAGTAAAAGTCACTAGTCATGATTAAGTTAAGTAAATTCTTGGGAGGAGTATCATGCTTTTCATAGTTACGAATGCTTTGTCAATGCTTATGATTTTCATAGAACTTAATGATCTTTGAGATGTATCTCTATCATGCTTTTCATAGTTAGGGAACTTGAAAAGAATAATTTGGTTGCGTCATTGAGTCCAATTCAATGAACTTAGGAAAATCTTAGAGTTAATTAGTGATGTTCACAGTTAATTTAGGGCATTGTCATTCATGATTTATAGGAAAAATAACTGGAAATCGATTTCTATGCATATGATTCATGTGTGGAGAAGAATCCTTTAGCTATCCTTTCATCCATATTTCATTCACAACTTAATTTACTAGCTGCTGTTTACTTGTGTTTTAATTAAATTCGTCCAAAATCCCCCCCAGTCATTGTTTTGATGTTAGTTTGACTTAGTTTTCAGTTTTATAAGTTTAATTTGTGTTGATTAGCATCCATTCTAATCCCGGAATAGAACGATCCCTACTTACTCATACTACGATTGCATAATATACATGGTTTAAATTGTGTGTTAGATTTTACCACATCAAATTTGGGCGCCATTGCCGAGGATTAGTAAAATTACTAATCCCTCTGTCTTTGCTTATTTTTCTTTTGATATTTGATTTAGTTTTATTTCTTTGATTTTAGGTACTAGAGAAGCAAGACGTGGCAATTGCTAATCTTCAAGCTTAAATGGCGAATCTTACTTCTCTTATGTCGCAATATATCGAAAGGTCTACAATGCAAAGTGTGGCTACATTTGCTATGTCCTACAGGCAAGGATATCAAACTAATCAACATCCTCAACTAATTGAGAATGGAGGTTGGGATAGTGTCAATGCTTGGGGTTATCAGGGCCATAATCAATCAAGGAACAACTTGTTTTCCAACACTTACAATCCAGGTGGGAGAGATCATTCAAAATTTATGTGGAGGGAACCTCAACAAGTTCAACAAGAAGGATATTGGCAGCCATCTGAGGAGTTCTATTGAAGACCTATGCAGCCACCACAATCTCCCTCACAACAATTCCAACCAAATTCAAGTATGCCAATGGATTATGTTAAAATTCTTCAAACACTAAATACTTCTTGTGCTTATTTGACTCAAGATCTAGAAAACCAAGCTAAAGAGATGGTCGAATTGAAAAGTCAACTTGGACAGATAAGAGAATTCATTGGACAAATTCGAGAACAAAGTGAACTCTCCAGCTCAACTATAGTCAATTCGATAGGAGATTTTGAAATCGCTAAAGCTATCACTTTGGGAAGTCGTATAGAGGTTGGAGCTAGACCAAAGATGTCCAAACATAGCCTAGAAGTGGACAAAGAGCTATTGTCCAAAGAGGAGGAGGAAGACTTAGCCATGGCAAGCTTAGAAGAAGCCTTGTCGTAGCACCCAATCATCTCTAATCCTATAGTCGTAGCTACCCTAGCTCCACCACCATTCAATCCTAGTAAGGTTGTTCCAAGTTCAATTCTTTCGAACCTTATTTCACCAAATGTCCCTATTCCTTGTAGGTTCTTGAAATCCAAGAAAGAAGAGAAAGAGAAAGACATATTAAAACCTTTCCAAAGGTGCAATTTAATATTCCGATTCTTGGTACAATAAAGCAAGTTTCAGCATGTGCTAAATTTTTTAAAGAGCTTTGTACAACAAGAATGAGGATTCAAGAGAAAGAAGTGGCTAGGGAATATCTAGAATTCATTAAAGAGGATGTATTTGAGGCAACCATCCCCAAAGAAGTTGGATTTTATAACACAAGACAAGTCACTGCCCTCACACCAAATCTGGGCTGGTCATACTCTTTATGTGCATTCTATGTGCATCTTGAAGATATTTAGTTTTGACTTAATGCAATTTATTGCTTTTCTCATTAGACTATGGATCTTATCCTACCTTGGGTTTTACCCTAACCAATTTTTGTGACTTTTTCTATTTATGCATTCTTCCATTTATTGTTTAGACTTGCATTCGCTCATTGTGCCGACTAGACGAGACGACTTCATTAACTCTTTCTACACCATCACATGCATGATACGCCACTTGAGAATTTACACATCAAGAAGGAGTGATGTAGTCCTAAATTCATTAGAAGAGTGATTGTATAAATCCTGGTAGTTATGTGTAAAAATCTACTAGTTGTATCGTATTACTTAGAAAGCAAGGATTCTCTCTCCCTTATTAGTATAAATAAAGGCACAAAGCATGATGAACAACACCTAAAATTCCTCAAGCCCTTGAAGGAAAACTTTTGTCTAACTAAGAACATTTGAGCATACGGGTATGCATAGTGTGACACTTAAAGTAGGCATGCACTAAAAAACAATTTTACAATCCATGACTTCAAATCCTAGTGAATGGCGTCAATCATGACTCTTTACAAATTAGAGAAAAGAAGGTCCTCAAGTTCTCTCCAAGTTCCTTTCCTCAAATCTTTTAGGAGAAAAGGATAAGCAAATGAGCAAACATTCAAGGAGAAAAGATCAACCACAAGGAAGCATCCTAGGAGAGAGTACTTGAAGACCCTCCACTTGGATGAAAAAGTTATGGGGTGAATCATGTTCATAAGGTTATCACCCAAGTGGAGGGTTTTCAAGTTCTCTTCGAGCTCTTGGGATGCTTCCTTGTGGTTGATCTTCTCTCCTTGAATGTTTACTCATTTGCTTGTCCTTTGCTCCTTGAGGATTTAAGGAAAAAAATCTCCAAAGCTTGCAATGTTGCAAATAGGGATGGTAATGGGTCGGATTGGATTCGGATGTGCCATCCCCATACCTGAACCCGTTTGTTTTCCCCTTACCCGAACGGTTATTCCCCGTAACTGAACCTATCAAGTAACGGATTACCCATCGGGTAACGGTTTTCCCCGTTTGTTTTCCCATGATGTTCCAGTTCCTTCTTCACTTTTTATTTCTGAATCTTCGACAGCAATGCAACACCATGAAAATTTTGCAACTACAATTCAACTTTAATGTGAGGAATCAAATAGAAAACCAAGTAAAAAACTTTCAAAAATAAAAAGTGAAGCAATAGAGGCAACGAGTAAGAACCCCAAATCAGTTCAATTGGGGTGATGGTATGAGAAGGACGAGGATAAAGAGTGGGAGGTTACAGAGATGGTGTGGGGTCTGGAGGGTGTGGTTTGACTATTTGAGGGCTCGCCATAGACGGTGGGGTGGTGTGGGTGGTGGTACCGTGTGTGCATAGATCGGGAGAAATGAAGAACTGAGGATGGTGTAATAAGGAGAGGGAGAGAAAGAGTTGTAGAGAAGTGAGGTGAAGGATGACTGGATGAGGGAGAGAAGATGGTGGTGTGTTCTTTTTTTTTTTTTGGGAACTGTGTGTACACGTGTGTGTGGTGCTTAGGAAAGGGAAAGGCACAGAGAACAAAAATGGGAGGAATGTGGAGATAGAGTTTGGTGTGTTCTTTTATAAAAACATATATATAATAAATATTTATATTTTTATTAAAGAATAAAAACGGGGCGGGTTTGGGTACGGGTTAAGATCAGATACCCCTATAACCATAACCGAACCCGCAATTGAACAATTACCCATTGGTTACCCGAACCCGTAAAAAACCCAAAATTTTCTACCCGAAACCAAACTATTCGGGTCGGTTAACTGTGGGTATCGAATTTGACGGATTAAATTGACATCCCTAGTTGCAAACCTGTAAGTCTCCACATTAAGGATGAGATGCAAAGTGAACAAGGATGAATTAGGAGGAGAGAAATTGCTAGCTCTTTTCTCCTAAGTGTGGTTGGCCTCCTATACAGAGAAAGAGAGAAAAAAATTCAAGCTTTGCTTTAAGAAAACGCTAATGAGGTTAAAAATTATAAAGTTGATTTTATAACTCTTTCCAAGTGAGTGGAAAACTTGTAAAAAATCTACTCAAGGTTGGCCTCCCCTTTTAGTTAAGTTAATTGCTTATTTCATTTTAGTTGTCATACAACTTAAAGTATGTGCCTTGTGGACAAAAATCAATTTGGGTCCTGAAACTCGAAACTAACTTAAAAGGCCAATACGAACATTTTGTATGATTAATTAACCAATTAATTAAACTGGACCATGTTCTATTAAACTATTCAATTGGTTATCCATCTCATTAATATTTCTTCACATTCATCTTTACTCGGTGTACAATCCATTAGGTTCCAATTAGCGAGGCAGTGGACGATTGTAACTCTTAACAAGCAATTGTGAATTGACACTAACTTTCAAATCTCTTTGTTGAAGATTAGCGTTTGCTAATTTTTATGGCTTCCACAAACCATGAGTGACACCTAGCAATATGTCATGGCCACCCAAGCTAAGTAGAAGTGGTTGGAGAACCTATTCATTTACAACTACAATATAATACGGTTCTTCTCTAATTCAATACTTTTGGCTACATTATTTAACTGATAGTTTGTTTCATGTCTACTATCCTATGTGATACTTCTCCATATGATTCTGCTATATGTGATTGGAACATGGAAGGTTAGAAATCCCTTGATGTACATTCGCATGTCTATATGACTAGGTAGCTTAACCCCAACAATGTCATGGGTATCCTCAATGGAATGTGATGTACTAGCACTCAAATTAGACCCTCTTATTGACAATTGTAGTAAAGATGTAAGTAGGGATCGTTATAGGCCGAGGATTATGAGGGATTGCTAATCTACTTAAAACTAACTTAAAAACACAAAACTAGGCTGAAAACACTTAACTAGACTCTAAAGACTCAAAACAAACTAGAATGACTCAAAACAGCACAAAACAATGAAACTGACTCAAACTAGACACTACGGATTACATTGAACGAATTCTAACTTTAACTTGACTCAAAATACTAAAAGACACAAAATTGGACAGATTCTAACTAAAAGACACGACCAAGTAAAGGGGGATTGGGTTTTGGATGAAATTAAAGTAAAAACAAGCAGATTGTAAGCTTAAACAAAGTTTGGATGAAATTGGGTGAATTAGTGGATGATGGGTTAGCTAGAGGGTCATTCTCCACACATGACACATATGCACATGAATTGATTTCCAGTTATTCCTTCAATAAACCATGAATGACAATGCCCCAAATTAACCGTGTCATCACTAATTTACCCTTAAATTTTCCTTAAGTCATTGAATTGGATGGACAATGCATCGGCAACCAAATTATTCTTCCCAAGTTCCTTACATGAACTGCATAATAGAGACACAAGTAAAGATCATAAGCTTTGTGAAAATCATAAGCACTGACAAGGCATTCGTAACTATAACATCATGATACTCATGCCAGGGATTTAACTTAACACGATCGTGACCAGCGACCTTCACTACTTGTGAATATAAGTTTGTAACGATTATGTGAAACTCCCTTATATCCTAGCATCAAATTCATGTATGCAAACTAAGTAGGCCTCCTTAATCAACATACAAGAATAAGTTCTGAACCAAATAGTTAAGTAAATTGCATTCACAATTCACAAAATTATAATTGGAAATAACCAACTCATATTGCATATATAATCATGGTTTCAAAGTATCCTCTAGCTAAAACGAGTTTAGCTCCTCATGTTCACAGCAAAACAAAGATCAATAAACTTAAACATTGAGAACAAAAGATGGATTACACCTAAGAATGTTCCAGCAATCCAAACTTGAATGGCAAGCATGTCCAAGGGTCCTCCTTCTTTTTCTTTGTTGCGGCACAAGGTGTGGGGGAAGGTTTGAGTGATGAATTGTATGGAAGAATGGCTAAAAATATGAATGGTAGTGAATGGATGGTAGAGGGTTACGGCAAGCACTTAAATATATAGCAAATTATGTCAAAACCCTAGGGACTTAAGGCTAGGGTGCAGCAGAAAATAAAGGGAAAGAAAAATAAAGTTTTAATTATTGTAGAAGGATTTTAACTCTAAATCCACAAGAAAAAAGGCTAAGTCAAATCATAATCCAAGGGAAAAGGGTAAGGGGATATGCGGCAAGGGTTTAGGAAAGAGGAAAGGGTATGTGCAACAAGGAAAAGGTAAGGAAAGGCAAAAGGGAATGCGGCAAGGAAGGGAAAGGGAAAGGTGGTGTGGCATCCTTTTGTGGCTGGGATTAGGTCTTCTAAAACCTTACATTAAGTGTCCTAATATATTTGGGAACCCTTCCTTGTGGCTGGAACCTTGGTAAATTAGGATTAGGAAAGGTTAAGTCAAAATAAGGTAGTTTGACTAGCATTCCTTCTTTCTTGCTGACTTTCTTTGTCTTCTTTTGTCTTGAATTTATTTCCTTCATCTCTTTGCTCATTCCTAGCCTCCTTTGGTCTTCAATTTCGTCAATCCTCCTTGCTCCAAGCATGTGCCATCCATTATTGACCCAAAAAATGCTCCAAAAGGCACCAAAATGCAATTTCTTGCCACTTTAGCCCTTTGGACCTACAAACACACGAAAATAGCTTAAAATACATAAATAACTAGGAACTAACAACATAAATGCAAGAAAACAAGCTAACTAAATCGCATAAATATGCTCCTATGAGAATGCCTTTAACATAGTCAAAGATCAAAGACTTAACTACTAGATAATTATAATGTCTCAGGTCAAAAGACTATTTTGCATTATTGCAACTTATGAGTCCTTACATGACATGTGTGTTACAACTCTCTGTTGATGGTTGTTTAATGTACTTAATACCCTTTTGAGCACCTATGTGTTTGTCTTAGTGTCTAATGCTTAATGACTTGAGACTAGTCATATTCTCGTTTGTGTTACATAAAACATATTAACCTTAGCAGATTGTCAATGCCCAAATGATAATCCAATGGCTAAGAACATTTTAAGAATGAACATAAGAGAAAGGTCTCGTCAATCTGACTTACTTAGACACTTCTCTCTTAGGTGAATACATTCCTTGGATTTTTTTATTGACTAAATACATGATACAATATACAGCGATTAACAATAAGCTTTATCTTTCCATTAAACAAATAAGAGTTTAACATGATAAGTATTTCAAAAGTTGTTACATCAAATGAGTAGTTTTAAAGGCATGCTTCCATCAATCCTTTTCTTCTCTCTGCCCCCCCCCCCCCTCTCTCTCTCTCTATCTTTCCTCAATAAATTAGTGCTACAACACAAATAACTTCAAGAAAGAAAAGATAGCAAATAAAAAAAAAATTACATTTAGTGATCGACATGTGGCTTTAGTGGATGAAATGTGAGTAAACATGACAATAAGTAAAAAAATTAGTCATTATAAAAGTTTAGGGGTAAAAATTGACTAAAATAAAAAGTTAAGGAATAAACCAAGTTCAGTGTTTTCCAACCAAAATGTCAATTCTTACGTGGCATGAAATAGATTGATGACTATTGTCCCTATCAAAAGTCTTAAATTTTATTATTAATGATTGTTTTCCCTTCTCGCGTAAATATTTATTTTTCTTTGCTGTAAGGTCAAGTTAGTAAGGAATTGATCGCAAAAAAATATTGAAGGATGGATTAAAATGCCTACTGAACACATGAAGTCATGTAAAAGAGATTTGTAAATGACATTGTAAATAAGAATTTGGAAGTCATTTTCACATACCGTTGTATATTTGTAACATCTTTTAATCCATTTTTTAGTAATTTTATCTCTGTTTTCTGAAACTTGAATATATGTTAGCCCCATTTGACAAACAACTTGACAAGTAAATTTTTTGTTTCTCTCTCTATGAACTCCAAATCCCAAATCCAGAAGCACCCGCTCCCCAAGTTTCAAGTTTCAGCCGCCGCTCATTGCTCTTGCTCAGGGTTGGCGGTAGCCCGTTACTCCTAATTTTCCTCCTCCTTCCCTCCTCTCTTCTTTGTCCTTTCCTTCTTTTCCTCCCCTTTCATCTCCTCTTCCCCTTTTCCTCCCTGCATCCACCTTCTCTTTCTTCCCCTTTCTAGTCTCTTTCCTTCTTTTTAATTGTCGGTTCTCCCATGAATTTTATCTCAGTTTTCCTTGAGCCGAGTCTCAACTATCCCTAGCTTATCTTAGAGTTTAGCTTCATGCCCCTTATCATGTGTTTTTTGGCCTGCTTGTACTGCTTTTACTACTTTCTGTCTTTTAATTTTCATTCCTCCCTCATCCCTAGCTATGATACTTCATCCCCATCCCACCATGTGCTCGGATCAGAGTTCCGGTTAGGAATGGATATCGAATTCAGTTCCCTCCCCCAACCTGCATGTTGGATCCCTATCGAGGCCAAGTGTTGGGCATTTTGCATATTCCCTTAGCCTCACTCTCTACCCATAAAATACTTTGTTTATATATATTTGCAGGGGTTCATGAAGGGGACCTGGATCTGGCGTGTACTCTCTCTATTCAGAGCTTGGCTTCTTCCAAGGATGTGACGGCAGCAGTGGTGTGGTTTATGCGACTGGAGATTAGGGGTTTTTGTTTTTTTTTTTTTTTTGCAGCCTTCAGGCCTAAAATTATGTGAGCCTCCCGTTGTAACTTGGGTTGTAGCTCTCATTTTGCTTACCTTATATGTAGTTGTTTGCTTGATTTTTTTTTTTTTTTGACCTTGTACTAGTTTTTAAGGTAATAAAAGATATTTTACTTGACCCAAAAAAAATAAAAAAAGAAAAGAATGTATGTTGGCCTCAAACATGCCATTTGCTTTGATTTCAGAACTCAACTCATTAAATGCGTATTTCTTTCTTCAACTTGTTTTTCAAAGCAATTTTTTTTCCAATTTTGCAGTCCAAGCAAGCAACGCGTTATATTTCAGCATTTTTTATGGTATATTTTCAGCATTTACTGTGTACTTCTCGAAGCTCTTTTAAGACACGCATCAAGAAGAGACGTCTCTTCCAAGGCCATTTCTATTTTTCAACTAATTGCAAGAAAAATAACTTAACGCTGACGTCTACTCAGAATTGCCTGAATGACGCTGACGCGTGTGTGGCTCCCACCTCTTACCCAATCCCTATCCCCCACGTGGACATCACCGGTTGAAACTGGTGTAGGGCACTGAATCATGAAAGAGATATTGATCAGAGAAGTCCAGTTTTTATTTCCCTTTTGGAAATTTTCCTCCTCCACGCCTTGTTCTACATTTTATTGACGGTTCCAATTGCATTTTTTCAGTCTTCCTGTTTCATCAAAAGAACCCAATAAGGTAAACCTTCTCTGTAAGTTCTCTCTCTCTCTCTACTTTTTGAGAATTTCGAATTGTGATATAATATAATCCTATCGAGCTTCTGTTGCTGTTTATATTATCGTTGTCACTAGAAATCAAAACCCCTTTGGTGGATTCTGTTCTTTTGCGAAAGATTCAACCTTTTTTGTCTCCCCCTCATGCCATAAATCCGTAGGATCAAGCTCAAAAATTGAATCTTTATGTATTTTAGAAATTACCCAGAAAACCCATTAAATTATTTGCAAGATTTTGTTCAATAAGTTGAGAACCGGAGGATTTAGAGATGGATAATAATGGTGGTTCATCACCATACCCATACCCATATCAGAATTCCTATCCATACCCTCATCACCCTCATCCTAATCAATACCCTCCACCTCCGGATCAATACCCACCTGCCCCATATCCATACCCACCATACAATTCTCAGTATCCTTACCCGTACCCGTACCCTCCATCGCCTTCCTCACCGTCCCCCCATTCAGTTTCAGGCCCTTTAGATTACAACCAACCTCCCTATCCGTATCCTTACCCCCCGGCTCGTCCGATTTCCCATAGTGGTCCTCTGCCTAGCATTCAGCAGCACAGCAGTTTCAATTATGGTTCACAGTACCCTTACCAACAACAGTCTGGGGCTTACCCACCTCCCGAAAGCCCCCATCATGTCCCTTTGCGCCCCAGTAGGTTCTCGAATCATCAGCGGCATGATAGCTGTCCCATTGGAATTGGGACGGGTTCATTTCATGAGAATGTTTCAGAACCTATGCCTCCTCACTCTTCTGCTTATCCGCCCTTGGATCAGCTTATGAGTAATGTGCATTTGTCTGAAAATCAATCACCTGAGCCCACAGCACCCCCATCACCTTCGGTGCCACACTTGACTCATTCAACTCCGAGTAGTGCAAGGTATGATAAGCAAGGGGAGCTCTATGCGTATCCTAATAACTCATTTTCAAGTAGTTGGGATACGTCTTATTCGGGTCAGATTGAATCAGCGGCTCATTCTTCTTATTCACATTCAAGCTCATTTAATGGGTCACAGCATAGCGGTAGTTTGCAGATTATTCCATTGCAGAATAAAGGGTCCTTGAAGGTTCTGCTTCTACATGGAAATTTAGACATTTGGGTATATGAAGCCAGAAACCTTCCAAATATGGACATGTTCCACAAGACTTTGGGGGATATGTTTTTGAAGTTACCAGGGAGTGCAAGCAGCAAAACCGATGGCCAATCGAGTCGTAAGATTACTAGTGATCCATATGTTTCAATCTCAGTTTCAAATGCTGTAGTTGGGAGGACATATGTGATAAGCAATTCTGAATTTCCTGTTTGGACGCAACATTTCAATGTTCCAGTAGCACATTACGCTGCTGAAGTGCACTTTGTTGTTAAAGATAGTGATCTTGTGGGGTCCCAGCTTATTGGGGTTGTGGCAATTCCAGTAGAACAGATATATACGGGAGCAAGAGTTGAGGGAATTTATCCAATCTTGAATTCGAGTGGGAAGCAATGTAAAGCCGGAGCTGTCCTAAGACTTTCAATTCAGTACATTCCAATTGAGCAATTGAGCGTTTACCATAATGGAGTTGGGGCGGGCCCTGATTATTTTGGGGTTCCTGGCACATATTTTCCTCTTAGGACAGGTGGAAAAGTAACTCTTTATCAAGATGCCCATGTCCCAGATGGGATGCTTCCAAACTTGATGTTAGATGGTGGGATGCCATATGTGCATGGGAAGTGTTGGCATGATATTTTTGATGCAATACGTCAGGCCCAGCGTTTAATTTACATTGCTGGTTGGTCAGTTTGGCAGAATGTTAGACTAGTTCGGGATGTTGGTGGTGCATCAAATTGCACCATAGGGGATCTTCTGAGGTCCAAGTCCCAAGAAGGAGTGAGAGTGCTGTTGCTTGTTTGGGATGACCCTACTTCAAGGAGCATTTTGGGTTATAAAACAGTAAGTATTCTTCGACTATTCATATTCTGGAATAGCTATTCTATCAAGTGATCATGGTTCTAAAACTTCTATCGTTATTATTATCTTTGTTTAACTTGTGAATTTCTTGGATGCAAGACCTTTCACTTAGTTTGTGTTGCATCACAAGAAGCATAGTGTTGAAAGTTACTGTTGAATCAAAAGAGAAATGAATGCCAGAAATTGGTTATCATGATAAAATGCTTTAGATGAAAGCAACTGAATGTTGATAGAGTCAATGACATTGATATCATCCTTTTATTGTATGATTTTCATATTATTTCCTTTTTAAGTTCAAACTGGAATTGTTGTATGTGTTTTTCAATGGAACATGAGAACTTATTTGTTGCAGGATGGAATCATGCAAACCCATGATGAAGAACTTCGCCGCTTTTTCAAGCATTCTTCAGTGCAAGTATTACTTTGCCCTCGCACTGCTGGAAAAAGACATAGCTGGGTCAAGCAAAGGGTTAGGCATAACCAAGCATTTGTTGCTATGTCGTCATTTTTCTTCACTTAATACCATCCATCCAATTCTGGTTTTTTCCTTCTTGTTGCTGTATTATTTTCTGAACTTGTTTTCAATTGAATGCTTCTTATATTTTGGATTTCCAGGAAGTTGGAACGATCTATACACACCATCAGAAAACTGTAATAGTGGACGCTGATGCTGGCAATAATAGGAGGAAAATCATGGCCTTTGTTGGAGGACTTGATTTATGTGATGGTCGGTATGATACGCCGGATCACCCTATATTTAGGACATTACAAACAGTGCATAAAGATGACTATCACAATCCTACATACACGGTAATTATGAGACCTCTTCTAATTCCATAATTGTGAATAGCTATGTAGTTAAATTGTAGCACACTACGCATTTCATTGGCACTCCATAACAAAAAAAATAAATAATAAAAAAATAAAAAACAGAAGGTTATAGTTATTTGTTGCTCAATTTTGAACATTTTGTCCTCTATAGTTGGCTTAGTGAAGGAGCGAGATATATGGTTAGAGGGGGGCACTAATAGTCCTAGATGGTATAATGTTTTGAAATCAGATTCTACATAGAAACTTCAATAGTAGTAGATTTATATTCATTGGAAAACAGTTGTTCTTAATGAGTGGTGCATGATAACTTCTCAATCAATGAAATAAGTTTTTTCTTTGGCCAAGTAATACCACCCAGTAATCATCCATGTATTACGAATTTTTCTCTTCTAATTATCTATATGGTTTTATCTCATTGAAGGGCAGCACTGCTGGTTGTCCAAGAGAACCATGGCATGACATGCACTCTAGACTTGATGGTCCAGCGGCATATGATGTACTGACCAACTTTGAAGAGCGCTGGTTAAAGGCTTCAAAACCACATGGGATGAAAAAACTAAAAAAAAGTGCATATGGTGATTCTTTGCTCAGGTTGGAAAGGATTCCAGACATAGTTGGAGCGTCCCATGCTGCTTCCACTAGTGACAACGATCCTGAAACTTGGCATGTTCAGGTAAATGAGGTCATAACTGATTATTGAGGTTGCCCGTGAAACTTGGCTAAACTGGTAAAGGGGTAGGACTGAGTAGATTTTAGATTCAAATTTCCCAGCCAACAAGAAAAAGTAAACTATTGAAATAGTTTGCATTGTATCCATTCTTACAAATGAAAATATTTTTCCTGGTGTTTCACCAATGCAGATTTTCCGTTCAATTGACTCAAATTCTGTTAAAGGTTTCCCAAAGGATCCAAAAGAAGCAACAAGCAAGGTAAATTGATATTTATTGAAAATTCTCTTTGCTGCGATCTTTTCAGACTGGTGATAGATGCTCTGTTGTAACAGAACCTGGTGTGCGGAAAAAATGTGCTCATTGACATGAGCATACACACAGCATATGTGAAGGCAATCCGCGCTGCCCAGCATTTCATTTATATAGAGAATCAATATTTCATTGGGTCCTCATACAATTGGAGTGCGCATAAAGACTTAGGTGAGAAACATTGTTATGTTTAGAGAGTATTGAGTCTATTCACCACCAAAGTACTAACATACCCTTCTATTGTCATGGTTTACTTTGTAGTTTAATATAGAATTACAGTCAAATGTATATGATCCTACTAACTCTGAATCTCTTCATAGGTGCTAACAATTTGATCCCAATGGAAATTGCCCTTAAGATTGCTAGTAAAATCAGAGCAAATGAGAGATTTGCTGCATATATCATCATTCCAATGTGGCCAGAGGGTGTTCCAACGGGTGCAGCAACACAAAGAATTCTGTTTTGGCAGGTAGGCTCCGATTATTATCTTGATAGTTGAAACCTTTGTTTAGTCAAGAATTGCAAATTGTTAACGCTTCTAATTATCTGATTTATTTAATGTAGTATTAAAATTTGACATAGTATACGGGTAGATTTTAACTTAGAAAATCAGGTTAGTTAATATAGAAAGTCTCTGATGTATGTGATGTGGAAGACTGAGGTAGGTCAATGGTTCTGTTCCATGTATAAAACTTCAAAGGATTGTTAATTAGTAGATTTGTGATTCCTCTTCTAGTGAGGACATTAGGGTGTAAAGTAGGGAAATTATGATACCTCAGTAACACATTGTGAAGATTTAAGGTAGTTACGTAAGACCTAGGAAATGATGTCAACTGAAGCAAGGACCTTTGCTTTTGCGTATATCGTCATTTGAAAATGTTGACTAAAGGGAAGGGAAAGAAGGAAGAGTTTTTACTTGTTACATAATAAATTACGAAAATCAATCATGTGAGTGGATGCTACATTAGAAACTGCAGGGACTCGTCTATTTTAAAGCAGGATGGCTCATCCTCGATAAATGAAAGCTATATAATCTGTACTGACTGAGTTCAGAATGTTGTTTATGTGGGTTCTTTTATTGATTGCTGCAGCACAAGACAATGCAAATGATGTACGAGACAATTTACAAGGCTTTAGTGGAAGTTGGGCTGGAGGGTGCATTCTCCCCCCAAGACTATTTAAACTTCTTCTGTCTTGGCAATCGTGAGGCCATAGATGGAAATGATACATCATTCTCTGGAAGTCCTACTGCAGCCAACACTCCTCAGGTATATTCTCTCTAAGAAAAATAGCACTATTTACTCCTGTAGGCGGAGAAAGAGAGAGAGAGTATTGTTTTATTGTTGTTAATTCCTATATTTCCTCGAATTTGTTCATAGGCAGAGAGAGACAGAGAGAGAAAGAGAGAGAGAGAGAGAGAGAGAGAGTTGATTCCTATTGTTTTATTGTTGTTAATTCCTATTTTCCTCGAATTTGTTTATATGACAAACGTACCTATATAACTGGTGTACATCATGTTTCCAGGCGCTTAGTCAAAAGAGCAGGCGATTTATGATTTATGTTCATTCGAAAGGCATGATAATTGATGACGAGTATGTAATAGTGGGTTCGGCGAACATCAATCAGCGCTCTATGGAAGGGACAAGAGACACCGAAATTGCAATGGGGTCCTATCAACCTCATCATACCTGGGCAAGAAAAAATGCTAGTCCTCATGGACGGGTAAAGTGATACAGCTATAAGTTGTCATGAAAGTATATTTTTCTGAGATGTCAAATTAAGCTAACATGTGTAACCCAACTTCCTGTCTTGTATGTTTTGCTTCGCAGATATATGGATACAGAATGTCACTATGGGCAGAGCACACCGGAACCATTGAGGACTGCTTCACACAACCGCAGAGTCTTGAATGCGTAAGGAGAATAAGATCAATGGGTGAGATGAACTGGAAACAATTTGCTTCCGATGATGTGACGGAGATGCGGGGTCATCTGTTGAAGTATCCAGTTGAAGTTGATCGGAAAGGCAAAGTGACATCCCTTCCTGGAAGCGAGAATTTCCCAGATGTGGGAGGAAATATAACCGGTTCGTTCCTTGCAATCCAAGAAAACCTGACAATTTGATTTGCAAATCGAATTCAATTACATTACAAAGTTTTGGTTTTCTTTTCTCACGAGTACAATTTTGGTGTTTTGGTATTTTTTTTTTTCCATAAATTTTATCCGACCCGCCTGCATTGCAGGTTATTAAATTTCACTTCAGGTTGTCTTTTGAATTTTCTTTATTTTTGGCTTGCTAAATTCAATACAATACAATCCATCCTTCCATGCTGTTTCCTCAACTCAGAAATTTTGCTTACTAACCAGACCAAATACAAACAATCGAGCAAAACACCGGATCTGAGAGAAAAAATTTATAACGAGAAAATCACGCGTTGTGGATTCGTCTAATCAAATATAATCAGCTTCATGATCACTAATCAGCGTCAGATTAATTAACTTCTTCATGAGATATTAACAAGCTTTGGCCGTCTAGTATTAGGATTTACCTCCTCTACCCGAAGGCCAAGTTGAGCAATTTCAGGTGCATCAACAGCCCCTTGAAGCTCCAATTCAGCCACTACCCTTTCGTTTTCTTCGTTGCCTTAGAATAAGTTCCTGACACACCAAATGGCCCACTCCCTTAAGTACGGATTGTCGTCATCAAGGCCGCACTGTTGGAAGAGCAGAAGAATCCCGTCCTTTTGTCTAATCTCATCTTGTACAAGCTTCCTTTTATACGTGCAATTGCCAACGACGGCCACCATATCTCTCCGAAATCCTTTATACGGGCAGGGTTTTAAGGAAGAAGACTTTGGTCCATCTCGTTCCTCACCTTGCTTGATAGCTTTCCTCATTACTGATGTCGGCTCAAGATCACGAAGCAAACATAAAAGTAATTCTATGAGGCCATGGGATAGCAAAACATCAACAGCATCCCCCAGGTCCTCGTTAGAGCCTCTTACGGACTTCTGAGCGCATATATCTCTCAGGATTGTGAGTGAATATCCTAGAACATCTATCATACTAGAACCCGTTGGAAGTCCAGACTTGCCTCTTGTGGCACATTTAAGAATCCCAATAGATTTCTTAAATATCCCAAAAACACAGAAAGCTAAATCACTGGGCACAGTAATCTCTTGAAGTCGCTCGTTCAAGATATCAGACATGCATCTCAAGAAAAATGCTTGCTCGGCTGAGAAAGCGTCAACTCTAAATTCAGTGTCTTCACCATTCTCAGTAGCACCAACAAAACCTAAATTAGAGAAAAGTGACTGGAAGTAAGGTCCTTCTAAGCAGCTTCTTGAAAGAAGCAATTTGTACCAATCTTCGCCAAAACCAACTGTAAGACACCCAAAACTTATTAAAAAACAAAAAAAAATGAAGGCACAGGTCAGGGTTCATTTCATTAATTTTAGGTTTCAGCAGATAAACTCAATCGAGGCTAAATGGATGGTATCAATGAATAAAGGTAACATAAAATAACTGAATGTACAAAGTTACCTGGTAGTCTTTACAATCTCTTTCACGACAGTTATTCCACGAGCACTGCAAAGTTGGGCAAACAGTTCGGGGCTTCCGTCACCACAAGCATAGATAACCATGCACAAAGGATGACAAGTTTCCCGGCTCTGAACTCTTGCAAGAGCAACAAACTCTTTTGGTCAAAGTTGCTGCCAAATTGCACGCTGATGTTGTTCTCCAGCCAATGAAACATTAGCAAGAACTTGCAACCCCATACGAATGATCCCAGCATCCGGCTCCAAAGAAAGGCTCGCAGAGTTGAAAACGTTCGATACGATTGCAACTCCATTATGTTGAACAAATGAGTTCTGATTTGCAATCTCTCCCGCACAAAGATTTCTTACGAGCTTTAAACATAATGTGAGAGGATGGTGAGCAGAAGGGTAAGGGAGAGATTGTATGAGCTGGATGGCAGGGGGAAGAATATCCTCAGACGCAAGGCCTGCACGACCATCTGCTGTTCTACAAACTTGTATTAAGTTTTCCAACGAATTCACGAGGGTAGATGAGTCTCCCGCACTTAGTATTTTCCGGAGAACATGTTGAGGTACAGAGCACTCTTGCAGTGCTGCATTATCCATTACTGATCAATCAACTGATATCGAAACCAAAAAATGCAGAAATTTCTACAGCTAAATTGGTGATGAATTGATAATTAACACTGTGGTACAAACTCACAAGTATTAATGTATTATCATGATGATAATTAAATAAAAACTAGAGTTAGTGCAATATAATCACAGAATCAACGCCTAACAAGTAAATTTTACATGAAATCATACTTGGAAATCAAAAACAAAAAATATATATCTCAATCATTTCTTATTTAATATGAAATCAAACAAATATTATATATGTTTAATTCATCAAACCCAAATCCACAAATTCAATGCCCCCAATTGACAACGAAGCTCAAAATTTGCGTGTAAAAGTAAATTTATACCCGGGAAGGTGGATAAAATCCCCAATTGGTAATTGATGGCAGGAGAAGGAACAGACCAAATTCAATTTTCTTTCTTTTGGCCGAGACTCGGTCGAAACTTTGCTCGGCTGCGAAACTAAAACTGAAAGCTTTGCCTTTGTTTCACGACTGTCTCTGTAAACTGTAAACAAACAACGTTTGAAATAAACGAGCCGACTGTGGAGAAGGGAAGAGCACTCGAACTTCTGTCCTTGATGGGGCCCACTTACGAATAAACGGTCCAACAGGCTCCCATGAAAGGAGCGTAGTGGATGTAATAGCTGTGCTTGCTAGTGGATGTAAGAGCTGTGCTTGCTATTTGCCAAATTTCTCCATTTATTTACCCCAACCCCCCTCCTCTCTCCACCACCACCACCAAAAACCCCAAACCCCAAACCGCACCTAACCCAACCCAACCCAACCCAATTCATGCTAAATCTTTAGGCTAAAATCCCAATGCCAAACCAAACGTGTGGACTCGTCCAAAGGGAGCCCAGTCTAGGCTCGATGATGCACCCAACTCGCCCCACGCGGGCTGAGGCCTTCAACGCCCGACAGGGAGGGATCCACTGTCAAGGCCTCTATCGGCTGCCATCATGAGCCCAACGACTTTTTTTATCATCGGACAGCTAGGCTTTTTGGACTATTGATTGATCTAACAGTCCAGATTCAAATTTTTCCTTTTTAAAAAAGGAAAACAATGAAAAGGGCTTGAAAACTTTGAGTTTTAATGATAAGGACAAAATAAAGGGTAAAGTGAATAGTACCAGGATTGACTTTTTATTGTAAAAATGTGGTTTTTCGTTAAAGTGAACAGTACCGGGTGCTTTTCGTTAAAGTTCCCTTTTAAAAAACGTAATTTTAAAATACATTGAATCCAACGGCTGAAATCTAATATAATCAAATTTAACAGTAAAAAAAGATTTAATGACCCAAATTTAAATCCAATGGCTAAAATAATTTAAAAAACAAAAATTATGTAACTCAAAATTCACCCAAAAACTCTATAAATACCTATGTATTTGTTCAAACATCCATACAAAACTCACTTTTCTCCTATAATTCTTCCAATTTTTCTTTCTACCATTTCTTCCTATTTCTAAAATTTTCAAGATGTTAAGAGAGCATATTAGAGGACGTAATTGGACCTTTGAGGAAGATGTTACTTTATGCTTGGCATGGGTTTCTGTTAACGAAGATGGTGCGGTTGGCACGAATCAAAATAAAAAGGTTTTGTGGGATAAAATCATTGAAAAGTTTCATGAAAACTGCAACGGTGGCGGGAGGGACGGTGGTGGTGTTTACAATCGGTGGAAGACTATCAACAAAACATGCACTTTATGGAAGGGAAACTTGGAGAGAGCCGTGGTTGGCATGGCTAGCGAAAGGAGCACCGCATTTTCGTTGAAATTTTATTTGTCATGTACATAATATTATTTCACAACTAATGGTTTTCATGCATTTTTTGCATAGGGTGACAAAGCAATGAAAATTTACAAGACAAGAGTAACACCAAAAAATCAAGTTTTAAAGTTGCAACATGCTCGGGAAGAAGACTTAAGAATGTTGATATCATTGTTTGATCTAGGAGCACCAAAGAATGCAAGCCAAATCCATGTGTCGTAAGACGCCACAGCTTCGAGCACGATGATTAGCTTGTTATGACGACCCTTGAATTGGCCAGCCCAAGCAGTAAGACAATTCTTCATCTCCCAATGCATATAATCGAGACTTCTTATCATGCTAGGGAAGCGTCTTTTTTCTAGCTTGCGTAGAAGCCTCTTCAAGTCTTCACGATTTGGCTTGCGGAGGTATGTGGCTCCATATATGGCTTGAATTGCCTTATAGAAGCGCTTTAGGTTCTTAATAGCAGAAGTCTCTACAAGTCGGCAATACTTGTCAGTTGAGTCTGCAGAGTACCCATTAGCTAGCATCCAAAACGCAAATATGAGCTTCTGATGAGGTGATAGACTTTGTCGGCCTACGACATCTATCTTCCTTGCAAAGTAGTGGTCATGATTGACAATTGCGTTCAAGATGCTTTCAAAAAGCTTTCTCCTCATCCAAAACCGCTTCCAAAAGTCATGAGCATGAAATCTCTGATGCTTGATGAAATAATCTTTCATCATTCGGTCATGACACTATTCTTTATTGCACTGCACAAATGAACACCCTATGACATAACCACAATAACTAGATTTAGCATGGTGCTCATATTGCATAAGCAAGTTTGTACATTCAACTTCTGCGTTGATCATTTCTGCATCCTCAATGTCAAGGTTTGCTTGGTATTGTGCCATCTTCATTGCCCTGCTATGCTTTCTTCTATCACCCATTGATGAGATATTGAGGATTTTTAGGAAACAAAAACACTTTGAAAGTTGAAAGATTGGTGAATATAAAGGATGATTGAAGGTTGAAAGATTGTGTGATCAACTGATATTCAACCTGTGTTTATATAGAGGATGATTGAAGGTTTCAGTTTCATGTGTGTAGGTTTATGTTTCATGCATTTCATGTGTTTCGTATGTATTTTGTATGTGTTTTGCGTGTGTCATGTGTTTCACATATGTTTTGTGTGTGCTTCATCTCTATCATGTGTTTTGTATGTATTTTGTATGTGTTTCGTGTGTGTCAAGTGTTTCATATGTGTTCTGTGTGTGCTTCATCTCCATCATGTGTTTTGTATGTCCTTCACATATGTATGTGTTTCACATGTGTTCTGTGTGTCTTGTGTGTTTTATGTATTTTGTGTTTATACATATCTATCATGATTTTCATATCCTTCCATAGTGTTTCATGTATCAATTTAGTGATTTTTCAATATTTATCATAATTTAAATATTTTTAGATTAAAATGTTCATAAAATTAATTTAGGATAGTCTACATAATTTATTTATTTTAAGTAAATTTAAGAAAAAAATAATTAGCCTAAATTCATTCTTTAATATTCTTGAGCTAAAATTTTAGGCCAAAAAAGTTATTTATGATTTAAAAGCTAATTTTTCTGGGCTAAAAATTTGGCTTTTAGCCCAAGGGTTGGAGATGAGAGTCTTTCTGTATTTTCTGTATTTTCTTCTCTATGCTACTTTAGACCAAACCCAACCCTGGGCTATTTACCAAATTCCCCATTTATTAACCCCCCCCCAAAACCCAACTCAAATCTTTAGGCCAAAAGCCAAAAGCTAAACCGAGGCCAAATTCCGCCAAAAAATTAGCCCAGATTCGGTGTGGACCCTACTGAATCAAGTGAAACTCGACGGTTTTGCGACAAACCCCTCCCCCACCAAGTCGCCAGACACGCGCGATGCGCGACCTCTCAGACAGCGAGGGCCCCACCCACGTGGGCCTATTAGCCACGTTCCCCAGGCACCCCAACAACTAGTTTGATCTGACGGTCGCAATCAACAAGCCGTTGGTTGATCCAACGGCCTAGATTCAAATTTTTTTTTTGTTTTTATATTTATATATTATTGAATTTAATGGCTGAGATCAAATATAATCAAATCTAATGGTAAAAAAAAAAAGATCTAACGGCCCAAATTTAAATCCAAAGGCTAAAATAATTAAAAAAAAAAATTATTTAACTCAAAATTCACCCAAAAACTCTATAAATACCTATGTATTTGTTCAAACATCCACACAAAACTCACTTTTCTCCTACAATTCTTCCAATTTTTCTTTCTACCGTTTTCTTCCCATTTCTAAAATTTTCAAGATGTTAAGAGAGCATATTAGAGGTCGTATTGGACCTTTGAGGAAGATGTTGCTTTATGCTTGGCATGGGTTTCTGTTAGCGAAGATGGTGCAGTTGGCACAAATCAAAATAAAAAGGTTTTGTGGGATAAAATGATTGAAAAGTTCCATGAAAACTGCAACGGCGGTGGGTGGGAAGGTGGTGGTGTTTACGATCAATGGAATACTATCAACAAAGCATGCACTTTATGGAAGGGAAGCTTGGAGAAAGCCATGGTTGTCATGGCTAGCAGAATGAGCGCCTCATAAATTGTGAATTTTTTTGTTGATATTTTATTTGTTATGTACATAATATTATTTTGCAACTAATTGTTTTTATGTATTTTTTGCATAGGGTGACAAAGTAATGGAAATTTACAAGACAAGAGTAACACCAAAAAATCAACCTTTTAAGTTGCATCATCCGAGGTGGGGAACTGATGCAGACCAACAATAGGGAAGATTATTTCAATGTGAAACCGCACCAACAAATGATGGAGATGAAGGTCTCAATGAAGGTGTCGATGAAATGACCCCAACTCCTTCTTTTGCAAGGCCCCCAGGAAGAGATAAATAAAAGGAAGAAAAGAGAAAAGAGAAATCCCAAGATCCGATGAGTGGACACATTGCTACCGGATTTGCAAGATTGAGTGAAACCCATAGCACTCGCCAAGAAGAAACGACTGAATGCGTTTGCAAATGTAGGAAGAAAGGGATAGGGATCAAGATAGGTTTGAAATTAATTTCATCATGGAGGACCTCAACAAATACACTCGTGAGAGGAAGAAGTTCTTACATGGTAAGCAAAAGGAAATTTTGCAAAAGTATGCCACAAGGAGTATATTTCAAGATGATGAATCATCTCAACCCTATATCCCAAGTCCACCACCAAGTTAAGATGGTGGATATCATTATTAAGTTTATGTAGTTTGTGAATTATCGATTGTATTAAGTTTATGTGGTTTATGAATTGTCGTTTGTATGAAGTTTATGTACTTTATTAATTGTCGTATGTATTAAATTTATGGCTTATTAATTATTGTTTCTATTAATCTAGATGCCTTCAATAATTATTGTACTTATTATTGCACACTTTGATGTACAATAGATGCCTTCAATAATTCAAACAACATTCAATAATTTTGACAATCTACTAGACAAAAGACTTTGCACAACATAGTACACTTAAAATTATTACTGGAAAATACCAACATAGTACATTTAAAATTATTACATAAAATAACAATATATCACACTTAAATTTAACACAAGAACACATTAATACACCAACATCAGCAACGTTCACCTTCTCGGCGCCATACATGCTCAACCAAATCTTTGCGGAGTGTGTCGTGACCTTGAGAAGCTTGAATTCTATTTAAACAACTCATATACTCACTTTATGTTGTTGGGTCTCATATGTGGTTGCAACGAGATATTCAACATCTCTTGCCATAGCTCTCAAATGTGTTGGTTGGTCATCATCCACATCTTCATCTAAATCTTCTTCAATTTCGATATACTCATCTTCCACAATCATGTTGTGCAAAATTATGTACATCATCATGATTGGATAGAGGTCTTTGGTATGCCAAAGTCGTGCAACCTCTCTAACATTATCCCATCGAGCTTGTAGGATCCCAAACGCTCTCTCCACATCCTTCCTGTAAGACTTTTGCCTCTTCAAAAATAATTTCTTCTTTGCACTACCGAGATGAGAAAAACTTTTGACAAAGGTAGACCAACTAGGATAAATACCATCAATTAGGTAGTAACCTAGCTCATACCTATTTCCAGTTACCTTGTACCGAAATTCTGGTGCCCATCCATTGACAACATCATCGAACAGTGAAGAAGACCAAAGAACGTTGATATCATTGTTTGATCCAGATGCGCCGAAGAATGCATGCCAAATCCATATGTTGTAAGATGCCACAACCTCGAACACGATGGTTGACTTGTTATGATGACCCTTGAATTGGCCAGCCCAAGCAGTACGACAATTCTTCCACTCCCAATGCATACAATTAAGACTTCTTATCATGCCAGGGATGCTTCTTTTGTTTGCCTTGCGTAGAAGCCTTTTCAAGTCTTCACGATTTGGCTTAAGGAGGTATGTGGCTCTATATATGACTTTAATTACCTTACAGAAGCGCTTCAGGTTCTCAATAGTAGTAGTCTTCACAAGTCGGCAATACTCGTCAGTTGAGTCTGCAGAGCACCCATTAGCTAGCATCCGAAATGCAGATGTGAGCTTCTGATGAGGTGATAGACTTTGTCAACCTATGACATCTATCTTCCTTGCAAAGTAATGGTCATGATTGACAATTGCATTTAAGATGCTTTCAAAAAGCTCTCTCCTCATCCGAAACCACCTCCAAAAATCATGAGCAGAAAATCTCGAACGCTCGATGAAATAATCTTTCATCATTCGGTCATGACACTCTTCTCTATCAAGCTGCACAAATGAACGTCTCGTTATAGAACCATGATAGCTTGATTCGGCATGGTGCTCATATTGCATAAGCGAGTTTGTAAATTCAGCTTCTGCGTTGATCATTTATGCATCCTCAATGTCAAGGCTTGCTTGGTATTGAGCCATCTGCATTACCCTACTACGATGTCTTCTATCACCCATTGATGAGATATTGAGGATTTTTAGGAAACAAAAACACTTTGAAAGTTGAAAGATTGGTGAATATGTTGTGTGATGGTTTGATATTCAACCTGTGTTTATATAGAAGATGATTGAAGGTTTTAGTTTCATGTGTGTAGGTTTGTGTTTCATGCATTTCATGTGTTTTGTATGTATTTTGTATGTGTTTCGTGTGTATCATGTCTTTCACATGTGTTCTGTGTGTGTTTCATCTCTATCATGTGTTTTGTACGTCCTTCACATGTGTTTTGTATGTGCTTCACATGTGTTATGTGTGTTTCGTGTGTTTTATGTATTTTGTGTTTATACATATCTATCATGATTTTCATATTCTTCCGTAGTGTTTAATGAGTTTCATGCTTCAATTTAGTGATTTTTCAATATTTATCGGAATTTAAATATTTTTTGATTAAAATGTTCATAAAATTAATTTATGATAGTCTACATAATTTTTTTTAAAGTAAATTTAAGAAAAAAAATTAGCCTAAGTTCATTCTTTAATAATTTGGGGCTAAAATTTTAGGTCAAAAGGGTTAGAGCAGAAAAGATGTTTCTGGGCTTAAAATTTTGGCTTTTAGCCCAAGGGTTGGAGATGGTCTTATTAATGGAATTCCTATTGACCAAAAAAAAAGGAGCGTAGTAGTATTTAATGTTTAAAATTTCTTCGATACCGTTGATATTTTAAAAGAAATGTCCAAAACAATTGGAAAAAAAAATATGGAAATGGGGTGAAGCTTAAACTTCACCTCATAACAGAGAAACTTTTAAGTTTAGGCTGAAATCGACATATATCATTGATATTTCTGACCCCTGTTAAATATCGAAGAAACTCTTATATTTCGTCCAAACCAATGTTTAACAATCCCATAAGTTTTATTTTAAATTTTCATCATTTTAATCACAAACAATCGATATCTATATTGACATTCGATATATCCATTGACACACCCTAACCCAGAAATCAGGGCGTGCTAGCCGTCATGTGAGTGTGACGTAACCAAAAGTACGATACGGAAGCAAAGGATATAATAAATACGAAGGAATAAAAAACCAACTACTAACAGTAAAAAAACCAACTAGCGTGCTAGAGTGAGTTATATCGTAAAACACACAATTCAGAGCGTAGGTACTAGGTGCAGTTAAGTAGGACTATAATTAAATTACAACACCCGCAGGTGAGTCCTACATGCAGGGTGTCTGTCAGAACGCCGAAGAGAACCTCGTGAGCCACCAACTGCTAGCTAGAACCTGGAGGGGCGCAAAAACAAAATTGAGTGGGTCAGTAAAACTAAAGCTTTCCAAAACATTACATTTAAAACGTCTCTAACCCCTCACTGTAAAACCTGTATACTTTCCCAGAAAAATAGTATATAAACATATATATATCATCAAAAGCTCAACTCACAATCCTTCACCGCTTTTCAGAAAGAAGATGCCACGCCATGCCAAAATATAATATGAATGCATCAATATAAATCAGGTGAAATAATAAATCAACCAGAGACCCTACAATGGTCCTGTATGGCTGATTCTATAGCTCAATATCCCATCCAGCTGGAGTCACCCACTGTGACCTGTACGGCCCTGCCGGAGTCACCAACTGTGACCTGTACGGCACTACACTGTACATAAGTTGGAACTACCTATAGTAGTCTGTACGACTATGATGGTGAAATAATACGCTCTAGTGCTTCTCTCATCAATCATTTGCGCGTGTAATCTAAGGTCACCTACTAGTCGGAACCACCTCTAGTGGTCTATACGACTAGCATGTCGGAACCCTCTCGGGGTCTGTACGACATGCACCTACTTGGATCCAAGGTGAGCGTGCGGTGCGGTGAATAATATAAGCACTAACACCAAGGGTGCAGATTATGAGTTCTCAACACAATTCACATTATCGATGATTCACATGATTAACATAAAACTCACCTGATACTCACCTGTGAGTCTACAGCACCAATTCACACATATATATGCATTAATATCAATTCATAATATGCATGCATGGCAATTGAAAACATACTTTCATATAAATTCAATTTCTGGGAAAATTAATAGTATATAGGTATATACGAAAACAAAACTGCCCACTCACTGGTAAGTCGATGGGTCATAGCCCCCGTGACGTCCCTGGATACGCTCGTCCTTGGGATAGGTGTCACCTATATGTGAAACAACTATAAAAACGTTAATTAATGCACATAACCGACAATTCGAAATAACTTCTCATACGGTACTCAATTTGGGTATATGAATATACCACATCGACCTACTCAACGTCACGGACGTCGAGAAATTTTTAGAAATTTTTTTTGACGTGGCACGCACCCCCACGCGCCAGGGCAGGCATGGGTATACGCGCTCCCCACGCACGTCTTCTTCCTTGGTTCGCCGGACTATGTTTTCCGGTGGTCGAAAAACTGGGGATTTTTCAATCCCCTTATTCTCCCTCATTTCTCAACCGTTTTCTTCGTATTTTATATCAATTTGAAGCGCTCAACATGTAGAATCACGATAGACTAGTTTCAAGGTCTAAAATCCACTAGATTTTACCTGAGAAAGCTCGATAATCCGGCCAAATTTGAAAAACTCCTTTCTCAGTCCTCCGACGTCTAAATTCTACCAACGAAGTACCCCGAAGCTCGTGAGGATCTCCTTAAGCTCACTGTGAGCTTGAAATTCCCTGAAATGCAAGATTTTACGTGTGCATGAACAGTGCACATTTTCGGGGTTAGGGTTTCACGACGATTATGAGGGTTTTAACTTCCACAAATCACATATACGAACTCACAAGCTTACTAGGAGTTCAAATCTTACCTTAGAACCTTCGATCCGTGAAGAAATGGGAGGTTCCTAGCTTGTCCATACAATTCGAGAGGGAGAGAGCGAGAGAAAGCCGTGAGGGAGGAGAGAGAGAGACACGGGGGACGGAGAGAGGGAAGGAAGTGTGTGCCTCCTTTTGGATGCCCATTTACAATGGGCATTTGCACCATTTACAAGACTCCTTTTGGATGCCCATATATCAATATCGGTTGCCTCACTATAACCTTGCTAGGAAAAACTAAGTGGAGAAAACACTAGTTGAAGAAAAAAGAGTATAACACATATGTGTCTTAGATGCTCCCCCTAATGAGTATCTCCTCTCATTCCATATTCTTCAATCTGACCAATTACTCCTCATTCCATATTCTTCAATCTGACCAATTACTAAGTCGATGTAATATGGTGCTATGCACCAATTTTTGAAATGTACACTTTAGTAGAGATTTGGTGATGAGGTCTACCAGGTTTTTGTTGGAACGGATTTGTCTGATTTCAATACTTTAGCCTTTTGAAATTCATGTGTACTTAAAACTTGGAGATGTGTATTTTTAGCGTTGTAGGATCAATCTATTACCATACATAAATACAAATTCTTCATGTGAGCAATATCTATGCATGCTAGAGAGATTCAAATTTTGCTTGCCCATTAAGACAACGCAAACCATCTATTATGACCAAGATAACAAACTTTTCTGGCATGATAAGAAGATGGTACGTTCTCCTTGCATATTGGGCATGTCATACAACCCTTAGTACCCTAGCTAGAAATCATTGCATAAGCGGGAAGATCGTTTATAGTCCCACATCATTGATACTCACAAGGTGAACATCTCGCCAATAGACCTATCTTATGTGCAAACATAGTTTCCAATAAATCCTTTAGCTTATCGACCAACGGCCGTAAATAAACATAAATGGACCTTCTTAGATCCTCGGTAATCAGTAGAGTCATCATCATATATTCTTTCTTCATGCACTTCCAAGGTGGCAAATTAAATGTGAAGATCGGCCAAGTGTTGTGGTGTTGGTATAGAACCCTAAACTAATTAAATATGTCAGTGGCAAGTCCTAAGCTGACGTTCTAGGGCTAAGCTGCAAAATCAAGGTACATCCGATCGAACTTTTTGCATGCCTCTTCGTTTGCAGGATGCCTCATCACATCATCATCTACCCGTCCTTCCTTATGCCATTCTCATGTCGTTTGCAATATGCGTCAGCATATACATTCGCTGCAACCTAGGTTTTAATGGCAGATAACGTATAACTTTTTATGGAATTTTCGTCGTTCTATTTTGATATGTTTAAACTCATTACATACGGGACATTTATCTAACACTTTATTCTCCTTATAGAACAATATACAATTATTTTTGCAAAGGTGAATTTTTTCGTAACCCAATCTATGACCATTCAACACTTTATGCGTACTTTTATGATCTTTCGGCAAATTATTTTCCTTTGGAAGCATCTTCTTGACATACGATACTTTATTTTGTCATGCATTAACTCCACAATGGCTATGAACACTGAAAAAACCTCACAACCCAGGTATAATTCTTGTTTGGCACTTTTTAATAGTTTTTCATATTGTTTGAATGCTTCACTGTCTAAGGAAGGAGGAGATGTTTCATTATCTGTCGGTGGAGGTACATCATCTCCCTCTTCCTGACTAGTGTTCGTCAAGGCAAATGGTTAAGCGTTATTTAGAATATCCATAACTTGTTCGTTAGGATCCACATTATGTTCAACATTGTCCACTCTTATCGTGTATGAGGGTGAAGCATAGTCTAGTCGTTCCTCATGATGATTCCAATAGGCCTCCATCATGTCATGTCTTACTAAATGAAATTAAAAATTTCAGAATGTCTCTGTTGTTGAGCTATTACACCTCCTGCACAAACATCGGGTTCTAGTTGAACACCGATTGTGTCTAATTAAGAACCCAATAAACTCATTTATTCTATCCAAGTATTCATCTACACATCTATCTGGGTTATATATCCACTGTCTTTCCATTATGTCTACATGCACAATAAAAATACAATGATTATAACTTCAACAAAAGAGATGTTACCAAAATTTCCACGATCGAAACCTAATCAGTGAACTACAAACTATGACACATAACTGTGCACTCCCAAACCGTCCGAATAATGGGACAATTCAAGAATCAATTGGAGCGTAGTCATGCTTTCGCATCCATGCGCAAAGTCTAACTGCTTCTCAAATGGGAAACTAAGCTTTTCTTAACAAAAGCGTACTAACTTAAGTACTATTAACTCCATACAACACAAATATTTTTGTAAGTGATGTACAAAAATATTTGCATACAAATAAATTAAATCACAACAATTAAAAAATAAATTAAATAGCTTAAATTAATAATAAGTGAAATAGCGTAGAAAATAGCTTCCAATTCATTTTTTACTAACAATCTTATACAACAACCTTATAGAAAACAATTTTAATTTTGTTAGTATGAATTCACAATGGATAATTTTAAATACAAAATCAAATTGTTAACTGAATAGAGCGTGATAGAGCGATGTAGGGAGAGGAGATGGAGATTGAGATGAAGGGAGTATTAGAAGATGAATTTGAGAGAAATAGAGGGAGGGGAGGCCGAATTTGAAGGGAGCTGAAGAAAGAGATTGTTGAGGCAGTAGCTGCAAAGAATTCTGTAGTTTTTGCCTCTCGCAACTGAGCAATTTGATTATAAACATGAAACTTTTACGCGATCCAAAACATATACCGTCGATAACCCTACATTACTTTATGCGACGCGCTATTCATCGCACGAAGAGCATTTGCCCAACGAATGTCAAATTCTTCCCACAAATACTCTTTGCACAACGAATGTCTTCATCATACAAGTTTTTTATTTATTTTCAAATTAATTGATATGGAATAATCTTTTTTTTTTTTCTAAACTAAATTAAATAAAATATTTAAATAAGCTATTCAAATTGTCTATATAAGGTGAATCAAATTAACCCAATATATACATGCAGTCATGATTTAATCCAAATACAGAAAAATTTAAAGATGCCATCCACAAATACATGATAAAAACTTAATTTATTTGTACATAACATCTAAATAAAACATTTACTTTGCTGGTGGTGCTTCTGCATTTCACTCGACGACATACTTTTATTCTCTGTAACGCCTCTTGAATATGCCATCTATGAACTTCATTAGGTTCAAGTCCGATTCATCAATAATATAATTAGCCAGTTATGAAAAAATTTAATTAAATATTAACAATTATAATATATTAAATAAATAAAATATTAATTTAACAATTGTCATTTGCTAATAAGTCAGCCAACATAGACTTTTTTAGGTCTTTCGACATCTTTTTCCAAGACGCCCACTCTGTAGGACATTTGTTCCATAATACTGTCTCCATGTCATGCGTAAGCATGGCGTGTGACTCCCTTTCAAATCCCCTAAAATCATTATAGTTGATTCACCTTGGCCCGTAATTATTAATCCCCTTTCTGGTTCGCCTAGACATTCACTTGTTTTTATGTTTAAGAAAAAAATGAAAATTTCATAATTAAACTAAGTAATTCATCCAATTTACAATCATCCAATAATGTTTTTTCAAAAACAAAAATAAAACTATTAAATCCACACAAAATTTGGTATTACCTTTGCGAGATATGAGGGGTTTGGGGAAAAAAAAAAGGGAACTTGACGTTTCTGGGGAAAAGTATGAGAAGGAAAGGGAAAGTTAATTGTGATTTTATAGGAAAAGCTTGCAGTAATTACTTCGCCTTAAATCTTCGTCTTGCAAGATTTTTACAGAAAAATTGTTCGTTGCACGAGATTTTGATGCCATTGTTCAAAGTCTTCTTGCCCGACGAAACGCTTCGTCTCATAATGTTTTTATAATTTTTTTTTTGTCGAGACATTTTTGGTGCGTCGCGTAAAGTTCAGCCACACAAATAGTTTTTTTTTTACTAGTGAAACCATTCGGCACCTTTGTAACTTGTCAATGCATTTGGTAATTAGTTTGTAATTTTAAAAAAGATTACCTTTTGTACATCATTTGAATGATATAAAATGATGAGACATAATAATAGTTGAAGTCTTTCTTGTCTTTTGGTTGTTGTAGACTCAGGCAGAGTTTGCTGGGGCTGAAATAGGATTCCCTCATTAAACTTTGGTCTTTCATTCACTTAGTCAACAACTCATTTTCTCCCTTTGAACTTCTAAGGGTTTATCATTAATCCTCTACTTCAACTTCCTACACAACATAAATAGTGCGCAACCTTTTGCTTTTGAGTGGTCTTTCAAAATATCATCTCTTGATGACTCATCCATGCTTGGCAGCTTCAGTGTAAGGGCCAACATCGTACCAACTGTCATGAGGGGTTGGTAACTTGAAATTTCGCGCCAACAACAGTTGAAGATAACTACTCAAGAGCAATGTAAGGTAAGCAATCAAGCAAGGTTCCAGGCAATTAGTTCCAAACCGGAAGTTTGATTTCAGGTTCTGTCTCATTGTTTTCCTTCTCCTTGTCTTGCAGATAAGGGAAAGGACAAAGGAAAATACAGGGAAAGAGCATGATATGTGATACACTTCCTCTCGACTCTGATGATATGAGATGCTTTTGCTCTTTAAAAAAAATAGAAGAATTTGATGTTTGTGTAAAACTTCTCAAGCAAAAAAATTTTCTTGTTAAGGAAATGAGTTGGGCATTTTAAGGGACTTGGTTGAAAGAGGTATTCTCAGAGAGAATGAAGATTGAGTATTTTGAGAGGCTTGATTGAAAATGCATTCTTAGTAAGGAAGAGGAGTTAGGCATCCTTGGAGGCCTGCCCTGTCGTAAAGGACGAAGGTCAACATATATAGAGATTTTTTCAATAGTGGATGGTGATGCCGTTAGGGCCTTGTGATCCACACTTGCGGCAACTTGTTAAATATATTTTAACAGAGTTATCCTTGATATTTGAAAAACTAAGAATGCATTTGAGAAATACCAAAAGCCGAACTTTTGAAATTCGGAGAGAGGACTAATTGCCATAGTTGATGCAGTGAAAAAATGGCAGCACTATCTCCAAGGAAGACATTTCATTATAAGGACTGATCACAACAGTCTTAAATATTTCCTATGCCAGAGGGCAAACACAGCTTTCCAACAGAAATGGGTATCCAAGCTCTTAGGGTTTGATTATCAGATACAATACAAGAGAGGCACATACAATATAGTCGTAGATGTTCTATCTGGAATCCTAGAAACATCCAGACATAGTGAGGTAGATTCCTATTCCACCTATACTCTAATGGATTGTACTGCCATTTCTTATCAATAGATGAACTAAGAAGGTATAATGAGAAAGATGAATGGATTATTGCCAAGACACTGGAAGTATTACCTAAAACATAGGATGGACTTAATACTTTTGACATACCGAAATACTCAGTTGATAATGGTTTCTTGTGTTACAAGCATATGATTATGCTTAGTCTAACTTCTCAGTGGAGACACAAAATCATGGAGGAATATCATTCCACTCCTGCTGTAGGACATCAATGAATCCTCAAGACCTATCATAGGATCAAAAAGATGTATTATTGATAAGGAATGAAGAAAGACATACAAGTATTTGTGGCTGGATGTGGGGTTTATCAACAGAATAAGTTTGAAACAGTGTCACCTCTAAGACTTTTATAACCCTTTCCAATTCCCAACAAGGTGTGGACTGTCATAAGCATAGATTTCATAGTAGGATTGCCCTTATGCAAGAATAATTTTGTGATAATGGTAGTGGTAGACAGATTTTCCAAGTACAACCACTTCACGCCTTATTATCACCCTTACAGTAAGTACTACACCAGTGACTTAGGTGTTCATAAACAATGTATTCAAGCTTCATGGCGTGCCAAACTCAATAGTGAGTGACAAAGACCCCATTTTTGTGAGTGCCTGCCTTCTGAAAAATAAATTTTACACTACAAGATTCCAAATTGTGCATGAGTTCAGGCTATCACCCACAAAGTGATGGTCAAACTGAAGTAATAAAAAGGTGTTTAGAAACCTATTGAAGGAGTTGATATGAGCATATTTATGCGACTTAGTTAGCTTGTTCTTATGTATTTATGTTTTTATTTCTTAGTTGATTTAGTATTTCAAGCCATTTTCATGTGGTTGTAGGTATAAAGGGTTAAAGAGGCAAAGAAGTGCTTTTTGGAGCAGTTTTGGGCATGCAATGGATATCACATGCATAGAGCAAAGTGGTTGGACGAAATTAAAGACCTAAAGAAGCTAGGAATGTGCCAAGGAGAGGAAGAAAATAAATTGAGGACCAAGGAAGACAAGGAAACCATTAAGAATGAGGAAAGACTAGTCAAACTTGCCTTATCTTGTCGTTACCTTTCCTAATCCTAAATTACCAAAGATTCAGTCACACGAAGGGTTCCTAAATACTTTGGGACATTTCATTACATGTTCTACAAGTCCTAAACCTTCCCTAAAAGTCCAAGCCATACCATCCTTCACCATTTCTCTTCCTTGTCGTGCAAGGGAGCCATCCCTTTCCTATTTTCTGCCATAAATCACTCCAATTTCCACCCATGCCATGCACATCCATCCATGTTCAATCCTTGCACTCATTTGCTGCACCATTCCACTTCCTTTCCTTTGTCTACCATGTGCACAATATCCTTTCACCTCATTGCACTCATTAATTCACCACTTACTCACCTTTCCACCCATGCCATGCATAATCACCCTTGTGAAGGAAATTTCGTGAAAAACATGTTCATTTGAGCAACATCTATAGCATGCAATTAACAAATTAAAGGCGGAATCATGCTTGCATGCACTCAAAACAAAACATTACCTATTAAATTCAAAGCCTAGTAGTTAGGTGAACCAAAACTCAACTCAAAACAAAGTGAGTTGAGAAATTATACCTTTGTTGATTCCTCTTTGCATAAGCAAAGGATAATCACCCAAGAGATAGGGCCTTCATTCCTTGCTTCTTAGATCCATGGATTTGGATGGAAGAATAGGTTTCTCCAAGTTCTCAAAATTGAGAACCTCTAAGTCTCCACACCAAGGTAAGATCTTTGGAAGAAATGAGTGACCTAGAGGAAGTAAAATTACTAGCTATTTTCCTCTAGGGTGGCCGGCCTCTTTAGAGAGAAAAGAGAGCTTGTGTTCTCATATTTTCTCCAAAAGAAACCCTAAATGAATTTTGGCTATAAAGTCATATTTATACCTACATTCATTGGAGTGGCAAACTTGTAATTAAGTCCAAAATCCACTCCTTTATCAATATGGCCGGCCATAGGGTTGAAGGATTTATTTTGAAAAACATGTTCATTTGAATAACATCTATAGCATGCAATTAACAAATTAAAGGCGGAATCATGCTTGTATGCATTCAAAAACAAAACATTACCCATGAAATTCAAAGCCTAGTAGATTGGTGAACCAATAATCAACTCAAAACAAAGTGAGTTGAAATTAATACCTTTGTAGATTCCTCTTTGTATAAGCAAAGGCTAATCACCCAAAGAGATAGGGCCTTCATTCCTTGCTTCTTAGATCCATGGATTTGGATGGAAGAATAGGTTCTCCAAGTTCCCAAAATTGAGAACCTCTAAGTCTCTTCACCAAGGTTTGATTGTAGAAGAAATGAGTGACCTTGGAGTAGTAGGATTGCTAGATGTACCCTCCAAGGTGTTGGCCTCTTTAGAGAGAAAATGGAGAGACAATTCTCACCCATTTTCACCCAAAATAAACCCTTAATCACATTTATGAATATTTTGTTATAAAGTCATTTATATAGTCACTTCTTTAAGTGACCTAAATAACCAAACAACCCTAATTCATCTTCATGGCCGGCCTACCTTGGGAATTTTGGGCTTTTGGGCCTTTGTGAATCTTTATTCATTAAGTTGTCATACAACTTAAGTCAATGGGCTTGACGTTCGAAGCCCATTGGGCCTTAAGGTCCAAAACTATCCCGAGGTCTTTCACGAACTTATTCGTTTGATTAATTAACATATTAATTAATCCTTGCCATAAATTAAATGATTAAACCATTTAATCATTCTTACTCATTTCCGTTTAATCTCCAATCTCTACCTTTTACGGTGTGCGATCCATTAGGTTCCTTTTAGCGAGGCAGTGGGCGATTAAAACAATTTTACATCGATTGTGAATTGAAACAATTTTCAATTCTCCCTTTAGTGGTTATACACGTATAGGGCTTCCACAAACCATGGTTGACGCCTAGCAGCATGTCATGGTTACCCAAGCTAATCAGAAGAGGTTAGAGAACCTATTCAGTTCGGGATTACAAATGCAATACGGTCCTTCTCTAATCTAATACTCTTGACCACATTGTTTGGTATGATAGTTTATTTATTCATGTCTACTATCCAATGTGATTCATTTGCTTATATGATTTCCTTGAATGTGATTTGGAACGCATTCCCCAATCTCATTCATACTCTGGCCAGAGATTCCAAATCATATCATAGAGTATTCTCCCTCAACTGTTTGAAGGTTAGAGATCCCTTGTTGCGCATTTACTTGTCTCCATAGCTAAGTGGCTTAACCCCAACGATGCCGTGACACCCCTAGGGGGTGAATTAGACATAATCAAAGATTAAGGACTTAACCACAAGACAACTGTGATGCCTCAGGTCAAAGGACTACTTTGCATTATCCCAACCATGAGTTCTCATGTGACATGGAATATAAGAACTCTTCGTTGATCACGTTCAGTGAACTCATTCTCTTATTGAGCACCTACGTACTTGTCTTGATGTCACACACACCAATGACTCGAGACTAGTCACTCTCCCTGAGAGAAGACACAGTACGTACTGATCTTAACGGACTGTCAATGCCCAATTGGTAATCCTATGATCAGGAACATTTAGGATGTGTCTACGAAAGAATGGTCTCATTAATCTAACTTCATTAGATTGCATTCTCCCAATCACATATTCCTTGGACTTTATCGTTTAAGCATATAACATTTATATGAGACGGCTCAAACAATAATCTTTGCCCTTTATATGTTAAACTAGATTAGTTTAACATTTGAAATGTCCGTAAAGTATCATCATATGATTGGTTTTAGGGCACATTTCCAACAATCTCCCACTTGCACTAGAGCCAATCAGCTAGGTCATCTTGATGATACCTCTTCTGTAGTCATTTCATAAATGGCTGAATAGTAGGCCTTAGACAGTGGATATCTATATGTGTTATCCACAGAAGCAACCTTGAGAATAACGACGTCACCATTATACATGATTCTCAATCATGTGGTTCAGTCTCTCATTTGTGTTCGGATCTTGATGAGACCTTGATTCCCAGGCTTGAGCTATCGCCCCATTAGTGTCATACACTTTCTGGTTGGAACCGTATAGAGAGTTCATAAATGAACTTTCCCATCCAAACAACATTGTTGTAAACTTCTATATGGCAATATATCTTGCATTCATAATGGAACACACTAAAGTCATTACTTTAATGCTTCCATCCAAATATCTCTTTAGTCATAATAAAGAGATATCTGTTTATTTCTTCATTCGTAATGAAGAAACATCCAATGATGGATTAGATTCATAATCTAATACATTTACGCTTCCATTACGTTACTCTAATTCTTCCTCGATCTTTGAGGAATTTATCCTTTAGTATTTCTTAAATACTTAAGGACTCACTTGACAGTTGCCATGGTTCTGATCCTGGGCTTGTATTGATATCGACTTGTACCGTTCTAGGTACAACTCATATCAATGTTTTTCATACAATATGAAATACATAAATCACCTTTCTGCTTACGCATAAAAGATTCTATTTACGCATTATTTCTTTGGGAGTCAACAACTTCTTAGTCTTACTAGAATTGTCCATTTGATTGAAGTTTATCATTATATGAGAAACTTCCCAGCATCTCTTGTCTATTATTAGGGATTGATACAATCCAATTATATCCTAAAATCTATCAATATAGATTTCATTCCCATGTATATAGACTATATCTCCCATATACATTCTATCGTTTATAGAATGCTTAAAGTCATAACTTTAACGAAGAAGAATTCATTTCATTTCCAAAATTAATATATCATATATATTTTAAATTTTAGGAACATGATTAACTCCCACTAATCTTTTGTAAACCTAGTAAACAAAAGATTCATTTACATCTTTATAAGCAATCAAACGATTTGATCTTTTTCTCATAAGATGCAAATAGCTCCCACTAGCTTGCTAAGATCCATGATGGATGGATCTCTACAACTTACATGTCTTGTGATTCATAGTTTTAGACATATATTATCAAGACTATCTTAATAATGTCCAAACATTGAATCACCATTTAGTTGTAGCTAGCAATCTTCGAATTAATTGAAACTAAGACTATCTCAAAGATGGTTTCTTCAAAGTCAACCATTTTTCTTTGATTGTAGTCACCTTAAGCTACCAATTAGCTATGAAGGTTTCATTATTTCGAGTCAAATGGTACTTTACCATTTCCTTGAGTATATATCGTATATGCACTCAGTGTATAAGGATTTTCATTCTTACTTCTTTCGAATTAAGAGGTGCAACTCTATGACATAGTCATAAAGTTCAAAACCATTCAACTGAGACGGTTTATAAATCCTTATTGACTACCTTGGAGCTTGAGGTATAGGAACTAGGTTGTTATATTTGTTGATTACTTCCTTGTCTCTCAAAGAACCCATTCTTTGAGTTCTATCTCTCGTTCATTTGCTCTTAGGCAAATCACATTGTAGGATTACAATGAACTTCCCAACAAAACAACATTTGTTAGTTGGATTATAGAAGCGATATCCAAATAGTTATTTTAAGGATATCCTACAAGATTATCATCAAACAAATATTGCTTGTTAGCACACAACCCCAAATCTTTAACATGCTTAAGATTTGTCTTTCTTTCCAACTACATCTTATGGAGTCATGAAAATATTGGAAGATCTTCTCATCGACAATCATATTGTTTTAGAAGTATATATCCTATATATGGGTAATAGATAACATTTAACGAACTAAATCTTATTCAAGTTCGTTCTTCTCCTAATGGAGAAATACATTATCTTATGATGCTATTTTCCTTGATATCTTTCAAGGAAACTCATCTAAAGTGTTACCTTTCCTTGGATCAAATCTAAGGAGGTAAATACTTTAGATATCTTACTCATCTATTTACATTTCTTGAATTCTTTGAAACCTTTTGCAAAGTATTCGGACTTGTGTTTATTCAAAATAAACTATAGTCCAACCGAGAGTGATCTTCGGTGAATGTCATATAACATGAGTAGTATTATGTTGTGGACAAGTGCCACTAACATCTAAGTGAATTAACCTCAACAACTTTGTGATTCTTTCTTCTTTCCAAAAGAATAAAGATTCGAACATTTCGCCTCTATACAATTTTAACAAGAAGGTATTGGATCCGGATCTAACGATCCAAAGCATCCTTGTTTCACCAACTCGTAACTTATGTTTTAGAGGTATCACAATTTAGTTGGGATTAGTCACTACCTTGCAACCTTTTGGGTTTTAAGCATCATTATATTCTAAACAGTTAACACTACCATATCATCTCTACTATAGAGACAATCAATTAGATTACTATAATCCAATTTCTTTGGTAGTTCATATGAGGAAGTAAGTACTATCTGCTTTCGCAGAGATCTATATCTTATTCACGTTCCGTATGTGAAGCACCTTTTCTTCTCTCATATATCTTCTACTTCTTATTAGTCACACTTTTACAACGATTTGTAAAACATAGTTACTAATACGGAATCATACATTCAAGTAGAAGAACCAACTGTTTTGAACTATTCAAGAACAATTTACAACACCTTCGAAAGGTGTGTTCTTGACACTTGCAAGACATTTCTTGCAAATACCCCTTCCAATGTCCATCCTTTCATAAAGAAAGTTTGTTCCCTTGGAGTTATTTATCTTCTTTATTTGACTTTCACCTTTGATTACATTAGTCATGGTCCCTAAACTCCCACTATCTCTCTTGAAACCTTTTTCAATTGTGTTATACACATCAAACAATTTGGAGAGTATGTGGTTATTGTTCACTACATAGTTTACCATAAACTTAGTGAACCATTAGGATAGGGAAACAAAGGTAAAGTCCTTGCCTAGTTTCCGTCTCGTTAAGTGGTTTAACACTTCAACACTCAATGATTCAAAATCATCATAAGTCCATGTTAATGGACTATTTTTGTCAACCAACCATTATGTTCTAAACATAATTACAAACTTTCAAGAGTTGTACAAGGCAACTCTCATTTCTTCATACAACATTTGGAAGTGAAGAATCATGGCACATTAAGTGTCCAAGCCTTTGTGCTTTCTTCTCAAGTTCCTTGTTCATGTAACAAAGAAACAAGCACTAAGTGTTTGCATTGATTAAGGGTTGTTCAAAGCAACTCTTATTTCTTCATACAACAATTTGTAATTGAAGAATTATGACATTAAAAGTGTTGTCCTCTTTATGATAGACCTATTCTAACATATTCTTCTAATGATACATTATCAATAGGAAGATTGTGAGGATGAGGCTACTTAGGTACATTTACAAGCCATTAAAGACAATCTATGGTTTTGTAGTACCAAGTCCGTAAACTAAACGTTCGGCTTTTATTTGTCAAGTGTTGGATAGCGTTTGCAAATATATTGGTAAACAAATACATAACGAATATAAATTGATTGATTTTAAGCCATTTGATTCGGGTCTTTAAATCAAATAGCATCACCCACTATTTTTGGCAAATTCCATATCCCTCATTGGAATTCGAGAGTTTTGGATGAAACTCTTAGTAGGTTATGGGAGGCTCACTATTACCAAGCCCACCTCACGATGATACGATATATGGCTAGCAACAATAATAATGAGAGAGTACGCTTACTCATTTGCAACTAATGCAAGTACCCATCTTATTTGGCCTCTAGAGAATGTAACCTCACAATGATATGATATTGGTTCCATTGCACTTAGTTAAGTTCTTCCCACCATGCTTAGTGCGTGAAGGGGTTCAAGAATAGCCTCACGATGATACGATATATAGCTATCCTCGTTGCCTACACTCACCTCATCATATGTATATGGATTCCTCCTGAGTATAAGCATGCACTTTGTACTCCCCCATGATAGGGTGAAGCCGGTGTACAAGTCATAAACGATTGGATCCCACCACGGTGGAAGGCCACGAAGAGATATTCTAAACATCTCTCGCTTATCAACTTAATATTGGTTTGGTTGAGGGTTTTTAGGTCTCATCACATTTCAATATACATTTTAATCTCTATTAAAACAATTTTGGTCCTATTACAACTATTGGTCCATATGATTGTTTTAGTTGTACATAATACTCCCACTATACTTTTAAAACGGTTTTTAAAGCAAGAGTATATGTTACTACTAACATTAGGTTTGCATTCATTTGATGGACTATATAGTTGCCTTAGGGCCTTAGGATGACTATGAACCTTTGTTTAGATTCAACACGAGCCTTGTGTTGAATCTCGGTCTAGGGATGGAGATTGATTTTAGTTACGCGTTTAATCACATTAAGGCGTGTTGTCTTAGGGGCGTTGGACCCAATTACTTCATTTTCATGCATATCATATAAAGCAAGAAAGAAATACTTCAAAGTAAAGGATGAGCTTATGCTCATTACAACATTTGCATAAAACAAATTACCTTAAAGTAAAGAAGGACTTATGCCCTTTTACAACATTTGATCAAATCAAATTACAACCAAAATCTAATCTACACATTCCCATGGTTCAAACAAATTTGAAACGCCTTTCACATAGCTCAATTATATTAGGCTTAGGTTCATAATCATCCTTTAATTAATTAACGCTTTAACTAATTAATTGAATGCAACATTTTCATTTGGTTTTTGTATCCATAAAATTGATTTAAGTGGAGCTAAACAAAATGAAAATCCAATTCTCATTTAAAGAGACAAAACAATTTTGTTCTCATCCTATTTGGGCCATCATGCAATAACCACAACTTTTTGGGCCATATTGCGAAAACATAAACTTTTGGGGTCACTTTGTAAAAACACAAAAGTCACTACTTCATGTAAATACAACTAGAACCCAAAATTTAAATAAATTCAAAACTTCATTAAAGGAGCAAAACAATTTGTCCTTTAGCGTTTTTAGGCCTTAACGTCAAAACGTAAACTTTCGGGTCAAAGTACAAATACACAAAAGTATCAAAACTTTATGTAATTGCATAAAAGCCCCAAAAATACCCTATTTTATTAGGGTGGCCGGTTTTTAGGGATAAAAAGGAGTGGTGGGTGTTTTGATTTATTAGTTTTGTTAAAAACAATCAAGTAGTGCTTTCACCTTTCATAAAAATAATATATGTTTTCATGATTGATATTTCTTTCATCATTTATACAAATATTTAACACTTTAAATACTTTCATAAAAATAATATATGTTTTGATGATTGATGTTTCCATCATCATTTATACAAATATTTAACACTTTAAATACATGATAAATCATTTGAAAAACATATAACATAAACTTTATGAAATATTCAAAACTTTGAATCAAAACACAAAACCTTTTTGTTCTTGGCAAGAACATCAAGAACAATGAAGAACATCCATGAAAACCCATAAGAGCTCCATGAATGTTTTCAAGCCATAAAACTCAAATTTTCACCATTCAAAATGGTGTTAACATCCTAGGGTACTTAGGGGTTCCAAAAGTCACCTTAAAACATTTTTAACAAGACAAACATGAACCCAAAAAATCACCCTTTGGATTTGGCCGAAAATCCCCAAAATCTTGGCACCAAATTTTAGCTCCAATATTCATCCTCATATGAACTACATCTACAACATTTGAGATGGCAAATTTTCAAACAAAATTTACATTCAAAGAAGCAAGAATAAAGCTTGTAACAATTACAACTTTTAAATCATAAACTTATGAACTACAAAACCCAAAAGGATTCACCAACTACTAGACCTAGGCTCTGATACCACTTGAAGGATTTATTTTGAAAAACATGTTCATTTGAATAACATCTATAGCATGCAATTAACAAATTAAAGGCGGAATCATGCTTGTATGCATTCAAAAACAAAACATTACCCATGAAATTCAAAGCCTAGTAGATTGGTGAACCAATAATCAACTCAAAACAAAGTGAGTTGAAATTAATACCTTTGTAGATTCCTCTTTGTATAAGCAAAGGCTAATCACCCAAAGAGATAGGGCCTTCATTCCTTGCTTCTTAGATCCATGGATTTGGATGGAAGAATAGGTTCTCCAAGTTCCCAAAATTGAGAACCTCTAAGTCTCTTCACCAAGGTTTGATTGTAGAAGAAATGAGTGACCTTGGAGTAGTAGGATTGCTAGATGTACCCTCCAAGGTGTTGGCCTCTTTAGAGAGAAAATGGAGAGACAATTCTCACCCATTTTCACCCAAAATAAACCCTTAATCACATTTATGAATATTTTGTTATAAAGTCATTTATATAGTCACTTCTTTAAGTGACCTAAATAACCAAACAACCCTAATTCATCTTCATGGCCGGCCTACCTTGGGAATTTTGGGCTTTTGGGCCTTTGTGAATCTTTATTCATTAAGTTGTCATACAACTTAAGTCAATGGGCTTGACGTTCGAAGCCCATTGGGCCTTAAGGTCCAAAACTATCCCGAGGTCTTTAACGAACTTATTCGTTTGATTAATTAACATATTAATTAATCCTTGCCATAAATTAAATGATTAAACCATTTAATCATTCTTACTCATTTCCGTTTAATCTCCAATCTCTACCTTTTACGGTGTGCGATCCATTAGGTTCCTTTTAGCGAGGCAGTGGGCGATTAAAACAATTTTACATCGATTGTGAATTGAAACAATTTTCAATTCTCCCTTTAGTGGTTATACACGTATAGGGCTTCCACAAACCATGGTTGACGCCTAGCAGCATGTCATGGTTACCCAAGCTAATCAGAAGAGGTTAGAGAACCTATTCAGTTCGGGATTACAAATGCAATACGGTCCTTCTCTAATCTAATACTCTTGACCACATTGTTTGGTATGATAGTTTATTTATTCATGTCTACTATCCAATGTGATTCATTTGCTTATATGATTTCCTTGAATGTGATTTGGAACGCATTCCCCAATCTCATTCATACTCTGGCCAGAGATTCCAAATCATATCATAGAGTATTCTCCCTCAACTGTTTGAAGGTTAGAGATCCCTTGTTGCGCATTTACTTGTCTCCATAGCTAAGTGGCTTAACCCCAACGATGCCGTGACACCCCTAGGGGGTGAATTAGACATAATCAAAGATTAAGGACTTAACCACAAGACAACTGTGATGCCTCAGGTCAAAGGACTACTTTGCATTATCCCAACCATGAGTTCTCATGTGACATGGAATATAAGAACTCTTCGTTGATCACGTTCAGTGAACTCATTCTCTTATTGAGCACCTACGTACTTGTCTTGATGTCACACACACCAATGACTCGAGACTAGTCACTCTCCCTGAGAGAAGACACAGTACGTACTGATCTTAACGGACTGTCAATGCCCAATTGGTAATCCTATGATCAGGAACATTTAGGATGTGTCTACGAAAGAATGGTCTCATTAATCTAACTTCATTAGATTGCATTCTCCCAATCACATATTCCTTGGACTTTATCGTTTAAGCATATAACATTTATATGAGACGGCTCAAACAATAATCTTTGCCCTTTATATGTTAAACTAGATTAGTTTAACATTTGAAATGTCCGTAAAGTATCATCATATGATTGGTTTTAGGGCACATTTCCAACAAGGGTTTCATTGGGCTTTTTAGGCCTTTGTGAATTATTTGTCATTAAGTTGTCATACAACTTAAGTCAATGGGCTTGACGTTCGAAACCCATTGGGCCTTGAGGCCCAAAAGTAACCCGTGGTCTTTTAACGAACTTTATTCGTTTGATTAATTAACATATTAATTAATCCTTGCCATAAATAAATAATTAAACCATTTAATTATCCTTACTCATCTCCGTTGTTTCTTCAATCTCTACCTTACATGGTGTACGATCCATTAGGTTCTTTTTAGCGAGGCAGTGGGCGATTAGAACTCTTTCAAATCGATTGTGAATTGAAACTTACTTTCAATTCTCCCTTTAGTGATTATACACGTTTAGGGCTTCCACAAACCATGAGTGACACCTAGCAGTATGTCATGGTTACCCAAGTTAATCAGAAGAGGTGGAGAACCTATTCAGTTTAGGATTACAATGCAATACGGTCTTTCTTTAATACAATACTCTTAACCACATTGTTTGGTTTGATAGTTTATTCATGTCTACTATCCAATGTGATTCATTTACTTATATGATTACTTTGAATGTAATTTGGAACGACTTCCTAAATCTCATTCATACTCTGGCCAGAGATTCTTAATCATATCATAGAGTATTCTCCCTCAAACGGTTTGAAGGTTAGAGATCCCTTGTTGCGCATTCACTTGCCTCCATGGCTAAGTGGCTTAACCCCAACTATGCCGTGGACACCCACGAATGGAGTGACTTTGACATAATCAAAGATCAAGGACCTAACCACAAGACAACTATGATGCCTCAGGTCAAATGACAACTTTGCATATCCCAACCATGAGTTCTCATGTGACATGAGTATGAGAACTCTTCGTTGATCGTGTTCAGTGAACTCATTCCTTATTGAGCACCTACGTACTTGTCTTGGTGTCAGTCACACCAATGACTCGAGACCAGTCACTCTCACTAAGAGAAGACATAGCACATACTGATCTTAACAGACTGTCAATGCCCAATCGGCAATCCTATGATTAGGAATGTTTAGGATATGTATACGAAAGAGAATGGTCTCATGAATCTAACTTCTTTAAATTACATTCTCCTAATTACATATTCCTTGGACTCATCGTTTAAGCATATAACATTTATATGAGACGGCTTAAAACAATAATCTATGCCCTTGATATTAAACTAGATTAGTTTAACATGTGAAATGTCCGTAAAGTATCATCATATGATTGGTTTTAGGGCACATTTCCAACACCTTGTCCCCTTCATGCACCAGATTTCTTGCACTCATTTCATGCACCATTACACTCATTACCCCTCATTGTCGTGCACCACCCTTGTCTCCTTCATTATTTCTGATTTCATGCACCAATACATTAAATCATTGCACTCAATTGTTGTACACTCCTTGTCCCCTTCACCTATCAGATTTCATACAATTTTTACCTTCACTACATGCACTCATTGATGCACCATCCACCACCTTTGGAATCCCATGCCGTGTATCATGACTCAACATGCACCTTTGACTCATTTCTGCACCATTCCACCTCCCTTTCCTTTCTTTACCATGTGCATAATCATTCATGTTCCCTACTTGCATTCATAGCTACAACACCACTCCATTTTACCCCCCATGCTCTTTGAATCATTTCAACTCCACTCCATGCACTTATTGCTGCAACACCACTCCATTTTACCCCCATGCTTTGCATCATTACTTCATTTTCACCCTTGAATCATTGCACACACCACCATTTTCCCCTCTTTGCCGTGCACTTCCTCTGTAAAAGGAAGTGTGTGTGGTAGCCATAGTTTTTAGTTTTTGCTTGATCATTCATCCCCATTTCAATACAACCTTCATCCAAACACATCCATTCCTCCATACAAATAAACTTTCAAACACTCACCAACACCTTGTGCTGTAGCAAAGGAAAGGAAGGAAAGTGATTGGACGTGCTTGCTGTCCAACTTGGATCGTTGGAGCGTTTAGGTGTTTTCTTTCTTTTGTTTCCAATGTTTAAATTCATTTTCTTTCGTTTTGTTGTGAACATGAGTGGCTAAACCCCTCTTAGCTATGGGTGATTTCAAAGCCATGATTATGTGAGTAATATGATTCGATAAATTCCAGTTATGAACCCTTGAATCGTGAATGCAATTGCTTAACTATTTGATTGATAACTTATTTGTATTTGTTGATTAAGGGTTGACACTTAATTGGCATGCATAAATCCGATGCTAGAATATAAGAAAGTTTCACATAATTGTTGCAAACTTATATTCATAAGTAGTGGAGGTTGCTTATAAACGATCGCGTTAAGTTTAATTCTAGCATGAGTGACATGATGTCATAGTTGCAAGTGCTTTGTCAATGCTTATGATTTTCATTAAACGTAATGATCTTTGATTGTATCTCTATTATGATGTCATGTAGGGAACTTGTGAAAAATGTTTTGGGTTGTCGAATGATGTCATCTAATCCAATAAAACAAGGAAAATCTGAGGGTTAACTGGTGATGTCACAGTTAATTTGGGGCATTGTCGTTCATAATTCAATGAAGTAGTAACTGGAAATCGAGTAGTTTGCATACATGTCATGTGTGGAGAAAAAGCCTCTAGCTATCCCATCCATCATCTTATTTCTCAAATTCGTTTTACAATCTGTCTAGTTTTTCATACTTGTTTGTTTGTTTCAACTTCATCCAAATCAAAACCCCCATTTTAGTTTCTTGTTTCAAAATGTTTCAAATTTGTTTTGTTTGTGTTTTTTATTATTTTAGGTGAAGCCAAAACCCAATTTTCGTTCAAAGTTGTGTTTAGAGTCAGAAACTGCCCAACAAGTGTTTTTAGGCAGTTTTGAGTGTTTTTAAGTTGTTTTAAGTCTTTTGAACTTGTTTTGAGTCCCTTGAGTCTATTCAAACGTTTTTAACTTTGTTTTTATGTTTTTGAGTCAGTTTAGAGGTTATTAGCAAGCCCTCCTAATCCCCGGTCCAGAACGATCCCTACTTATACATATACTACAATTGTCAAAAGAGGGTTTAATTTGTGTGTTAAGATCATTTTCGCATCAGGAGTTTTGTAGGAGGATAGCCTATAAAGTGGGTGCAATGGCTACCATGGGCTGAGTGGTGTTTCAACACCTCTTTTCACACATCTACAAGGTTTACTCGAGGAGAGTTCTACAATAATTGATTTAATGGAACAAAGCTTATTGGATAGGGACAAAATATTGGTAGTACTTAAAAGCAATTTGGGGATGGCTTAGAACAGAATAAAGGTTCAAGCTGATAAGAAAATGAGTGAAAGGCAATTTGAGATTAGTGATTGGATTTATCTACAATTAGTCTCTTACCAATTACAATATTTGGCTCATCACCACTATCATAAATTGCAGCCAAGGTACTATGGACCTTATGAGATTGTTGAAAAAATTGGGGCAGTGGCTTACAAGCTTAAGCTACCTCTGGTAACAAAAGTCCATCTAGTATTTCATGTGAGCAGTCTTAAAAAACAGTTGGGGAACAATGTGGTTTCAAATTCATTCCTTCCTCAGGTTGTTGAAGATGGCTTATTGCAGGATATTCTAATTGCAATTTTGGCTAAAGAATTTATCAAAAGGAAAATGTTGTTGGAGTCCAATTATTGGTGCAATGGTTGGATCAAGATGCTAGTGAAGCTACTTGGGAGGACTACGAGAATTTTTAGGCCAAGTTTCTAGACTTCAAGCTGTGAACCTTGTGGACAATTCTTCAAGTGGGAGTATTGTTATGAACTATGACTACCTTGGTCACCAGTAAAAAGTTTAAATAGTTTTAGAGTTAATGTGTGAAACAATTGAGAGTACAATTTTAATAGATTCTATAAGTTATATTTTTTATTTTTTATTGGGCCAGCTGGCATTCACAAGGCTTATAACCTTTGTATTCAAATACAACGGTCAGATTTGAAGAAAGAGAAAAATAATATTTTACTTGTTCCATTACTCATCTTCCTCTTCCTTCCATCTCCACCATTGTTGCTTGCTGCAAGGTCAAGGTTGAGCAGAGGAATTAGTGTTGTCTTGACAGAGCAGAGGAAATTGTTGTTTTTGGGAGAGTTGGACAAACATCGAGTGATGAGTCGATTTCATATTATATATATTATCCTATTCTTAGTGTAATTTAGTAATTATTTTGGTAGAATTTTGATACTTTGCTTTATATTTGTATCAGCTTTATATTTTTATCATAAGACATTCGACTTCTTCCAGAGCGAAACGTAAACAAACGGATGAATTTTGGAGTAATTCAAATTAGAGAACGTTCATGTGTTCCTTAGCTTGTTCGTATCAAAATTTCAGCAATTTATACCAAGCAATTATTTTCTGGTGATTAATTAAAGGAGCAGTGCGCGTTGTTGGAAAGTGACATTTTTGGGCTTAATTGCGATTTTTGAAGTCCAAGATGACCTTTGTTAGGTCCGTGGCCTTTTGGAGAAGTGTTCAAAATAGTCCAAGCTTTAGATCCAGCAATCTTGGGCCGGTTTTGGAGCTATTATAGGTCCAAAACGTTGCTATGTAGAATTTTGGGCGAATTTACCAAGTCAATTTAGGATTATGTTTCCTAATTTATTTTAATTTATTTGGTTTCCTAGTTTTATTATAAGGCATTTTACTAGGATGATTTATTTAGAGTAGTATAAATAAGCCTTTTGGCCGGCCCTAGTTTATTCTTCTTTAAGCAATCTTTTTTTTTGGTCGAAAGAGCTAAACACATAAACAGAGAGGCACCAGGCCAAGCAACAGCAGAGAGCATCCCCATAAGCTCAGGGAGCCGAAGACCAGATAAACAAGATACAAATAGACGCCAACCATACAAGATTCCAACATCGTCCCATCTACCCAAGCAAAAAAACACCTCACCCATTACAGCAGAGGACACGGGAGACCGTCCTTATTCAAAACACCCACAAGCGAAGATGGAGGTCTAACAACCCAGCCGAAGCCGCACATCTCCGGAGATATATTTCTGGTGACAAAATCCGCCGCCCTATTTGTTGATCGTGGAATCCACGACCAAGAGCATGATTGAAAGCTTCTCCCAATCTCCACAGCACGGCTACGAATTAGGAGCAGGTCCCAATCACAACTCAAAGAAGGAGAAATAAGGGACTGAATAATACCTTGTGCATCCAACTCAATGATAACCTCCTTCAGGTGTAAATTGTTTGCCATTACGCATCATTCCAGAACGGCAAGAGCCTCAGCCATTGCTGCAGAGGTCGCATGCATCCTCACACTCCTAATCGAGATGCAGCCTGAGGACTCATCTCTGACCACAATTCCGATTTCCCCACACAAAGAGTCACTCCTCCAACAAGCATACACATTAACCTTCTGCCAATTAGTAGGGGGAGGCGACCAAAGAGAGGGTCGCAGCACCCTAGTAGAATGAGACGATTTTGACCAAAAGTTTAGAGATTTCAAGACTTATACTTTCAAGGTGTTTTCATTCTTTTTCTATTTCAATAAAGACTTTGTGATTTTTATTATGAATATGCGTAACCAATCCTCTTTGCTAGGGCAAGGCCATGAGCCTTAGCATGAATATGTAGTTTTTATTTAATTGCTTATGATATTATACATGCATATTTTGAATTGTTAATCACTATCTTTGTGTCTTAATGATTCGTGATCATTAGGATGTTTAAATAACTAATCGGATGTTTATGTGGAATGTCACCCTAAAATTAAGGAATGCTTCTTGTGGTTAATAATTGTAATTCACCTAGGGGGAATGCCACGTCTTAGGGGTTGCATGGTTTTTCAAGGGGCTTTAACAAAGCATAATAAGTCATGCATTTTTTTATTTGATCTGAATACCACATACGGATTGCATGTTTGACATATGTTTTAACTTGAATGCCACAAGTAGAATATGCATAAGGAAAACCTAGCCTTCAAAGTTGCATATGTAATTCATAAGTAATTAGTAAAACTACAAAGGATTGTTATAATGACGGTGGAGCCCTACTACTTTCTCACTATAAATTCTAAAAATTGTTTCCTATTTCCTTCTTTAAAATTGCAGATTTTAGCTAACATTTTTAATTAAATTCGTTTTTTCTTAATTTTGGTCATGAAATCACCATTTTCCAAAACTTTGTTCTAAGTAATTAGTTGAGAATCAGTTTCACATTAATCTATTTAAATTAATCCATATGGAGAATGACCTTACTTGAGCTAACTATACTACGATAATCTTGTTTCTCTTACAAGTATTTTAGGTATTTTTAACCTTTTTTGCACAGATGGTAAAAATCCTATCAAGAAAATGACGTTCATCCATTTTCAATTTGGACGTTGCTGGCGGAGAAGTGGAAGAGATTAAAGGGCTCGCAGGAGGAGGTGAAGTGGTTGTTGGGGTTTTTTTGGAAAAGAGCTTTGGAGAAGGTGAGGTTGAAGAGGGAGAGTTTTTTTTTTTTTTATTAGTTAATTTTTTTAATTTTTCATTTGCATGTGACAAATTTGGCCTGCCAAATCTATGCCAACGGAAATGATAACAGATGTAAGAAAATGTCAAAAAATGTAACTTTATGAAAGTGGGACGGAAAAAATTTAGGTATGAAGTTGGAATTTGATAAAACTTGAAGATAGCAATGTGAGAGTAACTCTTGTTTATATACCGCTTAATCTTTCATTGAATTTTTCAATGCAAACTTTAGAAGAAGAAAAAATGAGTGCAAAATTCATTTCATTTTTATTATAGTAAGTTCATTGTAAATTATATAAAGGACTAATTAAATTCCTTACATTTTTTTCAACTTGTTTAGATTAAATATCTGGTCCTTTACAAAACCTGATTAACATGCTTTGATCAATTGCCAACTCAGCATTTTTCTATTTATTTAATATATATCCACTAAAGCTAGCTAACAATTAATTTCCTCCAACTTATAAATTTTAAATCGGTTAGTTGGTTAAAAATATTAATTTAAGTAATTCCTGGTTACCACTAAAAACAGGTAACTTTTTATTTATGTTATAATATTTAGAGTAAATTGTAAGAATAACCTTTCAATTTTAACTCAATTGGAGCAATGGTCCATCAACTAAAAATTCATTATCATTGATCTCTCAACTCATCAAAACGTGCAGTTATGATCTCTCAACTAAAAATCTATTACCAATGGTGCCTCAACTTTAATCCAAGAATTGGTCCCTCAATTTTGACCAAATTGGAGAAATTGTCCCTTAATTTTAACTCAATTGTAGCAATCGTCATTCCAACATAACTCATTTTGACAAAATTCTGACAAAATTGACAAAAATGGTCATAGCTACACGTTTTGATGAGTTGAGGGACCAATGAAAATTGATTTTTAGATTAGGGATCATTGCTCCAATTTGATTAAAGTTGAGAGACCGTTACTACAATTTACTCTTGTATTTAATTAGTCCCTCTATTCATCAAAAAGGTGATTAATACTTTCATGAAAAAACTTCATTAATTTGTTAACATTTGACATATAGTTATATAAAAAAAATGTATTTAAAACTTATGTTATATTTGAAAATAAATCTATTTGACTTTTGATGCGTTTAGATTCTATATGTATCAACAAACTAAATGTACCAGAAATCCAATTGTATCATAAAATCAAACGTATCAATATTATAGATAATCAAATGCATCAATATAATCCAATATACCTCTAATAAAATTATAGAAAAGATATTTAATCAAATTCTTAAAAAGAACATATATTTAATCAACAAAATTAAAAAAACGAGGCACCTAATTCTGGTGCGGGTCTTCAGATATTCACGATCATCTCCTTCGCTCTCTTCCTCTTTACTTAATTATTACGCCTAATTCTGGGTTTAGTTAATTCTGGTATGATGCTTAATGGGTTTTTAATTGTCATTAATTTGTGGGTAGCCTGGTTGATTACTTGGCCCTTTTGGTTTGCTTTCATGTCTAATGGTTTCTGAATTACAAGGGGATCACGAAAAATAAATAGAGTAAATTGTAGCAATGGTCTTTTAACTTTAATTCAATTGGACCAATGGTCCCTTGATGTGCAGATTTTAAATTATATATTTTACCATATTCTTAGTATATTTTGGTTAATATTTTGGAAGAATTTTGATACTTTGAATTATATTTTCAATATAGAACTTTTGATTTCCTCTGAAGCAAAACAGGACCAAATGGACGAATTTTGGAGTAATTCCAGTTGCAGGACGTTCGTGAGTCACTTAGCTTGATCGTACCAAAATTTGGGATTTTTCCACCAAGTGGTTATTTTCTGGCGATAAAATAAAGGAGCGATGCTGGAAAATGACGTTTTTGGGTTTAAATTGCGTTTTTGGAGCCCAAGATGACCTTGAATGGTTTCGTGGCCTTCTGGAGATGTATTTGGAACGTCCTGATCTTTAAATCAAACTATCTTGGGCCGGATTTGGAGGAGATCTGAGGCTAAAACCTGGCTGGACAAGTACTTGGCAGATTCTCCTAGTTTAATTAGGGTTTTATTTTCTAAAATATTTTACTATTTTTCTTAGTTTCCTAATTGGAATAAGAGACCTATGTTTTAGGGTTTGTGCGATGGCTTAGCAAATATATTGCTTGGCCGTTCTTAGTTTTTTTGCTGCGCTTTCTTTTATGCAACTTTGGAGACAAAGAGAATTGCTAGGGTTCTTGGAGATTTTCTACTTTAAGGTGTCTTCAATCATTTTCTTAATAATATTTTGTATGATTTCAATGATGAATATGCGTAACTAATTCCTTTTGCTAGGGCGAAGCCTTGAGCCTTAGCATGAATATGTGATTTTTATTTAATTGCTTATGATCGATTGCATGCATACTTTGAATTATTAATCACCGGGATTAAACTATCTAATTGTCTTAATGCCTGATCACTATTATGATCTTAAGAAAAGCAATTTGATGCAATTTTGGTCGGAATGTTCCTTGAAATTGATGTTGGCTTCTTGTGATTAATAATTGTAATTTCACTTAGGATGAACACCACGTCTTAAGGGTTGCATGGTTTTTCAAAGGGTTTTCGTAGAGCATAATGAGTCTTTCATGTTCAAATTTGATTCGAACGTCCGGACGGGTTGCATGTTAGATATATGTTCTATATTGGAGGTTCCAAGTAGAATATGAATTAGGAAAAACTAACCTTCAAAGTGGCATATGTAGATCATAAGTAATTAGTAAAAGTTCATAGGATTGCTAGGTGATGGTGGAACCCTAGTGCTTTCTTAATTTGATTTCTCCAAATCTTTTTTCTTTTCCCTCCAGTTTTAATATTGCAGATTGTCTTATTTTTATTAGTTAAATTCATTTCATAAAAATCAATCACCTCAATTTTATCCTTTACAACAATTTATTGGAATTTGATTTGCTTCGATTTATTTAATAATCCCTGTAGAGAACGACCTTGCGAGATCCGTTTATACTACAATAACCTTGTCATTCTTGCAAGTATTATAGGAGTTTTTAGCCCGTTTACATGTGTAGTAAAATCCCTATCATCCCTCAACTAAAAATTCATTACCATTGGTCTCTTAACTCATCAAAACGTGCAACTATGGTCCCTCAACTAAAAATTCATTACCATTGGTCCTTTAACTTTAATCCAACTGGAAAAATGATTTCTCAACCTTAACCCAATTGGAGCAATGGTCTCTCAACTTTAACTCAATTGTAGCAATGGTCATTCCAACATAACTCATTTTGACAAAATTATAACGATTGACAAAAAAGACCATAGCTACACTTTTTGATAAGTTGAGGGACCCCAATTGTAGCAATGACCCTTCTAACATAACTTATTTTGACAAAATTTTGACGAAATTGATGAAAATGACCGTAGCTACACATTTTGATGAGTTGAGGGACCAATGATAATGGATTTTTAGTTGAGGGACCATTACTATAATTTACTCAAACAAATAATAGTTTCCATAAACATATTTGATATTGATTGTTTGTGCTTTGTGCCCTAATCAATGGAGAATTATTCTTTGTTTATAAACTTTATAGTGTACTTGCCTTAGCTAAAACATAGTTTCAAGTAGTACGATATAGTGGTATTTCTTTTCACTTGTAAGTATGAGGTTTTAAGTTCGAATCTCGTAGATGGTGAATACAATACCAAATTAGATTGCCCATATGTTATTTAACCTAATTTTTTCTCTTTAGTGTAAAATACATCGTTATACTAAAAAAAATTAAGAAATTTGTAAAAGCAAGGAAAATCCAAAAAGAGATTCGAAATGAGTGCCTTATTTTAAATGTTATAAAGCAGTAGTCTTTCCAACCAAGTTGCATACGAAATATTCTTTTTGTTATTGCCTTTTGCAGTCAATGGCCACATTGGATTCGGATGTCCCAATGGTTTCGGTTGGCGAGGCTTCGAGCAGTGCAGGTTCTCCGTCCAAGAAGCCAAAAGCGGTTTTGAGATCAAGAAGTGGAATGTTGTCGCTCTATGGGCCTGGGGTAATCTGGCTATGTTAGATACCTAGTTGGACTTGACTAACATTGTATGTATGAATCTTATGTTGCCAATATGTTATCAACTGATTAAAGAGTTGTAAGCGTGTAAAACTACTTTTTATAATCAATGATACGTGGATAACATGCAGCAAATGATAATTGTTTATCCACTACTCGGTGAAATCTACCGGCAACTGCATGTAACTAATTTCCATGATAGATGGAAATTAGATGAGCCTGTGTATATATAATTCAATTCCTTGCTCGTGAAGAGTTGTTATGAATATTCGTGGGTTCTATCACCTTTGAGATATAAGGTCTTAAACGAGTAGAAGAATTGCATTTCAACCACAAACATGACGGCTCTAGGTATTGCATATAGTCGAATGAATGTTGTTGATGCACAAAATCAGCAAGGACTTTGGTACAACAGAAAGTGTCAGGTTTGTGACCTTCGCTTGGTTGCTTCGATCACTAGTGAAGATAAGTATGTAAATGAATAGGGACAGGGAAGCAAACACAAGATGTACGTGGTTCACCCAGATTGGCTACGTCCACGGAGTAGAGGAGTTCTCATTGATTGTGAAGGGTTTACACAAATACAAAGGTTCAAGCTCTCCTTTTGTGAGTTCTAGTGAATAGTTTAGTACAAAATGACATTAGAGATTATTGTGGGAGAATGATCCCTATTTATAGAAGAGAGTTTCTAGTTTTGTTCTGACATTGACACATGTCGTGTTGTGATTGGCTTCTGATGTTGACACGTGTCGCGCTATGATTGGCTTTTGATGTCGACACGTGTCGCATTGTGATTGGCCTCCTGGTTGAAGGGAAGCTCTTCTGGGTCCTTGACGGTATAACGTTGACCGGTGCTCAGTAGTTTCGGGATTGGTCAAGTATGGTACAAACAATGCTCCCCTAAGTTCCCGAGTGAGGGAAGCTCCTCGGTTGGGGACTTGCAAGATCCAAGCCACTAAGTAATCACGAAACTTCTAAGTACCGAAGTGTGGTATAATTTTCACATGCCTTATCTGTCTCATATGTAGATGTGGCATTTTCTCTGGAAGTACTTTTCCTCCATCCAGGGGTGGTATCTTTAACCGATGAAGATGCATAAGGTAATGTATCAATTTCACTTGAAGCTTACTTGTAGTTTCGGGCTTTGTCAAGTGCGATACAAACCCTATAGTAGGAGTCCCCCAAGTCGCCGAGCTAGGAGATTTGTCGAAGGAGGTAACAGACAAGGTAAGCAATCAGACTTCCAAGCAAGCAACCTGGATCGGAGGTTCGACCTCGGCTTCCTGTTGATTGTTCTCCTTCTCCTTGTGTCGTAAATAAAGCAAATGGAGAAGAGATGATATGAAATACTTTTGCTTTTGAAGAAGTAACTTTCCACATGCTTATTCTTGAACTAGGCTGGAGGGTTTTCTGGTTCCCTTCAGAGTATAAGGCCGACTCAAGAATTTGAGGGTCAAAACAAGTCCATCAAATCTAGAGTATGTTCGACCTTGATGATATGGGATACTTTTGCTGTTGACAGAATAGTGAATGTGGTATGGAAATGTGTCGTGCTGTAGTGATCTGTTTTAGCTCACCGTTGAACCTTCTGCTTCAATCTTTTGCATGGCAGAAGTGGTGTGCAACCTTTGCATTTAAATGGTCCTTCAGAACATTCCTTCATAGTGACTCATCCACGCTTGGCAGCTTCAGTGTAAAGAGCCAATATCTGATCAACTGTCATGAGATATTTGCCGGTGGAATTCATGACCTTGACAACGGTTGAGGATGAGTACTCGAGAGCAATGCTAAGTAAGCAACCAGGCAAAGGTCTCAGGCAGTCAGTTCCAGATTGGAGGTTTGATTTCAGGTTCCGACTGACTGCTCTCTTTCTCCTTGTCCTGCAGGTGTGGACAAAGACAAACACAAGGATAGGGAGAAAGCATGATATGGGATACTCTTGCTTTCGACCCTGATGATATGAGATACTCTTGTTCTTGGCGTGGCTTATTTGCTGAGGTATTATCGGAGGGAAATAAAGCTGAGTATTTCGAGAGGTTATGTTGAGGGTGCCTTCTCGAATGCGAGAAAGGGTTGAGCATTTTTGCAGGTTTGCATGTTCGTGGAGGAGGGAGGTCGACGTATATAGGGATTTCCCAATAGCAAGTAGTAATGTTATTCCTTTACCCTTCTCGGTCACAGCAATGTAGTGGGAGCTGCCAGCTTCACGTGTTTTAACTTTGTCAGAGCACTTTGAAAAAATGGTATGTGGTATCTGGAAAGCTGATGTTGCGTGTGAAGATTACAGACAAGTTTTATCTAAGGAAATCTGGCTCTCGAAGTTCTGAGAGCTGTGGCTCTTCGGTTTTCTAACAAGCAATCCCGTCGGGGATCTGGCTCTCGAGATTTGGAAAGCGGTGCCGCTTCGATTTTTTAGAAAGTAATTATGTTGGGAGTCTTTTCTCGAATATGAGTAAAGGTTGGACGTTCTTGCCAGCCTGTCTTGCCACAGAACGCGGAGGTCGACACACATAAGGACTTTCCAGTTGTCAAGCAGTGGTGATGTTCTTTTACCCTTGTGGGTAATAGTAGGGTAGCTGGAACTTCGAAATTCTCGCGCCTAAACTTTGTCAGGGATCTTTGGCAAAGTTATATGTGGTACCCGAGGAGTTGATGGTGCATGTGGAGAGTAGTGATTGAACAGCAAGATTCGCGTGCTTTCTACTTCACCAGAAATCTTCGACAGATTGCCCGTAATTTCTGCAAAGCTAAGTGTGCATGTGACAGGTGCTGACGAGGCTGAAAAAACAGGTGCTTCTTCGATTTTTGAGATCGGCCCTCGTGGTCTCTGAGTAGCCCAGCTTTTGAGAAAGGAAGCGCCTCTTCGATTTTTGAGATCGGCCCTCGTGGTCTCTGAGCAGCCCAGCTTTTGAGAAAGCAAATGCCTCTTCGATTTCTGAAGCTTCGTCGAGTGCAGATTTTTATAGAGGCTAGCATTAAGTTCCACAGCACACTTGAATCTCCACCAGCAGAAGCTCCATTCTTGCACTTCTAAGATCTTGATTTGTCTGACCTCTTCTCTCTTCAACACCTTTGAAAATGTCTGGCCCCTCCGACCGTCGTTTTGACTTGAACCTTGGAGAAGAGGCAGCCATGCCTTCTCCAGACAACATATGGCGCCCATCCTTCATATCCTCTACTGGTCCTCTTACCGTTGGGGATTCTGTGATGAAGAATGATATGACCGCTGCGGTGGTGGCTAGGAACCTTCTCACTCCCAGAGATAACAGACTACTTTCCAAACGGTCTGATGAGTTGGCTGTTAAGGATTCTCTGGCTCTTAGTGTTCAGTGTGCAGCTTTTGTGTCTAATATGGCCCAACGCCTATTTGCTAAAACCTGCCAAGTTTAATCATTGACTGCTAAAGTGATAAGTCTCAAACAGAAGATTAGAGGGCTCAAGCATGAGAATAAACAGTTGCACAGGCTCGCGCATGACTATGCTACAAACATGAAGAGGAAACTTGACCAGATGCAGGAATCTGATGGTCAGGCTTTACTTGATCATAAAAGGTTTGTGGGTTTGTTCCAAAGGCATTTATTGCCTTCGTCTTCTGGGACTGTACCGCATAATGAAGCTACAAATGATCAACCTCCAATGCCTCCTCCTTCTGGGGTTCTGTCCAGTACTGAGGCTCCGGATAACCACCCTCCGGTGTTTTCTCTTTCTGGGGCTCTACCGACTGCTGAGACTTCCCCTAAGCAACCTTTGTGAAGGCTCCCTTTTGTTTGTTTATTTTGACTCATGTATATGTACATATTTGTGGCTTATCGGAAATATTAATAAATAAGTTTTGCTTCATTTCAACATATTGTGTTAAATACACCAAAGCCTTCTTTAGAAAGTTCTTTGAATTTTTTTCTTTTGTTGAAACTTGTATTGTTGAAGCTTTGTGAGTGAAGCATGTAGTTTTAGGTAGTGTTCCCTTCATTTCCTGAGTGAGGAAAACTTCTTGGTTGGAGACTTGAAAAATCCAAGTTACTGAGTGGTTATGAGACTTCCGAGTATCAAGGTACAGTAGCATATGGTGGGAGTCCCCCAAGTCTTCAGGCGAGGAGAGTTGCCGAATGAGGTGTCTTGCTTGTTACTAATTTGTCAAAGTAACGAATCCTTGTTTCGATGTCACACATTCGTATATGCCTTATCTAAAAATATTTCCAACTTTTGTGTGTTTGATGCTGCATGCTATTGACTAGACAAGATCAAGTGCAATTAGTAGCTTTTCTCTCTTTTTGATGAGTACCTGTGTCCTACCCAGCTCCCTTTTTTGTGTTATTCTTCTTTTTCATCTTTTCTTTGGTGGAATTGCTTTTCGTTTCCACTAATCAGCCTGAGTGGATGCAATATAACACCATTCTCTATAGCTCAGATCGCAAAGTCGTCTTCATGAAAGTTGTTCCTTATCTTGTGAACTACAACATATCCAAATTTGAGATCCATCGGAGTAGTACTAACTCCAGAAATTCAGGTATGATGAGTAACTGTTCATCAATTTTCTGTTAACCCGTCAGACTTGTTGTGAGCTTCGAAACTCCATTTTCTCTTGTTCAGCTCAACATACTTTCTTCATCGAAGTTGTTCCTCACCTTGTCAGCTACAACATATCCAAATTTGAGATCCATCGGAGCAGTAAAAATCCAGAAATTCAGGTATGATGAGTAACTGTTCATCATTTTTCTGTCAACCTGTCAGACTTGTTGTGAGCTTCGAAACTCCATTATCTCTTGTTCAGATCAACATACTTTCTTCATCGAAGTTGTTCCTTATCATCTCTTTCATGAAATATCAAATATTCAGAATGAACTAACGGTTAAATATTTCCAGATCTTCGAAACATCACAGCAGCTTTTAAATTTGCGGGAATCCGACTGTCGTGTTTGGAGCCTCAACACTTTAATTTCCGTTGCTCAAACAGAAACGATTCCTTCTTGAAAGTTGTTCATCTGCTCAAGAACTATAGGGTGTCCAAAATTCAGCTCCACTGGAGAAGAGCAAAGGTTGCAGAAATTTGATAGATGAAAGGAGGCGGAAGAGGAAGAGAGGGAAATAGGTTGCTTGGGTTGGATTTCTAGTTAAACTTGGGATTTTGGCTTGTTGTTTGATTTATTATAATATGTTTGGAAACATATACATAATTGCTTGTTTGTTTATGACAGGGATGTTGTGGGTGTAGAACAAAACAAATGTTTGCGTTGACCCGTGTTTTTGTACAGGTTCAAGGGAATCCTGGTTTTGTGAACAAAATTTGTTTATTTGTCACAAGGTTTTGTGTTTGGGAAATAGTTTAATAGGTAAGGTTTATTGACTATAGATTTTTGCTTGGGTATATAGCGTGACTAGTTGAAGCTATTTTTAGGATACAAAACTTGAATTAGCTTCGCACTATCTTGATGAAGAGTGTGCGAAGCTTTTATATGTTTTGGTGTTGAAATTTTGTATTGTAGGTGAAGCATTGGGGTTGAAGCTTGATAAGTGAAGCTTTATAGGTGAAGCTTTGGTGTTGAAGCTTTATAGGTGAAGCTTTGTGTTTGAAGCTTTATAGGTGAAGCTTTGGGGTTGAAGCTTGATAGGTGAAGCTTTGGTGTTGAAGCTTTATAGGTGAAGCTTTGTGTTTGAAGCTTTATAGGTGAAGCTTTGGGGTGGAACCTTGATAGGTGAAGCTTTGGTGTTGAAGCTTTATAGGTGAAGCTTTTGTGTTGAAGCTTTATAGGTGAAGCTTTGGTGTTGAAGCTTTATAGGTGAAGCTTTTGTTGGCACCATAAATTGATTTTGCTTCACACTATCTTGATGAAGATAGTGCGAAGCTTTTGAGATTGATATTTGTCCTCCATTGATGAAGCTTTTGTTGGCACCATAAATTGATTTTGCTTCACACTATCTTGATGAAGATAGTGCCAAGCTTTTGAGATTGATATTTGTCCTCCATTGATGAAGCTTTTGTTATGTTTGCATAGATCCTTTGTATAGTCTTGTTGACACATACTTAGATTTGATTTTGTATTGGAAACATTTGCGTTGAAGCTTCAACACTTGAGTGTTTCATTGCTCAGAATGTAAAAGAGTTTAGGGCCGAGTTAGCTAAATCACCTCTTTATTGAATTCATACCAAATGGTCTTTGTTACATAGGATGCCGAACGGCTGTAGCTTAACACTTGTACAATGTGAGTCTATTTGTAATAGTACTTCAAGTGGTCAGCATTCCATGGATGGCCAAGGGTCTTGCCGTCGGAGCTTCTGAGCTTGTAGGAGCCAGGGCGACTGATGCCGACGACCTCGAATGGTCCGTCCCAGTTAGGACTGAGTGTTCCTTCACTCGGGACCCTATCACAGAGTAATCTTTTCTTCAGTACCCAGTCTCCTACTTTGAAAGAGCGAGGTTTGACCCTTGAGTCGTAGTAGTTGGAAATGCGCTGCTTGTAGGCGACATTCCTCATGTGAGCCTGATTTCTGTGTTCCTCGACTAGATCCAGGTTGAGGGTGAGTTGTTTGTCGTTCTTACTCTGCATGTAATTCTGGATTCGGTATGTTGCTTGCTCAAGCTCAACCGGGACAACTGCTTCTGTACCAAGAGCAAGTGAGAATGGAGTTTCTCCTGTGGAAGTCCGATATGAAGTGCGGTATGACCAAAGAACTTGGGGTACGAATTCTGGCCAACAACCTTTAGCTTTGTCCAAGCTAGTTTTCAGAGTGTGCTTGATTATTTTGTTAATGGCCTCGACTTGTCCATTAGATTGGGGATGGGCTGGAGAGGCAAAACATAAGTTGATGTTGAACTTAGAGCAGAACATCTTGAACTTCTTGTTGTCGAACTGCCGCCCATTGTCCGTGACTATCGCATTGGGAATGCCAAATCTGCAGAGGATGTTCTTCCATACGAAGTCTTCTATTTTTCCCTCAGTAATGGTTGCCAAGGGTTCTACTTCAGCCCACTTTGTGAAGTAGTCAACTGCAACGATTGCATAGCGGACCTTGCCCTTCCCTGCAGGCATTGGGTCAATCAAATCAAGTCCCCATTGGGCGAAGGGCCAAGGGCTGATCATAGGAGTGAGCGGCTCGGGAGGGGAGTGAGGGATAGTTGCGTAGCGTTGACACTTATCATATGAGCGAGATATTCTGATGGCATCTTGGTAGAGTGTTGGCCAATAGTATCCTTGGCGAAAAGTCTTGTGTGCTAGGGATCGAGACCCAGCATGATCTCCGCAGACTCCTTCATGTATTTCCCGAAGGACAATTTCCGCCTCCGCAAGTGTAAGGCATCTTAGGTATGGTAGGGTAAAACCGCGCTTGTAGAGTTGGTCGTTAATGATCAGGTAGCGGGCAGACTTGTATCGAATCTGCTTAGCTTGGACTTTGTCAATTGGGAGGGTGCCATGAGCAAGGAATTTATAAATTGGGGTGATCCAACTATCTCCTTGTTGTAAATTGCACACTTCCGCGACCATGGTGCTTGGTGCTGCCAATAATTTGACATGAATTTTTCTCCCAATCTTGTCTTCCACTACCGAGGCGAGGCGAGCCAAAGCGTCTGCATGACTGTTTGCCGCTCGAGGAACTTGGGTGATCTGGTAGTGGAAGTGCTTGAGCAAAAGTCGCGTTTGTGCAAGATATGCTGCCATGGAGCTATCCTTAGCATCAAAGTTGTTTGTGACTTGGTTGACCACTAATTGGGAGTTACTGAAGATATCAATTCGTTTAACCCCAAGATGCTTGGCCAAACGTAAGCCTGCTAGAAGGGCTTCGTATTCGGCCTCGTTGTTCGATGCCTTGAATTTGAAACGAATAACGTATTCTATCGCCACTTTATCGGGGGTAGTGAGGACTAATCCTGCTCCGCAACTCTGTTGGTTGGATGAGCCATCAACATACAGACTCCATGCTGGGGTTGTTGGTTCTATCTTCTGAGCTTCCGATGGTAATGAAGCTACTGCTTCAGGTGTAGAAGCAATGTCAACAGGATATGTGAAGTCGGCGATGAAATCTGTTACTGCTTGACCTTTTTCGGCTGGTTTTGGTTGGTAGGAGATGTCAAACTCACCCAATGCTATCGCCCATTTGATCATTCGCCCAGACATGTCAGGACTCTGGAGTATCTGTCGAAGAGGGTGATTAGTAAGCACAATGATGACGTGTGCTTGGAAATAAGGGCGAAGTTTTCGAGCAGACATGACCAATGCTAAAGCTAATTTCTCAATGTTGGAGTATCGTGTCTCCACATCTTGTAGGGCCTTGCTAGCATAGTAGACGGGCCGTTCGACACCACTGTCCTTTCGAATAAGAACAGAACTGACTGCTGAAGCCGAAACCGATAGATAGATAATGAGAGTGTCACCAACTTCTGGTTTGGAGAGCAGAGGGGCTTTACTCATGTACTCTTTGAGGTTCCTGAATGCCTTGGCACATTCCTCCGTCCATGTAATGTACTTCTTATTTCCCTTGAGTGCTTTGAAGAAAGGAGCACATCTGTCTGTGGCCTTAGAGATGAATCTGGTTAAGGCTGCCACCTTGCCAGTAAGGCTTTGGATGTCTTTTGAAGTTACTGGCTCTTTCATGTCGAGGATTGCTTTGATCTTTTCGGGGCTAGCTTCAATGCCTCGTTGGCTAACCATGAAGCCTAAGAATTTGCCAGAGCCCACGCCGAAGGCACATTTGTTGGGGTTCAACCTCATTCGATACCTCTTTAGAATGGTGAAAGTTTCAGATAGGTTGGTGATGTGTTGGTCAGCATGTTTGCTCTTGACTAACATATCATCAACGTAAACTTCCATGCTCTTCCCAATCTGTTCGGCGAACATTGAATTGACCAGTCTCTGATAAGTTGCTCCTGCTTTCTTTAGACCGAAGGGCATGACTTTGTAGCAATATAGTCCCCTGTCAGTAGTGAAGGCTGTGTGTTCTTGGTCTAAAGGGTCATGAGGATTTGGTTGTATCCTGAATAAGCGTCCATGAAGCTCAAGAGCTCACACCCTGCTGTAGAGTCTATAAGTCTATCAATGAGAGGAAGGGGGAAACTATCCTTTGGGCATCCTTTGTTTAGGTCGGTGTAGTCGACACACATTCTCCACAAGACCTTTTGAAGCAGGAGACTTTCCTTGGTCGAGTTTTTCTTAACAAGGACAACATTTGCTACCCATGTTGGGTAATTGACTTCACGGACGAAGCCTATGTCCTTGAGTTTTTCAACTTCTGCTTTCATCGCCTCGTATCGTTCAACATCATAAGATCTTCGCTTCTGTTTTACTGGTTTGGTCTTGGGATCAATACTCAAGTGGTGACAGATGATATCGGGAGAGATGCCCGACATATCTTTATATGACCGAGCGAAGACCTCGGCGTTCTCTTGCAAAAATGAGATCAGCGACAACTGAAGGGGTGGTGACAAAGTGGTGCCAATCTTCACCATGCAATCTGGATGGTCTTTGGAGATAGAGACATTCTCTAACTCTTCAGCGGGTTGTGCTTGCTGGGTGAAGGAGTCATCTCGAGGGTCATCGGGTTGACTGTTGACATTATGAAGATCCGAGTTGGCTTCATCTAGACTGGTTTTTACTACTTGGTTATGTATAGAGAGGGTCTCCTTAGGGACAGGCATGTGTTGTTTCTTAACTGAAGTGTTGTAACATGATCGAGCACTAAATTGATCTCCCCTGATGTATCCATTGCCGAAAGGGGTTGGAAACTTCATCAACAACATATGTGTGGATACCATGGCCTTGAGATCATTGATGCATGTGCGCCCAAAGATGACATTGTATGCCGTCGGGCAATTGACCACTAGGAAGTTAGTGGTAATAGTAGCTGTGTAGGGGCCTGTACCAATGGTGAGAGGTAAGTGTATACTCCCTAAAGGTTGCACGATATCGCCAGAGAAGCTTATCAAATGAGAATCGAGCGATCGAGCAAGTGTTCAGCTACATTAAGTGCCTTGAAAGCTTCAGCAAACATGATATTGACTGAAGCACCTGTGTCTATCAGGATTCGTTTCACATCAAAATTTGCTATGTGAGCCTCCACGATCAGCAGGTCGTTGTGAGGGTAGATGATACCTCTTTCTTCCTCAAGGTAGAAACATACTGGATCCCAGTTAGGCTTTTAATACTTGCCTCCCCTAATGTCTTCCACGTGAAACACTTGATGGCCAGGTCTCAAAGTTCGTTCACTGTTTTTCATGGCCCTATTGGAAGATTCAGACATAGGTGTGCCGCCGCTTATAGAATATATCACATTCACCTAGCGTTGGTTACGGTTATCCCTTGGAGGGTGAAGGAGGAACTGATCAATTTTTCCTTCACGTGCCAAAGCTTCAATATGATCACGGAGGATGACGCACTTCTCGCCATCATGGCCATTATACTCGTGGTAGCAGCAAAACATGCCAGTGTTTTTCGTGGACTTGTAATCTGGCTGTCTTGGATTTGGCTTTGGTATCAGATGAGCTATACTGGGGTAGATGGCTGCGCATGTAGCGTTCAAAGGTGTGTATGTCTCATACCTCGGGGTAGGGCCTGTCTTAACACGTGATTGGCCCACTGCATTGACTGCCTGGGGACGGGCGTTATTATGACGATATCCTGAGTTATCGCGATAATGCCCCTTATTCTTTTTATTAAAATGAGATTGGTGAGGATGGAAATCTTTCCTTTTGCCCTGGGATTGATATGTCTGCTGACTTGGCGAAGCATTAAATGAGGCAAGGAGGTATGCTGCTACCGTTTGGAAGGTTGAGGTCTTCTCATTCGGTTGGATCTGGCCTCCACTCCCTACTTGCTGATAAGAGGTGACTGTAGGGGGTTTCCCTTGATATGTCCTTGCCTCGGCGGAGGCATGGTTGTAAGCTTGTGCCATCACCTCAGAGTAAGTCCTCCAAGTGTTGGCATTGATCATGTACTTGAAGAAACAGTCACGTAAGCCTGCTGTGAAGGCCTTGAGGGCGGTCTTGTCATCTGCCTCAGCGCAGCGAGAATACTCATGGCTGAAGCGGCCAGCATACTTTCGTAATGACTCGTCCGGCTTCTGGCAAATAGTGTACAAGTCATCTGCGGAATGCAAGCGATCAGACTGAAAGATGTGTTGAGAGACAAACAGCTTCCTCAACTCTTCAAATGAGTCTACTGTCTCAGGTGGAAGACGGCAATACCAGTTTAAAGCTCCGCCCGAGAGGGTGGAGGGGAAGAGAAGGCACCGTTCTTCGTCGGTGTGTCTCTGGTATACCATGGTGGACTCAAAGAGGTTAAGGTGTTCAATCGGGTCTTCCCTTCCAGTATAGAGTTGTAAGTCAAGCTTCTGTTTTGTCTTCGCTTGGATGGGGGTGTTGAAGATCCTTCTTGTGAGGGGGCCAAGCCTGGGTTGGTTCCAGTCAGGTATCTCAGCTTGACGTTCAGCCTTCAACTTTTTTACTTCCTCAATGAGCTGTAGGACAAGGGGGTCCTGAGTAGAGTCGTGCACCACTGAAGTTTTCTTCCGTAAGTCCCCATCGCCTCTTGGAAGTAGGAAAGTTTGATCAAGATAGCGTGATTTTTCCTTGGACTCGCCACACTGACTTCTAGAGTGAGTATGTCGGAATATTTCCGAGTCCCCTGTACCTTCATGTTCTTCTGGGACCTGTTGCCCATTCCCTAGATTGGCTGCTGGCCTGGGTCGTGGAAGAGGACCGAGTCTTTCAGAAACTCTCGGGTCATTGATCTTCGAGCTTACGTGGATGGGATTCTCTCAACGTTGCTTTAGGAAGTCTCGACAATCGCGATAGACGGCTTTTGATCCTTCCACTCCCTCTGTGAGGAGGTGTTTTCCTCTACTTCTCCTGCTTCGGGTTGAAGCAGTTGGGTTGAGAGAAGTCTCATGTTGATTATCACATTGATGTGTAGCTCGATCCTTATCAAGGATGTCCGTGTTGGATATCGGTGACCCTCCGTGTTGGGGGGCATTCTGATGATTGTTGACATCAACAGGGGCGACGAGCTTGTGTGTTTGAGCATGCCTAGCCTCGTGAAGCATCTCGAAAAGTTTTTCATATTGTTCCTGGAGGACCTCATTCTTCATTGCTATCTTGTTGTTCTGAACCTCTAGCTCATCGACTTTAGCTTGAAGAGTAACTCTATTTCCTTCCTGCTTTTGTTGCTTCATACTAGGTCCAAGGGGGGTGTCATTCTGTGTGCTATGGCTTCTTTCGCTCCCCATGTCGGATAGAGATGCTTGGCCAAAAGAAAGTGTACGAGCGAGGGAAACCAGCTTGACAAAGCTGAAGAGAGTGGGAATAAGTGTCGTTTCCCACAGACGGCGCCAAATGTTGATGCACAAAATCAGCGAGGACTTTGGTACAACAGAAAGTGTCAAGCTTGTGACCTTCGCTTGGTTGCTTCGATCACTAGTGAAGATAAGTATGTAAATGAATAGGGACAGGGAAGCAAACACAAGATGTACGTGGTTCACCCAGATTGGCTACGTCCACAGAGTAGAGGAGTTCTCATTGATTGTGAAGGGTTTACACAAATACAAAGGTTCAAGCTCTCCTTTTGTGAGTTCTAGTGAATAGTTTAGTACAAAATGACATTAGAGATTATTGTGGGAGAATGATCCCTATTTATAGAAGAGAGTTTCTAGTTTTGTTCTGACATTGACACGTGTCGTGTTGTGATTGGCTTCTGATGTTGACACGTGTCGTGCTATGATTGGATTTCGATGTCGACACGTGTCGCATTGTGATTGGCCTCCTGGTTGAAGGGAAGCTCTTCTGGGTCCTTGACGGTATAACGTTGACCGGTGCTCAGTAGTTTCGGGATTGGTCAAGTATGGTACAAACAAATGTAATATGGGATACTTGTTATACAATGAACTTACTGCATTAACAGTTGGATGGGAATTTAATTACGTAGACAAACTTATTTATTAGTTTCCAACATTTTGGTATTAGAGCCAAATAACAAGTCCTAGATTCATTTTACTGCTTGTTATGGTGATAAATGTATAATTATACGTTTGATATGTTTTATACATCTTTTGAGAGATGAAGTGCTTGGTTGACTCCAGATATTCACCAAAGTGAATATTGTTATTGCATATCGTGGCTATTAAAGTTGAATATCAGAGTGCACAACAAATGAGATTACAAAATAATAGGAATATTATTAAACAAATGAGAATGCCGGAACGGCTACAAAACCCTAAGAGACTACATTGTGAATGACTTGTTCTCAAATGAATAACAAGCATGCTATTTATAATAAACTAACCCTAATCCTAAAAGGTAAGAAATCAAAACCCTAATGCTAACAGACTAAACCCAGAAAACCAAACATTCAAATAAACTAAATACTAATATTTTCCAACACCCCCGTCAAACTCATGGCGGTATACAACATGGGTTTGCAAACAAGCAGATGCGGACTGGCTCCGTTAGGCGAACTGGTAGGCATGCAAACTTGACTTGATTGGACTTAACTTGACTTGACTGGCGAACTTGACTTGACTTGATTCTTGATTCTTGATTCTAGATTCTTGTTGGCAAGCTAATTCTGGTTCAAATTGATTCTGATCAGTGTTGAGAGTATGAAAAGAACATGTCACTAAACGGACGAGATTTCCATATCTCAATTGAAGCAACGAACGAACAAACACAAATACTATCACTCGAGTGGTCACAATTCCAAGCACTCGAATGACGGTCATAAAACAATCTCAAACAAGCCAACAACTCGTGTGGCCTAAACAAAAACTTAACCATCTTTCCCCCTTCGGCCTTGTGGGCCTAAAACAAACAGCCAAAAAAAAATTTTCCTTTTTTTTTTCTCTTTCTTATTTTCTTTTCCTTTTTCCTTTTTTTTTTCTTTTCTTTTCTCCTGCCTTTCAACTTCTCTTTTTTTTCTTTCTTTCTGGGTAGAGATTCCAACGGATTCAACATATGGCAAGGTGCAACAACTATCAATGGAGGATGGTGGTGTTACATAGCAGGTCTGATATGGGCGAGAGCAGCAGGGGCAGTGGGGCAGATTCTGGTGGGGAAGCAGCAGGCAATCAACACAACTGAAAAAATTAACACATTTTTTTTCCTTGCAAACTGTCAACAACAACTAGGCAATCTAAACATGAACGACAACAGACACAAGTAAACGAATACCAACCCAAAACAGATTAAATCTCGAAGGATGAAACCTACTCTAATACCAAGTTGAATATCAAAGTGCGCAACGAACGAGACTACAAAATAATAGGAATATTATTAAACAAACAAGAATGCCAGAACGACTACAAAACCCTAAGAGACTACATTGTGAATGACTTGTTCTCAAATGAATAACAAGCATGCTATTTATAATAAACTAACCCGAATCCTAAAAGGTAAGAAATCAAAGCCCTAATGCTAACGGGCTAAGCCCAGAAAACCAAACATTCAAATAAACTAAAAACTAATATTTTCCAACAATTAAGGGGTTTTAAAAGATTCATAGCATGTTCATATATTTTTCAAAAGAGAAATATTTATAAATTGCATGAAGGTTAATAAATTTTATGAATCATTCCCTACGAAAGTTTGCAATTGTCCAGTCCAAAGACTTGATGTATTTTGCGATTATGAAAGAATATAGCCAATATATGCAACATGGAAGGCAGTTTATAATTTTCACTCAAAAGTGTGATGTAAACTTGCAGTAGTAACTGCATACTATTATTTGCGACTAATATTCTTGATTGCTCCAGTGAATTCATCTACTTTTAGCCTTTCATCTGTTAAACCATTGAATGGTGGCAATTCAATGGAAACAAGATATAGAGATCTTACTGGGACTAATGGATCTTAACCTTGTACTCCAAGAAGATGAACATGTTGCACTGACAGATGCTTCAACTGCTGAAGAAAGACACAAGCATGATAAATGGGAGAAGGCTAACAGGTTGTCACTAATGGTTATGAAGAGGACCATGAATGACACCATTAGAGGTGGTGTTACAGGGTGTGACAAGGCTAAAGATTTCCTTGAAGCCATTGGAGCAAAATTCAAGGAGTCTGAGAAAGCTGAAATGGGAGAATTGATGACAACACTAACAACTCTAAAGTTCGATGAAGGAAAGGGCGTTAAAGAGCACATTCTGAAGTTGGTGAACACTGCAGCCAAACTGAAAGATTTGGATGTTCCAGTTGATAAAGCTTTTGTTGTCCACATGGCATTAACTTCCCTGCCTTCATGCTATGACCAGTTTAAGGTTACTTACTGTACTCAAAATGAGAAATGGTCTATAGATGAACTGCTTTCAATTGCTGCTCAAAAGGAATGTAGGCTCAGGCACAACATCAATCATGCTGCAGTGAACTTGGTGCACACTAACAAAGGGAAGAAGCCATTCTTCCATTCTGGTAAAGCCCCTAAACTGATCTCCAATAGTCGTGCTGCCATGACTACATCCTCCTCCAAAGGACCTGAGAATTATAAGGATATAATGGACAATATAAGGTTCTATTTTTGCAAAAGAATTGGTCACATGAAAAGAGACTATGAGAAACTCAAAGATCTGAAAACTAAGAAAGGTATTTTGGTCAAAATTTTTGTGTGTTTTGAATCTAATCTTGTTGAAGTCCCTCCAAATTATTGGTGGTTTGTCACTGGTTGTTCGGTTCACATCACCAATTCATTGCAGGGTTTCACAAGAAGAGGTACAACAACAAGAAATGAAGTGTTTCAAGTCTTTGTTGGCAATGGAAATAAAGTGTTTGTGGAAGAAATAAGCGACCTCAAGCTTAAATTATCTAGTGGCTTTGTTCTAGATTTAGTTGATGTTTTATATGTACCTTCACTTAGAAGGAATTTACTTTCAGTCTCGAAACTCGTAAAAACTGGCTTTGCTTTCGATGGAGACAACGAAAGTGTCAGGATTGAGAACGAAAGTGTTAGAATTATGGCAAGTACTTTTTTCGGTTTGCAATGAAAGTCTTTGTTTTAATACTTGATGTGGTAAAAACTAACACACAAATTAAACCCTCTTTTAGATAATTGTAGTATGCATAAGTAGGGATCGTTCTAGGCCGGGGATTAGGAGGGATGCTAATCTACACTAACTTGACTCAAAAACTAAAAACTAGACTCAAATACACAAAACTAAGCTAGACAGACTCAAATAACACAAAACAAGCACTAAGGGGGTTTTGGACGAAAATTGAAGTAAATTGACAAGAAATACTAAAGGGGGATTTGTTTGGACGAATTTTAAACTAAAACTAATTAGGTTGCAAAAACAAAGTGAGGGTGATACGAAACTAAGGTAACTTAAGGGGTGAAAGGCTAGCTAGAGAGTTCTTCTCCACACATGACACATATGCATACAAATCGATTTCCAGTTATTATTCCTATAAACCATGAATGATAATGCCCAAAATTAATCGTGAAAAGCACAAATTAACTTTCAAATTTTCCTAAATTCATTGAATTGGACTCAACGACGCAACCAAATTATTTTTATCAAGTTCCCTATATAAACTGCATGATAGAGATACATCTCAAAGATCATTAAGTTCAATGAAAATCATAAACATTGACAAGGCATTTGTAACTATGAACTGCATGATACTCCTGCCAGGAATTTACTTAACACAATCATGACTAGTGACTTTTACTGCTTGCAAATATAAGTTCATAATTGTGAACACGGAAAATTCCTGAAACGAAAGAGACAAGAACAACGTGCACAAACAAATATTTGTATTTGAAACTTTTGGGTTACAATCTCTCTCTATTTTGATCCTCTGATTCGATCTCCGTAAGGTATTGATTTATGGATATTTTGTTGATCCAAGGGCCGTCGAGGCTTGATCTTGGATGAACTGTGAACGAGGAACGAAGAACACTTTCTTCAAGGGCCGTCAGGGCTTGATCTTGAATTCGTGGATGATTGTTGATCCAAAGGGCCGTTGGGGCTTGATCTTGGAAGAACAATGAACGAAGAACGAAGAACACTTTCTTCAAGGGCCGTTGGGGCTTGATCTTGAATTGGTGATTGTTTATTGATCCAAAGGGCCGTTGGGGCTTGATCTTGGAAGAACGATGAACGAAGAACGAAGAACGCTTTCTTGATTCTTCGGGAACCTGGATGCATGAGAGCTTCGGAGTTTCAGAGCTTCAGAGCTTCAAGAATTTTGCCTAATGATTTTGGTCCCTCCTCCCCAAATGAATGAAATGGGCTTGTATTTATAGAATTTTCCAAGGCCTAATTTTGAATATAATATCCCAGATGAAATAAGTCGTTTCTGCCAGGTGTTGACACGTGTCCTATTTGATGACTTTTCCAACTCATTTCAATTTTCGTTGAGTCACACGCTACGTGTAAACTTTATGTAATACATGAGCGTTGACACTTTGATTTATCCGTCAACATTTATTTACCGAAATTTCAATGTCTACAAATGCCCTCACTTCAAGGCACGTCGTATACATGTGCTTGTCACGTGTAGGAGATGCGTTTTGAAGTCCCTTACTGTAGATGTCGATCCAAGGGCCATCGAGGCTTGATCTTGAATTGGGCTGGAGATTTCTTCAAATGCCGTTGAGGCTTGATCTTGAATTGGTCTTGAGATTTCTTCAAGGGTCGTCAAGGCTTGATCTTGAAGGTTGAAATTGGACCACAAGAAGTTTCATGTGGTAGGTGATCCTTGGCTTTGGTAGTGGATGAATCGGCACGTATTTTGTTGCACTTGTTGACTTTCCACAGCTTTGATCTTGAGCTGGATTGGAGGACTTTCCACAGCTTATTCTTGAACTGGGTTGGAGGTTTTTCTGGTTTCCTCCAATTATTGACTTTCCACAGCTTATTCTTGAACTGGATTTGATTCAAGGGTGGTAGACACTTGATCTTGAATCGGACTTGTGATTTCCTCAAGGGCCGTCGAGGCTTGATCTTGAATTTGGCTGAAAGCTTCTTCAAGGGCCGTTAAGGCTTGATTCTTGAAGGTTGACTCGAACACATGGCAAATAGGCACGAGGTGGAGGTGACGACTTGTTGCTTTGTTCAATCTTTCTAATTCACACCTGAGCAGTTTGGTCAACGATATGATCTTCAAGATTGATGGGCTCTTCTTCCAGTTGGTGACTTGATCTTTAAGGATTTGATTCAAGGGCGGTGAATCGGCATATGCAGCCCACAACGCCTAGTAAGTCGACCCAAGAATTTGAGGGTCAAAACGAGTTCACCGTCCAGAGTGATTGCAAACCTGATGATATGAGATACTTTTAATTTTGAAGAAGTATCGGATGAATCGGCACGTGCTTAGTTGTGCTTGTCTCCACATGCTTCAATGTATCATTTTCCCTTGTCTTATCTATTCTTCTGGCAGAATGTAGCATCTTCTCGAGTTCTTCAGCTCAGACTCCTTCTGCTGAGCTGACTGTGCAGGCTGCATTCTTCTCTGCTTGTTTCTTCAGGCAGATGTGGCAGCTTCTTGAGTTCCTCAGCTTGGACTCCTTCTGCTGAGCTGACTGTGAAGACTGCATTCTTCTCTGCTTGTTTCTTCTGCACGTTGTCTCCACATGCTGCAAGGTATCATTTTCACTTGCCTTATCTGTTCTCCAGGCAAATGTGGCATCCGAGTTTGAGTGGAGGTTCCGGCATATTGTTTTCTTTATCCTTGTCTTTGTAGGTAAGAACAAGGACAAAGGAAAGGACAGGGAGAACGCATGATATGAGATACTCTTGCTTTCTACCCTGATGATATGAGATACTTTTGCTTTGGTGTCATTTGTTTGCAGAGGTACCCCAAAGGAATAAGAAACACTAAGTGACTCGAGAGGCTTCGTTGGGAAGGCATTCTCGGAGATGAAGAAAGGTTCTGTATGTCTGCCTTGCTATGAAGGGTGAAGGTGGACAGTTATAGGAATTTCTTTAGTACCTGTAGAGGTACTATTCTTTTACTCGTGTCGGCAACCAATGCGTGATTGATCAGTATGGCTTCACGTGCTTTCTTCTTTATCAGAAATCTTCGACAAATTGTCCGTAATTTTCGTCAAGCTGAGTGTGCATGTGATAGGTGTTGACGAGGCTGAAAAAGACTGGCGCCTCTTCGATATCTGGGATCGGCACTTCGACAAATTGCCCGTGATTTCCGCAAAGCTGAGTTTGCGCGTGACGGGTGCTGACGAGGCTGAAAAAGACTGGCGCCTCTTCGATATCTGGGATTGGCGCTTTAACAAATTGCCCGTGATTTCCGTAAAGCTGAGTTTGCGTGTGACGGGTGCTAACGCGTCTGGAAAAGCAAGATGCTTCTCTGATTTATGAGCTTGCCTCTTCGATTTTTGAATCGGCATTTTCGAACTCTGAGCTCACCTTTTCGATCTCTGAAATCCCTTCGAGTGCTGATTTTTTTTTATAGAGGCACGCAGTTCGTTTCAAAGCACACTTGAATTTTCGCTTGTAGAAACTCCCTTCTTGCACTTCTAAGGTCTTGATTTGTCCGACCTCTTCTTTCTTCAACACCTTTGAAAATGTCTGGACCCTCCGACCATCGTTTTGATTTGAACCTTGGTGAAGAGGTAGTCCCGTCTTCTCCAGATAACATATGGCGCCCATCCTTCATATCCCCTATTGGTCCTCTTACCGTTGGGGATTCGGTGATGAAGAATGATATGACCGCTGCGGTGGTGGCCTGGAACCTTGTCACTCCCAAAGATAACAAACTACTTTCCAGGCGGTCTGATGAGTTGGCTGTTAAGGAGTCTCTGGCTCTTAGTGTGCAGTGTGCGGGTTCTGTGTCCAATATGGCCCAACGCCTATTTGCTCGGACCCGTCAAGTTGAATCATTGGCGGCTGAAGTGATGAGTCTCAAACAGGAGATTAGAGGGCTCAAGCATGAGAATAAACAGTTGCACAGGCTTGCACATAACTATGCCACAAACATGAAGATGAAGATTGACCAGATGCAGGAATCTGATGGTCAGATTTTACTTGATCATCAGAGGTTTGTGGGTTTGTTCCAGCAGCATTTGCCTTCGTCTTCTGGGGTTGTACAGCGTAATGAAGCCTCAAATGATCAACCTTCGGTGCCTCCTCCTCCTGGGGTTCTGCCTAGTACTGAGGCTCTGAATAATCACCCTCTCGTGCCTCTTCGATCTGGGGCTCCGCCAAGTACTGAGGCGCCATCTGATCAACCTTGAAAATCCCCTCCTATAAATTTGATTTGTCTTTTTTTTTTTCTTTTTTTTTTTTTTTTTAAGTATGTATAATGCAAATTTATGTAAAATTTCCAGAATAAAAAACGGACTTTATTTCTCTCGATGCATTTGTTTTGTTTTTTTTTTTTTTTTTTTGCTGAAAACATACATATATTATGCACATATACATACATACATATTAATTTTTCACGTGGACTGATCCACCATTCATTTTTTTTTTTCACATGGTGCCAGAGGCACCAAGACTCCACCAATTTTTTTTTATATTATTTCTCCTTCTTTCCAGCTTGGCTTTAAAACAATCAAAACACGGTAAGTGGAGCACCCAAAACCTTTACAATTATTATATATTTTTTTATTTTTTTATTATTTTTTTTTTCTTTGCACATGGTGCCTGATGCACCCCTCTTTTTTTTCACGTAGTGCCAGCACCACTTTGCTCCACCATCCCTTTTTTTTTTTTTTAATATATTTTTTCTGTATAAATTTGGGTGGTGGGTAGAGGAATTTGCAGGGAGCGGAGCTCGAGTTTGAGGAAGAGCTTCTCGGCCGGCTAGTCGTTTGACAGCGATCTTTGAAGTTGTTGGCAGTTGCGAGGCAAGAGACGGAGGAGGTGGAGGTGATCTTGACATCGGATCCAGCTAGAACCCAGAGCATAGCCACTGAGCCCAACCACCGAACACAGCCGCTGCACACCCGTTGTACTGCCACTGAGCACAGCCATTGCGCATCCCTTGCACTGCCACCGAGCACCGCCACTGATCGAGCACAGCCACAGAGCACCGCTACTGAGCACAGGCACATAGCACAGCCAACAGACTTCACCTTGTCAATTCCTACCGAGCCCATACCGACATCATGCACGCCATTCCTCTGACGGCCGCTCCGTGATCACTCTCAGCGTCATTTTCTTGAGCTTGTTCATAGCGGTGATCTCTAAGTCTTTGCAGAAGTGGGCTTGACGGAGTAGAACTTGTACTGGCCGCCACCGCTGCAAAACCTATCGCTCATTCTCTGATTTTTCTGTCGACCAGGAAAGCCATTAGCTTGTCCATTTCTATTCCTGTTCTGCATCATCAGTGCCATGTTAACAAACCCAGCATTGAGTCCATGTCCGTTAGCCAGTGACGGCGGCACGAACTCCTCCGCCATGGGGTTGAGCTTCGAGAAGAGCTCCCTCAGCTCCCTCATGTCCCGGTCTACGTCGTGATAATGATCCCCATTACTCATCTGAAAATTTCCGCCGTTAGATCTCTACCGCTGATGGTGATGATTCGCCACGTGTTCAAAGCTCCCCCGCTGAGCCCCGCCATCTGGTTGTTGCCGTTGATGTTGCCGTTGATGTTACCGTTGGAGGAGGGGTGACCATCACGGACAGATCCTAATCGTTGGGTGCGGTAACAGCACCACCGTTCTGGGGCGTCGTCGAAGTCTTCGGGTTTCGATTCGCCGAGTTCGACCCCACACTCTTCCCAAGCTCCACCCCTGCATTCTCAACCACTGCCATAGCTCTTTCTCTCTCTCTCTTCCCTTTTTTGAAAAATGAGTTCCTTTTCGAATTGGATTTGGGATCCAACCTCTCTCTCTATTGTGAAGATCGTCTTCACTTCCCATACGACATCGTCTTAGGAATGGCGAGGGCTCTTCAACTCAGATTCTGCTCTCCCTCTCTCTCTCTCACTCAATCACATCACCATCAATACTATAACCACAATCTATTGGAATCATAGAAGAAGCAGCAGCAGGAATAGTACCAATCTAGAACGCCCAGTAGGTGTTTGAATAAATGCTTGAGAGAGGACAGAGAGAGCTACATCTACCTGGTGCAGAGGGCGATTAACAGCGGAGAAAGCCGGAGGCGTAGGCACAGAAATCGATGAGAAGGTTTTACCGTTGGAAACGCTGCCGTCTCCGATTGTGTTTGAGGAAAAAAAACGATGACGTAGTGGAGACCGGAGGGGACACAGTAGTGGAGTAGTCCTTGTTCGATTTTGGGGTTTGAAAAGCAGTCATAGTCGTCTGAGGTTTCGGATGGACCGAATCTGAAGCTGGTTTGGCCGATCCACAACGGAACCGGGCGTGACCGGTCCGGTTCAAGACGGAGATTAGGTGCTTGAACTTGGTGACGGTGAAGTCGCTGATTTCCTGGCAATCGAGTGGAGTGTGGGACGGGGTTTGATTGGACAGGGTGCGGATTAGGTGCTGCATACTTTGCAGGCCGGCGGAGGCAGCTTCTTGCACGGCAGTCCGATCGTCCATCTTGGATAAGCCAACTAGATCTATAGCCATCGGAGCTGGCTTTTGCTTTGAGAATACAGAGAGATTTGGGAGGGAGGATTGATGGAGTTATGAATTGGGAGAGTTTTGAGAACCTTGACGAATTCGGCGCGTTGAGGGTCATCAACACGATCCCATCGACGAAGAAGAAGCAGAATAGGCCTCTTGCGTGGCCTATGGCATCAGCCGGTCTCTGGGCTTCTGGGCCAGTAAATTAGAGAGAGGCCTGGGCTTTGACTTGCAGAGAGATTGGGCTCTGGGAGCCGTTTGTAGTATTTTGGCTAAAGGGGTTGCAAGAGAAGTGAAAGGCATGAGTGACTTGGGCTTGTGACTTGAACTTTCTGCTGCTGGGCCGAGACACAAGTGAGGATGGGCTTGCTGCTGCTTGGTGATCAGGTTGGGCCTGTGAAATGAAGGAAGCTTGATTTGTAGCTGAAGTCTGAGCAGGCATTGGACTTGACCGCAGATTGGGCTTGTGGCTTGTGGCTTGAGCCTTTTGCTGCTGCTGGGCCGAGACACTCATACATATATTTTTTTTTCTTTTTTTTTTTTTAAATACATAATAACATATGTATTTATTTATTTATTTTTTGTAATAAAATTGACTTTCTTTAATAAAACATTTATTTTTATTTTGATATGACTGAACTCGAAATTGAATGCTCGAGCTACCTATGTACCCCTCCAAAGAAGAGATCAAGTCGTAACGTAGTTCAAATACATTTTCTTTTGGTGCCGTTTACAGTTTCAACTCGTGTAGGCAAGGAGTATGTTGTGTCGCCTTTTAAACTCGTGCAAACCAGGAGTGTTTGGTGCCGTGTTGCAGTTTCAGCTCGTGCAGGCAAGGAGCCTTGTGTCCTACAGTTTAGGCTCGTGCGGACAAGGAGCTTTGGTTCGTGCAGTTTTAGGCTCGTGCGAACAAGGAGCATTGGTGTCGCCTTTTATGCTCGTGCGGATCAGGAGCGTTGGTGTTGCCTTTTATGCTCGTGCAGATCAGGAGCGTTGGTGTCGCCTTTTATGCTCGTGCAGACCAGGAGCGTTGGTGTCGCCTTTTATGCTCGTGCGGACAAGGAGCGTTGTGCCATGCAGTTTAGGCTCGTGCAGGCAAGGAGCTTTGTGTCTTGCAGTTTAGGCTCTTACAAACAAGGAGCTTTGGTTGTCGCCTTTTATGCTCGTGTGGACCAGGAGCGTTGTGCCATGCAGTTTAGGCTCTTACAAACAAGGAGCTTTGGTTGTCGCCTTTTATGCTCGTGTGGACCAGGAGCGTTGTGCCATGCAATTTAGGCTCATGCAGGCGAGGAGCTCTGTGTCTTGCAGTTTAGGCTCTTACAGACAATGAGCTTTTGTGTTGCCTTTTATGCTCGTGCAGACCAGGAGCTTTGGTTCATCAAGCGATCTAAGAGAGTCGTTCCTTGCAATCTTCATAGCAAGGAGCCTTGACTGAGTAGTTGAAGAAGTCTTCTGGGAAGATGTCACGCATCGTGATGGGGATGGATGATCTTTGTGTCAAAGTTTCATTATCACCAACACTTTCACATTGTTCTGGAGGTGAACATGAGCTGTTTTGCCCACTTTCCCATTGGTGAGCTTGTGGAGAAGACATATGCTTCTTGTGCAATTTCTTCGGAGTGACATAAGTCCATCCTTCAACTTCACTCGGCTTGACTGGCATGTTTTTGGAGCATGCCCCCAACGATTGAGGTGAAGATTTTGAGTTGACAGAGCCGGAAGTGACGTCTTCTTCCAGGATTTCGTCTTCTTCGTCTTCTTGGGCCTCTTCTTCAGTGCGGTCCTCTTGGGTTTGTTGACGTGAAGATTGGCCAGTGTAGGTGATGGTGCGCCTTCTTACCTTCAGTGGTGCTTTTGTGTCGACTTCCAAAGTTGCTTGGCGCTTCATCTTTGAAGGAATCAAGCTTTGAATATCGTCTTTTCCTGCTAGACTGTCGAGCTTATCTCCCTTTGGCGTTGTCTTCCTGTTTCTAGAAGGCTTCTTAGTTTCTTCAAGTCTATCCAAAGCCGACCGTTGCGGAGGAGATCTAGCTGTGCTGCTTTGCTTCTTGGTTTTTGATAACCTTTCAAAGACAGATCTTTGCGGCGTTGGCGTTTTAAGCCTTTTGAAGACGGAAGTTTGGTCTCAACCACTGATGCGATCAAGTGCCGAAATTCTAGGTTTTGAATAATTCAGCCTTTCGAAGACTGAAGTTCGAGGGGCGGGTTTAAGCTCCTCTTTTGGCCTTGTGGCTTGTGGTCTTGGCTTCCTCGTTTCTTTGTGGGTCGCCGATGTCCACCATTTCTTATCACCAGTAACTGCATCTTGGTTACTTGCCCCCGGTGATGGTTGTGTATGAGGTGTCTTATGACTTGAACATTGACGGGAATGGTCATGCATGCTTCGGAGAGGCACATGATCAAGTGATCCAAACACAATAGTAGTAGTGTGTGCCGCAACCGTGTCTTCGAGGTCAAGCTCGATTTTCCCTTGTTGTGCTAGCTTCAGGATGAGATCTTTCAGTACGAAGCACTTTTCAGTTGGATGACTGATGAAACGGTGGAATGTACAGTATCTTGGACTGTCGGTACGATTTTTCTCTTCCGGCCGTCTGCACTCAGGCAAACTGATCACCTTCTTGTTCAACAGGTCACCCAGCATGGCAACCACATCAGAGTCGGGGAATGGATAAGTCTTCTCTTCAAGCTCCTTCAAAGTGCGTCTACGCATCTCTTGATCACGAAAAGCTTCGGTTTGAATCGCCTTGCCTCGTGTAGGGATTTTAACGGGAGCTGTGTTGACCGTCATTGCTTCCTTGGTGGGTTTCCATGCAGCCTTTTCCACCTTTGTCCCAAGAACTTTGTTGTCCTTGTAGTCGGCGATCGATTCTTTCTTCCCATGATGGGCGATGCTCAACTCCATGTCATGGGCGCGAGTGGCCAATTCCTCGAAGGTCCGTGGTTTAATGCCTTGAAGGATGTATTGCAAACCCCATTGCATGCCTTGGATGCACATCTCGATTGAAGAGGTTTCCGAGAGCCTGTCTTTACAGTCGAGGCTTAGAGTGCGCCATCTAATGATGTAGTCAATGACTGGCTTATCCTTCCACTGCTTTATGCTGGTTAGCTCTAACATGCTCACTGTGCGACGGGTGCTGTAGAAGCGGTTGAGGAATTCCCGCTCTAATTGCTCCCAGCTGTTGATGGACTCAGGCTCTAGGTCTGTGTACCACTCAAAGGCGTTTCCTTTCAGCGAGCGCACAAACTACTTAGCGAGGTAATCCCCTTCGGTCCCTGCGTTGTTGCAAGTTTCAACAAAGTGGGCAACGTGCTGTTTCGGGTTTCCCTTTCCATCGAATTGCATGAACTTTGGCGGTTGATAACCCCTCGGCATCCTTAAGGCATCAATCTTCTTTGAATACGCCTTCGAGTACAACCCGGAGGTATTTGAGCTCCCCTCGTATTGTGCCTTGATGGTGTTAGTGATCATCTCCTGTAGCTGCTGGATAGAAAGAGATCCCATGAGTACTGCTGCTTGGTCTGGCTCCGACTTCCCATCGATTCTCTCCACCGGAGGCTCATCTTTTCCGCCAGCTCCTCCCTTTAGTGGATCATCCTCTGGGTCGGGTTTATCGCCGTCCTGCGCCTCCAGTCAGTTGACTAGTGCTGCAATTTGCAAGTCTTTTTCTTCCACAGTTCGGGTTAGCCTTGCGATTGCTTCATTCATTTGAGCCAGCTGCTCATCGATTGAAGTTGCTCCAATGGTCATGACTTGCATGGCTGAACTGTCGGTTGAATCGGCATCGGAGAGCATGGATTCGGAGTATTTCCTTGGGCTTTCCCCCATTGGTGCCCTTAGTGAGGCTAAGGTGATCAAAGGCTCGTGCCTTGGGTGCTCTTGTTCCCTTGGCAGAGTTGATGCAGAGGTGAAAGAGGCGGCAGAACTAGCTTTTGCCATGCTTCAAGTCGTGATGCCCAAAGTGACACCACTTGCGACGATGACGCTCTTGTTCTTTGCGCCGGTTGCGGGAACAGTTTGAGTCTTCCTTGATGCCATTAATTTTGGAAGTGCGCTTGAATTTCTTGAACGGAGAAAGAGATGAGAGGCAGAGATTATCCCACCGGGCGTGCCAATTTGTGAACATGGAAAATTCCTGAAACGAAAGAAACAAGAACAACGTGCACAAACAAATATTTGTATTTGAAAATTTTGGGTTACAATCTCTCTCTATTTTGATTCTCTGATTCGATCTCCGTAAGGTATTGATTTATGGATATTTTGTTGATCCAAGGGCCGTCGAGGCTTGATCTTGGATGAACTGTGAACGAGGAACGAAGAACACTTTCTTCAAGGGCCGTCGGGGCTTGATCTTGAATTGGTGGATGATTGTTGATCCAAAGGGCCATTGGGGCTTGATCTTGGAAGAACGATGAACGAAGAACGAAGAACACTTTCTTCAAGGGCCGTTGGGGCTTGATCTTGAATTGGTGATTGTTTGTTGATCCAAAGGGCCGTTGGGGCTTGATCTTGGAAGAACGATGAACGAAAAACGAAGAACGCTTTCTTGATTCTTCGGGAACCTGGATGCTTGAGAGCTTCGGAGTTTTAGAGCTTCAGAGCTTCAAGAATTTTGCCTAATGATTTTGGTCCCTCCTCCCCAAATGAATGAAATTGGCTTGTATTTATAGAATTTTCCAAGGCCTAATTTTGAATATAATATCCCAGATGAAATAAGTCATTTCTGCCAGGTGTTGACACGTGTCCTATTTGATGACTTTTCCAACTCATTTCAATTTTCGTTGAGTCACACGCTACGTGTAAAATTTATGTAATACATGAGCGTTGACACTTTGATTTATCGGTCAACATTTATTTACCGAAATTTCAATGTCTACAATAATGATTACGTGAAATTCCCTTATATTCTAGCATCAAATCCTTGCATGCAAACTAAGTACGCATCCTTAATCAACACATAAGAACAAGTTCTCAATAAAACAGATAAGTAAATTGCATTCACGATTTATGAAACAATAACTGGATATAATCAATTTATATAAAACATATGATCATAGCTTCGAATTCACCTCTAGCTAAAACAAAATTAGTTCCACATGTTTGCAATTAAACGAAACCAATCTAATTTAAGCATTAAACTAAAACTAAGGATAGAAAAAACCCAGGAACGCTCCAACACTCCAATGGCCTTGGATGGCAGGTCACAACACAAAGCTCTTATTCTTCCTTCCTTGCAAAGTTGCAACACTCTTTATATTTTTGTATTCTGAATTTCTCTCTAAAGCTCTCTCCCTGAAAACTGTGGCAATAACTTGTATTTATAGGGCTAGGGCACGACCTACTTTGTGGTGGAAAAGGATTGAGTTGTTTGTAGTGTTTTAGGACTCTTTAAATCAGATTAGAAGTGGTTGAATGTGATAAGGAATCCCCCTTACAGCTGGAGATAAGGTAAGGTATGATTAGGATATGATAAGATAAGATAAGGTTGAGATAAAACAGGACTGGATAAGATAAGTTTGGATAATGTTGGATAAGATAAGGTTTGTTTAGGTTTCCTTCTTTTTAGCTGATTCCTTATCTTCCAAGTCTTGATTTAATTTCTCCAAATTTGTAGCACATTCCTAGCCTCTTTTAAACTTCAAAAATGTCCATCCAACTTGTTCCATGCGTATGCTATCCATTCAAAATCCAAAACTACTCCAAAATGCTCCAAATTGCCATTTCTTGTCACCTTTGCCAATTGGACCTACAAACACACTAAAATAGCTTAAATCACTATAATAAATAGAAACTAACTAAGTAAATGCAAAGAAACAAGCTAACAAAGTTGCATAAATATGCTCCTATCAATATTGAATCATCTACATCGACTAAAAGACTTGTTTTGAATGAAAAATCTTCCATGATTTGGCAAAGAAGATTAGGGCACATATCTAAAGCAAGTTTGGATCACATGGTTAAGAATAAAATTTTGCCTGCTTTGGATTTCTCAAATTTCAAAAGCTGCATTGAGTGTTTTAAGGGGAAGATGACTAAAACTAAGAAAAAGACTTTAGTTAGAAGTCAAAAACTATTGGAGATTATCCACTCAAATGTTTGTGGACCTTTCCCAACTAAAACAATATGTGTAAATATTTACTTTGTGACCTTTATTGATGATTATTCAAGGTTTTCATACATTTATTTGGTTTTAGAAAAATCTTTAGTGTTAAATTGTTTCAAAATATTTAAAATTGAAGTAGAGAAACAGTTGGAATTGTCCATTAAAATTCTAAGGTCCGATAAGGGAGGTGAATACTATGGTAGGTACACTAAGGCAGGTCAATCTAAGGGGCCTTTGGCCCTATACTTGGAAGAGTGTGATATTCAAGCACAATACATCACCCCAGGCACGCCACAACAAAATGGCGTGGCTAACAGGAGAAATAAAACTCTGATTAAAATGGTTAGAAGCATGATGAGTTGTTCAACACTTCCACAGTTTTTATTGGGTGAACCCGTGAAAATGTCGAACTACATACTGAACCAAGTTCCTAGCAAATCAATTTGCAAAACTCCTTTTAAATTATGGACAGGGAGAAAGCCAAATTTAAATCACATGCATGTTTAGGGTTTTAGTGCAGAAGCTAGGATGTTTAATCCTACTGAAAAGAAATTGGATTCGAGAATAGTTTCATGTCATTTTGTGGGATTTCCTGATAAATCAAAGAGTTATAGATTTTATGCATCAAATCTCTCAAACAAAATATTTGAGTCCAATGCTGCCAAGTTTATTGAAAACAAAGAAGCATCGAGTAATTTTCAAGGGGCATGGATTTTGGAATTTGAAGAGCAAGGTGATGTACATGAAGGTAAAAGTCATGGGGAGAACTTTGATTTACAGCAATATGTGGTGGAGTTTCAGATTGAAGATTTTAATTTACAAAGTAGTGCACCTGCTACAAATGTCAACACACCAAATACAAGTGTTGGTGGAACCTTTACTCCATCATATGCATCAATAGTCAACCATTACAAGCATCTATGAGTGAAAGAAAAGTGATGCCACAAAGAGTTAGGAGGTCAGCAATACCAGATGATTATTTTGTGTACCTTGAAGAAGTGGAACTGAATGAAGGCATATCGGATGATCATGTCACTTATCAAGAAGCTATGAGTAGTTTGCAATCTAAATTATGGAAGGAAGCAATGAATGATGAACTGAAGTCCATGCAAACAAATAATGTTTGGAGTTTAGTTCAAGCACTAGCTGATATCAAGGTAGTAGGGTGTAAATGGGAGTTTAAAACCAAGAGGGATTTGAGTAGAAGAACAGGAAGGCGTAAGGCCATGTTGGTGGCTAAGGGTTATATCAAACTGAGGGAGTGGATTACTCAGAAACCTTCTTTCCTATATCGACTAAAGATTCACTTCGAAATGTATTGGCTCTAGTGGCTCATTACAACCTTGAATTGCACCAAATGGATGTAAAGACAGCTTTCTTTAATGGTGATTTGGAGGAAGACATTTATATGGAACAGCCTATTGGTTTCATTAAAGAAGGTGAGGAGAATATGGTTTGTAAGTTGAAAAAATTGTTGTACCGCCTAAAACAAGCCTCAAGACAATGGTTCTTGAAATTTGATGGAGAGGTAACTTCCTTTGGTTTTTGTGAGAATAAGATTAATGATTGTATTTATCTCAAGGTCATTGGATCAAGATTTATTTTTCTTGTGCTTCATGTGGATTATATTCTCTTGGCAAGCAATGATCTTAATCTTGTGCTTGAAACTAAGAGATTATTGTCTAAGACCTTTGAGATGAAGGATATGGGAAACGCATCATATGTGCTTGGAATAAAGATATAAAAATATAGGGCTCGAGGATTGTTAGGACTTTCACAAAAGTCGTACATTGAAAAAGTGTTGCACATATTCAATATGAAAACTTGTGCCAATGGAGAAGTACCAATGGGAAAAGGAGATAGGTTGAATAAGTCTCAATGTCCAAGGAATGAAATTGAGAAACAAAGCATGGTCAATAAGCCTTATGCATCCTTGGTAGGCAGCTTGATGTATGCACAAGTCTGCACAAGACCTGATTTGGCTTTTTCCATCAGTGTGCTGGGAAGATATCAATCGAATCCAGGTGAACAACATTGGGTTGTGGTGTAAACTTGCAAGTGCACAAGATAGTCGTAATATAGCGTGTTGCAAGTCCAAGTATCGTTCCCACGAGGATTCTAATTAAATCTCCAATTTGATAAACTAAACCAAATCTAATAATATTAATGACACACAACCGCAAACAACGAACTAGACTCGATCTTAATTAATAAATCAATCAAGGATGTAAAGAATTTGTTGTGATGATTTTATAAACGAACAAAAACAGAACCTTAAGTAAAAACTGAAATCAAAGAAAAGAAAACGTTGTGTTATAAGGCAAGTGATGAAAATATAAGGATTCGGAATCAACCACAAGCAATCTAATTTAGGTTGCAATGCATTCAATGGATCTTTCAATTCTTTAGATGATAATTCCCGTATCTAAGTCCTTGTCAGGCACATTAGACCATAGTTTTCCTTAAGTGAATGATTCTCTCCTAGTTCAGGCAGAGGTCGTATATCCTAACATGCAGTCTATCCTGGTTAAGGCATAAATTTAACAAGTAGGACTCTTTACGCTCTAGAAAACAAGGGAACCAAGCAAACCATTATTCTTTGTCAAGCAATAATGTAATTTACCACACTTAACCACAAGAAGCTAATTGAATTATATTGCTAGTTCAGCCTCAAATTCATCTTCCAATCTTACTAGATGCAAAGTCCTAAGGTGATCAATCAAAGAACTCAAACAAACAGTAACAATTCAAACAGTGATTAAGAAGCATTCATCTAAAAGAAACTGGAAATCCAATGAATAACATTAAAAACCATAAATATCCATGCTAGGGCATCATCCTAACCCTAGAAAAAGAGTTTAGTTACTCATAAAATAAGAAAACATAATTAAAAATATTAAGAACATGAAAAACTTAGGAAAGATGGAAAACGGCTGCTGCTCTTCTTTTGGTTCCTTGCTGCGACCCCCTCTAAAGCACGTTCCCAAAAAACCCCTTTATATGGTAGACAAGTCCTAACATAATTAGGTCTTGTGATATCCTTTGTATTGCATAACTCAATGATGTGGCAAGTAAACTTCCCAAATAACTACTTCAAACCCATTCGAAATAGGATTATAGTCAGCTCAACACGTTCTATCTTGGGCTTTGGACTTCGACTGAATTATGACTCGAAAAACCCAACAGACTGCAATTTCCGCATAGACTCGGCTGACCGACGTCTTGTACGAAAACCTTCATAACATTGTCTAGAAAACTCGAAATCACAGTCCGTAAAATTCCTCTGAAAGCTAACATCCATATCTTTCCAATGGTATACGGCTCAACAGCTGGTTCATTCTGAGGAAGTACAGTTTAATCCGTAAAGTTGACTGATCACAAACAGCTTCTGCTTCCAGCATGCCAACTCATTTTAATCGCAAAAGTGCTCATTTTTCTTCTTTCTTCATCTTCACTCTTCAAATCTAAGAAAAACATAAAACTAAGTGAAACAAACTAAATTCACTCAAAAACATAACAAGAATCGAACCTAAAGGGCGTTAAAATGTATGCAATATTGGTCGTATCAGGTTGCAGTGAAGAAAGTGTTAAGATACTTGCAAAGGACAAAATCCTTTATGTTGGTTTACAAGAAAGTAGAGAACTTGGAACTAGTTGATTACACTAATGCTGACTTTAAAGGATGTGTGGATGATAGGAGATCCACGAGTGGTTACTTGTTCTTCTTAGCAGGAGCATCTGTATCATGGAAAAGTGCTAAACAAAATGCACTAGCCACATCAACCATGGGAGCTGAATTTATAGCATGTTTTGAAGCTACCAAAAGAGGCTTGTGGTTAAGAAATTTAATCAGCTGCATGGCTATTGTTGATTCAATTTTGAGACCACTAATTATATACTGCGATAACAAAGCTACAATATTTTCCTCTAAGAATAACAAGAAGTCTGAGGCAACAAGGTTGATGGACATCAAATACCTATCAGTGAAGGAACATATGTGAAATGGCGAAATCACGATTGAGCACATTGAAACAAATTTGATGATAGATGACCCCCTGACTAAGCCATTGGCAGTAGGAGCATTCAAGGATTATGTCTCTAAGATGGGAGTGCTTGAATCTCTAAAATCTGCTAAAGTGTGGGAGTGAGGAAAACTCACTGCAAGTCACATGTAAATTTCAAAAATGTTTTTGAATGTTACTATATTGTTCAATATCAAGACCTACTGAATCATATGCACTCGTTGAGTCTATTGGTTGTCTAAGTTGCTGACTGTATGCATGTATATATGTATTCTAATGTCTTGGTGATTGGACAAGAATAATTCGAGGGATGCAATTCAGTGAATGCATCAGGATCTTCCAAAGATGATCCATGAAATGACTATTTTGAATGAATGAAGGAATAACAACTCATTGAAAAGTCTAAAGTTTCTTTCTACATATTAGTTTTAAGTATTTTTGGTTTTAGGGTGCTTGTGTTGTCTATAAACACATGTTTTTCTGGAATTCAAATACTTGAATTAATTATAGTAGTTGAAAGGAAGTTAGTAAGCGTGAAACTTGATGTGATCACATAAGGTATCAATGTTATAAAAAGGGCATGACTTTGATTATAATGTTTAGTTTGTGTCCATGTGGGAGAATGTTAGATACCTAGTTGGACTTGACTAACATTATAAGTATGAATCTTATGTTGCCAATATATTATAAACTGATTAAAGAGTTGTAAGCATGTAAAACTACTTCTTATAATCAAGGATACGTGGGTAACATGGAGCAAATAATAATTATTTATCCACTACTCAATGAAAACTGTCAACAACTGAAGGTAACTAATTTCCACGATATATGGAAGTTAAATGAGCTTGTGTATATATAATCCAATTCCCTACTCATGAAGAGTTGTTCTGAATATTCGAGGGTTCTATCACCTTTGGGACATAAGGTCTTAAAAAGGTAGAAGAATTGCATTTCAACCAAAAACTTGACTGCTCCAGGTATCGCACATAGTCGAATGAATGTAATCTAAGATACTTGTTATACAATGAACTTGTTGCATTGACAGTTGGATGAGAATTTAATTATGTAGACAAACTTATATATTAGTTTCCAACAGGATAAACCAATTTCTTTGATTTCTTTTCGATTTAGAATTTGAAATTTTGAATTACTTTGGTATTTGAGTTGTGTCCTGATCTTGTTTTGCTTTGTTGTACGCATATATTGTTGTTGATAATTGTGCCATTTGCAGGAACCATATCATGGATCTGAGTAGAGATCCTCTTTGAATCTAAAAAAATAGAGCCCAATAATCAAATGATCCAGATTGTTGAAATTCGATCCAACGGCTACAGTTATTATAATTTTTAGAGGGACGCTCTATTTGTAGCCGTTGGATCAAATTTCAACGATCCAGATCATTTGATCCTTGGGCTCCGTCTTTTGATCTGGATAGGATCTGTACTCTCATGGATCTATGTGAGCTCTATTCTTTTCATTTTTCCTTTTCGTGTTATTTCTATTGATATGTTTTTTACTGTGTTTTGTTGTTTGATGGTGAGTAGCCATTGAGTGCCAAGCCAACCAGGCAAACGCCACAAGCGAAGAATGTACAGTTGCTTGGGGTATGCTTCACCTTTCAAATACTAATATTGTCAAGTTTTATGTATGCACTGTTGTTTAAGATTTTGTTCTACTTGTGAGCCCTTGATATTTGTTTAGTATAGAATCTCTGTATAGTTCACATTTATAGTAATTCACCATCAATCTGGCAAATTGCCTCATCGGTATTTTAAATGCTTACTCACATAAGTAATTATAGTCCTTTTTCTTTCTATCCCTGTAAAAATTATGTAAAGTGGAACCAAGTACTTTATAACTCTTTATGGTTGAAGTGTAATGGAAGGATGGAAAGAATCCCTCTGCACCTGATATCATGCACATATTCACACAGTGATAAATCACACATCTGCTTGTCCTTGCCGTGTTTACTGGCTCTGTTGGTGCTTTAAAAGTAAAGAAATAAATGGAGGACTTCATGTTTTAATAATGGAGTTTCTTGTCCTATAAAAAAAGAGGAGATTCTTGAAGTGCTATTTCAAAACTAGCATTAGTTTGCGTGAATTTCTTTTAGTGATATGCGTTCTATGTGCCCTTTAAACTGTTTTTTACTGTGTTTGTACCAGTGTTTTAAAAACCTCGCCATGAGTCGCGCCTACGCAACCTTAGAGGCGGGACGGCAGCCATTTCACCTCTGTTTTATGGGAGTGGGTGAAAAACTCACCTAATTTCATCAAGGCGCGCCTCAAGGCGTTTGATTGGGTGTCGACTTTGTTTAAAAGTTGATGAAATTTGGAAAAATCCCGGTTGAAATCTGGGTTTTTTCTTGAGTTGCAGAGAGTTTGGAGAAAATGAAGAAGATGCAAGCTTTTGGGGCTGATTTTTTTTTTTTTTATCTTTCCTAACAACTTTTATCATCATATTCTTTTTTGTAAGTTTTTGTTTTTATGTTATTATATATATATTAAGAAACTAAAGATAAGCAAGAACGAGTTTTTTAATACTTTTTATACATTTGATATATTTTATAGACCTAAATCTCAAAAGACGTCTATACTTTTTAATATTGATTTCCTTTTAAATTCTTTATAATTGCTCCACTTAGATTTTATTTCATTTTAAAGTCCCTATAATTTCACCACCCAACCTTTATTTCCTTTTGAATTTTCCTATAATTGTGGCATTCAACATTTATTTTCCTTGAAATCCCTTATAATTGTGGCCACTCACCCTTATTTCTGTTAAAGTTCTCTAAAATTGCTTAGAATACAATAAATAATTACAACATTTTAAGACTTTATGACATAATTTCTAAGTACAACTAGCCTTGGTAATGAAGAAGATATTATCTTTGATTTATCTATAATTATATTTATTTTTACAAAGTATTATATTTCATAAATATAATTATAATATATATATATATATATATATATATATATATTAAAATTTTAGGTATCGTGAGGCTTCGCCTCACGCTTAGGCAGGGCTATCGATAAGACGAATCGCCTACGCCTTCTTTCATGCATTAAACACCCAATCATTTAAGAATAGAGTTGCGTTGTCTTTGTAGTTTTGCATTAAATTTGTGGTCAATTGTTTCTAGTTTCAAATCTTTAAACTGACCTATTTATGGATTCTCATCAGTTTCTTCCTTCAACAGTTTGACCAAAGAAACTGACTGGACATTTGAATACAAATCTGCATATCATTGTCATATTATCATATGCATAGTTTGTGTGTTGGTCTCGATGTCACAAGGTTAAGAGTTCGGGAATAGCTGCCATCCTGTGAAGACTGGAGATAACACCATTTTGGTGCCACAAGGTGAAGAGTTTAGGAGGAGCTGCCACTTTATGAAGGCCGAAGGAATCCATCTTGTGTAAGACAAGGTTGCACAAAGGTAAAGCTGCTCTATAGATTAGGTCTAGGAATTGAGCTTTGCGTGGTATTTGTAAGAATCTTGATTATACTAGTGGATTGGACTCAGTGTAGAGTCCCCAATTTTTTAACCTAAATGTGAGTTTTTCCAACAAAAAATATCTTGTGTCCAATCATGCTCACTTGACACATAAATAACTTGGAACGAACTGAGGCCTTGTTGACTAGGCTAACTTTTGGTATTTGAAATTGGTTATTAAATCTTTGATTTAATAACTAACAAATCTATCTTAGTTGACTAGCAGACTTGATAATCAGTCCAGCAAATTATAATTTTTATATACAGGATATTCCGCCTGTTAGAAATTTCACTTGTTTTGTAAATGCAGATAATAGCGAGTGGGTTTTAGACATATGGTCATTAGAAGCTTCATGTGGCCGAGTGTTGGATCTTCCTTGCACTTACTCAAGTGTTGGTTCTTCTCCAAACTTCCTGCTATGGTGATGTCGACGAGGGTGTCTGATTCTGGACTAGTCTGATTGTGAATTTCTCACAACCAAATTTGAAAATACCTTACCCTGTTATTATTACCAATTAAGCATTAAGACTTAAGACAATCATGCTTGTATCAAAGCCAAAACGCATCGTGCTTATAAGAGCTATTCTTCTGCAACTCCTATTAGCATTAAGCATTGTGCTGGTTTGGTACTAAGGTGCTTTTATAAAAAGTGTGTATAAAAAAAAGCTAAGCTCAAAAAGGTGTTTGGTAAACACTTAAAAACAGCTTATTTTCACAGTTTTGGGTGAAAAAAAACTGAAAACGTGAAGCAGCAAAAATGAGCTTATTCTCACAGCACATCAGAAGTAGTTTTTTTAATTCATTTTGAGAAAGACTAACACGGTGATGAAGCCATGTGAAGTTCTCTTTTTTTTTCGATATCATTTCATTTTTAGTTTTTTTTTATTATTATTCTTTTTTTGTATTATGGAGTTTGAGGAGAAATGAGGATTTAAGAAAGTTTGAGAATAACGGGAGATGGAATATAAAAGGGATATGCGTGAAATTATACAAAAATGAAAATTATAAACCAAAAATTGAATACAATTACTTTCGTGTACTTTTCTTCATCTCTCCCTCCCTCCCGTCAAACATCAATCGAATGGAAATCAAACCAAACTGATTAATATTATTTAATTCAATTCTCCATTTTAAGAGCAAGGCGAACTGAACCTGACTCTGCCCAGTGCCCCTTGGAGAAGCAAAAATTATTTGTAGAAAAGGGAAAATTACAAATAAAAATAAAAATGAAAAGACAATGAACCAACACGGGTGGTCTAGTGGTTGGTGATGAAGTTCAACCTGTATTCCACATGACACATTCTGAGTTTAATTTCTGGCACTGGTGAATTGCACGATGGTGGCTAAGAGAGACTGAAATGTCTCTATGAATCTTTCTAACCCTCAAAATGGTGAACTGTCATGACGAAGTCACCAACTAGTCCCTTTTTAACAAAATGGAAAATGAAAAGACTATGAAGGGTATAGCTGTAATTCTGGTAATGAAAGAAGTAGAACTTGGGATCCAAATAGAACCATCTTCTATAGATCTGGCAGTTTCTGGCACGACACGAAAATAACGGGTTTCGGGTCAACACGATAATTATTGGGTCATTATCGGGTGACCCGTTAAGAACCCGTTACTTAACGGGTATATACGCGGGTACCACGTGGGTAACCCGTTTCGACCCATTAAGAAAAAAATTATTTTGATAATTTTAAAGTTTAATTACTAAAAGATTTATTATAAAATACAATAGCCATATTAATATATACAATATATTCTATATTAAATATATAGTTTTGTATTATTATTCTATATAAGTTTAAAAAAAAAAGTTTTAGTCATTATTTATTTTTATTATGAGAGTTCCTTATTATCATTACTAGGATAAATTTTACTTAACATGTTGTTGTCCAAAATTAAAATAAACTAATATAGTATCTGTATAGGCAAGAACTAAGAAGACATATATACAGGTACGAAAAATATGAAATAATATATAAATATTCGTGATTCATCATTATTCCTCCACGACTAGATAATGGTTATACTTACATTATCATTTAGATTTTTAAAATCCTCCAAACCTTCATGAATAATATTTTTTATTTGAGGTCAAAATTAATAAAATTAATAATAATTATTGTGGAAGTGTAAAAAATGCAAAAAAAAATATCCAATCACTCATAGTGACAAACTTTACAACTTTCATGAAGAGGTTAGCTTCGAAATCCAACACTATAATTCATAAACCTTAAATTTATATTTAACCGTCAATTGTCATTTACACTTTATTCTTCTTACTGAATTTCATTTTTTAAATTTTCTTTTTTGAAAACATGATCATCTGGCAGATGTAAGAAGATAAACGGTTAAGATCTTTGATATCACGTTTCGATATTTATGGTTAACTGAAATATGAGTCGATGTCATATAGTTTGTAGAAACTTTATAAACATCAAGCAATATTTTCACTAACCGTAAAACTCGGAATATAATACCAACGATCCAAACCGTTCTTCTTCCTGCATCCTCTAATAGATCAAGTTTTCAAAAAAGAAAATCGGAAAAAACAGAATTTGATGAGAACAATGAAGCGTAAATGTAAACAACAATCAACGGTTAAATTTTGATCTATGATTTATATGATTATAGTAGCGAATTTCGACGTTAAGCTCTTTATGAAAGTTGTAAAACTTGTCATTACGAGCATTTATATATCTTTTCTATATTTTTTTACACTTCTACATTAATTAAAAAACTATTAAAGACTTTGGGTAAGTGAAAATATACTTAAAAGAAAAATGCGTTTTTATATTTTAAATGTGACAATATGGTATGTATATACTTATTTAGTATTATATTTTTCATTTGATTATTTATTGGTTGAAAAAAAATTTTCTTAACGGATAACTGATTGGATCATATTACCTGTTAATATTATTGGGTCGATTTCGGGTCGGATCATTTTACCCGTTTATTTTAACGGATATTACACGACACGAACCCATAAAGATATCGGATATGACACAAAAACGACACGAATGTTAAGTCTAATCTTCTCCGGTAGGAGCATCATCAACCCTCGCACGCACCTCAAAAAGGCTGGTCCCTTTTTATAAAATAGAAAATGAAAAGACAACGAAGGGTATAGTTGTAATTCTGGTAATAAAAGAAATAGAACTTGGGATCCAAATAGAACCATCTTCTCCGGTAGGAGCATCGGCTCTCGCTAGCACACGTCCCTGGGTCTTTCTTTCTTCTCCGAACTCTCAGCTTTGATCTGTAAGGGTTAAGGCTGCTACACCAAGTTCAGATCCTCCACAGTTCTCTCACTCAACTCTCAGCTATCTTTCTCTCTCACTCTTCAGGTAACTGCCGTTGGATTTCCCCTTTTTTTTCATGATTTCTGGAATTATTTGGGTATCAACCCATAGAAGTTTATTGAATTATTGTAATTATTGCGAATTTCTGGTGATTTGGGTCCTGGGATTTGTAGATTGGCAGCTTTAATTTCAATTCCTGCGATTCTTAGTATTGTTTTTATGAATGTGATAGGATAATACCTATCAATTGGTAAATTAGAGTAAAGGAAAGGGATTTGACATGGACGATAAACGGTCACTTGGAGATGGAGGGGATCAACCTTCAGGGCTTCTAGCCGGGTTGTATGCTGCATAGCGCCGTACGGAAAAGCAACACACTCTGTTGTTCCAGGACCACCACCATGACCTTTCATTATTTCAAGGCCACCATAATCCTAGGAAAAATTATTTTGTAATCCAACAACACAAGCACAATGGCACATGCTGTTTCATATAGGCTAGAGCAGATGTGCCCCTACACACCCGAGTTCGAATTCCCCTCCCCACAGTTTGAATTAGTTAAAGGTTGATTATATTGCTTGTATAGAAAAATCCACTGTATGATACTATTAGGGTGTGTCTATGATGAGTGTGCGATAGTGAGCATGTATGACAGCCAAGGGCAGATGCACTATGGGACCAAGGTGGTCCCAAGACCACATGGAGCCCGGGGAATAAGCATGTGAAGGTCCTCGGGGACCCTCTGAATGTTTTGTACGCGTACCTTTTGTGCCCATTAAGTGTTTGATGTAATGTATGCTAGCATATCTCGGTAACACTCGGCAAGTTGTGTCGACAACACTCTACAAATGCTCTCAATATCACTCATCAAATTGTTTCGGTAAATATCGATATCCATTGACATGTGCAACATGGTTCAATTGACACGACAACAACCCACCAAGTGTTCGATGAAATGACTCTGTAAATAAACTAAAATTTGTTTGCACGCTTCGCGTTGTGTTTTTATCTAAAAAACTTAGACTTTTAACATTGGAACCCTCCAAGGTTCAAATCCTAAATCCGCCATTGATGACAACTTCGGTTTTTATCTTTATCTTTCCTTAAAAGAGGAAGGGCTAAGAGTAGGATGATAGCTATCAATTTGAATATTCTTGTGGTGAAACGAATATTATTCAACTTCTTCATATATCCTCCCATTATAGATTGATAAATGTAACTCTGATAACCATGAAAGAATTAAGAGCTCCGGATGATATCTCTGTGATGTATTTACATTAAAGATGTAATCAATTAGGATTGGTTTATCCTACTAGCAATAGGATTTAAATTAGTTTTCCCCTTTCCTATTGGTTTTTAGAATTTCCCTTTCCAAGTAGGTTTTCATTTTCCTTTTTATTGATCTTAATTTTATCATGCAGAAGTAATAAGCCAAACAACATGAGCACAATGGCAGCAGCGACGACTTCACAGCAACAATAATTTCAGTTCAACAGGGTTTCTCATTCCCTTCGCTCACTCTCTCTGCTTCCCTAGGGTTTCTCAATTCCCAAACTCTACCATTTCTCCAAATTCTTTGGGTTTCCCATTGAAATTAAGCTATTAATTGCTTTAATTTCTTAAATTTCCGTGTATTTGTCAAATTTTTCTTTCTTGCCCCGAAGAAGAAACTGGAAATTGGTGAAAATTAGGGTTAGGGTTTGGATTGTAAAGAATGTCGAAAGTCAGGGATAGGATCGAAGATTTCAAGGATGCTGTGCGCCACTCTGCTATCTCTATGAGTTACAACGAGGTTCTTAAATTAATTCCATTCTCTCTCCAATTGATCGAATTTACGTTTTTATTTTGCCAATTGAAGACTTTCATCTGCATATTTACAGTCCAAATTGGCAGCAATTATGGCGAAATTCATTATTCATGCCCCTCGCCAAAGGTCACCTTTTACCAGAGCTGCCCTCAAGACGGTATCTACACATTTGTCACTCTTCTTCTTCATTTCCATTTATTTAATCTGATTATGTTTTAAGTCATTTCCTTTTGTTCATTGGGTCAGCTCGAAAGCATTGGAACTCTGGAACAGTTTATGTTGAAACATCGAAAGGATTATGTCGATCTGCATCGCACCACTGAACAGGAGAGAGATAGCATTGAGCATGAAGTAAGTTATCAGTTGACAAATCCTGGCTTCTTATTTTTTTGTAAGCTGCAGAAAATTTCGAAATATAGATTCATTCTAAAATTATATGCACAAACTCTACAGTTTTGTGTATGCTATTCAATTTGATGTCAACATGTGTTTAAAGTGTATATCAGTTTATGTAGGAGTAAGTTGTGTATTCTGTAACATTGAGCTGGTTTCATTTTCATGCGTGAGTCCTTTTTTATTCACTTGCTTATTGTGTAAGAACAATTTTTCATAAATTGCTGGGGTTTACTTTGCTCTTGTTGTATTTTGAATGAAGGTTAGTACTTTTATTAAAGCATGCCAAGAACAAATTGATGTTCTGAAAAATAGCATTAACGATGATGAGGCAAACTCAAAGGGATGGCTGGGCATTAGGACTGATTACTCTAATGCTGATACTATAGCTCACAAACATGGTGTGGTATGATTCTTTCTCATTCTATCAAGTATATCCAATGATATTATGTATTATTATTATGTTCCGATTAGCCTCCAGGGAACTATGGATTTCTTCGCCCTGGTCGTGTTTTATATGGGAAGTCTAGTCCTTTTTAGTTGTTCTTTGTTGAGCTGAATTATATTTACCAGACTATTGGGTTACTTAATATTCAATCCAACTTAGTTACAATTGCATATTCCTCGGTGTAAACATGTTGGCAAGAAATGAATGGCTTGTTTGCTTATATAATTATCGAATACATATTCTGAAACTACAGGTTTTGATTTTAAGCGAGAGACTCCATTCAGTCACGTCACGTTTTGATCAGCTAAGAGCCATACGCATCCAAGATTCCATTAATAAAGCAACACCAAGAAGAAAACTTAAGCGGATTAAGACTACAGAATCTGCAGATACCTCTAACTCTAACAATTTGGAGCTCAGGGAACCTAATGAATTTCAACCTGAGCCTCTAACAGTGCAACAACAACTTTTAGATGATGAAACACGTGCCCTTCAGGTATTGTAATACATGGCTTTCTATCTATTCTCTTGACCCTTGCTATTCCCGTATTTAGAAACCCTTAAGTGTTTAAAGTTGCTTACTGCTGTTCTTGGTATGCAATATAGGTAGAGCTGACTGGCCTTCTAGATGCAGTTCAAGAAACCGAAACTAAGATGGTGGAAATGTCTGCGCTGAATCACCTTATGTCCACACATGTTTTACAACAAGCTCACCAAATAGAGCAACTATACGATCAGGTGTCGGATTATGTGTCTGTGCAGTTGTTTAGTATTGGACCCGCTGCCTTGAATTGTCGGTATTCGTTTAGAAAGGCTAATTGTCTCTGTTCTATTCAACAGGCAGTTGAAGCTACAACGAACGTAGAGTTTGGTAACAAAGAGATCTCCAAAGCAATCCAGCGGAATAGCAGCAGCAGGACGTTTCTTTTGCTTTTCCTATTTGTACTTACTTTTTCGATTCTCTTTCTTGATTGGTATAGTTAAACGCATTCTTCGTCGTATAAATTATGTTCTCCAGATTTTCACACAGGAAATCGGGAAGAATGCGAAAAGTTGAGTTGAGTGATGTTTACTTATATTACTTGTCTCCTCTTGGGTTCCAAGTGATTGGAATTGTATTTACAGATGTATATTTTTCACTTTACCAGACCAAGAAATACCTGAGGTATGTTATCCCCAATTTTAGGATAGTGTGTTGTATATTCAAATTTTGGATTTGGCTACAATACTTTCATTTATTTAATACAAATAACATTTCGACGGTTAGATTGTGATTGTATAAAATATATATATTTATGTGAATACATCTGACGTTAGATAGTGATTGTATTAAATACATGTAAGTGTTGTTGTCATTCCTTCAAAGTTATACTAAATATTCCTCCCAAGTATCAACTCTTCATTTGTAATTAAAAGCTTTTAGGTTCGAATTTTAAGAATGACAAGTTCGAAGTTAATTTATTCTTCCATTTTTTATTGTAAATATTTGTTTCTATAAAACTTGACTATGATACAAGAATTATTAAAAGGGTCAGTTGTCATTTAATGTACTCTTAATCAGTTGAATTACAAACTCATGATTTTGTTAACTAGCCAACTAGATTTGATAATTTCTTACACGACCCGTCAACGCAACATGAAAACAATACGAAAATAACGGGTTTTAAGTCAATACGATAACTAATCGAATCTTTATCGGATCACACGTTAAGAACCCATTAATAATGGGTCCTTAACAGGTTTACATACAGGTAACCCGTGGGTTACCTGTTTTGACCCATTAAGAAAAAAATTATTTTGATGATTTTAAACTACTAAAAAAACTTACTATAAAATACAATACCCATAGTACGTACATTGTATATGAAATATGTATTATTGTATTATTATTTTATTTAAGTTTAAAAAGATTAAGCTTTATTATGAGAATTTCTTATTATCATTACTAGGATAAAATTTACTTGATGTGTTGTCCAAAATTCTAATCAACTAGTATAGTATAGGCAAAAAGATAGACTTTCAATAGAGTCAACGGCTTAACAATTTTTTTACTCCCTCATTCAGTCATACTCATAAATTTTTTATCCTCTTAAAAGTGAGATTAAAAACTTACAAAACACATTAAAAAAAATAAAAACATCATGAATATAACTCTTGAAGACATTATATCAAGTCAAAGTTCCAATACTACTTTCCTTGGTGATTTGATGAAAAAACATGTAAGGTTCCTCAATCTTGAAACACAACTCCCTTTGTTTGCATATCCTAGAGCATTTGATATTTTGTAATAATGTACTAATAATTTTTTTTATTAGGCTCTTATTTTGGGATACGTAAAATTTGAAAACAAATGGGTTTTTATGTTTTGAAGTAATATTTATGTGAGAATGTGGTATGTATATACTAGTTTAGTATTTATGATTTTCATTTGATTATTTATTATTTAATATATATATATATATATATTAATGGTCGATTTCGGGTCGGGTCATATTACCTATTAATATTAATAGTCAATTTCGGGTCAGGTCATATTACTCTTTTGTTTTAACGAATGTTATACGATACGATCCGTTAAGATACCCGATCTATCACGAAAACGACACGAATGTCAGGTCTATAGCCAACTACTAGAGCATAATTTTTTTTGTTGTGACAAATAACAATACACTAGAAAACACTAATTTGGGGATATAAAAATAAAAGGATGTGATTTCCACATAGAGTAAAACCTCTACAATCAATGGCGGAGACAAGATTTTTTTTTCTTGGATGGGCTAGTTGAAATTAGTACCATAAAGTCATATGTTTATTTTGTTTTTCTTATAAAAAATTATATAATAATCCATATATAAAGACCAACAATAGAATATGAACAATTCTTGAAATCATAACCCTAACCAAAGACTTCAAGGACCATATAAATAATTAACCAACTAAATAAATCATGAATAAGTAAATAAAGCGATTAAGAACGTATCAAATGTTACATTCATTGGAAAATCGCAACAAAAAGTAAGGAATCGTGGAGATAGAGATTTAATTGTGAACTAAAAGAAAATTCTTTTTCTTTTCTTGAGTAAGAAGTACAGGTGAATCGCCGAAGACAATCATGAGTGAATGGGCGTAGGCTAAATCGCATAGGGTAAATGGTCTTTTTATTTAACAAATAGGATAGAAGGGGAGGGAAGATATAACTAATTTATTATTTTTAGCATAAAAAGTATTATTTATTACATATCCTCTACTAAATATATATGAAATAATAACCTGTATTGGAATTGAGTGGGCTATATAGGTTACAGACATTAACATAAGTCATTAAAGCATGAGTTTAAAAAATGATAGTGCTAGTCACACACCCTTATTAATTTTTTGTCATTGATCTTCGTCAATTCATTCAATCCAAAGGTCGAAAACTGAAAAAGATGTGTGAGAAATAAAAATAAGTGCATAGATAACACTACACTTACAAAAAACCTCCTTGGGCTACGCCCTACCTTAGCCTTGTTGTGACAACCCGTCCCAAATTTTACATTTCTATTAATTTTAAAAGCATGATTTTACAAAAAAATGCCCTTAGAAGCGGAATTGTAAACTCGAGAAATACTTTTGTTTCAGTCACTAATTATATTTTTATATATTTTTAAATGTGATATCATTTAGTAATTAATTATTTAAAGAGGAAGAGGAAGAAGATGAGGGAAAAGAAAAGAAAAACAGAAACAGAAAAATAAGGAGGGAAGGGCAAAGCTGCCCAATCGGAACATGAGAGAGGGAGCAGTTGGGCCAACCAGAAAGAAGAGAAAGTGGAGGACCAATCAGAGGGAGAAGAAAGGAGGGAAAGGAGGGAGAGTGATGAACGGGGAAAAAGGGGGAAACGGGTCATCCTTGACCCATGCGACCCATGCCTTCAAACTGGCGGTTTCTCGTGTTCTCGTTCAATTTTCCAACGAATTGGACCTATGAAACACTTCCAATCATCCCCTTGGCCCTTTCTCTTCTTCTTTCACCAAAAATTAAAGGGAAATTGATAGTATTTTGGTACACAAATGGTGATGGGTGCCGTGGGAGACTTTGCTCAAAATCGATCAATTGTGAAACCATCCCCTTCAATTACCATCATCAAAACACTCCTCTAGAACCCAGGAACAAAGCCCAGGTAATGGTTGAGGCGTCAGAGTTGCTATGGAGCCAAATTGAAGACTAGGTAACTAGGGTTTCCGACGGGTTTTGATGAAATTTAAGCCTTTCTAGGACAAATTGGACTTGGCCACAGTTATAAAGTTTACTCTAATCTTTGAGATCTTCAATTCTGTAATTTTTGAGAATTTTTAAAAATAGTTGAATTTTCCGGCAAGTTGGGGCGGCTGACCGCCACCCGCGGCGGCATGTGCGGCGACACGTGGCCTGTGGGCCAAAGATGTTTTGTTTAAGTACTATTAGATGCCCTGGGTTCATAATTGATACCCGTATGACGTAATTTTATTATTTGGGCTTAGTTTCAGTTCGACACGTGAATATGTCAAAATATGAATAGACGATTCGACCGTTGGATCGTCACCAAACTTTAATACATTATAGTGCATAATATTTGAGTATCATAGGAATTTACAGATTGGGAATCCAATGTATGGATCTTCCCGAATTGGATTTGTAAGTTTATAAAATAAATGTTGACCGCCGCTTGGTTTTGGCAATTGACAGAAATCCAACCGTTGGATCGTTCCAAACTTTAGTATGTTATTCTAGAAGCATAATGTGGATCCTTAGAAGTTATGGATCAAATATCTGATTTGTAGATCTTCTGGAACGAGTTACATAGACTCATGTACGATGTAAGTTATGTATCGTATCAACGAGAATTCTGAGATATGGTTTGATAATTGGTCACAGGCACCGATCGTTTGTGACGCCTCGATGTTTATGCTAGGAAGTTGTAGCGCGGACTTCAGGTGAGTGGATATTTCCTTGCTTATCATATTTTTCATGATTGATAATTCTATAAATACTTTTAAATAAAAATGAGAAATCTATGCCATGATATATATACATTTATATGTTATAAAATACTATGAGATGGTTGAGTTTAGATTTCATCGTGAAATATCCATATGTGTATTCCTATAAATGATTAATGCGAACTACGAATGGCTTGATCCCTGTTTAGGGTACGTAGGCAGTCTAACGAAACGTTAGATGCAGCCATATAAGAAATGAGATTAAATAATTGAGACCATAGCCTTGTTTAAGGAATTGAGCAATCGGTGTGGGCTTTTGGTTTTAGGTATATATGTATACACTTGATGTTTTTCCCATAAAATGCAATTATATGATTTATGCTTTAAAAATGCCATGCCTATTGAATAATACATAAACGATGAGTTGAATTGGTTGCATATATATATAATTGTGGTGAATGCAAGACACACAGGTAAGTTCAGGTAAGTTCAGGTAAGTTTAGGTAAGTTTAGGTAAACTCAAGTAAGTATATGGTATTAGACGATTGATAAGATATCTGATGAGATATTAATATGTCGTATAGGTCACTAGAGGTGACTCCGACTTATACGCTAGCCATGATTGATGAGATATGTGATGAGATATGAATGTGTCGTATATGTCACTAGAGGTGACTCCGACTTATAGGCTAGCCATGATTGATGAGATATGTGAGGAGATATGAATGTCGTATAGGTCACTAAAGGTGACTCCGACTTATATGCTAGCCATGATTGATGAGATATGAATGTGTCGTATAGGTCACTAAAGGTGACTCTGACTTATATGCTAGCCATGATTAATGAGATATGTGATGAAATATGAATATGTCGTATAGGTCACTAAAGGTGACTCCGACTTATATGCTAGCCATGATTGATGAGATATGTGATGAGATATGAATGTGTCGTATAGGTCACTAGAGGTGACTCCAACTTATATGCTAGCCATGATTGATAAGATATGTTTGTACCATACTTAGGGCCTCTGTATTTAGATCTCGTATAAATACTTGGGGAACTTAAGTGTAATTATGTAATAAAGGAAGAGGCAAATTTGTAATAAGTGAGGAGCCCTTATTCTATAAAAGGGACTCCTTACCCTCACAATGGAGGAGGCCAATTCCTAGGCCCTCTCACCCCTCTCAAAGCTCTCATTCTCAGAGCTCTCTCTCCCTCAGATAAATACATAATCAGTGTGGACGTAGCCCAAACCTTGGGGTGAACCACGATACATCTTGTGTTATTTACATTTCATGCAGATTCACGGTCGGATTTACGTTGTACCAAGACCTTCGGTTTTGTGCATCAACATTTGGCGTCGTCTGTGGGAAACAACACGAAAAACTATGTCGATCCTCTTTCAATTTTTCACCTCCGTCGCGGATCTGCAAAACCCACACAGAGACACAGACACAGACACAGAGTTATCCCTGCTCTCTCTCTCTCTAACACTGAGAATACCACCTCAGGCAAATAAAAAAACCATCTTTATACTTTGTGGTGACAAAAAATTTCAAAAGAGAGGCTCTCCATGAAGTTCTATATGCTCATCATGCTGTGCTTGCTTGCTTTACTCTTCCAGCATTCTCACTTCACCACAATACTAGTTGATGAAGTTTCAGGGTGGAAAAACCCCAACTGTTCATGTAGGAGACTCCGTCATTTTCAAGCACAAGTATCAGTACAACCTATACATTTTCCAGAACCAAAGAGCATTCGATCTCTGCGATTTCACTCAAGCCACTCTTCTCAGCAAACCTGACTCCACCTCCTTCACGTGGCACCCATCATGCATTGGTTTTTTCTACTTTGCCTTCAACAATGGCTCTCTGCTTATCAGATTTTCAACCTACGCCAAAAGGGAACAATGGGCAAGGACGAAAAGGTGAAGAGTGAGGCTCTGCAGATAATCAAACGACACCAGAACTTGTCGAGTCTCGTCGTCTTCGATCTCGACTACACCCTCTGGCCCTTCTTTTGCGATTGCTGCTACTACGACGACACAACGTATCTTTACCCGTAAGCCTCGGGAATATTGTATGCGCTCAAGTACAAGGGAATATCCATGGATGTTGCTTCGAGATCTCCAACTTCTGACATTGCCAAACTTTCCTCCAAAGACTGGGTATCCACTTGTTTGTTTCTCACCCAGGTTGGTTGATCATTTTCTTGTTTCGCAATTCTTTAGATTGTTATCGTCAGAAGGAGTAGGTGTTGTGAATGCTGAGTTTGTCCAATGATAGAAGCATATTTATGAGACTTAGTTAGCTTGTTTTCTTGCATTTTCATAGTTTGTTTGTGTTTATTATAGTGTTTTAAGCTATTTTGGTGTGTTTGTAGGTCCAAATAACAAGGTTGGCAGGAAAGTGCATTTTGGAGCAGTTTTGGGCACTAAATGGATAGCATATGTATGGGCCAAGGTGGATGGACGTTTTTGGAGTTCAAAAGGCTAGGAATATGATAAGAATCAGGAAGAAATTAATTCAAGTCAAGGAGATAAGGAACCAGCAAGAAAGAAGGAACATTATCCAAACTACCTTATCTTATCCAAATTGTAACTAACCTTATCTTATCTTATCCTACCCTAATCCTATCTTAACTTAATTCCAGCTGCATGGGGGATTTATTGTCATATTACACATTAAAATAGGTTTCTAGAAGCCCTTATCCATTCCTACAAATGTGCCGCACCTTATCCCTTGTTTTTCTAGGAATCAGCCACAAAACAACATTTCTAGAAGGCCTTATCCCTTGTCCTACAAATCTGGCGCCTGTATCCTTTCTAGAAGCTCTAGAACCTGCAATCCTTTTCCCTTAGGATTGTGCAATCCTTTTCCCTTCAGATTTTGGTGAACCCTAGTCCTTTTCCTTCATGAATTATGCCAAATACACATTCCTTTCCTTCAGAAATTCGTGGGTTTCCCTAGCCCTATAAATACAAACCTTTGTGCAGCAATTAAACCACCACCCTCTACCATTAGATCACTACACCATCCACCTTTTACCACAAATTCGTCCTTAACATCCATCACCCCCAAAACCACCCTCTACCATATTTTTCTACACTCATACATCCCTCAAACACATTCACCCCTCAAACACATTCACCCCTCATTGTGCCGTGCCTATGTGCCGTGAGTATTGCAAGGAGAAAGAAGAGGAGCCTTTGTGCCGTGCCTATGCTCAAGTTTTTGGGAGTGTTGGAGCGTTCTTAGGTGTTTTCCATCTTTTACTTTCAATGTTTAATTTAAGTTATCTTTGTTTATTTGCGAACATGAGGAACTAATTTCTTTATAGTTAGAGGTGAATTCGAAGTCATGATCATATGTTTTATATGAATTGATTTCCTCCAATTATTGTTTCATGAATCGTGAATGTGGTTTGCTTATCTGTTTTATTAAAAACTTGTTCTTGTATGTTGATTAAGGTGGCAAACTTAGTTTGCATGCATGAATTTGATGCTAAAGTATAAGGGAATTTCACCTAATCGTTATGAACTTATATTCATGAGTAGTAAAAGTCGCTAGTCACGATTGTGTTAAGTAAATCCTAGGCAAGAGTAACATGCTTTTCATAGTTATAAATGCCTCGTCAATGCTTATGGTTTCTATTGAACTTAATGATCTTTGTTAAGTGTTTCTATCATGCGTATTCCATAGTTAGGGAACTTGATAAAGTATAATTTGGTTGTGATGCGTTTTCCATTCAATTCAATGAATCTAGGGAAATCTGAAAATTAATTAGTTCAATACAATTAATTTGGGGCATTGTCATTCATGATTTGTCGAAAGACTAATTGGAAATCGATTCGTATGCATATGTTTCATGTGTGGAGAAAGAACCCTCTAACTAGCCTATCATCCATCTAATTCACCCAGTTTCGTCTAAAATATGTTTAAGTCTTTCTTGAGTGTTTTTAGCTTATTTTGAGTCTTGTGAACTTGTTTTAAGTCTTTTGATCTAGCCAAATGTTTTAAGTTTGTTTATGTGTTTTTTTTTTAGTTAGTTTAGAGTGTTTAGCAATCCCTCATATTCCCCAGTTTAAGAACAATCCCTACTTATTTATATACTACAATTGTCAAAAGAGGGTTTAATTTGTGTGTCAGGTTAATTTTCACATCATCCAAGATTCTGAGGAAAGTGACAATCTGAATAGCAGAGTCTTCAGGCTCAGGTAGCCCAAGCGAAGCGCCACCAACGTTCTTCAGAGATGGGTCTCTGAAGGCAACCCAATTTCCATTTCGGACCTCCGCCAGATCTCGAATGACCTCAGCAAGTCTCACCGTTACAAGCACGCCCTCGAGCTTGCAGATATCCGAGTAGATGGTCAGCCATATTGGACATAGATCCGATGGCACCGTCTCAGTTCCAGCCACGGCCCAGCAGACTCTCTGCCATGTCCACCGGGTTACAGAGTGACAGAACGGACACAAATCCGATGGCACAGCTAAGTCGATTCAAGCAACTTGGACAAGTTATGAAGCGGAGGCGCTGAGTCAAGCCGGATGTTTAGTGCGAAGATGAGCAACCACAGGGAGTCCACCATCCCACTATCTGAAAAAACACTCACAAGGCAGAAAAGCAAAAGCACTGATAGAAGCAATGCTATTGGCAGATTTAGATCAAAATCCACTGCGCTTACGCAGAAAAAGAAAAAGAAAGCAAAAAAAAAGGAAAGTAAAAGCAACAGCAAGTGAGTGTGTCTGGAGGTGGAGAGATCAGGGTAAAGGAACAGAAAAGAAAAAAAGCAAAAAGATCATGTCGTTGGGAGAATATTTCAGAAAGCGGTGGTGATGGCATTATGGGCATGACCCATTAAGCAGAGGGTTGGATTTATTTTTTGATGTAATTTATTTTTCTTATCTTTCGGAGACATCTGTATAATCCCCATCAGAAGATAGTCAATAAAACAAAAAACGACAAAGCCCAAAAGAAATAGGCTGGAATGTTGTGTGGAGAGCGAAGGCCCATAAGCCTAAAATAGCACCAACCAGGTCATCAAAAGTATGCCCAGTACTCCATAATTATTCAGCAACCTGCTGCTATTACCACCAACCAGGTGATCAAAAGTACGCCTAGTACTCCAAAATTATTCGGCAACCTGCCACTATTACCACCAACCAGGTGATGAAATGTACAACCCGTACTCTAATATCATTTGGCAACTAGCCATTCATGCCACCAACCAGGTGATGAAATGTACAACTCGTACTCTCCTTCATGCCACCAACCAGGTGATCAAAAGTACGCCCAGTACTCCAAATTATGCATGAGCATTACTCATGTCATTCATACATAAACATTCATGAGCATCACTCATGACAATCATACATAAACATTCATGAGCATCACTCATGTCAACATTCATGAGCATCACTCATGTTAACATTCATGAGCATCACTCATGACAACATCCACGAGCATCACTCATGTCAATCAACATAAACATTCATGAGCATCACTCATGTCAGTCAGCTTCAAAAGCTTCATTTACAGAGCTCTAGCTTCAAAAGCGTCATTTACAAAGTTCTAGCTTTAAAGCTTCACTTGCGAAGCTTCACCTACAAAGCTTCAGTGCAGGGTATACAAATACCGCCTCCGAACAACCGCCACTTCGGCCCATACATGGATTCAATTTGAAGTCTCCAGCTAACAGACTCTATTGACCGAAGACTTGGGGGACTACATTATGTACCATATATTGGGCCTCAACTGGGCCTCATGAAAAATACTTGGGGGACTCTAGCTCATTATTTATGTATTGAGGAGCGAGCCCTTATTCTATAAAAGGGACTCCTTCACTTTCATTAGAGAACACCCATTATTCATGTACTGAAGAGCGAGCCCTTATTTTATAAAAGGGACTCCCTCACCTTCATTAGAGAGCAACGCCGCCAGTTGAGCAACCGCCTTGCCGCGAGCATCACTCTTAACTCATCACTTATGTATTGAGGAGCGAGCCCTTATTCTATAAAAAAGACTCCTTCACCTTTATTAAAGAGCAATGCCGCCAGCTGAGTAACCGCATCGCCGCGAGCATCACTCCTAACCCATCACTTATGTATTGAAGAGCAAGCCCTTATTCTATAAAAGGGACTAACTCACCATCATTAGAGAGCATCACCGCCTACTGAGCAAACGCCTCGCCGCGAGTATCAACTCTAGCCCACATTTTTGTATTTAGGAGCGAGCCCTTATTCTATAAAAGGGACTCCCTCACCTTCAATGCCACAAGCCGAGTCAACCAAGGTAACATAAGCCACAAACAGAGCAGCCTCGCAACATGTGCTACTTCTAGTTGAGCACCATTTCAGATTGAGCACCGCATCATATCGAGTATCAGTTCTAGAAGATATCTAGTTACTTCGGCCCACACATGGACTGAATTTCAAGTCTTCAGCCAAAAGACTCTCTTGACTGAAGACTTGGGGGACTATTGTTAGTACCATACTTGGGGCCTCCGTATTTAGATCTCGTATAAATACTTGGGGAACTTAAGTGTAATTATGTAATAAAGGAATGGGCAAATATATAATAAGTGAGAATCCCTTATTCTATTAAAGGGACTCCTCACCCTCACAATGGAGGAGGCCAATTCCTAGGCCCTCTCACCCCATCTCAAAGCTCTCACTCTCAGAGCTCTCTATCCCTCAGATAAATACATAATCAGTGTGGACGTAGCCCAAACCTTAGGGTGAACCATGATACATCTTGTGTTATTTACATTTGATGCAGATTCACGATCAGATTTACGTTGTACCAAGACCTCCAGTTTTGTGCATCAACAAGATATGTGATGAGATATGAATGTGTCGTATAGGTCACAAGAGGTGACTCCGACTTAGATGCTAGCATATATGTGATGATATATGATGAATTGCTAGTATATATTTATGATGGGAGATGTGATGAAATGCTAGCATATATGTAATGAATATATGTGATGAGCTAGCATGTGTGGTGAATACGGGATGAGCGGGCAGACGTGATGAATATGCGATGAGTTAGCATATGATTATAAATATGAAAAGCATGACTTGAATTGATATATATATATATATATATTTCTATATTCTAAACTTTCTAGAAATTATACAAGTGTTGTAGCGAGGGGTTATATAAATTTATATGGTTCCTATTAAAATTTTTATTACTGGGCCACTCACCTTTGTCTTGTCTTTACCCTCCAGATCTTTTTAGCTGAGCTTTCTTATAATCGAGGAATTGTGGCAATTCTTAGTATTGGAGATCATTCGAGTGTACGATTCTTAATTCACTCTTCTGTACTTGCTTATGCTCTAACGTCACGTATGCAGTGGGTTCATTCCCGCTCACTAGTGCACTCTGGTATTTAGGCACTCTTAAGTTTAAATTTATTCACAACATTTTCACGTTATCACACTTTATGGCTTCGTCACCTTCCAGGTGTCGACCAGCACAGCTCGATTCAGAGTTCTAGTGGACATTCTGGGTCGGGGTGTGTCATTTGTGGGTGGCTTCGATCGTTTCTACAATGTCCTAAACTTGGGATCAAACTAATTTTCCAATTTTATAATTTTATGTAGGTTGTTATTTAATAGAGGTATAGTTAAAAAATATTATTTATTGATTTATGTTTTCTTAATGAATGTTGTATTTCCTAAATATGATTCATTGGGCGCCAAAATCTTTTATTTCTTGCACGTAATCGCAAGCTCCAAAACGTGATATCAACTTCAAAAACTAAAGCATCGTTCCAAACAACTTTAGATAAACATTTTAGTCATTTCAAACTTTTATGGGAACTGTTATCAGCACTCTAAAAATCTAATTGTATATTGTTCATAAGTGTATATTTTAATTCTATATATAGAAAGTTCAAAACGTGATATCAACTTCAAAAACTAAAGCATTGTTCCAAACAACTTTAGATAAACATTTTAGTCATCTCAAACTTTTATGGGAACTATTATCAGCACTCTAAAAATCTAATTGTATATTGTTCATAAGTGTATATTTTAATTCTATATATAGAAAGTTTGGAGTGCAAAATTAGATTTTTGGAGTGCTAATAACAATTTCCAACTTTTATTTGTGATAGACGGTGCTATCCATCTACTTTTTTTTTTATCTCCCACACACCTTTTTGAATTTTCAGCCATCGGGTCAAATAAATTAAAGAATATCAAAGAATAAAAATTAACAAGGGATGTGTAGGAGGTAAAAAGGAGCGTATGGGAGGTAAAAAGAAGTGTGTAAATAACATCACCCTAATGATATTGCATATTTTTTTATTCATCGACAATTATTACTATGTGGAGGGGTGTTTGCTTAAGCTGTGACTAAGACAAAATTATAACTTATTACATTGTAGAGCTTATTCCCATACATAACAGATCCTAAGTTAGAACTGAATCTTTTTTTATTAATTTAAGGAGTTATTCCTTTATACTATTACGAGAATTCCATTGTAAAGCTTAGCTAACTCTCCCACTCCTTAGTGTAGTTATAATCGTTTGTTAAAAACAAAAAAAACAAAAAAGGAAAAAAAAACAACGAAGGGTATAATTGTAATTGGGCAAACAAAGAAACTTGGTTCCAATTTTCTTGAGCCCAGTAGCGGCCACGACTCCGTCAAAGCTCTCAGCCTTGTGATCTGAAAGTTTCTACCAAACCTTGATTTGTTCAAGTCGGCAGCAACTCCAGATCCTCCGCACTTCTCTCACTCATCTCTCATCTCTCTCTCTCCCACTCTTGAGCTAGCTACCTTTGGATTCCGTTTGCTGCTGCCGATCTGCAGGTAAAGCTTCAATCTCCATATAAAGTTTCCAATTTTTCACGATTTCTGGAATTTGGGTTTTGAACAATGGAAATATTGCTGAGTTCTTATAATTATGTGCAAATTAGTGGTGATTTGGACTGGTGCCTGGCAGAAGACTGTCATTTGTGATTCACATACTTGCTAGTCTTAGAGGAAGTTAGAATCCTATCGTATATAATCTAGGCCTTACGCGGTTTTGAGGTGTTGGGTCGATGTCGAAATCCACTGTATGGAAGTATGAGTGTGTGATTACGCGAAGAGGATTAACATGATGATAGTAAGCAACGATGACAACTTGGGTTTTCTTTCTCCCATTAGTGCCATGTTTACTTTCATTACATGGAATGGGGGAAGTCATGAATCGACTAAGGAAAAGAAGGAGTGGTACGGATCAACTAGCACTCCCTAGTTGATCTGATTGCTGATTTTTCAGGAATTGGATTATGGATTTAATTGTGGAACGCGTGAATACAGAGGAAGTTCGGAATGTGAATGATTGTTTATGCAAGTGATATGCTAAGTTAAGTTCATCTAAACTATGGGATGGGGATTCAACTTGGGTGCAGAGGAGGGAGCACACTGCTCTTGGCTACGCCTAGGTCTGCAAGATTTGGAATAATTTCAATACCCATGTTTTAGCAAACATTGGAAAGTCAAAAATCGGAAAAATTCCAATACCCATTCCATGTAAGTAAACATGTCATAAAGGGAGGGGTAAGGTAGGATGGTGGTAGCTATCAATTTGAATATCTTGTGGTGAAATGGATATTATTATTGGATTCCTCTATATATCCTCCCATTTTGGAAAATCAACAATTTCGGTTGAATCTCGATTTCTTGAAATATTGGATATTACTATGCAGGAAATTTCATTAAATTTATTTGTCTTACAGAAGTAATAACCCAAACAACATGAGCACAATGGCAGCAGCGACGACTTCACAGCTCTCATGCTTCTCTGCCATGAATCGCCTGCTCCACCTCTCGAGACGTTCACTCCTTTGCCCAACCACTGTTCATCCCAAGTCTTTGTCGCTGCTTGTCATGAGTCTTGAAGGTGGTTCCAAGACCAAGACTAATTTGAGTTACACAAGCAATGCATCAAAAGCAAAGTCGGATCCCATTTTAGATGATGAACTTGTTGCTCAGCCGAAGAGAGCAGCCAAGATTCATGATTTCTGTTTTGGGATTCCATTTGGCGGGATTGTTCTAGGTGGTGGACTTACTGGATTTATCTTTTCCAGAAATCCTGCCACTTTGAGCTCTGGTGTGCTGTTTGGTGTGGCATTGCTAGCCCTTAGCACCTTTAGCTTAAAGATCTGGAGGCAGGGAAAGTCCAGTTTACCGTTCATTCTAGGACAAGCAGCTTTGGCGGCGGTCCTCCTGTGGAATAACTTTCAGACTTACGCATTGACGAAGAAAGTATTTCCAACAGGCTTCTATGCTGCCATTAGTGCTGCAATGTTATGCTTCTATTCATATGTCGTCCTCAGTGGAGGAAACCCGCCACCAAAGAAGTTGAGGCCATCATCTGCAAGTGCTGCATCGTGATAGAAACTACCCGAAATGCCTGATTAGGTATTGAGGTTATAAACTTTTGTATGGCGGAATTTTGCATTATGTATACGAATTATAGGTGTTTTCTCACGAATAAGTAAGTTTTAATTTTGGTCAAGCAGGAGGCTTGAAATGTTTCCACCAAAATTTTGTGCAAATCCGCTTCCAGAATTGATTTTGAGGCGAGTGATAGAGTAATTTAGTGGCTGATGGGCTTTGATTTTGTACTGACCTTTATATCCCAAACAGTTGATTTCTTTTTTTGCTTTTGGACAAACGATAGAATTTGTGTAAACTTATTTTCACAAGATAATTTACCTACAACAAAATTACATCTGGATTTTGTTTTTATACAACGTATTAAGGGGTGGGGGAGTAAATTGGTATTGAACACACTGTTCATGAGACTCAAACCTAAGACCTCTCACTTACAAATGAAAATGAAATTACTAAACTATAGTACTAAGTGGCAAAGTACCTCCGAAATAAATAATCACAAGTTGTGTTCATTTGATTTGAGTGGACCAACACACCTCCACTAACTTTTCCTTTGGGTTATTGTGAAACTCAATCCATGATTCATGTGACGAATTCAAGATTCTAATATCAGGTGGTCCTAATTAAGGCACACTAAACGCTAGTCGAACGGCAGACTGAGACTCATGCGCTTAAATGGAGTCTAGGCAGACTACCGAATTTAAGTAAACTGACTCTATATCATATAAATAAGCGTCAATTTACAACAACAACAACAAAGCCTTTTCCCACTAAGTGGGGTCGGCTATATGAATCCTAGAACGCCATTGCGCTCGGTTTTGTGTCATGTCCTCCGTTAGATCCAAGTACTCTAAGTCTTTTCTTAGAGTCTCTTCCAAAGTTTTCCTAGGTCTTCCTCTACCCCTTCGGCCCTGAACCTCTGTCCCGTAGTCACATCTTCGAACCGGAGCGTCATTCGGCCTTCTTTGCACATGTCCAAATCACCGAAACCGATTTTCTCTCATCTTTCCTACAATTTCGGCTACTCCTACTTTACCTCGGATATCCTCATTCCCAATCTTATCCTTTCTCGTGTGCCCACACATCCCACGAAGCATCCTCATCTCCGCTACACCCATTTTGTGTACGTGTTGATGCTTCACCGCCCAACATTCTGTGCCATACAACATCGCTGGCCTTATTGCCGTCCTATAAAATTTTCCCTTGAGCTTCAGTCGCCTACGACGGTCACACAACACGCCGGATGCATTCTTACACTTCATCCATCCAGCTCGTATTCTATGGTTGAGATCTCCATCTAATTCTCCGTTCTCTTGCAAGATAGATCCTAGGTAGCGAAAACGGTCGCTTTTTGTGATCTTCGCTAGATTGCTCCAGTCATTAGTGTGGATAAGTATATAAATGGATAGAGATAGGAAAGCAAACACAAGATGTACGTGGTTCACCCAGATTGGCTACGTCCACGGAATAGAAGAGTTCTCATTAATTGTGAAGGGTTTACACAAGTACATAGGTTCAAGCTCTCCTTTAGTGAGTACAAGTGAATGATTTAGTACAAATGACATTAGGAAATATTGTGGGAGAATGATCTCGTAATCACGAAACTTCTAAGTATCGGAGTGTGGTGTCGTCTTGACTTGCCTTATCTGTCTCATAGGTAGATGTGGCATCTTCTCTGGAAGTACTCTTCCTCCATCCAGGGGTGGTATCTTTAACTGGTGGAGATGCACAAGGTAATGTATCAATTTCACTTGAAGCTTACTTGTAGTTTCAGGCTTGGTCAAGCGCGATACAAACCATGTAGTAGGAGTCCCCCAAGTCGCCGAGCTAGGGGGTCTGCTGAAAGAGGTGACAGACAAGGTAAGCAATCAGAGCTCCGACTGATTGTTCACCTTCTCCCCATCTTGCAGCAGCATGAAGGATAAAGAGAAGAAAAATGAGAAGAGATGATATGAGATACTTTTGCTTTTGAAGAAGTAACTTTCCACAGGCTTATTCTTGAACTGAGCTGGAGGGTTTTCTGGTTTCCTCCAGAGTATAAGGCCGACTGAAGAATTTGAGGGTCAAAACAAGTCCATCAAATCTAGAGTACGTTCCACCCTGCTGATATGGGATACTTTTGCTTTTGACAGAGTAATGGATGTATCGGCACGTGTGCTGTTACGCTTGTCTCCACATGCTTCCTTGTATCCTTCGCACTTGCCCTATCTGTTCCTCAAGCAGATGCGGAATCTTCCCTGGAAACATAAGATGTTGAAGATGAGTACTCGAGAGCAATGCCAGGTAAGTAATCAGGTAAGGGGTTCCAGGCAGTCAGTTCCTGGCTGGAAGCTTGATTCCAAGTGCTGACTGATTGCTCTCTTTCTCCTTGTCTTGCAGGTAAAAACAAGGCCAAAGGAAAAGACAGGGAAAAAGCATGATATGGGATACTCTTGCTTTTAACCCTGATGATATGAGATATTCTTGCTCTAGTATAGCTTGTTTGCAGAGGTATTATCGGGGGGAAAGAAAGCTGAATATTTCGAAAGGCTTCGTTGGGAGTGCCCTCTCAGATATGATGAAGGGTTGAGCATTTTTGCAGGTCTGCCTGTCCGTTGGGGATGGAGGTCGACATATATAGGAGTCTCCCTAACAAGTAGTACTGCTATTCCTTTACCCTGCTTGGTCATAGCACGGTAGTGGGAGCTGCCAGTTTCACATGTTTTAACTCTGTCAGAGCACTTTGAAAAAGTGGTCTGTGGTATCTGGCTCTCGAGATTCGGAGAACGATGCCTCTTCGATTTTTGAGAAAGCAATCATGCTGGGGGTCTGGCTCTCGAGATTCGGAGAGCAGTGTCTCTTCGATTTTTGAGAAAGTAATCATGTTGGGAGTCTGGCTCTCGAGATTCGGAGGGCGGTGCCCCTTCGATTTTGGAGCAAGCAATCTTGTTGGGAGTGTTGTCTCGAATGTGAGTAAAGGTTGGGCATGTTTGCTAGTCTACCTTGCCACGAAGCACAAAGGTTGACACACAGGGACTTTCCAATTATCCAGCAATGGTACTGTTCCTTTACCCTCTCTTCGATTTTGAGAAAGTAGTCATGTTGGGAGTCTGGCTCTCGAGATTCGGAGGACGGTGCCTCTTCGATTTTGGAGCAAGCAATCTTGTTGGGAGTGTTTTCTCGAATGTGAGTAAAGGTTGGGCATGTTTGCTAGTCTACCTTGCCACGAAGCACAGAGGTTGACAAACAGGGACTTTCCAATTATCCAACAGTGGTACTGTTCCTTTACCCTTGCGGGTAATAATATGGTAGCTAGACCTTCAAAATTTATGTGTCTAAACTTTGTTAGTGCTGTTTCTTTGCTATTTTTTTACCTTTCTTGGTCAGAGCGATGTAGTGGGAGCTGCAAACTTCACGTGCTCAACTTTGGCAGAGAACTTTGGCAAAGTTATCTGTGGTACCCATGAACTATTGTTGTGTGTGGGAAGTGGGTGATTGAACAGTAAGATTCATGTGCTTTCTACTTCACCAGAAGTCTTCGACAGAATGCCCATAATTTCTGCAAAGCTGAGTGTGCGTGTGACAGGTGCTGACAAGGCTAGAAAAGTAGGTGCCTCTTCGATTTCTGAGATCGGCCCTCGTGGTCTCTGAGCAGCCCAGCTTTTGAGAAAGCGAGCGCCTCTTCGATTGATTCGGAGAACGATGCCTCATCGATTTTTGAGAAAGCAATCATGTTGGGGGTCTAGCTCTCGAAGATTCGGGGAGCAGTGTCTCTTCGATTTTTGAGAAAGTAATCATGTTGAGAGTCTGGCTCTCGAGATTCGGAGGGCGGTGCCTCTTCGATTTTGGAGCAAGCAATCTTGTTGGGAGTGTTTTCTCGAATGTGAGTAAAGGTTGGGCATGTTTGCTAGTCTACCTTGCCACGAAGCACAGAGGTTGACAAACAGGGACTTTCCAATTATCCAGCAATGGTACTGTTCCTTTACCCTCTCTTCGATTTTTAAGAAAGTAGTCATGTTGGGAGTCTGGCTCTCGAGATTCGGAGGACGGTGCCTCTTCGATTTTGGAGCAAGCAATCTTATTGGGAGTGTTTTCTCGAATGTGAGTAAAGGTTGGGCATGTTTGCTAGTCTACCTTGCCACGAAGTACAGAGGTTGACACACAGGGACTTTCCAATTATCCAGCAGTGGTACTGTTCCTTTACCCTTGTGGGTAATAATATGGTAGCTAGACCTTCAAAATTTATGGGTCTAAACTTTGTTAGTGCTGTTTCTTTGCTATTCTTTTACCCTTCTTGGTCAGAGCGATGTAGTGGGAGCTGCAAGCTTCACGTGCTCAACTTTGGCAGAGAACTTTGGCAAAGTTATCTGTGGTACCCATGAGCTATTGTTGCGTGTGGGAAGTGGGTGATTGAACAGTAAGATTCATGTGTTTTCTACTTCCCCAGAAGTCTTCGACAGAATGCCCATAATTTCCGCAAAGCTGAGTGTGCGTGTGACAGGTGCTGACAAGGCTGGAAAAGTAGGTGCCTCTTCGATTTCTGAGATCGGCCCTCGTGGTCTCTGGGGAGCCCAGCTTTTGAGAAAGCGGGCGCCTCTTCGATTTCTGAGATCAGCCTTCGAGGTCTTTGAGCAGCCCAACTTTTGAGAAAGCAAACGCCTCTTCGATTTCTGAGATCAACCCTCGTGATCTCTAAGCAGCCCAGCTTTTGAGAAAGCAAACGCCTCTTCGATTTCTGAGCAGGCGCCTCTTCGATTTCTGAAGCTCCGTCGAGTGCAGATTTTTATAGGGGCTGGCATTAAGTTCCAAAGCACACTTGAATCTCCACCAGTAGAAGCTTCATTCTTGCACTTCTAAGATCTTGATTTGTCCGACCTCTTCTCTCTTCAACACCTTTGAAAATGTCTGGCCCCTCCGACCGTCGTTTTGACTTGAACCTTGTTGAAGAGGCAGCCCCGCCTTCTCCAGACAACATATGGCGCCCATCCTTCGTCTCCCCTACTGGTCCTCTTACTGTTGGGGATTCCGTGATGAAGAATGATATGACCGCTGCGGTGGTGGCCAGGAACCTTCTCACTCCCAAAGATAACAGACTACTTTCCAAACGGTCTGATGAGTTAGCTGTTAAGGATTCGCTGGCTCTCAGTGTTCAGTGTGCAGGTTCTGTGTCTAATATGGCCCAACGCCTATTTGCTCGAACCCGCCAAGTTGAATCATTGGCGGCTGAAGTGATGAGTCTCAAACAGGAGATTAGAGGGCTCAAGCATGAGAATAAACAGTTGCACCGGCTCGCACATGACTATGCTACAAACATGAAGAGGAAGCTTGACCAGATGAAGGAAACTGATGGTCAGGTTTTACTTGATCATCAGAGATTTGTGGGTTTGTTCCAAAGGCATTTATTGCCTTCGTCTTCTGGGGCTGTACCGCGTAATGAAGCTCCAAATGATCAACCTCTGATGCCTCCTCCTTCTAGGGTTCTGTCCAGTACTGAGGCTCCAAATGATCCCCCTCCGGTGCCTTCTCTTTCTGGGGCTCTACCGACTGCTGAGACTTCTCCTAAGCAACCTTTGTGAAGGCTCCCTCTTGTGTGTTTATTTTGACTCATGTATATGTACATATTTGTAGCTTATCGGGGATATCAATAAATAAGCTTTCCTTCATTTCAACGTATTGTGTTAGATACACCAAAGCCTTCTTCGCTAAGTTCTTTGAATTTTCTTTTGTTGAAGCTTGTATGTTGAAGCTTTCTGAGTGGAGCATGTAGGTTGGGGTAGTGTTCCCTTAATTTTCCGAGTGAGGAAAACTTCTCGGTTGGAGACTTGGAAAATCCAAGTCACTGAGTGGGATCGGCTATATGAATCTTAGAACGCCATTGTGCTCTATCCTGTGTCATGTCCTTCGTTAGATCCAAGTACTCTAAGTCTTTTCTTAGAGTCTCTTCCAAAGTTTTCCTAGGTCTTCCTCTACCCCTTCGGCCCTGAACCTCTGTCCCATAGTCGCATCTTCTAATCGGAGCGTCAGTATGCCTTCTTTGCACATGTCCAAACCACCGTAACAAATAAGCGTCAATTTACAATGAAAAAAAAAATTATACTCGGAGGGCAACGTATAATATTCTCAAGAGATTCAAAAGCTACCAAACAAACCCGACCCAACTCAAAAACCCGCCCCAACTTATGAAGCACGGCCCAAATCGAATAAAACCCGCCCCAACCTCTCGAAATGAAGCAAACTCAATTCACGTCTCTCTCCCCCTCGTCTTTCGGCGAAAGAAAAACTCTCCGATTCTTTCTACAGCGAGAGAAGAAAAGCTTCGTTGCCGCTGACCATCGCAACCCTTTCGGTACGTCCATTTTTCCTCATGGTTTTTCAATTTTTTTTATTGTTTGGATTCTTATCGATTTTATTCGTTGTCGAAGATTTTACCCAGTTTTGGGATTTTAACTTTGAGAGGTTGAAGATTTCGATTTTCTTAATTTTTGGGTCGTTTCTGGTTTCTTGTTGGTTTATTTTCTCAATCTTTTTTTACTCTCTAGTTAAACATGATTTGATATCCAGAAATTTCTAGTGTAATTTTTGTTGCCGATCTGCAAGTAAGCGTTCCTGAAATCCAGTTGTGTGATTTTCTTAATCTTGGGGCCAAGCATGTAAATTATTTTTGTTTGGCGTTTTTTTCAGACAAATTTTGGGGATATTTGGTGTAATACAATGGATTTTGATGTTTCTGTTATTCTGATTTTGCAGTGAAGCAATGGCAACACTGGACTCAGACGTTCCGATGATTCCCGCAGGCGAGGGTTCGAGCAGTGCAGGTCCTTCTTCGACCAAGAAGCCCAAGCGATTCGAGATCAAGAAGTGGAATGCTGTAGCTCTCTGGGCTTGGGGTAACCACTCTAAACCCTAACCCTAGTTCCTCTGGTTTGTTTGGACTTTAATTTTGATTATTATGGTGTTTAAGTAGGTCACTGATGTTGTTTCGCCTTGTTGTGTGCAGATATTGTGGTTGATAACTGTGCCATTTGCAGGAATCATATCATGGATCTCTGTGAGCTTTTTACTTTACATTTTCATAGTTTGAATCTATTGTCTTGATGTCAGTCCTTTTTATTTATTGATTGTTATTTTTTGTTTCGTCGTGAATAGGCATTGAGTGCCAAGCAAACCAGGCAAGTGCCACAAGCGAGGAGTGCACGGTTGCTTGGGGTAATCTTCAGCTTTCAAACCCTACTTTTCTTAAGTTAATGCATATGCTATAGTTTAAGTTGGGTACTGATTTTTTTTTTCCTTAAGTTAATGTATGTGCCCTTGATATAGACTCTGATTCACACCACTTGTATTGGGTGCATGGATGATATGTCACTGTTAATAAGTATCTTATAAGTTCACTAGCATTTAATATTTTCAGTTATTAAAACGTTGTCAATTTTTATGGATATCTGATTGTTTCTTATTTTTCTTTTCTCCGTGTTTCTACCTCCAATACATTTTGCATAATTGGGAAGCATGTTCTTTGTATTTTTTATCATTGAAGTCTAAAAGGGAAGGATAAGAGCTCTGTCTTAAGATCATGTAAAGATGAAGGCTGAGACTTTTCTAGGCGTGGTTAGTGCTTTTGTTAGGTGCTTAGATATAAAGAAACAAACATGGAAACTCCTAGTTTTATTGGAAGGAAGATTCTTGTCTAATCAAAGGAAAAACAAAAGAGTTTGTTGAAGCGGCTTTGTGGAACTGTACGTTGATATCTCTAGCACTAGCTTGCTGAATTTATTTTTAGGCATTCTATGTGCCTTCAAAGCTTGTAGTTTATCATCTTTAGGACCACTACACAATTCATTCACCTTAAGACATTTGTTTGAAGCTGGCCTATTCTGTCATATGTGACCTTACTGGCTAATATGCTTTAAATGGGTGTTGGTAGTGATGATTTTCTCATATGGGCACTTCGGTTATCGTTTCTTATGGTTCTGAAAATAGTAAATTAGAGATTTATATTATCAGCATCCTTGTCTAAACGTCTTCTGTTTCTTTTTCTCATCTCTGTAGGGGTTTGTAACCATGCATTCCACTTCCACTGCATAAGCCGATGGCTCAAGACTCGACAAGTGTGCCCATTGGGTAAGATTTTTGCCTTACTCATCCCGTACCTGTTCTTATATTACATATTCTTATATTAGATATTTGCCTGTCTTTATGGGACGACGTCTTGTTTTCTTGTTAATTCAGATAACAGCGAGTGGGAGTTTCAGAAGTATGGTCACTAGCACCTTAATGTGGCGGGTTGAACGTTGTGTGCACTTGCACCACCCGCACTATCAAGGAGGGTCTCATCCTCATCCCCTCGTGTCTATCTTTAGTCATGCTTAATTTGTTATACTTTGTACTTTGTTATTTCAACTGAGCCGGTATATTTTTGTGTTAAGCATTCGGGTGCTCAAGTGTCTGATCTTGGATTGGATTCGTTAAGCATTCAACTACAAATTTTCAACTGTATGCCTTTTGTAGGCGTGGTTTTCTTTTGGATTTGCAGGTGTATGGTTTTCTTGTTGTGATCTCGCTCTTGGTTTTTCATATGGTTCTTGGGTTGTAATCGATGGAGCAAAGATTCGACATCACAGAGATCTTTCAATCGAGCCAAGTTTGAATTTTAACCTAAAAAACTTGGTACGGCCAAATGACACATTCGTCGGTATTTAAGAAACACAACAAAATACATGTTTACCTACAAGAAATGTCAAGAGTTAAATTTAGTGATAGTTTGCAGGTTTTTCTAAGAATAAATCATTGTGGTGTGATTTTTGTTGTCAAACCTGTTGTTGGGCTTCTAACAGGTTGGTTGACATTTTATGTTGTCTCGCTTCTTTTCGGAGCTGAGTATTTGAGGTAAACATAATCTGATACTTGAAATACAAAATCTTTGGTTTGTGCAGCCATACTTGTCGAGCTTCTTATCGGAGCTCAGACAAGGTATACCTACATGTTGGGATCTTAAGACGGGTGCCGCAAGGAGTAATACGCTTTCATTGGAGATAATGAAAATCCCATTTATTCCGCCGTATAAGAAAAGGATGAATAATGATTATGATAAAAATCATAATATTATCCCTCTATCTTCACTCTTCGATCGATGGTGTAGAAACATGCTTACTCAACGGCCTTGATCACTTGGGCCGATGGTGTAAATTTGGGCCCAAACAGTAAAATTTCTTTTTAGCTAGAGGTGAATTCGAAGCCATGATCATATGTTTTATATAAATTGATTACATCCAGTTATTGTTTCGTAAACCATGAATGTGATTTACTTATCTTCTTTATAGAGAACTTATTCTTGTATGTTGATTAAGGACGCGTACTTAGTTTGCATGCAGGGATTTGATGCTAGAATATAAGGGAATTTCACCTAATCGTTATGAACTTATATTTGCAAGTAGTAAAACTCACTAGTCATGATTAAGTTAAGTAAATTCCTGGCAGGAGTATCATGTAGTTCATAGTTACAAATGTTTTGTCAATGCTTATGACTTTCACAGAACTTAATGATCTTTGATATGTATCTCTATCATGTTGTTCATAGTTAGGGAACTTGACAAGAATAATTTGGTTGCGTTGCTGAGTCCAATTTAATGAACTTAGGAAAATTTGAGAGTTAATTTGTGCAGTTCACGGTTAATTTGGGGCATTGTCATTCGTGGTTTATAGGAATAATAACCGAAAATCAATTTGTATGCATATGTTTCATGTGTGGAGAAGAATCCTCTAGCTAGCCTTTCACCCAATTTTCGTCCAAACCTACTTTGTTTATGCAATTTACTTGTTTTAAGTCAAAATTTCGTCCAAAAACCTCCCCCCTTAGTGTTTTGTGTTAGTTTTGTCTAGTTTTCAGTTTTTAAGTCTAATATGTGTTGATTAGTATCCCTTCTAATCCCCGACCTAGAACGATCCCTATTTATCCATACTACAATTGCATAATTTATAGGGTTTAATTTGTATGTTAGTTTTTACCACATCAGGTTAGAGATCCGTTGTTGTGCATTCATATGCTTACATGACTAGATAGCTTGACCTCAACAATGTCGTAGACACTCTCGATAGAATGCCTTTGACATGATCAAAGATCAAAGACCTAACCATTAAACATCTATGATGCCTCAGGTCAAATGACTACTTGGCATATTGCAACTTGCGAGTTCTTACATGACATGTATGTTCGAACTCTATTTTGATCGTTGTTCAGTGTACTCGATTACCTTTTGAGCACCTATGTGTTTGTCTCAATGTCCAACACTAAATGACTTGAGACTAGTCGTACTCATGCTTGAGTTAACATAACACATACTAACCTTAGCGGATTGTCAATGACCAATTGGCAATTCTATGGCTATGAACGTTTTAGGAATGAACAAAAGAGAAAGGTCTCGTTAATCTAACTTACTTAGATCACTTATCTCTTAGATTAAATACATTCATTGGATTATCTTATTGCTTAAACACATAATACAATAAATAGTGATTAATAATAAGCTTTACCCTTCATTAATAAACATATAATAGTTTAACACAATAAGTATTCCAAAAGCTATTACATCAAATGAGTGGCTTTGTGAGCATACTTCCAACACATTTTCACTTGGAAGTGAGAGGTATTTGATTCGAATCTCGTGGATGGCGAATTCGATACCAAATTAGGCTACCCATTATATGGCTTAGCCAAACTCCCCATCATCTTAGTGTAAAAATATCGATGTACTCAATAACAAAAAAATAATCAATTCAATTTTAATTATATATGATTAATGTTCAGGAAGTAAAAAAGTATATGGCTATGGAGACAAAGGAGGAATATGTAACTGAGCATGGTTGGCTCCGTCAGTCCAATTTAATTAGTATAAATCTATATATATAAAGTGAGCACCCTAAAATGGTGAAACATTTAAAATACCATAAATTGTCCTTTAAGAATTTCATAAATTACAATTGAACCAAAAGAAGCTAAAATATTTAACCATATTTTTATTTTGAATGAATTTAATATTTAAAATTATAGAAAAAAAAACAAAAACAAAACCTTCTTAATTTTTTTTTTAAATATGTAAATTAATTATTTAAATAAAAAAAATAAAAAGGCCAATTGCCACACGCGTATGTGTGTGGCAAGAAGCTAGTATCATATAAGACGAGAAGGAAGGACTTTTCACATGTCACATCACACACATTCAAACCAAAACATTGCAGACTTTCCATAGCCTCGACAAGCCACGTGTATTTCTACTTCCTCCATCAATTCCCACTGGATTTCAGCATTAAAATAATTTAAAAAATAAAATTTAATATAAAATAAAATTTTCTCTCTCTTCATCGACCTTTCTCGCTCTCAAAATATCATGAATTGAGAGGACTTTTTGCTGGTTGATGGACAAATCGAGAGGAATTGGACTGACGGACGGAATTGAGCTTCTATCAGGGGCATAGGCTGGAAAGAAAAAAAATTGTTTTGCACGTGAGCTTGTTTTCTACTTAAGAGTTTTAATTTTTTTTTTCTACTTATGAATTTTAGATTTTTTATATTAGATAAAATTAGTAAATGATTTTTCATTAAAATGAATTTAATCCAAACCTTTTTCGTTAAAGCTATTCAAAAACATAATTCAAGACCCAATACCCCATAATATACTAAAGCCTATTGTAGTGCCCAATATCCCACTGTACTAAACCCCATCGGGTCCAAAATCAATGGGCCCCGGATAAGTGAGGAAAACCAGAGTTATACAGAAGGAGCCTCGTGTCTTCATTAATGGGTTCATGTCAACAAAGCACTGGCCCTTTGTTACAGAGACGAAGCTTGAGGAGGTTTTGCTCCATGTTTGCTTTAATCTTCGCCACTGATGAAGCTGCAGAGCAGAATATAATCCGCAATTAATTGTTGAAGTAATCAAATTTTGTGATTAACATTGCGATTAAGCATTTGGGTTCGAAAATGATGTCTCCGAGGCCAGTTCCTGAAGACGGAGGAGGATCTTCTCCCCATTTCAGGTAACCCAATCTCATCTCATTTCTCTGTAATTTTTTTCTTTGATTTTTGAGGATTTTTGAATTCTAAAACCTAGTGCTTCGTTTGGTTCCTGATAAAGTGTGTAAATCTTATGCTGTTAATCCAGCTGGTATGGAAATCATAAAACTGGCAATGCTTTTCGTTTTGTTTGGTTGCTGGGAAAATTGGGTCCGAGTTTTCTTGGTGCTCAAGGGTTTGAGCATCATGAGTAGCTGAATAAATGTGTATAAATATAAATGCAAACAGAAGAAAACAAAATTTAGCTTTGTGTAATTGTGAAGTTGGGTTTGGTGGAGTATGGGCTAGTTGTAGCCTTTGTTGGGTAACAATCAGCTGCCTAACCTTGGAAAACTGTATCTGTAAAATTTTAGGAAGGTTTGGAATGCTTTGGCGGGTACGAGGGGCCATTGGATTGTTAAGTATAATGCTTTACAAATTTGGTGTTGATTAGTTTTGTTTTTCCTCTTTACTTACCCAAAAATTGGAATTTTAGTTGTAGTTGAGACAATGATGGTAATTTCAGTTGCCTCAAGTTTACAGTAAACGGGCCTTTCCCAACCCCTACCCCCCACCACCACCGTAATTCTATGATATCTCCACTTGGTGTGCGAACACATTGGTCAATATCCTTTACCACCAGTTATTAGGTTTATACAGTTTACTATCACTGTTTACATAAGAGGGGATTAATAGGTGATCAGAAGGTAGTGATGAGAGTTTCATTTCTACGCAGGTTCAATCTGTGGTTAGGTCGAGATTATGGGCTTATAAATTTTCACTATGTAATAAGTAATAAGGAGCTAATGTTCATTGTCGAAGGTAGAAGTTAGTTGCTGTGTAGTCTGTATTCAGTCTGGATTTTGTTGTTTTCTTATAGCTTGAATAGATTTCTATTTCACCACCTTCCACCCAAATAATAAACCTATAATAGAAGAACTTATGAAGTTCTGGGGTTTATCATACTGTATCTAATATGCCAATGTGTAAGCCCAATATTTTGTTTTTCTTTTGGGCAAGATCAACATTTCATGTGTTTTTACTTTGTTGTTCTTTTGAATGCAACTAATTATACCACTGTGATCTTACCTTAATGTAGGCAAACACCCTTTCAAATAATCCATATTATTGGAAATTTCTTGAGAATATGGTCAATTCACTTCTTGTATCGCTACTTGTCTGAAACAGGAGCTTCGGTTGTACTTTTTCTCTTCACCTGCCTGATCCCAGCATCCACCCCATTTATAATTATGCAAAAACCTTGGAAGGGCAGGCCACTCTCAAATACACAGGTTCCATAATACTTTGGCTTTTATTAGAAAATACCTGAATAGGCATCGGTAAAGTTTATTCAATGATTGCCATTGCATAGTTCTTGAGTGTTCCTTGTTGTTTTCAGGTGGTGCCTTCTATAATAAATGGTGGCATAACAGCTTTATACTTTATTTTGTGGGGAAAGGGCCTCAAATCATGTGGACCTCTAAGTTAGGCTTGGCTTATAAGATTTCAGATACCACTACTAATGCCTTACAAGTGCTTGTTTATATAAGTTTTCAATTGTCTGAATATTCTATTTACTTTTTTCCCTATTTTTTCAAATTATGTCAGTATGATTGTGAGCAACAATTAGCCAGTAGCAATAAAACTGTGGTGACGATATCAGATTGAACATAATTTGAACAAATAGAATTGATTCTGTTAATTATAACTGATTTTGTTTCATCTTTACATATTATGTTAGAGCTATATTAGCAGAGTATTCCACTGCTGTCCTTCGAGTACCGTCTGGAGTATTATATGGTCGGAGGGGCCACGTTTGGAAAAAGGTAGCTCAGTTAGCTGCATTGTCCTTTGCTTAGACCGTGTCTTCATATAAATAATCTATCATTATCTTCGAGCACATGAAGGCCTTCACTAATGACCTTGGCCATTTTCTCACTTCATTATATTATCTTTGTTGGACAAATATCCCAGAATTTTTTCTCTGGCTATATAAAATAGGTTAGGACTTCATTGACTAGGCTGGTTGGTATCTGGACTTAGGTATTCAAGTTTTAGTGAAGATATATCAAGGAATAATAATACAAGATCGACAGTCCTGGTGACTTAATATCAAAAATATTTTGATTGAAAATTGGAGCTATTTGATTCCTCTTTACTCACATGGATGTTTCTTCATCTTTTACCAGGTAGGTGGGCTTATTGCAATGGTGGCATCTTTCTACTTCTTGTCTCAAGGATGGGCCATGGAATCTTATTCTCCATTCTATGTCCTCTCTTATTGAATCTGTTGTTCTTTCACTACTATATAGGATAGTGTGTTTTATTGTCGTTCCTTCTTTTCCATTTGTCTTTCCTCTTCTGTCTTGTTTTCAACATAATGATTGTGTTTTGGTAGTGTGTTATTGTGACTTAACCTGAAATTACCATTTCAAGATATCCTCGATGATGAGGTTCAGACGGAGCAAGTGTTGGGTATAAAAGAGATGGCACTTCCAATCTCTGCTGGAATCTTATCAGCACTGAGGAGGGTGATTGCCCGGCGTGTTTCGCTCAAGGTGCTGAACTGCTGATATTCTTCTATCTTCAATTATCTTATTACTCTTTTGCTCTAACCCAACCCAAGAAATATATATGTATGGGATAGGATCAAGGGACAAACATTTTTACAAATATTTTTACACTCTTTTTAAGCCTTTAGTTTACATGACATCCTAGGGTCCTAATTTATTTATTAAATGACATGGATGCTTATGTGGATTTTAACTAATATTAAAAACAAAATAAAACTGAAAAAACATAAAATCTATAAGGAAATTAAATATAAATTTAAAAAGGAAGATAATTTAAAACTAAAATTGGTGCTCCCATTCTCATTTCGATGAAGATTTGGATTCACACCCTAGCTGGAGTGAAAACATTATTATCAGACTTTGAACCCTGATGAAAAAAAAAAAAACAAAATCATGAAATCTCTTCTTTGCCGATGAGGTCTGCAATGATTGGATGAAATAGGTAATACCCATGGTAAACAAGGATTGAATAAAATATGATACCAGGCATAGGTAATACCCATCATAAACAAGGATTGAAATAGTTTGTTTGATTCGAAAACTAAACTGACAAAACTAACAAGATTTTGAAGAACTAAATTTAATCATCCTGCAGATATGAACAGTAATATAGGGTTTTATTTTGCTTACCTAATGAAGATTTACTAGACTAATAAGTAAAAGCTTGATTTGTTGTAGGGGCCATTAGAATTTTGTATCAATCCAAGGCATGGAGTTGCATGCCTCATAGGCAAAGAGGAAGATTGAGGCTATGAATTAATGGAGTTCACACTTATAGGGTTTCTTCCCTTTAAATTTTATATTTCATTTCCTTATAGATTTTATATTTTTTCAGTTTTATTTTATTTTTAATATTAGTTAAAATCCACATAAGCATCCATGTCATTTAATGAATAAATAAGGACCCTTGGATGTCATATAATCCAAAGGCTTAAAAAGAGTGTAAAAGTATTTGTAAAAATATTTGTCCCTTGATCCTATCCCTATATATATATATGTGTGTGTGTGTGTGTGTGTGTGTTTATTTTTCTTTTAATTAAAACAATTAACAAATTATTGTTGCTAGTTTAGCCCTTTCTGTGCTTTCAGAATCAACTTAAAAGGCGACTTAATGCGATAACTATTGCATCTGCAACATGTTTTCTGTTTCCTGTGGCTATGTGGGACATGATCATAGTAAGTTCTATGATATGATAAGCGGTTCTAGGTCGAATTTAATTAGATTGACATTTCAGTGGGTCTCTAGTTTAATTTTACGGGCTTGCCTTGTTTAATGTTGGTTTTGTACTTTATTTGGCTTCCCTGTTGTTCACTTTTCTAACTTTTCCTGTTGTTTTTGTTGGAGCACTTAGGGATCACCTTCAAGTACCAGCGATAAGGTGTCCTTCTCTACTTGGGCTTTTCTGAGCACCATTCTTTTTGGAGTAATCTTGATATTCTATGTCTATAGTATAGCAGAAGAGGGGTATATTTCACAACTTTCGATGCAATTTTGGCCAATTTATCTAGAATTGCTTGATTATCAGTTATTACTTGTTGCCTACATGAACATTTCATATACTTTATGTTTGATCAGTAATGCTCCTAATGTGTTATAGGTTACACATGGTTTTCTCTTCTCCAAGGCATTTAATGGTAGCTGGAGGATGCATAATCGTTATGGAGTTGTGTACAAAATGGACTTTTCTTTTCCAGGCTTCCTTATTTGCTGCTTAATTTTGGGCTTTGGTATGTTTATAGTGTTCATCACTGCCAGTGTCGGCATTGTCATTGAGATTGTGATCAACGTTATCCTCATCTCTATTATTGTATCATGTGATTCATGTATTCCATGCAACTTACTGAAAATGAAATATTTGCTGGTACATATGAGTGCTTCTTATGGATGTAATTTATTTATTAATGTATGAATTCACTTATTTGCATATCTGCATTTTTAAATTTAATTTAAGTGGTGTCTGTTTCATTTTTATTTATTAGTTTTGCATAACTTGTTCGTAAAATTTAAATAACATTTGTAGGGATATATGAGGCAACGTCTTTGGAACGTGGTAGAAAAGATTATTTTCGAACTTCAGATCCATCAAATGGGATGCTAGGGGAGGGACCAAATTCAGATGTCTTCACTTCCAACTTGATTTATGTTTGCATCTGGATTACAAGGTTGGAATTATCATTTGGTTACAAATTTTTCATCTTTATTTGCTATAGCTGGTAAAATTTATTGCAAATTGTAGTCTTGAAAGTAATAGGCATATTGATGATGTTCGTTCCAGTTATGTGAGGATCTACAGATTTTAGCAGAATTTTGAATCCTGACCCTTCATATAGATATCAGAACACGTACGATTTCTTGGTATAATCAACATCCCACCCGAAAAGCCAGCACTGAGATACACACTAAGGCGCACAATATTGTCAGCAAGTTTTCTCTGTTATTAGTATTTCATGATAAAACCAATATTTTAGAAGTAGCAGGTAGCTATTTTGCATTTGCTGAATAGTCTAAAATCAAATGGGTTGGAAATACCGTCCCTACCAAAAGTAGTATACAGAATTTCTCATCTCGTCTCAGATTCGTGTTTTATTTTTAATTGCTGATTACACTTCTCTGTTTCTCATGCAGTTGCAATTGTGAGTTAATGTACATCAGTAGCAAATTCGTCGGCAGCAAGTTGCTGGACAAATGTTGGTCCATTAGTCAGATGCTAGAAAACCAAAACCAGGAGGAGGGAAATATACTCGTTGCAAAACGCTACGCAAACCCTGGATTGTTGAAATGATCGGAAACTCCCGAGAAATTTGTTGTTTGTCGATCTTGATGTGGTATGTCGGGGGATCTGGCAGTGTTGAATCTGTTGAATCCATTACCACTCAGAAACGTGCTGTACGGTTCGAACCGGCGATAATTTACCATCTGTTGAAGAAATATACTTGTACTAACTTTTCCGGAATTTTATGACTCCATCTTCTCTCTTACAAATGGTTTTTAGTCATGAGATTTTCGTCCAATGTCTGTACCCTAAAAATTTTGCTTGCTTCGCTTACTGTCAAGGGTGAGAAAAATTTAGGTGGACGAAGTGGTGCAATAACTTACAAAAAGAAAATAAAATGGTTGAAAAAGTTTTATTCTTTTCAGGGTTAAGTACAAATAACAACCCAACTTTTAGGGCAATTTCAAATTGGTTTTAATCTTTTAAAATATTTCAAATAACCGCCTAACATTTTAAGAGTATGACATATGTTAGATTACTAGTGTTAAATGATGACCTAAACAAGTTTTGAAGCGTGATTCAGAACTCTATAGCTGACGTATGAGTGAAAATCATCTTCAATATTTGTTCACATCATTCATTTAACATTAACGAGATCAACAATTAACGTTAGTACTGTCACCACTCAACGCTTGTGACCTAACGATTGACTTCATGGAGAGCAATTATTTCTGAGTGATTAGAAGATGTAACAATTAATGTTTGCTTCCTTGAGTGCCATGACATTGTTGTATTTCCATAAGTGAACACATACCAGTTCATGAGCGGGCTTTATGCAGATCGGAGAGAAAACCAGCATCTGCCTATCCAATAAGATTCTGGTCATTTGTGGATACCCATGTCTATTATCATATAAAGATATTTTAAAACATCTTTGACTCCATTCCAATGTCGAATTGTTGGAGTAGAGCTATATCTTGCTAATAAGTTGACTGAAAAAACTATATATGGTCTAATACATTATGCTAAGTATAGTAAAACACTTATTGTACTCAGTTATGGTACTTTTGGACTAAGGACTATTTCATCATCTTCTTTTGGGCAAAATGGCTCTTTCTCAATGTCAAGAGAGCAAATGATTGTTGGTGTACTGAGTAGATAAGCTTTAACCATCCCCAATCGCTTTCGGACTTTTTCAATGTAAGTTGATTGATGGACCAAAATTCCACTAGTACAATGCTCAATTTGTAGGCCGAGACATTACTTTATTTTCCCAAGGTCTTTCATTTCAAATTCAGATATTCAGTAGTTTTTTTGAGCTCTTTAGGAGTTCCAACTAAGTTCATGTCATCGACATATATTGTGGCAAATCTAAAGTTTGACTACCTAATAAACACATAAGGACAAGTGACATTATTGGTATATCTTTCCTTGATTAAATACTCACTGAAATGATTATATCACATTCGTCTAGATTGTTTCAACCCATATAATGATCACCTTAATTTGATTGTGAGCACATGTCATGGTTTGTTTGTTGTTTCAGGCAACTTAAGTCTATTTGGGACTTTCATACAAATCTTAGTATCTAATTCTCCATATAGATATGCAATGATGGCATCCAAAAGTCACATATCAAGTTTCTTTGAAAACCACCAAACTTATCTAGTAACTGAACGTAATTACATCCATTACAGGAGAGTATGTCTCGTCATCAGGTATGAAGCAATATTTTCACTAACCATAAAAATATGAACATGATTATCAACGATCATAATTGTTCATTTTTCTGTATTCGCTAAAAGCAAAATGAAAATCTAAAAAATAAAAAATAAATAAAATCTGGTAAGAAGAATAGAGTGTAAACGTGAACGACAATCAACAATTAGAAATAAATCTAGGGTTTATGGATTATGGTGTCGAATTTCGGAGTTAACCTCTTCACGAAAGTTGTAGAGCTTGTCTTTACGAGTGTTTGTATATTCTTTTTACATTTTCATTAATTTTGCTTAAACAAAAAACGTTGTTTACAAGGGTATGGAGAGTTTTTAAAATCTAAATGACAATGTAACCTTCGTCAAAGTGTAAAGGATGCGATCACGAGCGTTTGCCTATTTTTTTTCAAAGTTTTTCACACTTGTAAATTAATAATATGAATTTTTAATGTGCTTTGGTATTTTGTAGGGAAAATCAAATTACATTAAAAAAAATTCATAACAATTAATTTACAAGTGTGAAAAATGTGAAACAAATATGCAAACACTATCATCTATACTTTTGGGTACATCGTTGTTTGAATTTTTAAAACCCTTCAAACCCTCGTGAACAATGTTTTTAGGTGGAGTTGAAAACGTGTAATAATATATAATAATTAATTCCCAAGTGTTAAAAATGTTAAAACAAAACTATGAAAATGCTCGTGATCGCATCTTCGACGCTTTGATGATGGTTACATCGTCGTTTGGATTTTTATGGTTTAGGGTACGAAGATACTAATTCAGTGGTAGCATTGTGTATATATTAATTTAGTGTGGTATTTTTTATTGAAGTAAAATATTTTTTTAACGGGTAATGGGTTGAGTCATATTACCCTTTAATTTTAACGGATCAAGTTTGGATTGGGTCATATTACTTGTTCATTTTAACAAGTTTGACACGACAAGATTAGTTTAGATATCGAGAATGTCACGAAAATGACATGAACATGACAAACACGACACAATCGCCAAGTCTAGGTGGGGGGAGTCTGGTAAGTCTCGTGACACGTCACAACCTAGATATCCAAAAGACACCTGGATGGCACGTGTTAGCCGATACCAAGGGTGACAAAAGCCATGAATGAATGAAGCTACGAGGAAATGCGGAAACAAGCAAACTAAAAATTATGCCAAAACAACATTCACAACGAATATGCAACATTTAGAAGCAATAATAACAGTAAATTCAATTTAATCATGAAAGAAAACAGAGTATCCAACGATCACGAATCTAAATAAAAGATGTACGATTATGTCCAGAGCATACCACTAAACAAAAGTGCTAGAGAGAAGTAAGACAACAAGAAGCAAATAATCATAAAAGGAAGCCATACTCAAGCGGAAGGATGCAAGGTCACTGATAGGGAAAAGCCTCGATGCTCAGGTCGTACTCCTCGTCACTATGTCCTAAGGGAGGGCACAAAACAGAAAAGGTTAGTGGACCATAATTTATAATAATACTAATACTACGAAAAACCGATTTCTTTTAGAGCACATTAACCCCCTGTTTTGAAAATCCATATAATACTACATATAGTAAGTTTTCTAGAAACTCTAGCATGCCATAAATTCATTCGTAAAACAAGTATGCGTAAAACAATGTTCAATAATGGTGCTAAAGTCGCACGAAGGTAAATAATCTCATCAATACTGTACTCTATAGTGGTATCATAGTCGCCCGAAGGCAGTACCTGTCCATCACCCGAAGGTGAAGCTGTACAACACTGGGTTATGCCAGTGAAAAACATGGTAGGCCCCATCACTCGATGATGAAGCTGTATGACTCTGGGTTACGCCAGAGAAGGAAACATAAAATAGCATAGCATACACACCGACACTAGCCGTGGCTAGTGAAGCTGTTCGACACTAGTTTCACCAGTGAAGCTGGGGGTATAATATCTCACTATTCTTCAATGGTGTACTATGGCCATAGACATCATACCCGTGTTGTGTGTATGTGTCGTATGATAACCCTCTAGATAAGCATCGAAAAATATAAGTCAAACTCGTATATTAAAACACTGAAGTTCAAGGGCTTAAAACCTCATCTTATCAATCATGAAAACGCATATTCATAAAACCCAAGTATTTCATATACGAAAATCCCTTATTTTGTCACCTTTAAAAACAATGTAAATTAGATAATTCAAAAAATATTTCATAAAAGCAATTTAAATAAATCATAAGTATATAAATCCATAAAACATAATAGAAAAACATATTCAACTCATGAAATATGCCATGCATGCAACCCTGACAATTTATAAAATATGCAATTTAAGAAGGGGTCCACCCACAAATATTCCGCTATCGGAAAACCACTCGAACTAGGGAGGACTGGATCACTTCCAACCGATGCACCGTTTTGGAGTTGTGTCATGGTCATAAATTAGCTCGAAAGCCATCGGGTCTCACAGAAAAATATGGAGAAGAGTTCTCGAGGTATCCTTGAGTTCAAACACTACCAAAACACCTCAAAAACTACCTAAACACAGTACTAAACACGATCTAGGAAGATTTAGAGGTGAATTCGAACTTACCTCGTCAGAAATTACGTGCACAGTGATTGTGCACAATGCCGAGAAGAAGAGAGAGTGTGAGATCGGAGGGGGTGAGGGAGAGAAGGAAGAATCTAGGTGGTGGTGATGGTGTGGTCGTGGTGGTTGTTGTCTATATGTATGTGTGTGTGTGTGCGCGCTCGCCGGAGAGGAGAAGAAAGTAAAGACGAGAGAGAGAAAGAGGGAGAGTTATAGAGAGAAAGATGTCACAGGAGTGGGGAGAAAAGGGCACCAAAAATGGGGGAAGACATGCCAGGTGTCAGCCGTGTAGAGGCCCAAAGTGGGGAAAAATCTTTACTTGTGAAATTACCAAATTACCCTTGTCGTTCAAAAATCGTAGAAGCTTCGTTTTAGCTCCAAATTCGATTCCGATTGCGCCTACACATTCGTATCAACGAGAGCTACAGAGATAAATTAAACAAAAAAGTCTAACATGTCAACAGACAAAAGTCAACCTTTATGTTATTAGGGGTATTTCCGTAATTTTAACTAATTAAAACGTAATTATCGAAACAGGTCGTTACACCTCACAAGTATTTAGTTCAAATTCGTCTTTAGTGAGAATCAAATCTAATACATCTCACTTACAAATGAAGAGGAATATCATTAAATTATAGTACTAAACGGCAATTAGTAGACATTTTAATTACAAGAAAAGTCACAAGTGGTGGATTGCTTTAGCAGTTACGGCTTTCCTCTTCAACTCATTACATATTGGGTCAAACCCTCCCACTCTCATTAGCATAGATTAGCGATATCATTTTGGAAAATGGTACTATTTATTAGGGTCTGATATTAATTTGATATGAACACACAACTCCTAACATGGGATTTTTTTTTTTTTATCCATCACAATCTGGAATGATTAAAATGTGAAGAATTGTGGATCAAAACTTACACGATTTTTGCCTAATCGATAATCTTATTTGTCGTGACTCATGAGTCATGGCAGAGTCGCAGACTAATTGGTTCGAAATAATTACTAATAAAAGAAAATAAAAAAAATAAATCCCTGTAAAATGCCCATTCATACTCCCACAATGGTGCCAGAAACCAATGTATACAAAGCTTATAATCCATTTACTATTCTTTCCGCAACAAAATTGCAACACAATCTGACATAGAGCTAAGGGCAGGTGATAGAACAAAATAATTTCGCCTATAAATTCTTCGACGTCAGAATCTTCAATGAAGTAAATTACATTAATACATGACAGTTCTTTTGATCTAGATTCTAGGACGACGTAAAAGAACTCATCAAATAAACCAAGCAACCCGGAAACATCTATCGGCATATAGCCTAAACTGGAAAGTGAGTATGCCATCTGTTGCTAAACTAGGAAGGTGGTAAACATGGGAGTATTAGACCTTTTGTTTTCCTTTCCTCAGTCTTTCTTGTTCTGTTTCGGCGTCTTTCAACTGCTGCCTTAGAGTGAGCACCCTTTGCTCCAACTCTTCCACTGTGCCTTTGCTGGTGGAAGGTTGGTATGGTGTCAGAAAATGACATGAAAACGCTTTTAGAGCATCAACTCCTGTAACCTACAAAAGTAATCAAAGGGATGTTGAATAATAAGCCAATGATTGTAATTGTGCTTATACAATGACAAATGTCAGATTATGAATACTCATGGTGCAAATGTTAATGCAAATTCTAAAGCTAATAAGCCTTAGAGAAGAAGCCTCCTTGAAAAGAGGTGAATTTAGTTACCACATACAGTACCAAATTGGAATCAAATCGAAGAATAAAGAGGCCTCAGATATTTTATGGATAGAAATCATCAGATGGTGGTCTCACAAAACCCATCAAGAATATCTCCCACACTATACATTGTGGAATGAAAAAAAGGAGTCTTAGTAAATTAATCAACCGACCGAAGAAATATCAAAGCACTAGGATATTCGGTGTGAAATCACATTCCTTACTTTTCTCAGATAACCGAATATTCTACCAAAAAAATTATAAGAATATTTGAATAAATATAACTAAACAAAAATATTAAGTACAGACATTATTTGTGAAAGGAAAAAATAACATTGGTTTCCACATTTACAAAAATAACAATCAATCAAATGGAAAGTACGGGGAAGCATGTTGCAGAAGTTTACAGATCACCAACCCTCTTTTCTTTCCAGAACAAGTCAAAGTTTCATAAATTATGGCACTCTATGGTCTTACCTCTTCCGGCAGCAATGGCAGCTTGGTGATGTTAAAGTCATCATACAAAATGTAGAACTGATCTAGGTACTTTTGTTGCATTCGCATTCTTGCTTTGAGTAGTTTAGATTCTGTGCCTACAAAAACAAAATTACCCAAAAGATGATTAAACATAAGCTCAGAGCACGTAAAAGAAATTAATGTACACGGACACAGTAGGCATACCTTCTTCATCGTAAAGTACTTGGTTAATGATGATATTGTGTGTATCTATCTCGAATTTGGTGAGTTCCTGCACCAGTCTCTCTGTTTCATAGAGAGAGAGGAACTCTGGGATGCAAACGCAGACAAAGGTTGTCAAGTCCTGCCAAAAGTGAGATTGAATGCATCCATAAATGCCTATATATTTGGAAATTTAATTTGGAGGCAAAAGTGTGATTAAGTTTGGAAAGCAACGTTAGATCTTGAAAAGAACTTAAAATTCCTTCTCCTTTCAAAACTGACTCATCAAAGCATCTCTACTCACGATATTGAAGGAAACAAAAGGTTTCAGCTTCTATCCAACCACATGAAAAAGTACTTTTTCTTCTTTAGGGGTGAGGATTGGAGATCAAGAAGTACCAAAGAGTGACCGCCTTCGCTACCTGGATCTATCTTGCAAAAGAATAGAGAGTTGGATGAAGACCTCAACCATAGAATGCAAGCTGGATGGATGAAGTGGACGAGTGCGTTATGCGACCATCGTATGCCACTAAAACTCAAGGGAAAATTTTATAAGACGGCTATAAGGCCAGCAATGCTTTATGGTACGAAATGTTGGGCGGTGAAGCTTCAACACGTACATAAAATGAGTGTAGCGGAGATGAGAATGCTTCGTTCGATCTATGGGCTTACAAGAAAGGATAAGATTAGGAATAAGGATATTCGAGGTAAAGTAGGAGTAACCGAAATTGATGGAAAGATGAGAGAAAATCGGTTACGGTGGTTTGGACATGTGAAACGAAAGCCAATTGACGCTCTAGTTAGAAGATGCGATTACGAGACAGACGTTCAGAGCCGAAGGGGTAGAGGAAGACCTAGGAAGACTTTGGAAGAGAATCTAAGAAAAGACTTTGAGTACTTGGATCTAACGGAAGACGTGACACAGAATCGAGCGCAATGGCATTCTAGGATTCATACAGCCGACCCCACTTAGTGAGAAAAGGCTTTGTTGTTGTTGTTGTAGGGAACCAAAACCTAACCAAGGAAAAAAGTTTATTTTTCTTTCAATAATTATTTACCCCCTTTACCTTTACTTTAATGTATTACAGATCTCAAACATATATGTTACCATTCATTTGTTATCTTATCCAAAATCAATGATACAGTCAACAAAAAAAAGGAAAATGAACGAGCATACTTACTGGATCTTTGAATTGCTGATTAACTTGTTCAATCACATCTTTCATGCCCTCCAGCTTTCCCAAAATTGCATCCTCTCCAAATTCGTCACCAACACCAAAGAGGCTTGTCATCTGCCTCAATCAATTTTGAAACACTTAATACCATCAATGTAGAAACAGTTGTAACTGACCAATTACAAGCCTACAAAACTCGGACAATAGGAATTGTGAAAAAGTGAAAAGTCCACTCGTGTTTTAAACCATATATATTTGAATGCAAGGTATGACTGACAAGAGGGTTCAACGGTATATACCTGAGTCATTAAACCGCCAAATTTATTTTTCAAAGACATCACTTTCGCCAGACCTTTCTCCAAGGTTGATGGAAACTGCAACAGTCGAAGCGTATGGCCAGTTGGTGCAGTATCAAATACTATAACCGAATAATCCATTGTTTGGACCAATCTGCAGGGACATAATTTCCACAAATGATTTAGCAGATTGATTACTAACACAAAATTAAAATAAGTAGCATATACAAGGAAATCTACCAAGATAGTAAACAGCAAGCAAGTATTGGGTTTAAAAGAAACAAACATAAGGGATCACGAATCTCACTTTAGCATCTCTGCAAAGCTCATGGCCTCATCAATTCCAGGAATGGCATTTGCTAGATCAGAAAACAAATTATCCATTCCATCGCTACCGCTCATGTCTTCGTGCTCAACGGTAGGATCCACTTCCTATGTAGGATCAAAACCAAACAATGAGACTGGTATAAACTGCAAACTACACACAGACAATTGCATGCATAAAGAGGTCAAATTCAGAAACATTCATTAGTCCAGGCAATGAATAATTGGCTCTAATTTCAGAAAAAAAGATCAAATTCTCAACAAATTGTTCAGAGAACTGAAACTGAACTCAAAATCTATGAACTGGGAATCCCGAATTTGCTCAAATAACAGCAAATTCTAAGAATCCAGCAACTGGGTATCTCTCAAATTCATCAAAAACCCAAAATTACACCCAAAAATAATTCCCAAAATTCAAAATTTACTGAAAGAAGAAATAATTAACCAGTATAAATAAATTGTGAATCGAAGAGCGTACCATGGCATAGAGATTGGTGAACCCATTAACCAGAGTTGGAGTCTTGGTGAACTTCTGCTGAAAAGCATCGCTGAGATTGTGAGCGGGGTCGGTGGAGATGATCAAAACGGAGGATCTGACTCGGGAGAGAAGGATCGAGAGGATTGAGCTACATGTCGTTTTGCCCACACCACCTTTGCCGCCAACAAAGACCCACTTGAGGCTCTCTTGCTCCAGTACGTTCTGTATAGTCCCCTCTGGTAAATCTGACGCTGCCGCCATTTACTCACAGACCACCGTTTACTCTCTCTCAAGAGTAAGCACTTGAACCCAGAAATCTAGAGAGAGAAAGAAACAGTTGGAAGGAGACTGAGTAAATCGAACCCACCCGGGAACGTCATTATTTGGGGTGGGGTCGAGCCCACGCTCTTCCAAAGGTGATTGTTGTTGTGGTGAGAGCAAGTTCAAAAACACGCTAGTCAGATTGCAGATTGAGACCTAATGATTAGGTCGTTAAGTGCATTAGTCGGATTTAAATAAATTTATTATATATCGTATAAATAAGTATTTATTTATATTTAAAAAATATATACATAATTACATTGAAAAACATAATTTGTAAAATAGAATGACATATGTTTATATCATACTTAGAGCTTTCGTATTTAGATCTTGTATAAATACTCGGAGGACTTAAATGTAATTATGTAATAAAAGAAGGGGCAAATATGTAATAAGTGAGGAGCCCTTATTCTATAAAAGGACTCCTCACCCTTACAATTAGGGGAGACCAATTCCTAGGCCATCAGATACCTCACTCTCTCCCTCAGATGCTCTGAATCTCTCTCCATCACTTCTCAGATAAATACATAATCAGTGTGGACGTCTTGGGGTGAACCACGATACATCTTGTGTTATTTACATTACTTGCAGATTCACGGTCGGATTTACGTTGTTCCAAGACTTCCGATTTTGTGCATCAACAACATATATATTATTAAGTAGTAAAACATAATAAAACATGAGAACAAGTATATAATGTGTGGTCATCTAAGTATTTAACAAGTCTCTTACAATTTATTAAAAGAAATAAAATGAAAAATAAAAGTTATATATTTTTTGTCTAAGTAAAAGCCGCAAGGCGAGTTTAGGCGGGTTAGGCTGGCGCCTAAGCAGGTATAGGTGTCATTTTCTAAATTTCAAACGCTTAGTGAATAATCGAAGCGGTGGCTAACCGCTTAGCGCTTAGATGCCCAGGCGTTGCTAGGCAGGAATTTTAGAACAGTGGCTGAGAGTGAGATGTCAGCCAAAAAACATGCATAACAGAATGATCCGGTCCTATGCGCTGAATCGTCTTTTTTTTCTTTTTTCTTTTTATGATAATTTTTAGAACCCCTTGTATAATTTAGAACAGTTACTCAAGATTTTGGAGGAAGTCCCTCTCAAAATACAAACAATAGGATAAATATATTAAAATTCATCTAAATTACAGTAAGTATAATTCGAAATGCAAAGAGTAAAAAATAAATTGAGAGTGAAAAACTTTGAGAGTCACAATTTCGCTATTCAAACTTGTACGATTAAACTTTTTGAGGATTCTTTCTTTCTTATGACTTAAAGTCATTTTGTGATGACCCGTCCCTAATTTTCCTATGTAATTTCTCCCCGAGTATGTGAATTGACGATTATACCCTTATTGGCAAGAGACGTGGACTTATTCTTATCGCTTTCCTTTTTATTTCTTGCTATCGCATTTAAATTGTACACGCTAGTACGAGTAGACGTAGATTTTAAAGTGTAAAAATATCTACTTCGAATAGATTTTGATTTCCTTTTACTGTAGGAAATCTAAAAACCTATCCATTGGATTCCTTTTTATCCCATCTTATGCACCTCTCTTCATTATTTCACTCTCACCTATCCCATCTCTTCTTTATTTTCTGTCCCCTCTATCAGAAAAGGTTCTCTCTCTCTTCTCTGTCTTTCTCTCCCGTATTCTCTCTTCCTCTGCAACGCCATGAACGAACATCAAAGCTCATAAATCGAGCTTGAAACCAACCCCATTTTACTCCTCTTATCCTCACGAACACAACCATACCAACCAAACTAAGAATGGACGAGTTTTGACTCGCCAACTCGGAAGGTCTGAACTCGGACGAGTTGAGTTCGACGTGTTTTCAACCGAGTCACGATGTTTTAGGACTCGGGAAAGCCTCTACGCAACTCCCTAGGGTCTCTAGTCAAGGTTTGAGGAAGCTTTGACGTGAAACAACTCGGTTTCGAAAAGTTCAAGTCTGACCCATGCCTTTCGAGCCAATTTTCGGCCAAACCAGGGTGAGTTGGCCGGCATGCAAGGTATCAATCTTTTCGTCTCGCTGAGTACTATGACTTTCCTTTTTGTTTCACCCAATTTCGTTGAGTATTGAAGAAGTTATACTCATTTGAATCTTATCAGTTTCCGGCAAGTCCGATGTCTTTTCAGACGTTTTCCGGCCAAACCACGGAGAGTTAGACGTCGTGCGAGGTACCATTCTCTTCGTCTCTTCGAGAACTACAACTTTTGTTTTTGTTTCACTCGATTTTGTTGCGTAACGAGGAAGTTATTAACGTTTAAAGGTTGTTCAGTTTTCTGGCCGAATCCAGCCTTCCATTCCGTTTAACTCCGGCGAGCAGCAACCCAAACCCAGGCCCTTCGGGCCGTTCCTGCCAAGCCCAAAACCCTGGGCAGCCCAACCTAACCCTTTATTATTATTTTTATTATTATTTGGTTAATTAAAGGCCTTTGGCCATTTCCTTTTGGGGCTTTAAGCTCATGCATTTTAAATCCTAAACCCTTTTAGTTTAGGCCTTTAGGCCTAGAATCCTTAAGTCCAACCTATTAATCTAACCCAACCTAATAACCCTTAACTCAGATGAAATATTCCGTCAGGGAATTTTCCATCCGTCAGAGAATATTTCGTCTTTCAGGGAATATTCATCCTGTTGACTTTTGTTGACTTTTCAGAAATTTAAGTAGGACCCTTCTTAGGGTAGTTCGACGTTCTGAATCCGTTTTGACGTCCATTTTCCCAAATTCAATTGTTATAGTATAGTTTTATTAATTGTACCTTTATGTGCTTAGGGGCAATTATTAGTGGCGTTTCCATCTTCGCTAGGTTGTGTGGCTCGTCAGCGGCGAAGTATCTGTGAGTGGGCAGTTGTTTTATACCTATATATATTTATAGTTTCCATAAATGCGTATTTACTTCACTTTTACGCCTATATTGCCTAGTATCATTATTGTGATATAATTGTGATAAATGCTGTTATATGGTTGTGATATTATTGTCATGGCATTCATACATACTTGTGTACATGCTCATCTTGCTGCACCCGGTGTTAGTACTCGCCCCAGGGCCAGGGCCAGTTCTTCACGTGTATGTTCACATCTGCACCGTTCGCTCACCTTGGATCCAAGTTTAGGTGCCAGTCTTGTCGGGTAGATTGCATTAGGCGATCTGACTTGTATGTGATGTGCTTTTGCACCAATCTTCACGTGATCGTAGTACTAGAGCATATTGATTACACCCAGTCCTATTCGTGTCAGAAACCATCTGTTCGAACTTGTGTGTTAGCTTAGATGATGAGCAAACTGCTTATAATTGATTATCACATGATTATATTACTTTGGCATTTGATATATCATGACTTTACATATTTCTGGTTATATTGCTGTTATATTTGATTACATACTTACGTAGTATGTTTTGAGGAAACTATACTTGTTTTACGGTGAGGGGTTAGTATATTCAAAAATAAAGGTTTTCGTATAAGTATTGTTTTACTGACCCACTCAAATTGTTTTTTGCCCCTCCAGGTTTAGTAGCGGTGTTTACGCGTATATGAGGATTCTGGCAAATCTCAAGAGATTACCTTCAGTGGTGTAACCCTCAACTTATTACTATACTGTCTTCTGCTCTGACATCACGCATGAATAGGGTTCAAACCCGCTCACCTGCACACTCTCTTGATTAGGCACTTTAGGTTTAAATTTACCCCTACCTTCCACATCACTACACTTTATGGCTTTGTTACCCTTTAGTGTCGGCCAACACAACTCGATTTGGAGTCCAAGTGGACATTCCGGGTCGGGGTGTGTCACATTTTCTAAGAAAAAGCAAGCTGTTAATTAATTGGCAAATGCCCAATCAAAGAAAGGTTTATATTAATTTAGGCATGTAAAATCTGTTGTATAATTATATGGGGCATTTTGATCCAAGTCCAAAAAAATCACCTACTTTCAGTCAAGTCCAGTTTCATTTGATTTGTTGGTATGTCCATTTTGGCCCCTTAAAGTAAAAATAAAAAAATATTTTAATTTGTTAGGTTTGAATTTCAAATGCCTTTATCTACTTTCTCATAAAAATAAAAAAATTTAAAAATCCATATACAACAAATATGATAAGTTTATCAAAAATAAAAGTAAAACAATTGTGAGAGGTAGATAAAAAAAATTAAAACCCGTAATACAGGAAGTTATGTGTTTTTGTCCATCTCTATGGGTGGAAAAAGGGCTTTCATTCTACCTCTATGGGTGGAATTAATTAATTTATTTTTATCTACCTGTTTTGGTGGAATGATTTATGCATCTTCAATCCTCCATGTGTATAATTCATGGCACACCCAATCCATCCTCCTCGTATGGCCAGAGTTTGTATATATCCATTTGATTCAAAGCTTGTTTTAGTTTCTGTGCTTGTATCTTGGTGTTTGGGGATCTTTAATTATGATGCCATCTTAATTTGTTTAATATTCTCCCTTTTGTCCCAAAAAAACGAAACAAAATTTTGTTTACTTGAATTGGTGGAAAGTGCAGATCAAAGTGGAGCAGCAGTTTGGTGACTATGAGTGCTAGGGATGGAGGGTTTATTCCTTTGGTGGGGCACTTAGGATTTTATTTCCCAGATACATTCAATTTTATGTATACATACTCTTTAGGAAGACAAATACTTTATACCTATAAAGTAGATTTATTCTACTTAATACATACCAAAAAACTGAAGAAGAAATTAATCGTGAGAGCCTGCAATTATATATGCATAAATGAGAATCATAAGAGTCTGCAATTCGTGGAAGAAAGAAGAAGTGATTTGTGGAACCCCAAAACATAAGATTGACTAGTGCAATCTCTTTTTTTAATCCAATCAAATGTATATTGATCATCCTTATGGAAGGAGGAGGAGCAGAAGATGAATATTATGGAAGACGATTACTGGGCAGAATAACGCAGGAAGAGAAAGATATTGTGAGGGAGAAACAAAAAAAGAGAATTGAAACAAGAAAAGAAAAATGAACGGTTTGTGGAAGGAGAAGAAAAAAATGAGATTTAAATCCCTAAAAATAATCCTATAATTAAGGATAAGATTAACATTAATCACAAATTAAAAAAAACAATAATTACTTAATTAGTCAATTTTTAAGGGTAAATGTGGCAAGAGAATACAAATAAGCTTATGTGGACAATAAATTGTTGAACCTAACTAAAAAATTAAACAAAATTGGACTATAACTAATAATGGCTCGTAAAATTGAACTTATATTAAGTTTATATTAAGCTGCTATAACATTTTGGGAACTTGGAAAACATATTGCAAAAGATTCAAGTCTTCATTTTTCATTTGAACGCCACCAATAAAAAAGCATTCTAGGCATTGATTTATACTCGGAAAGTTGAGTTTCATTGTACAAAGCACTGCTCTAAAAATCCCTGCCTAGCGTCGCCTAGGTGCTAGGCGGCTAGTCACCGTCCTGATTAATCCCTAGGCATTTTAAATTAAAAAAAGGGTGCCTAGACCTACTAAGGCGCTCGCCTAGCCCGCCTAAGTTGCGACTCATTTAAACAAAAAATAGATAACTTTCATTTTGCATTTTATTTTTTCAAATAAATTGTAAGAGACTTGTTGAGTACTTAACTGAACACACATTATATGCTTGTTTCTCATGTTTTCATTATGTTCCAATACTTTATAATATATATATATATATATATATATATCATTCTATTTTGTAGTCTATGATAAAATTATATATTTTTTTAAGTATAACATATACTTATTTACAAGAAATATAATAAATTTACTTAAATCCGGCTAGTTCGCCTAGGCGCCCACCTAGGCCCCGCCTAGGCTCTAGGCTATAACCCGCCACCTGACTAGTGCCTAGCGTTTTTTAGAACCATGGAACAAAGAGAAGAGGGATGGAAATTAGTGGAGAGAGTTATAGGCGAAGCAAGTTGCAACAATGGAAGTGACGCAGATGAAGAGTGTCATGTCTAAGAATAAGAAGGAGATTCGGCCAACAGGTGAATTCGGCCAACATATAGGCCAAATGTCTAAGAATCTAATATTTTATTAGAGCAGATGTCTCTTGAAGGTTAGAAACCTCTATCTTAGTATCTTCAAGATTCTCCACTTATCTAAATTAGTCTTAAACTTTTGACGACATGAATGATACTCAGCTACATGGCAAAAACTCGGCAAACTCGGGACTAATGGTCCTTGGAACCATAGTAGTAACACATATCCGCTTCCATGGTTGCAGGTGTTTTGCCTTTATTCTTGAAGTTTGAGGCTTTGGGAGTGGGGTTGTCACACTTTGGGGTTTTGCTTCCTCTTTTGGATGGACCATAACTCTATCGACTTTGGGCCTTCAGCTTTAGGTTGGACCGTAGCCGTGCCTACCATGCCTAGAGTGTTGTTTTGGGCATCTGTTTGTGTTAGCATATGCTTTTTTAGGCACATCAATGGAGCTATAATATCCAGAAAATTTTAAATGGTGATTAAGAGTGGATTGTTTGTGGCCATTGTATTGGGATATATAAATTGCATAATAAAATGACATAAATTATGAAGTGTGAAATCCTGTCCCTGGATTTCACTATTTAAAATTACGTATTTTGTATTCTTATTTGTAGTTCGACGTGTTTTTATATTTATGGCGTATAATTTTTTTGATAAGTGAAATGACGAAAGCACCCTTAATGAACTAAACAGAATTTTTCGTGGATGTATTTGATCATTTCATGAGTTTCCAGATTTTTTTTACATATTTGGATAGTACGTGTCGATACGAATGCGTGAGCGCAAACGAATTGCAATTTGGAGTTATAACGAAGGAGTTATAAACGTTTGAAGTTGAGGGCAAAAAAAAAAAGTCCTTTAATTATTAATCTAGCTCTAGATTTGTTGGAGCAGGAACGGCTGGGATGAAGCCACATGTGTGGCTATGATGGAAGGAAGAGAAAAAAAAGGAGAAGAACGTTCTTTCACGCTTTTCCTTTTTCTGTGAGGGAAAAAAAATTGGGGAGGAGGTGGCTTTTCCATAGCTTTTGGAAGAAAATTCTTCTTTCTTCATACAAAAATTGGAGAGAGGTGAGGAAATCTTGTGATAGGTCAAGCTTTGATTGATCAAAGTAGTGTGATATAGAGAGTTGTTCATCTCCTTTTGCACCACAGAGTGTTTGGCAGAGGATGAACTGAGAAGACCCACAAAGGTCTATAAGCAGGAAATGGATGGCCTATGAAGCTAGGTTTTCATCATGGCTTTGATAGGATTGAGTAGTGTTGATGCACAAAATCATTGAGGATTTTGGTACAACAGAAAGTGTTTAGTTTGTGACCTTTGCTAGATTGCTTCGGTCACTAGTGTGGATAAGTATGTAAATGGATAGGGTCAGGGAAGCAAACACAAGATGTACGTGGTTCACCTAGATTGGCTACGTCCACGGAGTAGAGGAGTTCTCATTAATTATGAAGGGTTTACACAAGTACATAGGTTCAAGCTCTCCTTTAGTGAGTACTAGTGAATGATTTAGTACAAATGACATTAGGAAATATTGTGAGAGAATGATCTCTATTTATAGAAGAGAGTTTCTAGTTTCATTTTGACATTGACACGTGTCGCGTTGTGATTGGCTTCTGATGTTGACACGTGTCGCGCTATGATTGGTTTCTGATGTTGACACGTGTCGCGCTGTGATTGGCCTCTTGGTTGGAGGGAAACTTTTCTGGGTCCTTGACGGTATAACGTTGACTGGTGCTCAGTAGTTTCGAGATTGGTCAAGTATGGTACAAACAGTGCTCCCCTAAGTTCCCAAGTGAGGGAAGCTCATCGGTTGGGGACTTGCAAGATCCAAGCTATTGAGTAATCACGAAACTTCTAAGTACTGAAGTGTGGTATCATTTTCACTTGCCTTATCTGTCTCATATGTAGATGTAGCATCTTCTCTGGAAGTACTTTTCCTCCATCGAGGGGTGGTATCTTTAACCGATGAAGATGCACAAGGTAATGTATTAATTTCACTTGAAGCTTACTTATAGTTTCGGGCTTGGTCAAGTGCGATACAAACCCTATAGTAGGAGTCCCCCAAGTCGTCGAGCTAGGAGATTTGCCGAATGAGGTAACAGACAAGGTAAGCAATCAGACTTCCAAGCAAGCAACCTGGATCGGAGGTTCGACTTCGGCTTCCGGTTGATTGTTCTCCTTCTCCTTGTGTCATAAATAGCACCAAGGATAAGGAGAAGTAAATGGAGAAGAGATGATATGAGATACTTTTGCTTTTGAAGAAGTAACTTTCCACAGGCTTATTCTTGAACTGGGCTGGAGGGTTTTCTGGTTCCCTCCAGACTATAAGGCCGACTCAAGAATTTGAGGGTCAAAACAAGTCCATCAAATCTAGAGTATGTTTGACCTTGATGATATGGGATACTTTTGCTATTGACAAAGTAGTGGATGTATCAGCACGTGTTCTATTACGCTTGTCTCCACATGCTTCATTTTATCCTTCTCACTTGCCTTATCTGTTCCTCAGGCAGGTGTGGTATCTTCTCTGGAAGCATAAGATGTTGAAAATGAGTACCCGAGAGCAATGCCAGGTAAGTAATCAGGCAAAGGGTTCCAGGCAGTCAGTTCCCAACTAGAAGCTTGATTCCAAATGCTGACTGATTGCTCTCTTTCTCCTTGTCGTGCAGGTAAGAACAAGGCCAAAGGAAAAGACAGGGAAAAAGCATGATATGGGATACTCTTGCTTTTAACCTTGATGATATGAGATACTTTTGCTCTGGTGTGGCTTGTTTGCAGAGGTATTATCGGGAGGAAAAGAAGCTGAGTATTTTGAAAGACTCTGCTGAGAGTGCCTTCTCGGATGTGTAGAAAAGTTGAGCATTTTTTTTATTTGCAGGTTTTCCTGGCTGTGGAAGATAGAGGTAAACATATATAGGAGTCTCCCTAACAACAAGTAGTAGTGCTATTCCTTTACCCTTCTTGGTCGTAGCAATGTAATGGGAGCTGCAAGCTTCACGTGTTTTAACTTTGTCAGAGCACTTTGAAAAAGTGGTATGTGGTATCTGGAAAGCTGATGTTGCGTGTGAAGATTGCAGACAAGCTTTATCTGAGGAAATCTGGCTCTCGAAGTTTGGAGAGCGGTGCCTCTTCAGTTTTCGAACAAGCAATCCTGTCGGGGATCTGGCCCTTGAGATTCAGAGAATGGTGCCTCTTTGATTTTTGAGAAAGCAATCATGTTGGGAGTCTGACTCTTGAGATTTGGAGAGCAGTGTCTCTTCGATTTTTTAGATAGTAATCCTGTTGGGAGTTTGGCTCTCAAGATTCGGAGGGCGATGCCTCTTCGATTTTTGAGCAAGTAATAATGCTATTCTTTTACCCTTCTTGGTCATAGCAATGTAGTGGGAGCTGCAAGCTTCACATATTTTAACTTTTGTCAGAGCGCTTTGAAAAAGTGGTATATGGTATCTGGAAAGCTGATGTTGCGTGTGAAGATTGCAGATAAGCTTTATCCAAGGAAATCTGGCTCTCGAAGTTCGGAGAGCGGTGCCTCTTCGGTTTTTGAACAAGTAATCCTGTCGGGGATCTGGCTCTAGAGATTCGGAGAGCGGTGCCTCTTCGATTTTTGAGAAAGCAATCCTGTTGGGAGTCTGGCTCTTGAGATTCGGAGAGCGGTGCCTCTTTGACTTTTGAGAAAGTAATAATGCTATTGGGAGTCTGGCTCTCGAGATTCGGAGGGCGGTGCCTCTTCGATTTTTGAGCAAGTAATAATGCTATTCCTTTACCCTTCTTGGTCCTAGCAATGTAGTGGGAGCTGTAAGCTTCACATGTTTTAACTTTGTCATAGCGCTTTGAAAAAGTGGTATATGGTATCTGGAAAGCTGATGTTGCGTGTGAAGATTGCAAACAAGCTTTATCCAAGGAAATCTGGCTCTCGAAGTTCGGAGAGCGGTGCCTCTTCGGTTTTTGAACAAGCAATCCTGTCGGGGATCTGGCCCTCGAGATTCAGAAAACGATGCCTCTTCTATTTTTGAGAAAGCAATCCTGTTGGGAGTCTGACTCTTGAGATTCGGAGAGCAGTGTCTCTTCGATTTTTGAGAAAGTAATCTTGTTGGGAGTGTTTTCTCGAATGTGAGTAAAGGTTGGGCATTTTTGCCAGTCTGCCTTGCCACGGAGCACGGAGGTTGACACACATTAGGACTTTCTAGTTATCAAGCAGTGGTGCTGTTCCTTTACCCTTGTGGGGTAGCTGGACCTTCAAAATTTATGTGTCTAAACTTTGTCAGAGATCTTTGGCAAAGTTATCTGTGGTACTCGATGAGTTGATGTTGCGTGTGGAAAGTGGTGCCTCTTCGGAATCCGGAGAGTGGTGCCTTTTCGATTTTTGAACTAACGGCCCTGTTGCCCTTTCTTTTATAAGGGCACCAATTATGTGCAAGGAGTACATTCAGAAAATTATTGCTTGTAGGAATTTTCCCCTTACTTCAGAGATTTATTGCACCTCATTTCTCCTTCATCATTTCTGAGAATGTCTGGCCCATCCGACTGTCGTTTTGACTTGAACTTTGGTGAAGAGGCATCCATGCATTCTTAAGACAACATATGACGCCCATCCTTCTTATCCCCTACTGGTCCTCTTACCGTTGGGGACTCTGTGATGAAGAATGATATGACCGCTGCGGTGGTGGCCAGGAACCTTCTCACTCCTAAAGATAACAGACTACTTTCCAAATGGTCTGATGAGTTGGCTATTAAGGATTCTCTGGCTCTCAATGTTCAGTGTGCAGGTTCTGTGTCTAATATGGCGCAACGCCTATTTGCTCGAACCCGCCAAGTTGAATCATTGGCGGCTGAAGTGATAAGTCTCAAACAGGAGATCAGAGGGCTCAAGCATGAGAATAAACAGTTGCACAGGCTCGCACATGACTATGCTACAAACAGGAAGAGGAAGCTCGACCAGCTGCAGGAATCTGATGGTCAGATTTTACTTGATCATCAGAAGTTTGTGAGTTTGTTCCAAAGGCATTCATTGCCTTCGTCTTCTGGGGCTGTACCGCATAATTGATAGGAGCATATTTATGCGACTTAGTATGTTTGTTTTCGTGCATTTATGTTCTTAGTTCTTAGTTATGTTAGTAGTTTAAGCCATTTTCGTGTGTTTATAGGTTCTATGGGCCAAGGATGCAATAAGATGCATTTTGGAGCATTTTTGGGCCAAGATTGGATGGTGCAAACATGGAGACATGAGGATGGACGAATTTGAATATTAGAAGGCTAGGAAATCAGCATTTGTGTGTGCAAGTGTGTTGGCCTACAACTACAAACATCATAGCTGCCATGTGATGGCAGAAAATGTGTTTATTGCTAGCTAAATGGATGAAGAGCATGTAAGTGCAAGTATAAACACCACATGGGCAGCAAGAAGGAAAGAAAACAGCAACACACACACCACATGGGCAGCAAGGAATCAGAAATTAAAGCATGGAAGAGTGGGAAGTGATGAGGACAACACACACACACACACACACACACACACGGCAATGGCAGATTTCTACAACAAGGGGAGTGAATGGACAGCAGAAAAGCAAGGAAATTGGACCACTATGAAGTGCATTTCTTGTTGGTCTCCCACTTATAGCTTTGGGTGGCTTTGGAATGATTATTTCTAGGTGGAAAGAGCACAAAAACAGCACACACACATGCAAAACAAAGCTGGCAGCATCCTTTCTTCCCTTTGCCGTGAGTTGTCATGTCCATTACCTTGCATTTCTTTTCATTTTCAACCTCTATATAAACACCATTCAGCCTTCAAGGAAGAGACACAGAAATTCATACACATTTACATTAGTTCCAAGGCTTGCAAAGAAGGAGGAGTGCTTGGAGTTGTGCTAGCCATTCCATTGGAGTTGTTGGAGCATTCTAGGTGTATTCTACTTTGTTTTTCTATGTTTAATATCAATTGTTTTTGTTTAATTGCAAGTATGAGGAACTAATCCCCTACTTAGCTAGGGGGAAGTTCGAAGCCATGAACATGCTTGAGATATGAATTGATTTCTTCCAATTGTGATTTAATAAGTTGTGAATGCAATTCAATTAACTACTTTCTTCAAAACTAATTCTTGTATGTTGATTAAGGATGCATACTTAGTTTTCATGCATGAATTTGATGCTAGGATATAAATGAGTTTCACCTAATCGTTACAAGTTTATATTCATTGGTAGTAAAGGTTGCTAGTCACAATCGCGTTAATTGAATTCTTGGCAAACGTATCATGCATTCATAGTTACGAATGCCTCGTTAACACTTATGATTTTCATAGAACGTAATGATCTTTGATTGTATCTCTATTATGCATTCATGTAGGGGACTTTTGGAGAATAATTTGGATTGTCGTATGCATTCATCCAATTCAATACATCAAGGAAAATCTGAGGATTAATTAGTGCATCACGGTTAATCTGGGGTGTTGAGTTTCATAATCTATTGAAAAGCAATTGGAAATCAATTCATGTACAAGTGTGTCATGTGTGAAGAATGGATCTCTAGCTAATCCATCAACCATCTATTTAGTTTTACTTTTTGTTGTTATCTCAATCTCATCAAAACCAAATCCCCCCTTTTAATTCTTGTTCTAAAGTGTCTTAAATTTGTTTAGTTTGTGCTTTAAAGTGTTTTGAGTCTAGTGAGGTATTGTAAGGTATAGTTTTGTGTCATTGAGTCTATTATAACGTTTTTAACTTTGTTCTTATATTTTTGAGTCAAGTGAGAGGTCATTAGCAAGCCCTCCTAATCCCCGGTCCAGAACGATCCCTACTTATACATATACTACAATTGTCAACAAGAGGGTTTAATTTGTGTGCTTAACTTTATTACGCATCAATAATGAAGCTCCAAATGATCAACCTTTGGTGCCTCCTCCTTCTGGGGTTCTGCCTAGCACTGAGGCTCCGAATAATCACCCTCTGGTGCCTCTTCTTTTTGGGGCTCTGCCGACTGCTGAGACTTCTCCTGAGCAACCTTTGTGAAGGCTCCCTCTTGTTTGTTTATTTTGATTCATGTATATGTACATATTTGTAACTTATCGGAGATATCAATAAACAAGCTTTGCTTCATTTTAACGTATTGTGTTAAATACACCAAGACCTTCTTCACTAAGTTCTTTGAATTTTTCCTTTTGTTGAAGCTTGTATGTTGAAACTTTGTGAGTGAAGCATGTAGGTTGAGGTAGCGCTCCCTTAATTTCCCGAGTGAGGAAAACTTCTCGTTTGGAGACTTGAAAAATCCAAGTCATTGAGTAGTCGTGAGACTTCCGAGTATCAAGGTGCAGTAGCATATGGTAGGAGTCCCCCAAGTCTCCGGTCGATGGAGTTGACGAATGAGGCATTTCCTTTCTAAGTGGTAGCCCAAAACTCTTTCTTCATATATATTTGTTATGAAAGTTGTTAGGCCCAAAGAAGAAGAGGCCTAGACAATTTTTTTTATTTTATTTTTTCGAATTTTCGAATTTTTGAATTTTCGAATTTCCGAAAAAAAAAATTAAAAATAATAAATAAATAAATAAATAAATATATATATATATATATATATATATATTTTTTTTTTAAAGCTTTGTAGGTGAAGCTTTGGTGTTGAAGCTTTGTAGGAGAAGCTTTGAGGTTGAAGCTTTGTTGGGCACCATGAATTGATTTTGCTTCACACTATCTTGATCAAGATAGTTTGAAGCTTTTGTAGGTGAAGCTTTTGTGTTGAAGTTTTGTGGGTGAAGCTTTTGTGGGTGAAGCTTTTGTAGGTCAAGCTTTTGTGGGTAAAGCTTTTGTGGGTGAAGCTTTTGTAGGTGAAGCTTTTGTGGGTCAAGCTTTTGTGGGTGAAGCTTTTGTGGGTGAAGCTTTTGTGGGTGAAGCTTTTGTAGGTGAAGCTTTTGTGGGTCAAGCTTTTGTAGGTGAAGCTTTTGTGGGTCAAACTTTTGTATGTGAAGCTTTTGTGGGTCAAACTTTTGTGGGTGAAGTTTTTGTAGGTCAAGCTTTGTTGGGCACCATGAATTGATTTTGCTTCACACTATCTTGATCAAGATAGTGTGAAGCTTTTGTAGGTGAAGCTTTTGTGGGTGAAGCTTTTGTGGGTGAAGCTTTTATAGGTCAAGCTTTTGTGGGTCAAACTTTTGTGGGTGAAGCTTTTGTGTTAAAGCTTTTGTTGGGTACCATGAATTGATTTTGCTTCACACTATCTTGATCAAGATAGTGTGAAGCTTTTGAGAATTTGTAGTTGTCCTCCATTGATGAAGCTTTTGAGTTGAAGCTTTGTAGGTGAAGCTTTGGAGTTGAAGCTTTTGTTGGTGAAGCTTTTGTTGGGTACCATGAATTGATTTTGCTTCACACTATCTTGATCAAGATACTGTGAAGCTTTTGAGAATTTGTTGTTGTCCTTCATTGATGAAGCTTTTGTTGGTGAAGCTTTGGAGTTGAAGCTTTTGTTGAATTTCCCAATTTTTTTTTTTTTTGGGAAACTAGAAATTTGAAAATGTGGGAGAGACAACATATACAAATTTTGCTTCCACATTGTTGAGCAAGAGATTGTGATGCAAGCCACACCTTGTAGTATTTAAAGGTTTGGATGAACCATATAAATTGAATTTGCTTCGAACAGTCTTGAATTTGCTTCGAAGGTTTGAGAATTGTAGTTGCCCTCCATTGATGAAGGTTTTTGTTGGCACCATAAATTGTTTTTGCTTCATACTGTCTTGATCAAGAGTGTGAAGCTTTTGAGAATTGTGGTTGAACTCCTTTGATGAAGCTTTTGTTGGCACCATAAATTGGTTTTGCTTCACACTGTCTTGATCAAGAGTGTGTGAAGCTTTTGAGAATTGTGGTTGCCCTCCATTGATAAAGCTTTTGTTGGCACCACAAATTGATTTTGCTTCACACTGTTTTGATCAAGTGTGTGAAGCTTTTGAGAATTGTGGTTGCCCTCCTTTGATGAAGCTCTTGTTGGCACCATAAATTGGTTTTGCTTCACACTGTCTTGATCAAGTGTGTGAAGCTTTTGAGAATTGTGGTTGCCCTCCATTGATGAAGCTCTTATTGGCACCATAAATTGATTTTGCTTCACACTGTCTTGATCAAGAGTGTGTGAAGCTTTTGAGAATTATGGTTGCCCTCCATTGATGAAGCTCTTATTGGCACCATAAATTGATTTTGCTTCACACTGTCTTGATCAAGAGTGTGAAGCTTTTGAGAATTGTTGTTGCCTTCCATTGATGAAGCTCTTGTTGACACCACAAATTGATTTTGCTTCAAACTGTCTTGATCAAGAGTGTGTGAAGCTTTTGAGAATTGTGGTTGCCCTCCTTTGATGAAGCTCTTGTTGGCACCATAAATTGGTTTTGCTTCACACTGTCTTGATCAAGTGTGTGAAGCTTTTGAGAATTGTGGTTGCCCTCCATTGATGAGGCTCTTATTGGCACCATAAATTGGTTTTGTTTCACACTGTCTAGATCAAGAGTGTGTGAAGCTTTTGAGAATTGTGGTTGCCCTTTATTGATGAAGCTCTTGTTGGCACCATAAATTGATTTTGCTTCATACTGTCTTGATCAAGAATGTGTGAAGCTTTCTACGAGTTGTAGTGTTTGCATTGTTACAGTGGGGAAATGTTTGAAGCAGATGCAAGAGGGCTGAATAGCTTGATCTTTATATGCCATGCACTGAAGTTGTTGTTGGCTTGCAATAAGGCTTTGTTGGTGACTATAACTCTTGTTGGGCATAAGTGCTCCCCTAGTTGAGTTGTCAAGCTTGAGGGTTTTTTATTATTTGTGAATGCTAGGAGTTCACGTGTACAAGTTGTACCACTCGTCTTCTGGTAGCTGGAATGAATGGTGAGTTGCTTTCATCACTTGGTTGGTGGTACGAAGGTGAGTTCCTTCTTCCCCTGGTTGGTGGCTTGAATGGTGAGTTGCCAAATGATATTAGAGTACGGGTTGTACATTTCATCACCTGGTTGGTGGCATGAAGGAGAGTACAGGTTGTACATTTCATCACCTGGTTGGTGGCATGAAGATGAGTTCCTTCTTCACTGGTTGGTGACATGAGTGGCAAGTTGCCAAATGATATTAGAGTACGGGTTGACATTTCATCACCTGGTTGATGGCATGAAGGAGAGTAAGGGTTGTACATTTCATCACTTGGTTGGTGGAATGAATGGCAAGTTGCCAAATGATATTAGAGTACGGGTTGTACATTTCATCACCTAGTTGGTGGCATGAAGGAGAGTACGGGTTGTACATTTCATCACCTGGTTGGTGGCATGAAGATGAGTTCCTTCTTCACCTGGTTGGTGGCATGAGTGGCAAGTTGCCAAATGATATTAGAGTACGGGTTGTACATTTCATCACCTGGTTGGTGGCATGAAGGAGAGTACGGGTTGTACATTTCATCACTGGTTGGTGGCATAAAGATGAGTTCCTTCTTCACATTTCATCACCTGGTTGGTGAGAATAAGGGCAAGGTGTCTAGGCACATTGTAGCAAGTATCGAATGACACAAAATATGTTGAACCCTTTCAAAGCACAGTTGGCTTATGTATGAATGTGTTGGAATGTATGATTGAACGAATATACTGTGAAGCTGTTCGTTTATTTGTATAATCTTGTTGACATATACTTAGGCTTTGTTTCATGTTGGAGGCATTCATGTTGAAGCTTTGAACCCAAGTGTTTCATTGCTAGGAATGTAAGAGGATTATGATCAAGTTGTCTAAATCACCTCTTTATTGAATTCATGCCAAATAGTCTTCGTTCATAGGATGCGGAATGGCTGAAGCTTAACACTTGTACAATGTGAGTTTACTTGTAATAGTATTTCAAGTGATCAGCGTTCCATGGATGGGCAAGGGTCTTGACATCGAAGCTTCTAAGCTTGTAGGAGCCAGGGCCAACAACTTCAAACTGTCCATCCCAGTTTGGACTAAGTGTTCATTCACTCGGGACTCTGTTGCAGAGTAAACTTTTCTTCAATACCCAGTCTCCCACTTTGAAATAACGAGGTTTGACCTTGGAGTTATAGTAGTTGGAGATGCGCTGCTTGTAGGCGACATTCCTCAAGTGAGCCTGGTTTCTGTGTTCCTTGACTAGATCTAAGTTGAGGGTAAGTTATTTGTCATTTTCGCTTTGCACGTAGTTCTGGACTCGGAACGTTGCTTGCTCAAGCTTAACTGGGACAATTGCCTCTGTACCAAAGGCAAGTAAGAATGGGATTTCTTCTGTTGATGTCCGATACAAAGTGGGGTATGACCAAAGAACTTGGGGTACAAATTCTGGCCAACAACCTTTAACCTTGTCCAAGCTGGTTTTCAAAGTTTGCTTGATTATTTTGTTGATGGCTTCAACTTGTTCATGAGACTGGGGATAAGATGGGGAGGCAAAACATAAGTTGATGTTGAACTTAGAGCAGAACATCCTGAACTTATTGTTGTCGAACTGTCGCCCGTTGTCAGTGACTATCGCATTGGGAATGCCGAATCTGCAAAGGATGTTCTTCCATACGAAGTCTTCTATTTTTCCCTCAGTAATGGTTGCCAAGGGTTCTACTTCGGCCCACTTTGTGAAGTAGTCAATTGCAATGATTGCATAGCGAACCTTGCCTTTCCTTGTAGGCATTGGGCCGATCAAATCAAGTCCCCATTGGGCCAAGGGCCAAGGGCTGATCATAGGAGTGAGCGGCTTGGGAAGGGAGTGAGGAATAGTTGCGTAGCGTTGACACTTATCATATGAGCGGGATATTCTGATGGCATCTTGGTGGAGTGTTGGCCAGTAATATCCTTGGCGAAAAGCCTTGTGTGCTAGGGATCGAGATCCAGCATAATCTCCGCAGACTCCTTCTTGTATTTCTCGAAGGACAGTTTCAGCCTCTGCGGGCGTAAGGCATCTTAGGTATGGTAGGTTAAAACCCCGCTTGTAGAGTTGGTCATTAATGATCAAGTAACAGGTAGCCTTGTATCGAATCTGCTTAGCTTGGACTTTGTCATTTGGAAGGGTGCCATGAGCAAGGAATCTATAAATCGGGGTAATCCAACTATCCCCCTATTGTAAGTTGCACACTTCCGCAGTCATGGTGCTTGGTGCTGCCAACAATTCGACTTGAATTTTTCTCCCAATCTTGTCTTCCACCGCTGAGGCGAGGCGAGCCAAAGCATTTGCATGACTATTTGCCGCTCGGGGAATTTGGGTGATCTGGTAGTGGAAGTGCTTAAGTAACAATTGTGTTTGTGCCAGATATGCAGCCATGGAGCTATCCTTAGCTTCAAAGTTGTTGGTGACCTGGTTAACCACCAATTGGGAGTCACTGAAGATATCAATTCGTTTAACCCCAAGGTGTTTGGCCAAACGTTAGCCTGCTAGGAGGGCTTCATATTCGACCTCATTGTTTGACGCCTTGAATTTGAAACGAAGAGCATACTCTATCGCCACTTTGTCAGGGGTCGTAAGGACTAGTCCTGCTCCACAACCCTGTTGGTTGGACGAGCCATCAACATATAGACTCCATGCTGGGGTTGTTGGTTATATTTTATGAGCTTCTGAGGGTAATGAAACCACTTCTTTAGGTGTAGAAACAATGTCAACAGGATATGTAAAGTCGGCGATGAAACCTGCCACTGCTTGGCCCTTTTCAGTTGGCTTTGGTTGGTAGGAGATGTCAAACTCACCCAATGTTATCACCCATTTAATCATTCGCCCAGAAGTGTCAGGACTTTGGAGTATCTGTCGAAGATGATGATTGGTAAGCACGATGATGGAGTGTGCTTGGAAGTAAGGGCGAAGTTTTTGAGCAGACATGACCAATGCTAGAGCCAATTTCTCAATGTTAGAATATCGTGTCTCCGTATCTTGTAAGGTCTTGCTTGTGTAGTAGACATGCCGTTCAACATTACCATCATTTCGAATGAGAACATAACTTACTGCTGAAGCCGATATCGACAGATAGATAATGAGAGTGTCACCAACCTCAGGTTTGGAGAGTAAATGGGCTTTACTCATGTAGTCTTTGAGGTTCTTGAATGCCTCAGCACATTCATCAGTCCATGTAATGTACTTCTTACTTCTCTTAAGTGCTTTGAAGAAAGGAGCACATCTGTCGGTGGCTTTAGAGATGAACCTAGTTAAGGCTGCCACCTTGCCAATAAGGCTCTGGATGTCTTTTGAAGTTACCGGTTCCTTCATGTCGAGGATTGCTTTGATCTTCTCGGGATTAGCCTCAATGCCTCGTTGGCTTATCATGAAGCCTAAGAATTTGCCAGAACCTACGCCGAAGGCACATTTGTTGGGGTTCAACCTCATTTGATACCTCTTCAGAATGGTGAATGTTTCAGATAGGTTGGTGATGTGTTGGTCAGCATGTTTGCTCTTGACTAGCATATCATCAACGTAAACTTCCATGCTCTTCCCAATTTGTTCGGCGAACATTGAATTGACCAGTCTCTGATAAGTCGCTCCTGCATTTTTTAGGCCGAAGGGCATGTCTTTATAGCAATATAGTCCCTTGTCAGTAGTGAAGGCTGTGTGTTCTTGGTCCGGAAGGTTCATGAGGATTTGGTTGTATCCTGAGTAAGCATCCATGAAGCTCAGGAGTTCACACCCTGCCGTAGAGTCTATAAGTCTGTCTATGAGAGGAAGAGGAAAGCTATCTTTCGGGCATCCTTTGTTTAAGTCGGTGTAATCGACACACATTCTCCACAAGACCTTTTGAAGCAAGAGACTTTCCTTAGTCAGATTCTTCTTAACAAGGACAACATTTGCTACCCATATTGGATAATTGACTTTGCGAACAAAGCCTATGCCTTTGAGTTTTTCAACTTTTGCCTTCATTGCCTCGTACCGTTCAGCGTCATAAGATCTTCGCTTCTGTCTTACTGGCTTGGTCTTAGGGTCAATACTTAAGCGATGACAGATTATATCGGGAGAGATGCCTGGCATGTCCTCGTATGACCAGGCGAAGACCTCAGTGTTCTTTTGCAAAAAAAAGATCAATGCCAACCAAATGGGTGGTGACAAGGTGGTACCAATCTTCACCATGCGATTCAGATAATCTTTTGAGATAGAGACCTTCTCCAACTCTTCAGCGGGTTGTGCTTGCTGGGTGAAAGAGTCATCTCGAGGATCGTCTGGTTGACTATTACCACCGTGAAGATCCAAGTTGGCTTCGTCTGGGCTGGTCTTTATGACTTGGTCATGTATAGAAAGGGTTTCCTTGGGCACAGGCAGGTGTTGTTGCATGACTGAAGTGTTGTAACATGATCGTGCACTAAGTTGATCTCCTCTGATGTAACCATTGCCATAGGGGGTTGAAAATTTCATTAACAACATATGTGTGGATACCATGGCCTTGAGATCATTGATGCCTGTGCGTCCCAAGATGACATTGTATGCCGTTGGGCAATCAACCACCAGGAAGTTAATGGTAATGGTAGCTGTGTAAGGGCCCGTACCAATGGTGAAAGGTAAGTGTATGCTCCCCAAAGGTTGCACGATATCACCGGAGAAGCTTATCATAGGGGAAATCGAGCGGTCGAGCAAGTGTTCAGCTACATTAAGTGCCCTGAAAGCTTCAGCAAACATGATATTAACCGAAGCCCCCGTGTCTACCAGGATTCGTCATACTTTAAAGTTGGCTATGTGAGCTTCCACGATTAGTGGGTCGTTGTGAGGGTAGATGATACATTTTTCTTCCTCAGGGTAGAAACATATTGGATCCCAGTTAGGCTTTTGATACTTACCTCCCCTGATGTCTTCCACGTGAAACACTTGGTGGCCAAACCTTAAAGCTCGTTCACTATTTTTCATAGCCCTGTTGGAAGATTTGGATATGGGTGTGCCACCACTTATGGAATATATCACATTTACCTGGCGTTGGTTACGGTTACCCCTTGGAGGGTGAATGAGGAATTAATCAATTTTTCCTTCACGTGCCAAAGCTTCAATATGATCACGAAGGGTGATACACTTCTCGCCGTCATGGCTGTTATGCTCGTGGTAGCAGCAAAACGTGCCCGTGTTCTTCGTGGGCTTGTAATCCGGGTGCCTCGGCTTTGGCTTCAGTATCAAGTGTGCTATGCTGGGGTAAATGGCCACGCATGTGGCGTTCAAAGATGTGTATGCCTCATACCTCGGGGTAGGGGATGTCCTAACACATGTTTGACCCATTGTGTTGACTGCCTGAGGTCGAGGATTATCATGGCGATACCCTTGGTTATCGCAGTAGTGTCCCTTACTCCTTTTACTAAAATGAGATTGGTGAGGATGGAAATCTTTCCTTTTGCCCTGAGATTGATATGTCTGTTGACTTGGTAAAGTATTAAGTAAGGTAGGGGGAGGAACCGCTGCCGTTTGGAAGGTCGAGGTTTTCTCATTTGGTTGGATCTGGCTTCCACTCCCTACTTGCTGATAAGGGGTGGTTGTAGGGGGTTTTCCTTGATATGTCCTTGCCTCAGCGGAGGCATGGTTGTAAGCCTGTGCCATCACCTCAGAGTAAGTCTTCCAAGTGTTGGCATTGATCATGTACTTGAAGAAACAATCACGTAGGCTTGCCGTGAAGGCCTTGAGGGCGGTCTTGTCATTTGCCTTAGTGTAGTGAAAATACTCATGGCTGAAACGACCAGCATACTCTCGTAGTGACTCGTCCGGCTTCTGGCGAATAGTGTACAAGTCATCTGCATAATGCAAGTGATCGGTCTGGAAGATGTGTTGAGAGACAAACAGTTTCCTCAGTTCCTCAAATGAGTCTACTATCTCAGGTGGAAGACGACAATACCAGTTTAGAGCTCCGCCAGAGAGGGTGGAAAGGAAGAGAAGACATCGTTCTTCGTCGGTGTGCATCCGATATGCCATGGTGGACTCAAAGAGGTTAAAGTGTTTAATTGGGTCATCCCTTCCAGTATAGAGTTGTAAACCAAGCTTTTGTTTTGTCTTCGCTTGAATGGGGGTATCGAGGATCCTCCTTGTGAGAGGGCCAGGCTTGGGTTGGTTCTAGTCAGGTATCTCGGCCTGACATTCGGCCTTCAACTTGTTTACTTCCTCAAGGAGTTGTAGGACAATAAGGTCTTGAGTGGAGTCATGTACCACTGGGATTTTCTTTCGTAAGTCTCCATCGCCTCTTGGAAGTAGGAAAGTTTGAGCAAGGGTGTGTGATTTTTCCTTGGACTCGCCGTACTGACTTCTAGGGCGAGTCTGTCGGAATACCTCAAAGTCCCCTGTACCTTCATGTTCCTCTAGGACATGTCGTTCCTTCCCTAGATTGGCAGCTGGCCTGGGTTGTGGGAGGGGACCGAGTCTTTCAGAAACCCTTGGGTCATTGATCTTCGAGCATATGTGGAGGAGATTCTCCCGACGTTGCTTTAGGAAGTCTCGGCAGTCATGATAAATGGCTTTCGATCCTTCCAACCCTTCTGTAATGAGGTGTTTTCCTCCACTTCTCCTGCTTCAGGTCGAAGCAGCTGGGTTGAGAGAAGTCTCATGTTGATCAATGTTTTGATGATTAGCTCGCTCCTCATCAAGGATACCCATGTCGAAGGAATGTGACCCTCCTTGTTGGGAGGCATCCAGATGATGGTTGATGTCCACAGGGGTAACGAGTTTGCGTGTTTGAGTATGCCTAGTTTCGTGGAGCATCTCAAAAAGCTTCTCATACTGTTCCTGGATGACCTCATTCTTTATTGCTATCTTGTTGTTTTGAGATTCTAGCTCATCAACTTTAGCTTGAAGAGCAACCCTCTTTCCTTCCTTCTTTCGTTGCTTCGCACTAGGTGCAAGAGGGGTGTCATTCTGTGTGCTGTGGCTTTCTTCGCTTCCCATGTTAGAGAGAGATGCCTGGTCAAAATAGAGTGTACAAATGGTGGAAACCAACTTGACAAAGCTGAAGAGAGTGGGAATAAGTGTCGTTCCCACAGACGACGCCAAATGTTGATGCACAAAATCAGTGAGGATTTTGGTACAACAGAAAGTGTTAAGTTTGTGACATTCGCTAGATTGCTCCGGTCACTAGTGTGGATAAGTATGTAAATGGATAGGGTCAGGGAAGCAAACACAAGATGTACGTGGTTCACCCAGATTGGCTATGTCCATGAAGTAGAGGAGTTCTCATTAATTGTGAAGGGTTTACACAAGTACATAGGTTCAAGCTCTCCTTTAGTGAGTACTAGTGAATGATTTAGTACAAATGACATTAGAAAATATTGTGAGAGAATGATCTCTATTTATAGAAGAGAGTTTCTAGTTTCATTCTGACATTGACACGTGTCGTGTTGTGATTGGCTTCTGATGTTGACACGTGTCGCGCTATGATTGGTTTCTGATGTTGACATGTGTCGCGCTATGATTGGCCTCCTGGTTGGAGGGAAACTCTTCTGGGTCCTTGACGGTATAACGTTGACTGGTGCTCAGTAGTTTCGGGATTGGTCAAGTATGGTACAAACAAGTAGGATTAAAGTAACTATAAAAGGGGTTGAAGGGGCTGTAGAGAAGGGGCAAAACATCAAAAGTAGAAAAGGGGGCAAAGAAATTGAGAGTTAGAGAGCATGATTGTGAATGAAGGATTCAGAGATTTGAAGGGTAAATTCCTTGTTCCTTGATTATCTTGATTTTCGAATTTAATTTCCTTAAGTTGAATTGAAATTGCCATGATATATTTGGAGTTCTTAGTTTTATTTAGGGTTTTCTATCATTCATTGAACTAGTCTGAACATGAATTAGAGTTAGGTAATTTGGATTTGGTGTGTAGATCAAATTTCTTGATCAAGGGTTTGGTTCAAAAGGTCAGTTTCTTGTAAATTTTGAGTCATGTTAGTTTTTGGATGTTGTATACATGACTTTTGGACTACCTGGAAGTATTTTGGGATTTGTTATATGAATTGGAAGTGGGATGTTACGTAAGTTGTAGAAAATTGATTTCTTTGCAAAGAAAACTCAAGTTTCGAGTAGCCTTCTTTGGCTCTTAATTTCTAGGTCTTTATGTGCTCATTTGGAGAAAAATTTTAGTGTGTTGAAAGTACATATGTTCATGATTGTAACCCAATTGTTTTCACTCAGTTCCGTTGAGTTTTGGTTGATCAAAACCTTATTTAAACTTGGGTAGCGAGTTGCCAAACAGCAGCAGAAAACTGGGTTTCCAGTTTCAAGATCTATTTTTATTTTTGGCATAACTTCTAATTTAGAGCTCCATTGTCTACAAACTTTATATGCTTTTTAAGTACAAAACACAAGCTTCAAAACCCATATAATATTACAAGATTTGGTTTAGTTTTGAATGTTCCAAAGCCTAAACTTGATCCAATAGTGTTGTTTTTATGCATATTTTGTAGAGAAGCAAAGCACTGTTTTTACCACACCTATTTTCTTTTCCATATTCCTTTCTAATCTTGTTTACTACAAGTTGAGTGATATTATTTGAGTTATAGGATACAATCATGCTTGGTATATCCGCGTTGGGGGACCATACGCATTCTAAGAGTGATCATGCTTGGTATATCCTCGTTGGGTGATCACTACCTAGAGCTATAGGATACAATCATGCTTGGTATATCTGCGTTGGGGGAATGTTAGGGGTGATCATGCTTGGTATACCTGCGATGAGGGACCATACGCATACTAGCGGTGATGAGGATTGGTTGTACTTGGAACATTTTGGTAGGTGCCATATTTTAGTTGGATTCCGTTGAGTGGTTCGGAATCCTTGCACTTGCTCATTTTCATAAGGTTAGTCCGATCCTAGATTCGAGTGAATGAGGTGTAACCAAAGTAGACATGGTGAGTATAAATGAAATTCACCATGTTATTACTTATAATCCAAGTGGGAATTTATGTAGAGTTCTTTAATTAAATTTGTGAAATTATATGTTATTTCATTGATTGATTAACGTAGTTAGACGTTAATATCGGGCATCTTTGATTCATAGATTTGATTAATTGATGTGATTGTTGGATATGATTGTTATTATTATGAATAGATTAGTTAGATAAATGTGGCTTGAGAATAATACTGTGCTTCGTTGGTTCTGTAATACGTTACATATTGTGGATTGAGGTATCATGATGAAAGCATAATGATTTATATGGTGGATGGAATGGAAATCTTGAATGTCATGTGGGTTTCTTATGTAGCTATGGTCCTAGAAATTTCATGTTTGTCAAGTTATAATAAATGATTGAGGAATGCTATGCTTTTCTACTTGAATTATGATGAAAACATAGCAATTCGAATATTGAATTATGCTTTGTATATATCCTGGAGGCGGGATCTGTTGGAGATACGGATACTTGGTGACGTCACGTGTCAATCCTGGACGTATGTAGGGATCAGAGCATGACATAAAGTATTAGAACATATTGAAAATATAGAGAACAAACATATAATGAGTGTTTATGCAAGAATTCAACAAGTCCCTTATATTTTAATGAAAAAATAAAATGCAATATACAGATTATCGATTTTATGCTCAAGTGGGAGTCGCGATCTCGGCATATGCCTAGGCAAACTAGGCGGACGCTTAAGCGGGTCTAGGCGTCTTTTCTTAATTTTCTAATGCCTAGAAACTAATTAGGGTGGTGGCCAATCGCCTAGTGCCTATGCGGGAATTTTTAGAGCAGTGCACATAACAGTGTTTGGTAAGTGCCTTAATTTCTCCAAATAGGAAAAAGAAAATAAGAGACAAAAAGGTGCCAATCCATGCACTTTCATTCCAAAAAAATTGATAGAAATTTAGTTTACTAACAGAGGCCACTCTAAACGATGATTGTATTTCTGAAGAATGTAAATTCTATATATAAAAATGAATCATTATTCATATTGAAGAAATTCACTGTTCAGCGGAGTGTACGATCGAACACAAACATAATAGACGGATCTCGTATATAAAAAATTGATCCCTAAAACAATGAACAAAACTAATCTGAATGAATGGCTGAATGAAAGGATCTTCAACTTGAGTTTAAAAATTGCTACAATTTGATATGCTTCACGGCCATCACAGCAATGGCTCTTGCAAACCAAAAGAATCGCATCTGACTCCAAATATTTATGGAACTGTTAGTCAGGGTGTAACTCATGAAGACTCGACTTTGTTGTAAGGATCCATCCACTTCTAAACAGAAATGAGACCGGTTGCATCCCCACTGAAGAATAGTCCTCTAGGTCCTACCTCAATCCTCCCTACTTCTCGTTTTTCAAATAATTTGTAAAAACAAGTCATAAAGTGAGAACTTTGGAACTTCAAATTAAAAAAAAAAAAAAAAAAAAAAAAGGAAAAGAATCATAGCATTTAGTATCAGCTACTGTGGACTTACTATGGGAGCTCCGGTATGCGAACAGTATTATCATTGCAAGAACAAAGCAAGATTGGCTTCATTTCTAGGTCTATCATTCCAGCAAGATCAAGGACACCCTGTTGCATGAAGAATAGCATCATAAGATTTGGTTCGTGCTAAATATGGAAATTGAGCCCACCACTACCTAGTACCAAGTATAGAACAAGACTTTATCAGACAGTAATACAAACTGCACGACTTAATGCAAAAATATTAGTCTGAACCATGAAAACTAACACTTTAGAACACCACTAACTGAAACATAAAGGAAAAGGATAAAGATAACATACATGCTCCTCATTGTGGGTGTAGGTCACTTCCAAGCTGCCTCATTCGGTGTCTGCCCACACCTTTATTGTGTAGTCCAATGAACACGAGATCAAAAAATTATCCCAGCAAATAAGAGACATCACCACACCAGAATGCCCCTTTAGCGTCATAACACACTGTAAAGTATCAAGGTCCCAAACCTGAAACAAAATAAAAATCACAATAAATTACCCTATCTAACATTGAAAACAGAAGCCGTAAGGGTTTTCGCAACACTGCATTAAGTAATATCCCAACAACATATATTAGAAGTCGACAAGCTTGTTCTTAAATTCCACAAACTTATTCTGATTATATGGTCCACAGAGCCCGAGTACAACCTATTTGCCCCAACAATTACACATACAACTGGACCAGTGTGGCCTTTCAGAGTTGCAGCAGGGAGAAACGAATTCGTTTGGGACAACCTCTCCATGCATATATAACACCATCCTGAAGTATTGATGCGAAAATTAACTTAACACATAAATTAAACCCTCTTTTGACAATTTTAGTATATGTATAAGTAGGGATCGTTTTGGACGGGGGATTAGGAGGGCTTGCTAATAACCTCTAAACTGACTCAAAAACATAAAAACAAAGTTAAAAACGTTTGAAAAGATTCAAGGGACTCAGAACAGGTTCAAAAGACTTAAAACAACTTAAAAACACTCAAAACTGCCTAAAAACACTTGTTGGGCAGTTTCTGACTCTAAACACAAATTTGAACGAAAATTGGGTTTTGGCTTCACCTAAAACAATAAAAAAACACAAACAAAATAGATTTGAAACACTTTGAAACAAGAAACTAAAAGGGGGGTTTTGATTTGGATGAAGTTGAAACAAACAAACAAGTATGAAAAACTAGACAGATTGTAAAATGAATTTGAGAAATAAGATGATGGATGGGATAGCTAGAGGCTTTTTCTCCACACATGACATGTATGCAAACAACTCGATTTCCAGTTACTACTTCATTGAATTATGAACAACAATGCCCCAAATTAACTGTGACATCACTAGTTAACCCTCAGATTTTCCTTGTTTTATTGGATTGGATGACATCATTCGACAACCCAAAACATTCTTCAAAAGTTCCCTACATGACATTATAATAGAAATACAATCAAAGATCATTACGTTTAATGAAAATAAAAAACATTGACAAAGCACTTGCAACTATGACATCATGTCACTCATGCTAGAATTAAACTTAACGCGATCATTTATAAGTGACCTCCACTACTTATGAATATAAGTTTGTAACAATTATGTGAAACTTTCTTATATTCTGGCATCGGATTTATGCATGCCAATTAAGTGTCGACCCTTAATAAAAAAATACAAATAAGTTATCAATCAAATAGTTAAGTCAATTGCATTCACGATTCAAGAGTTCATAACTGGAATTTATCAAATCATATTGCGCACATAATCATGGCTTTGAAATCACCCATAGCTAAGAGGGGTTTAGCCACTCATGTTCACAACAAAACGAAAGATAATGAATTTAAAAATAGTAAATAAAGAACGAGTTACACCTAGAATGCTTCAACAATCAAGCTTGAATATCCAAGAGTCATTCCTTCTTTCTTCACTCACGGCACAAGGTTAGGTGTAAGGTTTGGATGGTGATTTGTAAGGAAGTGTTTGAGAGAATGAATGGATATTTATGGATGAAGGTTGTATTGAAATGGGGATGAATGATCAAGCAAAAACTGAACTCTATGGCTGCCACACACACTTCTTTTTATAGAAAAAGTGCACGGCAATGGAGGGGAAAATGGTGGTGTGTGCAATGATTCAAGGGTGAAAATGAAGTAATGATGCAAAGCATGAGGGGTAAAATGGAATGGTGTTGCAGCTATAAATGCAAGTAGGGAACATGAATGATTGTGCACATGGTAGAGAAAGGAAATGGAGGTGGAATGGTGCAGAAATGAGTCAAAGGTGCAGGTTGAGTCATGATGCACGGCATGAGATTCCAAAGGTGGTGGATGGTGCATCAATGAGTGCATGTAGTGTAGGTAAAAGTGCATGAAATTTGATGGGTGAAGGGGACAAGGAATGTGCAGCAATTGAGTAAAATGATTCAATGTATTGGTGCATGAAATCAGAAATAATGAAGGAGACAATGGTGGTGCACGGCAAGGAAGGATAATAAGTGTAATGGTGCATGAAATGAGTGCAAGAAATCTGGTGTATGAAGGGGACAATGGTGATTATGCATGGTATGGGTGGAAATGTGAGTAAGTGGTGAATCAATGAGTGCAAGGAGGTGAAAGGATATTGTGCACATGGTAGACAAAGGAAAGGAAGTGGAATGGTGCAAAAAATGAGTGCAATGAGGGAACATGGATGAATGTGCACAACAAGGGTGGAAATTGGAGTGATTTATGGCAGAAAATAAGAAAGGGATGACTCCCTTGCACGACAAGGAAGAGAAATGGTGAAGGATGGTATGGCTTAGACTTTTAGGGCAGGTTTAGGACTTGTAGAACATGTAATGAAATGTCCCAAAGTATTTAGGAACCCTTCATGTGACTGAATCTTTGGTAATTTAGGATTAGGAAAGGTAACGACAAGATAAGGCAAGTTTGACTAGTCTTTCCTCATTCTTAATGGTTTCCTTGTCTTCCTTGGTCCTCAATTTATCTTCTTCCTCTCCTTGGCACATTCCTAGCTTCTTTAGATCTTTAATTTCGTCCAACCACTTTTCTCCATGCATGTGATATCCATTCCATGCCCAAAACTGCTCCAAAAAGCACCAAAATGCACTTCTTTGCCTATTTAACCCTTTGTACCTACAACCAAACGAAAATGGCTTGAAATACTAAATCAACTAAGAAATAACAACATAAATGCACAAGAACAAGCTAACTAAGTCGCATAAATATGCTCCTATCAAGTATAAAAGGAAACAGATAACTCCTTTGAAACTTACAAACTATGAATAAGTGGATGAAGACATATCTAACTGTCAAGTTATTTACCGGTGCCCCGGCAAAAACCATTTCATTGCCAACCACAATAGCATGCACCTGGCCATGAGGCCCATCTAGATTGAATTCTGCATTTGATTCAATGTTCCATGCCTGCAACATTAAGCATAATCAGCATAAACATATTGAACAAACCAAGCTATAAAAAGAATACAAAATTGTTATAATAAGGAAATTAACAGGCTAAAATACCTTAACAAGGTTTAAAACGCCAATGAAAATCCATGGTCCATCACTAACTAAATAACCTGCTTCACCACGGAGGTTAACCAATACAGTCACACTGACCAGTATGGCAATCCCAAACTCAAGTTGCTCCGTCCCTGTCGGCAGAAGAAAGCTTGTTAAATCTTTCAGGAAGTGCAATACCAGTGACAACCTGTTGACATATATTACACCATTAGAATGATTGTCCAAACACACAAATAAAGGACATATACCTATTTATGTTCTATAGAAGTGGAAACAGTATGTAAGCATAATTTGATTTTTAGGATGTAAAATTACTCTATATAAGTTTAATTATTCATAAACAATTGTGTTTGGAAATATATAAATTATAATTTTGGAAGTCGCCAATAAATAATTAATACAAATACACGAGCTTCAGTAAAACTGTAAAACAAGTAATACCCAAAATAATTTTGTCTTCTCAAATCATCAGTTTCTCCTAGATTCTCCTATATTCTAGTTCTAAGAAGACATATAACAGAACAAAATTAAAAAGAAAAACATTTGTTCAATGTAAGTACCTATGCCCTTGGAGTTTTGCCAACATTGAGAGCCCCTCTCCACTAAACCACTTGTGCATATACAGGCATCGATCACATTTCACACAATTCCCATCTACCCAGTACTTGCAGATTTGGGATTTTTAAATACCATTGCTTGTCTGAGTAGCATTACTTGTCGGACTAGCATTCATCTTCTAAGTAGCATTGCCTTTGTGAGCAGGATTGCTTTTCTGAGGAGCATTGTATGCATTGCCTTTGTGAGCAGCATTGCTTTTCTGAGGAGCATTGTATCCATTGCCAAAAGCCTTCTGCTTTGAAATTTGAGGGTTCATGGATGACGGTGGTGAATCTGGGTGCAAAAACCTACCGGATTCCTTAGTGCATCTTCCAACTGCCCAATAGATGCAAACAACTTTTGAAAGTCCTCATACTGGTAGACTATATACTGATCTTTCTGGTCTATTCGCGGGGCCTCCTCACTGCCTTAGTGGCCATACCATAAACAAAAATTTAGAACCAATGAGAAATTGTCGACGCACAGCTTCCAAGATCACTCATCCTAACAGAAACCCTAAATATCAAAGATCAACAGAACCCAAATTCTTATGTTCCAATGCATCCTCCCTTCTTCAAATAACCTTAAAAATAAATGTAACCTAATAAGCCTTCAAATCTGAACCAATGCAGTACGATCAAGCTGTAGAAATCGAGAAACAGGTTACAACTTTCATGAAAGGTCAACTCCGAAATTTAGTATGTATATACTAATTTACTATTATATTTTACAATTTTTTTGGGTCAAATTATGTTTTTCATTTTCATTTTTATTGATTTAAAATATATTTTTCTTAACAGGTAATGGATTGGGTCATATTATCTGATAATATTAACGGGTTGATTTCAGGTCGGGTCATATTACCCTTTTATGGTATTACACGACACGGCTTGTTAAGCTATTGAGTATGACATGAACACGAGAAACACAACATGAATGCCAAGTCTAATGATAAGTAGACTAAACTAGCAACAAGTGTACCTGCTCGTTGCTACGAGATAAAATAGACCACAACAGAAATCATATTGTCATTTAGTTATTGACTATTATCAACTATATAGAAAAATTCAATATTTTGATTAACACGCTTGACCTCCATTTAATCACTTAAGTAGCCTGTCGCTTTTATGGCATTTGAAAAAATAAAAAAACTTAAATAAAACAAATTTACTGTCACATGATGTCCTAATTTAGACAACTTCTCGGCTTCAAATGTGAGGTTAACCCGCCACTGCTTTTATAGTGTGAGTTATTACAAATTTGGGTTCATATTTTAGGAACGTAATCTTAGAGAGACAAAAATTTTAAATCAAAATTTACAAACTAAATGACCTAGTTGTTGATAATTAGATTATGAGTAATGCCAGAAAGATTAAAGGATGTGTCACTAAACCTTAGCATTACTCTTAAATTATTATTTAAATATTAATTAACGTGCTTATTTCTTATGTAACACATCCTTTAATTTATAAATTTTGTTTAAAAATTTAGTCTTTAGCAACAATTCATCGGCACGTGACCTATAAGCATTTCTTTAGACAAAAGATACAGAAACACTTGAAGCTGCTATTTCGCTAAACCTCACTCTCCCTCTCGCATTAACACACACAGAGCAATGGCGACAAGCTCACAGGAAGAGGCCAAGCTCGAACGATTCCTCCACTGGTTACAGGTTCTTACATTTTCCTATGTGAAATCATTCACTAATCAATAGTGCAACTGGGTTTTGTTTTTTATTATTTGGGTTTTCGAATTCAGGTTAATGGAGCGGAGCTACGCGGGTGCAAGATCAACTACTCCGATTCCAACAAAGGGTTTGGCATTTTTTCGGCTAATGATGTTTCTGATGGTAACCCACTTCTTCCTTTTAGGGATAAGTTAATTGGGTTTTTGTTTATCTATGTTTTGAGTGTCAGAAGCTGCATTCTTTGAAAACCATAAGGGCAAAATAAACCGAACAACTCGATTTTATGGGTTTCTTGGGTTGGACAAACCTTATCAACTCGAACTTATGCTCGAATTTTGGGCAATTTGATAAGTTGAGCAAACATGGACTTGATTTCTTAACCCGAACAAAAGGCAGGTAACTCAAGCAACTGGATATAAATATATGGGTTATTTACATACTATATTTTGTGTCAAACAGTAATTGTTCCTGATTTATCTTGTTCTTTGTCTAGTTTAATTATAGATATAACGAAAGGATTGAATATGATTGAAATGTATTGATTACCATAACTACTTAGGTAAACAGCCATTCACATTTAGTACCGAGGTAAACAGCCACTCACATTTGTGCATTTTAGTTATACAAGATTTTTTCGTAATTTTTTTTTGCAATCTTCTCAGCAGCTTAAGTACTGTAATTTGGAAACCTGAGAAAGTCTCTTGGGCATATGCGTACCCCCCATGGGCTGCTTCATTTCTTTAACTTCCTTATTCAGCCAAACCGTTCAAGTCCACCCCTAAATAAGAATCTTGGGTACAAATAGATTTGTCATGTGTCCTAATAAAACCACCTTTTAAGGGGTTGGTCCTGAAAATTCATACACCAGTTTGGGATATTCTGTTTTTCTTTTTTAATGTGGGAGATTCTGAGTTGTAACAATCTTATATTTGGAGCATAATTTTGATTTATTTTGGGAAATAAATATCAGGGGTTCTATTAGTTGTTCCTCTAGATCTAGCAATAACTCCGATGAGAGTTTTGCAAGACCCTCTTCTTGGACCAGAATGTAGAGCAATGTTTGAAGAAGGAGATGTAGATGATAGGTTCTTGATGATCTTATATCTCACAGTGGAGCGCCTCCGCAAGAATTCTTCTTGGAAACCGTATGTATAGATTTCATTTTGTTGAATTATCAATACCAAAATTTCTCACTTCTTTGGTAGTTAAGCTTCTCTTGGGTGGAAGATAACATCAGGTACCTTGATATGCTTCCGACCACTTTTGGCAATCCACTTTGGTTTACTGATGATGAGCTCTTGGAGCTAAAAGGGACAACATTGTATCGAGCAACAGAACTGCAGGTAAAAGATTTTTTGGGCATCTGGCCAACATATTTAAATAGTCAAATGTAGGTTGTATATACACATGCCATCTGACGTGGGAAACTCCATTCAATGATGGCTTGTTATGGTTCTTCTAAGATGGTGAAAGGTATAGATAATATGTACAATATGTTTTAGAAAAATTTGCTTCTGACATGCCAGCATATGCTTTTAATTTTTAACTAGTATTCAGGTGTGCAGCGGACTTTTAAGTTGGAGTTTAATTTTTGTGATATTGGTGATATCATTTGTTGGGATTTTAGGTTAAATTTGTATTGATGTTCATGCTGGAAATTATATATATATATATGGTTTCACAACTTTTTCAATCTAAGCTCATTTGGCTTCCCAGCAAGCATGCCAAAGTTTTGTTTGATTTATATGGTTTTACAAAGTATCTAGATGTCAATTTTGATATATAGTTCTGTCAAATAGGGTTTAAGTAGTAATATATCTGACCAAGGATGGGTTTATCTTACAGAAGAAAAGCTTGGTGTCTTTATATGATAATAAACTGAAGGCTCTGGTGAAGAAACTGTTAACTCTGGACAGGGATTTGGAAAGGTGTGTAAATATATTTTAGAAATCACAGATGTAGCGTATGATACGAATGATTGGTTTAGAAATAATTAGTTCCATTCTTTTTTTGTGGTGCTTGTCATGCCCAGTCTTGTGACTATTTCCTAACTAGTATTGGATCAACAAATATATAGCAGCTGTTGAAATGTTGTGAAAGTTTGGTCAACTGGAAAACATTATTTGGTTATATAAGACTATTAGAATGTAGACCGCAATTTATCATGAAATCTATCCAGTTGGTGGACCTATGAAGTTTCATAGTTTTTTCATCATTTAGTATTCTGGTGTCTGCATGCTTATGCTACGGTCATATGAATTGATCATCTCTTTAATGGTCAGACTCTTGAAATATGGTATCTTATGGCAGACCGTCCAATTCTTTCTTGCTATTTTGCATTCCATTGTCATTATGTTACAAGTGAATGAGGCGTATACTCTTGTAAGAAGCTATGTAAAATTGCATGTAGAACAACATTCAGAAGGATAGACATTTGAATAAGTTATATGCATCCTAAGAATTTACTATGATTAATTACTGATCCTATACAATACGTGTTCTTTCTTTTTCAGAGATGTGTGCTTTGAAGATTTCCTCTGGTAGGTGCCATCTTTGCAAATAATCTAATGATTTTTAAAATTGAATCCTCTCCTTAATAATGTCTTCATGGTGCTTTAGACTTTGTTCCTTATGTTTTACAATTGCTGTCATGCTAGGGCAAATTCTCTGTTTTGGACCCGTGCTTTAAACATTCCCCTTCCATATTCTTATGTATTTCCCAAAATTCAAGAAGACAGTGCTTCAGATGACAAAAATATTGAGGTTTCTACTAATATTTGCAAAGAAGAGTTGGTTAATGGCAAAGATGAAACAGGTTAAGTCAATTTTTTCCCGCCACTAATTTCTCATGCCAAACCTTCAGATATACTTTATTAGTGTGTACTAGGTGCTTGATTTGGTATTTGTTGATACAAAATATTTCTGTTTATTCCAACATTAGTGATTTCTCTATTTAGGATGTCATGTTGAAGGGGTTGATATTCCAGTTAGTAAAGCAACATCCACACCTAAACAAAAAGAGACTGTCTGGGTTGAGGGTCTTGTTCCTGGCATTGACTTTTGCAACCATGGTATGCCAGTTGCTTATCAAGCGTTTGGAGAGTCTTTATTCTGTAAACCTTGCTGAAATATGTGGCTCTTCAGATATAAAGGCAGCAGCAACATGGGAAGTTGATGAAACTGGATCGATAACTGGAGTTCCTAATTCTATGTATCTTCTCTCTGGTAGCATTCTCTTAACATCAGTTTCTCCTTTTTCCCTTTTCCTTTTCTAGCTGAAAAGCAACAGCGTATTTAATTACACTCATAATATCTTGTATTAGTTTCATAACACAAGTTTATCTCATCGTGACTGTTGCTATTGAATTTTTGCAGTACTTGTTGTCACTTCTTTTATCTTTTTATATTTAGCAGAGTTTTAATCTCATCACATAAAAGTATGTAAATGTGACAGTTTCTATGACTTGTTACTATACTTGATTTCTTGGGTTTCAGGGATAATTATACTTGTTTTCATTTCTGTTCTTTGGTCTAATTAGCTAGGCTGTTTTACTTACCATGATATTCTCTCTCTTCAATTGGAAAGCTGGACAACCCTTGCAGGTTGACGCAGAAATTTCCATAAGTTATGGTAGCAAAGGGAACGAGGTACACTCTGGTCTCTCTAATTTTTTTCCTTTGTTTCTGATACCAAAGTTACTTTTAACATTGTAGTTCTCGTACTCTGCATACCTCCTAACAGGTGCCACCAGACTCGGCCTTCATCCTAGTAACTTAACATAATCTCTTCAAAATGGTTGCCTGTATTGCATTGAATGTCAACATTTTCATGCATTGAGCATACATTCTTACTTAGGCCTATGAGTCCAACTGATTTCACTTAGTTTTGGCGTGCCATCATTGTTTATTTGTTCAGAAATCTCTTTTTTCTAGTTTAAATTGAAGAAACTACTTTTTCTTTGCTATCCCATATCTTATTTTCCTGATCCATTTTATCATTTAAAAAGCTCGATCAACTTTCTGAGTCCAAGCCCTTGTCTGTGTTTGATGCAGGAACTACTTTATCTGTATGGTTTTGTCCTTGATGGTAATCCAGATGACTATCTCATGGTAATACCTCTATGTTGGAATATCTTGTGACTTGTATTGAATGCTCATTGGTTTCTTAAATTACTCATTCACAATAGTAATAATGTCTTAAATATCCAGAGAAACTTAAATTTGACTCTATTTGATTTATTCAGGTTCATTATCCAGTAGAAGCCATTCAAAATGTTCCCTTTGCTGACTCGAAAGCACAGCTTCTCGAAGCACAGGTCAGCTATTGTCTGTTTCTGAATTTCATTAAGAAAGAAAATAAGTAACGTGATTGTAAATTTAATGGCATACACGGAAATATTTCTTATTCTTTTTGGTTATTTCCAATGCAAATTTTGCTTCATTATTCATAAACCTGGTTGTTCACAGAAAGCTGAAATGAGGTGTCTGTTACCTAGAAGTTTACTGGATCATGGCTTTTTCCCAGTAGGCAACTCAAATACTGAAGGAAGTGAGAAGTGCAAACACGACGATGTATGCAGCTATAGTTGGAGTGGTCAGCGAAAGATGCCATCGTACTCACGCAGGTTGGTTTTTCCTGAAAGCTTTTTGACAGCCTTGAGGACGATAGCCATGATGGAGGATGAGCTATTTCAGGTTTCATCGCTGCTGGAAGAGGTAACAGTTCTGCAGCTATGTATTTCCTTCCATCAAATACCTTTGCCATTTTGAGTTTTTAACTTTTTAGTCATGGTGTATACTACCTGTCAAGTGTCTAATTATATACTTAATATCGTTTCAATCGGCCTGAAGTTGCAATGCACATCTGTTTCGAATCATTTACTTCCCTGATTAATATCCTAATTAAATTTATTTTATCTTGAAGCTTGTACAATCAAGAGAGGGGAGGCAACCATCTGATTCAGAAGTTCAAGCAGCAGTATGGGAAGCTTGTGGTGATTCCGGAGCTTTGCAAATACTCGTTGATCTTCTTAACATGAGGTAACTAGTAGGAACCATGTGTTATTTAGCAATGTATTAAGATCAACTTCTCAATCCGCATGCCTATATACATGCTACTTTCAGAAGAGTTGTATTATTAGTTGCCTAACCGGATTTCCAACACGCAAGGATGACGGATCTTCAAGAGTCTTCTGGTACAGAGGACAGCGACACCATTTTGCTTGAAAAGACAAGTATTACTGAAAGTGCGAACCAGCAGAACGAAAACAATTTAAGGTACCATCTTCGCCAAATTTTATTTCGGTGTTCATGAAAACTTAAGCTGCACCATGTTTATCGATTGAGGATGGTAAAAATTGGGTGACTTTAGATGCGGACCCTATTTATCAACGTTCTTTGATTGAAACCTTATTGGTTTTCGATTTTTTATTGAAGTCTCTGAAATTAATGCAATAATGCATTTCTATGTAGGTTATTATAATTTTTAAATTAAAATTTGATATTTGTAGTTATTTATATTAATGAGATTTTAAATAAAATCCATAATTTGTTGAAAATATTAAAAGAAATTATACTTAAATAAAACCCATGATTTGTCATTACTTATGTTTATACCATATTTAGGGCCTCGTATTTAGACCTCGTATTAATACTCGAGGAACTTAAATGTAATTATGTAATAAAGGAAGGGGGCAAATATGTAATTAGGGGAGGAGCCCTTATTCTATAAAAGGGCCTCCTCACCCTCACAAACCCTAAGCCTCTCACCCCCTCTCAAAGCTCTTCATTTACAGAGCTCCTCTCACAAATACTCTCAGAGAAATACATATTCAATGTGGACGTAGCCCAAACCTTGGGGTGAACCACGATACATCTTGTGTCATTTATATTACATGCAGATTCACGGTCGGATTTACGTTGTTCTAAGATCTCCGGTTTTGTGCATCAACATTTGGCGCCGTCTGTGGGAATCGATACAAAAAACTATGTCGGTTTTCTTTCATTTTTTTCATCAAATCTCACCACTGTGAATCTGCAAAATCCACCCAAAAACCCAGAAACAGAAAGATCCAAATCTCTGTCTCCTCCCTTCACTCTCTCTCTTTCTCTCTCTCTCTAATTCACAATTAATCTCTCTGCAACTACTACTTCCTAGATAGGAAAACTAGAGATGGAGAAAACAAACAGCCTTTGTTAAATGGGTAACTTGTCAGAGAGGTTCTAAAAAACGTCATTACAAAAGATTGAAAGAGAAATAGCTAATGGAAAAAGAAAAGAAGGAAGAGAACAGAAGAAAAAGGAATCGGTCAGGTGAATATGATGATACTGATTGTGAGGGGAGCAAAACAAGGAGAAAAGAATCCCTATCCGAATCAGCTGCACCTCCGGTTTCTCCACCGAACCATTGCTTTACACTCTTCGCTGTCTCCGTCTCTGCTCTCATCGCCAGTCATCTTCTCTCCTTCTTTAAACCTGCAAAATTTCCAAATTTCAGCTTCTGCCTGCAAATCGTTAAGGTTTCCATTGATTTCGCTGCAGAAGGAGTTTTCTGGTTCCCCGATCGTCCCCTTCCTCTTTTTCTCCCTCCTGCGAGATTTTCAATTTTTCAGATCAGGCAGTGGCAGATCGTGTAATTTTTTTGAAATTTCGACGAAAGTGTACGGATGAGCGAGGGAAGAGGAATCAAATCTCTCCTCTCTCTATCTTGTCCCTCTCCCAGAATCTTCTTCTCATTCCTCGCTCTTTCTCATCCCGTCGTACAACAACTTGCTCCGTACGAGAGTTCGCCACACATTGGCACCTCACTTAACATCTGTCGTACAATAGTCGAGTCGAACAGGCATTATCGACGAGAGAAACGGAACTGAAGCGAGAAGCAGAGGTATGAGAACGTGCTGCTTAACGAGAAGCACAAGTTCGAGCGGCTCGAGAAGCTCAGAGCAGAGAAGAAGCTCAGGCTCAAGCTCTCACCGATCAAGGCGGAGGTGGTGAGCAAAGAGAACCCCGACGAGGGCAGAGATGTAATTTTGGAACTCCGGACGCAGAACAAGGAGCTGGAGCACCACATTTCGCGGCTGGAGAAGGGCGGTAAGACATTGAGGAAGAGGGGTTTGAGTAACAGCATCCAGAGAAGAATGAGCTTCGTCTCCATCTCTGCAGAATCTCTCTGCTACTGCTCTCATCAAAATTAACGACCTCTACAGCTATGACACGTGGATCCTCTTTTCTCCTCGGTTCAGAGATCAGTTCAAATCAAACAGCAGGTTTTTTCCTTGGCCTAAACAAATGTTTATTCTCAGACTTCAATCTGGTGCCTTCGAATTGGGGCGGCAACGTTCGGCCATGGCTGGAGGTGTTCGTCGCCGAATACCCGCAGCTCGAGAAGCTGAGGCTGAAAATGATGACACTGTGACGGGTTCAACACCGATGGCCTTGAAGCCATTGCCTTTGACTGCAAGAATTTGACTGAGCTCGACATACAGGAAAACGACATCGATGATAAAAGTGGACTGGTTAAGCTGCTTCCCTGAAAATTTCACATCAATGGAAATACTAAACTTTTCCTGCCTGAATTCCGATGTCGACTTCGATGCTCTTGAGAGTTTTGTAAGTAGCAATCGAAGGGAGTCAGAGTTTTGGGTTTTTAGGGTTCTCGCCATAGAGAAGCATCCACAAAGAAAGGACAAGGAAGGGAGTTAGAGTCAGACGAAGAAGGAAAGCAAGTGTGAATTTAATTTAAAAAAGCAGGACGGCGTTTCTGTTTCTATTCATGATGCACAAATCAGCCAGCTGAACTCCGGCGATGGGAGAGAATCTCCGAGTCGCTGTCCTCCTCTGCCATTACTCGACGTTTCCAAGGAGCTCCGGCGACACGGTTCGCATGCAACTTTGTTTTGATGCTCTTTTGATGTTGTTGATGCTCCCGAGGTTGCTGCAATATAATATATATATATATATATATATATATATATATATATATATATATATATATAAAAGAAAACAGCCATCTGTGGGTGGAGGAAAAAGATGTCGGTAGGTGGAGAAAAAGAAAAAGTGGTGCAGTCATAGAGGGTCATGTGCTCACAAAGAAGAAAAGCAAAAGCACTGACAAAAGCAATATCATTTAGCAGATTCAGATCGAATTCCATTGCGCCCACGCAGAAAAATAAAAAAAGAAAGTGAAAAGACAAAGCAAAAGGGAAGCACATGGGACACTGCAAAAACAAGGAATAAACACCCTATCGAAATGATGTAATTTATTTTCCTTATTTTTTGGAAACATCTGTATAAATCCCATCAGAGGGTGTAAAAACAAAAAAAAAAAAGGAAAAGCCCAAAATAATGGGCTGGAATGTTGTGTGGAGGACGAATGCCCATAAGCCTGAAATAGCACCAACCAGGTCATCAAAAGTACGCCAAGTACTCCACAATTATTCGACAACCCGCCGCTATTACCACCAACTAGGTGATGAAATGTACAACCCGTACTCTAATATTATTTGGCAACTAGCCATTCATGTCACCAATTAGGTGATGAAATGTACAACCCGTACTCTAATATCATTTGGCAACTAGCCATTCATGTCACCAACTAGGTGATGAAATGTACAACCCGTACTCTAATATCATTTGGCAACTAGTCATTCATGCCACCAACCAGGTGATGAAATGTACAATCCGTACTCTAATATCATTTGGCAACTAGCCATTCATGTCACCAACTAGGTGATGAAATGTACAACCCGTACTCTAATATCATTTGGCAACTAGTCATTCATGCCACCAACCAGGTGATGAAATGTACAACCTGCACTCTCCTTCATGCCACCAACCAAGTGATCAAAAGTACGCCCAGTACTCCAAAATTATTTGGCAACCTGCCGCTATTACCACCAAACAGGTGATGAAATGTACAACCCGTACTCTAATATCATTTGGCAACTAGCCATTCATGCCACCAACCCGGTGATGAGATGTACAACCCGTACTCTAATTTGACAACTAACCATTCATGCCACCAACCAGGTGATGAAATGTACAACCCGTACTCTCCTTCATGCCACCATCCAGGTGATCAAAAGTACGCCCAGTACTCCAAATTATACATGAGCATTACTCATGTCATTTCATACATAAACATTCATGAGCATCACTCATGACAATCATACATAAACATTCATGAGCATCATTCATGTCAACATTCATGAGCATCACTCATGACAACATCCATGAGCATCACTCATGTCAATCAACATAAACATTCATGAGCATCACTCATGTCAATCAGCTTCGAAAGCTTCATTTACAGAGCTCTAGCTTCAAAGCTTCACCTACAAAGCTTCAGTGCAGGGTATACAAATACCGCCCCCGAACAACCGCACTTCGGGCCATACATGGATTCAATTTGAAGTCTCCGGCCAACAGACTCTATTGACCGAAGACTTGAGGGACTACATTATGTACCATATATTGGGCCTCAACTGGGCCTCATGAAAAATACTTGGGGGACTTAGCCCATTATTTATGTATTGAGGAGCGAGCCCTTATTCCATAAAAGGAACTCCCTCACTTTCATTAAAGAGCATCCATTATTCATGTACTGAGGAACGATCCCTTATTTTATAAAAGGGACTCCCTCACCTTTATTAGAGAGCAACGCCGCCAGCTGAGCAACCGCCTCGCCGCCAGCATCAACTCTAGCCCATTATTTATGTATTGAGGAGCGAGCCCTTATTCTATAAAAGGGACTCCCTCACCTTCAAACGCCGCAAGCCGAGCTAACCAAGGCAACATAAGCCACGAGCCGAGCAGCCTCGCAGCGTGTGCTACTTCTAGTTGAGCGTCATTTCAGATTGAGCACTACCTTATATCGAACATCAGTTCAAGAACAGCATCTAGTTACTTCGGCCCACACATGGACTGAATTTCAAGTCTCCAGCCAAAAGACTTTCTTGACTGAAGACTTGGGGGACTACTGTTTATACCATATTTAGGGCCTCGTATTTAGACCTCGTATTAATACTCGAGGGACTTAAATGTAATTATGTAATAAAGGAAGGGGGCAAATATGTAATTAGGGGAGGAGCCCTTATTCTATAAAAGGGCCTCCTCACCCTCACAAACCCTAAGCCTCTCACCCCCTCTCAAAGCTCTTCATTTACAGAGCTCCTTCTCTCACAAATACTCTCAGAGAAATACATATTCAATGTGGACGTAGCCCAAACCTTGGGGTGAACCACGATACATCTTGTGTCATTTATATTACATGCAGATTCACGGTCGGATTTACGTTATTCCAAGACCTCCGGTTTTGTGCATCAACAACTTATATTAATGACATTTTACGTACAAAAAATTGGTAATTTTTATATGATGCATTTTACATACAAAAAGTTGGTACATTTTATACAAAAAAAGGTGATACGTTTTATACAACGGGTACATTTTACACAAAAGAGATGGTACTTACAAAAAAAAAAAAAATGGGGTGCATTTTACAAATAACAAAATGGTACATTTTTAAAGACAAATGGGTACAAATAAAAGGTCAAAAAAATATGAGTACAAATAAAAGTTTGAAAAATATGGACACAAAAAGAAATTAATATATGGGTACAAACTAAAACTAAATAGAAAATCGGCACAATTTTAAAAAAGGGTTGCAAATTAAAATGGGTACAAACTAAAAATAAAAGTATATGATACAAAATTTAGCCATTATATCAAATGTAACGTTTCTAACACTAAATGAATAATTTAGAAATAAAATTTAATTAACTTGATATGTAAAATATTTAATTATTGAAATAATTAATGATGTTTATTAAAACCAAGGACGTTGATTAAAATTTGAAAAGGAACAAGGTTTCAATCAATGGAGTTGAAAAAAGAAGGATGGGAACCTAATTTCTCCTGAAAAAATTCTTCTGATGTCATTCAAATTCTAGGATATGATAGAGCAAAAATCCTACTAATATCATTGAACTGATTTCCTGTTGTAACACGAGAAGGAGCCTTTCAAATTCGAAGTTTTTCATGCGTTGTTTAGAAGTAGGAGCTCTTAACAAGTTATATGCTTACTCTTACAAACTACGAAATCTTGTTACCGTGTCATGGAGCCTATCTGGCAAGCTTCCGCATTTCTGCAACATATTCATCTTCTCGTGCGTTTTGCCTATTGAAAAACTCAATATGTTTGTGTTAATCTTGGATTTCCTTCTTCTGTTGGTGGCTGCAGCGGAGTGACCGACGGCATTGCACAACACAAGTCGATGACTCGAAACGTGTGGTCTAGTATAATTTATAGACGTGAGCAGAAGCAACTCACTCGACTGTTCCTCAAGGAAGCAGAACACGCCCTGCAATTAGCCCTCAGCGAAGGGAACTGACTGTGTGTTATATCATGCAAGCCTTAGTTTCCGATTTGGGATGTTCATACACAGCTAGAAGCCTACAAGTGCTTTCTGAACCGGCTAGTGCTTGTAATTATTCTTTTTGGTGCATGCTAGTCATTATTTGTTTCCCGCATCCAATTAGTTGCCAAAGTTTTGCTTCCCAACTTCTTTTGGTTACTAATCTATGTAAAACTTAGAGACATGTTATTCCACAGTGAAATGAAAATAACAAATTATGGCGGTTTTGGTGCCTGACAATCGTCCATGCACGTGGGTGGCTGTTTTGATGCGCGTACCGCCCACAATGTGGTGCGAGCCAACTGCCACCAACCATGCGCATGGGTGGCTGTTGGTTGTTGATGCACTAGGTACCCACAATGCAGCAACACAGCCACCATGGACCGTCGCTACTGTAGCTCTAGACTTTCATGGCAACTTTGTAGTTCATAGTTATACGACAAGTCAAAAATCTAGCTCACGGTACAAGTAGGCTGGCACATCGTCATTCAAAATAAGGCCGGCGGTAAGTGAGGTTGCCGAAAAGTTTCCACACACACCCTAAATATTCAGGGAGGCCGTACATATATATATTCATAGCCCCCACAAAGGGCCTCCAAATTTGTTCAAACGAAGCAGCCTTTCTTTTCTTGTGTGCTGTCTTCAGGCTTCTAGGCCAGCTACATTCGTAAGTGTCCACCCTACTGCATACTCAGCGGCCGCAGCAATGGCGCCATTGAAGAGATTAACCGCCACAGAGAATGCATAGTTCTGGCCTGCAATCTTGGCCTTGGCAATCCCAAGAAGCGGGAGGGCAATTGCAGACAGGACACAAGCACCAACAAACGTAACGGAATCGTTGTTTGTAAACGGAATGAGCGACCATCTTCTCGCGCACCAAGATATTATTGTATTTTGCAAAAATGCTCACAACCTAGTACAAAGTAATGAGCAACTTCATATATTTAGTCCTTAGCACAAATTAAGCATTTGCTTTAGATTATGCAGGAAGGGCAGGCATACTGTGGCGGCATCATCAACGTCCATCCCGAGTTCTTGATACTTTTGGAGCAACTCCATTAGCTCGGGGCCATTCCGATTACTGACATCTCATTCAGTTACCGCTCTTTCTTTAGAGGCCACTTCCTTTTCACTGCTGCTAGATGTAAAATCTCCAAACCCCATCGATATTCCATCTGCCACAAGGTTTGCAAATCCAAGCACCAACACATCCACTACAAAACACAGTAGTTAGAGATGAATAAAGATGCTAATTAATTAATTACTGTAGTCACCTTGGGGGGTGTGTGTGTGTGTGTATGTTCCAGTTCCACACTAGAAAGATGTTATTTCACCTGGCTTCTGATTTCGTAATCCTTTCTTGAGTTGTAAAACACTAAATAAAATTTGAGAAAACTTCAGGAGTACTAATGGATTTGTCAGTACCTCTAACTCTTTAAGTATAATTCTTGGCTACAACCAGTTGTATTCAACCATGTCATTATTTGTCGTGTCGCGTGATTATCTATGACAAATGAACAAGTGCTTAGAGAATCAAATGACAATTCATCAAATCAACAATGTCGATTATACAAGCAATTCTAAAGGTCATAGGAAAAAAAACCAAGCATGCGTTTTACACATTTTCTTTGGATACATACGTTTATGAAATTAAAATGAAAGAAGAAAGAAGGATAACGAGATAGTTAATTACCGGAGGAGATACGACTAGCACAGATGGAAGAAATGAGAGAGAAGGAGGTGATGATGGCATCAAGACCTGCATACAAAATGCTCTTGGCATACTCTCCTTTCCATGGCTCTTTTGGCCTCTCACTTCTACTCTTCTTCTTACCATCATCACTTCCAATAGTTCCATTCATAACATTATCGCTACAAAAAAAATGGTCATTTGCTACTAACATTTTCTGAGGACCTACAAATACACTCGTAAAAACAGCTATTTCCGACCAAAAATTATGCTCCGTCAGAAATATGTCGATAAGAGGTTTACTACTGTCAACACCCAAAATGCCCTTGGAAAAGGGTTCCTTCGCCGTTGGAAATAGCTATTTTTTGGAGGAAAAATTTGGCGCCACATTTATTTACGACGAAACTTATTTTTGTCGGTAATAGTATTATTTTTTCCAAGGGCATGTTTTAGTTGTCAGAAGTAATTGCTTATTTCCGAGGGCAACAAGTGGTCGTCGGTAGTAATTTCCCTATTTTCAATGATGATTATTTGTTCTCGGAAGTGATTTTGTATTTGCAAGAGGAAGTAGAGGCCGTAAAAAATAACCATCTATTTTCGAGGGCAACCAATGGCTCTCGAAAATAGATATTTATTTATGAGGGCATATAGTTGTCGTTGAAAAAGATCATTGACTAGAAAAAATATTAGATTGTGTGGTATCCACTAATGTAAATATTTTAAATTGAAGATCAAATTAGTTCATTGTATGCTTATAGGGCCGAGGAGTGTAGTTGTAAAAAATATCAAAATCGAAGCTAAAATAACCGTTAAATCGTGATTTTTCATTAATCACCGTCGAAAATTTCGTTCTGTTACCTAATCTCTAAATGTTTGTTGTTTGCGATTTTGATATATGCTATATGAGAGTATATACAAACAAGTTTGCCGGTTGGATTGTTGAAACTAGTTTTATATAATGTGTATCCTGCCAAAACGATAGATTAAACAAACACTAGGAGTTTATTTTATACTTCTATTAAGTATAACATAAGATTTTGTAGTATCCACTAGAGGCAAAGACGAGGGTAGGTGTCATCAAGCGAGTCATTCCCTCTCAGAAGCATGCCATCGTGGAAGGCAAAAAATCTGGTATTAGTCCAGCCCTATTATTTGTAATTTGGTATATTGTTCTCTTTTAACTAATTTTGTCTTGTAATTCTTTAAGCAACTTTATATTGGTTTCATTCAATATTATAGCATCGTTCTTCATGAGAGAACTTGTTACAAATTCATTCTATTGTGGTCACTCCAATCCGATTAAGATTGTAGATCATCTCTATGATTATTTCAACAAAAATGTTCGGTCATGTTATTGGGATTATGCTTTTTTCTCACGACTACCATTGAGCAATTGGAATTGGCCAGTGTAATGTGGTTGATAGTTTGTAGACAGTATGCTTATTTATTAAAAGTATCTTTAATGGTTGGACGCTCTTCTAATGGTCATATTAGTATTCAAGTTCCCTGTCTTGTGTAATGCATATTGGATGAGTTCTATTGTGTTGAAAAAAATAATTGCGTTTGAAGGATAACATTCAGACGTGAATGTAGTATATGATGTTCAAGGCTTTTTGCTATTCGATCCTTAATAGTCTCAATCTAATTTCTTTCAATGCTCAAGGCTTTTGGTCATTGATAGGAGCATATTTATGCGACTGAGTTAGCTTGTTCTCATGCATTTACGTTGTTATTTCTTAGTTAATTATGTATTTTAAGCTATTTTCGTGTGTTTGTAGGTCCATAGGCCTTATAAAGCAATAAGATGCATTTTGGAGCAGTTTTGGGCTTGGAATGGATAGCACATGCATGGAGCAAGGTCGATGGACGAAATTGAAGACTAAAGAGGCTAGGAATGTGTTGAAGAGAAAGAAGAATTAATGTAAAAAGGACAAAGAGCTCAGCCACAAAGGGGTGTCACTCCACCATTCACCTTTCCATCATTGCCGTGCACCACCATTGCACTCCCTTTGGATTCCTATGCCGTGCATCATCATCCATGTTCCCTCCATTGACTCATTTGTTGCATCATTCCACTTCCTTTCCTTTGTCTACCATGTGCACAATATCCTTTCACCTTCTTACACTCATTGATTTACCACTTACTCACATTTCCACCCATGCCATGCATAATCACCCTTGTCCCCTTCATGCACCAGATTTCTTGCACTCATTTCATGCACCATTACACTCATTATCCACCCATGACGTGCACCACCCTTGTCTCCTTCATTATTTTTGATTTCATGCATCAAAACGTTAAATCATTGCACTCAATTGCTGCACAATTCTTGTCCCTTTCACCCATCAAATTTCATACAACTTTTACCTCCACTACATGCACTCATTGATGCACCATCCACCACATTTGGAATCCCATGCCGTGCATCATGAGTCTTGCTCCACCTTTGACTCATTTCTGCACCATTCCACCTCCTTTTCCTTTCTCTACCATGTGCACAATCATTCATGTTCCCTAGCTGCAACACCTCTCCATTTTACCCCCCATGCTTTGCATCATCACTTCACTTTCACCTTTGAATCATTTCAAACACCACTTAAATGCACTCATTGCTGCAACACCACTCCATTTTACCCCCCCATGCTTTGCATCATTACTTCATTTTCACCCTTGAATCATTGCACACATCACCAATTTCCCTCCATTGCCATGCACTTCCTCTATAAAAGGAAGTGTGTGTGGCAGCCATATAGCTAAGTTTTTGGCTTGATCGTTCATCCCCATTTCAATACCACTTCATCCAAACACATCCATTCATCTTCACATCCATTCCTCTATACAAACAAACCTTCAAACACTCACCAACACCTTGTGCCATAGCAAAGGAAGGGAAGGAAAGTGCTTGGACGTGCTTGCTTTCCAACTTGGATCGTTGGAGCGTTTAGATGTTTTCTTTCTTTTGTTTCTAATGTTTAAATTCATTTCCTTTCGTTTTGTTGTAAATATGAGTGGCTAAACCCCTCTTAGCTAGGGGTGATTTCAAAGCCATGATTATGTGTGCAATATAATTTGATAAATTCCAGTTATGAACTATTGAATCGTGAATGCAATTGGCTTAACTATTTGATTGATAACTTATTTGTATTTGTTGATTAAGGGTCGACACTTAATTGGCATGCATAAATCCGATGCTAGAATATAAGGAAGTTTCACATAATCGTTACAAACTTATATTCATAAGTAGTGGAGGTCGCTTATAAAAAATCACGTTAAGTTCAATTCCTAGCATAAGCGATGTGATGTCATAGTTGCAAGTGCTTTGTCAATGCTTATGATTTTCATTAAACGTAATGATCTTTGATTGTATCTCTATTATGATGTCATGTAGGGAACTTTTGATGAATGTTTTGGGTTGTTGAATGATGTCATCCCCAATAAAACAAGGAAAATCTGAGATTTAACTAGTGATGTCATGGTTAATTTGGAGCATTGTCGTTCAGAATTCAATGAAGTAGTAACTGGAAATCGAATTATTTGCATACATGTCATGTGTGGAGAAAAAGCCTCTAGCTATCCCATCCATCATCTTATTTCTCAAATTTGTTTTACAATCTGTCTAGTTTTTCATACTTGTTTGTTTGTTTCAACTTCATCCAAATCAAAACTCCCCATTTAGTTTCTTGTTTCAAAGTGTTTCAAATCTTTTTTAGTTTGTGTTTTTAAGTGTTTTGATTCAAGTAAAAGTCAATTTTCGTCCAGAGTCATTCCTAGTGTCTAGTTTAAGTTTATTTAGTTATTTTAAGCTGTTTTGAGTATTTTAAGTTTGCTTTGAGTCTTGTGAGTCTTGTTAAGTGTTTTTAAGTTTAGTTTTATGTTTTTGAGTCAGTTCAGAGGTTATTAGCAAGCCCTCCTAATCCCTGGTCCAGAACGATCCCTACTTATATTTGTACTACAATTGTCAAAAGAGGCTTAAATTTGTGTGTTAAGATAATTTTCGCATCAGTCATTCGGTTCCAATGAATTACATGGATTTTGGTTGCTGCTAAACAATTACTCTGTGCAGGTAAAGAAACATATCAGCACGGCCAAGGCCATGAAGGTGGGATTTTAATTGTTGAAGCGCTTCTACATTCGAACTCCTCAATGGTTGGTTAAAGCGAACATGAAAAACTAGCGTTACAAGACGTATCATAGGATTGTAACTGATAGGAGCATATTTATGCGCCTTAGTTAGCTAGTTCTTATGCATCTTTGTTATGTTTTCTTCGTTAAAGTAGTCTTTTAAGCTACTTTCATGTGTTTTCAGGTTTAAAAGACATATTACATGAATTGATGCAAGTTGGAGCTTTTGGAGCAAAAAGTGAGCTTGGAATGAAAAGGACATGCTTGGAACACAAGGTTGGGATGAAATTGAAGAGTTCGAGATTTGAGGTTTCCTACTTGAAGTAGGAAAGCTAAGCCTAAAAGTTTCCATTTTGGGTTGATCTTTCCTAAATCGGAATTGGCAACCAAAGTTTCTAAAGTTGGAAGTTTCTATTCTTGGAGGTTTCCATTTTCGTGAGTTTCTATTCTCGGCTTTGGGCTTTTAGATGACTTAAACCCTAATTCCTTGTGAACCCTAAGTCCATGCCGCATCCTAGGGCCTAATCATTCAATTTCTGCCATGTTAAACCCTAATCCATTTCTCCTAAGCCCATGCCGCACATGTCCATCCTAGAAGCCCTATTTCACAAACCTTAACCCTAGTCCACTTAAGTGCCGCACCTAAACCCTAGCCCATTGTTTCAATCTGATTTAATTAGGGTTTTAGGTGCCTATATATAGGTGTTTTACCCCCTTTGCCGAAAAGCACATCCCTCTCCACAAATCAGAAATCATCTAAACCCTATTCCCCCACCTTGCCGCAGCCACCATCACCCATACACCTCCTTGCCGCAGCCTTCATCCACTCCAGCCACTTCCCAACCTTGCCGCAGCCACCATCCACCTCCATACACCATTCTACACTTCCCTACACCACCCACACACCTTGCCGCACCACCATATCATCCTAACTTCATTCTTAAACCAAAACCACATCCAATAACCCCCAAAACCATCTCTGCCGCAGCAAGGAGAAGAGAAGAGGAGCTTGACGTGCAGAAATTCAAAGTGGAATTCTTGGGCGTTTTAGGTGTAATCTTTCTTATGTCTTCGATGTTTCAATTCAATAAACTTTATGTTGTGAGTATGAGGAACTAAACCCCCTTAGTTGGGGGGTAATTCGAAACCATGTACATGCTTGCAATTTGATTCGATTACATTCAGTTGTTATTTCATAAGTTGTGGATTCAATTCGTTCATCTATTTGATTGATAACTTATTTGTGTATGTTGATTGAGAGTGCACGCTTAGTTTTCATGCATGAATATGATGCTAGATTATGAGGGAGTTTCACCTAATAGTTACAATCTTATAATCACAAGTAGTGAAGATCGCTTGAAAACGATCGCATTGAATGAATTCTTAGCATAAGTTTCATGCAATTCATAGTAACGAATGCTTCGTCAATGCTTATATTTTTCATAGAACTTAATGATTCGTGCTTGTATCTCTATTATGCAATTCATGTAGGGAACTTGTAGGGAATGTTTTGGGTTGTCGTATGCAATCATCCAACTTGATAAATTCTGGAAAAGCTGAGGGTTAATTAGTGCAATTCACGGTTAATTCGGGGCATTGAGTCTTTATAATTGATTGGAAGAACAACTGAAAATCGTTTTGTTTGCAAGTGTGACATGTGTGGAGAAGAACCTCCTAACTAGCCTTTTATCCATCTAGTTCACCAAAATCGTTTTTACAATCTGTGTTAGTTAAAGTTTCTGTTTTGTGTTAAATTTTCGTCCAAAACAAATCCCCCTTTAATTTGAAGTCTTAGATTAGTTAGAAAGTGTTTTGATTTGTGTTTCTAAGTATTTTGATTCAAGTTTTCATCAATTTTCGTCCAAATTAGTGTAGGTGCTCAAAACTGCCAAGAAAGTGGTTTTTAGGCAGTTTTGAGCCTTCTAGTTGCTGTTTTGAGTTTTAGGTTTGTTTAAGTGTTTTAACCTTTACTTTTGCATTCTTTGAGTCTAGTTTAGTGTTTTAAACTTTGTTTTTGAGTTTTAAGTCAGTTTCCAAGTGTTTAGCAATCCCTCCTAATCCCCGGTTTAGAACGATCCCTACTTACATCTTTGCTACAATTTGACAAAAAGAGGGTTTAATTTGTGTGCTTATCTATTTCGCATCAGTAACAAGTACTTTAATTTTTTTACATTGTTTTTTTGTATATGTAGTTGAATATATGGTTTCATTAATATAAAAAAATTCATTCAAGAAAAATTGCCATTGAAAATATTTTGAACTAATAAAAAGAAAATTGTATTTGTATCCTTTTGTTTTTTACCGATAAAATAGGATAATTGCCCATATATAATTCCAACGCCTCTTGACCCTCACAAATATGTTTTTCTGCATATTTTTGACAATTCTTAGTTGTCAATAATGGTAATTGTGATGATTATATGCTCTTGTAAATAACATTTTACTGTTGGAAAAATATTTTTTGACTCTTAAGAAAATCATCGGAAAAAAGAGATGTCATCGTTCAAAAAGTATATTCAATGGGCATATAAGTATTTGCGACCACATTGACATGTCGAAAATAAAATAATTTTGCCATTTTGAAAATTCATTTCTGACGAAAAGATAACTAGTAACGACAAGCCTCATGCCTTGGAAATGAAGCATTTTCGATGGTTGGTCGAGAAAAAAGTATTTCCAATGGAGCAATTGCCGACGCCTAGCGAGGGCTTTTTCCTGTCGAAAATAAGTATTTACGACGACAAATTGCCTTTTTCGACAGCATTTGAACCTGGCTAATGACATTTAATTTTGTAGTGTGATTCGATTAGCCTGCTATAATCTGTATTTGCTATTATCACCGTTTTACCATCTACAATCCAAGCTTTTTCCACAGTTTCATACATCAGCTTGGATGTTAAATGACTCACAATCAAGGGTAAACAAAGATAAAGAGAGTAAAAAAATAGAGAGGGTGTGTGTCAGGTGTCACTGTGCATGCATGCAAGTGGTTTGACACGTTATCACGTGTGTTGTTTTGTTGATGGTGGTAAGTATATATGAGTGGACAGCCTGCCTCGTGGCCTTTGTTGATAAGGATAAAATATTGACTCATTGTAATAGTAACTCATGATAGTTTAATTCAGTTAGATAGTTACTGTACGGTATATTATTTTTACTTTTACTTAAAGTTTAACTATATATACATGTGTAATATTATCTTTGAGATTAATGAGAAAAGATAGAAACATTATTCTCAATATGGTATCTTTCGCCAGAAGTCTACGAACTTCGATCTTTTAGCTTTCTCTCTCTATTTTTGTTATTTTCTCAGTACCCAAACAGATATCTTCCGCTATTTTCTTCTCTGATCTTGAGCATCAATGGTCGCTAACTCTTCCCATTCTTCCTTTCCAGTGATTGCACATCCTCATTCTTCTCCTCAGGGCGCTGCACCACCTTTTTCTTCTACTCAGGCCTCAATCAACTCCATCACAATCCAAAATATTGGAAGCATAGTCCAGACAAAACTGAAACGCCACAATTATCTCGTCTGGAAGTCTCTCTTTTATCTGATCTTCCGTTGTTACAAGCCCGCTGAAATTGTTGATGGATCTGAACTAGCACCGCCTCAATTTCTCAGTGATTATTTAGGATATTTGACCTTCGTTCATAATCTTGCCTTCGAGTTATGGTATGAGAAAGATCAGAATATCATTATTTGGATCTACTTTACACTCTTTGAAGATTTGATTCCTTTCACCATTGGTGTTCAATCAGCTCGGGAATTATGGCAGAATCTTGAACGGCGATTTGGCGGGGTCTCGCGATCTCATATTCATCAACTTAGGTCAAATCTTCAATCTATGACAAAAGGAAATTCCTCTATCTCTGAGTATCTCTAGCGAATCAAGGAAGTTACAGATGCTCTCGCTGCTGTTGGCGCACCAGTCGATGATCATGATCTCCTTCTGATAATCCTCAGTGGACTGCCTGATGATTATGATTCCTTTGCTGATTCTATGCAACTTTGTCTCACTGATACAACTGTTGATGATCTTCATGGTTTATTGCTCAACAAAGAAATGGCGCTTGCAAGAAAGCAGCATACTAAAGGATCATCTACTAAACCTTTTTAGGCGTTTAAAGTTCAAGCATCATCCACCAATGCTTCTTTGCTCCCTACACCACGTATTCCACCTAAACATCAAGCCTACAGTGTTCATCATCAACAGTTCCCTGATTTTAATCGCAGCGATTCAGAGCGCTCTAATAACAATCAGTGAAATTACAACAACAACAATCGAAAGTTTCAATTGCTACAACAACAATTCTCAGGATCGTGGTGGAAATCATGGAGGAAATCGTTTTTACAACAATTATAAGCTTACTCTTTGTCAAATCTGCGAAGAACGAGGCCATCAAGCAATTGATTGCAACAATCGTATGAATCCTAATTTTCAAGGTCGTGTTCCTCTTGCTAAACTTGCCATGTATGCTAATCTTCCAGTCCATTCCTCTCTTCCATGGCTCATTGACTCTGGAGCAAGCTCACACATGACAAATAACATTCAAAATTTGCAGAATCTGCAACCATATCATGGACCCGACAAGGTTTACATTGGAGATGGCCAAGGTTTGCCAATTCATCAATCTAACTCTTCGTTAATTCGCACTCTTTCTGCAACTTTTCAATTGGAGAATGTTGCTGATGCACAAAACCGGAGGTCTTGGAACAACATAAATCCGACCATGAATCTGCAAGAAATGTAAATAACACAAGATGTATCGTGGTTCACCCAAATGTTTGGGCTACGTCCACACTAATTATTGTATTTCTGAGGGATGTTGAAGGGGGAGAGAGGGAGGGAGAGCTTCCTTCTGTGAGGATGAGCTTCTCTCAATATGAGAGGGGATGTGAGGCTTCCCCAATTATGAGGGTGAGGGGTCCTTTTATAGAATAAGGGATCCTCACTTATTACATATTTGCCCCTTCCTTTATTACATAATTACATTTAAGTCCCCCGAGTATTTATACGAGGTCTAAATACGAAGACCCTAAGTATGGTATAAATAGAGTCCCCTAAGTCTTCAGTCAAAAGAGTCTTTTGGCTGGAGACTTGAAATTCAGTCCATGTGTGGGCCGAAGTAACTAGATGTTGTGTTGAACTGATGCTCGATATAAGGCGGTGCTCAATCTGAAATGATGCTCAACTAGAAGTAGCACATGCTACTCGGCTGCTCGGCTCGTGGCTTATGTTGCCTTGGTTGGCTCGGCTTGTGGCGTTGAAGGTGAGGGAGTCCCTTTTATAGAATAAGGGCTCACTCCTCAATACATGAATGATGAACTAGAGTTGATGCTCTCTAATGATGGTGAGAGAGTCCCTTTTATAAAATAAGGGTTCGTTCCTCAATACATAAATGATGGGCTAAAGTTGATGCTCGCGGTGATACGGTTGCTCAGTAGGCGGCGATGCTCTCTAATGATGGTGAGGGAGTCCCTTTTATAGAATAAGGGTTCCCTCCTCAATACATAAGTGATGGGTTAGAGTTGATGCTCGCGGCGAGGCGGTTGCTCAGCAGGCGGCGATGCTCTTTAATGAAAGTGAGGGAGTCCCTTTTATAAAATAAGGGCTCGCTCCTCAATACATAAATAATGGGCTAGAGTTGATGCTCGCAGCGAGGCGGTTGCTCAGTAGGCGGCGATGCTCTCTAATGGTGGTGAGGGAGTCCTTTTAATAGAATAAGGGCTCGTTCCTCAATACATAAGTGATGGGTTATGAGTGATGCTTGCGGCGAGGCGGTTGCTCAACTGGCGGCGTTGTTCTCTAATGAAGGTGAGGGAGTCCCTTTTATAAAATAAGGGCTCGCTCCTCAGTACATGAATAATGGGTGCTCTCTAATGAAAGTGAGGGAGTCCCTTTTATAGAATAAGGGCTCGCTCCTCAGTACATAAATAATGAGTTAAGTCCCCCAAGTATTTTTTATGAGGCCCAGTTGAGGCCCAATGTATGGTATATAATGTAGTCCCCCAAGTCTTCGGTCAATAGAGTCTGTTGGCTGGAGACTTCAAATTGAATCCATGTATGGGCCGAAGTGGCGGTTGTTCAGAGACGGTATTTGTATACCCTGCACTGAAGTTTTGTAGGTGAAGCTTTGCAAGTGAAGATTTGAAGCTGGAGCTCTGTAAATGAAGCTTTTGAAGCTAGAGCTTTTGTAAATGAAGCTTTTGAAGCTATAGCTTTGTAAATGAAGCTTTTGAAGCTAGAGCTTTTGTAAATAAAGCTTTTAAAGATGGAGCTCTGTAAATGAAGCTTTTGAAGCTAGAGCTTTTGTAAATTGATGTGATAAAAGTTAAGCACACAAATTAAACCCTCTTTTGACAATTGTAGTATATGTATAAGTAGGGATCGTTCTGGACCGGGGATTAGGAGGGATTGCTAATCTAATTGAAACTGAATTAAAAACACAAAAATAAATTAAAAACACTTAACAAGACTCACAAGACTCCAAACAAGCTTAAAAGACTCAAAACAGCACAAAACAATCAAATAGACTCAAAACTGACTCTAGGGAGTTATTTGGACGAAAATTGGTTTTAACTTGACTCAAGACACTTAAAAACACAAACCAAAACAGATTTTAATTATTCTAACACTTCAAAGTAAAGGAGGATTGGGTTTTGGACGAAAATAAAGTAAAACAAACAAATTAAAGACTAAAACAGATTTTGGACGAAAATTGGGAAATTGGATGGGTGATGGTCTAGCTAGATGGTCCTTTTTCACACATGACACACTTGCATACAAATCAATCTCCAATTGCTTTTCAATAAACCATGAACCTCAACGCCCCAGATTAACTGTGAATTGCATTAATTAACCCTTAGATTTTCCTAATTTCATTGAATTGGATGATTGCATACAACAACCCAAATTATTCTCCACAAGTTCCCTACATGAATTGCATAATAGAGATACGAGCAAAGATCATTAAGGTCTATGAAAATCATAAGCATTGACGGGCACTTGTAACTATAAATTGCATGAAACTTATATCAAGAATTCACTTAACACGATCGTGACAAGCAACCTTCAGTACTTGTGAATATAAGTTCATAACGATTAGGTGAAAATCCCTTATATTCTAGCATCAAATTCATGCATGCAAACTAAGTTGGCCACCTTAATAACCATACAAGAATAAGTTTTGAATAAAACAGTTAAGCAAATTGCATTCACAATTTATCAAATCGCAATTGAAAGTAATCAATTCATATTATAAGTATAATCATGGTTTCGAACTCCCCTCTAACTATAAAGAAATTAGTTCCTCATGTTCGCAATTAGACAAAGATAACTTGAATTAAACATTGAAAACAAAGATAGAATACACCTAGAAACACTCCAGATGGCTCCTTCTTCTCCTTCCTTAGCTGCGGCACAAGAGGATTGTGGTGGATGGTGTGGTGGATGGATGTAGGTGATTTTTGGTAGAGGGTGGTGGAAGGCTGCGGCAAAGAAAAGGGCAGATTTCTGGCGTGAATTGATGTGTATGAGAGGTGGTAATTCAACCAAGGGGTGAATGAGAGTATATATAGGCACTTAAAACCCTAGGGTAATCAAATATGGACTTGGATAACCCAAATCCACAAGGAAAAAGGCTTAGAAATCAGAATTAAAAGGGGAAAAGGTCCAATAGTTGCGGCAGCAAAGGGAAACAATGGATAAGTTGTGCGGCAAGGGTTGGTATTTATAGGCTGGAATTCATGTCAAAATCCCTAAGGATTTGGATAGGTTTTTGAAATTAAAATGGGATAAGAATTGTGAAACCAAAATCCAAGTGGAATGGGTTAAAACAATAAAAAACCAAAGGGGATTAGGCTTATAAGGTGCGGCACTAATTCCTACAAAGAAAGGGATACATTTGGCCTAAATCAAGAGGGAAAAGGATTGAGATTTCAGATTCTAGAGCTTCTAGAACAAGGGGGAAAACGCCAGATTTTTAGGTGTTCCTAGAAAAGATGTTTTAGCACCAATTTAGGGGTTCTAGAAGGATAGGGTTCTAGAATCTGAAATATATAGTTTAAATACATAATTATCCCTTAGAAATAGCTGGAATCAAGGCACAAATTGATTTGGATAAGATAGGATAAGATAAGGTTAGGTTAGGCAAGGATAAGATAAGATAAGGTTGGATAAGGTTTTGGATAATGTTCCTTCTTTTGAGCTGATTTCTTATCTTCCTTGACTTGGATTTATTTCTTCACTCTTTTCAACTCATTCCTAGCCTCTTGAACTTCAAATTCGTCCATCCATCTTGTTCCATTCATAAGCTATCCATTTGGTGCCCAAAACTGCCTCAAAATGCTCCAAATTGCTCTTTTTTGCCAACTTTGTCATATGGACCTACAAACACACGAAAATAGCTTAAAACACTATAATAAACACAAACAAACTATGAAAATGCAAGAAAACAAGCTAACTAAGTCGCATAAATATGCTCCTATCATAAATGAAGTTTTTGAAGCTAGAGCTCTGTAAATGAAGCCCCATAAGACGAAGGCAATAAATGCCTTTGGAACAAACTCACAAACCTCTGATGATCAAGTAAAATCTGACCATCAAATTCCTGCAGCTGGTCGAGCTTCCTCTTCATGTTTATAGCATAGTCATGTGCAAGCCTGTGCAACTGTTTATTCTCATGCTTGAGCCCTTTGATCTCCTGTTTGAGACTTATCACTTCAGCCGCCAATGATTCAACTTGGCGGGTTCGAGCAAATAGGCGTTGGGCCATATTAGACACAGAACCTGCACACTAAACATTGAGAGCCAGAGAATCCTTAACAACCAACTCATTAGACCGTTTGGAAAGTAGTTTGTTATCTTTGGGAGTGAGAAGGTTCCTGGCCACCACCGTAGCAGTCATATCATTCTTCATCACAGAGTCCTAATGGTAAGAGAACTAGTAGGGGATAAGAATGATAGGCGCCATATGTTGTCTTGAGAAGGCATGGCTGCCTCTTCACCAAAGTTCAAGTCAAAACGACGGTCGGATGGGCCAGACATTCTCAGAAATGATGAAGGAGAAATGAGATGCAATAAATCTCTGAAGTAAGGAGAAATTCCTACAAGCAATAACTCTCTTAATGTACTTCTTGCACACAATTGGTGCCCTTATAAAAGAAAGGGCAACAAAGTCGTTGGTTCAAAAATCGAAGAGGCACCACTCTCCGGATTCCGAAGAGGCACCATTTTCCACACACAACATCAGCTCATCGGGTACCACAGATAACTTTGCCAAAGATCTCTGACAAAGTTTAGACACATAAAATTTGAAGGTCCAGCTACCCTACTATTACCCATAAGGCTAAAGGAACAGCATCATTGCTTGATAACTATAAAGTCCCAATGTGTGTCAACCTCTATGCTCCGTGGCAAGGTAGACTGGTAAAAATGGCCAACCTTTACTGACATTCGAGAAAACACTCCCAACAAGATTGCTTGTTCAAAAATCGAAGAGGCACCGCCCTCCGAATCTTGAGAGCTAGACTCCCAACAGGATTACTTTCTCACAAATCGAAGAGACACTGCTCTCCGAATCTCAAGAGTCAGACTCCCAGTAGGATTACGTGCTCAAAAATCGAAGAGGCACCGCCCTCCGAATCTTGAGAGCCAGACTCCCAACAGGATTACTTTCTAAAAAATCGAAGAGACACTGCTCTCCAAATCTCAAGAGTCAGACTCCCAACATGATTGCTTTCTCAAAAATCAAAGAGGCACCATTCTCTGAATCTCAAGGGCCAGATCCCTGACAGGATTGCTTGTTCGAAAACTGAAGAGGCACCGCTCTCCGAACTTCGAGAGCCAGATTTCCTCAGATAAAGCTTGTCTGCAATCTTCACACGCAACATCAGCTTTCCAGATACCACATACCACTTTTTCAAAATGCTCTGACAAAGTTAAAACACATGAAGCTTGTAGCTCCAACTACATTGCTATGACCAAGAAGGGTAAAGGAATAACACTACTACTTGTTGTTAGGGAGACTCCTATATATGTCGACTTCCATCCTCCACAGCCAGGCATACCTACAAATAAAAAAAAATGCTCAACTGGTCTTCACATCAGAGAGGGCACTCTCAATAGAGTCTCTTGAAATACTCAACTTTTTTTCCTCCCGATAATACCTCTGCAAACAAGCCACACTAGAGCAAGAGTATCTCATATCATCAGGGTTAAAAGCAAGAGTATCCCATATCATGCTTTTTCCCTGTCATTTCCTTTGGCTTTGTTTTTACCTGCAAGACAAGGAGAAAGAGAGCAATCAGTCAGCACTTGGAATCAAGCTTCCAGTCGAGAACTGACTGCCTGGAACCCCTTGCCTGACTACTTACCTGGCATTGCTCTCGAGTACTCATCTTCAACATTTTATGCTTCCAAATAAGATACCACATATGTCTGAGGAACAGATAGGGCAAGTGAGAAGGATACAAGGAAGCATGTGGAGATAAGCGCAACAGAACACGTGCCGATTCATCTATTACTTTGTCAACAGCAAAAGTATCCCATATCATCAGGGTTGAACGTACTCTAGATTTGATGGACTTGTTTTGACCCTTAAATTCTTGAGACAGCCTTATACTTTGGAGGAAACCAGAAAACCCTCCAGCCCAATTCAAGAATAAGCCTGTGGAAAGTTACTTCTTTAAAAGCAAAATTATCTCATATCATCTCTTCTCCATTTGCTTTTTCTCCTTATCTTTGTTGCTGTTTACGACACAATGAGAAGGAGAACAATCAACCGGAAGCCGAAGTCGAACCTCCGATCTAGGTTGTTTACTTGGAAGTCTGATTGTTTACCTTGTATGTTACATCCTTCGGCAAATCTCCTAGCTCGGTGACTTGGGGGACTTTTACTATAGGGTTTGTATCACACTTGACCAAGGTCGAAATTACAAGTAAGCTTCAAGTGAAATTGATACATTACCTTGTGCATCTTCATCGGTTAAAGATACCACATCTGGATGAAGGAAAAGTACTTTAGAAAAGATGCCACATCTACATATGAGACAGATAAGGCAAGTGAAAATGAAACCACCTCGGTACTTAGAAGTTTCGTGATTACTCAATAGCTTGGATCTTGCAAATCCCCAACCGATGAGCTTCTATCACTCGGGAACTTAGGGGAGCACTGTTTGTACCATAATTGACCAATCCCGAAACTACTAAGCATCGGTCAACGTTATACCGTCAAGGACCCAGAAGAGTTTCCCTCTAACCAGGAGGCTAATCACAGCATGACACGTGTTGACATCAGAAGCCAATCATAGCGCGACACGTGTCAACATCAGAAGCCAATCACAACACGACACGTGTCAATGTCAGAATGAAACTATAAACTCTCTTCTATAAATAGAGATCATTCTCTCACAATATTTCCTAATGTCATTGGTACTAAATCATTCACTAGTACTCACAAAAAGAGAGCTTGAACCTATGTACTTGTGTAAACCCTTCATAATTAATGAGAACTCCTCTACTCCGTGAACGTAGCCAATCTGGGTGAACCACGTACATCTTGTGTTTGCTTCCATGTCTCTATCCATTTACATACTTATCCACACTAGTGACCGGAGCAATCTAGCGAAGGTCATAAAATTAACACTTTTTGTTGTACCAAAGTCCTCACTGATTTTGTGCATCAACATGTTGTTTTCAGGGAATTCTAAGCTCATAGGAAGCTTAATGAGGTCCTCACGAGTCTCGGGGTAGTTCATTTGAAAAATTTGGACGTCGAGAACGTGGGAAACGAAGAGTTGCAGGTTTAGTCAGAATTTCGAAGCTTCCCCGATGTGATTTCGTGAGATTCGAAGCTCCAAATAGGTATAACACCATTCTTCTCACTCTAAGCTTTCATTTGGTTCAAAGTTCATGAAAAACGGTTGAGAAACGAGTGAGAATAGTGAGTTTAAAGTTTACCTAGTTTTCTGATGACCAGCGACTCGCCAGGGATGAAGACAGAATATTCCGTCAGTTTGGACAGAATATTCTCACAGCATCTGTTAATTTGGACGGTTTTCGTTGGGTTTTAACGGAATATTCCTAACGGCAGTTAGGGAATCCGTCAGGATTCCTTGCGTGTGGTGGCGCGTGGGAGGTCCAAAAATATTTCTAAAAATATGGGGATGATCCTGAGGTTGTATAGATCATTGTGGTATATTCATATACCTATTTTGAGCAATGTATGAGAAGTTATTAGCTAGTTTGCCTATGTGCTTTAAAAATAACGTTTTTATAGTTAATTCGCATATAGGTGAAACTTATCCCGAGGACAAGCATATCCACGGGCGACTCGGGGGCTACGACCCTTCGACATATCAGTGACTGGGCTTTTGTTTTCAGTATATATTTATATACTTGATATATTTCCCATAAATGCATTTTTAAGGAAAGTATGCTTTGAAATAATATGCCAAATGCTTCTATATTTTGAATATGCAGTGCATGGTTGCATATATATATAAATGTGGTGCTATGGAGGCATAGATGAGTTCAGGTAAGTTATGTTTGGTTGTGTGAATCATCGATGATGTAATATGTGATATGTGATTAAGTAATGTTGAGCTCATAAAGCTGCCCTAGGGTGATTGTGAATTAGCCAAAGATATGAAGTACAGGCCTGTTTATTTACGTCACCTCCCGCACTATATGCTCATATTGGATCCAACTTAAGTGCACTATCTTGTCGTACATACCTTATTATGGTTCCGACTTGTAGGTGACTAGCGATTTATCACCCGGCTATTATGAGAGAATAGAGTTGAGTATAATTATATTTCACCCAATCTTGTCGTACAGATCCTTTTCAGTGGTTCCGACTTATGTGTAGTATATTGTCGTATAAGTCATAGAAGTGACTCCCGCTAGATTGAGTTTGAGCTATGAATTAAGCCGTACAGACTGCCACTGGAGTTCCGGCTAACATATCAGATTTCTATGAAATTGTTCTTACCTGAATTGCTTACTCTGTTATATCTTGGCATGGCATAGATATGAATATGATTATGTGAAGTATTAATTGAATTGATATGATTTCATATATATTTATGTATATGCTTATATCTTGATTCTGGGAAAAATTATACATGTTTTACAGCGAGGGATTAGATATGTTGTTAAATGAAATGGTTTTGTAAAACATTTGTTTTTGCCCACTCACGTTTTCTGTTTTGCGCCCCTCCAAGTTTTAAGTAAGCTTACTGTCGGTGGCTCGGGATCGTAGGAGTTCTGACCTATTTGAATAATAGTAGGACATTCCTAGTACTGTGTAACTAGTACTTGTCCTACTGGACTGCACCTAGACTTTATGCTCTGGTTATGAGTGTTCACTGTTGTAACTAACTCCTATCACTTTCATTTAGTAGTGCACTCTAGTAATCTGGTTTTTAATTATTCGTATAATTGCTATCTTTATCGCTTCCACACTGTGCACATGGCTACGTCACCCTCACGTGACGGCCAGCATGCCTTGACCTCAGTCAGGGTGTGTCATTTCTTATCGACGATGATTCATGGCAAATCTTGGTATTGGAGATTACCTTCGATGGTATGATTTTCAATCCACTCTACTGTAGGCACTTTTAGCACACTCTCGTATGTAGGCACTTTTAGGTTTAAATTTATTCACATATTCCACATCATTATACTTTATGGCATCGTCATCTTCCAGGTGTCGGCCATCACAACTCGATTCGAAGTCCTAGTGGACAATCCGGGTCAGGATGTGTCAGGGATCCTCTCCAGATCTCTTCCACCTAATCCTTCCCATCAAACAATTTGAGGCCTTAAAATTTGATCTAAAAACTAAAAACACGGGTCTACTGTAAAAGTTACAATAACTTTTGTCTTTGGATCATATTTCAAGGGTCCGGTGGAAGGGATCCGAAGAGGATCCCTTTCCCTGAAAAATTTCACGCAACCTATCATGTTGATAAAGTTTTGGATTTGTCAATTTATTACACCAACTTTTCCGGCCAAAAGAAACTTATTGATACTTTCCTTTTGTTAGTTCAGTAAGGGGCAATTTCTTTGTTATGTTTTAAGTTACATGACAGTGTTAATATTACAACTAGAAAATTACTCATCTTTCATGTTTATATACCAGCCAAAATTCATTTACATTATGTAAAATTATATTATATAAAAAATTATCATACTTCAGTGCGACTACACTGAAAAATTAATCATTTTATATTATCATACTAACCATCCATTATATGTGAACAAAAATATACAAGATGAATCATTTAGATTGATAAACTAATAACATATTAAGCCAAATCATTTGAGAGAGTGGAACATTTTCCTTGTACATTAATTATACCATGATGACAAATACTAAACAAGGAACTGTTCAAATCAATCTCTCTAGCATTTACCTAAGAGTAGTGGCAGAGAGAGAGAGAGAGAGAGAGAGAGAGGATTCCTATTTTTTTCTAAACAAAGATTAGTCGTGGTGTTCATATCACATCAAACTTCAATGGTCTGAATTGTTTATTTTTTAACTTGGACCTCATAGATCATCGTTACAAAATATTAGCCAAATCGAAAATATTTGAGACATCTAATTGAGTTCAAAGAAATTAACAAATACTTTGTTCTATAAGAAACAATGAAATTTTATCGCGATAATTAAATAAGTAAATGGTTTAAGATTAAATTGAATTTTTGTAAAGATCATCTATGAATTGACATTTACAACATAGATGATTCGGATTGTTGAAATTCAATGTAGAGTAAATCTTACAACTAGTCCCCATTTTTACTCAAAAGTAAAGATCCCTTTAGATAAATGGGCTGTAGTACGCAGTACAAATCCAATATTTTGCATGTGAATATGTGGTCATATTACACAGAGTACAGAGATTTATCAATTTTTCCAAAAGAGATTTAAAAGTGCTCAACCCCCCTTCTCTCAAAAACATGCTTTTGACTCCAAAAGACCTAGACATCTCACAATACCTCACTCCCCCAGTCAGAGTCGGTCTCCTTCCTCTCTTAAATTAACTGCAAAACAGAAGCATCCACCCCTCCACACTTTTTTGTCATTTTCCCCAAATTTTTTTATCATTCTCCCAAATTTTTGTTCTCCAATGCATGATCCACTCACCTTCTCAAAATTTTCTTTTACTTAATTAACCCCAATAAAAAACATTTTGCATGAATGAACAGGGAACTATTACCTGGAGATCCCCACCCTAACGAAGTAAGAAGCTACCTCTCCCTTTCTCTTTTGTACTTCTCATCACTTCCCACTAACCCTTTTAAATATAAATCCCCTCCTTCCTCTTCTCTTTCACTTTCACTCTTCACTCTCCCACTTCACTTCCCCTATATATTTGCTTCACTTTCATTTGTTCAATACTTCCTCTCCCCTTGCACATTCATGTTCTAATTTTTCTTTCATCTGTTGTGTCGTTTATTATGTTCCTTTCGCTACGTTAAATTGATTGTCGCCATTGTCCATTTTCCTTTCGCCTTGCTGCCTTCGTCCTTCGGCTTTAGGACTAGCTCAACGCTTGAAGTATTGTGATTTGTGAGTTGTCAAGTAACAATTATTTTCTCATTTTCTTCATTTATTCATCTTCGAAAAATGAATGTGCATGATCAACATCAAAGAAAGCCTTTTCCAGTAGAGCGAAGGCCAAGAATGCTCCTCAAAGATTTCCTCTGTGAAAATTCTAACTCATGTTCTTCAAGTGGTTTCAATTCATTTCCAAGACAATCACCAACCAACCCAAGCAATACCCCAAAAATCCTAAATTCATGTTCAGAAAATACCAATATCATTTCCAGAAAACTACTCAGAAGCAGATCAAAAGCAGCCTCCACCACAATCTCAGCATTCCACTCCCTCATGAATGCAGTCAAAAACATCCCATTTACCACGGTTAAACCTCCCTCGTTTTTACCTAGAAGCCTTTCAAGGAGGCTGCAGCAGTCAAAAGACTCAAAACAGAACTCACCAAGCTCATCAAGGAAGCAGGGTAGTCAATGTCAAGTCCAAATTACCGTGAGAGTCAAGGACATCATACGGTGGACATCGTTCCGCGATGAGAAGTTACCGCCACCTCCGCCGTTGGACTTTGTTTCTTCACCTCTGCATTGTACCACAAGCACCACCATAACAGGCTCCACCACTACATGTACTACTTGTAGTAGTAATAGCAGCAGCAACGGTTCAAGCTGGTCTGACAGTGATTTCACCTCGGAGTTTTTACCGCGTTGGGGTGGTAACTCTGACCCTGACTGTGAGGAGGATGGTAAAAAATATTCACCATGTGTCGGCAGGGATTCCATGGAAATGGACGCTACATCAGGGACAGGAAGTTACGCCGCATTGGGACCCAAGGTACTGCAAATTTTTAGTACACCGCGATCTGAATTTATATTGTGTGTCTGCTGTTGAGGATCCTTAGATGCTTGTTGACCTAAGCTTTGGCTGTACATTATGTTACTTAGTGGGTCCCATCCTATTGTAAAGTAGGAAGAGTATCTCATCATTTTTAACCGGTAATGTTAGATAAACTAAATGTTTAAATTAAATTTAGTAAACAAAATGATATGAAAGTCGATGATTGAATTATTACTTAAGTATGGATTAACGTGTTTATTTCTTATTAGTGACATATCATTTAATTTGCAAATTTAGTCCTAAAAAACCGAAGGAGCACCCAAAGCAAACGTAGGATAGGTGGGAGGTGGTGACACACAAAACTCTACAAATTTAGTCTATCTAGCATTACTGTTAATCATATGAGTCATACATTCATAGGACAGTGTTCCTTAAGTTCTGTTAAACACAATTTGCACATAGACAGATGATTGACAGCTGTTAATTTTATGTAATATTTCTTGATTAGCATTATATTTAATTGTTTCTATCTCATTTTGTTGCCAAGAAGTTGCACAGTGCATATCAGACAAATACAAGTCATCGTTAACTTGTTAAAAAAAGAGTTTAGATCCCAAAGTATTTATGTTAATTGTTTAGATTTAGCACTCAAGTATACATATCAACTTTCTGCCACTATTTTTTTTTCTTTTTTGTCAACACAATTGAATATTGCGATTTAGTCACTCTTTGGGTAACAACACTTTTGTCACTTGGCAAAGGTACATTACCTAGTGACATATTTGATCAATAGAGTATTCTCCAATCCCTGTGCCTAAATTAAAGGAGTTCATCTTTACACTGGAGATTTTGTGTTCGGTAGTTTCTCTTTTTTCAATATCACTTGTATACAACGATAATGTCTACTATCAAATTCAAATTTCGTGATAAGCATTTATATTCTATCATGTACTGAATTGGATTTGGTATGTGAACATTTGCAGGTTGAGCTGCAACCGTGTGATGAAGAAGATGAGCAGCAGAGCCCAATTTCAGTGCTTGGTTTTCAATTTGGGGAAGATGAAGACTCGTCATTTTCAAGTACTTTTGGTCAAAGCATGGCCAATATGGAGAGTACGTGTTTTCCTCCTTCTTTCTCTCTATAGCATGCGTTGAATCATTACTCATTATTCACTAGAGCTGGCTTGACATGGAAGCTAGGTTGCACTGACCAGAAAATTAAACCAAACACTCATATTACTTCAGTCGGGATTTTCTAGTATGCTCCGGGGACTACTTAAGGACCTAATTAACTACCAAAAATCACCGTGTAATAATAAATTTTTCGTAGTTCAGTCTAATAAACTCAATTGTACCAGTATCACATCATCACATTTCATAATTCAGATTGCTTGCACAATTTGTATTTTCTTTTCTGAAGTATGATGCTAACCCACTGTATCAAATTTTAACAGGGGCAAAAGAAATGCTTATGGAGAAGATCGAGCTCTTTGAGAGTCTTGCAACAATAGATCCTGTCAACTTAGACACATCAATGTCGTTCAACGAAAGAGCCAACTTTGAAGAAGATGATGAAACAGCAGAAAGGGCAATGGAGCTGTTAAACCATTGCAAAGCAAGCTGCTCAGACCTAAAGAGCTGGGAGCTGGAAATAGTGGAAGATCAACTATTGTTTGATTTTTTTAGAGAAGAAATGAGTGCACAACGAAATAAAAAAGATGATGAGTTTAAAAGGGAAATGGTTAGCAAAGCAAAAGCTTGGATGAGAGGGGAGTGGGGATCACTAGAGCACAACAAGGAAGCTTGTGTGAGAGATATGCACAAAGGAAGGAGGTGGAACAAGTTTGAGTTTGAGCAACAGGAGCTGGCTTTGGAAATAGAGACTGCCTTGTCAGAGTACTTGGTGGATGAGCTTTTGCTTGATCTCTTATCAAGATAAGAGCTCTACTTCTAGAGAAGGACTTATCTACATTTTCTGTATGTTATACTCTAGCGTTCCTAACCAATATTGATGTAATGTCATGTGTTATACTATTCTTACGGAGTATGTTGCATCAGTGGTCCTGTATGCTATTGAAGAACGTATCATACTCACTTGGTTTCAGTTAGGGCCCCGTGGATGAGGCATGTCTTATGATAACAGCCAATTGCAGTTTCCAATAGTGGCCTTCGGCTAAGACCAAGGATGGACGGAGACAGTGGATGAGCAATTGAGAGCATTGGGTTTAAAGTGACCATCTTTTCTGTGTCCCTGAGAATTTCATCTTTTGTAAAGACGGGATGAAAAAGAATGTGAGAGTGAGAGACATAACTTATGCCCCATTTTTTGTAGGGTCTGCATTTTGAACATTTGTGAAAATAAATGTGTAATAAGAATTAAATTCTCAAAAAGACTATTGATTTTAAGGCTCCTTCGTTAGCCTCCTATATTCATGGGAATTGTACATGACTCAAAATATACCAATATCGTCTAAAAATAAAAGGTAAATTATCAAAACACACTTTTTTTTTCTCATTCTACACACTTCTATTTAATCATGTATGTTGTTTTCATTTGATTTATTTAATCTAATGACTAGAAATAAAAATAAATATAAAATAGGCTTAAAAAGGGGGTGCAAAAATCAGTTCTCAAATGAAAAAACATCTACAACAAATATATGAAGCAGAAGGAAGTGTTCGAGGAAATGTGATTAATATTTGGGCTTTTGTTTTGCCATTGTGGATTGATGACAAGTATACAGGCTTCATTTTGATAATGCTAATTTGAATGCATTTGTCAAATAAATATCAAAAATGGGTTACAAGTATTTTTCTTTGGATTTCAAGTTGAGCCCAATATTAAAGCCCAAATAACAGAGATATTTCTTACCTTAGTCATTCACTTAGTGGTTGAGAACGAATTATGGTCTCGTATTTTGCACAATACGTTATGGGTTCAATTCCCGGTGCTGGTGAATCACACAATGGTGGCTAGGAGGGGAGATTGAAATGCTTCTATGAGTCTTTCTGACCCCCGAAAAGATAGATTGACGTGACGAAGCCACCAATTGGTCCTTAAAAAAAAAAAAACAAACAAAAAAACAATTTGTACTGATTAGGTCACTGTCAAGGTAACATGCTTAGTTCATTCAAACATTCATTCTATCTCCTCGCAAAATTTCCTTTTTCCTCATGATTTATTCAAAGGAAAACTAATGAAAAAAGTTTGAAAATTTTGAGTTTTAATGATAAGGACAAAATAAAGGGTAAAGTGAATAGTACCAAAATTGACTTTTTAGTGTAAAAATGTGATTTTTCGTTAAAGTGAACAGTACCGGGTGCTTTTGGTTAAAGTTCCCTTTATTCAATGCATCACATTAATTAAAACCTAAATCCAACCACAACAGTCAGTATCTAAAAATAGCCACCTTCATGTGCATTTTGTCCAACCAAGGATATTATTCCAAGGTATGGCTTTGGCACATAGAGAAGCAAACTGACATGCGAGAGGTACTTAGCTTCCATCCTTCACATGTTCTCATTAAATAACATCAACCATGCCAAAAGCACAAATCTTTAATTTTTATCGGAAAATACTAGTTTCTTATGTGTAATGAGGTAATGAGTCATTCTCCTTACAAACAAAAAAATAGTTTGATATGTATGCATAAACTTTTCTTTTTCATACAAAAACTTATTGTTTTTGTTTATAACAAATAATTTATAAATTTTACTTAATGTTACGGTCTAGTAGTATTCTTCTTACTTTTAATGAGATGTATGAGGTTCGATTCTCGTCAAAAGTAAATTCAAACTAAATTATTATGGTTATCCATTATGAGGTTTAGGCTATCGGCTAACTTAGTCCCTTTTTATAAAATTCGTCTCTAAGCGAGAGCTAAGAAGAATCTGCCCAAAAAGATTTAGGTCCAATTCCTTGGGGCTTGCTGCATTTGACCATTTTGTAGGAATGGGCTACCACTGTTCTTGTGCCCCATGAAGGAGGATTAGGGGTGGATTGGGTATGATTATCATATCAAAACCTCCATACTAATTATCATATTAAATTTTTAGTTTGGCAAAATCTATTACTATTATCGTATCAAATTTTTGGAATACCGAATTTGGGTATGCCAAATAGTTCGGTTGACATGACACTGTAATGGTAATTGCTACTTTGTTTTGTGCCACTTTTTTGGGCCAAAATTTGATTTTCTATTTTTTTTCCAAACCAATTTAACGGCAAGACTTTTTTTATAACTCTCTCATATATTGTAGCCTAAATTTATATATCAGTCATCATTCACAATTCACACACATAATAAATCAAATGATGCATCAAGATTCATGGTGGAAATTAAGGTTACAAACCAAATCAAATAGAAATTTCCAATCCAAATAGAAGTTAAAGTTTCAAACCAAAACAAAATTGAAAGTGGATCTAAACTTCAAAAACTAAAAATATAATGTTTGTTACTTCTTAAAACATAAATTATGAGTTTTGTAAAATCAAATCAATGGTCTATATTTTATTTAAAGTGTGATCAAATCTTAGAACAGCCTACCAAATTTCGGAGGCCAAACACTTCTCCAAAGGCAAGCTAAGGGTGATAAAGTAATATGTAGATATATCATATATTATATAAATTATTCTTTGGTATGGCACGGTAATACCGTGGTAATGATATTGAATACCAATACCGTACCATAAAATTTCAGTTCGGTACAATAATGTGCCATTACCGCTTGACACAAAATCGATATTGTGCGGTTGGCAATTCGGTTGACATAGTAATTTGGCAAAAAAATCCACCCCTACATAGGACAGCACATGGCAACAATTATGTGCTGTGGGTTACATGTATAATCATGCACCCGCAACTTTTTGTCCACAAGATGACATGTCTGTTTGAATCCAAAGGCTCATATCTTTTTTTTTTAATTTTGAAAATGTAAAAACATATATTTTAAACCAAAAAAAAAAAAGAAATCTTATTTAATGGTTCTCAATCTTACATGGGTCATATTCGAAATATTTGTTTGTAAAGATATATATTTTCGATATACATTTTCTTAAAAAAAAACAATGTGTTCCAAAAATTATATTTAAATAGGTACAAAAAGTAGTTTAATTGATTTAAACAATACATAGTAGTTGATGTGTGAGTGTTGTTGATGTAGTGAATAAGGAGTTTATTCAATGGGGTTTTTGGTATTTTGGTGTTCATTCGTTCCGTTAATTATTAATTTGAGATTCATGTATCTTAGGTTGTGATGTAATGTTTTGTAGTAATTTTGATGCATTGTAAGTTGTGTTTTAAATTAAGTGGCTAGGTGGAACAATTGTCATTTGATATGTTTCAGTGGCTTAGGGAGTTGTATTTGCATTGATGAAGATGTTTTGGCACACTAGTATATTAGGGAGGGAGTTTGATATGCTAAAGGAGACAATTTGGAATTATAATTTTATGGTAACGAAGAATTGAGCATTGCTCTTCTATCATTTTTCTGTCAAGCCTCGTGTGTTTTTGACATCTCCTCTATCTCTTTGTCATTCTCCATTAGTTGTACCCTAGTAATTTTCAATATGCTAAAAAAATTATATTTTTAGTGTGCTATATTTAGGAATAGTGCTTAAATATGGCCAAACTATTGGAGGCGGCCTTTGTCTACTCCCCTACCAACAGTCGTGGGTCATCGGCCGTCCCAACATTAATCTCTTCCAAAGGGTCCTTAACAAGGGGCCGATGATCTTCGAGCTCGGCCGGGGCGGCTCGAATTTTATCAAAAGATAATACAGGCCCATTATCTCCCTCAGCAAGGAACTCGACGAGGTTGACGCCCGAATTTGGTTGTTTAGATATCGTATACCAATGGGCCAGCTGTCGTTCCATAGTAGATGAAACCGCGGCCCTACGTGCTTCCCGATTGGCGTCAAACATCGGTTTCGGGGAGAAAGTTAGCTAATCCGAGTCTCGCCGAATCCTGCTGGACAGTCTCGGCGCCAACCTCGATAGCTTTCTGAACAGAAATTCGAGTCGGCCGTCCCTCTTCATTGAAGCCTTGCAACGTAATATAGCCGACGTGATCGTCATAATACCGTGCTTGAATCATGTTGGCTTCGAAGGGCTGGCTATCGGCCGGATGAACAGTGACCGATTTGCCGTCCCAAAAGACAAGCACTTGGTACAATGAGGAAGGAATATAGCTGGTTTGATGAATCCAATCTCGGCCGAGCAGTGCATTATACTCGGTTTTGGAATCAACCACGAAAAAGGCGGTCATATGGGTGCGACCGGCAATATTCACAGTTAACGGAAGCACACCTTTGGTGTGGGACTTGTCGCCGACAAAACTGCTCATTGTGATCCCTGACGGAATAAGTTCGTCATTTGAACGGCGTAAGGCCTTCATGATGTTCAGGGGCATGATATTGACAGTAGCTCCACAATCGACAAAAACTTTAGAAACCGGATATCCCTCGATGTGTGCCGTCACATACAATGGCTTTAAATGGTGAAGCTTGGCAGATGATAAACAAGGGAACAATTCGGCCAAAGCAGCCTTTAGACTATCATCTTTTGTTGTTGGCTCGCCTTCAGCAACTGATACAAAATCCACATGGCCGGGTTCCTCAGCAACCACATCTCCATCGAGGAAATTTGGTTGAGCCGTGCTTGATTGAAAATCAGCAGGTAACACATGAACCATACTGATTTCCATATTATCCAAGACTGACGGGCCCATTTGGTCGAGACCCTCCTCGTTCGGTTGGTTAGCGACTACGGACTCAGTTGTCGTCAGAGTCGGACAACGAGATTCTTCCGTCCCTTCAATAATGTCACTCAGCGGAGCTGCTTCGGCCACTTGTTGGCTCTGCGTGACCGCCTCAGGTAAGGTCGAGATTGACAATGAGCTTGGGGTCAAGACCTGAACCTGCTCCTGATAGTGTAGCCGAGCATCCCTAGTGTCGAGATAAGCATCCAGACGGGCAATACGGGCGATTTCATCGGTCGTAAGGCCGAAGAGAGAAACCGCCGAAAATACTTCAAAGTGATACCGTAAATACTGAAGGTCCTCTAGCGAGAAAGGAAGGTCAGCGACATCGATATCGGTATACGGGTCAACTTCAAATCCAAAGACACGAGCTTCTCGTATGTGCTGGAACCTTGCTTTCAATCCTGGATCTGAGGTCTTCTGGATGATCCGCTCCGCATCCGGACAAGTCAAGACAAGATCAATGGTGTCCTGACATGCCTTCGGCAAACCATACAAATCGTTGGCCGAATGTTCCTTATGAAATTCTCGCATATATTCCAAAGACTCCCCAAGGAACGGGGGGTGCAAATTCCGTCGAATTTTGACCAAAGGCTCTTGTATAGCTAGCGGGGATAATTTGCTTTCGGCCTTTTGCCTGAAATGTTCAACACGTGCCTTCATTTCCCCTGGTCGAATGAGAAGTTTGATCCGCTTATCAGCTTCTTCAAACATGGTCTCGACGTCTTGATCGACCAGCCGTTTCCCCTGAGCCAACTCTGTCATAATTGGTGGAGGTGGTCGCTTTTCATTAGTGGCAACTGTATCCTTCGGTCGCCACTTAGGGGCCGAAGTTTCTTGGGCTGCTTGTCGGCGAGCCATGCAATCTATCCGTTGATGCCGGCGTTTCTGAGATTTGGACAATGCAGTGTAAACGCCCTTCGAAGAATGGTATGTATACCAACGTTGATCTCTAGGCTCGGGAGGCTTGAAGGTCTTTTGACTCCGTGATGATCCTGAACTGCTAGAATTACGCTTATAGTAATCATCGTCATAAAATGAAGCATCAAAATCAAGGCGCCGCCTGACCGGGGGTGTATCTTCCATCCGTACTTTAGGACCGAGCCTCTCAAAAACCCCGTGATGGTGGCCTTCATTGGCTACCTTTTGCCGAGTTGCGGCCACAGACTCCGAAGAAGGCTTCTCCTCTGATTCACTGTCGACCTTCGCTCTACATTTCCTGCACAAAACCGCCGTTCCACTATCTTCATCAGTACTATAATCCATCATAGATTTGACAATAGCGGGTCCCGTTAAAGCCGTAGGTGGTTTATTTGAACGAAAATCGGCCATGAACCGTGGCCGAACATTCTGATTCTACGGGCGTTGTGTCTCAACCACTTTAGCCTTGCCTTTCCCTTTGTCCTTGGGTAGGTACGCGTCGACCATGTTTACTGTTGCCGTGGGAATGGATCAGTATCCACACTCATCTTTTTTTCGGGGAATTTCAGTTTGCCATTATCAATCCAGTTTTGAACGTTGTCGCGAAACACGACACAATTGTTTGTCGTATGTTTGCTTGAATTGTGGTATTTGCAATACACCTTCCCTTTAAGCTCTTCGGCCTTAGGAATGTTGTGACCGGGCCGAAGCTTGATAATTCTTGCGGATAACAGTTGGTCGAAGATTGCGTCAGCCTTGGTAATATCAAAAGTATAGACCTTTGATGGTTTCAACACTCCTTCAGCGGCCGAGCGACTTTTGACTTCTCTAGAATCAACCTGGGTTAATGCCTTACAAACGTATGGCTTATCTATCACTATCTCGGCCGCATCCACACTGATGCATTCATCCTCGGTTGACGCATAGCTGACAGTAGGATTTTTGTACAACGTCCCCCGAGATGGCGTTTTCGAAACCTTCTCCTCACGGAGCAAGTAGTCGTACTGTTCAACGTGCTGGGCTAATTCATACATGTCCCGAAAGTTTGCCCCCAGGAATTTCTTTTTATATTCGACGTCAAGGCCGTTCAAAGTAAGCCTGACGAATTCGACTTCGGGTAAGGGCACTCGGCACCAATTCCGGGCCGATTTGAACCTAGTGAGATAGTCCATTGGTGATTCATCAGATGCCTGAGCCATCCTTGCTAATGAAGAAACTGACATCTCCATCCCTGGTCGATAAAACTGCTCATGGAACTTCTCGACCAACTCTTCCCAGTTCTGGACGGAATTGGGGGGTAGATTAATGTACCAAGCAAATGCCGAGCCGGTCAATGAGAAGTTGAATAGCCGTAACTTATGAAAGTCACTATTGACATCTCCGCATTGCGCAGTGAAACGAGCCACGTGCTCCAACGAAGATAAAGACGATTCACCGGCAAAAAGACTAAAATCTGGGATCTTGAAACCCTTCGGGTACCCAAACGATTCCACGTAAGCTGGGTACGGATGAATAAACTTAGGAAACTTCGGCCCTTTCTTCATGGCCGAGTCAATCATCCGCTGAACTTCGGTCATATCAACAGGTGTTGCTTCGACCCTCTGGTCGGTCCCGTCTGACCTACTATTCGACCCTCCTCCTTTCTCCAAGTTAATTGGTTTGAGCAGGGCAGGAATAGGCCCGGCCGGTACAATCGGTGCCGGGTTGTTTTCTGGTAAACAAGGTTGGCGAAGATCGAAAGGCCTGCTGCCACCAACTTGGCTAACCAGCATTTCGAGCAGCTTGGTTTGTCGATCATTGGCACTGAGTATCGCGTCCTGCAGCTTGTCAATGCCTCGACTGAACGTCTGCTCGACTGACCGAGACTGCTCGTCCAGTCGCTTTCGGAGAAACGACCTCGTTGGTGGGTCTGATCCTTCACCACCATCCTCGTCACATTCCTCTATTATCCCTTCATTGAGAACGCATGTGTTTCTGTTAGGGATCTCTAAACCACGGAGTTGACCGCCAAGATTAAGTTCTCTCTCTCGGCGAGTCGCGCTCGTGGACTCAGGTGTACCAACGCTAAGGGGATTCTGCGCCTGTGGCACACTCTGTCCTATGCTCTGACTCGGTAAATCGGCTGTCGACTTTCCCATAGCTGTTTTCTTTTTTACCGATCGTGTTTCAATTGGCATGAACTTCGTAGTTTAGCACTGGGTCCCACTGGGCGTGCCAAAATGTTGACCCTAGAAACTACAAAGCCTACGTGGCGCGCAGGCCAAGTAATTAATAAGCTAACTACGTCCTTCGGTGATTGCGGGGCGTGCCAACTCGTCGGCCGAGGCTCGGTCGAGGAGTAAATTTGATAATGCTGTGTCGAGTCGCGCTACTGACTTCTGCGTCTTGCGATTGCGGCCGAGAAAGGAACACGTCTCGGCCTCTTGGGTTCTCAAGCCTGAAGACAAGGCTGCTATTTCTTACAAAGTTCACGAACCGAATTCGGCTTGCAATGTGCCGAGTGTAATAAATGTGACACCTCACCTCGCCGAGAAGGCTAATGAGATGACCTCGACCAACAAGGATTCGAAAACCCTCCTCGACCGAGACTTGGATAGGTAACCGACCGTTCTCGCCGCAGTGCTGTTGATGCCAACGGAAGATACTGCGAGACCGACCGACTCTACGGTGACAGAGCTATCTATGCCGACTTAAGATACCACCGGTTGCTTCCACAGTGCTGTTGATGCCAACGGAAGATGTGTCAGCGAAAAAGGAAAAGAAAAAGATCTCAAGTTGTGAGAGTTTGCGCAGGGCAATTTTGTATTGATTTTGTGGGGGCTTTTCCATTGCTGAATGTCTTGTATTTATAGTAGCAGAACACCGAGCCCGAGTTCCAATCCTACTTGAACTAGGTTTCCCTCTCCGGATTACCTCGATCAGTCCTATCTCTACTAGGACTCGAATCTAGTCCTTAACCGAGCCGGATTCGCCTTCTAGTTTTACAGATCTCGTCAAGGGTCCCTATTGTATTAGGACTCGACTTGCATTCTGATTTAACCGACCTAGGCTTGGAAGCCCATGAGCTGAACGTCCTACGACCCTCTCGCCGTACGTCTTCCCGGGCCAAAAGTGATTCCTCCCTCGGCCCAAACTGTTATTTTGGGCCCAAACAAATTCATAGTAGTGTTTCTTGGCCATTTGATGTAGTTCTTTTTCCCGTTGAACAATTATGGTAGTGTTCAAATTGCAAAAACGTAAGTATTATTTTTATCATTAGTAATATATTTGTATGTCAACTAGATACGTGTCCTGAATGACTCTCCAACAGCTTACAGTGCTATGTCGTACATTATGGTGAATGAGGATTCTCTTTATGAGGATCTCGATAATCCTTTAATCGTGTCCGTTCATCGTACATTGTACAATCAGTTTTCGTCATGTACTATTTGTGTTCAATTTTATATAAAAAGATTTCAAACGATTTTAAACCGTACAATTTACGATGAACGGATACAATTAAACAATTCCCAAAATCTAGAAAGGATCCTCATTCCATTATGGTCTCGACCGTGCCAAATACCACGCAACATGGCACAAGATTAATTGGTTTACGAAAGAGGTCCAAAGACCCCAAACAAGGAGCGGGGCCTGATTCCAAATCAACCCGTTATAATAAAACATCTGGAACGTGGGCATTCTAGCTTCGGGTGGATCTTTCATTCATTCATCAGAAATGTGAAGAGACATATTTTTCTTCAGAATATTAGGGAGGTCGGAGAACAACTTGAATGAAACAAATTTTTCGTTATGTGCTGTATCGATATATTACATCACGTGGAGAAAAACTTTTAAAATGAAATTATTGGCTTGAGATGCTATGACTAGCGATGAATCCATTCAATGTAAATTTTAGGGGTGAATACGGTTTGATGCAGTTTGATTTTGGGGGTAAAACCAAAATTTATTGCCATTTGGTTTGGTCTAATGGTGGGAGCTAAAGTGAAACTGAACCATTCGATTTTGGTTTGATTCAATTTCCAACGATTTTACTTTCAGTTTAGGCCTAGCTTATACACCATTAAAAATTTGGATTTAACTTACATGGCTCTTTTGTTTTGGGGTTCCCAATTCTTTTAATGTTACTTTTTTTTTTTTTTGTCAGTTTGTTTTGGCGCCCAAACGAGAAATAAAACAGTTTACAGTAAGTAAATTCAAGAAAATCTCTTTTGGATTTGCTTCAAAATTAAAAGAGAAAACAAATCCCAACATCCAAGAACCAGTATACTAAAATTTAAGTACCCAAATCCAAATCAAGGTATAGAGTTGGACTTCACCAAATAACTAATTACACCCCAACACCTAATTTGCTAATTACCTCCGGCCCTAATTTTGGGTCCCAAATGTCCATCCCTAGTAAATTAAATTCTAGTCGGTCAGAAGGGACGGGAGAGCATTTGAGAATCGTGAGCTTTATTTAGTTTTAATTCAGTTTCGGCAGCTTTTGAAGATCCACACTTGTAGTGAGTGAGTACCGCTGTCCCTTTAATGTGCATGCAATGCATGACTGATGACTTCAAGAAAGGAATTTCGAATAGGGACCCAAATTCACATTTTCTTTTTTTTCTTATTTACTTTTATTTTCCTTTTCCTTTTCTTTTTTTTATTTTTTATTTATTTTTATTTGTTTGTGGAACTTTCGTGATTTTCACACTTAAACATAAAGTTTGAAAATTAAAATACTCGACGGGCTTAAAACTGAAAGTGTGACTGGCATATATATGAATTATTATACGAAATTGTTCTTCTTCTTCTTACTTTCCTAAAAACAACATTACATACTAAATCACTAATACATGTAAGAATGTCGAATATTTGCTAAAGTGATCAAACTGTTGAAATATTTCATATCGACCATATTTAAAAAAAAAAAAAAAGTTTAAATACGATTACCCCACTCCAACTAACCCTGAGGCTTTTTGTGATAAAAGCGCATACCTAACGGATTGTGTAGGTGGTAGTTAACAACTTAGGGACAATATCGGTATTGTTGGAAGTGAATGTGGAGCAAAAAATAATCAAGAAGATTATGGAGGCGACATGTGGACTTTTGGGGGTTAAAAAGATAAAATTACCCTTGAGGCGCACCAGGATTCTCACGTGCATGCAACGGATAATAACGGCTCAATCAAGGAAGAGTCAAAGGTGATCAAAATGGTATTTATTCAAAACCCTCTCTTCACTCTTCATCAAATCCTCACTCAAAAGGTAACTCCCAATTAGCCTATTTAAATTAGGATTGATTACCAAGTTAATTGCAAGATATTATTTCGCATAATATCTTGCAATTAAACTCATAATACCACCATAAGTGGCCGGTCACTATTCTCTAAATAGGGTTGGTCACTCCCCTATGAATAGTCCCATTTTCTCCACCAAAAAGCTAAATTCATTCTCTCCCCAAAAATTCCTAAACACTTTCTCTCTCAAATTCTAACTTTGGCATCAGAGATTCTTCGGCCAAAGTCCCTCATTCATCGTGGGCGTGTGAGACTTTTGGCATTAATCTTAGGTGTTATTATCTTGCAGGTGCATTTTCGCCAAAGGAAAAGATGACGGAAATTTGCATTTTCGCCAAAGGAGAAGACGGTGGAAATTTGCATCCATAAATTGGTGCTTTCATTGAGAGTCTTGATTCACACGTTTGAAGAAAACTCTCACATTCGAAGTTTCTCATTTCTTGTTCATTTGTAGATTTTTTGTATGTTCTTATTTTTAGATTTTTTTTTTATAAAATTCTTTGAATAAACGTAAAAGAAAAAGTACAATGACTAGAAATTCGGAAACCACGACGAGCAGAACTTCCTACGTTGAAGGATTTGGACCAAGTGATGGAGATCATGACGTAGTCTTACCACGACAATCCACGAGGCTTAATGCGATGGTTAATGGAGCGGCACCACCCCCACGAGGCACCATCGTGGCAGCCACCATGGTAGCAACCACGGCAGCAACCTTAGGCGAGCCCACTACCCACGGTGAGTAAGTCACCTCGTAGCAGCAGGCCTAGGCCCGTGCCACAAGGTAGCCAACCTATATTCAACAAGCCCACGGTTTTGCAATGATAGTTAGGGCCTAAGCAACTACAGCAATTGGAGTAGCCCAGCATTCCCAGGCCCAAAGCCAAAGCAAGCTCAATGTGCCCCAAAGCCGAGCCTAAGACTTACAAGCCCAAGTCGCTCCGAGGAGAGCCTAGCGCCCATGCGCTCTAACGGCCTAGCCCCTGCCAACATCTGACCCAACCCGCTCCCACGGTTCAACTCAAGGTTTAGCCCACTCCCATGACCTTCCAAGCAATCCAAACTGGTCCAAGATCGGTTCAATTGTCCTGGCTTCTGATTTCTAGACCGATGATTGAACAGAGGTATTTTCACCTCATTTCTTCGCAAATTTGATATATCCCAACTCAAATATCTTGCCCAAAGTCCATTACACTTCCATTACTAAATGAGACACATATCGTCCAAGCTTTTCCAACCCAAATGACGAACCACACTTGTCTCGACAAGTCATAGAGTTGAGAAGCGTCCTCACACAACAGACGATCTTGGTGAATTAGCTCTTGCAGCGCATCGAGATGTAACGTGCCCCAGACAAGGTGTCCCGAAGTAGGACAAAGGCAGACGATGAACCTATCCAGCAATGTCTCGGCAAACAGCCACTCGACCAGTTACTAACCTAGTGTTCTGGCAATGTACGCTCCCAACTGGGCCCCCGAGATAATGTATACTCTCTTCTTAGCATGTGAAGGACCGTGCATTCTCGGTTAGGCCTACGGATGAGCATACACTCACGGTTGGGGCCACACTTTGATAATCAACATAAGTAACCTTCCAGGCGAAGTGTTCATTTGCGGATATGCCCTCAAGGAGTATCCTTCACCGCATATCAGAGTAGGCAACATGACGGACAGAGAGAAGTAGTTACTCAATTCGGCTCAAGTTCAACCAGGAACGTACTACATGCACCGCAGCCGCGACATAGATAAGCCAAACACATAAAAGAGTAACCTACACAAGCAGGGCAAGATCGGAGGCAGCCAAGAGCTCCTCTATCCCAACAAAGGAAAATTTAGGAAGAAGCAGAGAGGTTTTTGACCGAACGATTGCGCGATTTCCAACACAACAAGGTCACTGATAAGGCACTACGACATGATATAACCAACATAAGCTGGTCACCCTTCACGAACGAGATTGAGTAGGCAAAGCCTCCACGCAAGTTTAACATGCCACATTTCACATCATTCAAAGGGTATAGAGACCCGGAAAGACACTTAAAACACTACTGAAGTGCAATGATTCTCTACCGTAACAATGGTGTTCTCATATGCAAGATTGGTTCCACAGTTTGCTGCTATAATCCATCCAGAGTTTCGAAGAGCTTTCTTTGGTTTTCACCAAGGAGTATTCATCTGGTCGGAGAATTGATCATGAAAGAAGATCTAACTCTGGTAGACTTTTCGCTCTGGCAGAAAAGCATGTACTTTGGGACGAGGCTCACCGATTCACATTCAAGGCAAATCTGAGTGATCTTGAATATGAAGTCCCCCACTACTCTGAAAGAGATTTAAGGTTTAACCAAACGAGCAGCCGCACTTAACCGTTTACCCTTGTGGTTCATCGATCAACATAAGACATTTTTTTACTTAATCGAAAAAGTGTAACAAGACGAACAGGACGACGAGTGTGAGAAAGCATTCAAGGACTTGAAGAAGTACATGACATCACACTGTCTAAACTGGAAGTAATGGAGGATCTATTTACATGTTTGACGGTATCTGAAGCAGTAATAAGCTCTACCCTCATACGAGAAGAGCTAGGGGCCTGACCACCTGTATTCCACAGTTCAAAAGCTCTCCTCGATGTGGAAACCAACTACTAGAAATTCAAAAGCTAACTTTGGCGACAATTATTGCAACCCGGAAGCTTAAGTTATACCTTTAGACGTATGTAGTCATCCTCATGACGCACTATTCTTCCCAATCCAGACGCGTGACGATAAAGGTGCAGACATTAACAGATGCAAAGTTTTCTGATGAACACAACAACTCAGCTCAAAAGACGCGTCAAGGGCATACGAACACTAGAAGGACACATTCAGAAGCAATTTTTGTCCTCGTCGCCCCAAAAGATTCTACATAGGAGCAACATGTACTAGTAGTTAAACACCACCTCCTGACATGGCCCCAACCGACCTTTGCTCAGTAATTCAACTTTAGAGTGGCCCAATACCAGCAGTGGAGCATCTCTTGCTGCGTGTAACATGGATGCAACTCTGCAACTCCCTATTGTGCCTATCTTGCATCATGACACTCGACCGTGAAGAGTTTTACGTCTTGGTTCGTCGTCATGCTGACTTAAGGTCCGTAGCTTTTCACCGCGTCAATTATGTCCGCAGCTCTTTAGACTTCAAAGTATTCAATGATGTATCATAATACGAGGCTTTACCAACATGCCTTTGAATGGCAAAAGACTTGGTCGTGAAAAAGCTCGTGATTCATTCCGATTTTTAGCTAATCACTAGCCAAACTATTAGGGAATACACGGTAAAATATCCGAAGATAGCGTAATACTTAGAGAAGGTACGAAAACAACTTGAGGCGTTTCAGACTTACACCCTCTCTCAAGTTCCGTGGGCAGACAATGCCCACGTGGACGCACTAGCTGTCCTAGGCTCCACCCTCGACCACCAACTCAAACGCTCTATATCGATGGAATATCTAAACAAGCCAAACATAGAGGTAGAGCTAGTAGCCAAGGTGTTACAGGTTAGTACAACTCCAGACTGGCAAGATTCCATTATAGACTACCTGGTCAATAGCACATTCCCCATGGAAAGACTGGGGTCTTGAAAGCTCCAAACAAATGCAGCATGCTACTACATGTGGAACGGCATTCTCGTCCGAAGATCCTATACTGGATCACATCTTAGCTGTTTAGTGCATACCGAAAACCTAAAGGTTCTAAGTTCAATCCACGAATGCGTTTATGGAAATCACTTTAGATGCCGATCTTTAGCATAATAGGCTCTTAACGCAGGTTGTTACTGGCCTGCTATGCATGAAGATGCTAAAGAGTTAGTATAATAGTGCAAACGCTGCCAACACTACAAGCTGGTACCAACACTGCCTGCCAGTGAACTACACCCGCAGACGAGTCCTTGGCCATTCATGCAGTGGGCAATCGACCTGGTAAGGCCAATGTCTCCCGTTACTAGGGGTAGAGGTATGCTGATCATGGTAACTGACTATTTTACCAAATAGGTGCAAGCAGAGCCCATGACAACCATAACTCAGACGGACATAGAACGCTTCATATGGAGGAACATCATTTTCCGATTTGGCATTCTTCAATCCATTGTCATAGACAATGGCCCGCAATTTGTAGGCAAAGATTTGGCGAAGTTCCTCTAGAAATATGGCATTAAGCAGCACATGTCCATGTCGAGGTATCCCTAAGGCAATGGGCGGGCAAGCTGAAGCATCCAACAAGATGATTCTCAACTGCATCAAGAAATCATTCTCCGACAATAAGGGAAAATGGCCAAACGAACTTCCCAGATGTCTATGGTGCATATCGCACAACCAAACAACGAGCAACCGGTGAGATTCCTTTCTCTTTGGCATTTGATTTAAAAGTAATCATTCCTCCCAATGTCATCGTGCCAAGTATCAACACTCTACTGCCAAGCATCGAGCATAATAGAAATGAGATGGCCACAAACTTAGATGTGGCAGATAAGAAATGCGAGAAGGTCATTACCCGCATCACATCCTACTAGTAGTAACTCTTCTCCAACTATAACAAAAGGGCTAAGACCGGCAGTTCTAGCTTGGAGATCTAGTCCTAAGAAAAGCCTTCATCATTGCCCGCAGAGAAGGCTCTAAAAAGATGGATCCCATATGGGAAGGTCCGTACAAGATCAGTAGAGTAGGTGGCGATGGTAGTTACACCCTCACCACCATGAATGACAAAGAGATCGAAAAGTAGTGGAACGCCTATAATCTGAGGAAGTACCACACGTGACCTCCCGCTAAATCAAGGCCGAAGACTTAAGCAACTCAATAGGTACCATCTCGAAAGCTAAAGACTATCTAGTTGCTATGCAATTCTTACATTACAGCTAAGTTTTCGTTCATTTCACTCGTTTTTCAATGAGGAATTCAGAACTAATTTACAACTTGGCTCGACTGCATACTTACAACAATTGATCACTCATGCATTTCAAAAGAAGATCGCGCCCTTCTAAGGGACTTATTGCAGGAATTGTATCCCCTGGAAACCAACCATGCTCTCTAGTGCGAAAGGGTAAACCAATTCCCTGATACCCACATGGGTTTGCTCTTTGATGCGGGAGGATAAACTATACACGCCAAATATCCAGATGTGGATGAGTTAGGTTGTCCTGGTATAACTAGGTGCATGATGGCTTACGTCGGGATTCCTGGAAGTAGCCACAATAATCTTTTTCAAGGCTTAGCTAACTAAAGGATTTTTGGTCTCTTGGCATAATCCGTGGGGAACCAGGCCTCAGAGATGAAAGAGGCACATTACACAGTACGCCCTATGGACGGCTGCCTTGGAACCCTAAAGCTGTTACCGACTGCACTAAGGTAGCTTACAGTTTCCAAACGACTGCCTACGGCTTGCCTTCGAGCGGTAAGCCGTGCTAAACTTATACAACTGCATGTTTTTGTGAAAGGTTAAACAAGTTAGCGTGTATATAAGAAGCTTTATCCACTGCCAACATGTTATGCAGTCAATAAGCTTTACCTTTGCCAAAGCGCAGAATGATCATTTAAGATCTACAGTAATTCCTAAAATGTTGTGATACTTGCTACGCAACCCACGAAATTCATTATATAAAAATAAGGAGTTCTCTCAGACCTTGCTTACGAAATTCCATACAGCCGCATAGTTATGATACGAAAGGTTAGCGAATTTCATGACCCAAAAATCTTTAGTATGTTGTGATGCAAGCCACAAAACTCAAAGGATTGAAGAAAGACAAGGTTAGAAGCCAACTAGTCACACAGACTTGTATGCTTCTGTAAGTAAGGCATCCAGTTGCTGACCAATTGGCTAACAACCTTGCACAAATTCTACACCAACACCTATAACTACATAGGCTACGTGTGCCTGTCTGTTTATAGAAAAGCAGCATGCTTGCCATTGGTCTAAAGGTCAAAGGTTGGACATAAACAAAAGAAGCAAAGATAAAGAAAAGCTAAGGAAGCAAGTTTATTAAATTTTCTAGCAAAATTAATAAACAAATAGCAAAAGCGGAATGACTTCAAGCAAAGAAAAGAAAAAAAGCAACAAGGAAAATAAAGAAAATCCTAAAGGCTACCTAGAAAACTACACTTTCGCAGCTTGGACATCCCACAACTACTTCACCAATGGAAACCTCAAAAGTAAAGGCAATCAAGTCTTCGAGAGAAATATAGAAGGTCTTGAAGTCTTTCCCAGCAAACTCAAAGTCAGACGGCATACCAAAGAGATGATTTACATAACCCAGCTTGTAGAAATCGACCTGGCTCTGAACAAGTGAAGGATTGAGCCCAACCTTCTTACCCTTCAGCTACTCGTTCTCCTCGAGCAAACCAACACGAATGTGCTAAAGCTCATCCATTTCCTTCTTCAGACTTTAATTGATCTTCAGTGCACCTTGGAGTTCTAACACTTGGGGTTTAAGCCTGTCGATGATTTTCTTGAAGCGGATCACTTGATTATATGCAGCAATCAACTCTTCATCCATTGCGTAATCAGCGAAACGAAGCTCAGAAACAGCACGCTCAAGATCTTGAATTTGAGGTATGTAACATCCAATTTTTTCTCTGCACTTTCATACTTAACTTGGATTGTGTCCAGCCTAGTGTTCAAGTCAACGATCTCTTAGGGAGTGCTCTCAAACTACAGAGAAGTAGGGGCAGAGATATTAGGCCATTTCAAAGCAACGAGCTTAGACTCCAACCTCTTGATTTTCTCAGCTGATGAATAAACTTCAGCTTTCATAGTCTTTGCCACATCCTTGGCAGCCTTGGTATCTTCTTGGTCAAGGAGTATAGATTGGGCTGCTAGAATCGCCATTTTCTGCATTATAGTAAGTAGAGTAGTCCTCCTATATTTGGTTGCATGCTTCACAAAAGAACTTGGGGTAAACAACCACTTTAACGCCATCCCCAAGCTTGGCACATGCGTCCATGTCTTCAAGTGGATCTAGTTTCAAGAGTGTACAAATCTCAGCAGCTTCCCCAGAAATAGGCTTGGTGGATTCCTCACAACTACCCACGTGAGCAGTCTCTTTTTTCTCAGCAGGCGAATCAGTCTCAGCAACGAGGGGAGTAGGCTTTGGTGCCACTTTAGTAGCAGAGTCTACCTTATCGTTCTTCATAGTAGCAAGCCTCTTCGAAGGTGAACTAGACTTAGCTCATGAAGGATGTCTTGGCACAAACTTGGCACTGAAGGCACGACGGAACCTCTACGCTGAGCAATCATATTAATAATCGTACTAGCCACCTTTGGTATGGCAGGCGTCACCAGCTCAGATCTTGCAGCCCTATCTTTTTTTCTCTTGGAAGAAGTCAAATCAATCACAAGCCGGCATCTCTTAAGCAGGTGGGGAAGATCTCTTCTTTCCACTTTCATTCACAGCAGGCTCCACGACAGCGATCAGACATGCCGATGCCTCCACCTTGATCGACTTTATCTTCTTTCTAGGGGGCAGCCCACCTTTTTCCTGGCGAAGAAGACTAAGCAGCCAATGCCATTCACAGTACTTAGAAGGGATACCTAAATCAACATGCATCTTCTTCATATCTAGAGAAGTCTTAGGAGTTAAGCCGAATATCGAATCTATATAAACAGAGGAGGACAAACAATAAATTAGAGAGCAACTCAGTAAAAGTACAAAGCAGCCTAGAGATTAAGTAGTCTACTTATCGATGATGAAAATCGTCGGAACACGCAGCTCAGGGGAAGAATCAGACTCCTATTTTCCACTTATCTTCAAATTCTCCTTGGCTTAGTCATGATCTCCTTTGCTCGAATGATCAAAGAGCGTATGACGAGAATGCAGCTACCTAACTCCTTCAATATGGCCTAGATTAAAAAATTACTAAAATTCGTTGACGGTTAAATCCAAGTTGAAGAATTGGCTTAGATTAAGGAACCTCACCATCGCACATCATTTGAAGAACATTGAGTTGGGGCACACTTCATGGAGCAAAGCACTTCTTGGAAGAAACGCGGCATGGGGAAAGTATATCCCAACACAAAGTAGTAGGGGTAAAACTTAATGGCTCTATAAGCCCTATTACATGGCTCATGGCTGTTACCTTCCTTGACATGCACCCCCGACAGAATGACGTGCTTCTATGCTTCAAGAAAGTCTCTAAATGAGTCATCGGAGCTAATTTTGAAGTGAACAACCTTGAAGTAGCCCACCTTACTCAAAGACCTACCTTGGCGATACAATGGCGGCATACCATCATCACCCTTGTGACTTGAAGAAGACCCGCCTCAACCCATAGGCCTCACGGCCCAAATGAATTGAAGGAGGCCGACGCTCCCGTGCCTCTCTCTCTCATTCTTTCACATGGGCCGAAGCCCAAGAATGAGGCCTGAGCCTCCCTTCCTCTTTCTGACACAGGCCTAGACATAACGACCCAGACCCAAGCGCCCTAGCCTAAGCCAGCCACGTGTCGAGCCCAGGCTCGCACTGCCAACCCTTAGCCTAAGCTAAGTCGCCACAACACTGATCTAATGAAGCAGCCCCACGACAACAACTATGCCATGGCTTACTAACCATTTTTCACACGTTCTCGACCCTTGTCGAGCCAAATTTCAAGCCCTAAGGCTCCTAAAAAATTCAGAAGACAAGTAAAATTAAATTTTTCTTACCTTGGTGAGGCGTGAAGACAAAGAAAGCAACGAAAGACAGTCCTTTGCATAGGCAAGTGTAGAAGATTACTAGGGGAGGGGGAACACATATCCTCTAGCTTTCTCTCTCTTGTAGGGTAGAATAAATTGCTCTTTGAAGTTGATTTAATCATCTACTTAAGGTAGACTTAAATAGACTTTAGAATTGATTTATTTCCCTTTCCTAGAAGGATCTAATTTGCAATTAATGAGGGAATCTACATCAAAATAGGAAACAATCTTATATTTCTCAAAGCAAGGGAAAATCTCTACACATGCTGCCCTTTCCTGCGAGCAGCCCAATAGGTGTGGGGGCATTTGTGGATCAAAAAATAATGAAGAAAATTATGGAGGCGACACATGGATTTTTGGGTTAAAAAGACAAAATTACCCTTGAGGCATACCGAGATTCCCACGCACATGCAACGGGCAATACGGCTCAATTAAGGAAGAGTCAAAGGTATGAAAATGGTATTTATTCAAAACCCTCTCATCACTCCTCATCGAATCCTCACTCAAAAGGTAGCTTCCAATTATCCTATTTAAATTAGGATTGATTACCAAGTTAATTGGAAGATATTATTTCACATAATATCTCACAATTAAACTCATAATACCATCTTAAGTGGCCGGTCCCTATTATGCAAATAGGGCTGGCCAATTTCTAAACACTTTCTCTCTCAATTTCTAACTTTGTCATTAGAGATTCTTTGGCCAAAGGTCGCTGGAGGCTTTTGGCCTTAATCTTAGGTGTTATTATTTTGCAGGTGTATTTTCGTTAAAGGAGAAGACGGTGAAAATTTGCATCCATAGTGGACCTTTGACCTGTCTCGCTGATAATTTTACAAAATTCGTCAGTACAAGTATTATTTAGGTTTAGCTGTGCTTAATTACTAGTTTAATGTTAAACTTCCAAAAGGATCCTATCCGAATCTTTTTGGTGAGGATCCTGGGGAGCTGTGAATCGTGTTCGTTCATCGTACATCATGCGGTCAATTTTTGTCAAATACTATTTATGTTTATTTTTAAATAAAAATATTTAAAATGATTTATGACCACATGATGTACAATGAACATATATGATTCATGGATCCCCAGGATCCTCACAAAAAGGATCCAGACTTGTTAAACTTAACTAATATCCGAACCTTAAAGTATTTTAGTGCAAAAATTCAAATCTTAAGTAAAAAGAAAGTGGTACACAGTGAGTATTTTTATTATTATTATTTTTTTTCTGATGCTAGGACTTGTAGTCTTAGACCCATATTCCTAAATTTTGAGTTTTCACAATTTAAATATGTGCATTGGAATGCTTTCTTGGTTGAATAACATTTTTCCTAGTTGGAATAGGCTCCGCATTAAACTGAAATCTTATATTGAAACTAAATTTGGATCTGACTTTGGCTCAAAATCAAAATGAATTTTAAGTCTTATATTCATTGGTGATGTTTTTGCCTTATATTTGAACTCAAATATAAAATTTAATTCTTGCGCGCAACTTTGAGAATATAAACAACATTAGGTGATAGGTAACTAATAGTTTACTTGTACATCATAAAAGATATTTGTGGATGCAAATTTCTTTCTCCTTGTTCTTGGACAAAATTGCACCTACAAAACAAACAACACCTTAGGTCAAGGCTAAGAGCCTCAAGTGCCCACGATAAATTGGGGGGAGGGGTGGTAGGGGGAGGGCGCTTTGGCAGAAGAACCTCGATGCCAAAGTTAGAATTTTGAAGGAAAATTGTTTTGAGAATTTTGAGAATTCAACAAGAGTGTAGAACTTGAGTTTTGGAGAAAATGAGATGATATTATAGGGGTGTGGCTGGCCCCTTTGGGAGGATAGGGACCGGCCACTTGGATGATTTTTTAGGTGAGATTCATGATTTGTTAGCTAATTAATAAATTAATTGGGAAATAAATCAATTAATTAGCTAATTAATATAATTAGAAAGGAATGATTTGGGGGTTACCTTGTGGAGAAGATTTGATGACGATGGACGAAATAGGTTCTGAATAAATACCTATTTTGGGCACTTTTGACTTGAGTAAGGGATGATTGCCCACTGCTTATGCGTAAGAGTTCCTATGTGCTTCGAGAGTAATCTTGTCTTTTTAACCTAAAAATCCACGTGTCGCCTCCATATTTTTCTTGATTATTTTTTTCTCCACAATATTCGTCCAACATTTTTTCATTGGAAGCTTGTCTTATATACATTAAAATCAAGTGAAGTGGTAAACATACATCTTATTTTTCCTCATACACATCTTTCTAAGTATTTAGCTATCAACTTGGATAAATAAAGCCAGGAAGATAACAAAATTAGACATAAATGTGTAAAATAAGGAAAGAAAAAAGTGTTTGGTTGTCGTTTCCTAAAACTAAATAAGTGTACATTTTTGTTTATATTCAAATTATGTCCTCAAAAGTCTTAAGGTAGGAAAGTAATTGTTTTTCATTCATACAACGACATATTCACACTAAAGGATGAGAAAATAAATTGGTATTAAGATCGTTGTTTATGAGATTTAAACCTAAAACCTATTACTTACAAGTGGACTCATTAATAAACTAAAATACTAAGTGACAAAAGCTACTAGGTTTTTATATACCAACACACTACTATTCCCTCCTTACGTACTATATTGTGGAAGCAAATTTCGCCATCTTCACCTTTGATGAAAATGCACCTACAAAATAATAACACCTAAGATTAAGGCCAAAAGCCTTACATGCCCACGATGAATGGGGGGTTTTGGTCGAAGAATCTCCGATGCTAGAGTTAGAATTCTAAAAAAAGAATGTGTTTAGGAGTTTGTGGGTAGCAAGTGGCTTAGATTTTTAGTAGGATAATAGAGCTATTTATAGGGGAGTGGCCGACCTTATTTAATAAATAGTGGCTGGCCATATATGATGTAATTGGAGAATAATTGCAAGATATAATGTGAAATAATATCTTGCAATTAACTTGGTAATTAATCCAAAATTAAATAGGAAGTTTTAGGAGTTACCTTTTGAATAAGGATTTGATGAGGAGTTATGAGAGAGATTTGAATAAATACCATTTTGATCACTTTTCACTCTTGAGAGAAATGAGGAGGTCGCGGGCCTTATTGGTTGTTGGAATGCTTGGCATGCAGGCCTCTTGCCTGCTGGTTTAAGAGAAAAAATGAGGAAAATGCCAGTATGGGTTGAGCTCACCTGCTGAGTACCGTGAATGGCATTGGCTGGTTAGTCCTCTTCGCTAGGAGAAATGTGGGTTGCTCCCGAGAGAGAAGGTAAAGAAGATCAAGCCAGATGCATTGGCTCATCTGATCGCTGTCTTGGAGCCTCCTATGAATGAAAGTGGAAAGAATACATCTTCCCTGCCTGCTTAAGAGATGCTGATTGAGAAAAAATTGAATACTTCTTCTGTTGCTCGTGAGGGTTAACCTGCTGCTGAAAGCCTGTGATTGACATGACTTTTTCCAATGGGAAGAAAAATGAAGTTGCTAGTTCTGAGTCTGTGGCGCCTGCCATGTCGAGAATGGCTAGTACGATTGCTCAACGTAGAGGTCCTATCATGCCCCTGGTGTCGAAGTATATACCTAGACGTCCGTTGGGAGCTATATTTGGTTCACCTTTGAAGAGGCATGATATTATGAAGAGCGATAAGGTGGACTTTGTTGCTAAAGTGGCACCAAGGCCCACTTCTCCTGCTGCTGAGACTGATTCACTTGCTGTGAAGAAAAAGACTGCTCGCGTGGGCAGTTGTGAAAAATCCACTAAGCCAGCTTCTAGGGAAGTTGCTGAGATCTATGCGCTTTTGAAGCCAAATCTGCTTGAAGACATGGACGCTTGTGCCAAGTTTGTCGATGGTTTTAAAGGGGTTGTTTGCCCAAGTTCCTTTGCAACGCATACGACCCAAGTATAGGAAGACTACTCTACTTGCCATGATGTAGAAGATGGCTGTTCTAGCAGTCGAGTCTAGGCTCCTTGATCTAAAGGATACCAAGGCTGCCAAGGAGGTGGCAAAGGCTGTGGCAGCCGAAGCTTATACTTCTATCAAGAAAATCAAAAGGTTGGAATCTGAGCTCGTTGATTTGAAAGGGTCTAATATCTCTGCCCCCACTTCTTTGCAGCTTGAGACCGCTCGTTAATAGATCATTGACTTGAAGACGTGATCTAAGTTAAGTATGGAAGTACAGAGGAGAAGATCAGATGTTACACACCTTAAACTCAAGATTTTGAGCATGCTGCTTCTGAGCTTTGTTCCGCTGCTTATGTAAAGGATAAAGAGTTGATTACTGCTTATAACCAAGTGATCCATTTCAAGAAGGTCGTTGATAGACTTGAATCCCAAGTTTTGGAACTTCAAGGTGCGTTAGAGTCAAGCCGATTTTTACAAGGTGGGTTATGTAGACCATCTTTTTAGGCGACCGTTTAACTTTGAGTTTTTTGGTAAAGGCTTCAAGACCTTCTCTATTTCTCCTGGAAGACTTGCTCACTTTTACTTTTGAGTCTTCTATTGGTGAAGTAGTCGGAGAAGTTAGTGCCCAGGTTGGGGCAACTGGTGGTGAAATGCTAGATGATGCCGTTGTTGAGAGCGTTGCGGCTGCTGAAGGTGTGACGATCGAGTAGCTGTGGGATGTCCAAGCTGCTGAAGAGTAGTATTCTAGGTAGCCTTTAGGATTTTCTTTGTTTTCCTTATTACTCTTGTTTTGCTTGAACTCATTTGGCATTTGCTAGTCATTTATCAATTTTGCTAGAAAATTTAATAAACTTGCTTCCTTCGTTTTTCTCAATCTTCGCTTCTTTAGTTCATGCCTTAACCTTAGACTTTATAAACCAATGGCAAACATGCTGCTTTTCTATCATTAGACAGGCCCGCATAGCTTATGTAGCCATAGGTGTTAGTGTAGAACTTTGCAAAGTTGTTAGCCATAGGGTCGGCAGCTGGACGTCTTGCTTACATAAGCAGACAAATCTGCGTAGCCACTAGGCTGTTAACCTTGGCTTTCTTCAATTCCGTAGGTTCTGTAGCAAGTATAACAACACTTTAGGACTTGGTGTAGGTCGTTCCACACTTTGGCAAAAATGAAGCCTATCAACTGCGTAGCATGTCGGCAGTGGACGAAGCTTCGTATATGCGCACCAACTTGTTTAACCTTTCACTGAAATGTGCGGTTGTATAAGTTTAATGCGACTTACTGCTCGAAGGGCAAACCGTAGGCAATATTCTGGAAGCCATAGGCTACCTTAGTGCACTCGGTAACAACTTTAGGGTTCCAGGGTAGCCATCCATGAGGCGTACAATGTAATATGCCTCTTCCGTCTCTGAGGCGCAGTTCCATGTGGATTAGGCTAAGAGACCCAAAATCCTTCAGTTAGCTAAGCCTTGAAAAAGGCAATTGTGGCTACTTCTAAGAATCCCAGTGCAAGCCATTGTGCACCTAGTTATACCAGGGGGGCCCGGCTCATCCACTTCTGGATATTCAAAGTGTAAGTTTATCCTCCCGCCTTGGAGAGCATGTCTATATGGGTATCGGGGAATTGGTTTACCCTCTCGTACTGGAGAGCAATTAGTTTATCCTTTGGCACTGGAGAGCAGACCCAGATGGGTGTTAGAGAATTGGTTTACCCTCTCGCACTTGAGAGCATGGTTGGTCTCTTGAGGGGTACAATTCCTGCAATGAGACCCTAAGAAGGGCGCAGAGTGATCAATTATTGTAAGCATGCAGCCAAGCCAAGTTATAGATTACTTCTGAATTCCTCATTGAAAAATGAGTGAAACGAACAAGAACTTAGCTGTGAGGTAGGAACTGCATAACAACTGGATAGTCTTCAACTTATAAGGTGGTGCCTGTCGAGCTGGTTGAGTCTTCAGGCTTTGATGCAGTGGGAAGTCATACATGGTATTGTAGGCATTTCATTGCTTTTTTTATCTCTTTGTCGTTCATGGTGGCGAGGGTGTAATTACCCTTGCCACTTACTCTGTTGATCTTGTACGGACTTTCTCATATGGGATCCATCTTTTTGGAGCATTCTCTGCGGGCAGTGATGAAGGCTTTTCTTAGGACTAGATCTCTAGGCTAGAATTATCGGATCTTGTCCCTTTTATTGTAGTTGGAGATGAGTTGCTGCTGATAGGCTGCGATGTTGGTGGTGGTCTGCTCACACTTCTCCTCTGCCAGATCTATGCTTATGGTTATCTCCTTACTATTCTGCTTAATGTTTGGCAGTAGAGTGCTAATACTTGGCATGATGACATCGGGAGGAATGATTGCCTCTGAACTAAATGCCAAAAAGAAAGGAGTGTTACCGGTGGCTCATCGTTTGGTCGTGCGATATGCCCATAGACATCCGAGGAGTTCATCTGGCCACTTTCCTTTCTTGTCAGAGACGGATTGCTTAAGGCAGTCGAGGATCATTTTGTTGGATGCTTTGGCTTGCCCATTGCCCTGAGGGGGGCTGTTGTCAATGATGATGGATTGAGGGATGCTAAATTGGCAAATGATGTTCCTCCATATGAAGCGCTCTATATCTGTCTGAGTCGTGGTTGTCATGGGCTTGATAGGAGCACATTTATGCGACTTAGTTAGCTTGTTTCTTGGAATTTATGTTGTTAGTACGTAGTTATTTTAGTATTTTATGCTATTTTCGTGTGTTTGTAGATCCAAAGGGTTAATGTGGCAAAGAAGTGCATTTTGGAGCTTTTTGGAGCATTTTTGGGCATGGAATGGATAGCATATGCTTGGAGCAAAAGGAGTGGACGAAATTGAAGACTTGAAGATGTTAGGATTCCTAATTAAAGAAGGATTCCTAATTGAAGAATGATTCCTACTCAAACAAGGATTCCTACTTGAAGTAGGAAAGTTAAGCCAAGGTTTCCTATTTTGGTTGGACCTTTCCTAATCCTAAAAGTCCCTAAGTTCCAGCTACAAAGGAGTTTCCAAAACACATTAGGATACTTAATTACATGTTCTAGAAGCCTTAGACATGCCCAAAAGTCCATGCCGCACCACCCTAGGCTTTCTCTTTTCCTTGCCGTACAAGGGATCCTCTCCCTTCCTATTTTCTGATTTTAATTCACATTCCCCTTTAGTTCTAGGCATTGCCGCACCTTTCTCTCCTTTCTTACCTATTTTCTGACCCAAAATTGCATTCCCTTTTGTTTCAATTCTTGCTGCACAAGGGGAGAGGATTCTTACCTATTTTATGCCTCAAAACACATTTCTAAATCTATCCTACATTCTTTTCCGAATTTCCTTTCCTATTCTCTTTAAATTCCTGCACCTTACTTGCCTATTTTTGATTGATTTCTGATTCCAAATTTAATAAATTCGTAGCCCTTCCTTCCTATATAAATAAAAACCCCTTTCTGACCATTCTAATCACTCCACCCTTCACCATAACCAACCTATATCCATCCACCACCACAAATCACCACAAAAACCTTCACTCATCCCTTGTGCCGCAGCAAAGAAGAAGGAAAGAGACCCTTGGACGTGCTTGCCATTCAAGTTGGATTGCTGGAGCGTTTTTAGGTGTTTTCATTCTTTGTTTTCAATGTCTAAATTTATGTATCTTTGTTTTGCGTTTATGAGGAACTAAGCCTTTTTGGCTAGGGGCTATTCAATACCATGATTATGCTTGCAAGATGAATTGATTACTTCCAATTGTTATTTCATAAGTTATGAATTCAATTTGCTTAACCGTTTGATTGATAACTTATTCTTGTATGTTTATTAAAAGTGCACACTTAGTTTTCATGCAGGGATTTGAAGCTAAAATATAAGGGAGTTTCACCTAATAGTTACAAACTTATATTTGCAAGTAGAGGAGGTTGCTTATAAACGATCGTGTTAAGTGAATTCTTGGAAAAAGTTTCATGCTTTTCATAGTTACAATTGCCTTGTCAATGCTTATAGTTTTCATGAAACTTAATGATCTTTGATTGTACCTTTATTGTGCTTTTCACGTAGGGGACTTTTAGAGAATGTTTTGAGTTGTTGTATGTGTTTTCCCATCCAATTCAATAACTTAAGGAAAACTTGAAGGTTAAAAGAGTGCTGTCACAGTTAACCTAGGGCATTGAGATTCATGGTTTATTGAAAGAAGCAATTGGAAATCAATTTGAATGCAAGTATGTCATGTGAAGAACCCTCTAGTTAACCCATAACCCATCAATTCACCTAAATTTGTCTAAGAATCTGTTTAAATTGTTCTTGCTTTGTTTTCCTTATTTTCGTCCAAAGCCAAAATCCCCTTTACTTTATTGAGTCATATTAGTTAGAACTTGTTTTAGATGTGTTTTTAAGTGTTTTGAGTCAAGATATAATCAATTTTCGTCCAAAACTTGTGTTAGTAGCAGAAACTGCCTTAGTGTTGTTTATAGGCAGTTTTGAGTCATTTTAGCCTATTTTGAGTCTTATGACTTTGTTTTGAGTCTTGTGAGTCTAGTCTAGTGTTTTAAACTTTGTTTTTATATTTGAGTCAGTTTAGAGTGTTTAGCAATCCCTCATAATCCCCGGTTTAAGAACGATCCCTACTTATCCATACTACAATTGTCAACAAGAGGGTTAATTTGTGTGTTAAGTTAATTTTCGCATTCTACTCGTTTGGTGAAGTAATCAATTGCCATGATCATCATGCCTTTGCCCTTAGTAACCGGTGGTATTGGCTTTACCAAGCCGATTACCCACTGTATGAATGGCCAAGAACTCGTCTACGAGTGTTGTTGGTGTGAAAATTAACTTAACACAGAAATTAAGCCTCTTGTTGTCAAATTGTAGTATAAATGCAAGTAGGGATCGTTCTAAATCGGGGATTAGGAGGGCTTGCTAAAACCTCTAAACTAACTTAAAAACATATAAACAAAGTTAAAAACACTAAACTAGGCTCAAAGAACTTAAAACAAACTCAAAGGACTCAAAACAAGCTAAAAACGCTACAATCTGCCTAAAAACACAAATTGGGCAGATTTGGACTCTAACACACTTTTGGGACACCTAAAAACACAAATCAAAATAGATTTTGACTAATAAAACACTTTAAAGTAAAGGGGATTTTGGTTTTGACAAATTTGAAAACAAAACAAGTAAATTAAAGAACTAAGGAAATCTGCACGAATTTGAGTAAATTGAATGGATGGAAGGCTAGCTAGGACGTTCTTCTCCACACATGACATACTTGCACATAAACCAATTTTCAGTTGTTCTTTCGATCAATCATGAAACTCAACACCCCAGGTTAATTAAGTCCGCTTAAATTAACCTTCAAGTTCTTCTTAAGTTATTGAATTGGATGGGAAAGCGCATACAACAATTCAAGCATGCTTCAAAAGTTCTTTACGAGATACAATCAAAGATCATTAAGCATTATGAAAACTATAAGTATTGACGAGGCATTCGTTACTATGATAAGCATGAAACTCCTGCCAAGAATTTATTTAACGCGATCGTTTATAAGCGACCTCCACTACTTGTGAATATAAGTTTGTAACTATTAGGTGAAACTCCCTTATACTCTAGCATCATATTCATGCATGCAAACTAAGTGTGCACTCTTAATAAACATACACGAATAAGTTATCAATCAAGCAGTTAAACAAATTGAATTCACAACTTATGAAATCACAACTGAAGGTAATCAAATCATATTGCAAGCATGAACATGGTTTCGAATTCCCCCTAGCTAAAGGGGGGTTTAGTTCCTCATACTCACAAAGCAAAGATAAACAAATTTAGACATTGAAAACAAAAGAATGAAAACACCTAAAAACGCTCCAACAATCCAACTTGAATGGCAAGCACGTCTAAGGGTCCTCCTTCTTCTCTTTGTTGCGGCACAAGGTGTGGTTTGATGGATGAGTGGTAAATTATGGTGGTGGATGGATATAGGTGAGTTATGGTGAAAGGTGGATGGGTGGATTGTGTTCTCCCGGCCAAGGAATGAAAGTGTAAGTGTATGGAGTTGTGAGATTTGAATGTAGTGTCTTTTGATGGATCTTTTCTCCTCTGCCCTGTTATGGCGAAGGGTGGATGTATTTATAGGCTAGGGAGAGGACCACCATCTAATTAAGGTGGTAGTGGTGTATGTTGTGGTAATGAGTGGATGTAATGGGTGTAGTGGGTGAGTGTTTGGTAATGAGTGGATGTAATGGGTGTAGTGGATGGATGTTTGGTAATGAGTGGATGTAATGGGTGTAGTGGATGAGTGTTTGGTAATGAGTGGATGTAATGGGTGGATGTTTGGTAATGAGTGGATTTAATGGGTGTAGTGGATGGATGTTTGGTAATAAGTGGATGTAATGGGTGTAGTGGGTGAGTGTTTGGTAATGAGTGGATGTAATGGATGTAGTGGGTGGATGTTTGGTAATGAGTGGATGTAATGGGTGTAGTGGATGGATGTTTGGTAATGAGTGAATGTAATGGGTGTAGTGGGTGGATGTTTGGTAATGAGTGGATGTAATGGATGTAGTGGATGGATGTTTGGTAATGAGTGGATGTAATGGGTCTAGTGGATGGATGTTTGGAGTTGTAGGTCAACACACTTGCACACACACATGCTGATTTTTAGCCTTCAAATCTTCAAAAACGTCCATCCTCATGTCTCCATGCTTGCATTATCCAATATTGGCCCAAAATTGCTCCAAAATGCTCCAAATAGCACTTTGTTGCTAACTTTGTTATTTGAACCTACAAACACACGAAAATAGCTTAAAAGAAATAATTGACTAAGAAATAACAACGTAAATGCACAAGAACAAGCTAACTAAGTCGCATAAATATGCTCCTATCAAATTCCTCCACACTTAGCTTTTGTTAGTCCTCGAGCAAAACAAAACAAACGAAACAAACAAAACATAACCTAGACCTTCCAACATTTGCCTCAGGGATTTTCAATGAAACATGACATGCCAAAGATCACCACTTACATATATTTAAGCATTCCTTACCCTCGAGCATACTTAATCATAGTCACCATTCACTAGCTCACATTTAATCAATTAAAATAGCATTTTGAAATAGTAACATGCCTTAGATAATTTCCTCAATTCCTTACTAGATACACTCTTATTTTCACACAAGAATTTCTGACTACACTCCCTATACTAGGTATATGTGAGAAGATTGAAGTAAACATAAAAACTAGTACTCACATATGTTTTTCAACAAAGAAGCAATTTCTGGAATTATTAATTCATGTATATATATGATCTCATGAATGGAATGCTACTACTTAGATGCGAGAACCAGTGACACCATATGCTTATATCAATTTCAAACTCCACAAATTGAAACACACAACACTCAAGATTGAAGTCAAGGGTTGTAACAGGGCTTGGGGGTAATGGCTAACAAAGAAAGGATAAGAATAACAAACATTCATAAAGCGATAGCAAGCAAAGTAATGGAATCGACACTTGGAATTTACTTTAGAATGCAAAAATCAACTTTTAAACACAAAGGGAAGATTCATGCAGCACTTAGGGTCGAATTCAATGCTTTGGACCCTTTCTTCAACAAACAACACTTTAGAGCTCTTTCTCATAAATTTTCAACTCTTTTCACAACTTTTCTTCTTTTCATTCTATTTTCCACCAATTTTTCTTTTTCTTTTCCTTTTATACCCGTGCCTTATAAAGGACTTTAGCACACACAAACACAAGAATCACTTCCCCCACACTTGTTTTTCTGCAAGAGTTCAACAAAAGGAATTCCTTCTAAATTGTACTTTACTATGCTTCAAGAACAAGGGTATGGATGGTCCTAAAACTAGGCTAGGTAAGGATAGTGTGGGTTAACAAAGAACATAGGCTTAACAAGGCTCAACGGGGTTAAACTTAAACAAATAATGAAATAGGGGCACGGCAATTTGGCTTTGGTGGTCACTACACAACTTCATCTTGAATATGTGTTATACAAATCATAGCATGCTTTGAATGAAATAGGCATGAGTTCTTGCATTTGGAACTAAATGATGAAACGCCTTCTAAGTAGCAACCAAGCAAAGAATAATGAGATCATGCAATGACTTTAGAAAACAATGATGCACATATTATTAACTCTCCGAATAAACGTTTAGGCTCAAGTCTCACAAGGTTGTAGCGTTCATTTGAGTTTCTTCCTTCAAGCATGTTACAAAAACTGATTTTTCTTTTATGATTGCATGTGAATTCATAAATTATAACCACAACCAAGCATACACCAAAGAGTAAATCAATTTTCATCCATGTTTATAACTCTCTTTAAAAATCATGTAATTAAAAACCAAATCCTCATCATTGTGTTGGAAGGTACCCTAAGACACAAATAAACACACAAAAACAACTCTTTTTGGGTTTTTCAAAACAAATTTTTTTTTTCAAATTTTTATGAGATTTTCGGATTTTTATGTCAAAACACACTAAAACACTCCTAAATAGCTTAAAAACACTTAAAAACAGCAAGGAACAACACTAGAAGTAGTGGGTGATAAACTCCTACGAATTTCATGCAAAACAACTTGGTTACCCCACCCACACTTAAATCAAACATTATCTTCAATGTTTCAAGCATAAACTCACACAAAAACAAGCAAACAAACAAACAATGAATAAACATGACAAGTATGGTAAAGTAAAAACCAGACAGAGTAGAGTTTAAGAACGCAAATCTAGTTTTGGAGAGAGATGATCTTGGCGACTTTCCATAGCTTTGATCTCGAACTGGTTTGGAATTCTGAGCGAGGAATATGAGAGTTCCTTGGTTTCAAATCAGACTCCTTCTGCTGGGTTGATTTGATTGTGCAGTCTGCATTCTTCTCTGCTTATTTCTTCTGCACGGTAGGCAGGCAAGAGGTAGAGGTGTTGGTCTGTTTCTTTCTTCAATCTTTCCAAGTGCCCACCTCTTGCTTTCTTTCTCCTTATCCCTAGCTGAGGATGAATTGGCAAATTGTCTCCACATGTTTTGAGGTATCATTTTCACTTCCCTTATCTGTTCCCCAGGCAGATGTGGTAGACGAAGTGGAAGCATAAGATGATGAAGATGAGTACTCGAGAGCAAGGCTAGGTAACAATCAGGAAGGGGTTCCAGGCAGTCGGTTCCAGATCAGAAGATTGATACTAAGTGCTGGCTGATTGCTCTCTTTCTCCTTGTCCCAAAACAACGACAAGGAGAATGACAGGGAGAAAGCATGATATGAGATACTCTTGCTTTCAACCTTCATGATATGAAATACTTTTGCTTTGGATGAGTTGTTTGCAGAGGTACCCCAAGGAATAAGGAACATTAAGTGATTCAGAAGGGTTTGTTGGAAAGTCATTCTCGGAGAAGAAGAAGGGTTATGTATGTCTGCCTTGCAATGGAGGGTGAAGGGTGACATTTATAGGAATTAATAACCGGTACTATTCTTTCACTCTTGTCAGCAACCGTTGGATGATTTAATAGTAAACTTCACGTGCTTTCTACTTCACAAGAGATGTTCGACAGATTGCCCGTAATTTCCGCAAGGCTGAGTGTGCATGTGACAGGCGCTGACACGTCTGGAAAAGCAAATGCCTCTCCGATATCTGGAATTGGCGCTTCGACAAACTGCCCGTGATTTCTGCAAAGCTGACTCTGCATGTGACAGATGCTGACATGTCTGGAAAAACAGATGCCTCTCCGATATCTGAGCTTGCCTCTTCGATCTCTGAAATCCCGTCAAGTGCAGAGGTTGCATGTGACAAGTGCGGACAAATCTGGAAAAGAAGATTGGCCGTGGTTTCTGAGCAAGCTCAGCTTTTAAGAAAGCTAGCGCCTCTTCGATTTTTAAGTTGGCCTCTTCGATTTCTGAGCTCGCCTCTTCAATCTTTGAAATCCCGTCGAGTGCTGATTTTTATAGAGGTACGCAGGACGTTCAAAGCACACTTGAATTTCTGCCTGTAGAAACTCCCTTCTTGCACTTCTACGATCTTGACTTGTCCGACCTCTTCTTTCTTTAACACCTCTGAAAATGTCTGGCCCCTCCGACCGTCGTTTTGAATTGAACCTTGGTGAAGAGGCAGTCCCGCCTTCTTCAGACAACATATGGCGCTCATCCTTTATATCCCCTACTGGTCCCCTTACCGTTAGGGATTCGGTGATGAAGAATGATATGATAGCTGCGGTGGTGGCTAGGAACCTTGTCACTCCTAAAGATAACAGACTACTTGCCAAACGGTCTGATGAGTTAGCTGTTAAGGATTCTCTGGCTCTCAATGTGCAGTGTGCAGGTTCTGTGTCTCATATGGCCCAACGCCTACTTGCTCGAACCTGTTAAGTTGAATTATTGGCGGCTGAAGTGATGAGTCTTAAACATGAGATTAGAGGGCTCAAGCATGAGAATAAATAGTTGCACAGGCTCACACATAACTATGCTACAAACATGAAGAGGAAGATTGACCAGATGCAGGAATCTGATGGTCAGATTTTACTTGATCATCAGAGGTTTGTGGGTTTGTTCCAACAGCATTTGCCTTCGTCTTCTGGAGCTGTACCGCGTAATGAAGCTCTAAATGATCAACCTCCGATGCTTCCTCCTTCTGGGGCTCCGCCTACTGCTGAGGCTTCGCCGACTACTGAGACTTCTCCTAAGCAGCCTTTGTGAAGGCTCCCTCTTGTAGCTTTTTTCTGCTTAATGTTCGTTTTTTTTTTATGAAAATGAATGTAAAAATACCTTGCATAACTGTCAGTGTTTTAAAAATAAACCCACATAAAAAACAATTAAACAAGCAACAAATAAAAATGACAATCATGGCAAAATAAAACTACAGAAAAGGGAAGGTTTTTAGAAATGCAAAACTGATTGTGGAGCGATTAAAAAAATTCCTTATTTGAATACATGGGTTGCCTCCCAAGAAGCGCTTGCTTTAACGTCTTCCAGCCGGACGAAACTTCCTTCTAAACTTGGATAGGGCCCATAGCATGGAATTGATCCTTGAATGGGCGGTGGTACTTGACATGATCCGGCAATGGTTTAAATTCTAGTGTAGGTGCCTGAATCATCAAAATCAGCAAGTTAGTATATAATAAAATTGAAGTTGGAGAAGATGGCTTACTTGCTTGCTCCAACACAAATTCAATTATGAACACCACATCTTTGAAGGTTGCAGGGATATGGGACTTGGCCAGATTTGGTGTTTTGAGAGTTATGACTTGTCCCGTGTCATAAAATCCAACTTCTTTGGGAATTTTTGTCTCAAATGTATCTTCTTTGATGAATTCTAGACATTCCCCATCTACTTCTTGCTCTTGATTCTTTGGAAAGGTTTCGAAGATGCCTTTCTCACCCGCTTCTTCCTTGGATTGCATAATCCTACAAGGAATAAAGAAATTTGGTGAAACGGGGTCAGGACAAATTGAATTTAGGCTTACCTTGGTTGTAGTGGACGGCATAGAGGGCATATGGGGCTACGGCAAGGGTGGTTCTTCCCTTGTCGTGGCCTTGTTATTCTCCTATTCTTCGAGCAGCAGTTGTTTATCCATGTTTTGGCTTGGTTTGGATGTCTTGGGTTCACCTCCAACCTCCATAGCACTTCCCAAAGTGATAGCATCATGGATTTCAAAATCTTCCTTCAAATTTTCAATAGTTGAGTTAGAGAGTTCACTTTGCTCTTGAATTTGTGCCATGAACTCCATAATCTACCCAATTTGTTTTTCCAATTCACCCGTCTTCTTGGCTTGATTTTGCATCTCTTTGTTTCCATTTTGTACTTCCTGGTTCAAAGAGGTGAGTAACTTATTAAACATATCATTATCCAAAGACTTACCTGAATTGAATTGGGTAGATTGTTGTGGTGGCTGCATAGGTCTTGAATAGAACTCCTCTTCTTGCTGCCAATACCCATCTTATTGGAATTGTTGAGGTTATCCCCACATGTAATCTGAATAATCTCTCCAATCCGAATTGTAAGCATTGGAAAACATGTTGTCCCATGATTGGCTATAGCTTTGATAACCCCAAGCATCTTCATTCGCAGTGAATTGAAAACATTGATGAGTTGGATATCCTTGCCCATAGGACACACCACATGTAGGGACACTTTGCATTGTGGTCCTTTCGGCATATTGTGACAATTGAGAAGTAAGTTTCGCCAATTGAGCTTGAATGGTAGCAAAATCCATGTCTTACTTCTCTAGTACTTGAAATCAAGGAAACAAAACTAAATAAAAAATCATAAGTAAAAATAAAAGACACAAATAGAAACAAAGTCAGTAACTAAAACAAAAGACATGAAAAAGAAACAACGAGGGATTAGCAAAGTTGCTAATCCCCAGCAACGGCGCCAAAAATTTGATGCGATGAATTAACTTAACACACAAATTAAACCCTCTTGTTGTCCAATTGTAGTATAAATACAAGTAGGGATCGTTCTAAACCGGGGATTAGGAGGGCTTGCTAAAACCTCTAAACTGACTTAAAAACATATAAACAAAGTTAAAAACACTAAACTAGACTTAAAGAACTTAAAACAAACTCAAAGGACTCAAAACAAGCTAAAAACGCTCAAATCTGCCTAAAAACACAAACTGGGCAGATTTGGACTCTAACACACTTTTGGGACACCTAAAAACACAAATCAAAATAGATTTTGACTAATAAAACACTTTAAAGTAAAGCGGATTTTGGTTTTGACGAATTTGAAAACAAAACAAGTAAATTAAAGAACTAATGAAATCTGCACAAATTTGAGTAAATTGAATGGATGGAAGGCTAGCTAGGACGTTCTTCTCCACACATGACATACTTGCACATAAACCAATTTTCAGTTGTTCTTTCGATCAATCATGAAACTCAACACCCCAGGTTAATTAAGTCCGCTTAAATTAACCTTCAAGTTCTCCTTAAGTTATTGAATTGGATGGGAAAACGCATACAACAATTCAAGCATGCTTCAAAAGTTCTTTACGAGATACAATCAAAGATCATTAAGCATTATGAAAACTATAAGTATTGACGAGGCATTCGTTACTATGATGAGCATGAAACTCCTGCCAAGAATTTATTTAATGCAATCGTTTATAAGCGACCTTCACTACTTGTGAATATAAGTTTGTAAGTATTAGGTGAAACTCCATTATACTCTAGCATCATATTCATGCATGCAAACTAAGTGTGCACTCTTAATAAACATACACGAATAAGTTATCAATCAAGCAGTTAAACAAATTGAATTCACAACTTATGAAATCACAACTGAAGGTAATCAAATCATATTGCAAGCATGAACATGGTTTCAAATTCCCCCCTAGCTAAGGGGGGGGTTTAGTTCCTCATACTCACAAAGCAAAGATAAACAAATTTAGACATTGAAAACAAAAGAATGAAAACACCTAAAAACGCTCCAACAATCCAACTTGAATGGCAAGCACGTCCAAAGGTCCTCCTTCTTCTCTTTGTTGCGGCACAAGGTGTGGTTTGATGGATAAGTGGTAAATTATGGTGGTGGATGGATATAGGTGAGTTATGGTGAAGGGTGGATGGGTGGATTGTGTTCTCCCAGCCAAGGAATGAAAGTGTAAGTGTATGGAGTTGTGAGATGTGAATGTAGTGTCTTTTGATGGATCTTTTCTCCTCCCCCCTGTTATGGTGAAGGGTGGATGGATTTATAGGCTAGGGAGAGGACCACCATCTAATTAAGGTGGTAGTGGTGTATGTTGTGGTAATGAGTGGATGTAATGGGTATAGTGGGTGAGTGTTTAGTAATGAGTGGATGTAATGGGTGTAGTGGATGGATGTTTAGTAATGAGTGGATGTAATGGGTGTAGTGGATGAGTGTTTGGTAATGAGTGGATGTAATGGGTGTAGTGGGTGGATGTTTGGTAATGAGTGGATGTTTGGTAATAAGTGGATGTAATGGGTGTAGTGGATGGATGTTTGGTAATAAGTGGATGTAATGGGTGTAGTGGGTGAGTGTTTGGTAATGAGTGGATGTAATGGGTGTAGTGGGTGGATGTTTGGTAATGAGTGGATGTAATGGGTGTAGTGGATGAATGTTTGGTAATGAGTGGATGTAATAGGTGTAGTGGGTGGATGTTTAGTAATGAGTGGATGTAATGGGTGTAGTGGATGGATGTTTGGTAATGAGTGGATGTAATGGGTGTAGTGAATGGATGTTTGGAGTTGTAGGTCAACACACTTGCACACACACATGCTGATTTCTAGCCTTCAAATCTTCAAAAATGTCCATCCTCATGTCTCCATGCTTGCACTATCCAATCTTGGCCCAAAAAATGCTCCAAAATGCTCCAAATAGCACTTTGTTGCTAACTTTGTTATTTGAACCTACAAACACACGAAAATAGCTTAAAATACATAATTGACTAAGAAATAACAACATAAATGCACAAGAACAAGCTAACTAAGTCGCATAAATATGCTCCTATCAGTTGTTCACTGGCAGGTAGTGCTGGTACTGGCTTGTAGCGTTGGCAGTGGTCGCACTTTTGTACTAACTCTTTAGCATTTTGGTGCATGGTAGGTCAGTAGTAGCCTGCGTTAAGAGCCCTTTGCGCTAAGGATTGACCTTCGTAGTGATTTCCAGTAACGCCTTCGTGGATTGAGCTTAGAACCTTTGGGTCATCGAGAGGTGCTAGGCAACGAAGACGTGGTCTAATGTAGGATCTTCAGGCGAGAATGCCGTTCCATATGTAGTAGCGTGCTGTATTTATTTGAAGCTTTCGAGTTGCAACAATTGTCACCAAAGTAAGCTTTTGAATTTCTGGTAGTTGGTTTCCTTATCGATGAGAGCTTTTAAACTGTGGAATACAGGTAGTTGGGCCCCCAACTCTTCTCGTATAAAGGTAGAGCTTATTGCTACTTCAGATGCGGCTGCTCATCTAGTCAGACCTTGAATCTACTTCAAAGTAGTGAAGGAAGTCATATTCAAAATCTCTCAGATTTGTCTTGAATGGGCATCGGCTAACTTCGTCCCAAAGCACATGCTTCTCTTCTATAGCAAAAGAGTTTGCCAGAGTTAGATTTTTTTTCATGATCAATTATCTTTGCCTTTTTTTAGAGTCTTTTTTTGGAAGGTTGCTCTAACTATCGAGTCGTTGCATCCAACTATCTTTGCCATCTTTGCTTTGAACCTCTTCACATAGTCGCGAAGCGACTCTTTTAGGTTCTTCTTAATGTTGAACAAGTGGTATGACTTTTTCTTGATTGAGCTATAAGATGGATATTCTTTGGTGAAAACCAAAGAAAATTTGTTAAAACTCTGGATAGATTGTGGCGGCAGAATGTAGAACCAATCTTGCATCTCGCCTTGTAGAGTGGTGGCGAATATCTTGCACATGAGATTGTCGTTGTTTTGATAGAGGATCATTGTGCTTCGATAGTGTTTCAAGTGTTTTTCCAGGTCTCCATCTCTTTTGAATGATGAAATATGGCATGCTAAACTTGCGTAAAGGCTTGCCTGCTCAATCTCGTTCGTTAAGGGTGACCTGTTTATGTTGGTCATGTCCCGTCATAGTGTCTTGTTGGTGACCTCATTACGTTGGAAATTGTTCAATCGCTCAGTTAAAAGCCTCTCTACTTCTTCTTGAATTTACCTTTGTTGGGGTAACGGAGCTATTGGCTACCCTCAATCGTGACCTACTGGTCTAGGCTGCTCTTCTACGTGCTTGGCTCGTCTATGCCCAGGCTGTGACGTATGTGGTTTGTTCCTAGCAGGCAAGGGAATTCTTTGTAGGCAGCTGGTTGAACTTAAGCTAGACTGAGTGACTGCTTCTCTCCGTCCTTTGTGCTGTCTACTTCGATGTAAGGTGAATGATGCTTCTTGCGGGCCTAGCTGCGAATGAACACTTTGCATGGAATGTTGCTTATGTTAACTATCAAAATATGGCCCCAACTGTGAATGTATGCTCGTCCGTGGGCCTAGTCGAGAGTGCACGCTCCTTCGCTTTCTAAGATGGGAGTAAACATTATCTCGGGCCTAATCGAGAGTGTACATTGCCCAAACGCTCAGTTCGTAGCTGTTTGCTAGGACGCTGCTAGAGAGCTTCTTCGTCTGCCATTGTCCTACTTTGGGACACCTCATTTGGGGCACCTTACATCTCGGTGCGCTACAAGAAATGATTCACCAAGGTCATCTGTTGTGCGACTTGTTAAGATAAGTGTTGTTCTCTATTTGGGTTGGAAGAGTTTGGAAGGAATGCGTCTCTTTGAACAGTGGAAGTGTGGTAGACTCCAGGCGTAAGATTTAAGTTGGGAAATGTCAAATCCGAGGAGAAATGTGGTGAGAATGCCCTTGGTTCAATCGTAGGCCGAGAAATTTGAAGTTGGGACGATTGAACTAATCTTGGACTGATTTGGGCTACTTAGAAGGCCACCAGGCTGGCCGCTGGAGCAGGTTGGGCCATGGGAGTGGGCTGCTCGGAGTGTGGCGCACGTGAGTGTAAAGCTAGGGCTCGGATTGGCAACACATTGGGTTTGCGTCGGGCTTAAGTGGCTAAGGCCGTCTAGCCTTGGGCTTGGGCTCGTGTGGGCTTGAATGGCACGATTTGGGCCATGGTTGTGGCGCTGTGGGACTTGCTGAAGGGTGGCTGCCATGGTGGTTGCCATGGTGGTGCCCCATGGGGGTGGTGCCGCTCCACTCATCATTGTGTTAAGCCTCGTAGGTCGTCGCGGTCCTAATCCTTGAACATTGGAATTTTCGTTAGTCGAGGTTTCAGAATCTCTTGCCATTGTCCTTTTCTTTTATGTTTTATCGAAGAATTTTTAAAAATAAAAATTCTAAGAATAAGAACGTACAAAAAACCTACAAATGAACAAGAAAACAAAAAACCTTAGATGCGAGAGTCTTCTATGAGTGGGTGACTCAACTCTCAATGAAAGCACCAATTTGTGGATACAAATTTCTTCCTCCTTGTTCTTGGACAAAATTGCACCTACAAAACAAACAACACCTTAGGTTAAGGTAAGAGCCTCACGCAACTACGATGAATAGGGGGTTTCGTCCAATATTTTTTCATTGGAAGCTTGTCTTATATACATTAAAATCAAGGGAAATGGTAAACATACACCTTATTTTTCCTCTTACACATCTTTCTAAGTATTAGCTATCAAGTTGGATAAATAAAGCCAGGAAGATAACAAAATTAGACAAAAATGTGTAAAATAAGAAAAGAAAAAGGTGTATGGTTATCGTTTCCTAAAACTAAATAAGTGTACATTTTTGTTTACATTCAAATTATGTACTCAAAAGTCTGAAGGTAGGAAAGTACTTGTTTTTCATTGATACAACGACATATTCACACAAGGGACGAGAAAATAAATTGGTATTAAGCTCGTTGTTCATGAGATTTAAACCTAAAACTCATTATTTACAAGGGGATTCACTATAAACTGAAATACTAAGTGATGAAAGCTACTAGTTTTTATATATTAACACACTACTATTCCCTCCTTACGTACTATATTATGGATGCAAATTTCCAACATCTTCTGCTTTGACGAAAATGCATCTGCAAAATAATAATACCTAAGATTAAGGCCAAAAGCCTTACACGCCCACGATGAATTGGGGGGGTTTGGCTAAAGAATCTCGTATGCTAGAGTTAGAATTCTGAAAAAGAATGTGGTTAGGAGTTTGTGGGTGGTAAATGGCTTAGATTTTTAGTAGGATAATAAGGCTATTTATAGGGGAGTGGCCGACCTTATTTAATAAATAGTGGGTGGCCATATATGGTGTAATTGGAGAATAATTGAAAGATATTATGTGAAATAATATCTTGCAATTAACATAGTAATTAATCCTAAATTAAATAGAAAGTTTTGGGAGTTACCTTTTGAATAAAGATTTGATGAGGAGTGATGAGAGAGATTTAAATAAATACCATTTTGATCACTTTTGATTTTTCCTTGATTGAACCGTTATTGTTTATTGCATAAGCATGAGAATGTTGATGTGCCATAAGGGTAGTTTTGTCATTTTAACCCAAAAATCAACGTGTTACCTCTATAATTTTCTTGATTATTTTTTTGGGAAATTTTATTTAAACCCAACTAACCTATTTCTACACCCAACTTACTCTTTGCACCCATTTGATTTTTAACTAAACTATTAATATCTCTTTAAACCCAAATTTAATTCCTAATATACCCCATAAACCTAATTCAATTATAACAGCACCAATCAAAATCGAATTATACATATATGGGTTGCTTTTCTTGTATTTGATCAAAAAACACCACCACCAAATCAAAATAAAATTAAAATAATACTACATAAGGGTTAACGCCGAACACAGAAGCATATTCGTCTAAAAGAAAACTCTAATCTACATGCCATGAAGCTTCTAAAACTATTCAAATTGCTTGAGTTCAACCATGAGGTTTTATTCCGGCTATGTCTTCGAGAGTCAGATTCAACGTATCAGCAGAACCTTTCTTCACCTCTTCCCCATGGTCAGCCAGAAATTGCTCAATGTTGGATGGTTTCCAAAATACCCGAGATGATCAGCAATCAGGTGGAGATTGTTACACCCGCCACAGCAAGCTACCACCACACCTTTCTTGTATGATTCTCTACTGCATGTCTTCATAGATCTTGTTTCACAGACAGTGCAGGTAAAAAGCATGGCCAGGTCATGCCTTGGGGATATTTTCTGCTGAGAAGGATAAATATTATGTGCCTACAAGAAACTAAGTGGTTGGTCTTAAGGCAAATGATCTAGAAAACTCAGGGTTTAAGCTTTGGTATTCGGGCACAAATAGAACGAGAAACGGTGTTGGCATCATTGTGGACAAGACCTTGACACAAGATGTTGTAGATGTCAAGAGGGTAGGAGATAGAATCATGGCAATCAAGATTGTAATAGGACAAGAACTCATCAATGTGATTAGTGCGTACGCACCTCAAGTAGGGTTGGATACGAGTTCGAAGGAGAAATTTTGGGAAGACCTTGGAGATTTGGTGCAAGGAATTGCTCAGACGGAGAAGTTATTTATAGGAGGAGATTTAAATGGACACGTGGGCAGGGAGACAGGCAACTATGGAGGTTTTCATGGTGGCCATGGTTTTGGGGAGAGAAATGAGGATGGGGAAGCTATCTTGGATTTTGCAATGGTATATGATCTCTTCTTAGCCAACATCTTCTTTAAGAAGAGAGAAGAACATGTGATCACTTACAAGAGTGGGTCGTCAAAAACACAAATAGATTTTCTTCTAATGAGGAAAGGGGATCGTATAACTTGTAAGGATTGCAAAGTTATACCGGGGGAGAGCTTGGCTAATCAACATCGCTTGTTGGTGATGGATGTACATATCAAAAGAGTGAGAAAAAAGAACAAGACTTGGAAGTGCCCAAGGACTAGATGGTGGAATCTAAAAGGAGAAAAACAAGTCATTTTCAAAGAGCAAGTAATCACCCAGTGTGTGTGGGATAGAGAGGGGGAAGCTAGCCAAAGGTGGGATTCCATGGCTAGCTGTATCCGAAAAGTAGCAAAAGAGGTATTAGGAGAGTCCAAGGGCTTTGCTCCACACCAAAAGGAATCTTGGTGGTGGAATGAGGAGGTACAAACAAAGGTGAAGGCTAAGAAGGAATGTTGTAAAGCCTTATACAAGGATAGGACCGATGAAAATGGTGAAAGGTATAGAAGAGCAAAGCAAGAGGCGAAGAAAGTTGTGAGAGAAGCTAAGTTAGCGGCTTATGACGATATGTATAAGCGACTAGATACCAAAGAAGGAGAGTTGGATATCTATAAACTAGCTAGAGCAAGGGAAAAGAAGACAATGGACCTAAACCAAGTGAGGTGCATCAAGGATGAGGATGGAAAGGTTCTTGCTACAGAGAACGCGGTCAAAGACAGATGGAGAGGTTATTTTCATAATCTTTTCAATGAAGGACATGAAAGGAGTACTCCTTTAGGGGAGTTGAGTAACTCAGAAGAGTGTAGAAACTACTCCTTTTATCGTCGAATCAGGAAGGAAGAAGTGGTTGTAGCTTTGAAGAAGATGAAGCATAGAAAAGCAGTGGGCCCAGACAATATACCGATTGAAGTGTGGAAAGCCTTGGGAGAGACAGGTATAGCATGGCTCACTGACCTTTTCAATAGGATTTTGAAAACAAAGAAGATGCCAAACGAGTGGCGAAAGAGCACCTTGGTGCCTATTTACAAGAATAAGGGCGACGTACAAAATTGCATGAACTATAGGGGTATTAAGCTAATGAGTCATACAATGAAGCTCTGGGAGAGAGTCATTAAGCATAGATTGAGGCAAAAGACACGGGTTTTGGACAACCAATTCGGGTTCATGCCAGGGTGCTCAACCATGGAGGCAATCTATCTCTTACGAAGATTGATGGAAAGATATAGAGATGGGAAAAAGGATTTACACATGGTCTTTATAGATTTGGAAAAAGCGTATGATAGGGTCCCAAGAGACATTCTTTGGAGGATTTTAGAGAAGAAAGGAGTACGAGTAGCATATATCCAAGCTATAAAGGATATGTATGAAGGAGCAAAGACTGCCGTAAGAACTCATGAAGGACAAACCGAAAGCTTCCCCATAACTGTACGGTTACATCAAGGCTTATCCTTAAGTCCTTACCTTTTTGCATTGGTAAGGGATGAGTTAACATGACATATTCAAGAAGGGGTAAATGCAAAGCTTAACCTTTGGAGAGAAGTGTTGGAATCTAAAGGTCTTCACCTAAGCCGATCAAAGACAGAATATATGGAGTGCAAGTTCAGTGCAAATGGAGGCCAAAATGAGTTAGGGGTGAGGATTGGAGATCAGGAAATACCAAAGAGTCACCGTTTTCGCTACCTAGGATCTATCTTGCAAAAGAACGGAGAATTAGATGGAGATCTCAACCATAGAATACAAGCTGGATGGATGAAGTGGAAGAGTGCATCCGGCGTGTTGTGTGATCGTCGTATGCCACTGAAGCTTAAGGGAAAATTTTATAGGACGGCAATAAGGCCGGCGATGCTGTATGGCACAGAATGTTGGGCGGTGAAGCATCAACACGTACACAAAATGGGTGTAGCGGAGATGAGGATGCTTCGTTGGATGTGTGGGCACACGAGAAAGGATAAGATTAGGAATGAGGATATCCGAGGTAAAGTAGGAGTAGCCGAAATTGAAGGAAAACTGAGAGAAAATCGATTACGGTGGTTTGGACATGTGCAAAGAAGGCCTACTGACGCTCCAGTTAGAAGATGCGACTACGGGACAGAGGTTCAGGGCCGAAGGGGTAGAGGAAGACCTAGGAAAACTTTGGAAGAGACTCTAAGAAAAGACTTAGAGTACTTGGATCTAACGGAGGACATGACACAGGATCGAGCACAATGGCGTTCTAAGATTCATATAGCCGACCCGACTCAGTGACTTGGATTTTTCAAGTCTCCAATCGAGAAGTTTTCCCCACTCGGGAAATTAAGGGAACACTACCTCAACCTACATGCTCTACTCACAAAGCTTCAACATACAAGCTTCAACAAAAGAAAAATTCAAAGAACTTAGTGAAGAAGGCTTTGGTGTATTTAACACAATACGTGGAAATGAAACAAAGCTTATTTATTGATATCTCTAAGAAGTTACAAATATGTACATATACACGAGTCAAAATAAACAAACAAGAGGGGGCCTTCACAAAGGTTACTTAGGAGAAGTCTCAGCAGTCGGCAGAGCCCCAGAAAGAGAAGGTACCGGAGGGGGATCATTCGGAGCCTCAGTACTGGACAGCACCCTAGAAGGAGGAGGCATCGGAGGTTGATCATTTGGAGCTTCATTACGCGGTACAGCCCCAGAAGACGAAGGCAATAAATGCCTTTGGAACAAACCCACAAACCTCTGATGATTATGTAAAATCTGACCATCAGATTCCTTCATCTGGTCAAGCTTCCTCTTCATGTTTGTAGCATAGTCATGTGCGAGCCGGTGTAACTGTTTATTCTCATGCTTGAGCCCTCTAATCTCCTGTTTGAGACTCATCACTTCAGCCGCCAATGATTCAACTTGGCGGGTTCGAGCAAATAGGCGTTGGGCCATATTAGACACAGAACCTGCACACTGAACACTGAGAGCCAGAGAATCCTTAACAGCCAACTCATCAGACCGTTTGGAAAGTAGTCTGTTATCTTTGGGAGTGAGAAGGTTCCTGGCCACCACCGCAGCGGTCATATCATTCTTCATCATGGAATCCCCAACGGTAAGAGGACCAGTAGGGGATATGAAGGATGGGCGCCATATGTTGTCTGGAGAAGGCGTGGCTGCCTCTTCAACAAGGTTTAAGTCAAAACGACGGTCGGAGGGGCCAGACATTTTCAAAGGTGTTGAAGAGAAAAGAGGTCGGACAAATTAAGATCTTAGAAATGCAAGAAGGGAGCTTCTACTGGTGGAGATTCAAGTGTGCTTTGGAACTTAATACCAGCCTCTATAAAAATCTGCACTCGATGGAGCTTCAGAAATCGAAGAGGCGCCTGCTCAAAAATCGAAAAGGCGTTTGCTTTCTCAAAAGTTGGGCTGCTCAGAGACCACGAGGGCCGATCTCAGGAATCGAAGAGGCGTTTACTTTCTCAAAAGCTGGGCTGCTCAAAGACCACGAAGGTCGATCGCAAAAATCGAAGAGGCGCTTGCTTTCTCAAAAGCTGGGCTGCTCAGAGACCACGAGGGCCGATCTCATAAATCGAAGAGGCGCCTACTTTTTCAGCCTTGTCAGCACCTGTCACATGCACACTCAACTTTGCAGAAATTACGGGCATTCTGTCGAAGATTTCTGGTGAAGTAGAAAGCACGTGAATGTTACTATTCAATCATCCACTTTCCACACACAACATCAGCTCACGGGTATCACAGATAACTTTGCCAAAAATCTCTGACAAAGTTTAGACACGTGAAGCTTGCAGCTCCCATTACATCGCTATGACCAAGAAGGGTAAAAGAATAGCAAAGAAACAGCACTAACAAAGTTTAGACACATAAATTTTGAAGGTCTAGCTACCATATTATTACCCACAAGGGTAAAGGAACATGACCATTGCTGGATAATTGGAAAGTCCCTGTGTGTCAACCTCTGTGCTCCGTGGAAAGGTAGACTAGCAAACAGGCCTAACCTTTACTCACATTCGAGAAAACACTCCCAACAAGATTGCTTGCTTCAAGATCGAAGAGGCACCGTCCTCCAAATCTCAAGAGCCAGACTCCCAACATGATTACTTTCTCAAAAAGCGACGAGACACCGCTCTCCGAATCTCGAGAGCCAGACTCCTAGCAGGATTGCTTTCTAAAAAATCGAAGAGGCACCGTTCTCTGAATCTCGAGAGACAGATCCTCGACAGGATTGCTTGTTCGAAAACCGAAGGGGCACCGCTTTCTCAACTTCGAGAGCTCCTTAGATAAAGCTTGTCTGTAATCCTCACATTGCTTTCTCAACTTCGAGAGCTAGATCTCCTTGGATAAAGCTTGTCTGTAATCTTCACACGTAACATCAGCTTTCCAGATACCACAGACCACTTTTTCAAAGTGCTCTGACAGAGTTAAAACACGTGAAGCTGGCAGCTCCCACTACCGTGCTATGACCAAGCAGGGTAAAAGAATAGTATTACTCATTCTTGTTAGGGAGACTCCTATATATGTCGACCTCCATCCTCAACGGACAGGCAGACCTGTAAAAATGCTCAACCCTTCCTCATATCTAAGAGGGCACTCCCAACGAAGCCTCTCGAAATACTCAGCTTTCTTTCCCCCCGAGAATACCTCTGCAAACAAGCTACACCAAAGCAAGAATATCTCATATCATCAGGGTTAAAAGCAAGAGTATCCCATATCATGCTTTTTCCCTATCTTTTCCTTTGGCCTTGTTCTTACCTGCAAGACAAGGAGAAAGAGAGCAATCAGTCAGCACTTGGAATCAAGCTTCCAATCTGGAACTGACTGCCTGGAACCCCATTGCTCTCGAGTACTCATCTTCAACATCTTATGCTTCCCGAGAAGATACCACATCTGCCTGAGGAACAAATAGGGCAAGTGAAAAGGATACAAGGAAGCATGTGGAGACAAGCGCAACAGAACACGTGCCGATACATCCACTACTTTGTCAACAGCAAAAGTATCCCATATCAGCAGGGTCGAACTTACTCTAGATTTGATGGACTTGTTTTGACCCTCAAATTCTTCAGTCGGCCTTATACTCTGGCGGAAACAAGAAAACCTTCCAGCCCAGTTCAAGAATAAGCATGTGGAAAGTTACTTCTTCAAAAGAAAAAGTATCTCATATCACATTTTCTCCTTTTCTTCTCTTTATCCTTCATGCTACCTGCAAGATAAGGAGAAGGATAACAATCAGCCGGAACTCGAAATCAAACTTCTGATCTGGGATTGATTGCTTGGAGCTCTGATTGCTTACCTTGTCTGTCATCTCTTTCAGCAGATCCCCTAGCTCGGCGACTTTGGGGACTCCTACTACATGGTTTGTATCGCGCTTGACCAAGCCTGAAACTACAAGTAAGCGTCAAGTGAAATTGATACATTACCTTGTGCATCTCCACCAGTTAAAGATACCACCCCTGGAGGGAGGAAGAGTACTTCCAAAGAAGATGTCACATCTACCTATGAGACAGATAAGGCAAGTGAAGACGATACCACACTTCGGTACTTAAAAGTTTCGTGATTACGAGATCATTCTTCCACAATATTTCCTAATGTCATTTGTACTAAATCATTCACTTGTACTCACTAAAGGAGAGCTTGAACCTATATACTGTGTAAACCCTTCACAATTAATGAGAACTCCTTTACTCCGTGGACGTTGCCAATCTGGGTGAACCACGTACATCTTGTGTTTGCTTCCTGTCCCTATCCATTTACATACTTATCCACACTAATGACCGGAGCAATCTAGCGAAGATCACAAACTTAATATTTAAGATGATATTCTTTGGTGTATGCTTTTCGCAAACGATATAGTGTTGATAGATGAAACGCAGGAAGAGGTAAACGCGAAGCTTAACCTTTGGAGAGAAGTGTTGGAATCTAAAGGCCTTCGCCTAAGTCGATCAAAGACAAAATATATAAAGTGCAAGTTCAGTGCAAACGGAGGCCAAAATGAGTTAGGGGTGAGGATCGGAGATCAGGAAATACCACAGAGCGACCGTTTTCGCTACCTAGGATCTATCTTGCAAAAGAACGGAGAATTTGATGGAGATCTCACCCATAGAATACAAGCTGGATGGATGAAGTGGAAGAGTGCATCCGGCGTGTTGTGTGACCGTCGTAGGCCACTGAAGCTCAAGGGAAAATTTTATAGAACGGCAATAAGGCCGGCAATGCTGTATGGCATAGAATGTTGGGCGGTGAAGCATCAACATGTTGGTGTAGTGGAGATGAGGATGCTTCGTTGGATGTGTGGGCACACGAGAAAGGATAAGATTAGGAATGAGGATATCCGAGGTAAAGTAGGAGTAGCCGAAATTGAAGGAAAGAGGAGAGAAAATTGGTTACGGTGGTTTGGACATGTGCAAAGAAGGTCTACTGACGCTCCGGTTCGAAGATGTGACCACAGGACAGAGGTTCAGGGCCGAAGGTGTAGAGGAAGACCTAGGAAAACTTTGGAAGAAACCCTAAGAAAAGACTTAGAGTACTTGGATCTAACGGAGGACATGACACAAAACCGAGCGCAATGGCGTTCTAGGATTCATATAGCCGACCCCACTTAGTGGGAAAAGGCTTTGTTGTTGTTGTTGTTGTTGTGGAAGAAGCAGAAAATTTGGTATCGGAACTGGTGATAGCGTTCGCATCATTATTCGGTTTTGAACTGCCATTTTCAAGATTTGTCAAATCCTCATTAACCAGATTAGTTGGATTTGTTTGCGCCTGAAGATCTCTTTTGTCAAATCCATATCTTCTGAGTATAGAACTTGCAGAAGGAACAAATTGATCTGCCGCCAACAATTTGTATGAACAAAAACAAGAAAAGTTAAACGGAATAGTATACAGTTTAAGCATGAAAATATTTATCTTTAAAAGAAATCCATGGAGAACGTATAAATGACAGGCTAAACCAACAAGTTCTTCAGCATAAAGGGAGAAACAAACGGAGGACTTCGATGGAAATAGATCAACAAATTCAACTTAGTATACAAAAACAAGAATAGTTTTCTGTGTCTAAATTGATGGATAGCATTATCAGATACTATGGGTGTCCATTTCTGTGTTTTGTGCGAACAAACAAGTAACGTGGATATGTTTGAACACCATCAATAAAAGAGTAAACAATAGCCATCTATGAAAAATTTCTGAGTTTCCTATATATTTTCCACCATCACATTTCTTTTTCTTTTCTTGATTAGCAATCTTCCGCAAAAGAAATGGAATGAACGTAGGGTTTAATTATAGTGTTTGGGTTTATTGATAAATTTGAGATTTATTATTAATTTCATTTTGTACGTAATAGTAATTATGCAATAGGGTAAAATAGACAATTAACATTCAAAATTTTAAGTTGGGTGTAAAAAGAGGTTGCATGGGTTCAAATAAAATTTCCCTTATTTTTTACTTCACGTATATTACAAAGCATGTAAAGTGCTGCTGCAGTTGGTATATTCATGAAAACGCGTTGTTGCCATGAAACGATTTCCTCATTAGCTAGGGTTTTACGTACATATATCACATGATAGTTTAACACTGAATACCTCACTGACATACTCACATCACATGTACTTGGAAAAACTGAACGTTATGGTCCATAGTCCGACCCAAGTAATCGAAGCTTTTATTGGAAAAACCGAATGTTATGGATCCATGGTCGACCCAAGTAATCGAAGCTTTTATTTGACTATAGACGATACGGGCATAATTGAAGAAACCATTGCACCTAACATCTTTCTTCTCGATCATCTTTGACTTTCATCCTAGCTACTTCATTGTTTTGAAATTTTATGGTGTTGTCCGTGGATCAAGGAACCTCCCTAGCTAGTAAACTCTTTTGAGTGATGAAATTCCAATATCAACTATGATTGATCACGAAATTCATCACAGGGTTATGATTATCAGTTTGTTTATCACGGGGTCGACTTAGAAATAGAGTTTCATTCTAGGGATCATGTAAAAAATCGGGCCAAGAGAACACGTATGATGTGTTAATTTATGTATAACTATGTTCTAAGTTGTAAGAATCACAAATCCAGGGCAAACAAGAAAAAAATGTCGCATATTATGTTTTGAGTTAGATATTTGACACCTCCTTAAAATCGATCTATTATATGAGGAGCGAGTAATTTTGTTGATATAGAATCTCCTCCTCCTTAAGAATTTCTATTTGCAGAGGGTTTTTTCTCCAATCATAAGCGCTCAATAATTATTCAGTAACAAGATAATATCTCTGGCATGCTATCAGGAGGAGAGGTATTTGCCTTTTAAAGCTTGTAGCCAACAAAATTTCGGTAAATAAATCTTCACTAACACATTAAAGTTTTGACGTGTCATGGCATACATGGGACGCGCCATGTGTCACACAATTATACACATGACATGTGACTCAACAAATTGGAAGAAATACCCTTGGAGGATTAAACAAGTTTTTCTTCTCATTTTGGGCAATGACAAGGCAAGCACACTTCAATCCATTATGGATGAAAACAAGTTTTTCTTCTCATTTTGGGCAATGACAAGGTAAGCACATTTCAATCCATTACGGATCAAAACAAGTTTTTCTCATTTGGGCAATGACAAAGTAAACACACTTCAAGTTTAAAATTGTATCAAGTGGAAAAATTAGGCCATAAGTTAGACCACTTCAAGTTTAAAATGGTATTAAGTGGGAAATTAGGCCATATGTTGGACCACTTCAATTTCAATATTGCATTAAGTGGGAAAATTAGGTAATGGTGCTTAAGTGGGAAACTTTTGTGGTGGTAATTCATTCTCAAAGCCTATAAATAGGCTTCTCCATCAACGTATGAATCATCCTAAAATTCACAAATACATTTCTCTACTCTCAAATTAGAAGAGAATTCCCCAAAACCTTGAAGCTTTGAAACTCTAAAGCTCTCAAGTAAATCCCGAAGGATCAAGAAAGCCCTCTTCGTTCTTCGTCAAATCCTCCTTCAAGATCAAGCCCCAAAGGCCCTTGAAGAACTTCCACCAATTCAAGATCAAGCCTCGACGGCCCTTGCAGAAAGTGTTCATCGTTCATCATCCGTTCATCCTAAGATCAACCCCCAACGGCCCTTTGGATCAACAACATCAACAAATCCGCACAACCGTTCTTTAAGATCAAGCCCAAAAGCCCTTGACGAAATCTGCACAACCGTTCTTCAAGATCAAGCCCAAAAGTCCTTAAAGAAACTTCTAACCGTTCATCCAAGATCAAGCCTCGACGGCCCTTGGATCAACAAAATATCCATAAATCAACACCTTACAGAGATCGAATCAGAGGATCAAGTTATAAAAAGATTATAACCCTACAAATCCATTAACACCAAAATATTATTTTGTACATGTTGTTCTTGTTTCAGGAATTTCCATGTTCACAAATTTGGCACGCCCAGTGGGACAATCTCTACCTCTCATCTCTTTCTTCGTTCAAGGAATCCAAACACATCTCAAAGTCAATGGCATCAAGCAAGGGACAAGTTGTTCTCGCAACCATCAAAGGAAGGATCCTGAGCACTTCTGCCGCGAACGGACAATCCATTGGCGCCATAACCACTCATCAACACGCCATTTCAAAGTTGGTGCCGCTAAAGGAGCAAGAGGAGCATCAAATGCGCAAGTCCGTCATCAACCTGACCTCGTTGGGGGCACCGAAACATATTGTTGAGGCACACAAGATGACATACCAAAGCAGCCAACAACGTTCTTCGTCAGTATCATGGATGTCTAAAGGAAAGTCACGTCTATTGGTTGCACAAGTCATGACCATTGGCGTTATCTCCATTGAAGAACAACTGGCTCAAATGAATGAAGCGATCACAAGGCTAACACGGATTGTGGAAGAAAAAGACTTGCAAATCGCTGCACTCGTCAGCCGAGTAGAGCCACATGACGGCGAGAACCCCGACCCAAAGATTGATCCATTAAAGAGAGGAGTTGGCGAAGAAGATGAGCCTCCAGTAGAGAAAGTTGATGTGAAGCCGAAGCCAGACCAAGCAGCGGCACTCATAGGATCTCTTTTTATCCAGCAGCTGTAGGAGATGATCACCAACACCATCAAGACGCAGTACGAAGGGAGCTCACATAGTTCCTTATTCTACTCGAAGCCCTACTCCAAGAAGATTGATGCCCTGAAGATGCCAATGAGTTATCAACCACCAAAGTTCTTGCAGTTTAATGGAAAAAGAAGCCCAAAGCAGCACGTTGCACATTTCATTGAAACTTGCAACAATGCAGGGATGGAGGGAGACTACCTCGCCAAGCAGTTTGTGTGCTCGCTGAAAGGAAACGCCTTTGAGCGGTACACGGACCTAGAGCCTGAGTCCATAAACAACTGGGAGCAATTGGAAAGAGAATTCCTTAACCGTTTCTACAGCACCTGCCACACTGTAAGCATGCTGGAGCTCACAAATACAAAGCAGTGGAAGGATGAGCCAATCGTTAACTACATCAACCGATGGCGCACTCTAAGTCTCGACTGCAAAGATAAACTTTCGGAGACCTCTTCGATCGAGATGTGTGTTCAAGGAATGCAGTGGGGATTACACTACATCCTTCAAGGCATCAAACCACATACCTTCATGGAGTTGAGTATTGCCCATCATGGGAAGAAAGAACCGATCGCTAACTACAAGAACGATAAAGTTTTTGGGCCAAAGGTGGAGAAGGTTGCGTGGAAACCCACCAAGGAAGCAATAACGGTTAACACAGCTCCTGTCAAAATATCTACACGAGGCAAGGCGATTCAAACCGAAGCTTTTCCTGATCAAGAGATACGTAGACGCACTTTGAATGAGCTTGTGGAAAAGACTTATCCATTCCCCAACTCTGATGTGGTTGCCATGTTGAAAGACTTGCTTGACAAAATGGTGATCGACCTACCTAAGTGCAGACGACCGGAAGAGATGAATCGTACTGATAGCCCCAGGTACTGTAAATTCCACCACTTCATCAGTCATCTGACAGAAAAGTGCTTCGTGCTGAAAGATTTCATCATGAAGTTAGCTAAGAAAGGAATCATCGAGTTAGATCTTGACGATGTGGTGAAGTCAAGCTATACCACTGTCACTTCCGGCTCTTTCAACTCAAAATCTTCACCTCAACCGATGGGGGCATGCTCCAAAACCATGTCAGTCAAGTTAAGTGAAGTTGAAGGATGAACTCATGTCACTCCAAAGAAACTACATAAGAAGCATACGTCTCCCTTACAAGTTCACCAATCGAAAAGGGGCCAAAACGGCTCTCGTCAACCTCCAAAGTTACATGAAAGTGTTGAGTATGATGAAATTGGAACACGAAGATCACCCGTTACCATCACGATGCGCGATTTCTTCCCCGAAAACTTCTTCAATCACTCGGTCAAGACACCTTGCTATGAAGATTGCAAAGAATGCCTCTCCAAGATCGTTTGACAAATTCACATGCTCCTCGTTCGCACGAGCCTAAAAGGCAACAACCAAAGCTCCTGATCCGTACGAGCCTAAAAGGTGACAACCAAAGCTCCTGGTCCGTACGAGCCTAAAAAGCGACAACCAAAGCTCCTTGTCTGCACGAGCCTAAAAGGCGACAACTGAAGCTCCTGGCCCGTACGAGCCTAAAACAAACGCACCAATTGCTCCTCGTCCGCACGAGCATAAAAGGCGACAATCGATACGCTCTTGGCCCGCAAGAGCATAAACTACGTAAGGCACACAAAGAAAAACGTATTTGAACCATGTTATGACTAGATCTCTTCTTTGGAAGGGTACGTAGGCAGCTCGAACATTCAATTTTTGAGTTCAGTCACATCAAAATAAAAAATAAGGGTTTTATTAAATACTTGGCTAATGAAAGTCAATCTTCTTACAATTTCTTTGTACAAAAAAATAAAAAAGGTATTCTTCACAAAGTTTGATCAGGTGGCACCTTATCACCCGACGGAACTTCAGGAAGAAGAGGTGCTGGAGGTTGATTGTTTGGAGCCTCAACACTTGGTAAAACTCCAGAGGACGAAGGCAATAGGTGCCTATGAAGTAAAGCCACAAACATTTTATGGTTACTCTAAATCTGACTTTCAGATTCCTGGAGCTGTTCAAGTTTTCTCTTCATGCTCGTCGAGTAACTATTGGCAAGCATGTGCAACTGTCTTTTTTCACACTTAAGCCCTCTAATCTCTTGCTTAAAACACGCCACCTTAGTCATCAATGACTCAACTTGACGAGTTCAAGCAAGAAGACGTTGGCCCATATTCGATACAGGGCTCGTACACTGAACACTGAAAGCCAAAGAGTCTTGAACAGCTAGCTCATTAGACCGCTTGGAAAAGATCCTGTTATCCTTGGGGTGAGAAGATTTCTAGCTACCACCATAGCGGTTATGTCATTCTTCATCACAGAGTCCCCAACTGTAAGAGGACCGGTGGGGGATAAGAATGATGGGTGCCATATGTTGTCTGAAGAAGACATATCAACATTCAAATCAAGACAACGATCAAATGGACAAGCCATTTGCAAAAAATGATGAAGGAAGAAGAGATCGAGTAAATCGAATTCTCAGAAATACAAAAAGAAGGAAATTCCTACAGGCGGTAACTCTCTAAATATGCTTTTGAACACGATTAATGCCTCTATAAAAATATGAGGCAACAGGGCGTGTTCAAAAATCAAAAAGGCAACGTGGCTGTTCAGAAACCAAAGAGGCACCTTTCCCTGAATTTCAAAAGTCGAGCCGTTTGTTCAGAAATCAAAGAGGCAACAAGGCCACCGGTTCAAAGATCGAAGAGGCACTGCTCTTTGAATTTTAAAAAAAAAACCTAGATTTGTTGGATCAAAGTTTGTCGCCACCCTTCACATGCAACCTCAACTTTGCAGAAAGCACGGGCAACTTTGTCAAAGATTTTTGACAAAGTTGAAAACACATGAATCTTACTGTTTCAATTACCCAACAGTTGTCGACAAGAGTAAAAGAATAGTACCACTACTGGCTGTTGGGAAATTCCTATATATGTCGACCTTTATCCTCAATAGCAAGGCAAACCTGCAAAAATACCCAACCCTTCCTTACCTCTAAAAGTACACTCCCAGCAAAGCCTCTTGAAATACTCAGTTTTCTTCCCTTCTGGGAATATCTCTGCAAACAAAAGACACCAAAGAAAAAGTATATCATATTATCAGGATAGAAAGCAAGAGTATCTTATATCATGTTTTTTCCCTGTCTTTTCCTTTACCATTGCCCTTACTTGCAAGACAATGAGAAAGAAAGCAATCAGTCGAAACCTGAAATCAAACTTCTGATATAGAACTGATTGCCTGGAACCTTTACCTGGTTGCTTACCTGGCATTGCTCTTGAGTGCTCATCGCCGCTGAGAAGTAGTGCTCTGAAAGACCATTTAAATGCAAAGGTTGCATTCCACTCCTACATCGGGGGCAAATACTGCAAGAGATTGAAGCAGAAGGATCAATGATGAGTCGGAACAGATCACTATAGCACGACGCCCTTCCCTGCAAAACCGCATAACCCAGATGGAGGAGTCCAAATCAAAGCCAAGCTCGGTATCATTACTCTAATCAAATAGCTCGAGAAGCTTCAATAGCCTTTCACTGGCACCATCGCCGAAGAGCAAAGCCTCGTTGTGCAATGCTGTCAAATCGCCACCATTTCTTCGAAAGCAGAAGTATTTCATATCATGCTTTCTCCCTGTCCTTTTCTTTGTCCTTGTTCTTACCTGCAGGATAAGAAGAAAGAGAGTCATCAGTCAGAACTTGAAGTCAAACTCCCAGTCAAGAACCGACTGCCTGGAACCCTTCCCTGATTACTTACCTAGCATTACTCTGCCGGGGAAATAGACAAGGCAGCAGAAGATACCATATTTGCCTGAAGAACAAATAAGGCAAGTGAAAATGATACACTGAAGCATGTGGAGACAAGCACAACAAAACACATGCCGATTCATCCGCTACTTCTTCAAAAGCAAAAGTATCTCATATCATTAAGGTTACAAGTACTTTAGATTTGGCGGACTTGTTTTGACCCTTAAATTCTTGAGTCAACTAGCTAAGGCGTTGTGAACTACACATACCGATTCACCACCATTGAATCAAATCCAGTTCAATACTAAGTCTGTGGAAAGTAAATTTAGACCCTTAGAGGAAACCAAAAAACCTTCCAGCCTAGTTCAAGATTAAGCCCGTGGAAAATCAACAATTGGAGGAAACCAGAAAATCTTTCAGCCGAATGTAAGATCAAGCCCCGAATGCCCTTGAAGAAACTTTCAACCCAATTCAAGATCAAGCCTCGAGGACCCTTGGATAGACATCTACATTAAGGGACTTCAAAATGCATCTTCTACACGTGACAAGCACATGTATACGACGTGCCTTGAAGTGGGGGCATTTGTAGACAACGAAATTTCGGTAAATAAATCTTCACTAACACATTAAAGTTTTGACGTGTCACGGCATACATGGGATGCACCACGTATCACACAATCGTACACATGACATGTGACTCAACAAATTGGAAGAAATATCCTTGGAGGATTAAACAAGTTTTTCTTCTCATTTTGGGCAATGACAAGGAAAGCACACTTCAATCCATTATGGATGAAAACAAGTTTTTCTCCTCATTTGGGCAATGACAAAGCAAACACACTTCAAGTTTAAAATTGTATCAAGTGGGAAAATTAGGCCGTAAGTTCCACTTCAAGTTTAAAATGGTATTAAGTGGGAAATTAGGCCATATGTTGGACCACTTCAATTTCAATATTGCATTAAGTGGGAAAATTAGGTAATGGTACTTAAGTGGGAAAATTAGGTAATGGTGCTTAAGTGGGAAAATTTTGTGGTGGTAATTCATTCTCAAAGCCTATAAATAGGCTTCTCCATCAACGTATCAATCATCCTAAAATTCACAAATACATTTCTCTACTCCCAAATTAGAATAGAAATCCCCAAAACCTTGAAGCTTTGAAACTCTAAAGCTCTCAAGTAAATCCCGAAGGATCAAGAAAGCCCTCTTTGTTCTTCGTCAAATCCTCCTTCAAGATCAAGCCCCAAAGGCCCTTGAAGAACTTCCACCAATTCAAGATTAAGCCTTGACGGCTCTTGAAGAAAGTGTTCATCATTCATCATCCGTTCATCCTAAGATCAAGCCCCAACGGCCTTTTGGATCAACAACATCAACAAATCCGCACAACCATTCTTTAAGATCAAGCCCAAAAGCCCTTGAAGATCTGTTCATTCGTCAACCTTCAAGGTCAAGCCTAAAAGCCCTTGACGAAATCTGCACAACCGTTCTTCAAGATCAAACCTAAAAGCCCTTGAAGAAACTTCCAACCATTCATCCAAGATCAAGTCTCGACAGCCCTTGGATCAACAAAATATCCATAAATCAACACCTTATGGAGATCAAATCAGAGGATCAAGTTATAAAGAGATTGTAACCCTACAAATCCATTAACACCAAAATATTATTTTGTACACGTTGTTCTTGTTTCAGGAATTTCCATGTTCACAAAGCTGTACTCGGATAAAGTTTTATGGGTAAATTACAGTACACTACCTAAATTATTGGGTCAGTCACAATTTCATACCTCATCTTTAAAAAATTTCAATGACATACCTCATTTACGAATTTGTTACAATTTCATACCTTCCGTCAGTTTTCTGTCAATTTTTCCGTAAATAATGATGTGGCTTGAGGCAGGCCCACTTTCTATTAAAAAATTAATTAAATATTAAAAAACTAAAAAAATAATTTTTTTTTTTGCATAGGGGGCCCACCCTCATCCCACACAAACCCAAATCCCACCCATCCCGTCTTCTCCAAACCCAGAACCCACCCATCCCGTCTTCTCCAAACCTAGATCCGACCCATCCCGTCTTCTCTACGTCAATCACTTCCACCACTTTCTTCGACCTTGCCCGCCGCTTCTCCGGCTTTACTGACCATTTTTAGCTATCACTCACCCGCTTCTCCGGATATGAATGCACAAGGAAAGGGAAACAAGGATCCCTTGCACGACAAGGAAGGGAAATGCAAGGAAAGGTGCGGCAACCCCTTTGTGGCTAGGATTAGGTGATTTAGGATTAGGAAAGGTTAGGACCAAATAAGGTAACTTGGCTCACATTCCTTCTTTCTTGCTTTGATCTTTGACTTTCTTTTCTTGAATTGATTTCTTCATGACTTTAGCATAATCCTAGCCTCTTTTGGTCTTCAATTTCGTCTATCCCTCTTGCTCCATGTATGTGATAATCATTTCAAGCCCAAAACTGCTCCAAAATGCACTTTCTTGCTACTTTAGCCCTTTGGATCTACAAACACACGAAAATAGCTTGAAATACTAATTTAACTAAGAAATAACAACATAAATGCACAAGAACAAGCTAACTAAGTCGAATAAATATGATCCTATCATTACTACATTCAAAATGTTGTTTTAATTGATTAAATGCGAGCTAGTGAGTGGTGACTGCGATTAAGTATGCGCTCGAGGGTAAGGATAACTAAAATCTATGTGAGTAGTTATTTTTAGCATGTCATGTTTCACTGGAAATCCCTGAGGCAAACGTTGGAAGGTCTAGGTTATGTTTTGTTTGTTTCGTTTTGCTCGAGAACTAGCAAAAGTTAAGTGTGGGGGACTTTGATAAGAGCATATTTATGCGACTTAGTTAGCTTGTTTTCTTGCATTTTCATAGCTAGTTTCTATTTACTATAGTGTTTTAAGCTATTTTCGTGTGTTTGTAGGTCCAAATGAAAAAATTGGCAAGAAAGTGCAATTTGGAGCATTTTGGAGCAGTTTTGGGCACCAAATGGATAGCTTATGAGTGGAGCAAGATGGATGGACGAATTTGAAGTTCAAGAGGCTAGGAATATGCTAAAAAGAGTGAAGAAGTAAATCCAAGACAAAGAAGATAAGGAATCAGCTAAAATGAATGAACATTATCTAAAACATTATCCAACCTTATCTCATCCAAACTAACCTTATCTTATCTTATCCTATCCTAATCCTATCCTACCTTAATTCCAGCTACAAAGGGGACTCCTTATCACATTAGAATACCTAATATCTAATTCTAGAAGCCCTGAAATAATGCAAATAACCTGATCCTTTTTCCCCTAGAAATTGGCCGAATTTCCTAGTCCTTTTTCCCTAGGATTGTGTAATCCTTTTCCTCCACTACTTTGTGCCAAAACCCTAGCCTATAAATACATATTTATTTACCATAATTCACGACCACTTTCTACCATCAGATCACCACACCATCCACCTTTCACCACAAATTCGTACAAACAACCATTCACCACAATTCAGACCATCTTCCATCACAATTTTGTGCCATACATCCCTCTAGTGCCGCAGCTTTGCAAGGAGTAAGGAGAGGAGCCCCTGGAGCCGTGCTTGCCATTCAAGACGTTGGATTGTTGGAGCGTTTCTAGGTGTATTCTATCTTTGTTTTCAATGTTTAATTTAAGTTATCTTTGTTTAATTGCGAACATGAGGAACTAATTTCTTTTTAGTTAAAGGTGAATTCGAAGCCATGATTATATGTTTTATATGAATTGATTACATCCAGTTATTGTTTCTTAAGTCCATCTTCCATCACAATTCAGACCATCTTCCATCACAATTTTGTGCCATACATCCCTCTAGTGCCGCAGCTTTGCAAGGAGTAAGGAGAGGAGCCCCTGGAGCCGTGCTTGCCATTCAAGACGTTGGATTGTTGGAGCGTTTCTAGGTGTATTCTATCTTTGTTTTCAATGTTTAATTTAAGTTATCTTTGTTTAATTGCGAACATGAGGAACTAATTTCTTTTTAGTTAAAGGTGAATTCGAAGCCATGATTATATGTTTTATATGAATTGATTACATCCAGTTATTGTTTCTTAAGTCTTGAATGTGATTTGCTTATCTGAATTATTGAAACTTGTTTGTGTATGTTGATTGAGGGTCGACACTTAATTTGCATGCATAAACTTGATGCTAGAGTATAAGGGAGTTTCACCTAATCGTTATGAACTTATATTCACAAGTAGTGGAGGTTGCTAGTCAAGATCGTGTTATATGAATCCTTGGTAGGAGTATCATGTTTTTCATAGTTATGAATGCCTCGTCAATGCTTATGATTTTCAAAGAACTTAATGACCTTTGATATTTTTTCTATCATGCTTTTCATAGTCAGAGGACTTGAGAAGGATAATTTAGTTGTGATGCGTATCCCGTCCAATTCAATGAGTTAAGGAAAATCCGATGGTTAATTTGTGCTGTCACGGTTAACTTGGGGTATTGTCATTCATGGTTTAAAGGAATAATAACTAGAAATTGGTTTGTTTGCATATGTCATGTGTGGAGAATGACCCTCTAACTAGCCTATTTCACCATTCAATTCATCTGATTTCGTACCAAGTTTGCTTTAGTTTTGCAATCTGTTTAGTTTAATTAATTTCGACCAAATGAATCCCCCCCCTTTAATTAAATTTGTTAGATTAGTTAGAAAAGTATTTAAGTCTGTCCAATTTAGTGTTTTTGGTCTTAATAGTCTTAAATTCATCCAAATAATTCCTTAGAGTCTGTTTTGAGTCAATTTCACTTAGTTGTGTTGTTTTGAGTGTTTTGAGTCAGTTTTAAGTCTTAAGTGTCTAGTTTTGTGTTTTTGAGTCTAGTTTAGTGTTTTAAAGTCTTATGTGTGATGATTAGCAACCCTAGTTAATCCCCGGTCTAAAACGATCCCTACTTACATCTTTGCTACAATTGTAAACAATAGGATTTAATTTGTGTGTCAAGTTAATTTTCACATCAGGTTTGGGGTGGTATCTGGTTGGTTTTGGGTTTGGGGAAGACGAGGGTGGGGGAAGAAAGGGGGAGGGGGATAAGGGGTGGGTCCCCATGCAAAAAAATTTTAAAAATGATTTTATTTTTTTAGTTTTTTAATATTTTATTACTTTTTTAATAGATAGTGGGCCCTGTCTCAAGCTACGTCACTATTTAACGGAAGAATTGATAGAAAACTAATGGAATGTATGAAATTGTAAAAAATTCGTAGATGAGGTATGACATTGAAATTTTTTTTAAATGGGGTATGAAACTGTGACTGACTCAATAGTTGAGGTAATTTTTTGTAATTTACCCAAGTTTCATTTAGGCCCTTGTTTTTACATGCTGAGTTTTGCTTGCTAATCACCCAAGTAATATATATATAATTTAGAGTATTTTTAAAGGAGATGTGAAAATTTAAATTTGACAACTTTTTTTTTTTTTTTTGAGGAAGAAAGAAGATTAAATTAAAGAAAAGCCTCGGAGATACCGAAGGCCTCAAGAATCATACAAGAGAGTGTTTTTTGCTTGGGTAGGAACACACCCATCCCAAATATATAAATTAATACAATTATGCTCAAGAGAAGTGATAGAATCCATTGTAAAGTTTGCTTCCCTGTAGACATGATTCCATTCCACCAACTCAAACTATGAGGCAAGCCATTTAATGTCTTCAACATTGGACCTAATTCTCACAGAAACAGCTAGAACTGAATGTGGAAAGTATGGAAAAACATCTTGTAATGTATTTAACCAGAAAATAGATTATGCTCTTGCAAAATTATCTACTTGTTACTTAGCGCTTTCGCTAAGGATCTAATCAGAGTCAAACTTGGATTTGAAAAAAAAAGCCCTTATTAACTGGAGTAGAAGTGTACTCCTTGATCTTTAGCAAAGACGGATTAAGCCAAAAACTTTTTTTTTTCTTCCAAAAAGTCTCAACGTCTTCGTTGAGGGTCTGAGGTCAATGATAATATGTCACCCTGCTTAAATGATAGTACTAGTACTGCATACTTTCCAAAAACTGCATCAATAAAACATTCGAGTCTCTCTTCCATCACAATTTTCTTGATTTGACGTTGTTTGGCCAAAGCCAAGGCATCATTTTTTAAAGTTTTGGTCTTCACCTAATATGTCAAATTAAACTCTTATTTTATTACATTAAACAATTAATAAATGTTTTAAAACAAAAAACAAAATAAAACTAATAAAATGTACTTAATAATCAATTAACAAAAGAATTGGAGGTGCTATCAATTTTGGCACCAAAGTTGAGGATTGTCAGTCCATGTTGATGATAGAATCTAGATAGAGAGATTCCGATAGAGAGAAATGTAGAGAGATAGAAGTAAATATAAGTGTGATTGTATATTTCTTCATGAATAAGATTACACTTGGTGCTTGTATATATACAAGTAAAATAAACCTTTTGTAATGACAACTCAACTAACTAAAATAACAAAAAGCATCAACTAAGTTTTATCTTTTGTAATACTACCCTTATTATCCCCCCTCAAACTAGACTGAGGTGTGTGAAGGGAAAGTTTGTCCCTGAGAATATGAAATATGGCCTTTAAGAGTGACTTAGTGCAGATATCAGCAATCTGGTCTTGAGTAAAAATGAAGTGAACTAAAATGGCATTGGATAAAACTTTTTCACGAATGTAGTGATAGTCAATCTCCACATGCTTTGTCCGGGCATGGAAGATAGGATTCTTAGCTAAAGATATAGTTGAGATGTTGTCACACCAAAGCTTGGGAAGACATGGAAGTTGCAGACCAACATCAACCAATAACTTGCAGATCCATGTAATTTCAGCTGCAGTGTTTGCCAACAACCTATATTCAGTTTCAGTGTAGGATCATGCCACTGTTGGTTGTTTATTGGCACTCCAACTTATGAGAGAGCTGCCCAAAAATATACAAATACCACATGTGGATCTCCTATCAATATGACAATCTGCCCAATCTACATCTGAGAATGCATTGATGCTGAGAGAATTCAAGACTTTGGGAAACCAAAGACCAAGTTCCAGAGTGCCTTTGAGGTATCTCAAGATCCGTTTAACAACTTGAAGATGGGATTCTCGAGGTTGATGCATAAACTGACATACTAAATTAACTGCAAATGAGAGATCCGGTCGAGACCAAGTGAGATATTGTAACCAACCAACTAATGATCTATACTATGTAGGATCATATATGAATGAAGATTCGTGATCCAAAGAGGAAGTGCTAAGTAGAGTTGCAAAAGGTTTGGCACCAACCATATTGGACTTTTTAAGTAAATCAAGGATATACTCTGTCGGAGAAATGAAAATCCCAGATGATGAACGTTTAACCTCAATTCCTAGAAAGTAGTGCAGGGATCCCAAGTCTTTGATAGGAAAAAGATTACTAAGTTGAGAGATAGTATCTTTGCAAGCTTAAGGATTTGGACCAGTTACTAGTATATCATCAACATATACTAGGATGAAGACCAAGACTGAACCCTTTTTGACAAAGAGTGAATGATCATTTTGAGAACCAATGAATCCCAAAGATGATAGAGCAGTGTATAACTTCTCATACCAAGCCCGAGGGGCTTGTTTAAAACCATACAAAGATTTATGCAATTTACAAACAGAGTTGGGTTGAGTAGAGTCTTCAAATCCTGGAGGCTGAACCATAAAGACAGATTCAAATAAGTTTCCATGCAAAAAGGCATTGCTTACATCCAATTGATTGGGAAACTAGTTGAATTGAGCTGTCAGTGTAAGAAGCAATCTGATAGTGATAGGTTTGGCCACTGGATTGAATGTCTTAGTGTAATCTAGGCCTTGTTGCTGGTAAAACCCTTTTGCAAGCAATCAGGCTTTGTATCTGTCAATGGTACCATTTTGGTTTTCTCTTTATTCTGAAAACTCATTTGCAACCTACCAGATTTTGAGAAGAATGTGGTGGTACTAAAGACCAAGTACTAGTGCTACATAAGGCATTGAATTCTTCCTGCATAGCTTGTCTCCAATGAAGATGTTTAGAGGCTTGAAGGTAGATAGATGGATATAATCTGGAGTTATATGAGTGGGAAGTGGATGTTTAGTTGCAGCATAAGCTTTAAACTTGACAATTCCAAATTTGGATCTAGTCTGCATAGGGTGAATATTGATTGGGAGTATGGATTATGAGGGTGAAGGTTGACTGGTGGGAAGTTGGGAATGGATAGGGGAAAGGGTTGGAGGGAATGAAGAAGAAGGTATGAGTGATGATGTAGGTGAGATAGAGACTGCATGGGGTGTAGAAAAGATTAATAAGGTAGGTATAGGGTTAAAATGAGAAGATATAAACTGGGGCAGAATTGGAGAAATTGAGATATGATGAAAGGGAAACTGAGTTTCATCAAAAATTACATGCCTGGAAATGTAAACCTTTCTAGTGATAAGATCCATACATTTATACCTTTTGTGTTGCAAGCTATATCCTAGAAAGACACATGGTTGACTTTTGGGTTCAAGTTTGGAACTGACATATGGTTTGAGCCAAGGAAAACACTTGCAACCAAAGATCTTGATATAGGTATAATCTGGTGGTTTCTGAAAAAAAAGATTCCCATGGAGAACAATTTGGTGCAGTAGGAAGTCTATTGATGAGATATACTCTTTTGGCAAAATCATCAACCCGAAACCCATGTGGAACTTTTAAAGTTGTAAGTAGAGTTCTTAATGTTTCCACTAGGTGTCTGTGCTTTCTTTTAGCACAATTTTTTTGCTCTGGAGTATGGGGACAACTGAGTTGATGAATGATTCCATTATCCCTTAAAAACTTGGAAAAGTGAGTGCTGAGAAGCTCTCCACCAGAATCAAATCTTAGAGTAACAATTTTAGTGCACAGTAAGTTCTCAACCATATACTTGAAATGAGTAAAAGTAGAGAAAGCTTCAGATTTATAAGTAAGTGGAAAGAACCAACAGTACTTTGTATAATCATCAAGAAAGATGATGTAATATCTAAAACCTTGTACATACATAGTGATGGTCCCCATATATCTGTATGTAAAAGCTTTAAAGGTCTACTTGTAGAACAAGAAACTGAACTGAATGGCAATTTTGAACATTTGCCCATAGCACAATTTGAACACAAAGACTTATTGATACCACCAGGAATTAGATGCAACTTTATTTAGTATTCTATAAGAAGGATGACCAAGCCTTTGATGCAATATATCCTGAGAAGCTTTGGAAGTTGTTGCAAAAGCATGTTGATTTCCAACAATGGAAGTGTGAAAGGGATAAAATCCTTCTTGCACAGGTTCTTTAAAAAGCACCTTCTTCGTAGAAAGATTTTTCACAATAAAGTGAAAAGGATATAGATGTACTGAGCATTGATTACCAAGAATAAATTTGTTTGCATAGAGCAAATCTTGCTGTAATTCAGAAACATGTAAAACATTCTTGAGATTAAAATAGTAAGTAGAAGTAGAGATACTAGAAGAGCCAAGATGAAGTATAGGCAAACCTTTGCCATCTCCAATGTATACTTGCTTGGGTCCAGTGTAGGATTCTGGATTGTGCAGTTTCGCATATAAGTTGGTCATGTGTGAAGATACACCAAAATCAAGCAACCATGTGTGCTAAGAAGCAAAGGTAATGGCACAAAATGCAGGTTGAGAAGAAGTGCCAAAATTAGGATTCAGACGATAAGGGCAGTCAATAGCTTCATGATCAAATTGCTTGCAGATTTAACAAGTAATTCTTCTTCCATAATTGATATAGCTTGAGTTGTTGAATTTGGAGCCACAATTGTGATTGTACTTCTTATTATTTGACAAATTGAAATCGTTTCGCTGATTGTTGTTCCTGAAATTTCCCCGATTTTGAAAATTTCTAGGGTGTGAGAAAGTGCAATCGGAGCCACGACCTTGATGAGAGTTAGACTTAGGGAAAGTCTGAGCAGTGTAAGCCTGAGAGAGTGACAGATCAGAAGGTAGAGGTAGAATTCCAGTAGAGAATTGGTGCATGAGTAGTTTTCTTGTGATTTTTGACCTGGATTTCCTTACTCAGTAAAAGTCCATGAAGCTCATCAATAGTTGTGAATCCAATGCGAAACTGAATCATATCAACAAAAGAATCGAACTCAGGATCCGTGAAGAGTGACATAGATCAATTCAGAATCATCAATCGGAGCTATGGCGCTGGCTAAAGCATTAGCAATTTCTTCGATTCGTTGAAGATAGGCGGCAGAAGAATCACATTTGGTTAAAGAGCGAAGCCAAGATCGGAGTTCATGGATATGAGACTGCGAAGCCGTCGCGAATCTTGATTCGAGTTTAGACCAGAGTTCTCGAGAATAAGTTACACCAACAGTATAAGGAATCAGAGAATCGAAAATAGTGGAGTTGATCCAAATGAGAATATTCTAATCATTCTTATACCAGGCGACGAACGCTGGATTCAGAGTGAAGGTGCAATTTCCAGATGATTCACAGAGATACTTAGGCGGAGCTGCCTAAGATCCATCAATTAAGTTTTATCTTTTGCAATACTACCCTTATTAGTTGAGCAATATGAGTTTGGGCTTTTCGGTTCAAAAACATTGTTGTCGTTTTTTTTTTCACTATTAGTGCTGATTTCACATTTTAACATCTTCAAAGAATCTCTTACACTAAATAAATGATGGGCACAAAAAAACTACGGGTAACGCTAGGAAGACCATATTTCTAAACCAATTTTTGTAAATAAGATGATGTGGATGTTGATGATTGAATTATTACTTAATTGTTGATTAATATGCTTATTTCTTATTGACGACATATCATTAGTTCGCAAATATGTATGAATATATATTTTAATTACAATTTTCTTGAACCATAACGTCTAAATAAAGGGTCTAATTGTCACTTAGTACTACGATCCAGTAGTGTTCCTCTTCTTAAATTCGATTATCGTCAAAGACGAATTGAATATCATTATTGCTAGTTTATTATGAGGCTACCCCTCCCCGCTTAATGTAGATAATATCGTTTGTCAAGAAAAACCGTCTAAGTAATTTTTCCTATTCCCAATATCATTCCATTTTCGTATTCTTGTTTCGATTCATAAAGTTTTCCCTTACAAATAAAGATACCATAAGAGTCGAGGAAAACGTGAAAGTGAATTAGGATATAGTATATAAATAAGCCTATGGAATTAGTGTAACAGCAACAAAAACAACAATCCCCTTTCTCTCTCTCTCTCTCTTTCTCATTCTCAGCCAAGTTGCCGACTCGAAGAGGTAAAGAGTGCAATACAAAGAGCTCCGACCCTGAGTCTACAGAAACCCTCTCTCTCTCTCTCTGGATTTTCCTTGTATTGCATCATTCTTTACAAGTAAATAATAAATAGTTACCCTAATCAACCCGATACCAATTTCCTTATATATATATATATTCATATACACAAATCAGTTTCCTCTCTCCTTTTTTTCTTTGTGTTGGGATAATCAACATGCAAGTGCATCACCAACTGTAATGAATTCCATATATTCCCGCATTGAGTTTTGGTAAAAATACACCATTTTTCTCTCCCCAATTTCTCCTTTATTTTGAAATTTCTGGGCGTTTTATTGGGTACCCAATACCCGATACAGCCAGTACGCAGCTGGGTCGGTGAGAAAACCGATTGAAATCGATGAAGAACGAAGAGCAAGCTCGGTTCCTTTTTGGGATTTCGCTCTCTGACAGACCCAAATGGCAGCAATTCCTCCTTTGCTCTTCTGGGTTCTTCTTTGGCTACCTTGTTAATGGTATTTGCGAGGTATTTTCTTTCACTCTGTTATATTATTATTATTATTGGTATTCGGTGCCTGTTTGGTTGCCGAGAAACTGAGCCTGGAATGAAGGAAAATTCGTGGCTTAAAGCCTTTTCTTCTGTTCGGTTAGTGGGAAAATTTTATGGACGACATTTTTTTTGGTCACTGGTTATCCCCTTTTTCTGTTTGGTGTCTTAGCAACCAAGCAAAGGATTAACCATTCTCTTCTGAGCAAGGAATTACATTAAAAAAAAAAAAAAAGGAATTACTTTCGTTCATAGCAGATTTATGATTTTGGTTTAATAATATTTTACTGTTTTTATCTCTTGTTTTTATCTCTTGTTTGGTTGGTGAGAAAGGTTGAGAAAACAAATATAAAATGAAAACCTTAATCGTCCGTTTGGTTTTGGGACCATTGGGTCTCTTTATTTTATGAGTTTACTTTTTGAGGAATCAAAAGATCAATTTTGAAATAATTTTGGTCTGTGTTTTTTAAAATTTGGAACAGTGTATCTCTAAAGTAATCGAATTTTCGAAATTTTCAACTTTTAATTGCTAGCTGAATCATATTTTTTTGGCTAATTTTCAGGAATATGTGTATAACAGGCTACAATTCAGGTAAGGGAATCAAATGGGATTTTTTTTATTTTTTTTTATTTTTTATTTTGTAAGTGTTTGAATTCGGGTTTTTCAATTAGGACCTGTTTGTTTATGTTTATTGTGTATTTCTTGTTGCAGCTATGGTTGGTACTTCACATTTGTGCAAGGATTTGTGTATCTATTTCTGATTTACCTGCAAGGCTTCACCACCAAGCAAATGGTGAATCCGTGGAAGACTTATGTGAAGCTTTCTGCTGTTCTTATGGGGTCCCATGGACTTACAAAAGGCTCCTTGGCTTTTCTCAACTATCCAGCGCAGCTCATGTTCAAATCGACAAAGGTAAACGCTAAATTCCATGATATTTAATATGGTAATTTGGTTTTTCAGTTCAAGCAGCTAATTCAGTGTGGATAAAATTTGAGTGTGAAAAAGAGAGGTAAAAACTTTCACTTGTTTAGAGGAGCAGATTTGAGACGATTCTTCTTCTTTTTTTTCGCGGGAGTGGGGTGTGCAGAGTTAAAGAGTTTGATTTGAGTTTTTAGCCAACTACGTAAAACATGTCATTTTTTTAAAGCTAGTTTATACTTCTGAGTAATACAATAGTGAAATTTGCCTATAGTCGATTGCTATCAACGGGAATTGGAAGTGCCGTCTACTGTTGCTGTCGATTTTCTGATGTTAGGTTCATGATTTTGGTATTTCAGGTTCTGCCTGTGATGGTAATGGGAGCCTTCATACCAGGTTTGAGACGAAAATACCCACCTCACGAATACGTTTCTGCACTCCTTTTGGTGGTTGGCTTGATCCTATTCACCTTAGCGGATGCGCAAACATCTCCAAACTTCAGCGTGATTGGTGTTGTGATGGTATCGGGTGCTCTAATCATGGATTCCTTTTTGGGTAACTTGCAAGAAGCTATCTTTACCATGAATCCCGAAACCACACAGGTGACATTCATTTCCTTAGATTCTATTTGTGGGTGTTCAAACGTGAACTCGAAAGTTGTTCCTAAAAAAAGTGTGACTGCTCATATACTTTTGTGCTTGCTTTTATCCTTATCCATAGATGGAGATGCTGTTTTGCTCAACAGTGGTCGGTCTGCCATTCTTGATTCCACCAATGCTTTTGACAGGGGAATTATTCAGAGCATGGAGCTCATGTTGGCAGGTAACTTACAACCGAAAATCCTTAGATTCCACCATGTTACACGCCTCATGGAAGCCTCACAGTTTCTAACAAATCTTTTGGTATTGTGCAGCATCCATACGTGTATGGCGTGTTAGTCTTCGAAGCCATGGCCACATTTATCGGCCAAGTCTCCGTCCTTTCCCTCATTGCTCTTTTTGGTGCCGCCACGACAGCCATGGTAAATTCTTGTCTCACGTCTATTTTCACCTAGATGTGTCAATGTATTGTGGTGTACCATGAAATCACATTTATTTTTTAAAATGGCATTTTCAAAGCAAGAGTCTCGTTTCTTAGGCAACATTAAATATCATATGCACAAATACGAACAAACATATGGTACAACGTGAGTTATATAAATTCCTTTTTAAGTATTTTCATTGAATCCCTTGTTTTTATGACAGATCACAACGGCTAGAAAGGCCGTCACGTTACTGCTGTCCTACTTGATATTCACAAAGCCATTAACGGAAGAACACGGGACCGGACTTCTGCTCATAGGTATGGGGATCACACTGAAACTCTTGCCTGAAAATCAACCATACCAGAGAGTTTCAACCTCATCTTCCAAGACCAACACTTCAAAACCCGCTCCGACCGAAAACAAAAGAATCCGACTAGAAAATGCCGGAGAAAATGAAGAAAAGAGTCAATTGGTCTGAAATAACAACCTGCTTCATTTGGCTCCTCATTTATCAGCAGCTATTTAGCAAATGTTAATTATGCCGAATAAGAACACTAGGGATTTTTATTTTTAATCGTCATTTTACTTCTTTATATTGTGTCCTTTTTCTTTTTCTTTTTAATTTCTTTATATTTTTGTGTATTAGTTCTTTTCGTGAATGTTTTGGACTCTCAAGCTGAATTTCGTGAATGTTTTCGTCAATTAAGATTTTTAGAAAGTCCACACATGTCTAAGTGCAGTGAGAATGGTAAAGATTTATTAGGATTTTAACGAATGTTGAATCTCTGACGTCTTTTCACGTCACACTAGAAGATGAACAGTCCATAAGACAGTGGCGACATCCCCTCCCGGGCGGGGGCGGGGACTATAGTGCTGTTGCAATTTTATGGACGGTGACCTCGGCCTCCACTAAATGCCATATCAAGCCATGGAAAGTGCCTTTCAAGTCCATACAAATTCATATAAATTTATATAAATCTCTCAAAATTCATACAGAATTGTTAGCCTATTAAAATCTTTTAAAATCAATCACTCAAAAAAGTCTATTAAAATCTTTTGAAATCTAAATTGACTACAGCCAGCCTAGATTAAGGCCTTTCAGATCTTGTTTACTAATTTATGTTGAAAAGTATAATTTCATTTACTGCTAGTGACGCAAAAAGTATATTGTATGCTTATACTCTGGGGTTTTTTACTGTTACAGTGATTTAAATCTAACAGTTACAAAACTCTGGAGTATAGGATGCCTTTAGAGTATAATAGAATTTTTGCTTTGCTCAACGTTGAAGGAAGGGACAATTTTTTTTTATTAAATTGATGCTTAGCACAAATGAGAAAAAAAAACCATGTAACTATACTTTAGAGTTTTTTTTTTCTTTTCAGCAAAACCAAAAATATATTATTGATTAGAATCAAACAAGTCCAAAGGATGAAAAATTGAAAGTAAAAAACATACAAATGGAGAAAATTTGAAAAAATAAACGAGTCAAACTACACAAAAGGCTGAATATTTTAGAAAAATGGATGCATCTTTTAAATTTTTTTGAAGAATTAAACAAGTCGAACTACACAAAGGCATGAGCTCGTAAGTCATAAGTCGATGTTTGGTACAATTTAGAATCATATAGATTATAGCATAACTTGTCATATATAGAAGACCCCTCCCTAATGGTTGACCTTATTCCCACTCATTGTCTATGTAGATTGGGCCCGTTTGGGCCGTTGCCATTAGATTAGGGCACTTCGGACCAAATTTCGATATGATAGCTTCTGAAACTTTTTTTTTATACAATAACATTGGAGGGTGGATGTCACAGCCCGTCCCGAAATTTCATTTATCGCGAATATGAAATGACGAAATTGCCCTTAACGGTTGCTAAGGTACGTGTGACATGTTATTTGAATATTGCATACTCTCCTAAATTCTTGGAAAATTTTAAGTGGATTAAAAGTTGTATACAATTTGTGTGGCTAGGGACTTAAAGAATTTTGGATTGTGGTTTGTTTTGGGTGGACCACACACACACACACGGGACATGCACACTCACCCCTTGCCCTTTCTCACTCTCTCTCTCTCTCCCTTTCGAACTTGTACGGACAAGAACCAAACCCCTCAAAACTTCACAGATCGACATCAAAAAGGTGAGTTCCTTCATCCTTGCAACCTCCTGAATCGATTGGTACTATTTTTAGAATTGGAAACCCTCGAAATCACGTCGAAACCATAACCCAGTTTGATGTCACTGTTCATGCACACATGAAATGTTGGTTTTCAAGGAATTCTAAGCCTACAGGGAGCTTAGTGAGGTCCTAAGGAAGCTCGGAGTACTTAGTTTGAAGGTTTTGGATGTCGGGATCGCAGGGTTCGAAGTTGGCCGGTTTTCTTGGATTTTCTCTGGTGAGATTTCGTGTGTTTTTAGCCTTAAATTAGTACCTCGTGATTCTACATGCTTAGGGCTTCATTTTGGTGTAAATTGCATAAAAATGGTTGAGAATTGACGGAGAATAAGAAGTTTGAAAAATCCCCAGTTTTCCTGCGCCGGCGAGATTTTCCGGCGTCTGGAGGTAGGAGATAACGCGCGTGGGGGCATGTAGCACCGTGCCTCTCCCAGCGCGTGGGGGCGCGTGCAGCATTGGAAAATTTTTCTAAAAATTTGGTGATGATCCTGGGGTTGTGTAGATCACGGTGGTATATTTATATACCCAAATTGAGCATCGTATGAGAAGTTATTACGTATTGTTGGTTGTGTGCTTTAAAATAACGTTTTTATAGTTGTTTCGCATATAAGTGAGACCTATCCCGAGGACAAGCGCGTTCAAGGGCGTCATGGGGGTTACGACCCTTCAACATACCAGTGAATGGGCAATTATTTTCTGTTTATACCTATATACTACTATTTTTTCCCAAAAATTGAATTTAAATGGAAGTATGTTTTAAAATGCCATGCATACATAATATATGAATTATATGAATTAGTATTTGATGCATATAAGTTAAATGGTGTTGTGGACGCACATGTGAGTATCAGGTGAGTTTTATGTTGTTCATGTAGTTTATTGTTTGATGTGATTTATGTTGAGAGCTCATAACCTGCACCCCTGGTGTTAGTGCTTATATTATTCACCCCGCACCACACGCTCACCTTGGATCCAAGTAGGTGCATCTCGAATAGACCATTAGAGGTGGTTCCGACTTGTAGGTGATTTTAGATTATTATACAGCTGTTGATGAGATAAGCACTAGAGCGTATTCTTGCCAACTTTGTTATTAGGACCTACAAACACACGAAAATAGCTTAAAATACATAATTGACAAAGAAATAACAACATAAATGCATAAGAACAAGCTTACTAAGTCGCATAAATATGCTCCTATCACAGCACTTATTGTGTTACTGCAAAAGGCAACGAATCTTAATTTGTCTATGCTCTGCTACTTGAATGCATCGAGTCCACCACTTGCCTGGTCGTGTTGCTCACCTTCTTACAACACTCGAAATAAAACAACTCCTTAAGAAGATTGAAAAAAAACGAAATAAAACTACTATGTTAAAAGAAAGATCACTCTTTCTTTCCAAGGACAATCAGACGCCTAACGTTGTCTTGGTGTTTGAAATCAACAACTTCTTGAATATACAACTCTCAAAATCGATGACATATTTAATTACCGAAATTGAGTATGATTGTGCGACAAGAAAGAAAGTCATGTCAAGTCATGACCTTTTCACGTTACCAACATATAAGAAATAAAAAATGTATCTCACCTTAAGGACAATAATCCAATACTTTGTACCAAAAAAAAAAGAAAAAAAACTTTTTCAGCAAAAATGGTTCATGAGATTAGCATAATTCCTCACTTTGGTCATTGAAATTTGAAATCGACAGAAATGATCCTTGAGTTTATTCATTATCAATCATTTTGATTATTCTATGAAAAAAAAAAGTTAAATAAGGACCATAATGAAAAAAATACCCTCAATTTAATACACAATAGACCAAAATGATTTGACAAAAACTAATGATATTTTCATCATTTTATCTTTATTTAATGGAGATTTTACACAGAAACACCAAAATGATTGATGGTAGATAAACTGAATGATCTCTTCTATCGATTTCAAATCTCAATGACCAAAAAGAGGAGTTAAGCCAATCTCAATGATTATTTTGGTTAAAAAGCCAAAAGAAACCCAATACACTCATACTAGGAATGAGATGGCATAAGAGAGTAGTTGATGCCAATTTCATCTTTTAGTTTTCACAATCCTAATACGTAAAGGGTAATGCTAGAGAAATAATATATTTGAATCATATTTTGTAAACCACATAATATGGTAATTTATAGTTAAATTTCTTATTTAAATAATTAAAGAATGTATACCACTATCAGCGGTCACATGTGGATATGTTATTGATAAATTCATAAAACCATTGTCCAACCCAAATTCACCCCGCCCAAATTGAAACCCGACCCACGCCAACGGTGCAGAACCAAACGACACATATTCTTCTTCTTCTGATTCGTCCATCTTCATCGTCCTTCTCACTCAGTAACTAGTACGATGAGATGAGTATGTAAGCCAACTCTGCGGCTTCACTTCTCTCAGACCCATATTTGCAAATTCCAAAAGCAATGGGAGTCGGGGGTAAATTCTGGGACTTGCTAAAACCCTACGCCCGAAACGAGGGTTTTGATTTCTTAAGGAACAAGCGGGTTGCTGTGGACCTCTCCTTTTGGATCGTACAGCACGAAGCCGCCATCAAGGACCGCGCACGAAGTCCCCACCTCAGGCTCACCTTCTTCCGTACCATCAATCTCTTCTCCAAGGTTCAGTATTTTGTTTGTCCGCTTGCATTTTCTGATTGCTTTCTGAAGAGAAATTCATAAACAAAAGTTGGTTTTGTTTGGAATTGGGATTTTAGTTTGTTTATATAATCTTTGATTCAAAAATTTATAAGGGTATGTTTTATTGATTGGAAATTTGGAAGGAAATGAAAAAAAAAATTTGGAAATTTGGTTTTAATTTTTTGTGTTTTGGTTTAATGGTTTGGGAAATGCGGAGGGGTTACTTCAAAATTGAAACTGAATGTTGGTTAATTGATATGAATTGTCTTAATCCCAGTAATTTTTCTTTCATTTTTTACGATGTCGATTTTTGTTGTTGCTTAAGCTTATATAAAGTTGGAGGCTTTTAATTGAGAGAGAGCTTAATTATTGTTCAGTGTTTATGCAGTTTGGGGCATTTCCGGTCTTTGTGCTTGACGGAACTCCATCGCCTTTAAAGTCTCAGGCGAGGATTGCAAGGTTCTTTCGTTCTTCTGGTATTGATTCATCGAGTTTGCCAGTGGCTGAAAATGGTGTTTCAGCTGAGAGGAATAGCACATTTACGAAGTATATTCAAGAATGTGTGGTCAGTTGTTTCTGATGTTGTGATTATGTTATCAATTAAAAACTGTGGTTTGTATTTTTTAGTACTGTTTTGGAACTTTGGTGCAATGTGTTGTTTGTACCAAATGGCAACCTTTCGTTTGCTCATGGTATAGTACTTGAATGAGTATCCATGCTTATCGATACTTTAATTGTTTTTATTTCAACATCTGTTCATCTTTTTGAAATTCTGTGCTCATTTTTTTCCCTGAAGTTTTACGATCTGTTTAATTGTTAGAATATGTAATATTTCTTTGTGCAAAATAGACAAATTTTGGCTAGTTGGTGAGGCATTTGGAATGCTTATCAGTTATTTACTAAAGGTGGTTGTATAGGAACTACTTGAACTTCTTGGGATGCCTGTTTTAAAAGCAAAAGGAGAGGCTGAAGCACTGTGTGCCCAGTTAAATGGTGATGGTCATGTAGATGCTTGCATTACATCTGACAGTGATGCGTTCCTCTTTGGGGCAAAATGTGTTATAAAAACTTTTCGATCTAATTCCAAAGTAAGTATTAATGTTTCAGTAAGTTTTAACTGTCCCCTGGTTGAGCAATTGTTTCTGCTTTTTCATATGTAATTTTTATGCTTTTGAAGTCATATCTTTTCTCTTGCCAGTTCTCATGCCTTATTATCTTTTTACGCACTAAGAGAATCTCATTGTGTATGTAGGAACCATTTGAATGTTTCTATATGTCAGATATTGAAGCTGGCCTTGGTTTGAAGAGGAACCACTTGATTGCTCTCTCTCTTTTGGCTGGAAATGACCACGATTTAAATGGGGTTCAAGGCATTGGGCTTGATACAGCTCTTCTTTTTGCCCAAACATTTAGTGAAGATGAGATATTAAATAGGTATGATACTAATTGGATTTATACATGGTTTCCTTTTTGCTTAAACTGTTTCATGAAAAAAAAAAAAATTAAAGATCACATGTCATGCAGGTTATGTGAAATAGGCAATGGTGATGCTTCTCTCTTTCAAGGTGGTATGAAATCTGTGGATGATAGTGTACCCAGTTTGGATGAGAGCCCATCAAAGACAAAATGTTCTCATTGTTCTTTTTGTGGGCATCCCGGCAGCAAAAGAGCTCATTTCAAGTCTTCCTGTGAATTTTGTAGCAATGCAGTTGGTGAGGGTTGCATGAAAAAGTCAGAGGGGTTCAAATGCAGTTGCTCTACCTGTGATATGGTACATTGATTTTCCCCTCTGATACTTAGGTATCACCATGAGTATATTATTCTTTCTTGTATGTTATATCATATATCAACATAGTGGGCCCCATCACAAGTTCAGTACAGATAGTGTCTGTTACAATACTTAGCAATGTTTTCTGCATCTGTCCTGAAGTATAAGCATTTTATGGTAATGGTAGGATCGTAAAGAAAAGAAGCTGAAGAAGAACGAGAATTGGCGATTGAAAGTTCTTAGCAAGATTGCACTGGAGCCAAATTTCCCCAATGATGAGATTATTGAAATGTACTTGTGCAACAACCATGGTTGCTTCAATGGTATTTTTGGACATTCTTCCCATACTTTCTACAAATGTATAACAATTTCTTTTTCAAGCATGGATCCAGTAGGGCTCAAGAAAACATTTGTTTTTCAGAAAGGAGTTTCTCTCTTGCATATGTTGTTTTGTGAATGTATCTTGCCAATTTCAGTGTGCAATCATGATTTAAAATTTTTGCACAGAAAATGACGGTCCTAGCATATCGTGGGAAAGTCCAAAGACTGAGATGCTGGTTGAGTTCTTGACTTATCATCAGCGGTGGGAACCGTCTTATATTCGCCAGAGGATGCTGCCCATGTTGTCAACCATTTTTTTGAGGGAAATGGCTAAAAATCCTGTGAAAAAATTGTTATATGGGCAGTATGAGTTCAATTCCATAAATCGTTTGAAAATAAGATATGGGCACCAGTATTATGTGGTCAAGTGGAAAAAAACTGCACCTACATTGTGTTGTGTCAGTTACCCAATCCCTCCGGAGGAGTCGGATATACAACAAGATGATGTTATGGTGGTTGATGAATCCTTTAGTTCATTGGATGAGTCTGATGTTCCTACAATAGATATGAGTGGTGGGTGCTGCTTTTTGTTGACCGATGAAAATATGGACCTTGTCCATGCTGCTTTCCCGGAGGAAGTTGGCAGATTTTTGCTGGAGAAGGTGTAATCTCTCTCCCTTTTATTGTCTTTTTTTCCTGACATTTGGTTTGTTTCCATCTCTCACCAGGATTTTTTTATGGGCACTAAATTATGATTGTGCCGTGCTATGAATTAGCAAAATCTTACGGACCTGAAACTTGCAGGAACTGAAAGAAATGAAAAGAAGAAAAGCAACCGGTGGAAAGCCAGAAACAGCAGGATCAAAAGGCGTTCAGCTAAATATCACAGAATTCTTCCGGTCTGCTAAAAAACAATATGAGACAGAACCGGGAGAAGACCTAACGCAGAATACGGATAGTCAGATAGCTGAAACTGGCAAAGAAAAGAGAAGTCCATCGAGTTCAAATCTTCCCAAGTCTGTGAGACGCCGTCTTTTGTTTGACTAAGGCGTTTTCAGATTTGAGGCCCTTTGCTGCAGCTATTTAGGAATATTAATTTAAGTTCGATCCCTCATGAGCTCAGCATGTGTATTTTTTTGTTGTAAAGATTTAGGGTTCAGGTTAACATAGGGTTTAAGGTTTTTGCGTCTTCATTAAGTGAGCAAAGCAAGATTTCTGGTGTGTTTATTTGGAGTTTTGTAAAGCTACCTCACTTTGTTTTGCTATAGTGCTATCTCTCAAGTCCGATGGTTTATTATCCTACATTGATGTAAATTCCGAGTTCCAATTGACATCTAGTCAAATCAAATCTCAAACGACTTGTAGTTTGATATGGAAAAAGTGTTGCAATTGGCACTGCATGGTCAAGTGTTTAGGGCACATGTTATGTTTTAACTAGACAATGCTTGCCACTAAGCCTGTCGCGCTCTCCTTTTTCAACTTTTTCTCTAGGTTTTTGTGTGCGCAGTGCACTCCTTATTTTCTTGCCTTCTTATAGAATTTTGGGTTTCCGTTAGACCGTTGTGAGCGGCGTCTATTTCGGTTTTTTGCTTAAACTATTGTGTGCGCTGCCTATTTTTAGGTTTTCGTGCAACATAACACGACTATACACTAAAGATGCATTACGCCGAAATTCTTAATCATGTTGTTAATGACATGTTTATTTACTTAAATAGATGATGAAATTGTTCTGATTCCTGACTCATGATTCCTCTAATTCATACAAAATCATGACTCCACGTTAGAACACCCAAATTATTAATTATGCTGTTAATGACATGTTTATTTACTTGAAATAAATATTAAAATAGTTTTAATTCTTGACAAACGCGCATAGAATCACAACTGTACGCTACAACTCATTTTATTGCACCGCAATTCTCATGTATGCTGCTAATGACATGTTTATTTACTGAAATTGTTGGTACCACACATAATGGGCCTCAGACTTTGATACATTGGGCCTCATTACCTAACCCATATGATTATGTAAAAGGAGGAGCCCCTTATTCTATAAAAGGGGATTCCCTCCCCCCTCACAAATGGGACTCAGTGAACCCAACAGAGGGCAATACCCTCACAAATACAACAACATTCTCTCCCTCACTTCTCAGATAAATACAATACAATCAGTGTGGACGTAGCCCAAACCTTGGGGTGAACCACGATACATCTTGTGTTATTTACATTTCATGCAGATTCACGGTCGGATTTACGTTGTTCCAAGACCTCTGGTTTTGTGCATCAACATTTGGCGCCGTCTGTGGGAATCGATACGAAAAGCTGTGTCGGTTCTCTCTCAATTTTTCATCTCACCACCGTGAGACCCTCACAACCTCCACCGTGAATCTGCAGAAAACCAAAACTCACGGACCGATCACATCATCCACCTCTCTTTTTTTTTTCTCTGTCCTCTCTCTCTCCCTCTCTTCGCTCTGAGAACCCATGGCGGAGCCAGAACCAACTGCCGCGTCGCTGATGGACAAGATCTACAGCCACCACTTCTCGTATTCATCCGACTCCGACATTGAAAAGAAGGCCAAGCACGCTGCCGCTATCAAAACCACTCAAAGCTCAGACTTGATCGTTGTTGTTGAGTCACTTGAGAATCTCAATAACCCAGTTCAAACCCTTCTGCAGAAACGAAGATAAAACTCACTGCATGCAAAGACACAAGCTTTAACAAATTCCCACTTCGGAGAGTTCCCAGATCGTGAGAAATGACGGCTCTCGTTCTCAGGGTTGCGCAGGATGGCTCCGGCGATTTCCGGACTGTGCAGGAGACCATCGACGCCGTCCCTCTTTGCAAAACCCGTCGTACCGTGATTCGCATCGCTTTGGAAATCTGCCGGCAGCCGGTGTGCGTGCCTAGGACGAAGAACTTCATCATGCTCGCGGGCCTGGCTCTGGAGCTCACTGTGCTCACCTGAAACAACACCGTCACCAAGATCGAGCACTACCATTTCTCTCTCGTCCACCCCTCGTCTAAAGAGAGAGAGAGAGCAAGAAGGTCAGAGAAGATCGCAGAAAACCGTATCAATGATGGCTGCGAGTGCTGTGACGGAGAATGAAGCACTGACCACACAAGCTCCTTATGCTCCTGTCATTTTTTAGAGGAGAGTCAGGAGTGACTTGGAAACCAAACTTCTTAAACCATATATGCCCAGAGCATTGGTTGCTCCAGACACAGACCATCCAACGGGAACAGTCAGCCATCAACACCGTGACATGAGTGCTCTTCAGCAGCGAGCAGCCGGAGCAGCCCATTTCTGTTCCCGTTTCGCCCTCCGACACTCTGACCATGGTTTTCCAGGCAGATGGAACAATGCGGATGCAACCAGATTGGGGGTAGCAAGCTCTCGGGGAAGAAAATGGCTGAAAGAGCCAGGCCTTGCATGCTATTTATCTTTTGACTCAGTGGGGAAGAAAGTCTACAACAACATCATTTCCATACCCATCTGTTTTTTTCCACACTCATGATAATTTTGAAAAAGATAAGATAAGGGAAGAGCCCTTGTCGGTCAAATCCACCAGATCCACACGTCAAAAAGAGATAAGTCTTCACCTAATTCAATTGTTTTTATTATTTAATATTTATCAAATGGTACTGGTTATTGTGTGATGGTGGAACAATGATGATATCTTTATTTTATTTTTTGAATGTTTTCCACTAACTGATGGTGGGTTTACAATAGATGCTGAAAGTGGATGTGGGTTCCCACACCCATGCATTTTAAATTATGTTGAAATTATCAACTCAAATCCAAAAGAACTAATCCACTTTTATAACCTAAAACTATGCTATAACACGCATGGCAAGGTTTTACACTTATAAGAAATATACATATTAAATAATTGTTGTTACCATATTTCTTTTACGTATTTATTATATTTATTCATTATACGCTCACGATTATACTGTCATTTATTGTCAGGAAATATTGTGCAACTAGGTCCACTGATCAACATTGTTGCTGATTAACGAGGTCTACCAACTTATAGACTGATGAGCCACGTGCTTGTGGTGATCTCTTGTCTGATCGGACACCCACTTGCTCGGACATTCGCTTATTGGGACACCTATGTGCCTGGACCCAACTCGATGACCCTACAGATAGTCCCAACTCGATGCCCCTACGTATGGCCCTGATTCAAAGACCCAACTTGCGTACCCGATCCGTGGATCCGACACATAGACCCAATATGTGAACCCGACAAGCAGACCCGAGTCATGTCGAGAATCAACTCATACTGAGTGCATGTCGACATAAAGTAGATACTTGCAATAAGGAATACCACGAGCCAAGCCGCCTCGCAGCGAGCATAGCCTCTAGCCGAGCAGCCTCACAACGAGCATCGCCTCCAGCCGAGCAGTCTCGTAACGTGTGATACCTTTAGCCGAGTATTGCTTTATGTTGAGCATTGCCTTAGGTTGAGTACTGGTTCAAGACATCTAGCCACTTCGGCCCGTACATGGATTGGATTTGAAGTCTCCAGCCAAAAGACTCTCTTGACTGAAGACTTGGGGGACTAATGTTGGTACCACACATAATGGGCCTCAGACTTTGATACATTGGGCCTAATTACCTAACCCATATGATTATGTAAAAGGAGGAGCCCCTTATTCTATAAAAGGGGATTCCCTCCCCCCTCACAAATGGGACTCAGTGAACCCAACAGAGGGCAATACCCTCACAAATACAACAACATTCTCTCCCTCACTTCTCAGATAAATACAATACAATCAGTGTGGACGTAGCTCAAACCTTGGGGTGAACCACGATACATCTTGTGTTATTTACATTTCATGCAGATTCACGGTCGGATTTACGTTGTTCCAAGACCTCTGGTTTTGTGCATCAACAGAAATAGATGTTGTTTTGATTCCTGACTCCCCATGCGTAGGGATGGGCAACGGTTATGGCGGACAGGTAATTGCGGTTATTTACCTATCCATAACAGTTTATGTTCATACCCGCATAACCGTTTACCCGTTGGGTAATTGCATAAACGGTTATACCCATACTCATAACCGTTTATAAACGGTTAACCATATCCATAACCGTGTACCTATTTAACCATAATCGTTTACCCATTTAACCATAACCATACCCGTTTACCCGTTTTTGAACCCATTTATCCTTTTTTTACCCATTTACTCATTTTTTCACTAGTCTACATGTTTGTTTTTATAACAACTTGAAAATTACAAAATTATATATCATCATATCAACTATCAAGATGGCAAGTCGCAGATGTTCTATTGATAGCACATACATACATGGTGACTAGATCAACTAGATAATTGTGTGTATTTTAATTGATTAATTATATTGTGTAATTTGTATTAATATATATGTTGTTATTGCATTTGCACTTTGCAGGAAAGAGTTCATGGTCGGAGCCTACACCATGAACCTGTACTTAGAGTTTTAGCATACCCAAAATTTGACACAGAACCAAACTGAAAGCTGCAGAACCAAATGTGAGAGATGGGAAATAGATTGTTCCCAAATAGTCAGTCAAATTTTGTAATGCAAAAGCAAGAAATTAAATGGGTAAATGGATACCCGTTATAACCACGGGCCGTTATAACCTCAGGTAATACTCATAACCGCCCATTTAAATTTCATGGATAAACGGTTATACTCATAACCTTTTGTTCGTCTAAACGGTTACCCATAACCGTAACCGTGAACTTTAAATGGGCGGAAACTGCGGTTACCCAAATTCATGGGTATTTTGCCCATCCCTACCCATGCGCCCATGCGTTTACTAAAGCATACAAAATCTAAAGTTTGTTGTTTTCATGTTACAATTCATAATTTAATACCGAAAAAATTAGGAATAAGAGCAATAAGAAGGTAGTTCATTTCATATTCTGTTCTTAACTTGCCTCATTCTAAGTAAGTAAATATGCCATAAAAGGAATCGAAATGTACATGACCTTGTGGTCAAACCAAATCCTTAAAAGGAGGGTAACTGAAAGGAAAAAAAACACATGTATGTTAAAGAATTTACAATCTTCAAACTTGGAAATTCATTAGTTGCCCTTAGGCCTGGCAAACGGGTCGTATCAGTCATGTTCGTGTCGTTTTCGTGTAACACCTGTTATCTTAACGGGTCGTGTCGTGTCACACCTGTTATCTTAACGGGTCCTTAACAGGTCGGATCATTTTACCCAACGGGTAAAGTGACCCGACCCGTTATGACCCATTATGACCCGTTAAGAAAAATATTGTTTTTTCTTAAATTTACACATACCACACATTGTCACATAAATATTACTTCAAAACATTAAAACACATTTGTCGCTTAAGTACTACATCTAGACTCGAAAATAAGAGCCTCATAAAAAATACATCCATACCCTACTAATCTATTACAAATATTAAATGTGCAAGGATATGCAAAATGAAAGTGTTTTTGTTTTCAAGGTTGTGAAGCCTTTCTGAAAAGTTTAAACCTTGCCAATAGAACTCAAAGCTTAATGAAAGTGACCCACTAGTGTGTCTATTCGTACTTTCATTAAGTATAACATAAGATTTTGAGGTATTCACTAGTGTAAATATTTTAAATTGAAGATCGAATTCAATCATTGTATTCATATAGGGTCAAGGAGTGTAGTTGTAAAAAATCATCAAAATCGGAGTTAAAATAATCGTTAAATTTGTGATTTTTCGTTTATAACCGTCGAAAAGTTTTGTCCCGTTACTTAATCTTTAAACGTTTTTTTTTTGCAATTTTTGGCGTATGCAATCTCGAAGCATATACAAACAAGTATGACGGTTAGATCGTTGAAACTAGTTTCGTAGAATGTGTATCCCATCAAAACAATAGATTCACTAACACTTAAAAGTTTATTCTTACTTTAATTAAGTATAACATAAGATTTTGTGGTATCCACTAGTGTAAATATTTTAAATTGAAGATCGAATTCATTCATTGTATTCATATAGGGTCAAGGAGTGTAGATGTAAAAAATCATCAAAATCGGAGTTAAAATAACCGTTAAATCGTGATTTTTCGTTTATAACCGTCTAAAAGTTTTGTCTCGTTCCTTGATCTCTGAATGTTTGTTTTTTGCAATTTTTGGCATATGCAATCTCGAAGTATATACAAACATGTTTGACGGTTGGATCGTTGAAACTAGTTTCGTAGAATGCGTATCCCATCAAAACAATAGATTCACTAATACTTAAGAGTTTATTCATACTTTCATCAAGTATAACATAAGATTTTGTGGTATCCACTAGTGTAAATATTTTAAATTGAAGATCGAATTCATTCATTGTATTTATATAGGGTCAAGGAGTGTAGTTGTAAAAAATCATCAAAATCGGAGTTAAAATAACCGTTAAATTGTGATTTTTCGTTTATAACCGTCGAAAAGTTTTGTCTCGTTACTTGATCTCTGAATGTTTGTTTTTTGCAATTTTTGGCATATGCAATCTCGAAGCATATACAAACAAGTTTGACGGTTGGATCGTTGAAACTAGTTTCGCAAAATGCGTATCTCATCAAAACAATAGATTCACTAACACTTAAGAGTTTATTCATATTTTCGCTAAGTATAACATAAGATTTTGTGGTATCCACTGGTGTAAATATTTTAAATTGAAGATCGAATTCATTCATTGTATTCATATAGGGTCAAGGAGTGTAGCTGTAAAAAAGTTTCAAAATCGGAGTTAAAATAACCGTTAAATCGTGATTTTTCGTTTATAACCGTCAAAAAGTTTTGTCCTGTTACTTGATCTCTGAATGTTTGTTTTTTTGCAATTTTTGGCATATGCGATCTCGAAGTATATACAAACATGTTTGACGGTTGGATCGTTGAAACTAGTTTCGTAGAATGCGTATCCCATCAAAACAATAGATTCACTAACACTTAAAGAGTTTATTCATACTTTCATCAAGTATAACATAAAGATTTTGTGGTATCCACTAGTATAAATATTTTAAATTGAAGATCGAATTCATTCATTGTATTCATATAGGGTCAAGGAGTGTAGCTGTAAAAAAGTTTCAAAATCGGAGTTAAAATAACCGTTAAATCGTGATTTTTCGTTTATAACCGTCAAAAAGTTTTGTCCTGTTACTTGATCTCTGAATGTTTTTTTTTTTTGAAATTTTTGGCATATGTGATCTCGAAGTATTACAAACATGTTTGACGGTTGGATCGTTGAAACTTGTTTCGTAGAATGCGTATCCCATCAAAACAATAGATTCACTAACACTTAAGAGTTTATTCATACTTTCATCAAGTATAACATAAAGATTTTGTGGTATCCACTAGTATAAATATTTTAAATTGAAGATCGAATTCATTGTATTCATATAGGGTCAAGGAGTGTAGCTGTAAAAAATCATCAAAATCGGAGTTAAAATAACCGTTAAATCGTGATTTTTCGTTTATAACCGTCGAAATTTTTTGTCTCTTTACTTGATCTCTGAATGTTTGTTTTTTGCAATTTTTGGCGTATGTGATCTTGAAGTATATACAAACATGTTTGACGGTTGGATCGTTGAAACTAGTTTCGTAGAATGCGTATCCCATCAAAACAATAGATTCACTAACACTTAAGAGTTTATTCATACTTTCATTATGTATAACATAAGATTTTGTGGTATCCACTAGTGTAAATATTTTAAATTGAAGATCGAATTCATTCATTGTATTCATATAGGGTCAAGGAGTGTAGCTGTAAAAAATCATCAAAATCGAAGTTAAAATAACCGTTAAATCGTGATTTTTCGTTTATAATTGTCGGAAAGTTTTGTTTCGTTACTTGATATGTGAATGTTTTTTTTTTGTAATTTTTTGCTGATGCGATCTCGAAGCATATACAAACAAGTTTGACGGTTGGATCGTTGAAATTAGTTTCGTATAATTCGTATCCCATGAATTTCAATGGTGTGTGTGTATATATATTTATTTATTTATTAAGTAGATTTAAATCTATTTATTTTGTATGTATAATTATTATAGTTTTTAGGGGTACAAAATTTAATATATATATATATATATATATAAATATAACTATTATAGTTAATATTTTGGGGGTATAATTATTATAGTATATATAATTATTATAATTATTATAGTTAATTTAATATATATATATATATATAATTATTATAGTTTTTAGGGGTATAAAATTGTTAAATTAATATATAGAATCATTATAGTATTTTTTTAGGGTTATAAAATTATTAAATTAATATTCTGCTTATCGTGTATCGTGTTACCCACGTGTATACCCGAACCAACCCGTTATCTTAACAGGTGCTTATCGGGTTACTCGATAACGACCCGTTTCGTTATCGTGTCGACCCGAACACCTGTTAATTTCGTATCGTGTCGTGTCAGGAATTGCCAGGCCTAGTTGCCCTTGACCTTCTTCTTCTTGTTCTATAAATGGCAGTTGTTCCTAAAGATGATTATCATGCTAATTTTACATTTGACTTTGTTATAGTAATTAATGATTATTGTTCCAATATCTTTTAAATTTGGTCTCCATATATAGCTACTTGTACAAAATATTTGAAAACCTGTGGTTATGGATGCTCATATCTATTCCCAACTTACCTGATTTGCTGAACAAAATAAAGTGTTTATCTCCTCGGCATTGTAATTAACAATACTTCTTATTTGTACCATACTTGACCAATCCCGAAACTACTAAGCACCGGTCAACATTATACCGTCAAGGACCCAGAAGAGTTTCCCTCCAACCAGGAGGCCAATCACAATGCAACATGTGTCGACATCAGAAGCTAATCACAGCGCGACACGTGTCAACATCAGAAGCAAATCATAACACAACACGTGTCAATGTCAGAACAAAGTTAGAAAATCTTCTATAAAAGGAGATCATTTTCCCACAATATGGCCTAATGTCATTTGTACTAAATCATTAACTAGCACTCACTAAAGGAGAGCTTGAACCTATGTACTTGTGTAAACCCTCCACAATTAATGAGAACTCCTCTACTCCGTGGACGTAGCCAATTTGGGAAAACCACGTACATCTTGTGTTTGCTTCCCTGACTCTATCCATTTACATACTTATCCACACTAGTGACCGGAGCAATCTAGCGAAGGTCACAAACTTAACACTTTCTGTTGTACCAAAGTCCTCATTGATTTTGTGCATCAACATCTAGGGCCGTCTATGGCAACGACACTTATTCCCACTCTCTTCAACTTTGCCAAGCTGGTTTCCACCATTCGTACTCTCTTTTGATCAGGCATCCCTCTCCAACATGGGGAGCGAAGGAAGCCACAACACACAAAATGACACCCATCTTGCACCTAGTGCAAAGCAACGAAAGAATGAAGGAAATAGGGTTGCTCTTCAAGCTAAAGTCGATGAGCTAGAAGCTCAGAACAACAAGATAGCAATGAAGAATGAGGTCCTCCAGGAGTAGTATGAGAAGATCTTTGAGACGTTTCACGAAACTAGGCGTACTCAAACACGCGAGCTCGTTGCCTCTATGGACATCAACCATTATCTGGGTGCCCCCCAACACGGAGGGTCACCTTCCTTCGACATGGGTATCCCTGATGAGGAGCGAGCTAATCATCAAAACATTGATCAACATGAGACTTCTCTCAACCCAGATGCTTCGACCCAAAACAGAAGAAGTAGAGGTAGACACCTCCTTGCAAAAGGGTTGGAAGGATCGAAAGCCGTTTATCGTGACTGCCAAGACTTCCTAAAGAAACATCGAGAGAATCCCCTCCATATATGCTCAAAGATCAATTACCCAAGGGTTTCTGAAAGACTCGGTCCCCTCCCATAACCCAGGCCAACTGCCAATCTAGGGAAGGAACGATAGGTCCCAAAGGAACATGAAGGTACATGGGACTCTAAGGTATTCCGACAGACTCGCCCTAGAAGTTAGTACGACGAGTCCAAGAAAAAACCACACGCCATTGCTCATTCTTTCCTACTTCCAAGAGGCAATGGAGACTTATGAAAGAAAATTCCAGTGGTACATGACTCCACTCAGGACCCCTTTGTCCTACAGCTCCTTGAGGAAGTAAACAAGTTGAAGGATGAACGTTAGGCCGAGATACCTGACTGGAACCAACCCAGGCCTGGCCCTCTCACAAGAAGGATCCTCGACAACCCTTTCAAGCGAAGACAAAACAAAAGCTTGGTTTACAACTCTATACTGGAAGAGATAACCCAATTGAACACCTTAACCTCTTTGAGTTCACCATGGCATATCAGATGCACACCGATGAAGAGCGATGTCTTCTCTTCCCCTCCACCATTTCTGGCGAAGCTCTAAACTGATGACTTGTACACTATTCGCCAGAAGCCGGAAGAGTCACTACGAGAGTATGCCGGTTACTTCAGCCATGAGTATTCTCTCTATGCTGAGGCAGACAACAAGATTGCCCTCAAGGCCTTCACGGCAGGCCTACGTCATTGTTTCTTCAAGTACATGATCAATGCCAACACTTGGAAGACTTACTCTGAGGTGATGGCATAACCTTACAACCACGCATTCGCCAAAGTAAGGACATACCAAGGGAACCCCCATATGGTTAACCCCTATCAACAAGTGGGAAGTGGAAGTCAAGTTCTACCAAGTGAGGAGATATTGGCCATTCAGACACCCATTGCATCATCTCCTGCCTCATTTAGCTACTCGCTAAGTCATCAAACGTATCTGTCTCTTGGTAAGAGGAAGGATTTTTACTCTCAGCAAGCCCATTATAACAAGAGGGATAAAAGTTCGTATCAAGACAACCAGGGGTGAACGTACCGTTGACTATTATGACTATGGGGCCAAGCCTCACTCTTTCAAAGTGGAGGACTAGGTACTGAAAGAAATGCTATTATAAGAAGGAATACACATTACAAATGTTTTGACTCTCAACCGCTTGAGATCTTTTGTCACATAAGCCATTCGGCAAATATTTAAAGAAGAGGGAATTCAGACAACTTATTATGAGTCTTTTACGTTCCTAGCACTGAAACACTTAGTCTACGTTGACCTACCCTTATACTCCAACTCAGAGTTTCAACATGCGTACTTTGACACAAAGTATGTGATACTAAGTGTTACAACCAACATGGTTCACATATCAAAAGCATGAATCCCTTCATGCATAGGAAAACATTCATAAGCATCACTCATATCAATCAACATAAACATTCATAAGCATCACTCATATCAATCAACATAAACATCATACATTCCAACACATTCATACATAAACATCATACATTCCAACACATCCATACATAAGCCAACTGTGCTTCGAAGGGGTTCAAAATACTTCGTGTCTTTAACACTTGCTACAATGTGCCTCGACACCTTGCCCTTATTCTCACCAACTAGGTGATGAAATGTGAAGAAGGAACTCATCTTTATGCCACCAACCAGGTGATGAAATGTACAACTCGTACTCTCCTTCATGCCACCAACCATGTGATGAAATGTACAACCCATACTCTAATATCATTTGGCAACTTGCCACTCATGCCACCAACCAGGTGAAGAAGGAACTCATATTCGTGCCACCAACCAGGTGATGAAATGCACAACTCGTACTCTCCTTTATGCCACCAACTAGATGATGAAATGTACAACTCGTACTCTAATATTATTTGGCAACTTGCCACTCATGCCACCAACCAGGTTAAGAAGGAACTCATCTTCGTGCCACTAACCAGGTGATGAAATGTACAACCCGTACTCTCCTTCATGCCACCAACCAGGTGATGAAATGTACAACCCATACTCTAATATCATTTGGCAACTTGCCACTTATGCCACCAACCAGGTGAAGAAGGAACTCATCTTTGTGCCACCAACCAGATGATGAAATGTGATGAAAGGTGATGAAGGAACTCACATTCGTACCACCAACCAAGTGATGAAAGCAACTTACCATTCATTCCACCAACCAGAAAACGAGTGGTACAACTTGTACATGTGAACTCCTAGCATTCACAAATAATAAAAAACCCTGAAGTTTTATAACTCAACTAGGGGAGCACTTATGCCCAACAAGAGTTATAGTTACCAACAAAGTCTTATTGCAAGCCAACAACAACTTCAGTGCATGGCATACGAAGATCAATCTATTCAGCCCTCTTGTATTTGCTTCAGACATTTCTCCTTTGTAACAATGCAAACACTACAACTCGTAGAAAGCTTCACACACTCTTGATCAAGATAGTCTGAAGCAAAACCAATTTATGGTGCCAACAAGAGCTTCATCAATGGAGGGCAACCACAATTCTCAAAAGCTTCACACACTCTTGATCAAGACAGTGTGAAGCAAAACCAATTTATGGTGCCAACAAGAGCTTCATCAAAGGAGTTCAACCACAATTCTCAAAAGCTTCACACACTCTTGATCAAGATAGTGTGAAGCAAAACCAATTTATGGTGCCAACAAAAGCTTCATCAATGAAGGGCAACTACAACTCGTAGAAAGCTTCACACACTCTTGATCAAGACTGTTTGAAGCAAATTCAATTTATTTGCTTCACACACCCTTCATCATATCTGAGAGGGCACTCCCAACGAAGCCTTTCGAAATATTCAGCTTTCTTTCCCCCCGATAATACCTCTGCAAACAAGCTATACTAGAGCAAGAATATCTCATATCATCAGGGTTAAAAGCAAGAGTATCCCATATCATGCTTTTTCCCTGTCTTTTCTTTTGGCCTTGTTTTTACCTGCAAGACAAGGAGAAAGAGAGCAATCAGTCAGCACTTGGAATCAAGCTTCCAGCCAGGAACTGACTGCCTGGAACCTCTTACCTGATTACTTACCTGGCATTGCTCTCGAGTACTCATCTTCAACATCTTATGTTTCCAGGGAAGATTCCGCATCTGCTTGAGGAACAGATAGGGCAAGTGCGAAGGATACAAGGAAGCATGTGGAGACAAGCGTAACAGCACACGTGCCGATACATTCATTACTCTGTCAAAAGCAAAAGTATCCCATATCAGCAGAGTGGAACGTACTCTAGATTTGATGGACTTGTTTTGACCCTCAAATTCTTCAGTCGGCCTTATACTCTGGAGGAAACCAGAAAACCCTCCAGCTCAGTTCAAGAATAAGCCTGTGGAAAGTTACTTCTTCAAAAGCAAAAGTATCTCATATCATCTCTTCTCATTTTTCTTCTCTTTATCCTTCATGTTGCTGCAAGATGGGGAGAAGGTGAACAATCAGTCGGAGCTCTGATTGCTTACCTTGTCTGTCACCTCTTTCAGCAGACCTCCTAGCTCGGCGACTTGGGGGACTCCTACTACATGGTTTGTATCGCGCTTGACCAAGCCTGAAACTACAAGTAAGCTTCAAGTGAAATTGATACATTACCTTGTGCATCTCCACCAGTTAAAGATACCACCCCTGGATGGAGGAAGAGTACTTCCAGAGAAGATGCCACATCTACCTATGAGACAGATAAGGCAAGTCAAGACGACACCACACTCCGATACTTAGAAGTTTCGTGATTACGAGATCATTCTCCCACAATATTTCCTAATGTCATTTGTACTAAATCATTCACTTGTACTCACTAAATGAGAGCTTGAACCTATGTACTTGTGTAAACCCTTCACAATTAATGATAACTCTTCTATTCCGTGGACGTAGCCAATCTGGGTGAACCACGTACATCTTGTGTTTGCTTTCCTATCTCTATCCATTTATATACTTATCCACACTAATGACCGGAGCAATCTAGCGAAGATCACAAAAAGCGATCGTTTTCGCTACCTAGGATCTATCTTGCAAGAGAACGGAGAATTAGATGGAGATCTCAACCATAGAATATGAGCTGGATGGAAAGAGTGCATCCGGCGTGTTGTGTGACCGTCGTAGGCCACTGAAGCTCAAGGGAAAATTTTATAGGACGGCAATAAGGCTAGCGATGTTGTATGGCACAGAATGTTGGGTGGTGAAGCATCAGCACGTACACAAAATGGGTGTAGCGGAGATGAGGATGCTTCGTGGGATGTGTGGGCACACGAGAAAGGATAAGATTGGGAATGGGGATATCCGAGGTAAAGTAGGAGTAGCCGAAATTGTAGGAAATATGAGAGAAAATCGGCTCCGGTGATTTTGAACATGTGCAAAGAAGGCCGACTGACGCTCCGGTTCGAAGATGTGACTACGGGACAGAGGTTCAGGGCCGAAGGGGTAGAGGAAGACCTAGGACAACTTTGGAAGAGACTCTAAGAAAAGACTTAGAGTACTTGGATCTAACGGAGGACATGACACAAAACCGAGCGCAATGGCGTTCTAGGATTCATATAGCCGACCCCACTTAGTGGGAAAAGGCTTTGTTGTTGTTGTTGTTGTATCCAAACCTTCGACTACTACAAGGTGTGGCTTACATCACAATCTCTTGCTCAACAGTGTGGAAGTAAAATTTGTATATGTTGTCTCTCCCGCATTTTCAAATTTCTAATTTTCCCAAAAAAAAAAAGAAATTGGGAAATTCAACAAAGCTTCATCAATAGAGGACAACTACAAATTCTCAAAAGCTTCACACTATCTTGATCAAGATAGTGTGAAACAAAATCAATTCATGGTATCCAACAAAGCTTCACCACAAAAGCTTCACCAACAAAAGCTTCACCAACAAAAGCTTCATCAATGGAGGACAACTACAAATTCTCAAAAGCTTCACACTATCTTGATCAAAATAGTGTGAAGCAAAATCAATTCATGGTACCCAACAAAAGTTTCAACTCCAAAGCTTCACCTACAAAGCTTCAACTTCAAAACTTCACCTACAAAGCTTCAACTCCAAAGCTTCACCTACAAAGCTTCAACACAAAAGCTTCACCAACAAAAGCTTCATCAATAGAGGACAACTACAAATTCTCAAAAGCTTTACACTATCTTGATCAAGATAGTGCAAAATCAATTTATGGTACCCAACAAAAGCTTCAACTTCAAAGCTTTACCTACAAAGCTTCAACTCCAAAGTTTCACCTATAAAAGTTGTACCCACAAAAGCTTCACCCACAAAAGCTTCACTTACAAAAGCTTGACCTACAAAAGCTTGACCCACAAAAGCTTCACCTACAAAAGCTTGACCCACAAAAGCTTCACCCACAAAAGCTTGACCTATAAAAATGCTTCACCTACAAAAACTTCACCCACAAAAGCTTAACACATAAAAGCTTGACCCACAAAAGGTTCACCTACAAAGCTTCAACACAAAAGCTTCACCTACAAAAGCTTTACACACTCTTGATCAAGATAATGTGAAGCAAAATCAATTCATAGTACCCAACAAAGCTTCAACCTCAAAGCTTCACCTACAAAGCTTCAACACCAAAGCTTCACCTACAAAGATTTAAAATATATATATTCGAAAATTCAGAAATTAGAAAATTCGAAAATTTAGAAATTCGAAAATTCGAAAAAACAAATTCGAAAAAAAAAAAAATTTGCCTAGGCCTTCTCTTCTTTGGGCCTAACAACTTTCATAACAAATATATATGAAAGAGGAGTTTTGGGCTACCACTTAGAAAGGAAATGCCTCATTCGTCAACTCTCTCGACCGGAGACTTGGGGGACTCCTATCATATGCTACTGCACCTTGATACTCGGAAGTCTCACGACCACTCAGTGGCTTGGACCCACAAAAGCTTCACCCACAAAAGCTTCACTTACAAAAGCTTGACCTACAAAAGCTTGACCCATAAAAGCTTCACCTACAAAAGCTTGACCCACAAAAACTTCACCCACAAAAGCTTCACCCACAAAAGCTTGACCTATAAAAAAGCTTCACCTACAAAAACTTCACCCACAAAAGCTTAACACATAAAAGCTTGACCCACAAAAGGTTCACCTACAAAGCTTCAACACAAAAGCTTCACCTACAAAAGCTTTACACACTCTTGATCAAGATAATGTGAAGCAAAATCAATTCATAGTACCCAACAAAGCTTCAACCTCAAAGCTTCACCTACAAAGCTTCAACACCAAAGCTTCACCTACAAAGATTTAAAATATATATATTCGAAAATTTTAAAATTCAAAAATTCAGAAATTAGAAAATTCGAAAATTTAGAAATTCGAAAATTCGAAAAAATAAATTCGAAAAAAAAAAAAATTTGCCTAGGCCTTCTCTTCTTTGGGCCTAACAACTTTCATAACAAATATATATGAAAGAGGAGTTTTGGGCTACCACTTAGAAAGGAAATGCCTCATTCGTCAACTCTCTCGACCGGAGACTTGGGGGACTCCTATCATATGCTACTGCACCTTGATACTCGGAAGTCTCACGACCACTCAGTGGCTTGGACCCACAAAAGCTTCACCCACAAAAGCTTCACTTACAAAAGCTTGACCTACAAAAGCTTGACCCACAAAAGCTTCACCTACAAAAACTTGACCCACAAAAGCTTGACCCACAAAAGCTTGACCCACAAAAGCTTCACCCACAAAAGCTTAACCCACAAAAGCTTGACCTATAAAAAAACTTCACCTACAAAAACTTCACCCACAAAAGCTTAACACATAAAAGCTTGACCCACAAAAGGTTCACCTACAAAGCTTCAACACAAAAGCTTCACCTACAAAAGCTTTACACACTCTTGATCAAGATAATGTGAAGCAAAATCAATTCATAGTACCCAACAAAGCTTCAACCTCAAAGCTTCACCTACAAAGCTTCAACACCAAAGCTTCACCTACAAAGATTTAAAATATATATATTCGAAAATTCAGAAATTAGAAAATTCGAAAATTTAGAAATTCGAAAATTCGAAAAAAAAAAAAAATTTGCCTAGGCCTTCTCTTCTTTGGGCCTAACAACTTTCATAACAAATATATATGAAAGAGGAGTTTTGGGCTACCACTTAGAAAGGAAATACCTCATTCGTCAACTCTCTCGACCGGAGACTTGGGGGACTCCTATCATATGCTACTGCACCTTGATACTCGGAAGTCTCACGACCACTCAGTGGCTTGGATTTTTCAAGTCTCCAATCGAGAAGTTTTCCTCACTCGGGAAATTAAGGGAACACTACCTCAACCTACATGCTTCACTCACAAAGCTTCAACATATAAGCTTCAACAAAAGAAAAAAATTCAAAGAACTTAGTGAAGAAGGCTTTGGTGTATTTAACACAATACGTTGAAATGAAGCAAAACTTATTTATTGATATGTCCGATAAGTTGCAAATATGTACATATACATGAGTCAAAATAAACAAACAAGAGGGAGCCTTCACAAAGGTCGCTTATGAGAAGTCTCAGCAGTCGGTAGAGCCCCAGGAAGAGAAGGCACTGGAGGGTGATCATTCAGAGCCTCAGTACTAGACAGAACCCCAGAAGGAGGAGGCTCCGAAGGTTGATCATTTGGAGCTTCATTACGCGGTACAGCCATAGAAGACGAAGGCAATAAATGCCTTCGGAACAAACCCACAAACCTTTGATGATCAAGTAAAATTTGACCATCAGATTCTTGCATCTGGTCAAGCTTCCTCTTCATGTTTGTAGCATAGTCATGTGCGAGCCTGTGCAACTATTTATTCTCATGCTTGAGCCCTTTAATCTTCTGTTTGAGACTTATCACTTCAGCCACCAATGATTCAACTTGGCGAGTTCGAGCAAATAAGCGTTGGGCCATATTAGACACAGAACCTACACACTGAACACAGAAAGCCAGGGAATCCTTAATAGCCAACTCATCAGACCGTTTGGAAAGTAGTCTGTTATCTTTGGGAGTGAGAAGGCTCCTGGCCACCACCGCAGCGGTCATATCATTCTTCATCACAGAGTCTCCAACGGTAAGAGGACCAATAAGGGATAAGAATGATGAGTGCCATATGTTGTCTTGAAGAGACATAGCTGCCTCTTCACCAAAGTTCAAGTCAAAACGACGGTCGGATGGGCCAGACATTTTCAGAAATGATGAAGGAGAAATGAGGTCCAATAAATCTCTGAAGTACAAAAATAAGGGAAAAATTCCTACAAGCAATAACTCTCTAAATGTACTTCTTGCACACAATTGGTGCACTTATAAAAGAAAGGGCAACATGGTCGTTGGTTCAAAAATCGAAGAGGCACCACTATCTGGATTTCGAAGAGGCACCACTTTCCACACGCAACATCAGCTCCTCGGGTACCACAGATAACTTTGCCAAAGATCTCTGACAAAGTTTAGACACATAAATTTTGAAGGTCCAACTACCCTACGATTACCCACAAGGGTAAAGGAACAGCACCACTCCCCGGATTTCGAAGAGGCACCACTTTCCACACGCAACATCAGCTTCTCGGGTACCACATATAACTTTGCCAAAGATCTCTGACAAAGTTTAAACACATAAATTTTGAAGGTCCAGCTACCCTACTATTACCTACAAGGGTAAAGGAACATCACCACTTTCCGGATTTCAAAGAGGCACCACTTTCCACACGCAACATCAGCTCCTCGGGTACCACAGATAACTTTGCCAAAGATCTCTGACAAAGTTTAGACACATAAATTTTGAAGGTCCAGCTACCTTACTATTACCCACAAGGGTAAAGGAACAACACCACTGCTTGATAACTGGAAAGTCCCTATGTGTGTCAACCTCCGTGCTCCGTGGCAAGGCAGATTGGCAAAAATGCCCAACCTTTACTGACATTCAAGAAAACACTCCCAACAAGATTGCTTGCTCAAAAATCGAAGAGGCACCGCCCTCCGATTCTCGAAAGCTAGACTCCTAACAATATTACTTGCTCAAAAATAAAAAAGGCACCACCCTCTGAATCTCGAGAGCCAGACTCCCAGCATGATTACTTTCTCAAAAATCGAACAGACACCGCTCTCCGAATCTCAGAGCCAGACTCCCAACATGATTACTTTCTCAAAAATTGAAGAGGCACATTTCTCCGAATCTCGAGAGCCAGATCCCCAACAGAATTCCTTGTTCGAAAACCGAAGAGGCACCGCTCTCAGAACTTCGAGAGCCAGATTTCCTTAGATAAAGCTTGTCTGCAATCTTCACACGCAACATCAGCTTTCCAAATACCGCAGACCACTTTTTCAAAGTGCTTTGACAAAGTTAAAACACGTGAAGCTTGCAGCTTCCACTACATTGCTATGACCAAGAAGGGTAAAGGAATAACATTACTACTTGTTGTTAGGGAGACTCCTATATATGTCGACCTCCATCCTTCAAGGACAGGCAGACCTACAAGAATGCTCAACCCTTCCTCATATATGAGAGGGCACTCCCAATGAAGCCTCTCGAAATACTCAACTTTCTTCCCCCCCAATAATACCTATGCAGACCAGCCACACCAGAGCAAGAGTATCTCATATTATCAGAGTCAAAAGCAAGAGTATCCCATGTCATGCTTTTTCCCTGTCTTTTCCTTTGCCCTTGTTCTTACCTGCAAGACAAGGAGAAAGAGAGCAATCGGTTAGCACTTGGAATCAAGCTTCCAGTCAGGAACTGACTGCCTAGATCCCCTTGCCTGATTACTTACCTGGCATTGCTCTCGAGTACTCATCTTCAACATCTTATGCTTCTAGAGAAGATACCACATCTGCCTAAGGAACAGATAGGGTAAGTGAGAAGGATACAAGGAAGCATGTGGAGATAAGCATAACAAAACACATGCCGATACATCCACTACTTTGTCAACAGCAAAAGTATCCCATATCATCAAGGTCGAACGTACTCTAGATTTGATGAACTTGTTTTGACCCTCAAATTCTTAAGTCGGCCTTATACTCTAGAGGAAACCAGAAAACCCTCCAGCTCAGTTCAAGAATAAGCCTATAGAAAGTTACTTCTTTAAAAGCAAAAGTATCTCATATAATCTATTCTCATTTTTCTTCTCTTTATCCTTCATGCTGCCTGCAAGATAGGGAGAATGAGAACATTCAGCCGGAACTCGAAATCAAACTTCTGATCTGGGACTGATTACTTGGAACTCTGATTGCTTACCTTGTCTGTCACCTCTTTCGGCAGATCTCCTAGCTCGGCGACTTGGGGGACTCCTACTACATGGTTTGTATCGTGCTTGACCAAGCCTGAAACTACAAGTAAGTTTCAAGTGAAATTGATACATTACCTTATGCATCTCCACTGGTTAAAGATACCACCCCTGAATGGAGGAAGAGTACTTCCAAAGAAGATGCCACATTTACCTATGAGACAGATAAGGCAAGTGAAGACGATATCACACTTTGGTACTTAGAAGTTTTGTGATTACTCAACGGCTTAGATCTTGCAAGTTCCCAATCGAGGAGCTTCCCTCACTCGGGAACTTAGGGGAGTACTGTCTGTACCATACTTGACCAATCCCGAAACTACTAAGTACCGATCAACGTTTTACCGTTAAAGATCCAGAAGAGTTTCCCTCCAACCAGGAGGCCAATCACAATGCGACATGTGTCGACATCAGAAGCCAATCATAGCGTGACACATGTCAACATCAGAAGCCAATCACAGCGTGACACATGTCAACATCAGAAGCCAATCATAACACGACAAGTGTCAATGTCAGAACAAAGCTAAAAACTCTTCTATAACGGAGATCATTCTCCCACAATATGGCCTAATGCCATTTGTACTAAATCATTCACTAGTACTCACTAAAGGAGAGCTTGAACCTATGTACTTATGTAAACCTTTCACAATTAATGAGAACTCCTCTACTCCGTGGACGTAGCCAATTTGGGTGAACCACATACATCTTATGTTTGCTTCCCTGTCTCTATCCATTTGCATACTTATCCATACTAGTGACTGGACCAATCTAGCGAAGGTCATAAACTTAACACTTTTTGTTGTACCAAAGTTCTCACTGATTTTGTGCATCAACACTTTTCATACACAATACTAGTTTCTTCAGGTATGTAATTACAACACTCAGCCTCAAACTTCTACTGTAAAACTAGTTCCAATCAGTGAAATCACTACACAAATTATGGGTTCTTTTTCGCTTTTCTCTTTTTCAAGATTATACCAACTACGCGAAGCCATGAATGATGAGAAAGCTGCCTCGCTTGAATCTATGAAGAACTCTACTCCAGTACTTGAAGGTGTCAATGTTTTGGCTGTTAATGGTGATTCAGCATGTCTTAGTTTACTATCAAGAATGCTTTGTCAATTGGGGTATAAAGGTAACCAGCAGAAAACCAGACGTTTCTTTTCTCGTACTTTTTTTCTAGTTGAATTTGGTATGATTGTTGAGTTTTAGTTATTTTTCTCCCTGATAGTTTCCAACTGAATTTACTCTTAATTCCTAGCAGTTTTGATAGCAAAAAGAGCTTGTGATGCATTATCCATTGCTTAGAAGAAGGAAGACGAGCTTCATCTTGTTCTGACCGAGGTTTACTTGCCTGACATGGATAAATATGTGCTCCTAGAAAAACTGAGCAGTTTTCAAATTACCAGTTGTTAGTAAGTCCTCACTCTCAAAGACACCACTGTTTTCTTTTGTTGGCAATACGATATTATAAACCACTCTAATTTATGGAAAAAGGGATTAATACACATTACCCCTAGCCAACTGGCGTACCCAACGTCTGTAACACTACTGTTATTACTTTTCATTTTACTATACAAATGTTATAACGGAACCCTTCATTCTCTTTAACATCATTTAATGATTAACTGTAGAAAAATTCATTAACTTTGGAGACTATTTAGTCATCTATATTTGTTTATTCATAAACAGGTCTCCAAATCAAATTGAATCTTTTTATAAATGATTTTTAAATGATGATAAAAAGATTAATGGTTTTGAATATAACATTTTTACACTGAAATGATGTCACATACATCATTAAAGGAGAAATGACTCATTTGAGAAGCCAAGTTTGTCACCATTTAGTGCATAGAATTAGGCCCCTCTTATATCATATGTAGATGGACTTTCCATTAAATTAATTTTCGTTTTTTTTGTTTTAACTTCCTTTATTTTATGCAGTTATGTCTGATGATGATGATGAGAATGCCATGCTAGTGCTAGGTGGGCTGTTCAAGGGGGCAGTATATTACATTGTTAAACCACTCATGATGGACAACCTAAAAAACTAATGGCAATTTGCATTCATCAACAATAGAGATGCAGTGATAGATGTCACCGCAAAGGACATCAGTGGTGAATTCCAACAGGAGAACACATCAAGTGTGATAGAACCCTAGCTTACTCAATGTAATAGCAGTAGCAATGCATTATCTGTAGTAACCAACTTTTAGAACAACTCTTCTTCCTTACAATTTTCCTTATTTAGCACTCAGCTATCGTTGTTAAGCTACCTACTAAACACCAAGCTAACTAACCACTCTTCCCACCCACAATCAGTTATACAACTAACTAATTATGCTGAGTCATCATCCTAACAATACCCCCCTTCAAACGAGTCTTATATAACAAGATTTCAAATGAAAGTGTACAACTGATACAATGCAATATTACATGTCTTCTGGTGAATGATGCTGCCAATGAACTAGGACTTCAGTGATTGCAGTATTGCCCCTCTTAATCATCCATCTGTCTAGAATTGCCAATGGTACATCCTGAATAATGCCAGCATCAGTAATTATTGGTAGAGGAGATGTAGGTTGAATTGTTGCACCCAAATGTTTTTTCAGACAAGAAACATGGAATACTGGATGCAATTTTGATGTTGCTGGAAGCTTCAATTTGTAAGCTACTGGACCAATCTTAGCCAAGATTTCATAGGGACCATAAAGTCGTGGTTCGAGCTTGTGAAAGGGTTGAGAGCCAATGACATCTGTTGATAAGGAACTAAGCGCAGATAAACCAAATCACCAACCTGAAAAACTCTTTCAATGTGATGCTTGTTACCCTGAACTTACATCCTGACTTGAGCAGCTTTTGAATTTGTTTTTAATAAGGACATCATTTTGTTCCTTTCTATCAAACTTTGATCAACCAGTTCTAACTTGGTAGTACCAGCTTCATATATAGGAACTGATGGAAGAGGTTGACCATAAACCACTTCATATGGTGACAGTTTTGTAGCAGAATGGTAAGCTGTATTGTAGCTCCATTCTTCCTGAGGAAGCCACATGGACCACTTATTAGGTTAAAGGCTGCAAAAACACCTCAAATATGTCTCCACAGATATGTTAACAACTTCTGTTTGTCCATCCGTTTGTGGATGGTATCCTGAACTGAGACACAAAGAAGAACCTTAGAGTGCAAAGAATTATTTCCAGAAAGCACTTATAAACATAGGGTCTCGATCACTAATAATTGATGTTGGCATACCATGGAGCTTAAAGATATGCTCAACAAAGAGATTAGCAACCGATGCAGTAGTGAAAAGATGTGACAAAGCAATGAAATGTCCATATTTGGAAAGTTGATCAATGACAACCCATATAACTGTTTTTCCCTTGCAGGGTGGTAATGCTACTATGAAATCTATTGAAATGTCATACCATACCCTTGAAGGGATTGGCAAAGGCTGAAGTAAACTAGCTGGAGCCAATGTGTCATACTTTTATTGCTAAAAAGTTTGACACTCCGCCACCATGGTTCTGATATCTTTCTTCATACCAGTCCAGTATAAGGTCTTGGACATTTCGTATGTCTTTAAGAATCTAGCATGTCCAGCTGAAGGAGTATTATGATTTTCTGCAAATACAATCTGTCTCCAAAAGCTAGTTGGACTTAGTATAATAAGCCATTGTATTTTAAGAAACCATTATCAACCTTATATTTCAAAAGGTTTAGTGTAGAAGAGTCTGTGATCTGCTGCACTTCTTGTTTTTTAGCCGAAATCTAGGGATCCTGCTCATTGTTTCTCCTCAAATCATCCATCCAATTGAGATAAGGATAAGAAATACATGAAAACTCCATATTGGACAATTGTAATTCTGAAACTGTCAAAGCATCATGTGGAATCCAAGATAAAGCATCAGCTACTTGATTATCACACCCTTGCTTGTATTGTATCTTATAGTCAAACCCAAGCAGTTTAAAGACCCACTTCTGTTGAAAAAAGAACATTGGCTCGATTTTGTAAGAATAACTTAAGCTGTGAAGATCTGTCTTAATAATGAAGTGCCTCAAAACCAAATAAGATTGCCATTTCTTCACTGCATGAATTATAGCCATCATTTCTCTCTCACAGGTAGATAAGGACCTGTTTCTAATACTCAATGCCTTGCTAGTAAAGGCAACATGTCTGCCATTTTGCTGCAACACAGCACCAATCCCACAACCTGGGGCATCACTTTCAATGACGAATGGTTGATTAAAATATGGTAATGCCAATACTTGAGGAGAAACCATAGCTTGCTTGAGTGGTTTGAATGCTATTGTAGCTTCTTCATTCCACTTGAAGTTGTCCTTTTTTGTTAAAATTGTCAAAGGACCAACAATCTTGCCAAAGTCGGGAATGAATTTCCTGTAATATCCTGTGAGCCCCAAAAATCCCCTTAAAGCTTTTACTGATGTAGGAATAGGCCAATTAGCTATAGCCTTTAGTTTCGATTGATCAGCTGCTACTCCTTTCTTGGACACCACGTGACCCAAATATTCCACTTGAGTTTGACCGAATGCACACTTAGATTGTTTAACATATAGTGTATGGGATTGCAGCAACTCAAATACTAGCCTGAGGTGTTCCAAATGCAGTTCCTAATTCTTACTATAGACTAAAATATCATAAAAAAAGACCAGGATGAATTTTTTGAGGTAAGGCCTGAATATCTCATTTATTAAACATTGAAATGTAGCCAGAGCATTACTTAAGCCAAAATGCATAACTAAAAACTCATAGTGACCATCATGAGTTCGAAATGCAGTTTTCTTAATATCCTTAGGGTGCATTCTAATCTAGTGGTATCCTAATCTTAGATCCAATTTAGAGAAATACTCAGCACCAAACAATTCATCTAGCAATTCATCAATTAATGGGATATGAAATTTATCCTTTATTGTAATCCCATTGAGGCTTCTATAATCCATACACATTCTCCATGTCCCTTCCTTCTTTTTAACCAAAATAATTGGAGATGAATAAGGGTTGTTGTTTACTCTAATAAAACCAGAAGCAAGCAATTCCTACACACATTTCTCTATCTCAGTTTTCTGGAGAGGGCCATACCTATAAGGCCTTATGCTTGGTGGTTTGCTGCCTTCTAAAAGGGGAATCCTGTGGTCATGCAACATGTGAGGTGGCAGTGACTTAGGAGTTGAGAATACCCCTTCATAATCTTTTAACAATGTTTGCAGCTCATGTTGTTGAATCAAGGACAGTGAATTTGATGGCTCTGCAATTATCTCAGGGTGTAGTTGAAACAAAATTCCCCCTATTGAAGTGTCTTGGTGCAGCAACTTTTCCATTTGAAAAGCAGTCACTTCTTAAATTTGATCCCCAGAGAAATTAGAACTAGAAATGCAGTAAGTGTTATTCCCTTGCTGAAACTTCATGTATAGTTTGTCAAAATCCAATAAAAATGGGCCAAGAGTCCTCAACCATTGCACCCCAATTACTATATCACAACCCCCAATGACATGGCATACAAATCAGCTATACAATGGTAATCTTGAATCTTTAGAGATACTGCCCTCAAAGTGCCATAAGTTGAAATTTTTCCACCATAAGCTATTTTCACATTAAATGAATGGGTAGTATCCAATTGTCCCCTAATTCTTTTAACCAAGGACAGATCAATGAAATTATGGGAACTCCCTGAATCAATAAGCATGACCACTGAACAATTTTTTATCATTCCCTTAACTTTCATAGTATTAATTGACTTAGGGGCATGAGCACCAAACAACGCACATGCAGTTATTTCAGGTTCCAAATTTTCCTCCTCTTCAGTTACTAATTCAACTGGATCCTGAATATCAATAAGAAGTAGCTGCTTCTTTTCACAAGCATGACCCCTATGATAGTTTTCCTTGCAATGAAAGCAAAGACCATTCTTTCTACAAAACTTTAATTCCTCCAGAGTCAATTTACGCACATTATCATTCTTAGGTCTAATTTCTGCAGGTGTTGCTATATTAATAGCATGCAATGGATTTTTCACAGGATTATTAACAAAAGATCGAGAGAAAGGTTTGACCTTTAATTCTGATAACTTGGCATCGAGTTGCTGTGCATATGTAATGGCTTCTAGCATATCTCGGGGCTTCAGAATCTTGACATCATGTCTCCATTCAGCTTTCAGGCCTTCAATAAAACAAGACTTTAAGAGAGAAAGATTAATATCTGGAGTCCTATTGGCTAATCTCCTGAACTCCATGATATAGTCTCTCAGAGAACCTATTTAGCGAAGCTTAACCAGGCTCTCGGCTGAGTCCTAAAACTCTGAAGGCCCGAACTCTTGACATAGAGCTTTGGTGAGATCCTCCCATCTGGGGTAGTTTGCAATGCAGTTTGCCCATTGAAACTACTGTAAAGGCTCTCATTCGAGATGAAAGGACACCATTTTTACCTTATTGAAATCCTCGATATTGAAGAAATGAAAGTAATGATCAGCCTTGTAGACCTAGCCTAACGGATCATTGATTGGTCCACTGCCCCATGATGACAATGAGTGCAGCTGCTAAAGGATCAAGTCGTGAGTGGCTCTAAATTCGGTTCGCGATTCCTTGAATTCGTTTCTTGATTCTTTGAACTCCTTCTGCAAATCGACGACCAAGTTTTTGAGAGCGGATACTCGAGACTCCATGATTTTCTTAGAAGCCAATCGAGTCATACACGAGAAAGGATTAAGCAAGATTAAAGGAACTGGCTCGATACCAATGATAGAACCCTAGCTTCACGTCTTACTTAATGTAATAGCAGTAGCAATGCATTATCTATAGTAACTAACTTTTACAACAACAACTCTTCTTCCTTACAGGTTTCCTTATATAGCACTCAGCTGTCTTCATTGTTAAGCTACCTACTAACCATTCTTCCCGCCCACTATCAGTTATACAACTAACTAATTATGCTGAGTCATCATCCAAGTCAGCATCCTAACAAAGTGAGGGTTTGGAGATTAAATCATCCATGAAGAAAGAAAAGTAGATCAGGAACATCACTGAAACGGAAAAATCCGCAGTGGATGGACAAAGATGAGGGAGGAGATAACTCTGATTCAACTTTTAGCCAAAAGAAGCCAAAGATGGTTTGGACTAATGAGCTTAATAAGAAATTCTCGCAAGCTATTAAATTGATGGGAGTTGATAGTAAGAGTCTCTTCATATTTTTCTCGATACAAAAGATATTATATGTTAAAGGGTTCTTTAGAGAAAGACCCTTGAAACTCCTATTTTCCAAACAAAAACCCACCTAATATTAAACATTCAAATAAAACCCAAATTTCAAATAGACTGCCATGTAGACAAATATATAACCAATTAATACAACATATTTACAACTTATGCCACAAAACCCTAATTATGTTAATAAATAATATTACTCACCCTAATTATGATTAGCAATTAACCCCATATTGAAATTTTACCTTTTTTGTTTCATCAATATTATTAACATATATATATATATATATATATATATATTAATTTACCCATATTCATAAACAATTATAGGCACATTTTTTGTATGACAAAAAAAAAAAAAAAAGAGAATCCTTTGTACAATCAGTTATTTTGCATCAAATGATATTGTTTGATAAAAAAAAAGAATCAATTAATATTCTTTTATTTTGTTGATAAATTATTTACACAGATTATTACATACGTTAGCCATTTTTTTATATGTTATTATATATGCGTGTTAAAAAATGTATGACACACCTCGACCTAAATAAAGGCGTGCTGGCCGTCATGTCAAGATGACGTAGCCATGTGCGCAATGCTGAAGTGATAAGGATATGAAAATGTGAGCAAATAAAAACCAAACTAACTAATTTATACCAGACTAGCACATAAGTACGAGTGAAAGATGTTTAGATATAGCTACAGATATTCAGAGCGTAGGTAACCTAAGTGTAGTCCATCAGATCAAGTACTAATTATATAATACCAGAGAGATGATCCTACATTGATTACAGTTTGTCAGAACCGTCGACAACTCCTCGTAAGCCACCAACAAGCAAGCCTACCTAAAACTTGGAGAGGAGCAAAACAGAAGGTGTGAGTGGGCAAAAACAAAACTTTTCAAAACCATTTCTCTTACCAAAAGTAATAACCCATCGCCGTAAAACTCGTATAATTTCTCAAAAAATAAAATACATACATATATCAAAACCGTACTTGAAATACCAAAATCCACATGTATGCCATGTCAAATATCTCAACATAATGAATAAGTAAACCAGGTGAAGTAAATCAATGAAAAGTGATATGTCAACCAGATCCACCTATTGTAGCCTGTACGGCTGAACCTATAGCTCATCAAGTATGCCTGCACACGAGTCAGAACCACCTAATGTGGTCTGTACAACAGGGCTAGGTGTAATAAGTACGCTCAAGTGCTACGATCACGTGAAGGCTATGAGATAAATTGCGGGTCACCTACGAGTCGGAACCACCTATTGTGGTATGTACGACAGGGCTGTGCACCAAACTTGGATCTAAGGTGAGCATGCGGTGCGGGAGGTGAACATCACGTGAAGGACTATGCCCTGGCCAAGGGCGGGAGCACTAACAACTGGGTGCAGGTTTATGAGCTCTAAATGCCTCTAAGTATAACCTTTACAATGTAACACAAAATCATCAATACATATACTCACCTAGAACTTACCTGAGCGTCCGTAACATCAAACAATAAAATACACAACTACTAAATGCATATTCTAAGATATAAGCATTTGACATGGCATTTAAACACAAAATCATTTAAATCAAATTTTCTGGGAAAAACGTAAGCCATATATATATATTGAAAACCAAAAGCCCACTCACTAGTATGTGGCAGGATTGTAACCCCTGAGTCTCCCCTGACTGCGCTTGTCCTTTAGAAACGTCTCACCTATATGTGAAACAACTATTTTAATGTTATTTTTAAGCACATACTCAAAACTATGTAATAACTTCTCATACGTTGCTCAATTGAGGTGTTTGAATATACTAGCATAGCCTACTTAACACCACGAACATCCCTATATTTTTAGAATTTTTTTTGACATTTTACGGGCCGTCACATGCCGACCAAAGCACGGCCACACGCGTCGGCTACGCGCAGGCACGTGCCTGGCACACGGATGGAATCTTTAACGCCGTTAAAGAATATTCCATTAAATAATGGACTATATCGTTAAATATACCTGACGCCGTTAGGTATATTTTGTCAAAATTGACGGAATATTCGTCTTCTTCTCCGATGGTTCGCCGAAATCCGTCACCGGCCGTCGTTGCACTCACCAGTTTCTGGAAAATCTTTAATCCTTAATATCTTCTTCATTTTTCAACCAAATTTCATGAAATTTATACGGATTTAAAGCTCTCAACAAGGAGAACACATCCACACCTGTTAAAACTCCAAAATCCAACGGAAAATGGCAGAAAAAAATCCTTGAAAAATCGACTATTCCTACAAACCCACTACCGAGTTTATTTCGACGTCCAACTTAACCAAAACTAGTCTAACATGCCAGGGAAGTTGAATAATTACCTTCTTAAGTCTCAAAACTAGCTTAAACCTTCGTGATCACTTCGGAGAAAATTGCACCCCTTGCCGGAGCTCGGATATCTCTAGTTCTACCGGTCTTCTCCTCAAACCAAGGGTATGACTCAACTAGTGAGGTTGAGGGAAACACGATTATACTAACCTTACACTTGATCTGTGAAGTTTAGAAGGGTTTGGGAGCTGTGAGCTTGAGTTGTACAGAAAGAGAGAGTTCGAGAACAAGAAAGAGTGTGAGGGAAAAAGGGCACTTGTGTATGTGTGTGTATTGGTCACCGAAATAGGCAGAAATAAAAGGAAATAGGGCCTTGATTGGCCATAAGGTTTTAGGCCTAATAGTTGATCCAATAGCAACCCAAAATTCTAATTGGACCCAAGAAAATAGGAGATATGGTGATTAGTCCATTTCCTTAGCCTGTTTATACATTCACCACACATCGTTACAAGGGTAAAATCATCATTTCCAAGCTTTCGGAGATCAAATATATTTTATTTCGAGACGGGTCGTCACAATGTATATGTAAAATATAAGTAAATTAATTTTTTATAAGAATTAAACAATAGGTAAATTATAAGTACATTATTTATTTATAAGAATTAAACAATATTGTAGGTATATTATGTTTCTAAAAAAAAAAGGAAAATTGAAATTCATAAACAAAAAGTAGTAGATATATTATTATTTTTTCAATCAATTTACAATCCTTTATTTTGTAGGTAAATTTTTTTAATTCATTATTACATATATTGGGCGCATTTATATTAGTTTTAGTAGGAATTATATATTGTAGGTACATTATGTTTGTACAAAAAAAAAAAACATTAGGTAAATTAAAATTCATAAACAAAAAGTAGTAGATATATTATTTTTTTAATCAACTTACATTCCTTTATTTCATAAGTAAGTTATTTTACATGCATTATTACATATAAAATGTAGATAAATTAATTTTCAATCAAATAACATTCTTTTATTTTGTAGGTAAATTATTTTGCATGTATTATTACATAACTGAGATTATTTTATTAATAACACATATTGTGACATCCCACATCGTCCAGGGGAGTGATCCTTAAATGTATATTCCCATCCCTACCTAGCACGAGGCCTTTTGGGAACTCACTGGCTTCGGGTTCCGTAGGAACTCCGAAGTTAAGCGAGAATGAGGCCAGAGCACTCCCAGGTTGGGTGATCCACTGGGAAGTTGCTCGTGAGTTCCCAAAAACAAAACCGTGAGGGCGTGGTCGGGGCCCAAAGAGGACAATATCGTGCTACGGTGGTGGAGCGAGCCCAGGAAGTGATCCGCCCCGGGCCGGGATGTGACAAATTGGTATCAGAGCCTAACCTTGGTCGTGGTGTGCCGACGAGGACGTCGGGCCCCTAAGGGGGGTGGATTGTGACATCCCACATCGCCTAGGGGAGTGATCCTTAAATGTATATTCCCATCCCTACCTAGCACGAGGCCTTTAAGGAGCTTACTGGTTTCGGGTTTCATAGGAACTCCGAAGTTAAGCGAGAATGAGGCCAGAGCACTCCCAGGTTGGGTGACCCACTGGGAAGTTGCTCGTGAGTTCCCAAAAACAAAACCGTGAGGGCGTGGTCGGGGCCCAAAGTGAACAATATCGTGCTACGGTGGTGGAGCGAGCCCGGGAAGTGATCCGCCCCGGGCCGGGATGTGACACATATGTCCAAATAATTTACCTATATTTTTATGTAAATTACTTCGTAGTTCCCTTTTAGTTTTCATTTAGTAAGAAAATGACAAGATTAAATTAAAATTGTCTAATTTTATGCAAATTTGGAAAACAATTACGAAATCTTAAGGAAAGTATAACAATAATGTTTATTTATTTATTTTTTTTAACATACAATTTGTTATGATATATTAATATGCAATGAATTTAAACATTAATGCATTTTTTTCATTAATCCCTCCCTTCAAATCTGCATAGAATTAAATGTATATATTAAAATTGTAATTAGGGGTATTTTATGTATATTTTTGGAACAGTACTGTTGACACACCCCGTCCCGAAGGAGGGCATGCTAGCCGTCACGTGAGAGTGACGTAACCATTTACACAGTTCGGAAGCTTTAAAAATACAATTATTAAGATGAAACACCCGAGGGTGAGTCTTACTTTTGTGAATTTTGTCAGAACACCGTTGGATTCCTCGTGGCCTGATGTGAAAATTAACTTGACACACAAATTAAACCCTATGGATGACAATTGTAGTATATGAGTAAATAGGGATCGTTCTAAACCGGGGATTAACTAGGGATGCTAATCAATGTGAAACTGACTCAAGAACATAAAAACATAATGTAGAACACTAAACTAGACTCAATTAATGCAAAACTAGAGTTTAAAGCACCTAAACAAACCAAAAACTCAAAACAGCAACTAAAAGACTCAAAACTGCCTCAAAACCACTTTCTGGGCAGTTTTGAGTACCTAACACTAATTTGGACGAAATTGGACTAAAACTTGACTCAAGACACTTAAAAACACAACTAAATTGATTTCTAACTAATCTAACACTTTAAAATAAATGGGGGATTGATTTTGACGAACTTAAAACTTTAAAACTTAAACTTTGAAAACAAACTTAAAGCAAAACAGATTGTGATGAAATAGAATGATGAGAAACTAGTTAGAGGGTTCCTTATCCACACATGAACATATGCATACGATTCAATTTCCAATTACTCTTTCAACAAACCATGAATGACAATGCCCCAAATTAACTAGATTGCACCAATTAATTCTCAGATTTCCCTAGATTCATTTAATTGAATGGAATACGCATTACAACCAAATTATTCTTATCAAGGACCCTAACTATGGAATACGCATGATAGAGACACATATCAAAGATCATTAAGTTTAATGGAAATCATAAGCATTGACGAGACATTCATAACTATGGGATACGCATGTTACTCTTGCCTAGGATTTACTTAACACAATCGTGACTAGCGACTTTCACTACTTATGACTATAAGTTAATAACGATTAGGTGAAATTCCCTTATATCCTAGCATCAAGTTTATGCATGCAAATTAAGTGTCGACCCTCAACCCACATACATAAACAAGTTATCAATCAAATAGATAAGTAAACCACATTCACGATTTATGAAATCATAATTGGAAGAAATCAAATCATATAAAACATATGTCCATGGCTTCAAATTCGCCTCTAACTAAAAGAAATTAGTTCCACATGTCTAACATAATTGAAAGGCAAGTTAAATTAAACATGAAAACAGAAACAAAGAAAGAAAGAACTCCAAACACTCCACTAATGGCAGATTGCATGTGCAAGGCTTCTCCTTCCTTTGGACTGCACGGCACTCCTTCTTTCTCCTCCTTTAGTGGCTGCACAAGGTGGATGAATGGTTATGGAAGGATGTAGGAATGGTTTGGGGAAGGGGATGGTGCGGCAATGGTGAATTGTGGCAGAAATATTGGAGTTTGGGGGTGGAAGGTTGCGGCAAAGAGAGAACTAGGGTTTTTGGCGTGAATGAATGATATGGGGGCTGGTTGGATGATATGGGGGGTGATAGATTCGGCCAAGAGGTTTAAGAGAGTATATATAGGCACTTAAAAACCCTAGCAATCAGATTAGGGTTTCTAGAAACCTAAATCCACCAGAAAATAGGTTAAAACAATCAGAATTTGCAAGGGAAAAGGCCTAGGGTTCGGCTGGTTTAGTGGGCTAGGGTTTAGGCTTCTAGAATGCCTTGCAAGGCAAGGAAATCAGAAATTTTAAAGGCCTAGGTGCGGCAAATTAGTGGGCTAGGGTTTGGGTTTGTAGATAGGGCTTCTAGAAAGCCCAAAACCAAGAATAGAAACTCTCGAAAATGGAAACCTCCAAGAATAGAAACTTCCAACTTTAGAAACTTTGGTTTCTAATTCTGAATTCTTTGTTCTTCACATTCATTTCTTCATTTCTTAAGCTCCTTTGCCCTTCAAACTCGTCCATTCCTTGTGCTCCAAGCATGTACTTTCCAATCTAAGCTCCATTTTGCTCCAAAAGGCTCCAATTTGCATCCTTTTATGTCATATGCCCTTTAAGCCTGAAAACACATGAAAGTAGCTCAAAAGACTACTTTAACGAAGAAAACATAACGAAAATGCATAAGAACTAGCTAACTAAGGCGCATAAATATGCTCCTATCATGGCCACCAAAGCTGTGCTATCTAGAACCTGGAGGGGCGCAAAACAAAATTGAGTGGATCAGTAAAACAAAGTTTTTCGAAAAAATTTCATTTAAAACATTTCTAACCCCTCGCCGTAAAACCTGTATACTTTCCCCAAAAAAAAGTATATAAACATATATATATCATCAAAAGCTCAAATCACAATCCTTCAACGCTTTTCAGAAAGAATATGCCATGCCATGCCAAAATATAATATGAATGCATCAATATAAATCAAGTGAAATAATAAATCAACCGGAGACCCTATAGTGGTCCTGTACGGCTGATTCTATAGCTCAATATCTCATCCAACCGGAGTCACCAACTGTGACCTGTACGGCCCTGCCAGAGTCACCAACTGTGACCTGTACGGCACTACACTGCACATAAGTCGGAACTACCTATAATAGTCTGTACGACTAAGATGGTGAAATAATACGCTCTAGTGCTTCTCTTATCAATCATCTGTGCACATAATCTAAAGTCACCTACCAGTCGGAACCCCTCTAATGGTCTGTACGACTGGCATGTCGGAACTACCTCTAGTGGTCTGTACGACTAGCATCTACTTGGATCCAAGGTGAGCGTGTGATGCAGGGTGAATAACATAAGCACTAACACCGGGGTGCAGGTTGTGAGCTCTCAACACAATTCACATCATCAATAAATCACATGAACAACATAAACCTCACCTGATACTCACCTGTGCGTCCACAGCACCATTTCACATATATGCATCATATACCAAATCATATAATTCATAATATGCATGCATGGCATTTTAAAACGTACTTTCATTTAAACTCAATTTCTGGGAAAAATATCAATAGTATATAGGTATAAACAGAAATACTGCCCACTCACCTGGAGTTCGCCCAACAACTCCCTAGCACCACACATCAATGCGTCATGACGATCGGCGCCTAGAACAATAATCAAATCCAACCTCAGAAATCATATCGATAGAATATATAACTTATATAAAACACACTACGTAGTTTGATCCGGAAGATCTGCAACTCAGATTTCAAATCCATAACTTCCAGAGGTCCAAAATATACCTCTAGGACAACATCCTAAAATTTCAATACCATCCAACGGTCGGATCTCCGTCAATTGTCAAAACCAAGTGACGGTTAACATTCTATTTTATGAACTTACAACTCCAATTCCGAAAGATCCGTAAATCGGATTCCCGATCCGTAAGTTCCTATAATCCTCAAATATTACGTATTACAACGCATCAAAGTTTTGTGACGATCCGACGGTCGGATCGTCAATTCATATTTTCACCTAACCACGAATCGAAACGAACTTAGGTTCAATTACTCAATTTATGTCCATCAATTATCAAAATTGAACCTAGAACCTTAAACACATGCTAAGAATGACATTGGCCAATTCTCAAAAAATACAGAATTGAAGATCTCAATGAGTAGAGTAAACTTTATACCTGAGGCCAAGGCCAATTTTGCCTGGAAACACTTCAATTTCACCAAAATCCGTGCGGACCCTAGAATTGGGTGAGTTCCAATTCGTCTTCAAATCAACTCCGCCGTCCCAATCAATGCTTGGGCTTTGTTCTAGGCCTCAAGAGAAGTGTATGAGTGGTGGCAATTGAAAGAAATTGCTTCGGGATTGGGCGAATTTTGAACAAGAAAGTCGCGGCACCCGTGTGGGTGTTCTTCGCAAAATCACCACGAAATTCATTGATTTTTGGGTCAATTAGGATGCTAGGATGTCTTGCAGGTGTTTGGGGTTGATGGGATGTTGAAGAAGACCAGAAATTTGGACGGAAAACCGTTGGAAAATGGCATTGCGGGAGCGGGTCGCCACGCGGGTCATGGGTTGAAAACCCATCTCTGTTCTTCTTCCTCCGCTTCTCGCCCTCTCTCCTTTCCTCCTTTCCCCTGTTCCGATTGGCCATCCTCTCGATCTCTCTTCTCCTGATTCGTCCCTTCCTTCTTCTTTCAGATTGGGCAGTTTTGCCCAATCCCATTTTTTTTTTCCTTTCTTCTTTCTTCTCTACTACCCAATCCTCATTCTTCTTCTTCTTCTTCTTACGCACGCACACACACACAAACCTTCTTCTCTCATCCCAGCCATCCATTTAATTCTTCATTAAATCTGGGCCATCCAAATTTTAATAATAAAATTTATAAAATGCTCAAACTTCAAACTTTAAAATCTTTTTCGTTATAACTCCAAATAACGAACCGTCAGCGCACACACGTCTGTAGCGACGAATACTACGAGGATATGTCAAGAAAATAAATCTTAGATGACACGACACAACGATTAACCTCGAATAATGCGCGTGCCTCAAAGGGTATTTTTGTAAAATCCTTTATTAAAACTTTAAAACTCTTAAAATCAGGGACAGGCTGTCACAACTATAATACAGTGGTAATAGTATCTATTACCAATAACATACCATAAAATTTCAGTATAGTACAATACTGTACCATTACCAATTGGCACAAAATCGGTATGGTACGGTTGACAATTCAATTGGCACGACAATTTGGCAAAAAAATCCACCCCTACCTCTCCTACAAAACAAACTCACAATACCGACTCCATTTGTAATTCCATCACTTATTCGTCTATCAAAAAAAGGAGTAAGTTCAGCCAATCTTCTTATACCTAGTACATAAAAACCATCTATTTTTTTTCCTTTTTCTAAGTTTCTAAATGTGTTATTGGATTCCAGACTAGGTTTTGGGCTGATGCTTGTTGCTTATTTACTCTTTCTATTTGGACCCTCTTGAATTTGAAATGCATTCTCATTGAAAAAAAAAAAAAAAAAAAAAAAAAAAGCAACTCCTGAAAAGAAAGGAACCTTGTAGCTGTTAAAATCAATATAGAAATGGCACCACACGCGTTACGACTACTAGGTTCAACGGCCCGACTACTAGGTTCAACGGCCCTTTGCAGTTAACGTTAACGTCCGGACCGAAGGTGGCGGCTTGGCCTCGTAATCTCCCAAGGTAAAACAGTGAAAGCTACCCTTTACGACATCGTATAACCAGACTATCCGCCCAAACAAACCGCGTAAAATTCCACAGACGGAAAACGTTTATTCTCTCTCCTCCTCCTCCACTTAACGTAGCCAACCAGGCAACCGTCCTTCCTCTTCCTCTCTCGCTCTCTGCGCCTGAAATTCCTTCAAAACCTGTGCTTCAATTCTTCCTCTCTTTTTTTCCGGAAAATTCGTAAGGTACTGTTTTCTCAGAAACTTTTGAATTTATATACTTTTTACGGATTTAATATATGAAATTTGTATATCTGTTTGTTCTGTATCATTCGAATTAGGTCGCTTCGATATGCATTTTAAATGTAAATCGATATTATAAAGGATGAGGTGTATTAGATAGCTTTTACACGTATTGGATCTTTAAAATTTGGGTATATCGCCGAATTTTTGTATAATTTTATCGATCTCTGGAAATTTAATTAAAAATTACTGTAAATCATAGTTTTAATCAATGTTTAATGGGTTACCTTGATCAGGTCCAAGAATTCAAGAATTTGAGCTGTTGTTGGATTTAGTCCAGTTTTTCTATATTTCAATTTTAATTAAATTTCTTGATTTATGCATGTTTTGTCAAATTTTTAATTTGAATATTTAAATATAAAAATTTAACCACTTTCATGGAAAATAATTAAAAGAAAATTTACATGTCATCATTAGGGATGGGTAACGGTTATGGTGAGCGGGTAACCGCAGTTATTTATCCATAATCATTTATTCTCATACCAGCATAACCGTTTACCCGTTAGGTAATTGTCTAAACGGTTATACTCATACCCAAAACCGTTTATAAACGGTTAATCATACTCATAACCATGTACTCATTTAACCGTAACCGTTTAGTATCCGTTTAGCCATTTATCATTTTTAAACCCATTTATCCTTTCTTTTTTACCATTTACTCATTTTTCACCCATCTATGTGTTTTTTTTAACAACTTGAAAATTTAAAAAGAAAAATTTGTCATAATTTTCTTTTTCTAACAATTAAACACCGTTATATGTACATTCATCATACATTTCCGCATTTTATTTTTTTGAGTCCTTATATCATTCCAATAATTGAAATAATAGTTTACAGACGATATTTTTAACTGTTAGCAATAAAGGTAATATAAAATTTGCTAAGTATTATTGAGTTACGAAAACTGTTAAAAGACAATATTCTTGGGTTATTTAACTCGGAATGTAAAATATTAACATAATATATATAATGGACCATAAAATTTAAAGTGGTTAAGTAAAACTATATTATATTAGCTATAGAAATCATGCACTATAGTCAATAGCATTGATTTAATTTTTGTCCGATAGGAAACATGGTTTGTGTTATAATTTTACATATATAAAATAAATGGATAAATGGTTACCCGTTTATAACCGCGGTTAATATCCATAACTGCCCATTTAAATTTTGCGGGTAAATGGTTATACCCATAACCCTTTATTAATATAAAAGATTACCTATAACCGTAACCGTGAAATTTAAATGGACTAGTATAACCAATAGGTATTTGCCCATCCCTAATCATCATATATATATCATAGGTTGATAAAATACATTTAACCTATAATAAAGATATATATGTACAAAGATGAATAAAAATTCGTCTACCTATCATTCATGAAAAATAGGTCAAAATTTTTTAATCGTTGATGCATTATAAATGCATACTAGTATTTATGCTGATATATCTTCATCAAAAAAAACAAATATATATAGTATCTACAAGACCACAACATAGATTAGTTAACACAGATAATATGTGATGGAGTAGAAGAAAAAAATGAGATACAAATTAGGTGCAAGAAAAAGGGGGAACAATATTTAATTATTATATTTAACTGTTAGCAATGAAGGTAATATTGAATTAATATAAAAGATAAACCTATAAATAAAGAATGACAACAACAACAAAGCTTTTTCCCACTAAGTGGAGTCGGCTATGTGAATCCTAGAACGCCATTGCGCTTTCGTTCTTGATTCATTTTCATAAGTATTCGACATAAACTAGGAGTGCCGGCTGTCGACTACCTGACACCCTCCCCCTCCTCCTTTATCCGGGCTTGGGACTGGCAATGTTAGATAAACTTACACAGACAGAGTTACAAATAAAGAATGACATTTATCACAATTTTTTATAATAAAAAAAATTGATGTGGATGATCAGTAAATGTGCCTAACTCAACAAAATAGACTAAACCTAATAATGACTCACAAAATTAGAGTTAAATTAAGTTACTCATGATTTTTAATTGTCCCTTCTGCGTGCAAAGGAATCATTTAACTAGTCCTAATTCAAAATTAGTATCGAATTCGCAGGAAAGTGCCTACAAATTGTAGTTCTATAATGTTATTATTTGCTTGTGTGTGCATTTGATATAAATTGTGTTTACTTACTTAGGCTGCTTCAATTTTAATGTGTTGCAATGGTCATAGTTCGTTATATAGTTTGACGGTTCCTTTTTATTACTTACTGCAGTTTATTGAGGTTCTTTGTGTTCCCAATCTGTTTGATCCAAATTGTGAGAGGGTACCGTAGTAGTACACGTAGCTGATTGCTTTTTGCATGCGTTTCTATTGATTGGATGAATAAAAAGCGGCATGTTGCGATATTTACCACTGCAAGCCTTCCATGGATGACCGGCACTGCTGTCAACCCTCTATTCCGTGCAGCCTATCTTGCAAAAGATGGGGAGAGACCTGTCTCTTTGGTCATCCCTTGGTTATCGTTGAAAGATCAAAAACTAGTATATCCCAACAACATCACATTCAGCAGACCTACGGAGCAGGAGGCTTATGTCCGTCGCTGGCTTGACGAGAGGATTGGATTTAAATCTGATTTTAGTATACTTTTTTATCCTGGAAAGGTACATACACCTGCAGATTTACTGTACACACAAACCAGTTTACTTGCTAGTCAAGGGTTTCATTATATCAAGGGGAATAACTCTATTTGCCTTTCAAGGGTAGGATGCGTAGAGTGTCATTTATTTAATTTCCGTTTTGGGTCTTTTCTGTTCTGTTCAGTCCAACAAATTCTGAATTTAACGACTTTTAGCCTATCTGTTGATGGAAGCCTGTGGCGTGAGTCCACCTGGTGGACATCCAGGTTGAGCCATCTACCCCTGTGCCCTATCCAATTTTTTCATTTTTTCTTCCTTTCGTACCTCAAGGATGTGTGCTGTTTTTGTTTCCATTCCTTGTGTAGTAGTACCAACTTGTGACGTCAATTCTGTTGCAGTTTTCCTTAGATAAAAGGAGCATCCTTGCTGCTGGAGATATTTCAGAAGTAGTCCCTGACGAAAATGCAGATGTTGCCATCCTTGAGGAGCCTGAGCACCTTACATGGTTTCACCATGGAAAGAGATGGAAGATTAAATTCCGGCTGGTTGTGGGAATCATCCACACCAATTATTTGGAATATGTGAGAAGGGAGAGGAATGGAAGAATGCAAGCATTTCTTCTTAAATATCTAAATAATTGGGTTGTCGGAATATATTGTCATAAGGTACATCTTGATAAATATTAGTTTTCTAGTAATATATCTTTTGCTTTCCATCACTTATTTTATCTAGCCTCTTCTAGCTTTTGCATTAGACTTGGTGAAATATGCTCTTCGAGTTGTTACTGTATGACAACAAAGCTGTACTGGTAGTTTGTTGGATACTTTTGATAACTCTTCTTAGGATTGACGATGATGAAGTTTGAGAGAGATGAATGCAGATATCATTGTCATCATCTTGCTATACATGCTAACCAGATCTCAACTATGACGTATTGTAGGTAATCCGGTTATCTGCTGCCACCCAGGATTATCCTAAATCCATTGTTTGCAATGTTCACGGAGTCAACCCAAAATTTCTGGTGATAGGCAACAAAAAGCTAGAGCAACAACGAAATGGAGTCCAGGCCTTCACCAAAGGTGCCTATTACATTGGGAAGATGGTATGGAGCAAAGGCTACAAGGAGCTACTCAAGCTTCTTCAGGATCATCAAAAGGAATTAACTGGACTTGAAGTTGATTTATATGGAAGCGGGGAGGACTCTGATCAGGTTCAGGAAGCTGCCAAAAGATTGGAACTGGCCGTTCGAGTCCACCCTGGTCGTGACCATGCTGAATTTCAATTTCACGAGTAAGCTTCTACCTATCTGTCCAGCTTCATCATAAGATCAAATTCATTTTGTCCAAATTTTTAATGACATTCACTAATTGTCCAACATCGCATTTCACCAATCTTTTGATGATACACTGATTTCTGTTTATACAAGTACTCTAGTTTTCCGGGTGTTGAAAATTCAATTAGTCTCTATCATGGGCTGATCAAGGGCAGTTTTATTACCAATTTGAACGTTTCTCCTTCCAAATATACCTCTGTCATTTGAGATTTTCTTTCATAGAGATGATCGGCCTGGTTGGATATTGACATATTATCCTGGTAATCTCTCAGTTATAAAGTATTCCTCAATCCAAGCACAACGGATGTGCTTTGCACAACAACGGCAGAAGCATTGGCAATGGGTAAAATCGTTGTATGTGCCAATCACCCCTCAAATGAATTCTTCAAGCAGTTCCCGAATTGCCGCACATATGACAATGCTGATGGGTTTGTTAAGGTCACACAGCAGGCGCTTGCTGAAGAGCCTGTCCAGCTGACTGATGCACAGAGGCATGAGCTTTCATGGGAAGCTGCCACGGAAAGATTTCTACGGGTTGCTGAGCTAGACCAGGCATTTACATGGAAACCGTCAGAAAGTATTTCGAAAAGATTTATGTCCACCTCATTAGGCCTTTGGAGTAGTGTGGAGGATGCATCCGCATATGTGCATCATGTGGCTTCTGGTTTTGAAACAACAAGAAAGATATTCGGTGCAATCCCGAAGAGTTTGCAACCAGATGAGGAACAATGTAAGGAGCTTGGGCTGGCCATACCTGCAGGTAAACGAGGTTCACAAAAATAATGTCGTCCCTTGTTTGTATGATAACATGCTTGCTTGGCTATTGAGGTATCCAAATCAAAATGTGTAAATTGCTCCATTTTTCCTGCTGCCTGAAGTTGAGAATTGGGTGGGAATGAAGGAATAATTTATACGAAAGACACGAGTCGAATAATGTTCATATACATTGTTGCCTGTAACAATGTGTTCTACGAGGGAGGGTAAATTTGCATTTGTAATTAAAACCGCAATGTACATATACATTGTTGTGGATTACCATTTACATTTAATACATGTGATTACTTTGTATTTTCCACCGCGCTCAACTGTTTATGCATCAAAATAAATGCAGGTATGTACTAGTGCTTGAATGAAAAGCAACGTCTGAACGTTTCAATTCGTTTAAACTGGCGGGTTTTACTCAAGATACAAAACTAAAATGCACAAAAATCGCATAAATAACTACAAACCACGCACCGCCTAAATTAAGCATGTCTCAAGCCAAGCCTCACAATTTAAAACGTCGATGTTACACGGGCTTACACTTGGGTTTTTATGTGTTTGAGGCAGCTGCTCACAATGTTTGTAGCAGCTGCTTGACAGTACAAAATGCTTCAACAGTGGAACTTGAGCAGTTCCACCGTTGCTAGGCCACATTGGTCAATAGGCAACTTAATCCCCTTAAATGAACAGTAACTGTCTGCAATAAACATTAACAGCTCAAGTGCATCTTCACTCCTAAATTGAATAGCTCACACATTTCGTATTAAAATATTAGTATTTTTTATTTTATAAAATAATAAATGATAACTTTATTTTTAATTTCGGATAATAATAAAAGATTGGCTTAAAGTTTTTGAAAATATTGAAATGTAGTGTAAAGTGGAAGAACGTGATTAGGTATTTATAGATTTTTTTTTTATATTTTTAATTAATTTTTTAAAGTTTTTTATAATATAAATTGTTGATGATGTCACCTTTGCATCACATAGCCCAAGCCCTCCTCGATTAGTGGATTATTGCTTGACTTCTCCATTGGACTCCTCTTGAGCCCAATTGCCCGAGCGAGCTAGAGTGTTTCTAGGAGGGAGGAGTGGATTGAGTTGCCTGTAATTAGCAACGGTCGAGTTTAGTAGGGACCTTAGTTGACATGATTTGTTTTCATGCAACAACTTGGGGCATATTTACTTATCATGAAAATGAATGGAGATGTGAAGAATTGAGGAGGCGGTCTCCTCTCCTCACTGCAGCACAACACCTCTTATATTTTTATTCTTCTTCCTTTTGAACTAAAAATAAAAACACAGTGCCCGAGCTAATCCTTTATGATTTAACTTAGCCTAGAATCAATTTTTGGAAGCTTATTTATTATGACCCCAGTTATAAAACTACAACTTTAGCTCCACTATGGAAAAAAAATTCAGTGAGCCGGAAACACGGTAGATACACCAAATATCATAATACAAATTATTGAAATTTTTTATTTTTCAAATATCTAACCACTTGTATTATGACACATTGTATACCAGACTATGTCTCAGCAAACTAAAAAATCTCTCCCACAACCAACAATGTGCATTAACAATTTGGGTAATGCTAGGGAGATTAAATTTGTAGACAAAATGGAAACCAAAGGACATGGAAGTTGATAATTGATTTATTACTTGAGTATTGATAAACGTGCTCATTCTTACTGCTGACACATCATTTAGTTTGCAAATTTAATCTCCCTAGCATTACCCTAAGAATTTCCGTTCTTGTGGGCCATTCTTAGCTCAATTAAAAGCGTGAAAGAGTTTCTTCAAACACCTTCCATCACCCTGCATCTTAACTAATGTGTTTGGTTAATTAAAAAACTAAATCAAAATGTATTACACTATTAACTACATTGTATTTGATGCATTTTCACTGTTTTTGTTTCAATCGAATATGAATTATGCTTTCTCAGTTCATCTCAATTAGGCTAACAAAAATGTATGCTAATAAGTAAATTACAAGCTGAGGCAACAGATGACCAACAAAACGAAAATTTCCACAATGCAAGTGGAAATGTATTAACTTCACTTGGTCATGTTTAGTCGTGGAATTATGGGAATCAGACCTTCAATTTGGTTCGAGATCAAATGTACTTTAAAGAAATATGCAAACTACTCTGTCAAATTTGTTAATATTTCTCCAAATTTTGTTGTGAGAGAGACTGGTAAATGTTGTTTTATGAGTGAAACTTCAATACCAACTTGGAAGGATGTTGGATATTCCAACATCATAAATATTAAGGCACAAATCTTGTTTTACGGGCCATGTCGTGCTATTATGGGATTAGATTGTACCGTGCTTTTTTTAAATAAATCTTGCTTCGTGTTGGGCTTAGGGCGACTTGCCCGATTAGTGACACGACCCCTAAATGTGCTAGAGTTGTGGGCTGTGTTACACTTAATAATTTGTCTACTACGGTTTCGTGGTATTCATCTTTACTTATGTTAAGGAATTTTTAGGTCAAGGTGAACTTGGGCTTTGAGAATGTCCTCTTGTCTCCTTTGATTCGATTTCGTACCAAGTCCCAGAATATCTCAAAAGAGTTAGCTTGTCTTAGGAAATATTCCGGTTAGATCAATGACTCAAAGATAACATGATTAAGCAAATAATGACTTTCTCAAGTGAGGCATGGTGTGAAAGGTAGAAGTTCATCAGTTTAGCATGTTGAGAGAGAGAGAAGAGTTGGCATGCTTGCGTGGTGTTTTCTGGTAGATACTCTGGGTTTCCTAGGGTGATAACAAAGTTTAAGATGGCTGGGATTTTTAGTGGAATGTTGTGGGAAATACTAAGGTTGCATGGATGATGATTCTTAAGGCTTAAAGGATATTTTTAGGCTAATGGGGTTCTCGGATATGTTTCCTGGGTGGTGCTTCTTGGTTATGTCTCTATTCTCCCTCCTTCTGCTTAATGGCTCATCCCTCCTTTTGTAAGTGAAGGTTTTTTCTTAGGCTTCAAATGGATCTCCTTTTCTGGCATAGTCTTCCCCTTCCTTTCTCCTTAGCTTTCCTACTATTTTCCTTTTGGTGTAAGTTAGCTATACTGTTGAAACTTGCATTCTGCTTCTTTCGGAGGCGCGACTTTCCCAGGCCAGCATTCCACATACGCTACTTCAGGTAGTGCGCCTCATGGCTTTCGCACGTTGGTTCTCTGTGCAAGCTAGGAAGAGAAAGTCTGCATTAAATGCCTAACTTGATAGGCTTAGAGTGCATTTAATGTTGGAATCTAGTTTAGTCCTAACTAAAAGGGTTGGCTTGCTAGGGAAAGAGGCAAACTAGGCTAGTTCTCTCTCAAACCTACCCATGTGGAATACAAAGGTTATGGGCTTGGACTTTGAGCTCCCAAGCAACCCAAAGTCTTCCACAATCTTGACTCAACGTAGGCCCAATAAACTTCCGTAACCATCCACACCACGATTTACTTGACAAGCCCCGATCATGTGACTTGGGCTTATCTCAACATGAACAGTGATTAGCATGATAAATAGGCATGTGTGATTTGGTCTAATTACCATAGCATGACACGTTTGTAAATATATTTCTTCCTCAATTCTGCATTTTTGCATGTATTTGAGCTTTAATATAGGCTTGCATGACAATTGGGCTTGCGTGTGACATTTATAGGCCTCAACAACTTGCAAGTGAGAGGATTTATGTTCGATTCTCGTCAAAGGAGAATTTGAACCATATTATTACTAGCCCATTCACCTTCCATTTAGTGTAAAAAATATGATTTGTTTAGAAGAAAAGAAATGTGATAGCCCACTTATTAAGTTGGTTAGCCCAACACTCGTGCTTTAAATGGGTAAGGCTGGGTTGGGCCGGTCCGTTTAACACCTGTACATCCAATGACTGAAGCTTAAAAACGACACCGTTTTACAACGCGTGGCCCCAAGCACCTTCCCTGATGCCAGTCCGACCTGACGGTGTCGTTTTTTTCATTTGTTTTGATACAACGCCGGCCCAATACTTGAGCGTTGTCGTTCAACTGGCAACAAAGCAAAGCTGCGGAGCAATCTCTGTAAGGAAGACGAAGAAGAAGAAGTCCGAAGGTAGAATCGAACCCTTTCGATTTAATTTGTATTAGTTGTTATTTTTCTGTTTGGTTGCCGAGAAAATGGTGGCCAACGGTTTCTAATTGATCTAGAAAGAGAGGAAAAATTGTGTAGGGGAAAAATCTTAGTTACTATTTTCTAGTTTTGGTGTGTATTGTATTGTTAGAACATATTTACATATATGGAAGTTTGATGTATTTTTCATTCTGTTTGATTGCATGATGTATACGTTTTTATTTTTCAAGTTGGGTCTGTTTGTTGCCATTATTGGTAGGGTTTTTTATATTATTCCAATTGGAGGCAAAGGTGTTTGAATTTAGGTTGTTAATCCGGATTCCGGACTTTAGTTCACAATTCTTATCTTCTTTATGATGATGTATCTTCTTCTGGTGTTGTTCGATACGTCGTTATTTCTCGGGACAAGGAATTTTAGTTTGTGCATTTATGTAGTGGAAGTTCAAAACAATGCAGCTATTATGGAGTGATTGTTTCGTTTCGTATTGTTTTTCAATGAAATTGAGCTGCTAAGACTAATGGCCTATAGCATTCAGAACTACTTCATATTAAGGGGTTTTGTATCTCTCCCAGTAGGTTATAGCTCTCTTGAGAGCAGAGATCCGAAGGTGTGAGTTCATGTGTGCGTGGGCGCATGTAAGAATTGCTATTGAAAAGAAAGTTTCTTATAAGAAATCAAATGTGTTTTGACATCGATGGATTCTATTGTTTTTGTGCACCAATTGAGCTACTCATATCTTCTAATTTTGTACTAGGCTTAAAGTGTCGGAATTTGATTCTTTTCGTTGTTGATAACCAGTTTAAGGTCAGAAATGTGCATTGTTTTGTTTATATGCTTATTTGGTACACAGCACATAAGTTGTCAGATTTCTGAAATCAAATGTCACAAGGGAAAAAGTGTGGATGTTTCAAAATGGTTATTCGTTTTTGGTATTACTTTCACTGTTATCTTGCATTCACCCCCCCCCCCCCTTTTAAATGTTTGAATTTTCTTGTGAATGGTATGCATTTTAGTTTGTCATTTCTAGTTGTTCTGCTATATTCTTACAGAAAAATTAATTCTTTCTATTTTCAGTTACGTTTTGGACCCTCGTCCAAACACACTGAGACGATGGGAACACGTGGACTCGAAGGCATCTTTTCTGTTTATCAAATTGCCTATCGCAATGCCTCGTTGTTAACGAAATCTAGGTTTAAAAGGACCCTTGAGCGGAGTGGAAGTAGAAGGGAGTTTATTCAGAGCACTGGTGAGCGGAGACATCAATGGAAGATAAGAATTTGGAAGAGCCAGTCCCTGAAGGATGGGAGTTGAAGGATGAAGGCTCCAAAACCTCGGTAATTAAACACCTGATTCCCAGGCTCTCATTTACGTTGCTGATTATCTTATTCGGTTTTAGATCTGAATATTTTACCTGTAATAAGAATCAATATCTAAAGAGGTCGTACTTGGTACGATGGCAAGTGCCTTTGCCCATGAGCGGTAGGTCTCGGGTTCGAGACTTGGGAGCAGCCTCTCCATAAATGGGGGTAAGGCTAGCCGACATTCACCTCTCCCAGACCCTGCGTAAAGTAGGAGCCTTGTGCACTGGGTACGACCTTTAATAAGAATCAATATCTCTATTACCTGCACTAGTTCCTTTACAGTTGCAATAGGTTTCATTTTTGGTAGTGGGTTGACAGCTGATGTAATTCAACTTTTGCACAATAGATCTATGAACTCCTAGTAGTTGAAATCCAATTTAATTTTCTATTTAACCAAAAATGCATTTGTTTTTTTTACTGAACAAAAATCTCGTTTATATCTCTAATATTCTAGTTGTGATTTAGCATAGAATTTCATCTTCATAAGATTAGTAAATTTGGAAGTGAATTTTGTATTTGGTGTTAAATTGACTTAGCTAATTGGTTTAAATCTTACTGCACAATACTTCATGGGTTAATTAAAACATGCATGTTGGATTGCTTCTTGAATGTTTGATGGCGTTGTATTTGGTTGTTTTTTCTTTGATGGAAGTCTTGCCGTTGTGCACTAATATCACTCTGCAAAGTTGTGGAGTTTCAAGTAACGTATCCTTAGTCATATGGCGCTAGGCTTCTAAGCCATCAATTTTTTACAGTTTGAACAGAAGCTTTATGTTACTGTTTTCATATAAATATCACAAGATCTTTTATCCATATTGAAGGAGTCTTTAGTCAGGCATTTTCCATAACTGCGCATAATTGTTTTGATATTTCTTTCTGCGTCATCTTGTGTCCTTGTGCTTGTGAATTGATGAACACTTATTTAGCTTGGGGCCCATTTCTTAACATTGATGTTACAAATAAATATTGTTTGTCAAGGTTTTGGGTTATCTTTACCAGTTTATGTAGTCAGTAATTGATGTGGCATAGTTAGCCTTTCTACATCAGATGAAATGGCAGTAGACAACGTTCTGCGTTCTTGGCTTAAAATATAAAAGTTATTTTACTTAGAATGGCATGCTATTTTTCTTAATGTTTGTGTCTGCCCTGGTGTTTCAACTGGTTTCAGAACTGAGTGATTGCTTGTTTTAATGTTTGGATGTTATAGCACTACTTGTGTCCTACAACTGGTCAGCATTTTTCAACATATGAAGATCTTATGAGATATGTGAACTATGCGAAGGAAAACAAGCTTTCAATATATGCGCTAGTGAGTTTTATCATTGTTGCTTTGCTTCTATAACCAATTAGTCTTCTTTGTTTATATTTTCACGTCTTTCATATATTGTAATGATTGCTACCTTGAGAATCTTCATTGTACTGTTCATAATATATCTGTGGGACTTGATGGGATTGCTTTTCTTTTTTTACTTACGGGAACCTTCCTCCAATTGTACTGCATGAAATTATGTAGAAGCCCTATACTGTCGGATGTCGACTTAGTCATATATCCTCTTGTAGGATTTTAAGATCAACAAACTAAAGAGGAAACGCATGAGGATGAGGAACAAACCTAGCTCTGCAGCTAGGGGGAACTTTGGCGGTCAGAGCTCAAGGCCACCGCCTCTGAATCCAGGTAAATTTCTGAACTACACAATGTTTGAAACCTCCTCTCTCTGTAGTATGTTGTAAGAAATTGTTTAACTTTAATAGGATTGAACTGCAAGGACCCTTTAATTTGTTCCTAAGTTTTGCACGTATCGTCAAAGTTGTCTTGCTCTTGCACAGAAACTTGAAGATATATATTAGTTAAAGAGCATGTGATAACATTAAAAAATAAATGCTTTCGCTTGTACATTACTCATTACATCGGTGTCTTTTAATTTCTACAGAAAATAAAATATTTTATCTAGAATACATTGTTGCTGGACCGTTAGTTCGCTTAGTAATGTATCGCGTTTCTTCCTTATGATTTGTTAATTGCACCTTCTCCTTCAGGTAAAGAAAGGAATGGTTTAGAGGAAACCGCCGAGCCTATGGAAAGCAATGATACCGGGGAGGACATCGAACTTGGTGAGGCTGGGAAAAGCATTGAAGCTAGTGACCTTGAAGCATCAGAAGCTATGAAAGAATAAGCCTCCGAGGCTATTCATTCGTGTCTGCGAGGTGCGGAGTATTAACTTTTCTGTTGATTGTCGGATTGCTATTTTCTCTGGTCTCTTCAGAATAATGCATTTTTCCAGTTTGGTTAATCCTGAGTTTACTTTGGTTTGGTATTCTAATTTGAGTCTTGTATGCATTACAGCATGAGAGGCCGACTATGCCGTTAAAAAAATGAATAAAATGGACAGATTGTTTCAATCTGATTCGATCCAAAGTGCTTTTGGATTAGCATTCAAACTAGTTTTGTTGTATGATAACATTAAGGTATTAAAGGATGATCCAAAGTGTGTGACAACTTATTTGTTCAGAATTTTGTGCAGTGCTGAGTAAGAATGTCGGATTGAAAACGAAAGATAAAATTCAAAAGCAATCAAACGAAACTACAAAAACAATCGAAATCAAAACCAACTCGATGGATGATTACAGTCCATCAAACAAGTTGAGGCACATAAATATGTAGGTTTAAACACCGAAACACACCAAAAAACATAAACCTCCAACATCACTGAAGCTTCTCCTTCCTCATCCGATACAGCTCTACTCTTCCCCGTAAGACGACTGTTTCCATCTGCCATAGCTCTCCTCGGATTCACCATACCCTCCAGAAGGAACGTTGTTGCTTCTCTGCAACCAGGAGTACAGTGAAGTAAAACACACTCCAGTGTCTGAAAAAACTAAACGCGAATGCAGAAACGAAACAAATAGACGAAATGAGCAGACTGAGCAGTAGTTATACCTCGGGCTCAGGAGTGAATGTGAGTCTGATTTTGATCTCTACACAAAATTCTTTGTCCTTGTTGACAACATTGTATGCAGCGGGAGGAAGGCTTCCTTCACTGAACACTGGCTCCAAAACAAATGCTGCATATACGCCACACGTACGTTAACCAGACTTAGCCAGCACTAGACAGAACAGGGTGCAATCTTCTTTCGAGTGACGGTATACAAACTAAAGGATGAAAAAAAGGGAAACACTCACGTTGCTTCGACAAAATCATCCGCGCTGAAGTTATCCTTCTTCATGATTTTCAAATGAAGTTCGGAAACATCATCTGAGACGGTGAATAGAAATGTCTCATTCCACTCTGGTACAGATCCTTGCCCTGCAGCATGCACAAGTTTTTAATAACACAATCTTTACTGCAAGGAATACACTGAAAGGGTGATGAAGAATAGAACTTTACCTGAGGCCACAGTGCTTTGCTTCTCTTGGGTCTTTACAGTTAAAAGGACATAGGGATCCATGTCAGCTGCTCATCATAAAGCTTCAACCCATGAGTATATACATAACAACCAGGTTCAGAAATTCAATGCAGACGGATTCTAAACATTCCAAAATCGCATACAAAAATATCAATCCAACTTAAGACAGTTAATTGGCTTTAACCGGATACATGTCTACTGATATGGAAATTGGCTAGCTAGAAGAGCACTCGTAAACAACCTCAAGGATGATACAAATCATGGTTTTGTTGTGCTAACAGTTGATGAATTATAGGACAAGTAAATCTAAATCACCCACATGTCAAAGAGAAAAGTAAATCAAGTAGACATAAATATTACTGTCGAGAAAGAAAAACCGTAAAAAATAGATAGATATTTTCTGCTTCACTTCAAAAATTACGATGGATCTAAGAAAATGGATTAAGAACTTTCAGTAATTCTTTGTTTTGTGGTACTACATCAAAGATTTAACAAATATACATATGTATATATATAGGCGCACACACACTGACACACACATGTATATATATAGGCACACACAATGAGAACATGATCCAGAAACTTTCAGTAATTCTTTCTTTTGTGTTACTGCATCAAAGATTTCACTAATATACATACATATGTATACTGAAATACACACACATGTGGAAAAATCAAGCAAAAGCATTCATCCAGAAGTGCAAAACTGGGAAAAAGTAGAGATCCACAGCTGCATCAGAAAGGAACCCAGAAATTATTTTCTCATGTATATGTGTTTCTACAGACATACAGAAAAATGATTATAGAAACTGAACTTTCCTCTTTCATTCAATATCACATATAATTACAACAATGTTAATATATATACTTGTGTACCTTCTAACGGATTACACTAATGCCCTTAACCAATCTAACAATATACAAAACTATTTAACAACAAACTTAATGACTAAACTTTAGCTTCTTTACACCCTCTCAAGCTGAACTTGGAAGCATCAAAGGGACCAAGAGAAAGCTTGGACTATAGGTATAAGAATCGATGCCTGGACAAAGACTTGGTGTGAATGTCGGCCAACTGATCTTGACTACAAACATACTGAATTTTGATAAGACGAGCAAGAACAAGTTCACGAATGTAATGATAGTCAATTTCAATGTGTTTAGTCCAGGCATGAAAAATAGGATTAAAAGCTAAAGAGATGGCAGAAATATTATCACACCAGAGATGAGGAATCTGTGGTAGGGAAAAGCCAATGTCCCTGAACACTTTACATATCCATGTAATTTCTGCCGATGTATGAGCTAAGGACCGATACTCGGCCTCAGTAGAGGATCGGGCAACCGTAGACTATTTCTTAGCACTCCAACTAATCAAGTTAGAACCAAGAAATATACAATAACCACCAGTGGATCGCCGGTCAAAAGTACACCCTGCCCAATCAGCATCGGAATAAGTAGTAAGATTCAAATTGCCGGGTTTAAACCAAAGGCCATGTGTGAGAGTACCTTTTAAGAACCGAAGAATCCTTTTGGCAGCTTGAAGATGAGAATCCCATGGAGCATGCATGAATTGACAAACTTGATTTACTGCAAACGAGATGTCGGGTCTTGTCCAAGTGAGATACTGCAAGCCACCAACAAGAGATCTGTACTCTGTAGGATTAGACAAAAGGGCACCAGTATGATCAAGCTTGGCTATGCCTAAAGGAGTAGAACAGGGTTTAGCACCCTCCATCTTGGTTTTCTGTAGAAGATCAAGCAAATATTTGCCTTGATGTAGAAAAATACCATCAGAAGACCGGTGCACCTCGAGAACCAAAAAATAATGCAGGGAACCAAGATCCTTGACTGGAAAAACAGTGCTCAGCTTCTGAATATAATGTTGACAGAGAGTAGCATTAGGACCCGTGACCAGAATATCATCCACATAGACAAGAATGATAACCAAGGTTGGAGCTTTTTTAATAAAGAGAGAAGCATATGAAGAAAACTGTTGAAAACCAAAAGACTGCAACACTTGAAATAATTTGTCAAACCAAGCCCGTGGAGCCTGTTTAAGACCATAGAGGGACTTTTTAAGGTGACACACATGATTGGGAAATGATGGATCACTAAACCCCGGAGGCTGCTGCATAAAGACATCATCTTGTAAATCCCCATGCAAGAAAGCATTACTGATGTCTAATTGGTTTAAAAACCAATTAAACTGAGCTGCAAGAGACAATAGAAGACGAATGGTGACAGGTTTGGCGACAGGGCTGAATGTCTCTTGATAGTCCAGGCTGGCTTGTTGATGAAAGCCTTTGGCAACAAGGCGAGCCTTGTAGCGATCGATGGAACCATCAGGATGTTTCTTGATGCGAAACACCCACTTACAACCAACAACATTAGAAGTAGAAGAAGGGGGAACAAGAACCCAAGTTCTAGTAGATTGCAAAGCATTAAATTCATCTTGTATGGTTTTTCTCCAGTGAGCATACTTTGAATCTTGCAGATAAGTGGTGGGAACAAAATCTATAGAAGAAGGAAGATGATGCTTGGTTGCTGAAAAGGCTTTTGGCTTGAATATCCCTGCTTTGGAATGTGTGAGCATAGGGTGAATGTTGGATGTAGAGGACGGAATACTAGGTGCAGTAGGAGAAGGGAGAGTGACGGCAATAGCAGGATCAACAGGTTCTGCACAAAAAGTGGAGTTCGGGACACTAGGAATAGGGGACAGTGAGTGAAAAGCACTAGAAGAAGGCACAGGTTGAGTAACAGCTTGAACAGTAGGGAATCCACAAGAGCTAGAAGCATGATGAACAGTGAAGAGCAAATCAACGGAAGAAGCAGGTGAATCAGAAGCAGTTGGCAGAGAGGCACCACTTGTGGAAGGTACTTGAGAACGATGAAAAGGAAATGTTGATTCATCAAAAACCACATGTTGAGATATATAAACCATTTGAGTTAATGGATCCAAGCACCGATACCCATTGTGTTGAATACTATAGCCCAAGAACACACATGACTTACTCTTGCTGTCCAATTTTGAAAAAGCATAAGGCTTAAGCCAAGGAAAACAGCTGCAACCAAATATCTTCAGTCGACTATAATCAGGTGAAGTATGAAACAATAATTCCCATGGAGAATGTAATTTTCCAGATATAGGGAGGCGGTTGATCAAGTACATAGCAGTGGAGAATGCCTCTACCTAGAAAACATGAGGAACATTAGAAGCAACCAAGAGTGTGCGAACAGTCTCAACAAGATGACGATGTTTCCTTTCGGCACAACCGTTCTGCTCAGGTGTGTGGATAGCTATATTGATGAACAATACCATGAGTTTTGAGAAAAGACTGTAAAGCAGTGCTAGTAAATTCACCCCCTGAATCGGAGCGAACAATTTTGATTTTATTGCCAAGAAGATTTTCTACATAAGTCTTGAACTCAACAAAAACAGAATACACCTCAAATCTGGACTGTAAAGGAAAGAACCAACTGTATTTACTATAGTTATCAACAAGCAACATATAGTACCTAGAACCACTCACAGACTGAACAGGAGCTGGTCCCCAAAGATCACAATGTAAAAGTTCTAAACAAGAAGAAGAACTAGAATGAATAGTACTAAAGGGTTGCTTGTGACTCTTGGCAAGTGCACAGTTGGAACAAAAAAAGTCCACAGAAGGGCGTCCTTGAAGAGCAAGTTGATGGTTGGAGATAACACGTTTGAAGATAAAGGAAGAAGGATGACCAAGTCTACTGTGCCACACTTGAACTGGTGCTTTGACACTTATTAGAGCAGTAGGGGAGGAGGCAGAACAAGGAGATGCCGTAGAAGAACACTGCAGAGGATAAAACCCATCCTTAACCGATCCCCGCAAAAGCATCTTCCCCGTAGAACGATCCTTGACAAAGGATCCATCAGAATTAAGTGTCAAAGAACAGTAATTATCCTTGAGGAATTGATATGCAGAGAGTAAATTATGCTGCATGTGTGGTACATGAAGAACATTTTGCAGCTTAAATGTAGCAGAATGAGTATGTAAACAGGAAGAACCAATATTAGTAATTGTCAAACCTTTACCATCACCAATGTAGACTTTGTCTTCACCCTGATAAGGAGTAGGAGAGGAAATGTTAGAGATATCGTTGGTGATGTGTGAAGTTGCACCCGAATCAATTAGCTAAGAAGGATAGGGCTTAGATGAGAAATGAGCACACATAGCTGCTAATTTCGCAGGAGGAACTTTGCCAAAGATGTCCAGATTCATTCGATCAAAACAGTCAATGGCCTCATGACTGGTTGAGCCACATATTTGACAAAGAGTGCCGCGATAACCAGAATTAGGACCACGAGAACCTTGATAGTTACCCCGAAAGTGGTTACAGGACAATTTCCACCTCTATGGGTGTAAGGCATCTTAGGTATGGTATGTTAAAATCCCGTTTGTAGAGTTGGTCATTAATGATCAAGTAACGGGTAACCTTGTATCGAATCTGCTTAGCTTGGACTTCATCATTTGGAAGGGTGCCATAAGCAAGGAATCTATAAATCGAGGTAATCCAACTATCCCCCTGTTGTAAGTTGCACACTTTCGCAGCCATGGTGCTTGGTGTTGCCAACAATTCGACCTGAATTTTTCTCCCAATCTTGTCTTCTACTGCTGAGGCGACGCGAGCCAAAGCATTTGCATGATTGTTTTCCGCTCGAGGAATTTGGGTGATCTGGTAGTGGAAATGTTTGAGCAACAATTGTGTTTGTGCCAGATATGCTGCTATGGAGCTATCCTTAGCGTCAAAGTTGTTGGTGACCTGGTTAACCACCAATTGGGAGTCACTAAAGATATCAATTCGTTTAACCCCAAGGTGTTTGGCCAAACGTAAGCCTACTAGGAGGGCTTCATATTCAACCTCATTTTCGATGCCTTGAATTTGAAACGAAGAGCATACTTCATCGCCACTTTGTCAAGGGTCGTAAAGACTAGCCCTGCTCTACAACCCTATTGGTTGGACGAGCCATCAACATATAGACTCCATGCTAGGGATGTTGGTTCTATTTTTTGAGCTTCCAAGGGTAATGAAACCACTTCTTTAGACGTAGAAACAATGTCACAGGATATGTGAAGTCAGCGATGAAGTTTGCCACTGCTTGGCCCTTCTCAGCTGACTTTGGTTGGTAGAAGATGTCAAACTCACCCAATGTTATCACCTATTTTATCATTCGCCCTAAAGTGTCAGGGCTTTTGAGTATCTGTCGAAGAGGATGATTGGTAAGTATGATGATGGAGTGTGCTTGGAAGTAAGGGCAAAGTTTTTTAGCAGACATGACCAATGCTAAAGTCAATTTCTCAATGTTGGAGTATCGTGTCTCTGCATCTTGTAAGGCCTTGTTAGTGTAGTAGACATGCCATTCGACATTACCATCATTTCGAATGAGAACGAAACTTACAGCTGAAGCCGATACCGACAGATAGATCATGAGAGTGTCACCAACCTCAGGTTTGGAGAGCATAGGGGCTTTACTCATGTAGTCTTTGAGGTTCTTGAATACCTCAACACATTCATCAGTCCATGTAATGTACTTCTTACTTCCCTTAAGTGCTTTGAAGAAAGGAGCACATCTGTCTATGGCCTTAGAGATGAACCTAGTTAAGGCTGCCACCTTACCAATAAGGCTCTGAATGTCTTTTGAAGTTACCGGTTTCTTCATGTCGAGGATTGCTTTGATCTTCTCGAGATTAGCCTCAATGCCTCGTTGGTTTATCATGAAGCCTAAGAATTTGCTAGAGCCTATACTGAAGGCACATTTGTTAGGGTTCAACCTTATTCGATACCTCTTTAGAATTGTGAAAGTTTCAGATAGGTTGGTGATGTGTTGGTCAACATGTTTGCTCTTAACTAGCATATCATCAATGTAAACTTCCATGCTCTTCCCAATCTGTTCGGCGAACATTGAATTAACTAGTCTCTGATAAGTCACTCATGCATTCTTTAGGCCGAAGGGCATGACTTTATAGCAATATAGTCATTTGTCAGTAATGAAGGCTATGTGTTCTTGGTCTGGAGGGTTCATGAGGATTTGGTTGTATCCTGAGTAAACATCCATGAAGCTCAGACGTTCACACCCTGCCATAAAGTCTATAAGTCTATCAATGAGGGGAAGAGGAAAGCTATTCTTCGGGCATCCTTTATTTAGGTCGGTGTAGTTGACACACATTCTCCACAAGACCTTTTGGAGCATGAGACTTTTTTTGGTTGGATTTTTCTTAACAAGGACCACATTTGCTACACATGTTGGGTAATTGACTTCGCGGATGAAGCCTATACCTTTGAGTTTTTCAACTTCTGCCTTCATTGCTTCATATCGTTCAACGTCATAAGATCTTTACTTCTGTCTCGCCGACTTGGTCTTAGGGTTAATACTCAAGCGATGACATATAATATCGGGAGAGATGCCTAACATGTCCTCGTATGACCAAGCGAAGACCTCAGTGTTCTCTTGCAAAAAAAGAGATCAATGACAACCAAATGGGTGGTGACAAGGTGGTGCCAATCTTCACCATGCGATCTGGATAATCTTTTGAGATAGAAACCTTCTCCAACTCTTCAATGGGCTATGCTTGCTGGGTGAAAGAGTTGTCTCAAGGATCATCAAGTTGACTGTTGCCACCGTGAAGATCCAAGTTAGCTTCGTCAGGGTTGGTCTTTATGACTTGGTCATGTATAGAAAGGGTTTCCTTGGGCACAGATAGGTGTTGTTGCTTGATTGAAGTGTTGTAACATGACCGTGCACTAAGTTGATCTCCTCTGATGTGACCATTGCCATAGGGGGTTGGAAATTTCATCAACAACATATTTGTGGATACCATGGCCTTAATATCATTGATACCTGTGCATCCAAAGATGATATTGTATGTTGTTGGGCAATCAACCACCAGGAAGTTAGTGTTAATGGTAGTTGTGTAAGGGCCTGTACCAATGGTGAAAGGTAAGTGTATGCTCCCTAAAAGTTGCACGATATCACCGGAGAAGCTTATCAGAGGAGAAATCGAGTGATCGAGCAAGCGTTTAGCTACATTAAGTGCCTTGAAAGCTTTAACAAACATGATTTTGACCGAAGCCCCCGTGTCTACTAGGATTAGTCGTACTTCAAAGTTGGCTATGTGAGCTTCCACGATCAATGGGTCATTGTAAGGGTAAATGATACCTTTTTCTTTCTCAGGGTAGAAACATATTGGATCCCAGTTGGGCTTTTGACACTTACCTCCCCTGATGTCTTCTACGTGAAACACTTGGTGACCAGACCTTAAAGCTCGTTCGATTTTTTTCATGGCTCTGTTGGAAGATTCAGATATGGGTGTGTTGCCGCTTATGGAATATATCACATTCACTTGGTGTTGGTTACGGTTATCCCTTGAAGGGTGAAAGAAGAATTCATCAATTTTTCCTTCACGCGCCAAAGCTTCAATATGATCACGAATGGTGATACACTTCTCGCCATCATGGCTGTTATGCTCGTGGTAACAGCAAAACGTGCTCGTGTTCTTCGTGCACTTGTAGCCTGACTGCCTTGGCATTGGCTTTGGTATTAGGTGTGCTATACTAGGGTAAATGGCCACGCATGTGGCGTTCAAATGTGTGTATGTCTCATACCTCGGGGTAGGGCCTGTCTTGACACGTACTTGGCCCACTGTGTTAACTGCTTGGGGATGGGCTTATCATGGTGATACCCTTAGTTATTGCGATAGTGTCCCTTACTCCTTTTACTAAAATGAGACTGGTGAGGATGAAAATCTTTCCTTTTGCCTTGAGATTGGTATGTTTGTTGACTTGGCAAAGTATTAAGGCAAGGGAGGCACCGCTGCAGTTTGAAAGGTTGAGGTCTTCTCATTTGGGTGGGTCTGGCTTTCACTCTCCACTTGCTGATAAGGGATGGTTGTTGGGGGTTTCTCTTGGTATGTCCTTGCCTCGACGGAGTCATGGTTATAAGCCTACGCCATCACCTCAGAGTAAGTATTCCAAGTGTTGGCATTGATCATGTACTTAAAGAAACAGTCACGTAGGCCTGCCGTGAACGCTTTGAGGGCAGTCTTGTCGTCTGCCTTGGCATAACGAGAATACTCATGGCTGAAGTGGTTAGTATATATGTAATGACTCGTCTGGCTTCTGGCGAATAGTGCATAAGTCATCCGCATAATGCAAGCGATTGGTCTAGAAAATGTGTTGAGAAACAAATAGTTTCCTCAATTCCTCAAATGAGTCTACTGTCTCATGTGGAAGACGGCAATACCAGTTTAGAGCTTCGGGAAGAGAAGACATCGCTCTTTGTCTGTGTGCATCCGGTATGCCATGGTGGACTCAAAGAGGTTAAGGTGTTCAATTTTCCAATATAGAGTTGCAAGCCAAGCTGCTGCTTTGTCTTTGCTTGGAGGGGGGTGTCGAGGATCCTCCTTGTAAGAGGGCCAGGCCTAGGTTGGTTCCAATCAAGTATCTCAGCTTGTTATTTGGCTTTCAATTTGTTTACTTCCTTAAGGAGTTGTAGGACAAGAGGGTCCTGAGTGGAGTCATGTACCATTTGAGCTTTCTTTCGTAAATCTCCATGTCCTCTTGGAAGTAGGAAGGTTTGATCAAGAGCATGTGATTTTTCCCTGGACTCGCCGTATTGACTTCCAAGGTATGTTTGTCGGAACATCTCTGAGTCCTCTATACCTTCGTGTTTCTCTAGGCTTGTTGCCCCTTCCCCAAATTGATAGTAAGCCTAGTACATGGGAGGGGACCGAGTCTTTCAGACACCCTTAGGTCATTGATCTTTGAGCTTACATGGATGGGATTGTCTCGACGTTGCTTTAGGAAGTCTCGACAGTCGCGAAAGACGGCTTTCGATCCTTTCACTCCTTTTGTAAGGAGGTGTTTTCCTCCACTCTTCCTGTTTCGGGTCGAAACAGCTGTGTTGAGAGAAGTTTCATGTTGGTCGCCATTTCAATGAGTAGCTCACTCCTCAACAGGAATACCCATGTCGAGGGCAAATAACCCTCCGTGTTGAGGGGCACCCAGTTGATGGTTGACTTCTACAAGGGTGGTGAGCTCATGTGTTTTAGTATATCTAGTCTCGTGGAGCATCTCGAAGACCTTCTCATACTGCTCTTGGAGGATCTCATTCTTCATCGTTATTTTGTTGTTTTGAGCCTCCAGCTCATCGACTTTAGCCTGAATAGCAAACTTCTTTTGTTCTTTATTTCGTTGCTTCGCACCAGGTGCGAGGGGGTGTCGTTCTGTGTGTTGTGGCTTCCTTCACTCCACTTGTTGGAGAAAAATGCCTGGTCAAAAGAGAGTGTACGAATGGTGGAAACCAGCTTAACAAAGCTGAAGAGAGTGGGAATTCCCATAGACGGCGCCAAATGTTGTTGCACAAAATCAGTGGGGACTTTGGTACAACAAAAAGTGTTAAGTTTGTGACCTTCGTTAGATTGCTCCGGTCACTAGTGTGGATAAGTATGTAAATGGATAGAGACAGGGAAGCAAACATAAGATGTACGTGGGTTCACCAAGATTGGCTACGTCCACAGAATAGAGGAGTTTTCATTAATTGCAAAGGGTTTACACAAGTACATAGGTTCAAGCTCTCCTTTTGTGAGTACGAGTGAATGATTTAGTACCAATGACATTCAAAAATATTGTGAGAGAATGATCTCCTTTCATAGAAGAAAGTTTCTATCTTTGTTTTGACATTGACACGTGTCGTGTTGTGATTGACTTCTGATGTTGACACGTGTCGCACTATAATTGGCTTCTGATGTCGACACGTGTAGCGCTATTATTGGCCTCCTGGTTGGAGGGAAACTCTTATGGGTCCTTGACGGGATTGCTAAATTTGACAAAAAATAAGTTTAAACCAAATTGTTTTATTAGCCCAATAATTGAAGAAGCTTGGAAGAGACGGGACGGAACGAGGGTGTAATTTTTGAAAAAGACATGGGGTATATTTGTCTTAAAATGGTAAAACATTGTGTTCCACAGACGTGGAACAAACCCGTTCCAGGGGGGAGGTGGGACGCAAAAACAACCAAAATCTGTCCCGTGGAACAACCCGTTCCACCCATTTTTGGCGCACCAAACGCGGGACGGAACGCCTCGTCCCGTCCCGTCCCACGTACCAAACGCACCCTTAATTTTCAGTCTTAACTATCCATTTGGTGTTGGTGTGAATAGGGCTGGTTCGGTATGGGATACCGAACCAAAAATGGCATATCAAATCCCGAACCGAAAATTTTAGGGACGTAAATCTCATGACCGATCCCGAACCGAAATTTAGGGATTCCCAAATTTCGGGATTCCCGAAATATTTTCGGTATTTCAGAATTTCCCGAAACCGAACATCATCAGAATCCAAATCGTCTTAGATTAATATTGAAATCATCCGAACCTGCATTAAAAATCCAAATTGAAATCAGAGACATAGTGATAGTGAACCAGTGAAAGATTTATGGTCGAGAAAGAAGCAGAGTGAAGAGAGGGACCTCCTCCTGACCCGAGCCCCCAATTCGAAACCCTAAGCCCCAATTCAAAACCCTAACCTCAATTCGAAATCCCACACACACAGAGAATCACTGGAGAGAACCGGAGGTGGGGATGAAGCCATGAGGTGTGGTGGTGGCCGGAGTGGAGATAGTTCGTCGGAGTCAGATTGCTAGACGGTGGGTGGCTGCTAAGCTTCAAATCTGAGAAAGAGAGGGAGAGTCTGAGACTGAGTGAAGGCAGATGAGAGGCGAAATGAAATGAGAGAGAGTGAGTAGGGATGTTTGGCTTGGTTTTGGATTGGGTGGAAGGAAAGGTTAGGTGGTTTCTGGGTTGTAGAGAGAGAGAGAGAGAGAGAGAGAGAGAATACGAGAGAGATGAGACAGAAAAAATGAGAGGGATAAAGGATTAGGTAGGTTATGAGTTGTGGAGAGAGACGAGACAGAAAATAAGAGAGAGATGAAGGGTTAGGTTATGGGTTGTAGAGAGAGGGAGTCTGGGAGATAATCAAGAAGAGAGATGACTGATGAGACAGAAAATAGGGAAGAGAGAGAGACGGCTCTGTCTTCAGAAAGCAAGCACCCTTGCCTTGCGTGACCCATCCCTTCCCATGTGCTTGATGCAACGTTTGTCAGCACCACACCACACACACACTGACACATATACATATATATATACACACACACACCGACACATATACATATATACACACACACACACCGACACATATACATATATACACACACACACACATTCCAACACACACACAGACGCACACAGACACATGCACACACACATATATATATAATATACCTAATATAATATTAATAAAGTTCGGTTCGGGATCGGGAATACCGAATATTTCAAATTGTAAGACCGAATCACATACCGAACAATTCGGGATCGGTTCGGTTTCGGTACTAAAATTTTCGGGATTTTTGGTTCGGTATTTTTTCGGTTTGGTTTCGGTATGGTTTCGGTATGGTTCGGGATTTTCGGTATTTTTTTCCAGCCCTAGGTGTGAACGTTTCTCCAATTGTTAAGATGCAGTTGGTTCAATAGTTACAGATAGACAGGAGCAATAGGACAAAAATGGTGAAACCCTCCATTGAAATCACGGAGGACTTCGCTTCCGCAGCAAAAATTGCAGACGACATTCCTCGGGAAGACGTGATCAGAGTTCTGAATTTTCTACAAGGAGTTGGGATCTCGGACCCCGTCCCAGATGAGTTCGATGCTAGAAAGGATACATACTCCGACATCATTCGTGACCTCCTGAAGCCCCTTCACATATCCCGTGGTCGTGTCACCTGCCTCGTATCTGTGAAGCCTGCTGTCACTGTAATCTATCTTCCCCTCTTTTGTTTCTATTTTTTGTTTCAATTTTTAGTTTTCAGTGGTTCTGTTTGGTTGCTCAGAAAATTCTAGAAATGGGTTATTTATTCCCAAAAGTGGGAATATTTGAGGGATAGGATTGGACCCTTTTGGGATTTGTTTGATTTGAATTGGGTTTGATTGTTTTTGGTATCTGGGTTTGACTGAATGGAGCTGTGTGCTTGTTTGGTTGCTGAGAAAATTGTTGCTTGATTTAAAAGGGTGTTTGTGTAACCAAACTAATGATCGGCTTAGATCCATTCTATTAGCTTGCCTGATTGAGACTTTGATCTAAAGCAAAGCAAAGATACTTTGTTGAAGTCCGCCATTTTGCTCACTAATGTGCACTTGTATTTCAATTTGACGTCTGTTTCAATTGTTCTTGTATTTCGGGTTAATTTTCTTCTCTTTTCGTTTGTTGTCTTTGAAACCTAACAAACGTAATGATGTTTTATTGATGAATATGCAGAATTTCTATTCCGGATTTCATGGAGGAGCAATTGCTGCTGTTGCTGAGGCTGTGTCTGTAGCTTGTGCAAGAACCGTCGTGGCTAATGATAAGGAGCTTTTTCTGGGGGAACTGAGCATTTCTTACCTCTCTAGTGCAACAAAGAATGTAAGTCCCGTAGAATTTACATTTGTTTTTATATAAATGGCGCTATATAAAGTTTGATGCACATGCCAAAATAGAGTGGAAATGAATTCAAACTTTACTATAGATTATTTAGCTGTCTTCGTTGGAGATCGAATGGTCTTCTGAGGCATTTCAAATGGTAATTGTATTGGTATAGAATGTCAAAGGAAGAAACTAGGATTTAGGATCTTGTTGGCGCTTAAAACTTGTAAATTGTGAGGAGGATTTGTACCTTCTGTGTGCAATTCCTTGAATGTCAAGGGTCTGCCTTTTGTGCATCTTGATGCAGAGAACTTATACTTCTGTCATTCTTGAGTCGTTTCTTCTTTTTGTTAATAAAATCTCTTACTAATTAAAAAAGAGGTTGCTCGCTGTACTTTGAATCCACTTTCTGAAGATGCCAATGTGGAATTGTGTTATCACAGATTGTGATACCAACTGAAATGGGCCAAAAATTGGGATATACAGACGGTGCTAAGTTTCCAAACCTTAAACGACATAACGTGGCTGTATCATACTTGATTGACTCAGGCTGATAGTGGCTTTGAAACCCCCCCAAACTCTGTTTAGGTATAGGTTCCAAGAATAACTGCCCAAGTTGCACACAATGCTCCCAGATTTTGATGAAACTATTAAAAAATTAAGTAGGTATTCAATTTGTTTTTGGACATCGGTTAAGGTGCAATCAGCTAACCACGACATTCATGCTGTTATTCTTGCTGTTCATTTCTTTCTGTTTTGATTATAGTTTGCGTTATTCATGCTGTTCATTTCTTTCTGTTTCGATTTTTACTTTACCTGACGGGACTTTTACAGGAAGAGGTGATAGTTGACTCATCTGTTGTTCGGAGTGGAAGAAATCTGAGCGTGATAGCTCTTGAATTGAAACTCAAGAAAACCGGGCGCTTGGTTTACACTGCTCGTGCTACGTTCTACCATACGCCTGTTGCAAAATTATGATTCGCATGTCAAATATCTCTCTATTTGTTTACCCAAATTTGTACCTCGTTGGCACATTTCTATTGCATATCTTGTCAATTTTTATGACTGCCTCCCATGTCACAATGTATTGTGATAATATGGACATAAGATCCGTGGAGAATCTTCTTATATGTGATTTTAACTGCGAAATAGGTTATCATTTAATAACATTGGAGCTAATTATATGTACGTTTATGCATACGAAAATAACGTTCTCTACACGAGTTTCATATCCCCCAACTTTGTATCTCTCTCCCCTCGCGCAAGGAAAGGTTGGGAGACGTGGGACGTGCAGCGGAGACACTACAGTTTACTGGTATGTAAACAATGTATCTGTCATTTCAAGCTTATGGATCTTAATTCTGCATTCCCTTGAAACAAAGTACAAAACTAATGCAACCAACAATTCCTGAGGACGTTCCTCAACATCTCTGTAACCAAGTAACACTTGTACAAAACCACAAATCCTACGAGGGAGAGCTTCTTCCTTTACGAACCTCTTCAGCTGCCGGTCTTTGTTATTTCTGCCACGGGCTTGCAGGCCAGGTCCATCAATCGACGTTTATTTCAACGCGTGAAGCTCAAGAAATCGTCCTCACGTAGGTAAGCAGCAGCAGAACCGGAAGAAGACAATGCATGGGCAATTTTGACATTCCGTAGTTTGAATTTGGAACGGAATGGGGAGCACTTGCAGGGGTGTATACCGGTGTATGTCATGTCCAAAGACTAAATATTTGTCACCTATTGCACCTTGGAGGCTGCCATGTAATCACTTACCTCCTGATCGACGGGCTATATCATCTATACGATGAGTCTGAAGACGACTTGGAGAAGATGAAAGTGGTTATCGTACAATTTGTACATTGAAGTTGAGACGGCTTAGTCTTCAAATTAGTATTCAAAGAGTTGCTTCCTCCTGTGATAATGGAATACGATGCTAATCGGGGATACTTTGCTGACTTGATTGGAGCTTTTTATGTTTAATGCTGCTGCTGCTTTGGAGAGAAGTGAAAGGTTGAATGCGGGAGGCCAATTCCTTAGTAGTTAAAGTCCCTGGACAAGCATAGAGGGTCTTTGAACTTTTTGCACCAAAATAATGTACACTGAGTACTGACAAAACATTGCAAGAGAAATCATGGCGGAAACCGCCCAGCGGCCTAAGGCTTGGCAATTTTGCATCAACTCTAAGCCTTAACTTCCAGCCTACAGCACCAATATGGCGGAAAATAGCACTACTTCATGACCAATAATAATCGTGATTGTCTGAAAAACCTAATGTGTGATTTTCAACTTGGAAGTTTCATCCTAAGCACCGATCTCAGTACACGGACAAAACACCGACCCTCCAGCACACATATATATGGGGATCCGGTAATTCTCTACAATGCGAGAAAAAACATCTGATTAAAAATCCCTCACGTCTACTTGCCTTGAAAAAGAAACATAACATCTGAGATCAGGAGATTATAGTCACTTGATGTATGAGACTTGCACACTCACCTACATTCGGACTATGAAAATATGGCATTAACAAAGGCCTCTGGATCAAACGGTTGGAGGTCTTCTACGCCTTCACCAACACCCACAAACTTTACAGGGATGCCGAGCTCATTCACCACACTGACCTAAAATAAGATACAACCTTATAATTAGTGAGGGCCGAAAAAGAGACTTAAGAATTAAGCCTTGAAAATAACAGAAGCTACGTCAATAACTCAATTCAAAATTGAAAACTATATGGGACAGAAGATTTGAACATACCACACAGCCTCCTCTAGCAGAACCGTCAAGTTTTGTCAAAATCATACCAGTTATACCAACAATCTGTCACAATATGTACAAGGCAAACAATCAAAACACAAATGAGGTGGCACAAAGAATTATAGTACAGATTAAGGGCAAGATATTCAATCAAATATTGATAGGAGCATATTTATGCGACTTAGTTAGCTTGTTTTCTTGCACTTTTATAGTTAGTTTGTGGTTATTATAGTGTTTTAAGCTATTTTCGTGTTTTTGTAGGTCCTAATGACAAAGTTAGCAAGAAAATGCATTTTGGTGCATTTTGGAGCAGTTTTGGGCACTAAATGGATAGTACATGTATGGGCCAAGGTGGATGGACGTTTTTGGAGTTCAAAAGGCTAGGAATCTGATAAGGAGATGAAGAAATTAAATTCAAGACAAAGAAGATAAGGAATCAGCTCAAAAGAGGAAACATTATCCAAAACCTTATCCAACCTTATCTTATCCAAACTAACCTTATCTTATCTTATCCTATCCTAATCTTATCATGCCTTAATCCTAGCTGCAAGGGGACCTAAATATATATTTCTAGAACCTATTTCTAGAAGAATTCTCTTTTAGAAGTCCTAAATCAGCTACAAAACACATTGTTTCTAGAATCCTTACAAAAGTGGCGCCTATTTCCTTCTAGAAGGCTTTTGCCTTGCCTTGCAATCCACTCTCCTTTCCCTCCAATGTGTGCCGCACCTTTCCTCACCCAATTCCCCTTGGATTCTGATTATATTAGCCTTATTCCTTGTGGATTTGGGTTATACAAATCCTTTTCAGAAATTAATTGGGCGAAACCCTTTCCTTAGTGGATTTCATTAATTGTGCTGAACCCTAGAGCCCTAATCCTTAAAATCTGCTAAGTTGTAACCCTAATCTGATTAACCCTAGCCTTGCTGTGCCTATATATATGTGTTTTACGCCAAAATTCTTCACCACCCCTCATACCATTCAGAAACACTTTTGCTGCAACCATATACACCATTCTACACCAACATACATCTCTGGCGCACCTTTGGAGAGGAAGAAGATCCTTGCCGTGCATTCCATTGATGAAGGAGGACCTTGTGCACAAGCCATTTGCATCATTGGGAGTTCTAAGAGTTCTTTCTTCCCTCGTTTTAGTTTCATTGTTTATTTCAATTTGCTTTTCAATTGCTATGAACATGTGTAACTAAATTCTTATTAGTTAGTGGTGAATTCGAAGCCATGGACATATGTTTAATATGAATTTATTCCTTTCAGTTATTGTTTCGTAAAACATGAATGTGATTTACTTATCTATTTGATTGATAACCTATTCTTGTGTGTTGATTAAGGAGGCCTACTAAGTTTGCATGCGTGAATTTGATGCTAAATTATAAGGGACTTTCACCTAATCGTTAGAAACTTATAATTACAAGTAGTGGAGATTGTTAGTCACAATCGTGTTAAGTAGATTCTTGGCAAGAGTATCATGCATTTCATAGTTATAATTGCCTTGTCATTGCTTATGATTTCCATGGAACTTAATAATCTTTGAATGTATCTCTATCATGCTGTTCATATAGGGAACTTGATGAGAATAATTTGATTGCGATGCGTTGTCTATTCAATTCAATGAATTTAGGGAAATCTGAGAGTTAATTTGTGCATTCACGATTAATTTGGAGCATTGTCATTCATGGTTTAAAGAAACAATACTGGAAATCGATTTATGTTGCATATTTTCATGTGTGAAGAAGGATCCTCTAACTAGCCTTTCACCCTTGAATTCATCTCAATTTCGTTTTAACTTACTTTGCTTTGCAATTTGTTTAGTTTTACTTTAATTTCGTCAAAAACAATCCCCTCTTTCTATTTAGTGTTTTTAGGTCAGAATCTGTTCAATTTAGGTTCTTTAGAGCGTTTTGAGTCAATATAGGTTAGAGTTAGTCCATAAACATTGTTTGAGTCTCAATTTAGTCTTAAATTCGTCCAATTTACTCCCTAGAGTCTGTTTTAGTCTAATTGTTAGTATTGTGCTGTCATCAATAGGGTTTAATTTGTGTGTCAAGTAATTTTCACATCAAATATCTAAGTTCTATTCTAACTGACAAAACTGGAATATAACATGCTGCACCCAAAACACGAAAGGGAACAAACTTAAACACTCTTGTGACAAACTAGATCATGCGAAGAATAATCAACCATCTTAATTCAGAAGGTAAACGATAAGAACATTACTTCATTGAATTCTCTTGCTTGCGGAAGCATGTCTAAGCCTGTGGTCCCATCCAGAACTTGTAGGATCTCCTGCATGTATTAAAAGAAATATAGATAGGCACATATAGAAAAAGGTGTCACAAGACAGATTGTATGGATTTGGAGAAGTTACTAGATATCTCACATAATAAACTGGGCACATACAAATCAAAGAATACACGGATGGATATGGTAGTGGCAGGCATGAATAGATAGATTCACAAATCAAAGAAATGAAAGTATAAAGTGTTAATAATAGCACAAGCGGGTTATTTGAAATATGGCATAAGCATGTAAGATTTTCAGAGGTACAGTTACATATCACCAATAAACACTACGCAAAAGGTTTGAGAGCATGACAAAGTAGTTAAAAGATGTTCCTTGTTTTAATCCAATAGAAGGTCTCTGGTAAATACAATATCTCTAACATTTTCCTCAGCTATCACTTTACCAGACTTGATTTTACCTTTCACAGTATCCTATTCATGGATCCATATTGGTTCCAAGGATGCAACTGCATCATCTTGCAAGAACTATTTTTCGACATGATACATTATCAAAGAACATACTATACTCAGAATTATTCTGTTCAAGGGGAAGTATATGCACTCACATGCCTAGATTTTTGAACTGGATAATAGAAAGATGATAAAAGTGTTCAACGACAGAGCTTACATTAGGAGCACCAGGCATGACTTTGGTCACAGCTTTCTTGCATGCAATCAACTCTTCCATCAAGCTGTAATTAGTGTGCAGACCTGAAGTTATATACATGAAGTGCAGATGAATCAGCTAAGCTCACAAATTTACATAAACAGTTCAACAGACGTATGAAAGGTTCTCGAACAAACTTACATCTAGAGGTGTCGCATAAGACAATATCATACCCTTGTCCTTTCCCTCTCTTCACAGCCTGAGAAATAACTATTCAGAAAGCACTTTAAGACTATATGTCAGTAGTTATACCATGTCAACTGAAAAAGAAAATATAATTTCATCTGTCTGTTCAATCCAAGTTCTCTACCTACCTGATGATGCTTGGGCCTTCTCTCTCTCAGCCACAACAATCTCACACACAGTCCTCTTGGCCCATATCTCCAGCTGGTCACATGCAGCTGCTCGAAAGGTATCCCCTGCAGCCATTAATACCTGGCCAATTTGAAACCACAAAGGGATTTAGACCGCAAAGCCACTGAAATAGGCATATTTACTCGCAAAGGACGAAGCCAACTCATTGCAGCCAGGACAATCAACAGATGAAAATGTCACACCTTTGCCCCTCCATTCTTCAATCTATAAGCGAGCTTTCCTGCATGAGGAGAGTTGATCAGATCATTATCAATCTTAATGGGTCCTCGATTGCTTAAACCACAGATAGCTGAAAGTATATTAAAGAAAACAGTCCCCAAATGTTGGATTTTGTAATGATGTGTCACTATGAAGTTCGGATTAAAGGTTTCTTAAACTTGAGTTCATCTCCACTAAGTTTTCCCAAATATGCATGCCGTCAGAGTAAATAGGCTGGAAATCAAAATGTGTCTTAAGACATGAGCAGAGAGCACATGATACGAGCGGAGTTCTATTCTTACCAAGAGATGTTGTTTTCCCGCCTCCATTAACGCCAACAATCATAACCACAGCTGGTTTCCTGATAACACAACAAATAATAACCACAATTAAACTCTAAAGCTGGACACAACATCTAAAACTCGAGAAAGCTCATCACCTGTATCCGAGTTGAAGTTCGGTTTTCCCTTTAATAGTTAACAAATCAAGCACACTCTTCTTTCGATACCACATTATTACATTTTACCTGCATACCAATTAACTTAAGTTTAACAAGCGCTCCTTTCGATTGCTCAACCAAATTTATATACCTAACTCCTATTCCTATATAATCGGAAGAATTTCGGTACTTTTCGGAGAGACAATGTTAATGTTCTTGCCAGCTGTTAGGATTTCCCTTAATTTCGCTTCCAGATTTCAGCTTTCCAGCAACTATATCCTCCCTCAAACTCTCCACAATTTTGACCGTGATTTTCGGCCCGAAATCGGATACCAGCAGAGCCTGAAACCGAAAAGAACATACTTAATACATTTTCCCCGGAAAATTGAGGGTAACTTTTTCCCGAGAAATAAACAGGGATAAAAAGAAAACCTCTTCGAGTTCGTCGAGGACTCGATCGGTGTCGGCGAGGTTCCAGTAGAGCAAGAGCTTGTCGACGACGGCGAGATTATCGCGAGTCTTTGAAAATCCCGAGAAGAGTTTCTCCACGTCGCTGTTGGCCTTCTCATTGATAAGCCTGCCGAGCCGGGTGAAGAACCCGGTCTGCCCCCCCGGCATTTGAACCGGAAATGGTCCGGTCCGGTCGGGCAAAGGAGAAGGCGGTGGTGCTGAGGTGGTGAAGTTTTGGAGATGAGCGAGAGACGAGGAGGGAGAGAGCACGGCAAAGGCGACGCCATTGCTGTTGAGCTCTCGGAGCTGAGGTTGGATTGTTTTTCGGATCTCAGATAATGTGGTAAATTTTGCAGTGGGTCTTCTCTTCTGAGTTGGCGCTTCCGGAAACGGCGTCATGTTAGGCGGGAAATAATTTTAAAATATATCAAATTAAATAAAGCATGAAACCAATTGTGGTAAATGAATAAAAAGAAAGATATGAAAGACCGATCTATGTTAACTTTGAACTTGAGATGTTCAATGATTTGACTGAGAGTAAGAATTCTATGCCAATTAAAATAAGTTGTTATGAAAATATTCATAATGAAAATAATGAATTCAAAATAATGATGCAGATATAATTTGAAAATAAGTTTTATTTCAAAATGTATATTGGAACTTACAATTGATTTACTAACGATTGAGTCAGCAAATAAGAAAGTGACTAATGAAAAGGATATTGGTGCACGCAGGCATCCTTAACATTTGAAAATTAAGGTGTTTACAATTTTTGATTTCTTGGAATACGATGTGAACTCAAAGAAAATTTGAACTGAGGAAATGTTGTGAAAATTAACTTGTTTTTTCTTTCTTCGGAGTCTTCCTTTTATAGACAAGGAAAATGAGACTTGAATGATTGATTTCTTCACTCTTGAAGCACGAGATGGAAGATGACTTGCTTTTACTATTGATGAATAGTGAATTTGTCAGAATAATTGTTGCTTTTACTGTGGAGCGTGCTGAGTGATTTATGCTAATAGATTGATTCCTTGCTTTGTCGGAATATTGGATGCGAATAATGACTGAATGCTTCACACGATGATTGACATGGTGACTTAATGCATCCACATGGCTTTACTTGTTGTTTCACATGGTGCCTTGAAATGATGACTAAAATTTTCACATGGTGATTATCATGGAGTTCACATGACTTTATGCAAATGGGTCTTGAGAATCCTGGTAGTCAGCCCATTTGACTATTTGGTTGTTTCGATTGGCTGGTTGTTGAGATGATGAATCTGAAAACTTTGAATCTGAAGCCTTATCATCTCCAGTGTGGAGTATCGCTAATTCGGCAAGTAATTGATGAGCTAGGCCTTGGAGCTGGGCAGCTTTGTCCTTGCTCTTTGTGCTTGTTGACTTGGATGACTTGACTGTTCTTTTTAGGGATGGGGATGGACTAATGTCCGATAATGATTATGCCGGAATGACTAGCAACAATGGCTGGGTTGGCATTACTGGAAATGAAGTAGTTGGAAATTCAGAGAGGACCTGACTGATGACCCTTTGTTGATTGAATTTATCCTACCACTTGATTGATCTCACCCTATAGACTTCACCAATAACAACTTCATAATTCCACTTTAAGATCCATGTGACTTTGTACTTAGCCATGAATATTGGTAGAAGTGTAATACTGTAGCTGATTTTTCTTCTGTCGAATTTTGACTAGAAATTGGCGGAGATTTTCTACATAAGTTCTTCTGGTAAAAGACTGATTGTTGAGTTATGGATTGACCACCATTTTAGGAACCATGCATGAAACTTTAGCTTAAAATTTTTGTCAAAATTAATGAATCATGAATGATTGAAATCTTCCGTCTGGTGAAGAAAGATATTAGTCTAGGCATCAATGTAATTAAAATAATTGTAGTGAATATTGGGTAACTGGATGTATTGGGTGTGAAGGGTTTTACTTTTGTAAAGAAGTATTCTTCAATCTGACTCACTTCAAAATCTAACAATGCAAGGGGAATGGTATAGGATTTTGTTTTCATGGGTTTTACTGTAAAGTGGTTTGATGGAAATTGATTCGGTTTCCCTAAGAATAGCTTGATAGAATTTCAATGTTTTGTATGACTCTGTGGGTCGATAATGGAAGTTGGGTGGAAAGACATTTTTGACCTGTTTTTCTGGAGTTTGTTCACTACTGAGATTAAAAAGAACACTGAAAAGGTATTCACTAGGATTTTTTTTGACATATGGTGATGTTTTGGTATAGCTGATTGGTTGGGATGAAGATAATGATGGGTTTGTTGGAGTTGAATATGGGTCATATTGATTGACTATGGCTGACTGGTAATTGGGACGTGGTGAGTGGTAGTTTGGCTGGGGGTTTCCTATTGTGGAACCTAAGGGAGTGAAACGGTTGGTTATGGCTAGGGCTGATGAAGAATTTGGGTTTGATTCTTGTTTTACTGGTGGTAGTGGTAGAGAGGCTGAAAGCCTTCTTCGATCAGGTTTTTGATCTACTATTATTTCCCGGCAGAAATTCTTTGGTTAGGAAATTAGGAAAGCAATTTTGGCTACCTTAGATGTATTCAATTTCAAAATAAAAAAATACTTAATATAGTTTGCCATCATGCAAAAATATGTTTTGATGCAATGTTTTGAACATATACTTTGCAGATTTGCAATCGACTTTGACTAAAAACTTTTGGTATAATAAATCATCTTGAATTTACTAATGCATAATACTATAGATAATATTTTTTTTTAATAGTACTATAATTACTTTGTGCTGAATTTCATACTCTTGAATGGAAACGAACAATTTGTGCAGAAGTTCTAGAAGAAGTTGATTGTTTGAGAATACCTCTATAACCAATTTCAGACACATCAGATTCAACAATTTTGAATGAATAGGAGTTGAAATGCCAAGACAAGTCAATGTCTTAACATGTGACTTAATCTGTTTGATTATGAAAGTATGAGTATTGGACCATGGTGAATGATTTTCTTTAGATGATCAAACAAAGGTTTGCATTGCTGCCTAAGGTGTGGATAAAAATCTGCAACATAATTTAAAGATCCTAGAAATTTTTGTAATTGGGTTTTGTTAGTGATTTCATCTGGGAACTTATCCATAAATTGAATTACTCTATCTATTGGCTGAATGGTTGGCTAGTGGATATTGTATCCTAAAAACCTAATTTTGGTCTGGAATAACTTAATTTTGGTTGCTGAGACAACTAATCCATTTGACTTAATTATCCTAGCAAACATATTTAAGTGTTTCCAATGCTCATTTATCGATTTGGAATAAATGAGAACATCGTCAATGTAAACGATTGAGAAATGACTGTATTGATTAAATATTTCATCCATGATATTCTAAAACTCACTGGGTGCATTCTTAAGACAAAATGACATTACATTCCATTCATAACCACCAAAAGGAGTGACAAATGCTGTTTTATATTTATCATCCTCATGAATTTGAATTTGCCAAAATCCAGACTTCAAGTCAAACTTTGAGAAGATTACTGCTTAATTGAGTCTCTTAATTAAATCTCTTTTGTTAGGAATTGGATACCGTATCCATTCCAAGACTTCATTAAGAGGTTTGTAATTAATGACTAACCTAGGCATTCCTCTTTCTAATTCAACATTTTTCTGGACATAGAAAGCAGGGCAAGACCATGGTGATTTACTCTTTTTGATTATTCCTTTATTGAGAAGTTCTTGAATTTCTATTTTGCAGAATTCCATAACTTCTTGACTCGTTTGAATTGGCCTGGCTTTTGTTGGTATTTTCTTCTTTCTGTGCCAGAAACCGTTGGGAATGTCAGAACAAATTTCATTAACAAGTTTCTTTTGGAAGTTGTCAATGTTTTGTAATAAAGATTTGTTTGTTAATTGTTCTTCAATTCTTTTGTAATTAATTTCTTCTTTTAAGAAATTAATTTGTTGTGATTTTTCGGTAACTAGATTGATGGTTTTTGAAATACTATCTTTTTGCATTTGTCTTAATTTCTTGAGATCTGTTTCCGTGCAGAACTCAAATGTGATTTTTGTTGTCCTAGCATTTTCGTGGTTATGCGATGTGGTGTACTTTGAAAGGATATAATAGAGCTATGAAGGGTAGCCCTAAGATGACTAGATCTGAATTATTTTTTATCAGAACGAATGGTGTTTTAAAGCAAACATTGTTTTGACAAACATGTGCTTTCGAAATTTCATATTTTAACTACATTGGTGATTGGTTTGCTGCATTAAGGATTTCTGTTGATTTATGAAAATATTTAGTAGGAATTAAATCTTCATGAATACAATTTAAATCTGCACCTAAATCAATTAAGGCAATTGTTTCTAATTGGAAATCTTCAATTATTATTTTTACTTTAGAATACCATTTCTGGATTCTAATCTTTTGCAGTAATCCTAATACTAAGTTCTGTGTTGGATTATTTACGGACTTGGATTCTAATTCTTGATCGGATGAAGAATTATTTTGTTCTTCATCTGTTGGGGATTGGATTTCATTGTTCCCAAAAAAATCTTGTGTTTGAATGTTACAGAGATGTGAACAAATTTTTAGGTTTTATGATTTTAGAAACTTAATTTCTTCTTTGATGTTATTGACTTCTCTTTGTAAATCCTTGATTGTAACTTCTTTCTTAGTTTTATTAAACCTTTCCAGGGTTGTACTAAGACAGATTTTTGGAGTTATATGTGGTTGACTACTACTGACCTCTCCTTGGGAAACTAATTTCTAAAGTTTTTTTAAGTAAAATGATTTTAACTCAGGGTCATCTATTTGACTGATTAACTTGATAAGAAGATATTCTTGTTTATTGAGGACTGAAATTCTCTTACAGCAAGTATCCCTGCATCTTATCTTGATGTCAAGCAAGGAAGAAAATATCGGTAATATCGGAAATATCGGTAGTCCGAAAACACGGAAATATCGATGGAAATATCGGGATAATATCGATATCGATAAAAATTACATGGAAACCACGGAAATTGTAAGAAAAACTTGGAAATTTTTATTGAAACTTTGCAGGATGTTTATTTAGTCAATTATCTATTAGTTTATCACAAAAAAATGGAAGGAAATGCATTGCATGATGGATTTAACTGATTTAAGTTGATTATATAGCGAGTTGGCAAACATTGTGAGTGTAGAAAATATGTAGTAATTAATGAAAGAAGTTTAAACACACCATAATCATTTATATATAATTAATTAGTACAATATTGGGAGGTTTTATTTAGGATATTAAAAAAAAAAAAAAAGAAGTGAATAAAATGATGAAGAATAATGTGCCGAGTTTGACACTTTAAATTTCTTACACATAAGCATGCGTCTAGGCGTTGAAGTTCCAAATTATAGTATATCAATTAACGATTGAAAATCAATACGTTGAATAAGACTAAACTTTAATTTGGATGCCGATTATGTTTTTTCAAGTTTATATAAAGTAAAAGAATTGAATTTTGGAAGCCAGGAGTGTGTCAATTGTTTTATAATTTGTCCGAATACATATATCAGGTTGCTACTCAACGTAATTTGAAAGTATATCTAGTGCAAGGACTTGTCTTTTTTTGTTGATAAGCAAAGGGTTTGTAGCTTTTTTTGCTAAGCAGTAGAACATATTATGTTTGTTTAATCTTTAGCATTTGATCGTTGTCCACAAATATAGGATAGAAGGCCCCATTTTTGTTTCCTTTTTTTTTTTTTTGCTGTTTTAATTTATTTGGGATTTTTTTTAGTCCACTAGATTCTTCTATTGCTACTCAATTCCGAGATTTGATCATGCTTTTTTGAATCGCATCATAAAGAGGTGATGAGGCTTTCAACCCATTTACAAAGGATCCTAATGCCATTGGGTGTTTGAGTGGTATTTTCGTTTCTATTGTCTCTGTCTATTTTTATCATATATTCTTTTGTGTGATTATTTTGGAATATTTTGTATGTTGTCACCGGATCCAGCATAACAAGGTTTGTCACACTCAAAATTGCAGGTTAGTATTCATATGTAAACAAATAAACTCCATGTTTATCTCTTTGCAAAGCAATATTGCATAAGTTTGGTTTCTCATAACTGCCCCTCATATTCATCTACCAGGCTACCACATAGGAATAAGAACTCATGAAGAGTACAAGGGCTTTAAATTTCTAAATCCATATGGTTGGTTTCTTAAGTTATTTATTTTGGATTTTTATTTTAATATTTCTCTCTCTTTCCCACTCCTTCATTGTTTGGCTTTGATGTTGGCATAATCAATCATAATGCTACTCTCTATGTTCTTTTATTTTTTTTAATTTTTTTATTGTTGTTCAATGCAGATTTTGGTTGGAACGCAAAGCAAGCATGCATGGACAATCATCGATAGGTTTTGATTATGATTTAATTCTTTATTGCTTTTGGCTAATTTTGTGTTTTAAATGATTTAGCTAATTGTGTTTAGAGATATTATTTCTCTCTATTTTTTATAGCTAATTGTTTACATGTATTATTTCTCTATGTTTTATGTACTTTTGATATTCATACTGTTCTCAAACACAACATCAGAAAAGAAATGAGCAGTTTTGCCAGGAGAAGATAGAATTCAAAGAATTGCAATGGGTAATTCCTACAAATATATCTCAAATTTTCCTCCTGATATTTCTTGAAATTTTTTATTATTGGACAAAAAGAAGCAAGCCAGTCGTGGTTAGTCAATAGTGATTTTCCTTTTGGGATCGAATTGGGAAGGTGATTTTGATGTTTAACTTTTCATTCAGATTTTGGTAAGCAACTCTTTCTAAGTTGCTGATTGTTTTCAATCTTTCTCTCATAGCCCAATGAAAATCCTCAAAATGTTGGTACTTCTTCACAATTCCTGGACAAGCATCAAACGTTTTGGTTTCTGTAATCCCACATCGTCCACGCAAGGGTAGTGAGCAAGCAAACAGGCCTATAAAAGCCATATTCCCAAGCTTGGTTTCTGTAATCCCACATCGCCCACGCAAAGGCAGCGAGCAAGCACACATGACTATAAAAGCCACATTCCCAAGCTGAGAAAAGCATGCCTTGCTCGGCCCTTTTGGGTAAGATCAAGTGTAGTTATCTGTTGAGGCTTCTCAGCAATTTTTAAATATTTTTGGGTTTTGATCTCGCGATATTATCGAAAATATCGCGATATTATCGATAATATCGCGATATTTAGATGAAAACCAATTGGATACCTATTAAAATATCGTTACCGTGAAAAACCGATAATATCGGCGAAATATCGCTGATATTATCGGCATTTTCTTCCTTGATGTCAGGGGATGAAAGGCTACTGGAGGAGTGACTGGAAGAAGATGAATTAAACTCTAAATCATCTTTAGATTGATTATGGTATGTGTCTCTTAATTCTAAGACTTGGATTAACTGGACTTTCTCTTCTTCAGAGATCTTAAACTAGTTGATTGTTTTCTTGACTCTACATTTATTTGCATAGTGACCGAATTTGCCACAATTGTAGCAATTTACTTTTTGTTCTTGGTTTTTGGAGTGAAATTTTCTTGAGGGCTTCCTCTTCCACTTTTTGCTGGACTTGGGTTTCTCATAAAAATTGTTTGTTTCAAAATTCTCATTTTTGAATTTGTATTTATTGTATTTGGGGTTCCTCTTATTTGGGTATCTATTGTAGGTTTTTGATTTCTTCTTTTTGTTGGACGGAGCAATTTGAGGTAATCCATATTGTTTACAGAATGTTCATAATTCGTATTTGACTATTGACTTGTCTTTGTTGACTTGTTTTGTGATTTTCATATCAATACACATTTTTAATCATTCCTTCTGGATAATATTAATGATATTTCCATAAGTAAGGGTATTATAGGGTATGATACCTTCTTCATTTACTAAAACTTGTCTGATTTTATGGGTAAACAAGTTTGGCAAGCCATTAATGAATTTTTCTTTCCAAAATGGTTGATTACTGTCTTCTCTAAGTATGACTCTAGACATGAAAACATCTTTGTACCATCTAAAATCGCTTAGGGTTGGACATCTTAAGTTACTAAGTTGGTCATAAATTCTTGAGGTGACATTATTAAGTGTTCCTATGAAATGTTCTATGATTATGAAAAGTAACGTGTTGACTGCGTCTGTGACTCCTATTCCAATTCATTCATCGAAAATAGGTGTTCCTTCTTCGTCTTGTTTTACTGCATTTCTAATTTAATTCTTGGATTGTTCAGTGAGATGTTTCTCCCATCAATAATGGAGCATTCTTGTAAATCCAGTGACCAAAAGGTCGACAACTTGGGCATGATTGAGATTATGGTTGGTAACATAACTATTAGTAACCATGGAGATGTGTTGTAATTTGTTTAAAAGTTCTTGTTTTGATAACCCATATATGTTCCATTCATAGAGTTGATCAGCTGAGACTGAAAATTGGTTATGGATGTTTCTTTCTTCAAATTGAATATCCGGAGGTGTTGACCTTAGATACTAATTCTGGGTAAGAGTTGTTGGATTTACTTTTTTTGTTTGTGATTCGTTTTAGTTCAAGGTTCTGAAAAGCTTCTTCTACTTTTCTAATTGAACTTGTTCACTCTCGTCATTTGAATTTCATTTTACAGAAGTTGTTTCTAGTTGAGATTCATCTGGGTGTTGTAAGACATTGATTATTTTTTCTTGTTTCAACTCTTGTAACATTTGATCTATTTTCTGACTAGCGGAGATCATCTTTAAAGCTGTTGTGCTAGACGAGGCTTCTGGGAAGTTGACTAAGGGTTTTTCTTTAAGGAAAACTAATGAAAAGTCCAAAAAAACTTCTCTTTTAACGAAAATCCATTTTTAAAGGTTTAGTGAATAGTGCCAATTAAAGGTAAAAATGTGGTTTTTCATTAAAAGTGAACAGTACCGGGAGTGTTTTGTTAAAACTCCATTTTCTTTAATTGTTGGTTTGGGATGTGAAAGTCTATCTATGTTGGCTTCTATTTTATCTAGCTATTTTCCGATGGTGTGTAGACTTTGGTTTGTGAAATTGTTTAGTTCAATGACTGGCTTAACTCTTGCATCTTCTTTGAGAAGTTTGAAAGAAGTGGCTAGTATATGTGTGTTTGCAGTCGTAATTAAAATTGTTTCTTGTGGAGGGTGACTAGAAGAGACTATGGTTTTATCTTCTTTAAGCCAATTTTCTTTGGTGATGACTTCTAACTTTTTTTCAGATCGTAATATTTTTTCAACAAAATCGAAAAAAAAAATACTTCAAATCTGTGTTTTTTTATGAAATTGGTCCATTTATTGTAAATGCTCAATTTTTGTTCTTTTGTATATTTTTCCCTAAAGGTGTTTCGTTTGGGAATGTTTTCCGTTGCTTCGATGTTAGCATTGAGTTTTTTCCATCGAATTTTGAATTGTTTATTCAGGACTAGCAATTGGTGATTGACTTGATTTGCTTCGAAATCAGATTCTGTTGGGGAGGTTTGTTCTTCTTGGTTCTGGGTGTTAGTTTGGTATCGTGGATGTGTAACTTGAGGGGTTGTTTCTACTGATTTTAACTTCATGTTGATTAAATCATTAATCAATTCTTGCTGGGTGACTACTAAGCTAGTTTCTACTGATTTTAATTTCTTATTAACCAGGGAATTGATTAGATCTTGATCTTGACCCACCATATTGGCTGATATGGATCCAGAAAAAGAATTACTAGTTGGTTCTCTAAACTTGCGTGAATGGGCTAACTCATGTAGGTGGATGCTTAATTTTCTGGCTAAAGGATTGAAGTTGATTTTAACTGTTCTGTCAAACTATTGTTCTATGTTGTCTAGGTTGACTAAGCTATTTTGTATGCTTATTGGTTTACTTTCATTGATCAAGCACCAATCTGAAGGTAGACTGATATCTGACCATTTGATGGTTCTGGGTATTTTGATGTTGGCATTCTCTTGATTGGTTCTCTAAAGATTAAGGCTAATGGTTGGAATCATTCAAGGACTTGATACTCTAAAGTTTTGATGTTTAATGTGAGTGCTTTCAACATATGAGGATCTAAAAGGCTTATTGTGAGATCTGATAAGCAATCAGAATGAATTGGCCCATTGTAAATGTTTGACTCGATCATTCCAAGAATGCTATCATTGAAGTAAGTGACTCTTGCATCTCGGAGATATAACAAAATAGAGGTATTGAGGCATCTTCTTGTTAAAAGCTTGATTGCAATATGAACTAGATCTATGTGAATGTAATTGTGACCATCTTTTCTATAGGCTTTGATTTGTTATGGTGTGAATAATTGACAATTATCATGTTCTTTACTGAGAGCATAAGTTTTCTCAACTGTTTTAACATGATGTTCACTTCTGAAAGAAGTTACTGACCATTTCTTTTTGTAAATATTTTTATTGGATATTTTGAGGATGTTCCAATCTCCAAAATCAACGCTTTCATCTGTTTGAAATTTTAATTTTTGATCCTCATATACTATGTCTGGAATCCTACTCAAAGTGGATTTGGAGCTAATGCTAGTAGTTGAATTAGATCTAAATAATCTACTCGTTGTTCAAAAATCAAGTCTTGTAATTACAGAAATCTTACTGGTTTTACTTTCTTCGCGTATTTGCTAAACTCTCTCTCCGCTCATGCCAATCCTATGGACTTATTGTTTGGAACATGTCTTACTGTTTGGTTTGAGAGCAAACAATCATACTTAGAAAGCTAATAGATAGGATCTACTGGAATTAACAAAAACTAATACGTGAGCAAATGAATAAACTATTAAGATTATTGATTCAATCACCAATTACTTGGCTATGATACCAAATGGGGTGGAACTGGGAGCAAATGAGGCTCATATGTGGGATTAAATAAAGCATGAAACCAATTGTGATAAATGAATAAAAAGAAAGATATGAAAGACTGATATGTGTTTACCTTGAACTTGAGATATTCGATGAATTGACTAAGAGTAAGAATTCTATGCCAATTGAAATCACTTGTTATGAAAATATTCATAATGAAAATAATGAATTCAAAATAATGATGCAGATATAATTTGAAAATAAGTTTTATTGCAAAACATATATTGGGACTTACAATTGATTTACTGATAATTGAGTCAACAAATAAGAAAGTAACTAATGAAAAGGACATTGATGCATGCAGACATCATTGACATTTGAAAATTAAGGTGTTTACAATATATATAAGGTGAACTCAAAGAAAATTTGAACTAAGGAAATGATGCGAAAATTAACTATATATATATGGTTTTGGTCATCGGTAAAAAAATTTCTCCCAAGTCATAAGCTTAGATTATAGTCTAATTTAGTTAAATATACTATAGTCTTGGATAATGGTTGAGTGCAAAATAATAAAATATATGGTGTAGCATTAGAGCAAGTCTAATGGAAAAGGCAAGGATTACGGGCTAGAGGCTTTATTTGGCCTTCCAAAATGTCATTATTTATGAAATCTAGCCACTCAAAGTTTTGTTATTCTAATAGTGCAAGAGGCTAAGTTTTGTAATTTTTTTTAAAAGTTGACCATTTAATAGTCAAAGATAAACTCGCTCGTGAAGAGTCGTGGACTATTTTAACCTAGACTAGACATGTCTCTTTAAAAATTGAATTTTGTCTTTTGGTGCTAAATATCACATTCACCTAGAGTAGTTTGCATGCATTAGATATAATCTTAGAAGCGTGAAAAAGATGACGATAATTTCACTTTCAAATACTTGGTTGCAAGAATGCTAGATTAGATTACCCAACATAATACCTTACTCATAGAAACTTCAATGTCATTCCCCGCCAATTTCCAGTCAACGTTTACATACATAAGAAGGGAGTTACTTCTCAAATATTTTACAAAACAAATCATGAAAATTCAATTCCATGCATGACTTGAGAAAATTCTGTAACCACGCGACATGTCACAATGAATTTCCTCCACAATTAATTGCAAGTTTCGAACTTTTATTCACCGCGTAATAAATCAAGAAACAAGAGATGCGTGAATTTGTCTTTGACAGTACGATATGTATTCCTACCATGAAACTTGGTCGCTTGTCAGAGATCTGCCATATACTGCATTCATTAACGTTTTACATATTGTTGAATATACATTACATTCTTAATACACTTCATAATTGTTTTTTCACTTACGATTTATCTTTACACTCCACATACTTTCCTATAATACCTTTATATTTCACACTCCCAATATACACCTTACGTTTTTTACACATGCCCCACATTTTTTACTTACACCTCACACTCTTCACAATACTTTTTTTCTTTTTTTTTTTCCCTTGTCTTTGATATGCACCGTTCGATACAAAATCATTCATGTCATTCAAAGATTTGCTCAACTTTTTTCTAACAAATGAACATTAATGAGTGAGGGGGTGTATCTCAAAAATGACAATTTAGAAAGTATAAGATGATGATGTGAGGACCTTAGTCTCCATATGTCAATTTGATCATTTAGATTGGTATATTATTTTGGTAGTTAAATAATTAAATTCGACAGTATGAAGTATTGCCCTTGGCAAGGATGCACACGGAATGATTTTTTTTTTATGCATCGCATATCATACTCAAACATCACGTTGTGATGTCACTTAGTACTACAATCTGGTGGTGTTCATCTTCACTTGTAATTGAAAGGTCTTAGTTCGAATCTCGTGGATGACAAATTCGATACCAAATTAGGTTATCTATTGTGTGATTTAACCAAGCTCCCCCTCTCCTTGGTGTAAAATATATTGGTCTAATAAAAAAAATAAAAAATTTCTGTGATGGCATTTTTCATGTAGAATTACAGTAGCGGTATCGCTTTATTGACCAAGGTATTAAAAATTCATTTAAGTTTACATGAACTGTTGGAGGGCATGGCTATATTTGCAAAAATTGTCAAGGCACAAATGCAATTTAGTATTATATGATCATCAGATTATTATTTGTTAATACATGGCTTTGAAAGAAAACAAGGATTGTAATCTAACACCAATCAAGTTTAACCTTCCTCCACTTGTGATGGTACATTTTGAACAAGGTGGAGCTTCTGAAACGTCAATTTCAAATTTCATTCATCAATTTTTTTTGGCAAATTAACATGTTTGTAGTTGTATTGGTTAAAATTTTGCTCTACAATTAAGGGTGAGCAAGGCTGGCCCTGAGAACTAGGGGCCCCTAAAGTTCTCTAACTCTCGATTCTTTGTATAGTGATATGTACAAAAGAATTTGCTAAATATATAAAAAGGTAGATATACAAACATTATTTAAATATTACACGACTCATGCTTTTAGACGCAAATGTACTAAATGCTTGAAGTCAAGAAACTAAGATTGTGAGTGAAGAACAATAAAACTTGATAATCAAGAGAGTAAAATATAATAAAACTTGATTGACGAGGATAATAAATTCAACAACGCCAATTGTTTCTCTTGTGTTTTTTTTTCTTTCTAAAATCAACATCACACTAACAAATCAAACATTAAAATAATCCATTGAATAATAAATTATTGAAAAACAAAATATAAATTCAAAGTTTTGATTACCTTAAATGCAATCTTCAAAACATGTGATAGTTGATTTAAACATTCAATAGAAATTGAGAGATTGAGAAGTTGAAAGAAAACAAAATTGCAAAGGAACTTGAGTGTTATAACTTTATATGCACTTGGAGAGATGGATTGGGAGTAAATTTGAAAAATAAGAAAAAACTAGTGACTTAAAATGCACCTCTATGTTTCGAACTCAACACCTCAAAGAAAAAAGAAATCAAACATTTCCACTGCACCAACAAATAAAGTATAATATATCTTACTTTTATGTATTTATATTTATTTACGGGATCGTGTCCGTTTATTGTACATCGTGCAACCAGTTTTCGTTAGGTACTGTTTGTGTTCAATTTTAAATAAAAAAATTTAAATAATTTCTGACCAGCACAATATACGATAAACATACATGATTAAAAGATCATTGGGATCCTCATTCTTTGAAGTGGGGGCTCTAAGGGGCAGGGCGCCTACATGGTCATGGACTACCCTTAGACCATCTCCAACCCTGGGCTAAAAGCCAAATTACCCCCCCCCCAAACACTCTCCAACCCATGCTAAAATTTTAGGCTAAATGCCAAATGCTATTTCTGGGCCAAATACCCCCCAGCTTTTCCCCCGGGCTAAATGCGAAATGTTTATCGGAATTTAAATTTTTTTAGATCAAAATGTTCATAAAATTAATTTACAATAATCTACATATTTATTTTAAAAAAAAATTGATTTAAGAAAAAAATTTAGGCTAATTTCATTCTTTAATAATTCCGGGCTAAAATTTTAGGGTAGAAGGGTTGGAGCAGAAAAGATGTTTCTGGGCTAAAAGCTAAATTTTCCGGGGCTAAAAAATTTGGCTTTTAGCCCAAGGGTTGGAGATGGTCTTAGGGCCAGCCTTGGGTGAGATTGATTTAGAGAGTTGGGGAAGACAAATAATTTTGGGATATACGCGTTAAAGTGATTTGGGTTTTATTTAAAATGTTATTTTATTTTTTAAAAACCTTATAAAATATAAATTGTCATTGCAATTAGGGTAGGTAAGTAATTTAATGTTGCATGCTAATAAAAACAAACTTTTTCCAAAACATTAGCCCCGCAATAAGAGGTGTGAATCCGTTAATTACATGAAAGTTTCTACCCTGAATAACTCAAAACCCCATTTGAAGGGCCACAGTCAACTTGGAAAACCAAAGTCTACTTGGGCGCGTATATTTAGTTTATTAGTCCAATTTGAAATCCACAGAAACCTGGTGGCTGTTTCTCTCTCTTTTCCCACATCCTTCCCTCAACACTCCTATATAACCCCTCCCCACTCACACCTATTTCCTCCCATCGGCTCTCACAATTCCCCTAATCTAACACAACACCTTACGCGCACCCTTCATCCACCATGGCAGCCAATTTCCAGACGCTGGAAATCACGGTGATCTCCGCTGGGAACCTGCAATTAAATCGAAAACCCATCAGCAAAAACACCTCCGTGACCGTCCGGACCGACACCAACAGCCAGTTTCGCACCACGGACATGGACACTGAAGGCGGCGCCTACCCACAGTGGAACGAGAAGCTTGTGCTCGACTTGCCAACGCACTCCAAGTCCATCACGGTGGAGGTCCAATGCCAGACTTCGTACGGCGTCAGGACGTTCGCGACGGCGACTATTCCGGCATCGGATTTTGTTGGCGGGTACGTGCCGGAGGGTTACCTGCATTTTTTGAGTTACAGGCTGAGAGATTACAAGGGGGAGAAGAATGGGATTATTAATATTTCTGTGAGGATGAAGGTTCCGGAGATGTACAGCTCTTGTGCAAGTTCAACGACGTCGTCTCCCTCGATGATGGGGTTTCCGGCGGCTGGAAACAATAGTTTTGGCGGCAACATTGCGATCGGAGTTCCGGTTTGGTATGGTGGCTATCAGAAAAATTATTGAAGATCCTAATCACAATTTTTTGTGCGTAAATATTAGAGGATTTAAACTTTTGGTTACGGAGAATGCAAACTCAACGTCTTTTGTGTTCTTGAGAGAGGAAAAATTGATTGTCACAAAACTTTATTTTTGCATGACGATGAGTAAAGAAAATTTATATTTGGCAAAAGTGGGTTGCCTCAGTTGGTAAGGTTATTTCAAAATATATTTGTCTTTCGTTAATTTTATCGTCATTGTAATTCTATATTATCAAATCTTGCGTGCAATTGCTTTGGAGAAAGACTATAATGATACAAGATTCCACGTACAAGCAAATTCTTCTTGGCAATTCTTTGTTTCAATTAATAAAGTTTTTTATTTTATTTGTTCGTGGTGTACTCTGATTTTCAACTTGGTATTAAAGTGATGAAGATGATATCCATTCGGCTCCAAATATCAATGGCTTCATGCTTTTTGGTCCAGGGTTTTTGAATGGATCATAGTAGGCCTGCCCAAAAAAAAAGTATTTAATTAAAAAACAAATAAATAAAGCCACTTTGTAAAGAAAACAAACTAAACTTTATCAAGAGAAGATAAATTAAATACAGTAACCACACAAGCTACGTAATTATTTTTCCCAAAAGAGATAGCAAGTTCCCTACGCAATCCTTTAATTTCAAAAAAATTGCTTCAAAATCTTTTAGTTTTAGAAGATTCTCATTACATTTCTTTAAGGGCATGTTTGTTTGGCCTCTTTAAGTCTCATTAAACTGGACTGCCTTGGATAGGAGTCTTAACCCGTGTTTGGTGCAAACAAAGACTAAGTCAAACTCGCTCCGACTAAAAGTTTCACTAGTTGTTCTTGGCGAGTCCCCCCAAAAACTAGCGGATTGCTAATCCTGTTTCTATTGCCCGCGTCATCTGCAAGCATGCGTTCCCAATCTCCTTCTTCCCGCGAACCTAGTCACCAAATCATGCCTTCCACCCCCTTCTCCAGTTTCCAAATTTGAAATGGCTCTCGCCAATCTCTGTCCCGCGAACCCAACCTCCTCTTGCTTTAGCGATGAATTCATTCAGTTAAGCTTCCAATAAGCTTAATCCACACCATAAACAACACTTCAATTTGAAGATTAAAACTTATAAATCCCAAATATCAAAAATATCAAAATCTGCAATAAATCCAAAAATCTATTACGTTGGGTTGCTATGCTCTTCTCTAGAAATCCCAAAAAAAATGAAAGACCTCCATAAATCTGTAGTGCTCTTCTCCAGAAACCCAGAAATCTATTACTTTGATTTGGGATTTTTTGTGAAAAAAGAGCTATCTTTGCTTCAAGGAACAAGAAGAAAGACCTATTGGTCTTTTGATCCAAATTAGGTGCAAAATGCACAGCTTCCTCAAAACAGGGAGAAAAAAGGAGAAAAAAGAGAGAGGAGAGGGAGACGTTGTTTCGGAGAAAAAATGGGAGAAAACAAGGGAAAGGGGTGGGAAGTAGAAAAATGGTGGACGTTTCCAGAAAGAGGAAGATAATCCAAAAAGAAAAGGATAAATTAATAATAAAATACATAAAATATTAATTGCTACAAATTATATAATATAATATTATAATTTATTAATTATTCTGATTCTTAGTTCGACATTGCATCAAACGCTTCACTAAGTCAGTCCAACTTAGTCTAGACTAAGCAGTCTAGCTTAGTTCTTGAAGCTAGTCCAGTTTGAGATTGTGGATGCAAATTTCTTCCTCCTTGTTCTTGGACAAAATTACACCTACAAAACAAATAACACCTTAGGTCAAGGCCAAGAGCCTCATGCCCCCACGATGAATAGGGGGGGCCTTTGGCCGAAGAACCTCCAATGCCAAAGTTAGAATTTTGAGGGAAAAGTGTTGGGAAAATTTAGAGAATTTAGCAAGAGAATTGAAATTTAGTTTTGGAGAGAATGAGAGGGTTTATATAGGGGTGTGGCCGGTCACCTTGGGAGAGGAAGAATTGGCCATATGGATGAATTTGTGGTTTAGGTTCATGATTTATGTTTAATTAGCTAATTAATTGAATAATTAATCAATTAATTGAATAATTAATATAATACAAAAGGAATGATTTAGAGGTCACCTTGTGGAGAAGATATGATGAGGGATGTATGAAATAAGTTATAAATAAATACCTATTTGGTCCTTTTTGACTTGATTGAGGGATGATTGTCCACTGCTTGCGCGTAGGAATTTCAGTGTGCCTCGAGGGTAGTTTGGCCTTTTAACCGAAAAATCCACGTGTCGCCTCTTGATTATTTTTGGCTCCACAGAGATAGTCCGGTACAACAAACGCACTTTAAAATTTCAGAAACAATCAAACGTCAATGTCAAAATAAAATAAAATATCAGATCCACAACATAATCAACCTTTTTTTACTATGTAAATCTGTATAGGGTCTTTGACCTCCCAAATCAACTTTTTACTCATGTATCTATAAAATTGGTTTTTAGTTTAAGGAAGAAGGTTTAGTTATTGCTTTTCCTTTTGAAATTGACATATTTGTTGACACACCCTCTAATATAGGTAAATAGGTACATGAAACAGACATATTTGCTAACATGATCTAATATAGGTTGGCCGTGCTATTGCATGTGAGACTCACTTATATTAGTGAATATGTCAACAAGTGTGAATTTTTAGATAGATAAAACTTGAAAAACAAAAGTAAACAATTACAAATGAAAAGTGAATAAAAGAGTTATGAAAGTTAATATATAAACCATGAAAATCAAAATTAAATAGATTAAGATGAAAAGTGAATAGAAGAGCGGTAAAAGTTAGTATATACCTCTAGTAAATCATGGATATGATTCTTTAGATTGCATATGACTCAAGCTCTTCAAAGCTATCATCATACTCCAGTTCATCTTGGTCATCAAATGCCTCAAAACTTTGCATCATTTTCTCTACATAATTAAAAATCTAAAGTAATTATAGATCATGATATGTTTTGTTTGTAATCAGCAAACAAACTAGCCTTTGGTCTTTCTTTATAGTAAAGAGGAAAGATCTAGAATATCTTTTTTGAAAAAAATAGTGGGACTATATCTTTTGTTTAGTGTGGGACCATGATTTTTTAGGATCGATGTAAGGCCGATTCGAATACTGCTACCTTAAAAGTCCAATCATGGACTCACTAGCTCTAGGCCAAGTTGTATCAGATTAAGAAGGGTGCCACCATCACTTTACTCTGGAGCATTAGGCGGAGTCTTCGAGACTCCGCTAGATGACCATGCTTGTTTCACAAGACACGCAATTTGAACCAGATATGGACACAATCAGATCCAAAAAGTCTTGGAATCCCTATAATATAGGGATAGACCTGCTCCGCAAGTACTCACAACTTCTAAGAGAATGCAATATCTAATTACTAGATATCCTCTAGGATTCTCTCGGCCTAGAACGAGGACTCTATCCTAAAAAGGTCTTTTTCCCCCACAGTATAAACCCACCCATCTATGGTTCATCTAGGGCAACTCAATCTATACACTTCAATTCTCTTGCCCACTGCTTGAGTGTAAAATCATTCACTAACTTGACCATTGGAGAGCCTTGGGCTAGCACCCATCATCCCCTATGGGTCTTAGGTGAGCTCACAATTGTTTACTATTTTGCATGTTACTCGAGTTTGTGCTCAACCACCGCTCACGGAGGTGCACAAATTTGGTTCCAACAATTGGTGCTTTCATTGAGAGCGAACCCATATTCATCTCGGTTAGATCACCCTACCAACAAATATGTCAGCTTAAAAAAGCTCAATTAATTCCAACGTTAACCTCACCGGTGGATGAGACATACCTTCTGATGCATCAGTTATCCTTGGGGCAAGTAATATGTTGCCTCAGAGCATGGCAACACCTGTGGCAAGAAATGCCCCACAAGGAGCGATGGTTGCCCTTAGAGAAAGTGGAGATTTAGTCGGTAGGCTTCCCCTTTCTATGGACTAGATCTGGGAAACCCTAACCAAGATCAGTAGCCAAACTGCCACTCAAGCAGAAACTATTCCAACTTCGTAAACATGGAAAAACAGATGAAGAACGTGGAGATCTTGAATAGGACAACACCTTATAACCATATCCCTGTCTTCAGATTTGGAAACATAAGCACCATAACTCCATAAGAGGACCCTATAGTATATCCAGTCGCCCCCGCGTCAGCAAATGTTGCAAACCCTATGAGGAACTCCATAAGCAATGGACAAGGAATACAGTCATGGAAAAGGATTGCATAATCCACATAATCCCCCTCAAGGCACCACTGGGGTGCTAAGGGCGGAACTTCCTCGTTTGAGGTTCAATGAACCTGAAGCCCCTGAAGACTGAGAATAACGGTACTTCACGAATAAGATAACCAATTAACCACATATGCCTCATTAGGGATAGCTAACCATATACGTCGAGTAGGTTGACAGTCCAAATTAGGACACCATTTTAAGCAACAATCGAAGGAGTACCCCGTTTGAAAAGTTTTCTCAACCAATGTTCAAGTCATTTCACGACAATCGGCCCTAACTACCACATTATGCAGTATAGGAATGTCATGGAATTGTACAGCCACAACGATGTTTGGATGTCCAAATTCTTTCCATCCACTCTAGACGAACCCGCCATGAGGTGGTATTCAGAACTACCAGTTAGATCCATCGATTGTTTCGAAACTTTGGTCTACTTATTTGCGAACATTTAATGAGTGTACAACGATGTTCGCAAGTGTCACAAAGCTATGTTCAAAATGCTCATTCAAACTAGAGATGAAAGTCTCAGAGACTATTTGAAATGCTTCCGAGCGAAGCTAGCAGAGGTGGAATACCAGATGACAGACTGGCGACCTTGGTGTTCAAGCGGGGTCTCTATGATTACTTACCTATCTCTGAAAAGCTAAACAAGGAGAAGTATGACTATGTTACCTTAGCAGAATACTTCGATATTGTAGACAATCTGACTGACTAGGATGACAAGAGCAGGAAAACAGCTATCAAATTAGATTACACCAGGAAAACTGATAGAAGAATGACAGACAGAGACACTTCCCCTCCCTCTTTGCAACAGGCCGCGAGAAAAGGACGTCGAGACAAATAAGTCCCACCAAAGCCTAAGAAGTACACCATTCTAAACACTACCATCAATAACATTCTCCATAGTATAAAAGACAAACCATTGCTTCGACACCCAAAGCCTCTCCCGGAGCATCTGGCCAAGAAAAATTCAAGTGAATATTGTTATTTCCACAAAGGCACTGGCCACACCACCAGAGGTTGTTGAGCGCTAAGGGATCACATTAAAGAACTATTAGACCAAAGGCACTGCTAAGAGTTTGTCAGGGATAAGGCAAGGAAGGAAAATTTAGTTTAACCCAAAGATATAGATTGATCGTACAAGCATAGCTATGATGAAGATCGACGACTAGCAAAGATACCAACCCTTAACATAAATTCCATCCGCGTAGGACGGGGAGAACCAAACGGCGTGCAGTAGCAAATGAAGTAAGAAACCTAGTGCCAATTACCCTAAGATGAACACTACGTCGTCGCGTCCATATCAAGTAAACAGAAAAGGTAACACAAACTACATGCGATTTGATTCCCTCCTTAGGATATGTAGGTAGTCTATTCTAGATTCAATCGCAACGCCGTCTGTGCAAAGACAAGTCCATGGAAAACTCAATTCCCAACGCCCCACCATATGTTTATAGTTAAAAGTTATCCCTGCTGTAATTTTTGTATCATATAATCTTTTCCTTAGAACTACACCAGTGATTTGATTCTCCATTTCGGAGATATGTAGGCAATCATTTTCGGATTCAATCACACCCCCTTGTCAATCACCTTTACTTTGATCATGAATAAAGTGCATCTATTTATCTTAACTATGTATTCTTTCTTTTATTTTTTTGGTGATGTAGGAGTACCCTACTCGTTCAAAAATAGGTCTTAAACTTTGAAAACTTTGGACAACTACAAGTCTAAAAAAGTTCAAAGTTACCCTATCAGAGGAGCCTATTTTAGCCCAATCCGTCTGGAACGGTTAGCAGCTTAAGAGACTTGAACCGTAATAAGTGTGGTAATGATTGGTGGGCTATGGGCATGGGCACATGGTGCCTTGACTCCGAAGTCCAATGCACCATCTGGCCTCCAGAAAGTTTATACAACTAGCAAGGTTGCGGGTTATGACATTCAACCCATACTTTACGCCATTCAAGGGAATAATCAAAAGGATGATCTGGAACTTATTCGAGGGTGGCTCTGAACTCCGACCTCGAGTACCCATTATATTTGAATGTCCAAGGGCTAACTTAGTTCCTATTTTGAGAAAGTTCAACAACTGTATTTGTTCTTATCCTTTGATTCTACTGTGTTGCTGGATCCTTTCCCAAGTGGAAGATTCTAGCTCCTAAAGCTCTAGATGGTTGAGATTGATCCTTGAATAATAAGATCTCTTTGAGCCATCTATATGCTAGGGTTTTGATGAATGAATGCCATGAAAAATTACTCTCTTTACCTCTTCTATGCAATTTTTTGATTTTCAAAACCAAGTTTTTACTGTTGGAAATGTGCCCTAAAGCCTATCATATGATGATACTTTACGAACATTTCACATGTTAAACTAATCTAGTTTAATATAAAGGGCAAAGAATATTGTTGAAAGCCGTTTCATATAATTGTTATATGCTTAAACGATAAGTCCAAGAAATATGTAATTGGGAGAATGTGATCTAAAGAAGTTAGATTCATGAGACCATTCTCTTTCGTATACATATCCTAAACGTTCCTGATCATAGGATTGCCAATTGGGCATTGACAGTCTGTTATATCAGTACATAATATGTCTTCTCTTAGGGAGAGTGATTGGTCTCGAGTCATTGGTGTGACCGACACCAACACCAAGACAAGCATGTAGTTGCTCAATAGAGAATGAGTCAACTGAACGCGATCAACAAGGAGTTCTCATACTCATGGTTGAGATAATGCAAAGTAGTTCTTTGACTTGAGGCATCATAGTTGTCTTGTGGTTAGGTCCTTGATCTTTGACTATGTCAAAGTCACTCCATCAAAGGATGCCCACAACATAGTTAGGGTTAAGCCACTTAGCCATGGAGACAAGTGAATGCACAACAATGGATCTTTAACCTTCAAACCTTTTGAGGGAGAGTACTTTATGATATGATTAAGAATCTCTGGCCAGAGTATGAATGAGATTTAGGAAGTCATTCCAAATCACATTCAAGGTAATCATATAAGTAAAAGAATCACATTGGATAGTAGACATGGATAAACTATCAAACCAAACAATGTGATCAAGAGTATTGTATTAGAGAAAGATCGTATTGCATTGTAATCCTAAACTGAATAGGTTCTCCACCTCTTCTGATTAGCTTGGGTAGCCATGATATACTGCTAGGTGTCACTCATGGTTTATGAAAGCCCTAAAGGTGAAGGGAAAATTGAAAGTATGTTTCAATTCACAATCGATTTGAAGAGTTCTAATCGCCCACTGCCTCGCTAAAAGGAACCTAATGGATCGTACACCGTGTAAGGTTGAGATTGAAGAAACAATGGAGATGAGTAAGGATAATTAAATGGTTTAATTATTTATGGCTATGAATAATTAATATGTTAATTAATCAAACGAATAAGTTCGTTTTAGCTTTTGAGTAATTATTCGACCTCAAGGCCCATTGGGCTTAGAGCCGTCAAGCCCATTAACTTAAGTTGTACGAAAACTTAATGAGTAAAGACTCAAAATGGCCCAAACAACCCAAAGCCTTTAGAAGGTCGGCCATATTGTAAATGAATGGGTCTTGGTTGTTTTTGTCACTTAAGTGAAGTGACTATATAGCCAAAAAGTTCTTTAGGGTTTTCTAGAGAGAAAATATGAGAACACAAAGCTCTCTTTTCTCTTAGGAGGCCGGCTACCCTAGCGGAAAATAGCTAGCAATCTTTCTTTCTCTAGGTCACTCATCTCTTCCTCAATGCTCTCATTGGTGTGGAAACTTAGAGGTTCCTTATTTTGGGAACTTGGAGAATCCGTTCATCCGTCCTCTTCCAAGAAATCCATGGAGCTAAGAAGTAAGGAATGAAGGCCCTCTCTCATGGGTGATTAGCCTTTGCTTATACAAAGAGGATTCAACAAAGGTATAATATTTCTCAACTCACTTTGTTCTTGAGTTGAGTCTTGGTTCACCACAATTACTAGGCCTTGAATTTCATGGGTAAAGTTTTGTTTTTGAGTGCATACAAGCATGATTCCGCCTTTTAATTGTTAATTGCATGCATAGATGTTGCTCAAATGAACTAGTTTTCACAAATATTTCCTTCAAGTGGTATCAGAGCCTAGGTCTAGTAGTTGGTGAATCCTTTTAGGTTTTGTAGTTCATAGTCTTTGATTTGAATGTTGTAATTGTTACAAGCTTTATTCTTTCTTCTTTGAATATAAATTTTGCTTGAAAATTTACCATCTCAAATGTTGTAGATGTAGTTCATATGAGCATGAATTTTGGAGCTAAAATTTGGTGCCATGTTTATGGAGAAATTCGGCCAAATCCAAAGGGTGGATTTTTGGGTTCATGTTTGTCTTGTTAAAAGTGTTTTAAAGTGACTTTTGGAACCCCTAAGTACCCTAGGATGTTAACCCTCTATTGAGTAGAGAAAATTTGAGTTTTATTGAGTGAAAACATTCATGAAGCTTTTATGGGTTTTTATGGATGTTCTTCAATGTTTTTGCTTTGTTCTTGTTGTTCATACCAAGAACAAAAAAAATTTGTTGTTTTGATTCAAAAAGATGTTTGGTTATTTATTTGTTTTTGTTAGTGATGGATGGTACAACTTTCAATCACCTTTCAAACACACAAATCAACTCACACACACCATCACTACTCACCATGACCGGCCACCCCTATAATGGGGCTACTTTTGGAGTTTTTATACAATTATATAATGTTTTGATACTTTTGTGTATTTGTACTTTGACTTAAAAGTTTACGTTTTTACATAAAGACCCAAAATCACTAAAAGACAAATTGTTTTGCTCTTTTAATGAAGTTTTTGCATTTGTTGAAATTTTTGGGTTCTAATTGTAATTACATGGAATAGTAGACTTTTGTGTTTTCACGAAGTGACCTTAAAAGTTTGTGTTTTGCAATATAGCCCAAAAAGTTAAGGTTGTTGCATTTTGACCCAAATTAGTTGAGAACAAAATAGTTTTGTATCTTTAAATGAGAACTAGATTTTCATTTCATTTAGCTCCATCTAAATCAATTCTATGGATATAAAAACCAAATGACAATGTTGCATTCAAGTTTAATTAGTTAAAGCATTAATTAATTAAAGAAAGGGTGATTATGAACTTAAGCCTACGATAATTGAGCTATGTGAAAGACCGTCTCTCCAATTTGTTTGAACCATGGGAATGCGTAGATTAGATTTTGGTTGTAATTTGATATGATCAAATGTTGTAAAAGAGCATAAGCTCTTCTTTACTTTAAAGTAATTTGATTTGGTCAAATGTTGTAATAGAGCATAAACTCTTCTTTACTTTGAAGTACTCCTTTCTTGTTTTCTTTGATATGCATGAAATTGGAGTAGTAGGGTCCAAAGCCCAATAAAAAAACATGCCTTAATGTGATTAAACGTGTAACTAAAATCAATCACCATCCCTAGACTGAGATCCAACACTAGGCTCGTGTTGGATTGAATCAAAGGTTCATAGTCATCCTAAGGCCCTAAGACAACTATATAGTCCATCAATGAATGCAAAGCTTATGCTAGTAGTACCATATACTCTTGCTTTAAAAACCATTTTACAAGCATAGTGGGAGTGTCATATACTACTGAATCAATCACATGGACCAATAGTTGTAATAGGACCAAATTGTTTTAATAAGATTAAAATGCATTCTTGTATGTGATGAGACCTAAAAACCCTCAACCAAACCGTTATTAAGTTGACAAGCGTGAGGGTGCTTTTGTTGTATGAGAGAGAGAGTATTTTTTATTTGGTTAATGCTTGAATCGTAAACGTGATTACACAATGAAAGATGACGGTACACAAATGGCAAAAGTAGTTGGGAATTTGTAAGTTACAGGCAAAGCTCATGGAAAGTAAGTTTATGCAATGGCATAGTCAAAGAGTTGTATACCTAACGTCTACCCTACAACAAAAGTCAACAAACACAATCACAGCCACGATTTCATGTATAAAGGAGCCTTTCACGTACATAAGTAATTTGAACTCAAGGCATGAGAGATTAGAGCAATTTACATAAGACCCTAAATTCAATATAGAGAACTAAAAACATTGTATAAATCTAGAAACTCAAATATGAGGTAAAGACTAAGCAAGAAATTTTCTAAAATATAATTAAAACTAAAGAAAAGTTGATAGAATAAGGAGCAGAAGGGAAGTGAAGACTGCACCGCAATAAGAAGGATGAAAAGGAAAATGTGGGTTGGTCTAGAACGAAAAACTGAGAACTCACTTAGTGACTCCACCCTTGACCATGACCACAGACACAGCCTTTGGTTTAAAACACTAAGCCAACATACGTATACTACATGTAACACTTGTAGTCACATTCCGTGGGAGAAATTTCAAATTAAGATGCTAATGTGATAAAAAAAATAGGGTAAATTACACAAAACTACATCAACTATGGGGTGAACCACAATCTCATACCTAATATTTAAAAGTTACAATATCAAACCTCATCTTACGAATTTGTTGCAATGTCAAACCTCTGTCAAATTTTTAGTTAATTTCTCTGTTAAATGCTGACGTGGCTTGAGACGGGGCCCACTCCCTAGCCCAATTGGATTAAAAAATTAATTAAATATTAAACAATTAAAATAAAATTATTTAAATATTTTTATTAAAAAAATGTAAGACCCACCCCCAAACTCATCACCCTCACCCTTCTTCCCTACATGTCTCCCCCAAACTCATCACCCTCATCCTTCATCCCCATTTCAATCCTTAATTTTTAATTTACTCAAACAAATCAAATCCCAATTGGAATTTCGCAAACTAGGTGTGCTCTATTGCTACCACTTTGACACATTTGCCATCGCCACGGAAAATCCTCGTGCATCCATCTTTTTCTTTCTCTTCTGTTTCAAACATGTGGTGGTGATTTGGGATCAAAGAAAGCTTTGGGCTTTGCTCAACTAGGTTTGTGGGTTTTGGCTCAAAGGATAGGAGACGGCTACGCTAGGGTTTTGGGGTCAAAGGGAGAGCGGGTTCGATCGAGTTTTTGGGGTTTGGTTTAGGGTCTAGTGAGGTTCGGTGGTGCAGGAACATTTTTGGGTTTCTCAACGTTGGCTTTGCAGGTGAAGTCGAGCTTGGCGTGGGTGTGGAGGATGAGGTTTGTGAAGCCTAGGGCTTGGAGCTTGCGGACGATGGCGTAGCCGACGAGGCTGCTGTTGTAGCGTGAAAGGGAGAAAGGGGAGAGAGAGGGGAGGGATGGTGGTTCTGGGCACGACGAGAAAGAAAAGTGAAGGGGACGAAGGAAACTACGGATGGGTGAGGTTGGTTTTTTATTTTTATTTTTTTGAATTTTGTTTAAAAAAATTTATTTTAAATGAATTAAAATAATTTTAATAATTAAATATTTTATTAGTTGTTTGACCATTTGCACAAGTTGACTGACACATCAGCAAATATGGGCTTTGCATTTGCCATGTCATCACTTCATGGTCAAATTGACGTATTAATTAATAGATATTTGACATTGCAACGAATTCATATATTAAAATATGACATTGATAGGAGCATATTTATGCGACTTAGTTAGCTTGTTTTCTTGCATTTTCATAGCTAGTTTCTACTTATTAGAGTGTTTTAAGCTATTTTCGTGTGTTTTCGGGTTCAAATGATAAAGTTTGCAAGAAAGTGCAATTTGGAGCAGTTTTGGGCCAAGAATGGATAGCACATGTATGGAGCAAGGTGGATGGACCTTTTTGGAGTTGAAGAGGCTAGGAATATGCTAAGGAAATGAAGAAAATAAAGTCAAGACAAAGAAGATAAGGAATCAGCTAAAAGGAAGGAATATTATCCAAACTAACCTTATATTATCTTATCGTAACCTAATCTTTTCCTACCTTAATGATGTGATATAAACTAGCACACAAATTAAACCCTATTAAGATAGTTGTAGTACGCGTAAGTAGGGATCGTTCTAGGCTGGGGATTAGTTAGGGATGCTAATCAACACAAATTAAACTTAAAAACTAAAACTAGACTCAAACAAATCAAAACAAGCTAAATTTACTCAAATAACACAAAACTAAATTGAATTGACTCAAAACAAGAACTAGAATGTAATTTGGACGAAAATTGAACTCAAAAGACTCAAAACAATGAAAAACAACCAATCTGGATAGATTTTAACCTAAGAACACGAAATATAAAGGGGGGGTTGTTTTTGATGAATTTAAGACCAAAACTAAACAGATTTAAGACTCTAAATAACTTTGAATGAAATTGGTGATTTAATGGGTGAATAGCTAGCTAGAGGGTCCTTCTCTACACATGACACATATAGATACAAATCGATTTCCAGTTATTCTTCCTATAAACCATGAATGACAATGCCCCAAATTAATCGTGATAAGCACAAATTGACTTTCAAATTTTCCTAAACTCATTGAATTGGACTCAGCGACGCAAAATTATTCTTATCAAGTTCCCTACATTAATTGCATAATAGAGATACATATCAAAGATCATTAAGTTCTATGAAAATCATAAGCATTGACAAAACATTCATAACTATGAACTGCATGATACTCCTGCCAGGAATTTACTTAACACGATCGTGACTAGCAACCTCCACTACTTGTAAATATAAGTTCATAACTATTAGGTGAAATTCCCTTATATTTTAGCATCAAATCCCTACATGCAAACTAAGTATGCATCCTCAATCAACACACAAGAATAAGTTATCAATCAAACAGATAAGTAAATTGCATTCACGATTTACGAAATCATAACTAGGTGTAATCAATTCATATCACATACATGTTCATGGCTTTGAATTCACCTCTAACTAAAACGAAATTAGTTCCTCGTGGTTGCAATTAAACAAAGACAATCTAATTTAATCATTGAACTAAAATTACGGATAGAATACACCTAGGAACGTTCCAGCAATCCAAAGCCTTGAATGGCAGGCACGACACCAAGAGTCTTCTCTCTTTCCTTCCTTGCAAAGCTGTGGCACAATTGTATTTTTCTGATGTTTTGGCTCTTGTGTGTGTGTTGCGAAAATAGGGTCAGAAAATATGTATTTATAGGCTAGGGTTTCGGCACAAAAGTTGTGAAGGAGAAGGATTACATAATCCTAAGAAAAAAGGACTAGGAAATTCGGCATAAACCTTCTAGAAAGGGTGTTTTGGCAGATTTCTAGAAGAAAAGGGATAAAAGGTGCAGCACCACTTAGGATCAGGAATAGGGCATCTAGAAAGGGCTATTTAGGTGATTTAATGTGCAATTGATCCCCCCTTGCAGTTGGAATTAACGTAGGAAAAGATTAGGTTATGATAAGATAATATTAGGTTAGTTTAAATAAGATAAGGTTGGATAATGTTTTGGATAATGTTCCTTCCTTTTAGCTGATTCCTTATCTTCTTTGTCTTGACTTTATTTTCTTCATCTCCTTAGCATATTCCTAGCCTCTTGAACTCCAAAAACGTCCATCCACCTTGCTCCATACATGTGTTATCCATTCTTGGCCCAAAACTGCTCCAAAATGCTCCAAATTGCACCTTCTTGCCAACTTTGTCATTTTAAACCTGAAAACACACGAAAATAGCGTAAAACACTCTAATAAGTAGAAATTAGCTATGAAAATGCAAGAAAACATGAAAATGCAAGAAAACAAACTAACTAAATCGCATAAATATGCTCCTATCACTTAATTCCAGCTGCAAGGGGGGGATCAATTGCACATTAAATCACCTAAATACCCCTTTCTAGAAGCCCTATTCCTGATACTAAGTGGTGCGCATCTTTTATTTCTTTTCTTCTAGAAATCTACCAGAACACCCTTTCTAGAAGGTTTGTGCCGAATTTCCTAGTCCTTTTTCCTTAGGATTGTGTAATCCTTCTCCTTCACAACTTTTGTGCCGAAACCCTAGCCTATAAATACATATTTTCTGACCCTATTTTCGCAACACACACACAAGAGCCAAAACATCAGAAAAATACAGTTGTGCATATGTAAGACTCTTATATTGATGAATATGTCCACAAATAAAACTTGAAAAAGAAAAGTAAATAGATACAAATGAAAAGTGAATAAAAGACTTATGAAAGTTAATTGATAACCGTGCAAATCAAAATTAAATAGATTAAAATGAAAAGTGAATAGAAGAGAGATAAAAGTTAGTATATACCTCTGGTAGATTATGGATATGAAGCTTTAGAACTGTATATGACTCAAGCTCTTCAAAGCTATCACCATACTCCATTTTATCTTGGTCACCAAATGTCTCAGAACTTTGCATCATTCTCTACATAAATCAAAATCTAACGCAAGTTTATATCATGATATGTCTTGTTTGTAATAACAAACTAGCATTATGTCTCCTTTATAGTTAAGAGGAAAGATCTAGAATCTCATTTTTGAAAGAAAAAAAAAACTGTCAACATAAATCTGTGTGCAGTATTAAGTGTGAAATTATCAAAGAGATGAGCCAAAAACCCACTTCCAACAACACATATCTTGTCCCCAACTTGTTAATTACCACTTGAACAGTACTACAGGTGTGGGGTGTTATCACAAAAGACCCCGGTATTAGTTAGAGTGGGTTAAGACATTTAAACTCTTCTTGTCTCACAGATGAGGTCAATGTGATATTTCAACATTAGGTTTTCTTACGCTTTATTTATCTGGTTTTGTTCCATTAGACACGTTTGGAAATGATCCATCCTTATCTTATATTAATTACTAGATGGTGAAAGAAATCTTCACGAATATATCTTACATGCATTTTCCGCGAAAAGATTCAGTACACGAAAAAATAGGACAAATAAAAAAAATGAAATGTGACATAATTTAAAAGTAACGTACTGTACATAAATGTAATGTAATATCTTTGTAAAAAATTCCTAATTTTTTTTAGGTCTTCGTCTTATCGAGGGTTAACTACATTTCACACCCTCTATGTTTAGGGTGATTTTCAAAACTTGCCACAAGTTTTCAATTTTCTCACATTGCTTCCTAAGGTTTTAAAATTTTAGCAATTTAGACCTTTTGTCTAGTGAATCATTTGAATTTTCATTAAATTCATTACATGGTGAGCATAAAACCCGTAAATGAGTATATTGATACAATTTAAAACCTTAGGGGGTGATGTGAGAAAATTGATATCTGATGGCCCATTTTAAAAATCACCTCTAAACTTTGAGAGTGCAAAGTGTAGTAGCCCTTGTATTTACTTTGTTTCTAGAAATTTTTTTTGACAAACAATAGTGTTAATGGGTTAAGTTGTTAGTTGTTAGGGGAAGAGGGATCGGTGGGATCAAACTCGCACTAGGGTGTATAAACATGATTGTTTTTTACCACTACATTAAAGCGCCATCTGTGTTTCTAGAAAATCTTTCGAACGATTCTTAGATGCAATTCAATCATGACTAAATGTATTTGTGTGAGCGAAAAAGTTGATCAGTAAGCACCTTGCAAAATCAGACACAAGAACATGAATAAAGAACCTACTTCTCTCCATAATCTAACGTTTTGAGTCCTGCCCGCTGCAGCTGTTCAAGTGTGAAAATCTATTTGATCTGTAAGGATCATTTAATTGACCGAGGACTTGTTACAGTTTTAACCTGGAGAAAGAATGTTCCAAGCTTTGAAGATGCCCTCCAAAGTGGGAAAGAAGTTCCTTCAACTTGCAATAATGGTGTTTCTCCTCAAACCTTATTTTGGGAACTTTAACGAAAAACTTCCGGTACTGTTCACTTTAACGAAAAACCACATTTTTACACTAAAAAGTCAATCCTGGTACTATTCACTTTACCCTTTATTTTGTCCTTATCGTTAAAACTCAAAGTTTTCAAGCCCTTTTCATTAGTTTTCCTTATTTTCAAAGGAAAACTAATGAAAAGGGCTTGAAAACTTTGAGTTTTAATGATAAGGACAAAATAAAGGGTAAAGTGAATAGTACCAGGATTGACTTTTTAGTGTAAAAATGTGGTTTTTCGTTAAAGTGAACAGTATCGGGTGCTTTTCGTTAAAGTTCCCTATTTTCAATCCGTAAAGATTGAAGTGAAATTTGATGGTCTTCCACCAACATCATCAATATTGTCCTAACTAAACTACTTATTACTAGGTGTTGAGTTTTATTACAAAAACCTTCGTGATATCAGAAGTAGAATCTCCCATATATCACGTATATTATTTTATTTTATGCCATTGTGTTATCCTTTTCTTTAACTGAATCCATATTATCAAGTCATAAGGCTACGAATCGATGTCAGCCCTGTTTATTTTTTGAAAGAAGTAAGTTTTAACTTCATCCCATGCATATTGTAGATCTCTTTTAATCCGTCGTACGTAAGGATTGAGTGACAGAATTAAAAAGGAAAAGCAAACAAACATCCACTTTTAAACTTAGAAAAATTAATTAAAACCGATTAGAATCGAAACCAAACACAACCCTCCACTGAATAAAGAAAAAAATCAAACCACATCGTTCATGCGTATCAGAATTCACATGAACGCAAGAGATTCAGATTTGTTATGACAGCCAGACATTTCTTGCCATAAAACACGAAGTCACAAAGCAACTTCTTACATTATAATGAAGGATAGACCAAACCATAGAGACAATAAACGTACCTTCCAAGAAATAAGACAACCACAAAGTAATATATTATGAAACCTAGGAATTTCCAGGAAGTGTTCGAGTCCCAATTGAAATTCTCAGTATGGATTAAAAAAAGGACTAGAGGCTTTTGACTTGCCTCCATCCGAGGTTTGTTCATTATCTATTGATGGAACCAATGACACAAAATGGAATAGAAGAGCATGTTCGCTGTATATGCGCGAGGGAATCCGACAGCGGAAGAAATAGGTAGAGCAGAGTAAATATTAACCCTGCTCTGATACCATGTAAATTTAGGATCGGCAAAGAAAGTATTTACCAAGAATAATTACTCTGTTAATGATAGAATAGTTATATACAGCAAAGAAACTATAAACTAGGAACTAAGTTCACTACAGCTATACAATAAAGGGAAAGAAAATCAATCAAACAATCGAAATATACATTATACATGCCATTGCCTATTCTGTACCTTGATTGCAAAGGATTCTGATTTCTTTCTAACACTCTTCTCGTTTCCAACTTCCTGTCCTCGTGTCCCTTCCTCTCACCATGAAAGGCCAATGTCATGTACTTTAACAGGGGCGTGGGAGGCTGTTGCTTGAGCACTTGAGCATCCTCATCTTCCCCCCGTTGTCCTACATTTCCTTCCTCGCTCCATTCATGACCAATGCAATGCAGTTCAGCAGGGGACGGTATCGGCGTCTGCTCAAGAACTTGGGCCACTTCGTCTTCTCCCTTGCTCTTGTTGCACAACTAGGGCTTGCCTATCGTTTTTGGGGCCCTGGCGAACAATCAAAATGTGCCTTTTTTTTTCAATACACGAATATATATATATATATATTTAAAGAGGGCTAGAACCCAATCAAAGCTGGGGGACGCTAAGCCTTCACACCCATATTATATTACTTGAAGGAAAAAAAAATACAAAGAAGGGACATAGTACCTAAACCCTGATGTAAAAGTATAATCCTATACAACCATTCCAAGCATAACTCCTTAAAAATTTAACCTTTAAGAAATTGTCTTCTTGCATTTTCTGAAGCAAACTCATCAATTAATTATTATTTTGGTGCCTTTAGGGCCTAAGATAGACCTGATTCGAAATTACAAATGCTTTCCCAAAAATTGGTTTGTGTATAAGACTCACTTATATTAGTGAATATGTCAACAAGTGTGCCAGTTTTATGGATAGATAAAACTTGAAAGCAAAAGCAAATAGATACAAATGAAAAGTGAATAGAAGAGTTATTAAAGTTAATAAATAAACCGTAACTGTAAAAATCAAAATTAAATATATTAAAACGAAAAGTGAATAGAAGAGCGATAAAAATTAGTATACGTCCAATAAATCATGGATACAATTATTTAGAACTGCAAATGATTCAAGCCTTTCAAAGCTATCACCATAATCCACTTCATCTTGGTCATCATATGCCTCAAAAAATTTCATCATTTTCTCTACATAAATCAAAATCTAAAGCAATTATAGAGCATGGTATTCGTGTTTGTAATCATGTACAAAACAAACTAGCCTTAGGTCCCTTTTATATTGAAGAGGAAAGATCTAGAATATCGTTTTCGAAAAAATAGTAGGCATAAATCTGTGTGCGGCATTAAGTTTTGATACGCTTTTATCTGTTTTTGTTCCTTTGGACACGTTTGTAAATGATCCATCCTTATCTTATCTTAATTACTAGACGCTGAAAGAAATTTTCATGAATTAACTCTTCTGTTTCAATAAAAACAGTTAATTTCGATTACCGCTTGAGGGCTTTGCTCACTCTGCAGAACATATAATTGAAAAAGAGGGGTTGCGTGCGAGCCGAGTAACGTAGGTAGGTGGATCAAACTATCAACTCCAGGGGCTTCGTTCCCCTTTTCTTCTTGGATCACAGCTATGAGTCTTAAGGCAACAGAAGGCAGAAAAAGGAAAGTCGCTTTAATTACAATTACAAAAAAGAATTTAGGCACAGCCTTTTCCACAGTTACAGAAGAGAAGCCTTTGCTGCGCTTTGGAATGAGCTAGAAGCGAAAAAAAGTATACACGGGAGGTTTGGACTGCTTCATCTTGATTTTGAACATGGAATTTCCTCTTCTGAGGTAGCAGAAAGGCGAGAAGTATTAATCTTCGAATTAGGCTTAACAATCTTTATGAGTAGCATACTAGTGTATTTAATGATTTCAGGTGATGAATATATTCTAGCTACCTTTCTCCGGCTAACGCGTATCCATTTTATTGTCAAAATCTCTATAAGCTGAATGATGTCACTCGAGTGTTGAGCTTTCAAAGGGTTTTTCAAGACCATCCAAGGTCTTCGTTTTATCTAGGGCTAACTACATTTGACACCCTCCATATTTAGGGTGATCTTCAAAATGGGTCACGAATTTTCAATTTTCCCACATTGCTCTCTAAGGTTTAGCAATTTAGACCTTTTGTCTAGTGAATTATTTGAATTGTCGTTAAATTAATGACATGGTGAGCATGTAACCTGTAAATGAGTTGATATGTAAGCCACATTTACACCACATTGACTAAAAAACTCATTGATTAAATAATAATTAGACACCCGAATATACAAAAGGAGTAAATTGATACAATTGTAAAACTTTAGGGGCCAATGTGAGAAAATTGATATCTCATGGCCCATTTTAAAAAGGGGTGTGATATCCACACACCCCATTTTACTTCTCACACACCTTTTTAAATTTCAACCGTCGGATCGGATGAATTGAAGAAGATTAACGGACATAAATTATCAAGGAGTGTGTGAGAAGTAAAATAGGGTGTGTGAATAGCATATCCCTTTTAAAAATCACCTCAAACCTTGAGGTGTAGAATGTAGTTATCACTTTTATTTACTTTGGTTCTTGCTTTTTTTTTTTTTTTTTTTTGACAATAATAATGTTAGTAATTTAAATTGTTAGTTGCTAAGGGTAAGATGAATTGGTGGGAATCAAACCCGTACCAAGAAGTATAGACATGATTGTTTTCCTACACTGCAGTAAACCCCCATCTACGTTTCTTGAAAAAAAATTGAACGATTCTTAGATGTAATCCAATCATGACTAAATGAATTCGTATGAGTGAAGAAGTTGATCAGTAAGCACCTCGCAAAATCAGATACGAGAACATAAATAAAGAACCTGCTTCCTTCTCTCCATAATCCAACTTTTTGAGTTTGATCCACTGCGGCTATTCAAGTGTGAAAATCTATTTGATCCATAAGAATCATGTAATTCTCCGAGAAGTTGTTCTACTCAAGGAGCTGATTCACCAAAGTCATCTGGTGGCGAGGGCGCTGGTTAGGTCGACGACCTACTGGGACAGGTGTCGTTCACAATTTGGGATGGAAGAGCTCGAGTGATGGGCATTTACAGGAGTGGTGGAAGTGTAATGAACTACAGGGTCAAACTTGGACTCTAAGGGGGCGTTTGTTGCGCCGGACTGTCTCGGACTAGACTAGTTGCAGGGACTAAGCTGGACTGGCTTAGACTAGACTAAGCTGGACTAACTTAGTGAAGCGTTTGGTGCAGTGTCAGACTAAGAAGCAGGATTATAAAAACAGTACTGTTCATCAGATTTGTGTTTGCTTACACTAGGACTACAAATTTTTTCCATTGTGTAATAAAGTAATGCTACAAATGTCATGAGAAGATACTTGTGTAATAGAGTAATCCTAAACTTTATGCAATAAAATCGAACATTAACTAATGATAGTTTTCTTGGATTATAGAGTTTAAGAAAACGGAACTCATATTAGATATTTGTCTGAAGCAAGTAAAATTGCCATGGAAAATGTCACTTAAGTTCTTCACGTGCATGATATATGGTGTTCTGGTTCTCTGTTGGGTGAAGATGACTAGGATCCAATGTGGTAGGGTTTTGAAGGAAGGGGAAACGTGAGTACTAATACTTTGGTTTCAAGAATCCTCCAAGTGTACCCAACAAACCTTGCTCAAAAGAAAAGAAGATAGAAAAGCATGGTAATTAAACAGGCTATAAGGGCCACCTCTTTTTCCATGTGGCATAATTCATAGCTGACTAGCTTAACAAGCAAGAGCAAGTACATAAGAAGATACTTGTGACAAGTCAATCTTTGCCATTGATTGACTCTTAAAACATCATTCACTAAACTTTCATCCAGGATATTTTACAAAATACCAGTGAACTATAGTATACCATTCAAAAGTAGATCTCCATAATTTACAAACTCTTAGTTAACATTAGCCAAAATACTTTATAGTGGAAAGCTAAGTTATAAGTCATAACCTAAGATTGTACGATTAATAAAATACATCCATATCAAAAGGCACCACATAATATACTCATCCGCTTGCTTTGTCGCTTAAAAGCCTTTGGACAAACACTTTCTTGAGTTCCGGTTTGATTGCCCTGAACACTCCCACATTTTTTGGTTTATCCAAAATAAGAGACAATGCATCAATTTGATCCATAGGAGAAAGACCCATTTCTTCAAGTTCGTTAGCTATGTCACTATGATCTGCAGTACCTTGAACTAAAGCTTCAGTTACCATTTGCATCCTCTTCCCACTTTCAACATAAAATTCTTTCAGTCCACTGATAATTGCCTCGGTTCCATCACTTGAACTTCCCACACCTCTTTTCCTCTTTCGTTGGCTATTTTCAGATGGGATGCTTTGTTGGCTTTGTTCGTTCATTGAAGAAACAACATTTTCACCTCCAATATCACTTGCACCAACCTAATCATGACTTTGTTCCTCCACCATTTTAGTAGGGGTTTCGGCTACATTACCCGTAGCCCGATCTTTTCCAAATATATATGCAAATCTATCATACAGTGGAAAAGGTTTGCTTCTCCATCCATCGGCTTCTTTATTTTTCTAAGATTATATCAACATAGCAAAACTAAAATTGAGCATGCGTAACAAATATAGCAGCAAGAACAAAACTAATGTATAAATAAAATAGGATATGAACTTGCACATAAGTTTGCCATGCGTCATCACTGTCAACTTCAACGCACTTTTTGACATCATTCCATGCAAATCCACTTGTGTTTATCATGTCAACGACCATACTATATGTTTTTTTCCATTTCTTCAACTTTGACTCAATATGTGGAGTTGCTTTTATATTGGAATGAGGACATAAAACATTGACAGCTTTCGCTATTTCAATCAAAGTACCTTGTTTGAAAGCACCGGTGTCACACCGTTGCTTCCGAGCAACAAAATCCTCAAGAACGGATAATAATACTTCTTCCTCAAATGCTTCCCATTTACGCCTTCTTCCTTTTGGCTCTTGAGTAGCATTCAAAATATTGTCTTTATCCATACCTAAACAAAAAATATTTGAATGTACTAAAATACAATACAAATAATCAATTTGCATAATATCCAATCAATTTGCATAATATCCAAATAATTTGCATACCATCCAATCAATAAAAAAGTTTTAACATTCACTGATGAGCAATCTAATAATTATGCTAATATCCAACAAATGCATGATAAAAAGGAATACTAAAATAAAATGTTATCATTAACACATATAGCTAGTTCGGTTGCTGGTTCCTAATTGCTCTCCACTCATCATACATTTCTTGAGCCATGGCATTCCTCTTTGCAGTCCACTGGTCAGATGTTTCAACACTACCAACATATTCACCTTCTTCTGTATTTTGTCCATCTTGTATTATTGGCAAATTTTCCAGTGGATCTACAGACATCTCTTGCCTAATAAGATTGTGTAGTAGGCAACAAGCGGTAATTATTCGACCTTGTGTCCTTATCGAATAGAAAGATGAACTTCTTAGTATCGATCACCTTCCTTTTAGCAAGCCAAAACAATGTTCAATTACATTCCTTGCCTTAGAATGCTTCATGTTAAAATACTCTTCCTTATTAGAAGGCGTTCGTCCCTCCCATTCAGATAAATGATAAGGTATTCCACTATATGGTGCAAGGAATCCTTCACCATTTGTATAACCACCATCTACAAGGTAATAATAACCTAATAAAAAAAACATTATTAGTGTTTTGTAGTTGACAAACAAAACTAGACCTAACTTACACAGTTGAGACTAATTAATACTCTTACCCATTGGTACCTTAAAACCATTAGGCCTAGTAATTGCATCATATAGCACTCTAGAGTCTGATGCGGAACCCTCCCACCTCGGAAACACATATATGAATTGCATATCTCCTGAACACACACCTAACACATTAGTTGCGACTCGACCCTTTCTTGTTCGGTATCTTGGTTTGTCAATTTCATGTACATGTACATCAATGTGTGTTCCATCTATTGCTCCCAAGCAATTCTAAAAAAAAAAAAAAAAAAAAAAAAAAACCTTTTGTTAATTTATACAAAGGGAATGAAGAGTTAAAGCTTAGGGAAAATGAAAAAAAATTATCATACCTTAAAACATCGCCACCTAGGATCTGTAGAATCAATAGGCACAGGCTGAGGGACTTTTAGTAGGATACCTTGTAATCGCAAAATTCCTTGCAATACGCTATTGAAATACCTACTTATAGTCTCTCCCAACCTATAAAATCTACCGCCAACACTACGATTCTTAGTATGATGTGCTAGTATTTGTAAAGTCATACACACCTGCTCCTCTACAGACACCAAACCATTAGTTTTTACCCTCCCATCTTGACGAAGTAAGTCACATAATATGGCAAAAGTCCTTCTATCCATTCTCAATTCGTTGACACATTCAATATCAGTATTCCCTATTATACCATTCAGATAACACAAACTAATCTCTCGTCTAAAAAGTGAACGGTTAGTCAAAGTGGGTCGTTCAACATGTCTCTGTTTGGCCCTTACCATCATCAACACAAGAATCGTACAAATGCAAATTGTCTCTAAATGAGACATCTCTAACAATAAGATCAATAAAAGCTTCCTTCGATCCATATCTATCCAAACAAAAAAAAAAGGAAAATTAAATAAGGACATTATATATGTAATATTTACTGTTATTAAGGGTGATGGAAATGAAGTGATTATGATATGAAATGAACTAGATCAAAATAAACGGTATACAAAGAATTCTGAAACAAATAACTGCATTAACAGCCCAAAAAATAACCAGCCAAGTCACAATTAATGTTGGATCAACAAAAACAAAAAACCAGTCAAGTCACAATTGCTAGGCATTGCATGTCAAGAGGGAAATTAAAGGACACCTGTAATGCAGTAGCCTTAGCCTTATCCTTCCGTTTATGCTTCTCTTCTCTGCAACCAACAACCACAGAATATTGCAGTTCAGCATACAAAACATTCATATTGTAATATCATGGTTATAAACTAAATACACACACACGCAGACACACACACTTACAGAGCACACACACACACACACTTACAGTGCAGAATACACACACACACACACACACACACACACACACACACACACACACACACACACACACATACACTCACACTCACAGACCACCTAAAGATACACACACACACACACACACACACACACACACACACATACAGACCAACTAAAGATACACACACACACACAGAAACACACCAACTAAACTCACAGACCACAAAAAAAACATCCATTCTAGTTCAAGATCAAAAGATGAGCAATTAAGTAAGGACAAAAATAGTTCAAACCGGACACTAATCTTTTGAATGAAACTCAATCGCAACATGAGGAGAAAAGCAGAGAGATTGTTGCAGGGAGGACTTCCAGTTGGAACAAAAATTCTAGACCAACCCTACCCCCTTCCCTGCCTCACCCTCTCTCGCTCCTCCCCTCCACGTTAATGAGTACACACAAACACACACATGTACACACAGAAATTACACACACACACACAGTACACAAACACACACACACACAGTACACAAATACACACACACACACACACAGTACACAAACACACACACACACACACAGTAATGAGTACACACACACACACACACACACCCCACGTTAATGAGTACACACAAACACACACACACACACACACACAGAAATTACATACACACACACAGTACACACACACACACACACAGAAATTACACACACACACAGACAGTTCACAACCACACACACACACACACACACACCCCCACGGTAAAGAGTACACACAAACACACACACACACACACAGAAATTACACACACACACAGTACACAAACACACACACACACACACACACAGAAATTACACACACACACAAAGTACACAAACACACACACACAGAGTAATGAGTACACACACACACACCCCCACGTTAATGAGTACACACAAACACACACACACACACGCACAGAAATTACACACACACACACAGAGAAATTACACACACACACACACACCCCCCCCCCCCCCCCACGTTAATGAGTACACACAAACACACACACACACACACACACAGAAATTACACACACACATAGAGTACACAAACACACACACACAGAGTACACAAACACACACACACACACACACACACCCCCCGCCCCCCCCCCACGTTAATGAGTACACACAAACACACACACACACACACAGAAATTACACACACACACATAGTACACAAACACACACACACACACACACACACACACACACACATACACACCCCCCCCCACGTTAATGAGTACACACAAACACACACACACACACACACACACACACACACATAGAGTACACACACACACACACACAGTACACAAACACACACACACACACACAGAAATTACACACACAGTACACAAACACACACACACACAGAAATTACACACACACACACACACACATAGAGTACACACACACACACAGTACACAAACACACACACACACACACAGAGAAATTACACACACAGTACACAAACACACACACACACACACACAGAGAAATTACACACACAGTACACAAACACACACACACACACACACACCCCCACGTTAATGAGTACACACAAACACACATACAGAAATTACACACACACACACACACACACACCCCCCCTCCACGTTAATGAGTACACACAAACACACACACGCACACATAGAAATTAAACACACACACACACAGTACACAAACACACACACACACATACACCCCCCCCCCCACATTAATGAGTACACACAAACACACACACACACACAGTACACAAACACACACAGACACAGAGGATAGTAAGACCCAAAAGTTCCATCTTACCTGCCAATAGCTAAATGTTAAATTTCTTGAACAACACAACCTATATGCCAAATACCTGGACAGCTAACTAACGTTGGACATTCGTTGTACTCAATCAACATATATCCCAGGACCAAGAAAGTTATAAAGAAACAAAATGAAACAAGAATTAAAAAAATGAAAACAAAAACTTAAGAGAAAAGAGAAATGCATAATCAAGTTATCCATGCTCAGTGACATTAGAATATGCAAACAGAATAATTGACCTCATCATCCAGAAAAGTTAAGCTAAGGAAACGCAAATGTTTCGATATGAGCTAAAGCATACCAAAACAACTATGCCCAGTCATGTTCGATTAACCTAATTTGGCAGTGAAAGGCCTTCTAGTGAATGACATGACTTTAACACTAAATCGAGAAGAGGAAACTCTTCTGCACTAACTCATCAATTCATCCTAATTTGGCAGATAGAAACATACAGTGAAAGAGGTGCTTGGAGAGAGTATGCTTGGAGACGAGGATTTTTGGTAATGACATACACATTACACACACACACACACACACGCAGACACACACACACACACACACACGCAGACACACACACACACAGAGTACTCCCATTGTTGAAACACCAATTTTTAAAAATCGAAAACAACATGTGGGTAGGACTTCCAAGTTTTACAACTTTGACATCCTAAATTCCCAAGTTCCATCTCATCTTATGAAAAGCCCAAATTCTAATTTCAATTTCACCTAAATGTCAAAACCCTAATTTATTCAAGTGCAGATCTCTATGATTCAAAAATTATCAAACCCAAAACAATAAAATCAAATAAAGCTCAGTAAAATTACCATCTGCAATACAAATACATGAAATTAATAGAAGAATCGAAGTTTACCATACAACTCAGATGAGGGCGAGCATATTGATAAGTGAATATTATATTATATATTTAACCCTATTCTTAGTATATTTTGGATAATATTTTGGAAGAATTTTGATACTTTAAATTGTATTTTCAATATAGGACTTTCGACTTCCTCTGGAACAAAACGTGGTCAAATGGACGAATTTCGGAGTAATTCCAATTAGAAGACGTTCGTGAGTCACTTAGCTTGGTCGTATCAAAATTTGGGATTTTTCCATCAAGCGGTTATTTTCTGGCGATAAAATAAAGGAGCGATGCGCGGTGCTGGAAAATGACGTTTCTGGGCTTAAATTGCGTTTTTGGAGCCCAAGATGACCTCGGATGGTTTCGTGGCCTTCTAGAGATGTGTTCGGAAGGTCCTTATCTTTAAAACAAGCTATCTTGAGCCGGATTTGGAGGAGATCTGAGGCTAAAACGTGGCTGGACAAATACTTGGCAGATTCTCCTAGTTTAATTAGGGTTTTATTTTCTAAGATATTTTATTATTTTTCTTAGTTTCCTAGTTGGAATAAAAAAAAAACCTATGTCTTAGGGTTTGTGGAGGCTGAGCAAATATATTGCTTTGGCCGTCTACAATTTTTGGGGATGCTTATTATTATTCAACTTCAGAGACAAAGAACTTGGCTAGGGTTCTTTGAGATTTTCTACTTCAAGGTGCTTTCATTCCTTTTATTTGTAATAATATTTTCTATGATTTCAATTATGAATATGCATAACTAATTCCTTTTGCTAGGGCGAAGCCTTGAGCCTTAGCATGAATATGTAATTTTTATTTAATTGCTTACGATTGATTGCATGCGCACTTTGAATTATTGATCACTGTTTTAAACTATCTAATTATCTTGATGATTGGCCACCATTAGGATGTTTAGACAAGTAATTGGATGCAATTCGGTCGGAATATCACCGGGGGATTGAGTATTGCTTCTTGTGATTAATAATTGTAATTCCATCTAAGGCGAATATCACGTTCTTAGGGGTTGCATGGTTCTTAAAAAGGTTTTCATAAAACTTCATGAGTCTTGCATGTTCATATTTGATCTGAATATCACAGACGGATTGCATGTTAGATATATGTTCTTGCTTGAATATCACGAGGAGAATATATATTAGGAAAACCTAACCTTCGAAGTAGCATGTGTAAATCGTAAGTAATTGGTAGAAATTCATAGGATTGCTGGGTGATGGTGGAACCCTAGTGCCTTTATAACTTGGTATTTAAAAATCTTTTCTTCGATTATATTAGTTTTTAATTAAAATTCGTTTTTTTTTTTAATTTACCCAATCTCAAACTCTATTTTCTCAAGTTTTAATTCTAAGTATTTTGATTAGGAATTGTTTCTACATAAATTATCCAAATAGTCCTTGAGGAAAACGACCTTACATGAGCATCTATACTATGATATCCTTGTATTCTTGCAAGTATTTCATGTGATTTTGACCCTATTTGCATAGACTTAAAAATCCTATCACATATGCAGAGATCGGAAGACGCAGAGATGAGGGTGAGGAGGACGAAGATGAGGGAGCACGGCAAGGACGACGTTGAGGGAACATAGAGATGAGGACGAAGGGAAGACGCAGAAAATCTCTCGGTTTGCTCTGGCTTACGAATCCGCCCAATTTTGGGGTTGCTCGTTAAGAATGGCTAAGGAGGTACTTAGTCCAAGCGAGTCCGGGTTAAGCTCATTAAAGCTAATCCGGATGCACACCAAACGTCGGACTATAGTCTAGTCCAGTCCAAGCCCTCTTAATCCTGTCAAACAAACGTGCCCTATGGGCAAACATGCGGAAAATAGGGTGAAAAGATCTTTGGTTCAGAAGTCGGTCCAGTGGCCAGAATCGGTCTTGGACCGGTCTGGGCCTTGGGGCGAGTAGCCAGAGTGAGTCCTGGAGCTGGGCAACCCGCCTGGTTGGTTGGGTCATGCACTGGGCTCATATGTGGGCCACCTGCCTGTGGGTTTGCGTTGCAATGGCTGCGGCTTGAGTTTAGGCCTACTGCTGCAATTGCTGCAGTGGGCTAGGTTTCCTGCCCTCAACCTGTTGTGGTATAGGCTCCAATTTAGGCCTCCTTCCCTAGGTGGTGATGGCAATGGCAACAAGGGCTACTACCTGTGGCCACATGGTGGTTGCTACATTGCAGTCGTGGTGATAATGGCGTTCCGCGACGGTGGGGCTTCTGTTGCTGTTGTGTTGAACCTCGAGGACCGTCTTCATGAGGCCACGTCATCGTCTTCGTTCTCTAATCCAAATCCTTAAATTATGGGGTTCCATTCGTCGTGGTTTCAGAATTTCCTTTCATTGTATCTTTACTCCAGGGACTAATCAAAGAATTTTTCTAGGAAAAATTTCAATGACTAGGAGCATATGAGAAATTCAACATAACAAAAAATTCCAAGAACCAAATTCTTCGAGCGTTTGAATCAGGCTCTCAATGAAAGCACCAATTTGTGGTAGCAAATTTTTTTCGCCTTTGATCTTGACGAAAATGTACCTACAAAACAATCAACACCTTTAATCAAAGACTAAGGTCTCATGCTCAATTTTGATTCAGTGTTTAGATAAAGAAGAAGAAATTAAGTTTTCAAATTATATAATAAACGCATTTATGCAAAGGGTTGAGTTTCGTAACAAATCGTGTAAATTCAATTCCAAGCATGACTCGGGAAAATTCTCCAACCATGCCACACACTACAGTTGGATTTCCTCTACAATTAGTTGCAAGTTGGAAACTTTATTCACCACGTGATAAGTCAGGTGGTGAGGAGAGGTGTATGAATGTATGTGTCTATCACATAGACGTTACAACTTCAATGATCATACTATAAAAATTGATCACTAGTGAGAGACTATCCATATGCTATGTTTATGTAGAAGAATTTATCCACATGAGGATAAGAAAGATAGAAGAAGGAATATATGTAATGCGAGAGCACTTTCATGTGTAACAGTCATACCAAAAAATTTCTCCACATGATTATTTAAAAAATACGTAAAGATAGTCCATATTTTCAGAATGTTTATCTCCACAATAAATTGTAAGAACAAGTTGCTTGAAAGTTTCCCTCCGCTATAAGAAGCGTGAACCAAGTACGTGGAAGTTTCTCTTAAAAAACTAAGACTTCTTTAAAGGCCCAAGAGTCAACTTGGAATCCATTCAACATTTTGTCAAGAAATCCATTCAACATTCGGCTCGTATTGTATTTCATCGTTCAATTTGGATTCCACAGAAACCACGTGGGTCTTTCTCTCTCCTTTCTCACACCCTTCCCTCAACACTCCTACATAACCTCCCACCCACACCTCTTCCCTCTCAACGGCTCTCACAATTCCCCTAACCTAACACAAGCAATTCATCAAACACTAGCGCGCACTCTTCATCGATCATGGCAGCCAATTCCCGGACGCTCGAAATCAAGGTGATCTCCGCTGAGAATCTGCAATTAGATAGAAAACCCATCAAGAAAAACGCTACCGTGACCGTCTGGACTGACGGCAACAGCCAGTTTTGCTCCACGGACACGGACATCGATGGGGGCGCCTACCCACGGTGGAACGAGAAGCTCGTGCTCAACTTCCCAACGCACTCCAAGTCCATCACGGTGGAGGTCCAATGCAAGACTTCGTCCGGCATCAGGACGATCGGGACGGCGACGATTCCGGAGTCGGATTTTGTTGGCGGGTACGTGCCAGAGGGTTGCATGCATTTTTTGAGTTACAGGCTGAGAGATCACAAGGGGGAGAGGAATGGGATTATTAATATTTCTGTGAGGATGAACGTTCATGAGATGTACGCTTGTGCAAGTTCAACGACGTGGTCTCACTCGCAGATGGGGTTTCCGGCGGATGGGAACAAAAGTTTTGGCGGCGGCGTTGTAACCGGAGTTCCAGTTTGGTGTGGTGCCTATCAGAAAAATTATTGAAGATCCAAGGCACAATTTCTTGTGCGTAAATATTACAGGATTTAGACTTTTGGTTAAGGAATATACAAACTCAAGGTCTTTTGTGTTGTTGAAAGAAATTTGATGCAACCATTTAATTCATTGTTACAATACTTGATTGTTTTTGTTTTGATTAAAAGAAATTTTCTCAATATCTTATAGTGATTGTAATTATATATTATCAACGCCCACCATTTCCTCAAATTTTCTGCTTGCACAACACATTTACAATGTGCCGGCACCAGGTAGCCGACAGCAAATAGGGTGAAATGCTTATTTAGTCTCTAAACTCTCACTTCAGTGAAAATTAGGTATCTGAATTATTTTTTGGGTAAAATAAGTCCCTAAATTCAATAAAAACTGCTAATTTGATCCCTACTATTATATTCAAAACTATTTTATCCAATTTTTCGTCAATTTAAATCACTTGACACACTTTAGGGTGTAATACCGTTTTTTTCTCGCCCATAAGCCCTTAACATGTCGTATAGGTTGCGAATCTAATATCTAATTTACCCTCCAAAGTTAACTCCATGCACTATTTCTTTATGAAAAATTACCAATCTACCATTCAATGTGTATCACATGCAAATAACGTGACTTAAATTGACAGAAAATTGAATATAATAGCTTTGAATCTAATATTAGGGATGTAATTGGTAGATTTTTATAATTCAATGACTGATTTTTTTGAAAAAAAATAATAATTTAAAAACCTAATTTTCACTTAAATAATAATTAAGGGACTAATTTGGCGGTTCACCCTTACATATATATTGCATATATACTAAACCAATTTACGCAGAAGCAGATAGGGAAGCAGTGGGTCAAATTCATTGTGATATTTGAAATAGCTGACAACGGCAACAGTCGAGTAATGCACACCACCTTTGACTTGATTAACCAGTGGTTGGGAGAAACGCATTACTAAAAACCCTAATCACCAAGGTAATTTACCACTTTCTAGCGATATTCTACCACTGGTCGTTTATTTACTAGTTACCTTATCAAAATTTGTGGACCCAATAAATTGTTGATCTATGAATTAAAAATTCATGAGTAAATGTTCTTTCACATAATACCATTAAAATTACGTCCAAAATATTGAGTTTAAATGGAATACGGATGAACATTTTAACAGAATTATCCAAAAGAACCATTGCATTGCATTGCATTGTGACAAGTTTAAAGACCAATACTCATAAATTTTTGGCTAAATTGAATTAATGGTCCCTGTGGTGATAGGTTATTTGGATGATAACCCTCGTGGTGAAAAAATTTGAATTTAAACCCTCGTGGTGAAGTTCCATTAGGATCCAAGCCCAAAATTAACATTGATGTCAACTTTTGTTAACATTTCCACCTTGGTTCTTTGGTTCTGCCTCTCCCTGCCTGGTTCTTAGCATCCCATCTCTCTCTCATTTTCTCTCCAGATTTTCGGCCTGGAGCAAACCAATGGATGTTTATCTGCATCCCAGCACCCAAATCATAGAGTCATAGCTATAGTTATGGAACATATGAATTAATTAACTAATAATTTTCAGCTCCAAAATAAAAGTAATTAATAGCAAATTTAAATAATTAGTCTGAGAAATAAAGTTTTATGAGGGTGTCGAGCCCACATTGTAGCTGTAGTTTTACTGATCGAAATCACAGAAGTACAGAACCTCTTTCTATTCTGGAGCCGACTGAAAATGTCGTGCTTAACAGAACACTGTTGTTCCTTTCTCTCCTCTCTCTGTTCAGCTTCCCTTCGTTATTTTTTATTTCCTTTTGAGATAAAACAATCAAACCTCAAACAAAGATAATTCTTCAGTGGATGATGATGAGGTCTGCTTACTGCTCCTCTTTCCATGTTTCTTGGGTTTTGTTTTGCTTGATTGGTGTGTTCTCAACAAATTAGTCCGGATTGGTTTTGTTGGTAGGTTCAGATTTCATCATTTCTACAGCTAACAAAACCAATCAAGAAATGTTAATCTAACAAAACCAACCACGGACACGTTAACAGAAAAAAGACGGAAATGTTAATAGGGTAATCTAGAAAAAAGACGGAGTGGGTTAACAGAGATGTTAATTTTGGGCTTAAATCCTAACGGAACTTCACCACGAGGGTCTAAATCCGAATTTTTTCACCATGGGGGTTATCTTCCTATTAACGTATCACCATGGGGACCATTAATCAAATTTAGCCTAAATTTTTAATTAATGGACCAAAACTCTAATTCCACTAAAACTTAGGGACCAATCCAAATTTGCTTTTAAAAATAAAAATTTCTAGTTTACCCTATATCTTCTTTTTGAAGTCCTAATCCTTCTTGAAAAATAATCCCCCACGCATTAATAAAGCATAGTAATCATCTATTCTATTTTCTGATTTAGCATTACAACAAGTTAGTTTACACTAACTTTATATAATATATCGATTTTGGGTTTGTAATTGAACATTAAAGTTTCATGTTCACCCCAAAATGGCCTGGCATAAGCATTCATTGAACGCTTCAATTGATCGCTTGGTCATTGGTCATACGTACCAAACTCTCAACCCTTACCTGGGACTATGCACTACTTTAGCTATGTTAGTCCACATGATGCTCATGTCACCCAATCCTATTTGAGCATTACAGTTGGTAACTGGGTACAAACCTGAAGTTTTGTACTTACGTGTCTTGGGTGGACACTTTATGTGCTAATTGAGCCGTTGCAATGTACCATTATAGGTCATCACAAAGGGATATGAATCAATGTCAATTTTGATTCTCGTAAGCCCTTACAAGCGATTATGTCACTTCAATTAGAACGTCACACATTCTTGAAGAATGAAGCGAATTATTATGGACGTCCCCACTATGTCTCATCTCAATCCCTAATCTAGATCATTGATGCGAAAATTAACTTAACACACAAATTTAACCCTCTTTTGACAATTGTAGTATAAGTATAAGTAGGGATCGTTCTGGACCGATGATTAGGAGGACTTGCTAATAACCTCTAAACTGACTCAAAAACATAAAACTAAACTTAAAAACACTTAACAAGATTCACAAGACTCAAAACAAACTTAAAATACTCAAAACAGCTTAAAACAATCAAATAAACTTAAACTAGACACTAGGAATGACTTTGGACGAAAATTGACTTTTACTTGAATCAAAACACTTAAAAACACAAATTAAAACAGATTTGAAACACTTTGAAACAAGAAACTAAAAAGGGGGTTTTGATTTGGATGAAGTTGTAACAAACAAACAAGTATGAAAAACTAGACAGATTGTAAAACGAATGTAAGAAATAAGATGATGGATGGGATAGCTAGAGGCTTTTTCTCCACACATGATATGTATGCAAATAATTCGATTTCCAGTTGCTACTTCATTGAATTATGAACGACAATGCTCCAAATTAACCGTGACATCACTAATTAACTCTCAGATTTTCCTTGTTTTATTGGATTGGATGACATCATTTGACAACCCAAAACATTCTTCAAAAGTTCCCTACATGACATCATAATAGAGATACAATCAAAGATCATTACGTTTAATGAAAATCATAAGCATTGACAAAGCACTTGCAACTATGACATCATGTCACTCATGCTAGGAATTGAACTTAACGCGATCGTTTATAAGCGACCTTCACTACATGTGAATATAAGTTTGTAACGATTATGTGAAACTTCCTTATACTCTAGCAACGGATTTATGCATGCCAATTAAGTGTCAACCCTTAATTAACAAATACAAATAAGTTATCAATCAAATAGTTAAGCCAATTGCATTCATGATTCAAGAGTTTATAACTGGAATTTATCAAATCATATTACACACATAATCATGGCTTTGAAATCACCCCTAACTAAGAGGGGTTTAGCCACTCATATTCATAACAATACGAAAGAAAATGAATTTAAACATTGGAAACAAAAGAAAGAAAACACATAAACGTTCCAACGATCCAAGTTGGACAGCAAGCATGTCCAAACACTTTCCTTCCCTTCCTTTGCTATGGCACAAGGTGTTGGTGAGTGTTTGAAGGTTTGTTTGTATGGAAGAATGGATGTAAAGATGAATGGATGTGTTTGGATAAAGGTTGTATCGAAATGAGGATCAATAATCAAGCAAAAACTGAACTATATGGCTGCCACACACACTTCCTTTTATAGAGGAAGTGCACGGCAATGGAGGGAAATTGGTGGTGTGTGCAATGATTCAAGGATGAAAATGAAGTAATGATGCAAAGCATGGGGGGTAAAATGGAGTGGTGTTGCAGCAATGAGTGCATGAAGTGGTGTTTGAAATGATTCAAAGGTGAAAGTGAAGTGATGATGCAAAGCATGGAGGGTAAAATGGAATGATGCAGAAATGAGTCAAAGGTGCAGCAAGACTCATGATGCACGGCATAGGATTCCAAATATGGTGGATGGTGCATCAATGAGTGCATGTAGTGGAGGTAAAGGTTGTATGAAATCTGATGGGTGAAGGGGACAAGGAATGTGCAGCAATTGAGTACAATGATTCAATGTTTTGGTGCATGAAATCAGAAATAATGAAGGAGACAAGGGTGGTGCACGGCATAGATGGATAATGAGTGTAATGGTGCATGAAATGAGTGCAAGAAATCTAGTGCATGAAGGGGACAAGGGTGATTATGCATGACATGGGTTGGAAAGGTGAGTAAATGGTGAATCAATGAGTGCAAGGAGGTGAAAGGATATTGTGCACATGGAAAGGAAGTGGAATGGTGCAGCAAATGAGTGCAATGAGGGAACATGGATGAATGTGCACGGCATGGGTGGTAAAATGAAGTGATTTATGGCAAAAAATAGGAAAGGAATGGCTCCCTTGCACGGCAAGGAAGAGAATGGTGAAGGATGGTATGGCTTGGACTTTTAGGGCAGGTTTAGGACTTGTAGAATATATAATGAAATGTCCCAAAGTATTTAGGAACCCTTTGTGTGACCAAATCTTTGGTAATTTAGGATTAGGAAAGATAACGACAAGATAAGGCAAGTTTGACTAGTCTTTCCTTATTCTTAATGGTTTCCTTGTCTTCCTTGGTCCTCAATTTATTTTCTTCCTTTCCTTGGCACATTCCTAGCTTCTTTAGATCTTTAATTTTGTCCAACCACTTTGCTCCATGCATGTGATATCCATTCCATGCCCAAAACTGCTCCAAAAGACACCAAAATGCACTTCTTTGCCTCTTTAACCCTTTGTACCTACAACCACATGAAAATGGCTTGAAATACTAAATCAACTAAGAAATAACAACATAAATGCACAAGAACAAGCTAACTAAGTCGCATATGCTCCTATCAATCATCAGAGTGGTACCAGACGCTTTATCTAATCTAGTAAATGTGACAAGATCACATATACTAGCTGCAAACATGTTTGCAATGATTTATGTATCTAGGTAGGCCGCTTCGCCTAGTGGTCGGCCTAGTATATCGGCGGCTAGCCAATCAATTTGTTGTCTGCCTAAAGTGCGATAGATCACTTGGTTTGAAGGATTCACCTTATCAGAAGTGAAGGAATATGGCACAAACAAATCCCTCCTTAGATTGTTGTCTCAATCATTTCCATCTCATGAGACTAAATCTGGATTACTCCCGAGGCTTGAAGTTCTTGGTCCAGCATACTAGTTTGGATGAGATATAGAATTGGCATGAGATTATCATCAATGGTGTTTCAATTATATGGTACCTACCGACATAAATGAAAAGTAAGGATATCGAACCACATTTCGTTGATTACTAATAATGTAGAATTGAATGGTCAATTAGAAATAAACAAAATATGTCGAAGGAGATAAATGAAATAATGTGATATAACGCTGAAGACTTCTCTCATACGCCATGTGATTGATTGTAGCATATAAACGTCGTTGTAACGTATCTTTGAAATCATGATACAAAATATACATGGAAGTTTTAGAATGACTTACATGTACTGATTTAAATAAGTTCTAGACCATAGAACACCCTTTCAGTTTAGATGAGGCTTTCACTTTACGGATGCAGAACAATCCGGGCAAATGTGGTATACTCGTCTAAGTGAATATTTGATCAGTTAGGGATATTGCCTCAGCATGTACAAAATCCAAAATTGCTAGAATTGCAGTTTATGTCAATGACATGAATCTTACTAAGACTCTGGAAAAGCTTAAGAAAACTGACTAGTAACTGAAGTCGGACTTTGAGATGTATAATCTTGGGAAAACTCGACGCTACCTCAACTTGAAGTTTCGAGCATGGTTTTGATAGTATTATGGTCCACTAGTCGAACTAGACCCAAAAGGGGTTGCTTCTGAGTATAATCTTGATCATCTATACATTAGATGCAAATGAGACCTTTACGGAGGTTATGGAGCATAAGGGTTCATATCAAAACATGTAACACCATATTTGAGTGCAATTGGCGTGTATTGTACTTAGCTCAATGAACTAGATTGGACGTCTCAAGTGCTGATAATCTTTTGGCAAAAAGCACCACTGCGCTTACACGCCACCACCAAATTAGGTGTTAATGACGTTTTTCTGTTACTACGGATTTGGGCTTACTCTATCATTATGCATCTCAGAATATATCACACCCCCTTGATCTTCGGCATGATACCTACAATGTGGGAATCGAAATTAGAATCTCTGTCTGATCCGCACAATGTACTTTCCCAAATGGTTATGTCTTTACTGTTAAGGAACACTGCAACATTTTGGAGGTCAACCAGATAGACCTTAGTTGTGAAATCTTTGAATTGTTCCAAGACTCATTGTATATCATCACGTGAGAGATATAGTTGAGAACTCTTGTTGAGCATATTCGAATTCCCTACAATTTTCATCTATCGTTGAGTCCCAACAACGATCCATGAAGATAATGACATATGTATCGATCAGATCATGATACATCCAACATGTCAACGCCAAGCATATTGTACCTACATCAGTATAAGCATTATAAGATTGAAGTTAAGCAGTTCGATCCCAGACAACCTTGCCGACCTCTGCACGGATTCACTGTCGAAGTATACCTTCCAGATGCTTGTTTGAGGAATTGGTATGCGTGACTTTCGCATTTGTAATGCTTGCAGTTTTATTTGGAAATTCTATCAAATTGAGAGGGAGTATACATAAGTATACTCACTTGACCTTAATTTACTTTTTTTTCCTATGCTTAGGAGCACTTTTCCCATTGGATTTTTACTACCAAACTAGATTTTGACGTGGTACTCATCTTGGGCTGGTCATACCCTTGTGTACATTCTACTTGCATCCTGAGGACTTATAGTTTTGACTTAATGCAACTTCTCAATTTTCTCCTTTGACTATGGGTTTCTATCCCACCTTAGGTTTTGCTATAGCAAGGTTTTGTGAGTTTTACACCTATGCATTCTTCTGTTTGTTTTGAGACTCGCATTCGCTACTTGTGCCGACTAGACGAGACGACTTCATCAACTGTTCTACATTTTCCTGAAAATGTGACGTGTCATTGATGAGTAGATTTTATATTATATATTTTACCCTATTCTTTAGTATATTTTGGAAGAATTTTGATACTTTGAATTGTATTTTCAATATAGGACTTCCGAGTTCTTATGGAGCAAAACATGACCAAATGGATGAATTTTGGAGTAATTCCAGTTGGAGGACGTTTGTGAGTCACTTAGCTTGATCTCAAAATTTGGGATTTTTCCACCAAGTGGTTATTTTCTGGCAATAAAATAAAAGAGTGATGCGTTGTGCTGGAAAATGACGTTTTTGGGCTTAAATTGCGTTTTTGGAGCCCAAGATGACCTCGAATGGTTTCGTGGCCTTTTGGAGATGTGTTTGGAACGTCCTACTCTTTAACATAAGCTATCTTCGGCCGGATTTGGAGGAGATCTGAGGCTAAAACGTAGTTGGACAAGTACTTGGCAGATTCTCCTAGTTTAATTAGGGTTTTATTTTCTAAGATATTTTATTATTCTTCTTAGTTTCCTAATTGGAATAAGAGATATGTTTTAGGATTTGTGCCATGGCTTAGCAAATATATTGCTTTACCATTCTTAGTTTTTTTTTTCTACGCTTTCTTTTATGCAACTTTGGAGATAGAGAGCAATTGCTAAGGTTTTTGGAGATTTTCTACTTTAAGGTGTTTTCATTCTTTTTATTTTTCATAATATTTCCTATAATTTCAATTATGAATATCTGTAACTAATTTCTTTTGCTAGGGCGAAGCCTTGAGCCTTAGCATGAATATGTGTTTTTTATTTAATTGCTTATGATTGATTGCATGCACACTTTGAATTATTAATCACTGGTTTAAACTATCTAACTTTCTTAATCCCTGATCACCATTAGGATCTTTAGAAAAGTAATTTGATGCAATTTTGGTCAGAAGGTTCCCTGAAATTGACGCTGGCTTCATGTGGTTAATAATTGTAATTTCACTTAAGATGAACACCATGTCTTAAGGATTGCATGGTTTTTCAAAAGTTTTTCATAGTGCATAATTAGTCTTTCATGTTCAGATTTAATCCAAACGTCCAGACGGGTTGCATGTTAGATATACGTTCTATGTTGGAGGTTCCAAGTAGAATATGAATTAGGAAAATCTAACCTTCAAAGTGGCATGCGTAGATCATAAGTAATTGGTAAAAATTCATAGGATTGCTAAGTGATGGTGGAACCCTAATGCTTTCTTAATTTGATTTCTCCAAAACTTTTCTTTTTCTTTCAGCTTTAATATTGCAGGTTGTTTTACTTTTATTAATTAAATTCGTTTTAATAAAGTAGGTTATAAAAATCAATCATCTCAATTTTTACTTTACAATAATTAATTGGAATTTGGTTGTTTCGAATTATTTAATAATCCATGTGAAGAACGACCTTACAAGATCCCTTTATACTACAGTAACCTTATCATTCTTGCAAGTAATATAGGAGTTTTTAACCCATTTGCATGTGTGGTGAAATCCCTATCGGTCATCTACTTGTGTATTTGCACACTCAAGGGGGAGCATTGTGATATACATTCTAATACATATTGTGATTATGTAAATCCTAAGTATAGATAGATTAGGAATTCTTTGGGATCTAGAAGATCTTTGCCAATAGACTTTGTATTACTTAGAGATCAAATTTCTCTCCTCCTTATTACTATAAATAAAGGCACAATGACTGGGGAATAACACATAATTTCTCAAGCCCAATCGCCACTCTCTTTGTCTCTATGTCGTGCCCCTTTATTCTCCCTCAGTTAGATATAGACCACAACAAAGTAGAGATAAATCTATGTTTTCAAGAGGTTCAACTTCGCAATAAATTGTAAGAACCAATTGCTTGAAAGTTTCTCTACTTTATAAGAAGCGTGAACATATTACATGGAAGTTTCTCTTTAAAAACTCATAACTCATAACTCATTTAAAGGCCCAAGAGTCAACCTTCCCAACTAGGAAATTAAATTATACTTCTGCCACTCACTTTCCTATCCATTCAAAATTCGGCGCGTATTGTATATTTCAACGTCCAATTTGGATTCCACAGAAACCACGTGGGTGTTTCGCACTCCTTTCTCACACCCTTCCCTCAACACTCCTATATAACCTTCTACCCACACCTCTTTCCTATCAACGGCTCTCACAATTCTCCTAACCTAACACAAGCTGTTCATCAAACACTTACGCGCACTCTTCATCCACCATGGCAGCCAATTCCCGGACGCTTGAAATCAAGGTGATCTCCGCCGAGAACCTGAAATTAGATCGAAAATCCATCAAGAAAAACGCCTCCGTGACCGTCCGGACCGACACCAACAGCCAGTTTTGCACCACGGACATTGACACCGAAGGCGGCGCCCACCCACGGTGGAACGAGAAGCTCGTGCTCGACTTGCCAACGCACTCGAAGTCCATCACAGTGGAGGTCCATTGCAAGACTTCGTCCGGCGTCAGGACGATCGGGACGGCAACGGTTCCGGCTTCTGATTTTGTTGGCGGGTACGTACCGGAGGGTTACCTGCATTTTTTGAGTTACAGGCTGAGGAATCACAAGGGGGAGAGGAATGGGATTATTAATATTTCTGTAAGAATGAAGGTTCCGGAGATGTACGCTTGTGCAAGTTCAACGACGTGGTCTCACTCAACGATGGGGTTTCCGGCGGCTGGCAACAAAAGTTTCGGCGGCGGCGTTGTGACAGGAGTTCCGGTTTGGTACGGTTCCTATCAGAAAAATTATTGAAGATCCAAAGCTCAATACTTTGTGCGTAAATATTAGAGGATTTAGACCTTTGGTTAAGGAGAATACAAACACAACGTGTTTTGTGTTCTTGCAGGAGATTTGATGCAACCATTTAATTCATTGTTACAATACTTAATTGTTTTTATTTTGAATAAAATAAATTTTCTGAATAATACTATAGTGATTGTAATTCTATATTATGATCAATTCTTAGATGCAATTGATATGGTAAACGAAAACGAGGAATTATACTAAATTAATTTACGCTGAAGAAGATAGGAAAACTGTGGGTCAAATGCATTGTGATATTTGAAACTGCTGACAGCAGCAACAGTTACTCGACCACCTTTGACCTGATTAACGTGGGAGAAACACGTTATTGAAAAACCTAACCATCTACCACTTTCTAGCGATATTCTACCACTAGTCGTTTATTTACTAGTTACTTTGTATAAATTTTGTGGACCCAACAAAATTGTTGATTCTGATCTAGTAATGAGAATTGTTATTAGCAATTCAAAAATCTCATTGTGCACTCCAAATTTTATATAATTGGAAAAATACACTTGTAAGGAGTGTAGAATGTGATTTTTAAAGTATTAATAACAGTTCCCTTAAAAATTCATGAGTAAATGTTCTTTCGTGTAATACCATTAAAATTACATTCAAAACTTAGAGTTTAAACGGAAATAAGGCTGAAAGTATTAACAGAATTACTCAATGAACCATTGTGTTGCGTTGCATTGCATTGCCTTCTAACAAGTTCAAAGATCAATGGTAATAAATTTTTAATTAATGAACCAAAGCTCTAATTTCACTAAAACTTAGGGACCATAATGGGAATGTCTAGTTTTTTTAGTACATCGATATTTTTACATTAAGGGGAGGGGGAGTTCGTCTAAGCCACACAATGGGTAGCCTAATTAGGTATTGAATTCACCATCTATGAGATTTGAACCTAAGACCTCTCACTTCCAAGTAAAGAGAAATATCACCATACCGTAGTATTGAGTGGCTAATGGGAATGTCTAGTTTACCTTAAATCTTCTTTTTTAATGCCCAATTCTTCATGAAAAATAATCCCCACGCATTAATTAAGCATAGTAACCATCTATTATATTTTCTTATTTAGCATTACAACAAATTAGTTTACGCTAACTTTATATAATAGATCGATTTTTGGAAGATGTAGCGCTAGGCCGAGCATGGAAAAAATCAAGTTGGCACCACGATGTGAACTCATATTCAGCATCAATAATTACTGTTCTACAAAAGTGATGATAGCTCAAGAAACCCGAAGGGCCTAAAAAATAGGTGGGGGTTCATCCATAGCGAGTGTAGCAAGTTCGCCAATAAGTGATGAATTCTAACTTACCATAAGCGATGAAATCTAATATTATTAGAATTTTGAATTTTTGAGGTTGAAAAGTTTATAATTTTTTTTTTTAAGTTAACACGTCTAAAACTCAATTTAATAAAAGTTAACACAACGCAATCAAATTACTACATAAATAAATATATAGCTCTATATAGAGCTCAAAATATATATAGCTCCTCATTGGGAAAGTTTCCTTTTTAGAGCCATAAAAATTTGTCGGAGCTCTAAAATGAGTTATATTCACTACTTTTCCACCCTCATATAAAGCCCTTCATTTTTTTCTTTTGGATAATATATAGAGCTCTTCATTGAGATGCTCTTAGGTGGAGAGACCTGAGAATGAGATTGGTAGCAGTAATTATCTCAACCAAAAGTTTTGAACACAAATGTTGTACTCCCTAATACACGAATTCATCTGCACACAAGGTCACACAAAAAAAATTCATCCAAGTAAGTACGACAATTTTATTCATTGTTTAAAACCTGAGGTGAACTTAATTTTTGTGTATTACTTGTTGAGTTAATTATATTTTACGAACATTTTAACCTAAAAGGTTTAAATTTGAAGAAACTTTACAAACCACAATTTTTTTTTTATTAAAAGTACAAGCAATTATATTGAGAATAGAACGAGTACAAAGTAAATTAACTTGAGTTTAGTCAAATTTGTTAGAATAGTGTACTTAACCAAATTTATATTTTAAAAAAATTTCTTGCTTAGTCTATACCTCATATTCGAGTTTGTGGATTTGTACAATGTTTTTAGTTCTCTCTATTGGATTTAGGGTCTTTCAATTTTATGTAAATTACTCCGATCCCTCATATTTTTAGTTCAAATTACCTATATTTGTGAGAGGCTCTTCCATACATGAAATCGTGGTTGTGGTTGTGTTTGTTGACGATCATTGTAGAATACACATTAGGTGGACAACTCTTTGGGTATACCATTATATAAACTTACTTTCCATGAGCTTTGCATGTAACTTACAAATTCCCACCCTTGTCATTTGTGTGTTGTCAGCTTTCATGGCGTAATCACGTTTACGGTTGAAACAATAACCAAATAATAAAAAATAAAAAAAGTCTCTCTCATACCATAAAAATATCCCCAGTTAGTGCGTAATCCTCCTTATGCCACACAATGACGATAAAGCTAAAGAAAATGTGATAGAATAAGGAGGAAAAGTAAAGATTGAACCGCAATAAGAATGATAGAGAGGAAAATGTGGCTTGGTCTGGAACAGAAAAGAGTTTGGATTGAGAATTCACGTATATAGTGACTCCGGCGTCCATGACCACAACCACGCACACAGTCTTTGATTTAAAGCACTAATACAACATACTTATACTACAGGTAACACTTGTAGTCACATTTTGTGAGAGAAATTTCAAAGTAAGATGTTAATGTGATAAAAAAAAAATAGAGGCGCATAGGATTAGCATGGGCAATACGGCTGAAAAGGAACTGTGTACTTTACAAAGTGGTTGGGTGAGTCAAATCTTTTCTAAGGCATGACACATGGTATGAACTATGCAAGGATAACAACTTTACGTGAACAGATTTACCGTTATGTAGCATTTGATCCAATAATATATTGTACTATGTTGAGAAATTTGCATACATGTCATTATGCTAATGAAACTGGACGTTACAATGATTGTGAATTCGTTCTATGTAAATCTTTTTCCTATGCAAAAGAGATAAATTGTGAACATTCAATTTACAACTACAAGAGGTATTTTAAGAAACCGAGTTTTGGAATTTTATGATGAAAAAGCTTTGGTTTGCGGGTGATTCTCTTCTCATCGTTTTAGCTTTACGACAAGTTTCTCACAAATGTAATTTTGAGATTGGTCACTTGATGAGTTTTTACTCATATTCAACATCATGTTTTCTCTCAAATTGATGTCTTTTGCAACTACAATAAGTACTCTCTTTCTTCATGTTGTTTTACTTGAGCATTAATGTGTGTATATATATAGGGGGAAGGGATCCCCATTTTTTGAAAAAAATGGAGATTAGTTGTGGGACCTACTCTACATATAACTTTAATGATTCGAACTGTCTATTTTATAAATCTTGATTCATAGATTATCTTTGCAAAACTTCTATTCAATCCGAAAATGCCCATTTAATTATCACGATGAAATTTCATTGTTTCTTATAGAACAAAATATTCGTTAATTTCTTTGAACCCAATTAGATATCTTAAATATTTCCGATTTGACTAATATTTTGCAAAGATGATCTATGAGGTGCAACTTGCAAAATTTTGTTGTTCTAATGGTATGAGAGGCTAGATGTTGCAAAGTGTTAAGTGTTTAGTTTTCATTGGCTACCAATTTCTTTTGAAAGTTAACCATTTAAGAGTTGGGGCTAAACTGGCCCCTGAAGAGTCCTATGCCATTTTAGCTTAGGCTGGAAATGTCCTGTTCAAAATTGAATTTTGTCTTTTGAAGCTAAATAACGCTTTCACTTACACTAATTTAGTTTGTATTAATTAGATATACTCTTATTAGATTACCCAACGCATTATTATACTCATAGAAACTTCAATGTCATTCCCCGCCAATTTCCAATCAATGTTTACATACATGGTAAACAATAAGCAATTTACTTTTCAAACATTATAAAACGAATTTTGTGCAAAGAGTTTGGATTTTCTTAACAAATCATGAAAATTCAATTCCAAGTATGACTCCAGAAAATTCTCTAACCGCAAAGAGTTTGGATTTTCTTAACAAATCATGAAAATTCAATTCCAAGTATGACTCCAGAAAATTCTCTAACCACGCCACACGCCACACGCCACAATGAATTTCCTCCACAATTAGTTGCAAGTTTCCAACCCTCATTCCCCACGTGATAAGTCAACTAGTCAAGTGAGGAAAGATGTGTGAATGTGTTCGTGACGGTGCATAAAATTATTACCGTAACCTTGTATTCGTACCATAAAATTTAATTGCTTATTAAAGATCTGCCGTATACTGCATTTTTGAGAAATAAAATGTAAAATATAGCCTTATTTTCCAAAAAATTAGTTTGGCAATTACTTATAAAAACCAAGTTCTAAAATATGTTAGGCACTAGTGGTGTGGCGGACTAGGGCCTAGCACCTAGGCGGATTTAAGTAAACTTATTATAAATCGGATAATAAGTGTTTACCCAAGTATTTAACAAGTATATTACAATTTATTAAAAATAAAAAAAAATAAAATGAAAGTTATCTATTTTTTGTCTAAGTGAGAGTCACGACCTAAATGGATGGCTAGGCGGGTCTAAGCGGACACCTAAGAAGATATAAGCGTCATTTCTTAATTTTCAAATGCTTAAGAATTAATTTGATCGGTAACCAGTTGCCTATCACCTAAGCGGAACCTAGGTTGTGGTAGGCAAAGACTTTTAGAATAGTGGTAAAAATCATTTGCTTAGAAATTTCTCTGTCGATACAAGGGGCATGAACCGTCCATTTAATTACATTGAAAGTTTCTCTGCTGATTCCTGAATACCTCAAAAACCCATTTAAAGGGCCAAAGTCAACTTGGAAAACCAAAGTGCACTTCGGCGCATATTTTTATTTAATAGTCCAATTTGAATTCCATAGAAACCAGGTGGCTGTCGCTTTCTCTTTTCTCACACCCTTCCCTCAACACTCCTATATAACCCCTTCCCACCCACACCTAGTTCCTCTCATCGCCTCTCACAATTCCCCTAATCTTGTAAGAATATGAACATGAGATTGGATATTTTGACAGTGAATGATTAAGTCCTATTGGAATAGGAAAGCCTTATGAGAAGTTGTGTGCAAAATCCTTGTTTGTGAAGGATTCTATTATAGTATGAAAACTGATAAGGATTGGAGAACATAAGTTGTTTTCTATAAGGATTTTAATAGGGAATCCTTGTTAAGTTATGAGAAGGATATATATATGCTTGTATATATATGTTGTAACCTTTGCTCTCACAGATGCGCACTCGATTAAGTACTAAGCCCTATTCTTAGTTGGAGTTTTAAGCAATCTGACAGAGAGGAGAAGGATTGCAACGCACAAGGATTGAACAACAACAACCATGGCATCTTCCAATGGCAGTTCATCAGGTTAGTGGTATTGCAAAGTTCTTTACATATATGTGTGAGTGTTTTTTTCATGCTTTCTTGTTTGTGATTTATGCGACTTAATCTTGTTCTTGGTAATATATAGTTTACATGTGGTATCAGAGCCTTAGGTTTAAGTTCTTAAATTCAATCAAGCAAGGGTCGATTGAAAATCACCACAATTAGGTTTCGAAACTGGTTCTAAGCCTCATAACAATTTGTTTTTCCTAAACGGTGCGTTTTGGTAAAATAAGGTTAAAATATTATGATTGTTGGTATTCGGAATCTGTTTGTTTTTCCTTTTGGGGTTTTCTGGGTTTGTTCCTTTCGAAAGGAAGACTTTATCTTGTTCCTTTCATCCTGACCCATTAATTAGCAATCCGAGTAAATCAAACCTGGTTATTGAGTGTTCAATACCTGTCCAAAATGTTTCCGCTGCTAGGTATTGATGGTTGTCTCCTTAAAAGGTATGTGATCTTCAAAACTCGGATTAGCAATATGAATTCTGTAAAATAAAATATGATTGCGATTTCTTGAAATAAAGCATGTTAAAGTGATCATTCATAAGAAATATATTTAGTTTATGCAAACTTACTGGTGCTATCAAAATCATGAACTGAGATGTATGGAACAAATCAGTACAAAAGGATAGTTGTTCCTGATTACATGGTGATCGGTCCATGATTTATATGGTTGTTCCTGATTATATGGTGATCGGTCCATGATTTATCTTGAAACCCTTGATCTTATATGCGCCTATCAACTATTTGTTGTTAAGATTGTATATATGGATATTGGTTATAAAGTTTTGATGTGCAATAGACTATGAAAACGAAATCAGAACTCTAAATGTTCATATGGTGATTTCATGTTCATCAGTGTCTGCAATATCGATGAGGAGCTTAACCTTGGCAAATATTCCGATCCTTACCAGTGGTGGCAATTACAAGAAGTGGAGAAGGGATATCAATTTACTATTGACTCTCAATGAGTTTGATATAGCAATTGATAGTCCTAGGCTTGTCATAAGTGATCAAAGCTCCAGGGTAGAGAGATCAGATTTTGAGAGGTGGACAAGGGCTAACAAAGTAGCACTTTCAATCTTAGAAGCTGGGATGACGGATACCATCAGAGGAGGAATCAAGAAACCAGAACTGGTTGTGGACTATTTGGCTGCAATTGAAAAGAAATTTAAAGAGTCTGAGAAGGCATAAGTCAGCCAATACATGTCTTTGCTTACTACTTACAAAATTGAGGGTACTGGCTCTATAAGAGATCATATAATGAAAATGATAGATGCTGTCGAAAAGTTGAACTCCATGGATGTGAACATTGGAGAGAAGCAGCTTGTATTCATGATCCTTCAAGCCCTTCCCACAAAGTATGGTCAGTTGAAAGTCTCCTATAACACATAAGAGAAAAGCTGGGATATAGATGAACTAATTGCACAATGTGTGCAAGAAGAAACCCGGCAAAAGCAAGAGAAAGGCAAGGAGGTTGAAGAAGCAAACTATGTGCAATCTGGAAGAGTGAAGATAGCATTCAACAATGGTGGCTCCACTGGTCCTGGTAAGAATTCTAAATTCACTAGGAATTCTAACAAATTCAATATATCTACTAAAGTAAATGACTCCCCTAGAAAATCTATCAATTTTAAAGCTAAACCTAAAGATGTGTCTAAACTTAAGTGTTTTTGGTGCAAGACTAAAGGGCATGTAAAAGTTAATTGTGAAATTTTTAAAGATTATGTTAAGAGCAAAGAGAAAGAGCAAGTACATGTCTGTGTTGAGTCAAATCTCTATGAAGTACCTGTTAACTCTTGGTGGTTTGATACTGGATGCTCAGTACACATAACAAATTCTTTGATAGGTTTTCAAAAACAAAAGGAAATTGGAAATGCTTCGTATCATGTCTATGTTGGGGAAGGGACTAAGGTTGCAATACATTCCATAGGGATAGTCAACTTGAAAATGAATTCTGGTTTTGTTTTACAACTCAAAGATGGTTATGCATTCTCTGCTGATGATGTATGTTTGAATATCTTTAAGAAAAACAATTTTGATGAAATTTTGGGAACTGCCCTATTGTCTGAAAATTTGTGGCATCTAGAGTGTCTAGTTGAGTCTATTGATCACTCGATTTTCGGTATCAACTCAAAGAGAATGCTAGAACAGGACACATCCTATATTTTATGGCATAAAAGGCTAGGGCACATCTCTAAAGATAGAATTCTTCAACTTTCCAAAGCAGAGTTAATTCCAAAACTAGATCCTGCCACTGTAACAGAATGTGTTGACTGCTTAAAGGGTAAAATGACCAACTTTAGAAAATTAGAAGCCGAAAGAAGTCAAGGGTTACTTGAAATCATTCACACTGATATCTGTGGTCCTTTTCCAATCAAAGCAATATGTGGAAATAAGTATTTTGTTAACTTTATAGATGATTTCTCTAGACTAGGATACATTTTTCTCATTGCTAAAAAATCCGATGCCCTTAAGTGCTTTATTATTTACAAAAATAAGGTTGAAAAACAGTTAGGTAAAGTCATTAAAGTTGTTAGATCGGATAGGGGAGGAGAATACTTTGGCAGGTACACTGAATCAGGACAACAAAAGGGACCATTTGCACTTTATTTGGAGCAAAATGGCATTGTAGCTCAATATACAACACCGGGCACACCTCAACAAAATGGAGTCTCAAAAAGAAGAAATAAGACTCTAATTGGTATGGTAAGAAGTATGATGACAAGATCGAAGTTACCAGGGTTCTTATGGGGAGAAACCTTGAAAACAGCCAACTACATTCTCAACCGAGTTCCAAGTAAATCAGTCTCTTCAACACCTTTTCAAATATGGCATGGAAGAGCTCCTAATTTTGGCTATTTTCATGTTTGGGGCTGCAAGGCTAAAGCTAGATTCTACAACCCAAATGAGAGAAAGTTGGATCCCATAACATAATCTTGCTATTTTATAGGTTACCCTGAAAAATCAAAGGGGTTTCGATTCTACATACCTCAGGGTCATACCAGAATCCAGGAAACACATAATGCCATTTTTCTTGAAGATGATGTTTCCGATTTGACAAAAGAAAATTTTAATTTTGAAGAGATGGATCAATCACATGATATCTCTGAAGTTACCAACTACAACCAAGTTCCATTATTCAGTCAATCATCATTCACTGAAAGAGAAGAAATAATTGCAGATTTGGAGTCTCTTATAGATCAACCTATGGAAATTGACCACCAAATGCCTGCACCTGCACTTTAGTACTGTTTTGCACATTAGTACTGTTTTGATGACTACAGATCCTTTGACTAAAGTAAAATATCTTAAAGTAAGAGAGCAAGTAAAGAAAGGGATGATTAAAGTTCAGCACATTAGTACTGTTTTGATGACTACAGATCCTTTGACTAAAGTGCTACCTATTGAAGAGTTTCAAAAACATGTATCTCGGATGGGAGTGTTGAAGAGTCTAGATCAGTGGGAGTAATTGGTCTGTTTCGAAGAATTGGCAGGTTGCGGTTATGTGAGTAGCTTAATCTGGAACTGTGCTTGTTATCTTGGTCAGAGTTGATTTATTTAGTTTTATCTAAAGTTTGTTAGTTTCAACTTTTATGTTTTAAATAACGGTCTTTTCCCAGAACTTATTACTTTGGTTTTGAAGTTTTGTAGTTTTGGATGATGGACTTGTTTTAGAGGATGATTTGTTAGATGCTTTGAAAGCAGTTTGTCTGTTTTAAGCTTATGGTTAATAAATCATGTTTAATCATTATTGTGTTGCTTTTCTTTTGAAGAGTGGGAGCATAATATGTCATTAATTGGTTATATCAGTTTTGTTATGAGTCATGTTTGTAGTTTGGATATGCGTGAGCTTAGAATCAATACTGCATTTTGGTTGTGGTCTATGGCTCTCAGTTTCCATATTTTGAAGTACAATGGAATGATAGTCATAACGTTAGATTCTCATAAGAGGCTCTATGATCACTTCCTATAAATTGGAGAAGTTCATGTCTGGAATTGATCTCATGTTCAAGTGGGAGAATGTAAGAATATGAACATGGGATTGGATATTTTGACAGTGAATGATTAAGTCCGATTGGAATAGGAAAGCCTTATGAGAAGCTGTGTGCAAAATCCTTGTTTGTGAAGGATTCTATTATAGTATGAAAATTGATAAGGATTGGAGAACATAAGTTGTTTTCTATAAGGATTTTAATAGGGAATCCTTGTTAAGTTATGAGAAGGATATATATATATATATATGCTTGTATATATATGTTGTAACCTCTGCTTTCACAGATGTGCACTCGATTAAGTACTAAGCCCTATTCTTAATTGGAGTTTTAAGCAATCTGACAGAGAGGAGAAGGATTGCAACACACAGGGATTGAACAACAGCAACCATGGCATCTTCCAATGGCAGTTCATCAGGTTAGTGGTATTGCAAAGTTCTTTACATATATGTGTGTGTTTTTTCATGCTTTCTTGTTTGTGATTTATGCGACTTAATCTTGTTCTTGGTAATATATAGTTTACAAATCTAACACAACACCTTATGCTCACCCTTCATCCACCATGGCAGCCAATTTTCGAACGCTTGAAATCACAGTGATCTCCCTCGAGAACCTACAATTAGATCAAAAACCCATTAAGACAAATGCCTCAGTGACCGTCCGGATCGACACCAACAGCCAGTTTCGCACCACAATTATAGACACCGAAGGCGACGCCTACCCACTATGGAACGAGAAGCTTATGCTCGAATTGCCAATGCACTCCAAGTCCACCACGGTGGGGGTCCAATGCAAGACCGCGTACGGCGTCAGGATGTTCGGAACGGCAACGGTTTTGGCATCTGATTTTGTTGGTGCTTACGTGCCGGAGAGTTACCTGCATTTTTTGAGCTACAGGCTAAGAGATTACAAGGGGGAGAGGAATGGGGTTATTAATATTTCTGTGAGGATGAGGGTTCCGGAGATGTATGCTTGTGCAAGTTCAACAACGTCTTCTCACTCGAGGATGGGGTTTCCGACGGCTGGGAACCATAGTTTTGGTGGCGGCGTTGCGATCGGAGTTCCAGTTTGGTATGGTGCCTATCAGAAAAATTATTCACATTATTTTGTGCGTAAATATTAGAGGATTTAGACTTTTGATTAAGGAGAATACAAACTCAACGTCTTTTGTGTTCTTGAAGGAAATTTTATGCAACCATTTAATTCATTGTTTTATTTATTTTTGAGAGAAAAATTCATTGTCACAATACTTTACTTTGGTATGATGCTGATTAAAGGAAATTTATAAGAGTAGTGTTAGGGAAACTAAATTTGTAGATTAAATTTGCAAATTAAATTATGTGTTCACAAATAGCAAATTAGCACGTTTATCAATGTTTAAGTAATAATCATCAACTTTTATATCATTTAATTTACAAAATTTTGTCAATAAATTTAATCTCCCTAACATTATTGGATACGATATATATCTGTCATTATAATTCTATATTATCAACTCTTGCATGCAATTGTGTGACGATGATTAAAGGAAATTTTATAGTCATTTTATATTCAAATCTTGCATGCAATTGCTTTAGAGAAAGAATATAATGATACACCCTTCTAAGCTACCAAGTCAGTCAATATGTAGTTTCTTTAGGTTGTGTAGCTTTTTTGGCATTTTTTGTTTTCGATTAATAAAGTTTTCTAGTTCGTTTGTTCGTGGCGTGCTTTGATTTTCAATTTGGCATCAGAGCAGGTTAAATACTTTGCGAATGAATCTACTTTGACTTGGTAAACAAACTATCAATTTGTTTATTTCTTAGTTTCTTCTGATTCTGTTATTAGTCGTCGATATTGGCAAGAAACAAATTATTGGTCCCAAGCAGAGTTAAGAGAACAGAGAAATGAAGGAAAGTGATAATTGTTTTGTAGGTACAAATTCGTCAAGACCGAAGACGGTGGATATTTGCTACTACAAATTGGTGCTTTCATTGAGAGCCTGATTCAAACACTCGAACAAGACTCTTGCATTTGGTTCTTGGAATTTTCTGTTATGTTGAGAGCCTCATACAAATTTGTCAAAATTGAAGTAGCCGCTCAACCTGCCACGAATCGAATGTTCGGGCAGTATAACTCTCAGCTTGGCACTCATGAAGTATAAGAGCAAACCAGCTCAAGTTTAACTGGCAGCCCACGCCAAGCGCAGTGAGCACCTCGTTCACTAACGAACCACGTGCACCGCAATTGCGACACAGACGAGCAAGACAAGGGGTAAAGCATCATAGACTAGTAGGTCAATGATAAGCTCATATTTATATATATTTTACATCAAATTCACTTGTCTTTTCTTAGTTAGTTCCTTATATTTTTTAGTTATTTACTTTTTTTTGTGTTTTGTAGGATTTGTCAAGCAAATAAAAGAAAAATAGCACAAGTGGGATTTTAAGTGACAAATTCATCAAAACTGCCTGTGCAGATCAGCTGACTTTGGAAGCAAGTTTCGAACAGCTAAGAATGAATTAGAGAATGAGCCTTATATGTTTGGAAATCTACGGATGTCTATTTTCTGGAGCATTTCGCAGATTGCTAATATCATTTTTCTAGAAGAAGTTATGGTTGTTTTAACACTGAAAGGTTACCAAGAGGCTAAGCAGTTTGTAACTGCAATGGAAGCAATAAACCCAATAAATCTAGCAGCCAAAACTGATGCAGCCAAGAACAAGTCAGCTGACACCTCTTCAAATATCAAAGGAAATGGAATTAAAAATGAGGATTAAGAGGGAGTAATTGGCATAAAGGCTACCTAAAAAGTTACAATTGTTTTACCACATTTCCTCTCACTTATTGTCATCACTAAATGGCTATTAGTGGGTGAGTTAAGGAGAAGAAAATGATGCAGCAAGAATTGGTTTAAAAGCAGCATTGGGGAAGGAAGGAGGGGAGGAGAAGGCCTCGGTCGATTTCTTTCGGTTCTATCTTCTCAAACTCATGTCTATCTTTTGTTTTAACTTAAGGATTGTGTTTAACTAAACTTTTTAGTAGTTAGGGGCTGTTTTGAAGCCCCGAATATGATTACAAGTTTGTTATGACATTTTGTTTGAATTACTTTTATGAATGGATGAAAATTGGTTCACTACTTGTCTCATTGATGAATTCTTTATTTGTTTTCTATGGATGCATACATAGTAAGCATATCTAGGATTCTAATGCTATGAATATGTATTCTCACTTAACCTTAATGTATTCTTTTTTCCTATGCTTAAGAGCACTTTTCCCACTAGGTTTTTGCTACCTGACTAGGTTTTGACGAGGCACCCATCCTAAGCAGGTCATACCCTTGAATACATTCTACTTACATCATGAAGATTTATAGTTTTGACTTAATACAACTTCTCACTTTTCTTCTTTGACTATGGGTATATGCCCCACCTTGGGTTTTGCCATAGAGAGGTTTTGTGAGTTTTACCATCTATGCATTCTTTCGTTTGTTTTGAGACTAGCATTCGCTACCTTTGCCAACTAGACGAGATTAATTCATCAACTGCTTCTACATTTGCCTGAAGATCTGATGCGCCATCTACTTGAGTATTTGCACACTCAAAAGGGGGAGTGTTGTGATATACATTCTAATACATATTGTGATTGTGTAAATCCTAAGTAAAGATAGATTAGGAATCATTTGCGATCTAGAAAATCTTTCCTAATAAACTTTGTATTACTTGGAGAGCAAGTTTCTATCCTCTTTAGAGCATCTCCAATGGAGTCCCTAAATAGGGAAAACCACCGTATAAAATGAGTATAAAACAAATATAGAGACAAAAATGAATCTCCAATAGATCGGATGGTGAGTCCCTAAAGTATAGGGACTTACCGGATACATAGTGTATGTCCTCCCATATAGGGACAATCTTAAGTAAAAAAATGTGCACCTAATCAAACTATCACTTAAAATCATAAAAACTTTAAATTTAGGGATTCTACCATTGGAGGCAATATTCCTTTGGGAACACAAAAATTTCCTTTAAGCCCTCAAATGAGTACTTAAAAGTAGTGGTGGAAGTCCCTAAATAGGGACTTCAATTGGAGATGCTCTTCTTACTATAAATAAAGGTACAATGACTAGAGAATGATGTGGTAAAAACTAACACACAAATTAAACCCTATAAATTATGCAATCGTAGTATGAGTAAGTAGGGATCGTTCTATTCCGGGGATTAGAAGGGATGCTAATCAACACAAATTAAACTTATAAAACTGAAAACTAAGTTAAACTAACAACAAAATAATGACTAGGGGATTTTGGATGAATTTAGTTAAAACAAAAGTAAAGTGCAGCAAGTAAATTAAGTTGTGAATGAAATATGGATGAAACAATAGCTAAAGGATTCCTCTCCACACATAAAACATATGCATACAAATCAATTTTCAGTTATTCTTCCTATAAACCATGAATGACAATGCCCCAAATTAACTGTGAACAACACCAATTAATTCTCAAATTTTCCTAAGTTCATTGAATTAGACTCAGCAACGTAACCAAATTATTCTTCTCAAGTTCCCTAACTATGAAAAGCATGATAAAGATACATCTCAAAGATCATTAAGTTCTGTGAAAATCATAAGCATTGACAAAGCATTCGTAACTATGAAAAGCATGATACTTCTGCCAAGAAGTTACTTAACTCAATCATGACTAGTGACTTTTACTACTTCCAAATATAAGTTCATAATGATTAGGTGAAATTCCCTTATATTCTAGCATCAAATCCCCGCATGCAAACTAAGTGTGCACCCTCAATAAACATACAAGAATAAGTTTTCTATAAAGCAGATAGGTAAATCACATTCATGTTTTATGAAACAATAATTGGATGTAATCAATTTATATAAAACATATGATCATGGCTTCGAATTCACCTCTAGCTAAAAAGAAACTTAGTTACACATGTTCATCATAACTGAAAAGCAATCTAAAATAAACATTGAAACTTAAAACAAAGATAGAAAGAACTCTGAAAATTCCAGCAACTTCAATGGATGAATGGTAGGCACGGCACACTCTAAAACGTGCAGGAATGTCATATTATATGGAGGGAATGGCTGAATCCAAGGAGGAAAAGGTTTTGGCGTTTTGAATTATTTTAGGACTCTAAGAATCAGGTAGAGAGTGTTGAAATGTGATTAGGATTCCTCCTTACAGTTGGAGATAAGATAAGATAAGGTTGGATAAGATAAGATAAGATAAGATAAAATAAGATAAGATAATGTTCCTCTCCAACTAGGATTCATCTTTCTTGTGTAATTCCTTGCCTTCCAAGCCTCCACTTTAATTTCTCAAAATTTTAGCACATGTCTAACACCATTTAAACACCAAAAACGTCCATCCCATATGTTATCCACGCATGCTATCTAATCCAAGTCCAAAATTGCTCCAAATTGCTCCATTTGGCTATTTATTGTCATCTATACCAACTGGACCTACAATAATAAGAAAATAACTTAAATTACCAAAATAAATGAAAATTAACTAAGTAAATACCAAGAAATAAGATAACAAAGTCACATAAATATGCTCCTATCAGAGAATAACACACAAAATTCCTCAAAGTTATTCTCCTCTCTTTCTCTCTATGCCATGCCCCTCTGTTCTCCCTGAGTTAAATATAAGCCACAACAAAGTAAAGATATATCCATGTTTTCAAGAAGTTTAACTCCACAATAAATTGTAAGAACCAGTTGCATGGAAGTTTCTATATATAAGAAGCGTGAGCAAATTACATGGACGTTTCTCTTTAAAAACTCACAACTCATTTAAAGGTCCAAGAGTCAACTTGGAAAACCACTCCCATATGTTATCCATTCAAAATTTAGCACATATTGAATTTCATCCTCCAATTTGGATTCCACAGAAACCACATGGGTGTTTCTCTCTCTTTTCTCACACCCTTCCCGCAACCCTCCTATATAACCTCCTACCCACACTTCTTTCCTCTCAACGGCTCTCACAATTCCTCTAACACAAGCAATTCATCAAACACTTACATGCAGTCTTAATCCACCATGACAGCCAATTCCCGGACGCTCGAAATCAAGGTGATCTCCGCCGAGAACCTGCAATTAGATCGAAAACCCATCAAGAAAAACGCCTCTGTGACCGTCCAGACCCACACTAACAACCAGGTTCTCACCACAGAGATGGACACCGAAGGCGGCGCCTACCCACTGTGGAACGAAAAGCTCGTGCTCGACTTGCCAACGTACTCGAAGTCTATCACGGTGGAGGTCCAATGCAAGACTTCATCCCGCGTCAGGACGATCGGGACAGCGACGATTTCGGCGTCGGATTTTGTTGGCGGGTACGTGCCGGAGGGTTACCTGCATTTTTTGAGTTACAGGCTAAGGAATCACAAGGGGGAGAGGAATGGGATTATTAATATTTCTGTGAGGATGAAAGTTCAGGAGATGTACGCTTATGCAAGTTCAACAATGTGATCTCACTCAACGATGGGGTTTTCGGCGGCGGCGTTGTGACCAGAGTTCCAGTTTGGTATGGTGCATATCGGAAAAATTATTGAAGAACCAAGTCACAATATTTTGTGCGTAAATATTAGAGGGTTTAGACTATGCTATTTTCCCAACTTCTCTAATAATGTACAGAAAACCCATTTCCTTAACTATGGTGGCTCAGTGGTTGGAAATGAATTCCAATACCATATTTCACATGACACATCTTGGGTTCAATTGTTGGTGCTGGTGAATCGGACAATGGTGGCCAGGGGCAAATAGGGCATTGGGCATGTACAAAAAGTGAACGGGCCCCCAATTTCTTGTGGCCCCAAAATTTTTGATCCTCCTATATATTACATATAAGTATGAATTTCTATAAAAAAAAAAAATTTTTTAGTACATCGATATAATTTTATACTAAAGAGAGGGAGAGTTTGGCTATAAGCCATACAATGGGCAACCTAATTTGGTATCGAATTCCCTATGTACGAGATTCGAACCTAAAACCTCTCACTTATTAACAGAAATGCAGAAAGAGCATGTATCGCAGAAGAAAAGAGAGAAGGGAATAAGAGAAAGAGAGAAAGTAATTGATTACATTGATACTGAATTAATCTTTACAACTATGAGAATACAGTTTATATAGCCATCATGACTAGCTTGCAGCCTAAGCTATTTAACTAACTAATTCGATAACAACTCTAACAACCTTTCAGCACGTGTATATTGCCAACATCCCCCCTCAATCTCAACTGGGACTTCCCAGTTTGAGATTGAAGCAGACCAATCAATGGAGCCAAGTAAAAGTAACCCAATTTCCCATGTTTAGGTATGCTAATCTTCCAAAAGCTGAAAGCAGTATTCAAAGTACTTTTGTCAGACATCAGCAACTTCTCTGCTTCAAATGAGTATCTTCCCTGCTTCAAATGTTATCAACCTTGAATTACTAATCAATATTTCAACAAGAACTACACTCCGGCAATCGGCCTTAATGGAGGTGCACACAATAACAACAAAACAAGACTTTTCAAGAACTTTACTCCGGCTATCGGCCTTTAAGGAGTAACACACAAAATCTGAGACAGAACTTTTCACTCCGACTATCGGCCTTGTGGAGGAAACAAACAACTTACACAGAGATAATGGCTTTGGCCTTATATCCCAAATCCAACTACTCAAGCAATCTTCAAAAATTACAACAATTCTAAGAATACACATTATGGGCTATCGGCCTTGTTCGTGTGAAAAACTCAACAAATACTCAAACAAAAAGCAACGGCTATCGGCCTTTATGCTTTGACAGAAATACTTCACCAATCATCCAATCAAGAAACCAACTTTCAGACAGCTTTATACTCCGGCAATCGGCCTTAAGGGAGTACAACATACAATCACAGAGAAATGGCTACTAGCCTCAAAAATTGTCACACACTCCAACCACAACGAAGAAATTGAGAATACGGCTACCGGCCTTGAAAAAGTAAGTACATGGCTATCGGCCTTGATACTTACAAGATGCATAGAAAAATCTTCACTGAGACATTAACACAAACAGTTGATATGCTAAATTGAGGAGTACTCGAAACAGCACCTGATGACTCGAATCTCAATCTTCCAGAAGCCAGAAGCTCATCAATCCACCAGAATTTGAAACATTGCTTGAAAACATACATGGTTTAAAGGCAAGCAATTCTGTTCAGATTCCAGTATATGATTTCAAGACTAGCTCCTTCATAGCGCACAGGACGGTAGAGGTCCCTAGCTCCTGTATCGTGATCATTGAGGGCATATATGCTTTAAGTGAGAAATTGCGACCTTTGCTAGATCTTCGTGTATCTATAACTGGTGGAGATGAAGAAACTCCGATCATAGCTCCCCAAGAAATCTCCAGTTCTTTTAATCTTCAGAGGAAGAAATGGCACCGAGGAATAAAACCCCCTTCGGCAATCGGCCTTCACTCTGTTGAAATACCATCATTCGAGCACCAAGAACCTTCACCAAGAACAGAAAATCACCCAAATCGAGCAGAGCAACGACAAATCATGCAGCGGAAAAGCAACAAATCACCATGGACCGACCTCCGGCGATGATACCATATTAACAGAAATGCAGAAAGAGCATGTATCGAAGAAGAAAAGAGAGAAAGGAATGAGAGAAAGAGAGAAAGTAATTGATTACATTGATACTGAATTAATCTTTAAAACTATGAGAATACAGTTTATATAGCCATCATGACTAGCTTGCAGCCTAAGCTATTTAACTAACTAATTCGATAACAACTCTAACAACATTTCGGCACGTGGATATTGCCAACATCACTCCCAAGTGAAGAGGAATACCACTAGACCGTAGTACTGAATGGCTTCTACAAAAAAGTTTTAAACTAAGACAAAAAATCATCATCGTATGATTTTATCTATATTACAATTGATTAAGTAGAGGTTATACTTTTGTTTTTTTTTGTACAAACGATATTTTCTACACTAAGGGGAATGGATGGGCTTAGCCTCACAATGGGTTAACAATAATATGGTTCAAATTCTCCTTTGGCAAGAATCGAACCTAAGACCTCTCACTTGCAAGTGAAAAGAAATGCCACTAAATCGTAGTACTAAGTGGCAATAGAGCTTATACTTAATATGTTAATTTTATAGTTTTCTATAGCAATAAAAACTTATGTATTACTTTCTTCCGCTTTCCTATTAAACAATAAAAATTTAACTAGTGCATTATTTTCTTCTACAAATACAAACATTTTTTTCATATCTCTCTTTCAGTTGTGCTCCATTTTTTTCACAGATGAACCCTAAATCATGATTTTATGTTGACGATTATTCAATTAGGAAAAGTGAGATGCGGATTTCAATTAATTTTGATTATTGATTGTTGAGCTTTATGAATATATCGTCCAAATTTTTATTTATTTTTAAATAAGAGGGCCTTTTTATTAAATTTGCACAACGCCCCTAAAATGTCAGAGATGGCCCTGGTCAAGGGAGACTGAAATACCTTTATTAGTTTTTCTCACCCCGAAAGGTTAGATTGTTGTAGCGAAACCACCAGCTGGTCCCATATTTAAAAAAAAAAGGAAAAATGAAAAATCACTTCCTCTGATTTTTGGCTTAAACAACTTATGTACAATATGCCCGCAGCAGGCAGCAGTACTGGGTCAAATTCACTGTGATATTTAGCAAGGGTCGAATAACGCACACCACCCTTGACTTGATTAACCAGTAGTTGGGAGAAACACGTGACTGAAAAACCTAATACAATCTACCACTTTCAAGCGACATTCTCTCACTTGTCGTTTATTTAATAGTTACCTTATCAAAATTTTGAGGACCCAATAAAAGTGTTGATCTCTGTATTAAAAATTCATGAGTAATTGTTCTTTTCAGTAATACCATTAAAACTTACATTCAAAATATAGAAAGCATGAGGAGGAAGACTTCAATTCAGCCCACTGAACTTGACTTCTTTTCTTTCTTTTCTGGTTTATAGAGTTTAAATGGAAAATAAGAATGAAAATTTTAACAGAATTACCCAAAAGAACAATTGCATTGCAATATTGTGACAAGCTCAAAGAACAATACTCATAAATTTTTAATTAATGAACCAAAGCTCTTATTCCACTATAACTTTAGGAATAATCCAATCTGCTTTTAAAAATGAAAATGTCGAGTTTACCCTAAATATTATTTATTAATGCCTAATCCTTCATGAAAAATAGGGGAAATTATAGCAATAGTCTCTTAACTTTAACCTATTGCAGCAGTCTGTCAACTAAAAATTCATGACCATTATTAGTCCCTTAACTCATCAAAACGTGCATCTATAGTCATTTTCATAAACTCCGTGAAAACTTCCATCAAAATAAATCACTTGCCATCCACATGAGGCTAAATTCAAGACAAATATGAAAAATCAAATGAAAAATAATTGTAACAATGATACCTCAACTTTAACCCAATTGTAGCAATGATCATTCCAACATGAGTCATTTTGACAAAGTTAACGAAAATGACCATAATTGCTTGTTTTGATGAGTTAAGGGACCAATGATCATGGATTTTAGTTGATGAACCATTGATCTAATTGGGTTAAAGTTCATGGACCATTGCTACAATTTTCTACAAAATAATCCCCAACTCATTAATTAAGCATGGTAACCATCTATTATATTTTCTTATTTAGCATTACAAGTAGTTAGTTTACACTAACTTTACATAAAATATCGATTTTGGTTTCCATAATATCGACATATATTTGATCCCGTTACCGTTCACACTTGTCCGATTTCATATCGGTCACGGGGCTTTAAAATGTTGAATTTGCACATAGGGCAGGTAGCATTGATATGTAACCATTTGTCTATGCAAGTGCAGTGAAAATGATGCTGGCAAGGATGTTGGCTTAGCTCTGCTCCATTCTTGTACACAGAAAGGCAGACGCAGCATTCCTGCAATTTACCAAAAACATTCATGTCAACACGGCCGCGGCAGTCTAGTCATATACTTTTTCACAGTGATGATTTGCTAAATCAAACATCAAATGATCACTTGCGTGCATATTAGACATAACGAAATACAACTGTAAGTATAAAGGCACAAGAGAACTTACAGCATCAGCCTGGGAAATAGGATGATCGGTTGGTGCATTGGTGTCACATTCGGTCATGAATCCTTCAGAAGCTTGGACCTCACCATTGACTTTCTCCGAGTTACTTACCCTTCTGAATTTGAACTTTGGCAATCTATCAATCTCTTCATATGTTGCCCCGTCCTGTTTCATGCACAAATCGTATGAAGACAAGTCATATAAGCGTATATGATAGAAGTGTAATCAAGAATCCATAACTTCTTTCATTTTTTTGGCCCTTCATTAATATAGAGCTTACTACCTCATGCAAAATTAATAGGTTCTACAGAAAAAGGAAATGATTGATTCTTCAATCCAGAACGTCACATGGTATTTGGATGGCCCTTATAAAACTCAAACTTCGGCATAAAATAGGAACCATGAGATCTAATGTTTCAACATCAAAAAGGGAGTTCACATCTGGTTCACGATGAAAATCAAGGAGAACTGAATTCACCAACAGTTAAGCATTCATTATAAATATCAAATGGGATTAAATGAGTCAGCAGCCTTCACATGTATCAGAGCATCTCCAAGGGGGAGTTGTAATTTGGGATATAATTACATCTCAAATCTTCGGAGAATCTCACTCCAGTTAGTTGGATGCAGTTATGAAATGTAAATTTAGGAATTTAATCTCAACGGTTTAGTGTTAAAGCAAGAAAGTAATTACTGCACTTCATCTTCCCACTCTCTTCACGTGGTTCACTCATTCTCGCACTTGTTTTGGGCCCGCCAAAGCACGAAGCAAAACAGATACAAATTTGTGGCTATACATACGTTTGTCGGCTAGTTGTTGGTTTTACAACCCAAATACAACTTCCACTGGAACATGAGATCTAAATGTGCCTATACATCTCCATTTAGTACTGGAGATGCTCGCTCACTTTGTCAAATAATACAAGAAACCAAAAACATACAGAACACAACGACTGGTAAAGCTATTAGCCTATTAGCCAATCGCCCCATAGTCATGTATCATCGGTTTCCATTCACATGCTTCCATATTTGTGCATTATGCGCATGACACGTGCATCGAGGGAGATCTATTAACTTGCCTATTATTACTGAATATGCTATGCTATGTCATTTTGTTTTTTATCTATACGTAGAGCTATATCATATATATCACGTAAACCATGTATTTTAAGCTTAGATGAGAGCTAATTTTTTTAATTTATCTCATGTCACATGATCAGAGGAAAGATTATATGAAGCTACCACTATCTAGACAATAAACTAAAGCTTGCATACAATCCTTATGGAGGTATACCTGATCTGTCACCGCATATAAGATTGCTCTTATGCATGCCAGAAAGCAGCAGACTGCAATTCCAACGAGACAAGAAGCAGAAACGCATACAATGATGAAGGCAACATCAAAGACCAGAAATGAAACACAGAGCCAGCAAAAAAAAGTGCTGCTTGTAAATAGTTAAAACACGTGCAATCACGCACGCACACATTCAGAGTAAAAATAGTTCAATCCTAACCAGTAAAGGCGAGGTGAACTAGATAGCAAAGTCTGGCCACCATTAAGTACCCAGTAGAAGCCAATGACCCACCAAATAAATGAAAACATGCTATTGGCAGACTCCAGATTCTTGGTGATACTGTTGCACAAAAAATGGAGATAGTTAAATATACTTCATGGCATACGGCCACACAAGATTAGCTTTATGCGGAGAATATCACATTCACAACAAATGCCAACCATTACTCACAAAAAAAAAATGAAAGGGGACTGAATTCAGATATGAGATAAAGGACATCATAGAACGCACACACTGCTCAATTGTACATATCTATATAAAATGAAAATAATTGTAATAAGAAAGAACAGCTAAGGGCTTGCCGAATGTGGAACTATATACGAACAGCATAACAACTCCACAATTCTTGGTTTACCAGAACGCTAACTCCTGAGCAATTGTTGACCAGAACGCTGCTTACCAGGGTGTTGGAGAATTATACCTTGCCGATGATGGCGTCGTCATGAGGCGTACAGATGTCTTCCAAATCACCATATTATACATCAGGAAGTTGGAATCGATTGCCAGTGGTTTATTGATGGCAGCCACCATTCTTGGTTTCTTGTAAGCGAACCTTCTTTCTTTTCGGGTGTTTCCCAGATATTCCTGCTCGCCGTGTGTACAGCTTACCTCAATGGATGCTTCTGCCCCCGAACATTGAAAAAGGGGGAGACCCCGTAGCCTTCGGAATTTTATGGGATGCCCCTTGGGGACAGGGCGTTGAGATGATTCTTCTGACATTAAATCGATTACCTCCGTCTTCTGGGCAGCTAATTCTTTGAAGCAAGTAACAGTTTCCTTGACATTTTTGACATGTGCCTTTACGTCGGCGAGTCTAGCAGGTTCTCTAGCCAGAGGGCTTTGTCAGACGCCTTCTAGAGACAAACAAATTTCCATGACGTCTTTCCACATCTCATCAATGGCGGCGACGCCATCGTACCGCTCATGGGTATTGCTCTGAGAGGCAGCGAAGCCGATATGATTGACTGGGTTTTCTGACATGTCAATCGGCAAAGTGATCTGACCGAGAGGAATATGAGTTCACTCTCAATGAACGCATCAATTGTTGGAATTGAATTTGCGCACCTCCGTGAGTGGTGGTAAAGTCAAGCTTAAGACCAAGGGATGCACCGGCGAAAGGCTCTACGGAGGTCAAGTTAGTGAATGATTTTAAACTCAAGTGGGCAAGAGAATTCAAGTGTTTAGGTTGCGTGACCATAGATGAACCCTAGATGGGTGTATTTATACCGTAGGGAGAAAGATCTTTTTACGATAGAGTAAAAAGTCCAAGACTTATAGGATCTGATTGTGTCCATATCCGAATTAGATCGCATGTCTTGCAAACCAAGCATGGTCATTTAGCGGAGTAGCGAGGACTCTACCTAGCGTCCCAGAGTAGAGTGACGGTGGCACCACTACTCTATTTGATACAGCTCTGCTCGAAGCTGGTGAATCCATGATTGGACTTCTGAAGTGATTGTATGCAAATCAGACTTACTCCGGCATTAAAATATCATAGTTCCACACACGTGATAAGTCAAGTGGTGAAGAGAGATGTGTGAATGTGTGTATCTATCATATGGACGTTACAACGTCACTGTATTCATACTATACATATGTTATATTTATGTAGAAGAACTTATCCACACGAGGATAAGAAAGATAGAATAATAATTACATGTATTGCGACAACACTTTCATGTGTAGCAGTCGTACCAAAAAATTTCTCCATGTGATTATTGAAAAATAAGAAGTAGAGATAATCCATATTTTTAGAAAGTTTTAACTCCACAATAAATTATAGGAAAATTGACAAAAATGACCCATTTTCTTAATCCTAGGATCAAAATCAGATTTTACGGAAATGCACAGAGTATGCACACGACATGCTCAACAATATGACATAAATAAGATTTTTCCTACACCTTAAAATAACCTAGTTACCCTCGTATATAAATAGATTATTTCCTCTAACCCAATCACCGTTTGCACATTTCTCCGAAAATCTTTCTTCCCAAAACCCACACCTCTGCACAAACCCTAGTCACCTCTCTCTCTTGAAATGGGATCCATTCATAATCCACTGCCTCTGCTGTTTTCTGGAAAATCCCTTCACTCATGAGCTCTTCTTATCCTTTCAATTTGGTAATCATACTATGGATGGGCATTATGCCCCTTCCTCCCTCACTCCTCTTATCCCTTCATGATGTGCACGACTTGTGCATGGTTACATGACTTATGCGTGACTGATTTGTCTTATCTTAATCCAAAGATTCAGAAAATTGCTCATTTTTGTCTATTTCCTTAAATTGTAAGAACTAATTGCTTGAAAGTTTCTCTCACTATGAATCCTATTACATGGAAGTTTCTCTAAGAAAAGTGAAACTCAATTAAAGGCCCAAGAGTCAACTTGGAAACCCCTGACTAGGAAAGTAAATTACACTTCTCCCACACATTTTCCCATCCATTCCAAATTCGGCACGTATTGTATTTCATCATCCAATTTGGATTCCACAGAAACCAGGTGGGTGTTTTTTTTTTTTTTTTTTTTTGTTGGTTGAAAGAACGGTTCATAAAACCAGCAAGTCACAAGGCCAAACAACAAGCAGAGGGTTGCCCAACACACCCAAATAACAGAAGCATAGATAAACAAGACACAAATAGACGCCACCACACAGGTCACCAACATCATCCTAATTACCCAAGATAAAAAAAAAAACTTCCCCCTACAAAGGAAGACATGGAAGACCGTCTTTGTTCAAAATACCCACAAGCAAAGATGGAGGTGTCACAACCCAGCCTAAGCCGCACATCTCCGAAGAAATATTCCTCACAACAAAATCCGCCGACATATTTGCTGATCATGGAGTCCACGACCAGGAGCATGATTGAAAGCTTTTCCCAACCTCCAAAGCATGGGAAAGGATTGAGAGCAGGTCCCAATCACAACTCAGAGAATGGGAATTAAGGTACTGAATAATAGCCTATGCATCTTATTCAAGTACCACCTCCTGCATATGTAAATTTTTCGCCAGTAAGCAACCTTCCATAATAGCTAGAGCCTTCACCATCGCAGTCGAAAAAGCATGCACCCTCACACATTTCACCACTTTGTAGCCCGAGACCCAGTCTCTGGCAATAACCCCAATATAACCACATAAAGAGTCTCACTTCCAACAAGCATTAACATTAAGCTTAATCCAATTGATAGGGGGAGGAGACCATAGAGATGGCCGATGCATACCTTTAGAATGACTGGTACTGTCAAAGGCCAACAAGCTCCGAGGGGTGGAAGCCTCTTGAAAGGAAACTAGGGCAGTGGCAATAGCCAACAAAGTTATGAAAGAATAATGATTGAGCTCATTAAAAATAGCATCGCAATATGCCCTCCAAATGAACCAACACGAGAAGACCACATGGGACAAAATATGATCTAAATTCTCCTTACATTCCAAATATTGATTGACAACCAAGCACAACCACTCAGCCAAAGTTGTACAAGAGCTTCGATTAGAGGACCCCCAGACCACACCCTAAAAGCCCATGGGCACAAAAGGAGCACATGCTTCATGGTTTCTTCATTTTCAGCACAAATGGGACAAAGGGGGGACAAGTCACACCAATGACGGAAAAGATTGAACTCGGTGGCACAAGCATTATGGAGAGCCTTCCATAGGAAGCTCGTCATTTTTGGGGGGCTTTACAACTCCAAATCCAAGCCCACACCCGAGAATCAATACTGTGGGAAGAAGAATGGCGATCATGATTCGTAAGGGGTAGGCAGTTATGACACCACTTATAACCAGACTTACAAAATAAGAACCATTCATTTCAAAAAGCCAGACAAGTTTATCCGGTTTCATAAGTGGCCCCACGTTAATTTGAGAGATAGCCTCACGCTCAGATTCTGGGACAAAATTTGATAACAGATCTAAATTCCACTCCCTCAAGACCAGATCAATAAACTTTGCAACCTTACACTCATGTTAACATCCGCGAGAATGGGAGGGGTGGGTCCCCTGCTGGTATGTCCGAGACCCAATTATCCATCCAAAATCTAACCTCCTGTCCTCCCATAATCTGCCATCTGGCACCCTTTAGGATGAGATCCCTCCCTTCTAAAAGACTCGCCCACGCCCAAAAGGCCCTACCACCTTTTTTAGCATCCAGGAAAGAAACATTTGGAAAATACCTCTCCTTTAAAACCCACGCCCATAGAGAATCAAGATCATGAATCAAACGCCAACATTGTTTGGCTAGCAAGGCAAGGTTAAAGTCTTTAAGATTACGGAACCCCATACCTCCCTCCCTCTTCGGCAGCCCCATGTCCTTCCAATTGATCCAATGTCACCCATGATCCTTATCAGCCCCCGCCCACCAAAACCTCACCAATGCCGCATCAATATCCTTGCACAAACCATCTGGGAGTCGAAAAACACACATTGGGTACATAGGAATTGTCTCTCTCATTTCTCACACCCTTCCCTCAACATTCCTATATAACCTTCTACCCGCACCTCTTTCATCCCTAACACAAGCAGTTCATGAAACACGCGCACTTTTCATCCAACATGGCAACCAATTCCTGGACGCTCGAAATCAAGGTGATCTCCGCCAAGAACCTGCAATTAGATTGAAAACCCATCAAGAAAAAAGCCTCCGTGATAGTTCAGGCCGACACCAACAGCCAGTTTCGCACCACGGACATGGACACTGAAGGTGGCGCCTACCCACGGTGGAATGAAAAGATCGTGCTCGACTTGCCAAAGCACTCGAAGTCCATCACGGTGGAGGTCCAATGCAAGACTTCATCCAGCATCAGGATGATCGGGACGGCGATCATTCCGGCGACGGATTTTGTTGGCGGGTACGTGCCGGAGGGTTACCTGCATTTGTTGAGTTACAGGCTGAGAGATCACAATGGGGAGAGGAATGGGATTATTAATATTTCTGTGAGTATGAAGGCTCAGAAGATGTACGTTTATGCAAGTTCAACGGGGTCTCACTCAACCAAAGGCGGATCTATTAAGGGACCAGGGTGGTCCCAGGACCACCCAAAAGCTTGGATAAATAATTATGAGGATCTTCAAGGACCACCCAAATTTGGGCAGTAGTGGAGAAGAACAGCAGCCATGGCTGCTGCACGTTGTGCAAAATAGAAGGAGAAGAATAAAGCTAATTTTTGTTTTTTTAAATAACTTGGCCGAAACGACGTCTTTTTGAGCCAAGTTATTAAAAAAAATTAAAAACTCCTCACCTTCACGTGATAGAGCCTGACTAGTCAGCATCTTTTATTCTTTATAGAATAGTCAGACTCACCAATCACCATCTTTTATAGAATAGTGGTTTCAATCAACTTTTAATTTACCAATAATACCAAATTATCTGTAAGTTTTCAAACGTAAGGAGGAATCCTCACTCACGCAACCACGGTACCCAGGTAACCTCAACTTTTTTATTTGCTTTGTTTTCAATATCTTGGTATTCAAATCGTGATTTTGTCGATGATTTTATTCAGACGCAGACCATTTCACAGAATGAACATTCGTGCCCTCCATAGCAATTTCTGCTCTCTGCTCCCTGTTCAACTTCCGTCTCTGCTCCCACATTTCTTTAAGTTTTCTAATTTGGTGTTAGTTCTTACTTATTTTTAGTGTTAGTTGATACAAAATTATTGTTAGGATTAGGTTTTTTTTTCTTTAAAGAACACTAATTAAAACAAAGGGGCCGAACAATGAATCTTGCAAATGATATTTTCATATTTATTTTAGTGTTAGTTCATACATATTTAGTGTTCATTCGCTAGAATTTTCTGATGTTACTTGGATTGTGTTATAGGTTTTTTTTTTTTTTTTTTTTGTTGAAGATTGTGTTACAAACTTATAGTCAGGGGTTTTTAGTTCATACATATTTGTTTACATTGAGAAAGATATCTTAGTTGTTTACGTTGAGAAAGATGTTTTTTTTTTCTTGTATTGACAATGAAACTATCATGACACGTTTTCAAAGTATAATATCCCGTTGTGGACAAATTTAGTATTTCTAGCTTGTTTAGCACAAAAATTATGATTGAAAATTGTAGTTTGCCATTTATTTGTTCAATGATGTTTTCGTCTTTTTTTCTTTTTTTCTTTTTTGAGCTTTTATATTGGGACCACCCTAAGTTAAAATCCTGGATCAACCACTGCACTCGACAATGGAGTTTCCGGCTGCTGGGAACAAAAGCTTTGGTAGCGGCGTTGTGACCGGAGTTCCGGTTTGGTATGGTGTCTATCAAAAAAATTATTGAAGACCCAAGTCACACTATTTTGTGCATAAATCTTAGAAGGTTTAGGCTTTTGGTTAAGGAGAATGCAAACTCAACGTGTTTTGTGTTCTTGTAGGAAATTTGATGCAACCATTCAATTCATTGTTACAATACATGATTATTTTTATTTTGATTAAAAGAAAATTTCTCAATATATTATTGTGATTGTAATTCTATATTATCCATTCTTGGATGCTTGATCTGGTAAACGAAAACGAGGAATTAGATTGATCTCATATACCGGTTCTTTCTCTCTTATTATATAATACTAAACCAATTTACGCAGAAGAAGATACGGAAACGTTAATGTGATATTTGAAACAGATGACAGCGGCAGCGGTTGGGAGAAACATGTTACTGAAAAACCTAACACTAAGCCAATCTACCACTTTCTAGTTTATTCTACCACAACCTAACAAAATTACCCAAATGAGCCATTGCGTTGCATTGCCTTGTGACAAATTTAAAAATCAATACTCATAAATTTTTAATTAATGAACCAAAGCTCTAAGGGGGTGTTTGTTTGCCTTCCTTAGCTCTCATTGGACTGAATTGGATAAAAGATTAGTGTAATCCATATTTGTTCACTTGAGGGAGTAATTTAGTGGTACTAAGGAGGACTGGCCTCGACTAACAATGTTGCTAGCATGTCCTAGCATGCGCCCCCCCCCCCCAACAAAAAAAAACCCAAACTATGGGACTAGCTAAGACGCCTCTCTTTGTTCTCGCATCCTCTCCACTGCTCTCATTCTCTCACTGCTGCCCATGTCCTCTCCCTCACTCCTCACCCCGAACCCAAAATCACGTCCTCTCCCTCTGTCCTCTTCCTACTCAAGGTCGACGCCAATCTGTGTGACCCAGACTTGAGGAGAGATTCTTGACTAGTCGGTCCTGGTTCGTGACCCAGACTCAAATCGGGACCAGAATCAGAGTGTCATCGTAGGGTATACAAGGAATCCAACTGCGAGTTCGATTTTGATTTCGATTGAATTTTTTATTGTTTGTGTTTTGGGAGCTTTATCGAATCAAATGGAGGAGAAAGCTGCGGTTGGAAGTTGAGGAATTTGGACAGAGAGCTTTATCAATTGAAATGAAGGAGAAAGCTGTGGTTGGAAGCTATGAAATTTGGACTCAAAAAAGGGAGAGGAAAGAGAGAGGTTTCCAAGGAGTGTTCTAGGACAGGAAAAAGTAGAAAAATGAAAGGAAAAAAAAGAATTAATTTTAATTTTTTTTATTATCTTGCTTCTTAGTCCGATACTCTACCATACACTCTATTAAGTTAATCCAATTTAGTCTATTCTAAGTCAGTCCAATTTAGTTCCTCAAACTAGTAGAGTCCAAAATAGTATAGTATAACAAACGCACCCTAATTTCACTAAAACTTATGGACCAGTTCAATTTGGTTTTAAAAATGAAAATGTCTAGTTTACCCTAAATCTTCTTTCTGAATGCCGAATACTTCATGAAATATAATCCCCCACACATTAATTAAGCATAGTAACCATCTATTATATTTTCTTCTTTAGCATTACAAGTTAGTTTACACTAACTTTACATAATATATCGATTTTGGTTTCCCTAATATCGACATATTTGATTCCGTTCCCGTTCACACTTGTCCGATTTCATGTCGGCCACGAGGCCTTAAAATGTTGAACTTGCACATAGGGCAGGTAGCATTGATATGTAACCATTTGTCTATGCAAGTGCAGTGAAAATGATGCTGGCAAGGAAGTTGGCGTAGTTCTGCTCCATTCTCGTACACAGAAAGGCAGATGCAGCATTCCTGCAATTTACCAAACACATTCACATCAACGCGGCCATGGCCGTCTAGTCATATACTTTTTCACATCGATGATTTGCTAAATCAAACATCAAATGATCAGTTGCGCGCATATTAGACATAACTGAAAACAACTATTAAGTATAATGGCACGAGAACTTACAGCATCAGCCTGGGAAATAGGATGATCGGTTTGTGCATTGGTGTCACATTCGGTCATGAATCCTTCAGAAACTTGGACCTCACCATTGACTTTCTCCGTGTTACTTACCCTTCTGAATTTGAACTTTGGCAATCTATCAATCTCCTCATCTGTTGCCCCATCCTGTTTCATGCACAAGTCGTATGAAGTTGAGTCATATAAGCGTATATGATTGAAGTGTAATCAAGAATCCAAAACTTCTTTCATTGTTTTTGCCCTTCATTAATATAGAGTTTACTACCTCATGCAAAATTAATAGGTTCTACAGAAAAAGGAAAGGATTGATTCTTCAATCCAGAACGTCACATGGCATTTGGATGGCCCATATAAAACTCAAACTTCGGCATAAAATAGGAAGCATGAGATCTAATGCTTCAACATTAAAAAGGGAGTTCACATCTGGTTCACGATGAAAATCAAGGAGAACTGAATTCACTAACAGTTGAGCATTCATTATAAATATCAAATGGGATTAAAGGAGTCAGCAGCCTTCACATGTATCAGAGCATCTCCAAGGGGGAGATGTAATTTGGGATGTAATTACATCTAAAATCTCCGGCAGACGATAGAGAATCTCACTCCAGTTAGTTGGATGCACTTATGAAATATAAATTTGGGAATTTAATCTCAACGGTTTAAGGTTAAAGCAAGAAAGTAATTACTGCACTTCATCTTTCCACTCTCTTCACGTGTTTGACTCATTCTCACACTTGTTTTGGGCCCGCCAGAGCACGATGCAAAACAGATACAAATTTGCAGCTATATTCGTTTGTCGGCTAGTTGTTGGTTTTACAGCCCAAATACAACTTCCACTGGAACATGAGATCTAAATGTGCCTATACATCTCCATTTAGTACTACAGATGCTTCCTCACTCTGTCTAATAATACAAGAAACGACAAACATACTAAACACAACAATGACCGGTAAAGCTATTAGCCCATTAGCCTATCGCCGCATAGTCAAGTATCATCTGTTTCCATTCGCATATTTCCATATTTGTGCATAATGTGCATGCCACGTGCATCAAAGAGATCTAAATTTGCTTATCATTACTGAATATGCTATATCATTTTTTTTCTTCTATATGTAGAGATATATGATCATGTACACCGTGTATTTTAAGCTTAGATGAGAGCTACAACAACAACAAAGCCATTTCCCACTAAGCGGGGTCCGTTGTATGAATCCTAGAACGCCATTGCGCTCCGTTCTGTGCCACGTCTTCCGTTAGATCCTAAGCTTAGATGAGAGCTAATTTTTTTAATTTATCTCATGTCACATGATCAGAGGAAAGATTATATGAAGCTACCACTTTCTAGACAATAAACTAAAGCTTGCATACAATCCTTATGGAGGTATACCTGATCTGTCACCGCATATAAGATTGCTATTATGCATGGCAGAAAGCAGCAGACTGCAATTCCAACGAGACAGGAAGCAGCAACACATACAATGATGAAGGCAACATCAAAAACTAGAAATGAAACACAGAGCCTGCATAAAAAGAGCAGTGTGTAAATAGTTAAAACACGCGTGCGCACACACAAGCATTCAAGACAATCACTCAAAAGAAACCACTTCAGAGTAAAAACAGTACAATCCTAACCAGTAAAGGCGAGGTGAACTAGATAGCAAAGCCTGGCCACCATTAAGCACCCAGTAGAAGCCAATGACCCACCAAATAAATGAAAACATGCTATTAGCCGACTCCAGATTTTTGGTGATACTGTTGCACAAAAAATGGAGATAGTTAAATATACTTCATGGCATACGGCCACACAAGATTAGCTTTATGCGGAGAATATCACATTCACAACAAATGCCAACCATTACTCACATTCAAGTTACCACTTCATACTCACAACAAAAACAAATGAAAAAGGACTGAATTCAGATATGAGAAAAAGGACATCACAGAATGCATACCCTGCTCAATTGTTCATATCTAAATAAAGAAAAGAATTGTAATAGGAAAGAAAAGCTAAAAGCTTGCCAAATGTGGAACTATATACGAACAGCATCACGACCCCACAATTCGAAAAACGCTCATCCTCGTATGGTGAAACTTAGAAACCATATTTTCCATGTCCGTTGAACTAAACCGACAAACACAAAAGTTCCTATACATCATTCCATAGAACAGTATCACAACCCCTGCATTAATGCATACTTCAAAACAAATTGAACATAGATGCAACATTTGAATCAAGATTCATACTTTTACATCATAAAAATATTGATCAGTGTACTTTTAGTCCTAATTCCTAAAAGCAAGAATAACTATTAATATTATCTCCAAGATTGCTTTACCTTGTATCATCAGCCAAACCATGCTCACCCCCATAACCTCCAACATTACTCCCTGACACCAAACTCTCACTCCCACCACTCCCCCAACCCGCCTCGCGCCTCCTCCAATACGCCGCAACCACACACCCAACATGAACAACACACAGCAAAATGTACCCAACAACCCAAATCCTCATAGGCACCAATGGCTTCTCCTCCACACTCAGCCCCAGCACAGTGAACCCAACAATCACAAAAACCAAATTCCACAGCAGGTCCAGAATTATGGCGGGCTTCGAGTGAAACCAGAAGCTCTGCCTCTCTTCCAGTTCCTCCGCCGCGTTCTCCCGGACCCTAACCGACGGGTCCCGCAGTCTCATTCGGCGCCCGCTGGCGCGCCGAAAGAGCCGCATCGCGCCCCGCAACGGTGGCGGGCCGTGGCGCATGAGCCGCCGGCTTTGGAGGAGCTCGTCGCCGATTGAGTACCCGATGAGTGGGTGAATGTCTACGGAATTCATCATGGTAAAGCAAAAGGCTTTTGGACTGTGTTTGATTTTTGGGAATTGGGTTTGTGATTTTCACAGGGTCTGACTCAAATCTATTTATTTGGGTTGCTGTGATTCATTGGATTGAGAGATTTGAAGGGTAAAGGTGAAAGCTTTTTGGGAGCTGGAAATTGGGCTTTGGGGAATCAAATTGGGGTCTAGAGAGAGAAAAAGTTGAAGGCTTAAAATGAAGCATTTGAGGGAGGAGAGAGAGGGGGCTTAAAGGGGAGCTGCTGGTGCAGAGTGGCAGCTGAGTTGGGTTTCTGCATTAGGGTTTTGGAATTTTTCAGGGTGAATTGATGGGGAAGTTTTGTTTGGGACAAAAACTGCTTTTGTTTTTATCTCTTGTTATTTTTATTTTTTTTTTGAAATTTGAAGTCTATGAGCTTCAGTTTCTTTCAAATTTGCAGGATTGGAGTTACGCTGTGGGATGGGGAAATTGCAGTTCTATTCATTGCTTGTTTGGTTTTGTGTGTTTGAATTCACATTCCCAGCTCTCAAGCAATAATACTTTTTTGGTAAATAAATTTTGTCACATAACTTTGTTGGCACAAAAGAAAATCCTCACCCCTTTCGGTTTTTTTTTTTTTTTTTTAAAAAAAGGAGCAACTAATGGCAAACTATCTATTCCTTACAGGTCCGGAAAGGTTATGGGGAATTTCACTCTACCTAACGCCACACTCAAGCAGACTCAACAATTCAGAGCATCGAACTCGGAACCTCCCACATTTTTATGTTTATTGAGAGCCGCAGTCAGCGTCCTCACGTCTTTCATTGATCAATTGAGTAATAGGGAAAAAAAATTGCAACTATCAATCGTGTGCGCTCATATAGCTCTAAGTGTCATATGTATTTAAATTTTTCGCGCTTCGTAAATTAGTGTCTTTTATTGGTCGATTGAGCATAGACATGAGGTGAAGAATTTGCTAGAATCAATCGTCCACACTAATATTCTTTAACGGTCAGACACATTTAAATTTATCATTCTACATAAACTTCATCAATAGGGCCCCAGTCGGTCACTTTAACGAGCCGGGATCGATAAGTGGAAGTCATAAAAAAGAGATGTTTCTCTTCACGCACGTTTTTGTTACTGTGATAGTTCATATAGTATATCTTAGTTTTATCAAAGTGAAGGAGGGTTCGAATTTAAGACAAATTTCAAATTAAGCTCACACATTTTTGTAACTGTAATAGTTCAAATTGCATATCTCTAGTTTATCAACACGAAGAAAGATATGAATTTTAGAGTTCTTTTACAATGGAAGGGAAAATATTATTAAAAGAAAATTAGTTGGTTCAAACTTGCTTCATTATCACCCAATCATCAATGTGCGTAGATTTCTCAGGAGTAAAATTCTCTACTTTACTATGACAAAAATAACAGTTTACTTTGGTAAATTTCATAGCTATATAATAATGAAAATTGATTCATACACATCATTTTTTTTCTTTATACACTCCTAATATCTTTGATCCGTTAAGGATATAATTTCAACATTATGTTGTTGCGTAATATACGGTGGTGGTCCTCATGATAGAATTGACCAGTAAATGGTTGATCGAAGCTCCAGGAGGTAGCCACCCCCTCCCTCCTTCCCTATTTAAAAATGTCTTTCAATTATCATCTTTATAAAATCAAAAACAAAAAATAAACGAGATTTTGCATGCTAGTATACTTCTTTTTGGGGTGTCTTAGCTTGAGTGGAAAAGAACATAAAAAACAGTGAATGTTAAGATGGTGTGAAGTGTGTGTGTGTGTGTGTGTCTTTTAGTGATGTAATGTAACCGTATTAGTCTGAACTCCATACGCTTTTCATGATTTTGGGGATAAGATTGTACGACGCACGCCCGCTCCTCCTGCCTTGTTTCCTGCCCTGCCGCCAACTGTTTCTTACAACCTTCCCGCCCTAATTTTCATCGCACTGCCCCTGTTATCCAACAATCAACTGCTCAACTCCTCCACACTAGTTTCTGCAAAATAATATAATTTTATCTTGGAAAATTTTATTTAAACTCATGTAACATATTTCTACACTCAACTTACTCTTTGCACCCATTTGATTTTTAACTAAACTATTAATATCTCTTTAAACCCTAATTTACTACCTAATATACCCCCATAAACCCAATTTGAAATGTGGATTTATTTTTACACCCATAACTGTTGGTCTCTCCCGAGTTAGGTTAGAGAACCATTGAATTTTGGCAAGTAAATGCTCCAATCATGATCTCTTCAAGCTGAGAGATGAATATTGAACACCATTTCTTTAAGGGAATTGTTATTAGCACTCAAATAATCTCATTTGACACTCCAAACTTTCTATAATTAGAAAGAAAAATACACTTGCGAGAAGTGTAGAATGAGATTTTTTGAGTGCTAATAACAATTTCTTTCTTTAAAACAAAGTCTTAAGATTGATTCATTACACTATTTTCTTCTTCTTCTTCTTCCGCCTTGAAATTGAACTCATACAAAACAAGCATGCATGTCTCCAGTTCTGCTTTCTTAAGCCAGAAATAATAATTTTTTTTCAACAAAACCGATTCCAATAACAGCAACTGTGAGCCTATGATCAAAACCAGAGCCAGAAACAAACCATATATCTAAAACTACTATAATCTACAGGGAGGAGATTTGAACTTAGGTACAAGGAGGTGGACGCACTGCCCCAACCAACTAGTCTAACCCACATCTGCAGACAGCAAACTGAGTTCAGTTCTCATCAGTCCTATAATCCTATTCAACCACTAAACCAAGAACACAGAGAAGAAACAAACTTGACAAAAGCATTAACAAACAAATACACATTTCAAAATTCGAAAGAATTAAATGATACATGTCCAATTCAACCTTTTAATTTAGCTGCAAATTCACACAACCCCTCAACCTTTTAAATTGTAAATACTAGTTTAGTACATAAAATTTTAAGAATGTACATGTTAAAGCATTGAAGCCCATTAGGATTTTAGCCAAAATGAACGTAGGATAAACAAAGAGCGATCGTAGGGTTTAATTATAGTATTTAGGTTTATTGATAAATTTGAGTTTTATTATTAATTTCATTTTGTAATTAATAGTAATTATGCAATAGGATAAAATAGACAATTAACATTTAAAATTTAAATTGGGTGTAAAAAGAGTTAACATGGGTTTAAATAAACTTTCCCTTTTATCTTTCTTTATTTATTTTTTTTAATTTCATTCTAGTCCTTACAACTCACTTGACTCAATATCCCAAGTCAGCATAAACTTAATTACCCCATATTATTTCTACTAGTCTTTCTACACGCGTTTACGCATGTGCAAAATGCCTTTTATTTGTCATAGGCGCGCAGTGTGCTCCTAAAGATTTTTTAAACATGTTTGATAAATGTGTAACAAAAATAATGTTAATGTTTAATTGTACGGAGTAGGTCACATTTTTCAAAACTGTCATGACCAAAAATGCTTCTATATTTTAATACATTGATCCAAAACAAAAGATGAACAATATGACATTAGAAAAAACATAGAGTCAACTTGTAAGGTGATGGTGGCATTACCAAATTATAGTATGTTTTAATATATCAAGCAAAGAAAAATACGAACAGCACTTACATATGGAAACATAACATCTACTTGTGACATTAAAGCCATGCTCGTATATTTTTTATACCAATCCAAAACAAAAGATGAACAATACGTACATAAAAAAAAAACATAAAGTCTACTTTTAGCAAGGTGGTGCTGATAGGAGCATATTTATGTGACTTAGTTAGCTTGTTTTCTTGCATTTACATAGCTAGTTTCTACTTATTAGAGTGTTTTAAACTATTTTCGTGTGTTTTCAGGTTCAAATGACAAAGTTGGCAAGAAAGTACATTTTGGAGCAGTTTTGGGCCAAGAATGGATAGCACATGCATGGAGCAAGATGGATGGACGTTTTTGAAGTTCAAGAGGCTAGGAATATGCTGAAGAGATGAAGAAACTAAACTCAAGACAAAGAAGATAAGGAATCAGCTAAAAGGAAGGAACATTATCTTAACCAACCTTATCTTATCCAACATTATCCAATCTAACCTTATCTTATCTTATCCTATCCTAATCCTATTCTACCTTAATTCCAGCTGCAAGGGGGACTCCTTATCACATTAGAATACCTAATATCTGATTCTAGAAGCCTTAAAACAATGCAAATAACCTGATCCCTTTTTCCCTTAGAAATCTGACGAATTTTATGAAATCTCGTACCCAGATTTCACTGTTATAATGTACATGTTTGTATTCTTGAGATTTTATATTATTTTTCAAGAATTTATATTAAGTTATTTGAAGTTATACTTTAATTAAACTAGTTGCGAAGTTTAGAGTTTGGAAATTAATTATTTAAAATTTGTAGACCGTTTGAGGTCATAATTTATATCTTTGGATAGAGCTCAATCTCACGAACGCGTAGGCGCAAACCGTTCGTAAAACAGATCTATAACGAAGAAGTTAGAGACGTTTTAGTTGTTGGAAAATAAATAATTAAATGTTTAGAAGCTGCCAAGTGGCAGCAAGGGAGAGGGGAGAAGGGAGAGAGTGCAGGAGAGAAAGAGGGGGGGACAGCCAATCAGAAAGGAGGAAAGGAGGGGGAATTTGACTCGCGAACCTTTAAAATTGAACCGCTCATATCTCCTTCATAAGAACTCCGTTTTGGGTGATCTTGGTGTCCATGGAAAGCTCTTGACGAGACCTACATCTCTGTAGTGTTATATTTCTCAATATGTTTCCTATTTTTTTCAGTTCGAAGCCACAAACCCACGGGTGTCCGGACGGTTTTATCCTTTTTCCGGTGGCTCCGGCAAGCTTCACCGTCGATGACCACCACCAAAGGACTCCTCTCAACCCCAGGAACAAAGCTCAAGTGGTGGTGGAGACATCGGAGCTTGTATGGAATCCGAATCGAAGCACACCCTTTTCTAGGGTTCCGGCAGGTTTGTGTAAAATCGAGGTGTTTCCCGGGAAAATTGGCCTTGGTGACAGGAATGAAAATTGTTTCCCTCACTGAGATCTACTTGCCTGTAAAATTTCGTAATTTTTGAAAATAGTTGAATTTTCCAGCGAGTTAGGGTGGCCGACCACCACCTGCGGCGACACGTGGCCAGTGGGCCAACAATGACTTTCTAAGTTCAATTAGATGTCCTGACTTTGTATTTGATATTCGTATGACGTGGATTGATCGTTTGAACATAATTTCACTATGATACATTACTTGATCAAAATATGAATCGATGATTCGACCATTGGATCGTTAACAAACTTTAATATGTAATAGTACGTAATATTTGAGGACCATAGTAACTGATAGATCAAGAATCCGACGTACGGATCCTTCTGTATTGAATTTCTACCTTTGTAAAATCAAACTTTGGTCGCCACTTGAATTTGTAATTGGCGGAGATCCGACCGTCAGATCGTGATGAAATTTTAGTATGTTATTTTAGAGGCATAATGTGTATTTTAGAAAGTTACAGATCCAAAATCCAATGTGCGGATCTTACGGATTGAGTTATGTAGAATTGTGAACCCTACCTTTGATCAAGAGTTGACTTTTGGTCAACATGTCTCGAAACGTTCTAAATACTAAAATTAGTACTATGGGAGACGCAGTGAGGCCTAGTGAGCCTACATTGGTTAGAGAGTGACTTGAATATATGGGCTATGGTGATTACCTTAATTTCTTATATTAATATTAATTGTGATTACGACTTGGTTTTACAAATGTGATTTCTATTGAACTGTGATTTTATATATTTAGTCATAGACCTATGCTTATTAAATAGGATTTGGCTTGTACACTGATGATGTTTGTGATATATATGTGTTTAATTATCTTTTTAATAATGTGATTGATCATTATGATGAATGTTATGACAATTATGGGATTTAATTATTGTTTGATAATTATTTGGATATGATTGCCAACTGAATACCTATTTGAACTTGGCATTACTACATAGCTTGAGATGGAGATGAGTTAGGTACTTTATTAGATTTTTAGTAGAAATAGTAATTAAGGGAATTACTTGTGTTGTGTTCTATATGACTAACTGCTGGTTGATATGTGGAATCGATAACATGTATGCGTATAATTATGTTTAATGTGTGATGATGAGATTGCACCATGTAGTAGTGGTACATGGATGTGGTCCTGCTTGGTATATCCGCGATGGGGGACCATATGTATTCAGGGGTAATCATGCTTGGTATATCCGCGATGGGTGATCACTGCCTGCACGATGATATTATGCCTATGGTTTTGCTTGGTATATCTGCGATGGGGGACCATACGCATTCTAGAGGTGATGATGATTGGTTGTACTTGGTACATTTTATAGGCGATCATATTTGGTTTGGTTCCGTTGAGTGGTCCGAAACCCGAGGTTGTTGAATTTCGTGAAGTGGCCTAAAATCCCATTAATTGGAGAAGTAGGCTTGGCATAATTGTGTCACTCTAGCCTTAGTTTATGTCAATGGTTTCGAGAGTCTTGTGAATTGAGTTAGAAAAGATGTTGGACGTCTGAATGACTCCTTCGGGATTTTCTATGATTCAATTATGAATTCATAAGGTATGAATTTAAAAGATATGGGAATGATTGTTATTACTTTGATCAAATTAATTAATTAATGCGGCTAGAGAATGATTTTGTGTTTCGTCGGCTCTTAAACATGATGTGTGTTGTGAATTGCCATATCATGATGAGGCATAATGATTTATATGTTTATGGGAGAGAAATCATGTTTTCATGGGGATTGGTTATGTAGCCTGAGTCCAGGAATTAAATGTTGTCAAGTTATAATAAATGATTGAGGAATGCTATGCTTTTCTGCTTGAACTTAGTGGATAAAGGTCTGATTTTGTGAGAAGGTGAACTATGAATGGCTTGATCCCTATTGAAGGTACGTAGGCAGTCTAACGAAGAGATTAGATGCAGCCATAAAGTATACGAAAAATTATTGTGCATCTGGATCTTGAAGGATACTTTGTATATATTCAGGAGGTGAGGTATGTTAGATATACAGGTATTTGGTGACGTCATGTGTCAATCTTGGACGTATGTCAGGATCGGAGCGTGACAAATTTAATCCCTTCTCTTTTAGAAACCTGTCGTGTATCCTACTCCTTTCATCCTAGGATTGTGCAATTCTTTTTCCTTCAGAAATTGTGCAAACCCTAGACCTATAAAGGTCGTACCCAGTGCACAAGACTCCCGCTTTACGCAGGGTTTGGGAGAGGTGAATGTCGGCTAGCCTTACCCCCATTTTATGACCCTATTTTCACACCACACACAATAGAGAAATAAGAGAGAAAAATACATGAGTGCCGCAGGTTTCTAAGGGTTTTAGAGACTTGTGCCGTGCTTGCAAGGAGAATGAGAGCTTGTGCCGTGCCCTAGCACCCAAGGATTGTGCCAAATCTACCATTGGAGTGTTGGAGTGTTTCTAGGTTCTTTCTATCCTTAGTTTTAGTTCAATGTTTAGTTTAATTTGGTTTTCAATTATGATGAACATGTGGAACTAATTTCGTTTTAGTCAGAGGAGAATTCAAAGCCATGAACATATATGTAATATGAATTGATTACATCCAGTTATGATTTCATAAATCGTGAATGCAATTTACTTATCTGTTTGATTGATAACTTGTTCTTGTGTGTTGATTAAGGATGCATACTTAGTTTGCATGCATGAATTTGATGCTAGGATATAAGGGAATTTCACCTAATCGTTATGAACTTATATTCACAAGTAGTAAAAGCCACTATTCATGATTGTGTTAAGTAAATTCTTAGCAAGAGAATCATGCAGTTCATAGTTACGAATGCCTTGTCAATGCTTATGGTTTTCATAGAACTTAATGATCTTTGATATGTATCTCTATTATGCAATTCATGTAAGGAACTTGATAAGAAAATTTGGTTGCGTCGCTGAGTCCAATTCAATGAAATTAGGAAAATCTGAAAGTTAATTTGTGCTTCTCAAGATTAATTTGGGGCATTGTCATTCATGGGTTATTGAAAGAATAACTGGAAATCGATTTGTATGCATGTGTGTCATGTGTGGAGAAGGACCCTCTAACTAGCCTTACACCCTTAATTCACCCAATTTCGTATTATCTTTAATTTGTTTATGCAAAGTACTTAGTTTTACCTCAAATTCGTCAAAACCAATTCCCTTTTATATTTCATGTCTTTAGGTTAGAATCTGTCCAACTGGGTTCTTTTTAGTGTTTTGAGTCTTTCTAGTTTAATTTTCGTCCAAATCATCCTCTAGTTCTTGTTTTGAGTCAATTTAACTTAGTTTGTGTGTTTTGAGTCAGTTTAGTCTATTTTGAGTAGTTTGAGTTTAGTTTTCTGTTTTAGAGTTTTCAATTTTTAGGTGTAATTTGTGTTGATTAGCATCCCTAACTAATCCCCAGCCTAGAACGATCCCTACTTACGCGTACTACAACTATCTTAATAGGGTTTAATTTGTGTGTTAGTTTTTACCACATCAGGTGCCATTACCAAATTATGGTATGTTTTAATGTATCAAGCAAAGCAAATATGAACAATATGTACATATGGAAACATAACGTCTACTTTTAACATCAAAGCCATGCTCACCACCCATTTGTTTGCACTTGATGCTTCAGATTTTCATTGTCAATCTGCGAGCAATAATAATAAAATAAGAAATCTAGCTAATTAAGAATGAGAATAATGCACTATAATTTACAATCACAAATATAAGGGTTGCAAGCAATTTGAACCAACACAAAAACTCAGTATCAGTTTTTTTAGGTGAAATTCTATCATGAGAAGGTGTTTATATTGTGAAATCATTAATATGTATAATTTAACCTTTGAACGTGTAATTAAAAGTTATGAGTTTAACCCAAATAACTTTAACTTGGTCAATTTACCTATAGCATACTCCGATCACTTGAAGAATATTGTAAGATAAATAACTTTTCAAGTTTGAGTTAACAAATTATACTCATTTTTATGAAATTAAGTAGTAATAAATGTTACTTTAATCTTGTACTTCAACCTTTTAACCTTGAGACGAGTGTGATGCTTGTAAAATTGACAAAACATGCAATTTTATTAATATTTGAATTTGAATGCAATTGGAATTTATTGTATACTTCCACATGAAAATAAGAGATTAGTTATCATATTTAGAAAGTTGTTTGGTCACTATTAATCTTTTTTCAGATGCCATAATTTTTTTTAATTTAAAATAATTAATTTGTACAATGATATAGAGAATGGCATTAAAAATAAATTAATTCGTTAGACTTTATTCCAAATCCGTATGATATGAAGAGTCATTGAAGGTTTTGGTTCTTCTATAGTCTTTTTTCGTGCACCAACTATATATTAAGGGTATATATAAAGCTAGAAATTTCTTAACAAATTAAAAAAGAAAGGATTTAGAATGCATACGACTCATGCTTCTTCTTTTCCAATTTTTGAGAATTAGTTGGTTTAGATAAGGAGTTTTATTCTGACGGATATGCCCTAATCAGGTGTAGAAATAGAGACACACCTGTTAGGAATCCTATCATTAGGTAGTTCCTTCTTCATTTTTTTGTTGCATTTATTGTGGTGTTTCTATAAATGTTTTGTAAAGATGCTTAGAAGGAAACAAACAATTTTTTTTGTGAGAATAATGGTTTGTCAATATTTACAACAATGTCAAAGAATAACAAAGTAAAAAACAAACAAGTACATATTAAAAATTACGAGTACAAATAAATGGTCAACTTTAAAGGAAAATGATCATTGCCAGATCCTTTTTCTGGGGATCCTAGGGATCCTGCGATCGTGACTGTTTATTGTACATCGTGCGATCAGTTTTCGTTAGGTACTATTTATATTTAATTTTAAATTTTAAATTTTGAAATAATTCCTGATCATACGATGTACGATGAACAGTCACGATTACGGGATCCCTAGGATTCCCAAGAAAAGGATCCGGTGAGGATCCTTTTCCAACTTTAAAAACATCACAGTTGCAACGTATAACTTTTTTTCAGAATGCCGGGACAATGAAGTAAATAAACATATCTCATACATAGAAAATTTTTATTATGTTCAAATAATAAGAAATGGAATAAGAATTACAGGTCATCTGGCTCATAATTCCCCAACTAAATGCATTATGGGAAACAAAACTCTAGCATTCACGTATCTAAAACTAATAAGGAAAAAATACACAAATAAACACAATAAATGAATGGAAGATATTGGCACAACAATGTTACTAAATTATGAAGATGGCAATGAAATTGATATAATTTATCACGACCTGATTTTGACATACGTCCAGGATTGATGTGCGGGATCCCTCCCACAATAATATACTAAAAATTCATGACGAACCGACGTCCATTGGAATCCTGCCAATCGGAAGTTTAAGTGGCGACCAACTACGAAACTACACTAAAACAGTAGAATTATGCTAAACGGATGCCAGGTCGACGTCCGCAATGTGAGGAAGCTCGTAGTAAGGTCCTCTAAGATTACGCATGTGATCCTCCCCGAGAAGAACTATGAGATCCACGCCTGAAGGCACTCTAAGCATCACCACAAAAGCAATTGCGATGACTCCACCAGTTCAACGCTAAGGGCCTCCTCCAGAAGTAGCCTGCAAATCTCTGCGAGTAGCACTTTGATGCCCTCCATGTGAAGATCCTTGAGAACAGGGGCGGAGGGACCATAGGACCATAGGGGTGCGTTTGTTGCACCGGACTGTCTCGGACTGGACTAGCTGCAGGGACTAAGCTGGACTGGCTTAGACTAGACTAAGCTGGACTAGTTTAGTGAAGCGTTTGGTGCAGTGTCGGACTAAGAAGTAAGATAATGAAAACAATACTGTTCACTAGTTTGGTGTTTGCTCAGACTACGACTACATTATTGTTCTATTTTAATTGCTTTTTTTTATTAAAGATATTATTTAAATTAATAATATTGGATGAGAGTGAGACTCAATAAAAATACAAAAACCAAATTTTTTTGCCAACGAAAGAAATATACATGATTCAAGAGTAGCATTGTTCCAAACATCAATTTAAAAAAGTATTCTCTCAACAATTGACAATTGATAGGGTTCAGAATGCTTTTCTTAATTATTCACCTTTGGTTTAAAGTTGTAGATTAAAGTTAAAGCTTTGTTTGCTTTTTTTGGTTGTGTTTTGCAACGTTGTTTGCTTTGTCGTTTGCCTTATTACCTTTCATGTTGGTGTTTTTTTGAACCGTGTTTAATTAAGTTGTACCGAAAAGAAAAAAGCCATTAGTACATCCCATACTGCAGCAAATATTAGAAAATACAGTGAATAATCTGTTGAATCCAAATCACAGAAATTCAAATGTATCATCTAATCAAATTGAATTCCTCTTCAATCGAGTCACCGCTAATATCAAAGTATATGTAAAGCAAGAAAATGTATAAGCAGGTTACTCAAGAAATATTTGATTGACTTGACTCACTTCAGTAGACATCAGATTAAGTTATGATGAAATAAACAGCAACTTGAAATATCAACTATCGAGTCTCGAGTAGGGTAAAAGTGTTTTCATTAGCTGAAAAAGCTGTAACCTTGTTTACACAAGGATCAACTTTGTTGTCATCTAGATCCCTTTCACTGTAAAAACCAGGTTTTTCAGGTTCAAGCAATCCACTTTCACCACTCAACATCAGAACTACAGCTGGCATGCTTGGCCTATCTGCCGAATTTCGCTGCACGCACACGCATAAAAGACCCACATGGATTGACCACAAAACTTCATGTGGATTACTGGAGTCTCCTACTGATGTCTCGAGCATTTCAATGGACTTGCCTTCTGTGTATTAATTCCATGCCTAAAAGATCACAACCACCAATCGTACTGAATAAATAGAAGTACAAAAAATCAAGTAAAAACAAATGGAAACAAGGATTAGAGATCAAACAAGAATACTCGTATGCTTAGTTTGAATTAAGGATTATAGTTTTTTTTTTTATTTTGTCTTTTTAATCTGTTGAATTAAGAAGTAGGGGTTGAACAAAGATATTTTAATCATAATCAAACGATAAAGGCATTCGAATATGTAGCTATCACAAGTCGAAAAAGAAACAAGTCGCTCATTCTATTTTCTGTTTGTACTGGATATCTAACTAATTAACAAAAAAATTAGCCTTTGAGCAATCAATTTACAGCTTTTGAGGTTGCTCTATTTCTATTCATTTTTGCCATGGAGCTCCTTCATTTATACATACAAACTCCAATGATCACAGTAGACGAATACTCAAACAAAGAAAGATAAGGATGCATCTCCCAAACGAAAATCTGAACCCATATCAAAACAGGATCACGATGCAACTGTAAGATTATTTCCTGCAATTAAGCCCCATTATTCATGGGCTTCACACATATATTGCAATATGATTTATCAATCAAGAAGACAAACAACCCATGAACATGAGCCATTAGATGCAGGAAATTGAAGCAAGACCATTAGTTCCAACTTACAGTAGATAAACAAGATATTTTTCAGAGCATGATTCGTTTTAGTTAAACCCACCTTCTTCGCTCACTATGGAAAGGACCAGAGAAGAAGTTCTTGGACACATTGAATTCAGTTAAGTAGGGAAGATTACAAATGCTTGGAGACAAAGTGCCAGACAAATTAAGTCCATTGAGATTTATTATAGAAGTCACCTTGAAATCAGAACAATGAACTCCGGTCCAATTGCAAGGATTTGAATATGCTGAATATTCCAGGACACACACACAGACCCAAAATCAGCATACCCATATGGAAGGACACACCCACACACACACAGTACATACATACATCCAGACACATACAATCATAGACTATATACACATATCAATTATTAGATGAAATTCAACGATGGCAGAACAAATTATGATGAAATTCATATATATATCAAATCCACTCCAGTAAAAGCCCAAATTTTAATATCAAGTTGAACCTAAAAATGAAAACCCTAATTTATTTTCAACTGCCCAGATCAGTTATTGAAAAGTTTTCAAACCAAAACAACGAAGTCGTTCATAACCCAGTAATAATTTACCAGACAAAATTGAAGTCGTTTCGTTCACGATCAGCAAAAGAAAATCGAAGAAGAAAATCGTCAGATTCGAAATTTACCTGACGAGGAGCAGAGGACGGCAAGCAGGACGCAGAGGAGGGCGAGGAGGGCGAGGAGGACGAGGGTGAAGGAGTAGGATGTCTTCTCTCGCAGACGAGCGACGAATTTCCCTCTCGCTGGGCTTAGTAGTACCGTGAAAATTGGGGGTCCTCGCTAAGAACGCTTAGCTAAGGACTTTGTCTGAGCGAGTCCGGGTTTATCCCATTAAACTCAGTCCCTCAACCTACCAAACATGGGACTCACTAAATACTTAATCCAGTCTAGTCCAGTCCCACTTAGTAAGGCCAAACAAACGCCCCCTAGTAGTCCTAGGCCCACCCTGCTTTTGTTTGTAAAAATAAAAAAAAATTAAAAAATTAGCACTACTTATTATTTTTATTATTTTTATCACTTTTCAATGACTTTTTCACTTAAACCATTCCAATTTCCTAAATAAAAGATCAGGCCCTCTTTAAATATTTTAAAGATATTTATGTAATCTAGTCTAACCCTAAAGCCTACATATTCCAATTTCCAACACTTCTATTCCTTTTCCCAATACTAAAAATTAGTATTTTATTATTCTTCAAGTTTCTAGCCGACTGCAGTCTGCCAGTCTGGGTTAGGGTTGATATATGTGTATTGCTTTTCAATCAATCTTCAATTTCCATGATCCTCAAAGGTATGAACTTTGAATCTCCAAAGTTGTCATTTTCAATTTTTTTGCAATTTGCTAATTCATATATGTTGTCATCTACAATTATAAATTAATTTAACAAATAATATTTGTTTTTGCAAATTAAAGAATTCCATTATTCCATTATTCCATCATTCCATCATTCCATCACACAAAAGACATTGAAGTTTAGTTAATTGGTCAACAACCCAAAGTATGTATTTTATGTGACGACTCGTCCCAAATTATTATATATATTTATCCCCGAGTATGTAAAGTGACGATAATGCCCTCGAGGCTTAGTAACATGGATGTACGTATATAGTTTTAAATTATTTTTCTCGCTGATGTAATTAAATTGTACACGTCGTCACGAGTGTGTTGACGTGAGTTAGGGCCGAATCGGGTTAATAACAGAAATGTTATGAATGAATAAGTGGAATTGGGGTTGGTTTTATTTCCATTTGGACTCAATTACTTAAGCCCTAAATTCTATAGCCCAATTAGGGCTTGAGACCATTTGAAATTGGCCAATCCCGTAACACACACCCATACACACACACGTGCAACCCTCATCTCTCCTTCCTTCTCGAACTCTCTCTCTCATATGTATGACCCGAGCTCTCCAACCTTCAAACACCATCAAAACACCACGGATCGAGCTTAAGGTTAGCATCTTCATACTCCTCTCGACTTCCCAAGCTTGGTGGTACCGTTGGCTCGAGGAAATGACTTAAAAAACTTGAGAATTTACGAGCTCCGGTGAGGTGGAAGTTTACTCTAACGTGATCGCCAAGGTTTTACAAGGTTTTAAGGTCCATAGAGGGTCCTAACCAACTCTATAGGGACCCTAGGCTAGTTTTGAAGTGATTTGGACGTCGGGACACACGGGTTCACTAAGTTGCAGGTTTAGCCGAAATCTTGAAGGATTTTTCCGGTCATTTTCTGTCGGTTTTAGGACTTCAAATAGGTATGGTTGTGTTCTAGATTTCAAGAGCTTCAAATCTGTATAAAATTTGTGAATTTTGGTTGAGAATTGAGGGAGATATTAAGGTTTTAAAATTTTCCAATTTCCGACGTAATAGACGGCGGCCGGCGGCGAAGCCACCAAAGAAGAAGGGGAATATTCTGTCAACTTTGACGGAATATACTGACGACGTCAGGTAACTCCATTAGTTTTTAAACGGAATATTCTAATATTTAACAGAATATTCCCTAACGCCGTTAGGGATTCCGTCAGTGTGTTAGGTACGTGCCTGCCCGTGGCCAGTGCGTGAGGGCGCGTGAGACATCAGAAAAAAAACTTCTAAAAATATGGGGATGCTTGCGGTGTTGAGTAGACCACGATGGTATGTTCAAACACCCCAATTGAGCAACGTATGAGAAGTTATTACACGATTTTGGTTATGTGCTTAAAATTAACGTTAAATTAGTTGTTTCACATATAGGTGAGACGTTTCCGGAGGACGAGCGTAGCTAGGCGAGACTCGGGGGTTATGACCCTGCTACATACTAGTGAGTGGGCTTTTGGTTTTCTATATATACGTATATATGTTTTCCATTTTCCCATAAATTGTTTTAAATGGATTTACGTTTTTTTAATGCCATGTCAATTGCATTACATTTTAGTATATGCATTAGTATAGATATGCATATTATTGCATGACGCTGCGGATGCCTAGGTAAGCTTCAAGTGAGTGCATATTGATGATAGTGCTTGCAGTGTGTATGGTTATGTTTAGATGCATTTAGTGCTCATTATCCTACACCTCGATGTTAGTGCTCCACCCGAGGCCAGGGCCGAGCCTTCACGTGATCGTTCACCTCCCGTGCCACATGCTCACCTTGGATCCAAGGTAGGGGCCAGCCTGTTGTACAAACCACATTAGGTGGTTCCGACTTATAGATGACTTGCGATACTTTGCACAACCTTCACGTGATCAGAGCACTTGAGCGTATCTATTTACACCTACCCTATCGTACAGACCACATTAAGTGGTTCCGACTCGTGTGCAGGAATTGGTAGTTGAGCTATAGGTCCAGCCGTACATGTCACGTTAGGTGACTTCGGCTGACATATCAGTTTACATTGATTTATTTCACCTGGCTTACTTATTTCATTGTTGAGATACTTGACATGGCATATACTTGGTTTTCACTATTCTCGAGCATGATTTCTACATACGTATGTATTATTATTTTCTGGGAAAATTATACGGGTTTTACGGTGAGGGGTTATTATTTTTGGAAAGAGAAATAGTTTAAAAAGCTTTGTTTTTGCCCACTCACGTTTTTTGTTTTGCGCCCTTCCATGTTCTCGTTAGACGTACGTGTTGGTGGCTTACGAGGACTCTACGACGATTCTGATAGACTTCAAATAATGTAGGAATTTCCTTCATGTCTTGTATAATTAATATTTAGCTGGATGGACTGCATCTATGTTACCTACGCTCTGAGTACTTGCATTACTACTTTAAACACCTCTGCACACTTTTATAGTTATCTTAGTGTAAATTAGTTAGTTTTGGTTTTTAATTACTCACATTTTCATATCACTTTCACTTCCGCTCTGTGCTCATGGCTACTTCACCCTCACGTCATTTTACTCTCAATTCCTCTTACAATTTTTTGTTTATAAATTATGATTAAATTGATGTTTTGCAATTTCTCTTAACTATTGCCTAATTTGTTTTAGTTTGTAAAATTAGCATATATATACTATGCAACGGTTTCAAAATATGAAAACTCGTCAAGGACAATTATTTTAATTATTGGGAATATGTAATATTATCAATGCTATGTTATTTTGAATTTTGGTTACTTTTCATATATATACTATGATGTTTTGGTTAACAGTTTTGTGAGAGGCCCCTTCTAACCCAAAATCCTAGCTTCGCCACTGCTTGAGAACCACCTATAAAAACCCATAACGTTTTCAGGCTCTGCTCGAATGTGTATTAAATGAGTGGCCCTCTGATCGAGTCCCCTTCTTCTGTTGTCCACTCACTCATGCATTACACTCCTCATTAAGGTTCAATGTGCGTGCGTGCACGATCTATAACCTGGCCGTATGAAGTCAGCCCCTGAAGAGACAGCAGATCTTGATTGCTCGGTCAAAAACCTCTGATCAACTTCTTCGTCTTCTTCGTCTTCTTCTCCTCAAAGAAAGGCTGTGAGAAATGGTAAAGTCTAGTAAAGTAGGCCACATACTTAGCAACCGTATTCGTGCCTGCTTAATAGTAGCAAACTCCGTCTCGAGCTCTTCTCGAAAGGACTATGGGAAGTACTGCTCGTAGAATGCTGTCTGAAAATGCTTCTAAGTGATGGATCCCCTAATTGCTAGTAACAGACGGGCACTCTTCCACCATTCATAAGCCTCGTCTGTCAGTGTGTACGCTGAAAAGTCTAACTGCTCTTTAGTAGTACCATCAAGTGAAGACAGCTTGTGAGTACGGAACTCTCCATACAAAGACTTCTCTGTAGGTCGCACGAATGTAAGCCTGAACAAGCTGTGCCAAATTCTTAATGGCCTGGAAAGCACCGTCAAGTCTATCATAGTCGTGTCAAGCCTCCTGATCAGTAGCAAAATCTTCGTTGTTGTCGGGGACGACATCCCCAATTGATTGGGTAACACCGTGTGGAATCTTCATCTTACTTCTGACCAATAGAAGAATTCAGCATAAGTGAATAATTAGGATTCGAGAACGGACTCACGTTGCTTACATAAAATCTAGCTACCCATGACCTACCCTAGGCTTCCTCACTCTAAGGAAAAAGTACAGGAACTTAATACCTCAACTCTGATACCACTAAAAGTTGTTACGCCCCAATCCCGACTTATATCCAAGATCAACATGTGGGGTCTCTCCCATAACAACATACTAAAAATTCATGACAATCTAACGGTCGAATCTTCGCTAATCACAAGTTTTAAGTGGTGGGTAAGTGTGAAACTAAGCTAAAACAAGGGAATTACACTAAATGGATGCCAAATAAATTCAGGGCCATGAAATTAGCTTAGAAACACACTTTGGGTCATCGGCCACAAGATGCCGCCGCACGCCCTCACGCGCGAGTTGGGGTTGACTAAAACACCGTGGCAGAATATTTCATTAAAATTAATGAAAAAGGCTAACGTCATTAGAATATCTAATTACAGTTAATGAAATATTCTCCTTCTTCTTTTTTCCTCCAGTCGTCGGTGCCACCGTCTGCCATCGTTGATTTCGCCGAAAGCTGTTTGGAGTCCAAGAAGTGGTTGGAGATGGCATGTATTCATTGAAAAAAACTTGGTTCAAACTGGGGTTATTTGATTGCTTGATCCTGAGGTAAACCTAAGCATCCAATGCTTGAAACTAGCTTCTGTGATGATGGCAACTCGGTTGGTGGCCTCAAACTAGATCAAAATCGACGAAAAAAGGTCGAAACCTCGTCAGAAAATTCTCATCTTCATCGGAGCTTCTAGAACCACCGTTTGTGGTTCGCATTCCAAATTTAAAAACTCCTCTTTGAGCTCGTGAAGAGAGGAAGCTTGCCATGGTGTTGTTTGGTGATTTTTTGTTGGTGATGGTCGTTCTTCGTCTTGCAGAGAAATGAGAGAAAACGAGGCGAAGGATATTTGAGAAAATGTGGGAGAGAATAGTGAAATGGAGAGAAAAGAGAAGAAAAATCTAGAAAAATGGAGAGTGGGCCCCACATGACACACCCCGTCCCGAATGAGGGCATGCTGGCCGTCACGTGAGAGTGACGTAACCATTTACACAGTTCGGAAGCTTTAAAGATATAATTCCTAAGATGTAACACCCGAGGGTGAGTCCTACTTTTGTGAATTATGTCAGAACACCGTTGGATTCCTCGTGGCCACCAAAGCTCTGCTATCTTGAACCTGGAGGGGCGCAAAACAAAGTTGAGTGGGTCAGTAAAACAAAGTTTTTCAAAAATCATCTCATTATCAAAACGCTAACCCCTCACTGTAAAACCCGTATACTTTCCCAGAAATATGTAATACGTATACTTGTCTCAAAACCATACTCAGAAGTAGTGATATGTGAATTATATGCCATGCCAAAAATATATATCTCATCAAATCATATAAGTAACTCATGCAAAATAATATGTCAACCGGATCCACCTATAGTGGCCTGTACGGCTGAATCTATAACTCATAATCAATCTCATCAATCTTATCTAGCCTGAGTCATCGCAAGTGACATGTACGGCACTACACTGCACACGAGTTGGAACCCCTGAAAAGGTCTGTGCGACTGAACTGGGTGAAATATAGTTATGCTCACGTTATCCTCTCCTGATAGCTATGCGATAAATTGCTAGTCACCTACGAGTCGGAACCACCTATAATGGTCTGTACGACATGTCGGAACCACCTCTAATGGTCTGTGCGACATGCACCTAAATTGGATCCAATTGTGAGCATATGGTGCGGGGGTGACTAAGTATATTTACAGGCCTAAATCATCTCTACTAAATCACAATCACCTTAGTGCAGGTTTATGAGTTTTCAATCATATCAACTCAACAATTACATAATCTAATTTATGAACTTACCTGGCACTTACCTATGTGTCCGCAGCACCAATCATGCATGTATGCAATTACTAATGCATAAATAATTAGGCATATATTTTGCATGGCATTTCATATCGCATTTTATATCACATTTCACTTAAATTGATTTCCTGGGAAAAATCTCATTTATATAGGTATATACGGAAAACAAAACTGCCCACTCACCTAGAGTTCACCCTACAACTCCCTAGCACAATACATCAAGGCGTCATGACAATCGGCGCCTAGAACAATCATCAAATCAAACCTCATAAATCATATCGATAGAATATATAACTTATATAAAACACGTCACTACGTAGTTCGATCCGGAAGATCTGCAACTCAGATTTCCAATCCATAACTTCCAGAGGTCCACAATATATCTCTAGAACAACATCCTAAAATTTCCTTACCATCCAACGGTCGGATCTCTGTCAATTGTCAAAACCAAGTGACGGTTAACATTCTATTTTATGAACTTACAACTCCAATTCCAGAAGATCCGTAAATCGGATTCCCAATCCATAAGTTCCTATAATCCTCAAATATTATGTATTACAACGTATCAAAGTTTGGTGATGATCCAACGGTCGGATCGTCAATTCACATTTTCACCTAACCATGAATCGTAACGAACTTAGGTTCAATTACTCAATTTACATCAATCAATTATCAAAACTGAACCTAGAACATTAAACACATGCTAAGAATGACATTGGCGGGTCACTGGCCATGGGCCGCGTCACTGGCCATGGGCCGCGTCACTGGCCACGGGCCGCCGCGGGTGGCGGTCGGCCGCCCCGACTGGCCGGAAAATCCAACTATCTCCAAAAATTACCAAAATTTACAGAAATGAAGATCTCAATGAGTAGAGTAAACTTTATACCTGAGGCCAAGGCCAATTTGGCCTGGAAAAGCTCCAATTTGCTCAAACCCGTGCAAAACCCTAGAATTGGGTGAGTTCCAATTCGTCCTCAAATCAACTCCGCCATCCCAACCAATGCTTAGGCTTTGTTCTAGGCCTCAAAAGGATGCTATGGGTGGTGACAATTGGAAGAAATTGTTTCAGGTTTTGGTGGAATTTGAACAAGAAAGTCGCGGCACCCATGGGTGCGTTTTTCACCAAACCACAACCAAATTTCAAGATTTTTGGGGTGAAACATGAAGAGGGAAGGTCTAGGTATTGATTGGGAGTGGTACCTTGATCCAATTTGTGAGAAATCAGGTGAAAATCGTCGGAAAAATAGATATAGGTGCGCGGGTACACGGGTTGGGGGAAAACCCGTTTCTTCATTTTTTTCCCCTGCTTCTCTCCCTTCTCCTTTCCCTCCTTTCCTCTGTTCCGATTGGTCTAGCTCTTCTCTCTCCTCTCCCCATTCAGCCTCTTTTTCTTCTTCTCCGATTGGGCAGTTTTGCCCAATCTCTCTTTTTCTCTTTTTCCTCTGTTTTCCTTTCCTCCCGATGCCTTCCTCTTTCTTTTCCCATTTCTAATAACAACTAATAAAAATAATAACACACATATATATATGTATATATTAACCAAAGTAAAAGTACTTCTCAGGTTGGAGTTCCGTAAAACTTTAACCGTAACTCCAAATCATGAACCGTCTGCGCCCACGCTTCCGTAGCGACGAGTACTACAAGGATATGTCAAAAAAAACAATCTTAGATGGCACGACACAACGATTAACCTTAAATAATGCGCATGCCTCAAAGGGCATTTTTGTAAAATCCTTTATTAAAACTTTAAGAAAAACTCTTAAAATCAGGGACGGGCTGTGACACCACATGGCACACTAAATAAGGCCAAAAAAACACAGAAAAATGTGTCCAAATAATGGTAAAATTACAAAAATACCCTCAACTTCCAAACTTCATAGAATTTTTGTTCTAGCTCCAAATTTCTTTCTGCTTGCACCCAAGCGTTCGTATCGATGAGTACTTCCCAAATTGCTAAGAAATGATGCAAAACATGAAAGGAGCTTAAACATCCTCGTAAAACTCTGCTTAACACAATCGGGCATTTTAGTCCTTTTGAAAATTCGGAAAGAAAGTTTACGCCAAAATTTTGGGACAGGTTGTAACAACTACAAAATAAGAAATTTAAATAGTGAAATATGGGGACAAGATATCACATAATTTCACTTGGTTCTGTTTAGTACATTACCTGCAAATTTTGCACACCAAAGAGTGATGGAAGGCAGAATTGATGACCTGATGTGGAAAAGAGAAACTAAAATGTGAAGGTTGAGGGTGTGCGCGTAGCCCCGAAAAATCCTACTACATGTATAGATATTTAATTTTGAAATGTCTGACAAAACAACAACAACAACAACAACAACAACAACAAAACCTTATCCCATTAAGTGGGTTGGTTGTATGAATCCTAGAACGTCATTGTGCTCGGTTCTGTGTTACATCTTCCGTTAGATCCAAGTACTCCGATTCCTTTCTTAGAGTCTCTTTTCAAGTCTTCCTAGATCTTCCTCTACCTCTTAGGCCCTGAACTTCTGTTTCGTAATTGCATCTTCTATAAGCAGTGAAATGAATATTCATGGAATTTGAAAACATAAACAGAAAATCAGAATTCAAATTTTCAAATGTCGCTTTCGATTTCTAAGTCGGCTTCGATTGACATCCATTTGAGTTCCATTCATTCATTAGCTTTGAAATTATTTCATTTTCAGGGGAAATAGATTCATGAAGTTTATAGTTGGATTGACTGTTTGGTTTATGGGTAGAGGAAATCGAAATTATAAAGGAAGGTGGAGGTTTTTGGCTATATCAATGCATTTGGAGGAGCTTGGATCTTGTGGGTATAAGTGATCTGCACAATCACTTTTGATCCTAGTATGCATCTGGAGGAGCTTGGATCTTGTGGGTATAAGTGAATCTGCACAATCACTTTTGATCCTAGTACGGTGGATGAGGGAGGAAGATGAGTGTATTTCTGGACTGAAAGGGAAAACGATGAAATGGGGGTTGGAAAATTTGCTACTCAACTAAAATTACTGAGAAGGGGTAGCGTTCATACTTCGGAAAGGGTCTTCAACTCTCTCTGTTCTTCACCGTTTGATGACAGATTTCACATAGCCATAATACAAAGTCAGGTGAATCAAAAAATTTCCTCTTCCTTCTTCTCGCTTATTCTGCGTTTTGACTAATCAGCAACAACGTAAAAAACCAATTTCGAAAATGATTATCTCAAAAAGAAGAGGGAATTGTAACAATAGTTCATCAACTTTAACTTAATTGGAAGAATGGTCTCTCAACTAAAAATTCATGATCATTGATCCCTTAACTCATAAAAAACGTGCATGTTTGGTCCTTTTCGTCAACTATGTTAGAATTTCTGTCAAAATGAGTCACTTGTCATGCATGTAAGGCTGAATCAAAGGGCAACTATGGAAAACGAAGTGAGAAAAATTATAGCAATGGTCTCTCAATTTTAACCAAATTCCAACCTTTACTCACATTCGAGAAAATACTCCCAACAAGATTGCTTGCTCCAAAATCGAAGAGGCACCGCCCTCCGAATCTCGAGAGCCAGACTCCCAACATGATTACTTTCTCACAAATCGAAGAGACACTGCTCCCCGAATCTTCGAGAGCCAGACCCCCAGCATGATTGCTTTCTCAAAAATCGATGAGGCATCGTTCTCCGAATCAATCGAAGAGGCGCTCACTTTCTCAAAAGCTGGGCTGCTTAGAGACCACGAGGGCCGATCTCAGAAATCGAAGAGGCACCTACTTTTCTAGCCTTGTCAGCACCTGTCACACGCACACTCAGCTTTGCAGAAATTATGGGCATTCTGTCGAAGACTTCTGGTGAAGTAGAAAGCACATGAATCTTACTGTTCAATCACCCACTTCCCACACGCAACAATAGCTCATGGGTACCACAGATAACTTTGCCAAAGTTCTCTGCCAAAGTTGAGCACGTGAAGCTTGCAACTCCCACTACATCGCTCTGACCAAGAAAGGTAAAAGAATAGCAAAGAAACAGCACTAACAAAGTTTAGACACATAAATTTTGAAGGTCTAGCTACCATATTATTACCCACAAGGGTAAAGGAACAGTACCACTGCTGGATAATTGGCAAGTCCCTGTTTGTCAACCTATGTGCTTCGTGGCAAGGTAGACTAGCAAACATGCCCAACCTTTACTTACATTCGAGAAAACACTCCCAACAAGATTGCTTGCTCCAAAATCGAAGAGACACCGTCCTCCGAATCTCGAGAGCCAGACTCCCAACATGACTACTTTCTCAAAATCGAAGAGAGGGTAAAGGAACAGTACCATTGCTGGATAATTGGAAAGTCCCTGTGTGTCAACCTTTGTGCTTCGTGGCAAGGTAGACTAGCAAACATGCCCAACCTTTACTCACATTCGAGACAACACTCCCAACAGATTGCTTGCTCCAAAATCGAAGAGGCACCGCCCTCCGAATCTCGAGAGCCAAACTCCCAACATGATTACTTTCTCAAAAATCGAAGAGACACTGCTATCCGAATCTCGAGAGCCAGACCCCCAGCATGATTGCTTTCTCAAAAATCGAAGAGGCATCGTTCTCCGAATCTCGAGAGCCAGATACCACAGACCACTTTTTCAAAGTGCTCTGACAGAGTTAAAACATGTGAAACTGGCAGCTCCCACTACCGTGCTATGACCAAGCAGGGTAAAGGAATAGCATTACTACTTCTTAGGGAGACTCCTATATATGTCGACCTCCATCCCCAACAGACAGGCAGACCTGCAAAAATGCTCAACCCTTCATCATATCTGAGAGGGCACTCCCAACGAAGCCTTTCGAAATATTCAGCTTTCCTTCCCCCCGATAATACCTCTGCAAACAAGCTATACTAGAGCAAGAATATCTCATATCATCAGGGTTAAAAGCAAGAGTATCCCATATCATGCTTTTTCCCTGGCTTTTCCTTTGGCCTTGTTTTTACCTGCAAGACAAGGAGAAAGAAAGCAATCAGTCAGCACTTCGAATCAAGCTTCCAGCCAGGAACTGACTGCCTGGAACCCCTTACCTGATTACTTACCTGGCATTGCTCTCGAGTACTCATCTTCAACATCTTATATTTCCAGGGAAGATTCCGCATCTGCTTGAGGAACAGATAGGGCAAGTGCGAAGGATACAAGGAAGCATGTGGAGACAAGCGTAACAGCACACGTGCCGATACATCCATTACTCTGTCAAAAGCAAAAGTATCCCATATCAGCAGGGTGGAACGTACTCTAGATTTGATGGACTTGTTTTGACCCTCAAATTCTTCAGTCGGCCTTATACTCTGGAGGAAACCAGAAAACCCTCCAGCTCAGTTCAAGAATAAGCCTGTGGAAAGTTACTTCTTCAAAAGCAAAAGTATCTCATATCATCTCTTCTCATTTTTCTTCTCTTTATCCTTCATGCTGCTGCAAGATGGGGAGAAGGTGAACAATCAGTCGGAGCTCTGATTGCTTACCTTGTCTGTCACCTCTTTCAGCAGACCCCCTAGCTCGGCGACTTGGGGGACTCCTACTACATGGTTTGTATCGCGCTTGACCAAGCCTGAAACTACAAGTAAGCTTCAAGTGAAATTGATACATTACCTTGTGCATCTCCACCAGTTAAAGATACCACCCCTGGATGGAGGAATAGTACTTCCAGAGAAGATGCCACATCTACCTATGAGACAGATAAGGCAAGTCAAGACGACACCACACTCCGATACTTAGAAGTTTCGTGATTACGAGATCATTCTCCCACAATATTTCCTAATGTCATTTGTACTAAATCTTTCACTTGTACTCACTAAAGGAGAGCTTGAACCTATGTACTTGTGTAAACCCTTCACAATTAATGAGAACTCTTCTATTCCGTGGACGTAGCCAATCTGGGTGAACCACGTACATCTTGTGTTTGCTTTCCTATCTCTATCCATTTATATACTTATCCACGCTAATGACCGGAGCAATCTAGCGAAGATCACAAAAAGCGACCGTTTTCGCTACCTAGGATTTATCTTGCAAGAGAACGGAGAATTAGATGGAGATCTCAACCATAGAATACGAGCTGGATGAATGAAGTGTAAGAATGCATCCGGCGTGTTGTGTGACCGTCGTAGGCCACTGAAGCTCAAGGGAAAATTTTATAGGACGGCAATAAGGCCAGCGATGTTGTATGGCACAGAATGTTGGGCGGTGAAGCATCAACACGTACACAAAATGGGTGTAGCGGAGATGAGGATGCTTCGTGGGATGTGTGGGCACACGAGAAAGGATAAGATTGGGAATGAGGATATCCGAGGTAAAGTAGGAGTAGCCGAAATTGTAGGAAAGATGAGAGAAAATCGGCTCCGGTGATTTGGACATGTGCAAAGAAGGCCGAATGACGCTCCGGTTCGAAGATGTGACTACGGGACAGAGGTTCAGGGCCGAAGGGGTAGAGGAAGACCTAGGAAAACTTTGGAAGAGACTCTAAGAAAAGACTTAGAGTACTTGGATCTAACGGAGGACATGACACAAAACCGAGTGCAATGGCGTTCTAGGATTCATATAGCCGACCCCACTTAGTGGGAAAAGGCTTTGTTGTTGTTGTTGTTGTTGTTGGAGAAATTGTTTCTAAACTTTAATCCAATTTGAGCAATGATCCCTCAAACTTTAACCCAATTGTAACAAATAAAAAAGGTTCAAACTTTTAATTACCCATAAACAAAAATGAACATTTGCAGTAAATGATTTAAACCAAAATCCTGGACAGAAGAAAAAAAAAAGAGGATGAAACTAGGTTGCCTAAAACAGAAAAGGATGACTGAAAACTATTTCTCTTCATTCTTCTTCTGTATTTTTCACGTGAAACTAGACCTGGCATTTGTGTCGTGTTTTCCGTGTTCGTGTCGTTTTCGTGTCATACCCGATATCTTAACGGGTCGTGTCGTGTAACACCCGTTAAAATAAACGGGTAAAATGACCCGACCCGTTACCCGTTAAGAAAAATATATTTTAAACCAATAAATAATCAAATGAAAAACATAATACTAAATAAGTATATACATTCCATATTATCACATCCAAAACATAAAAACGCAATTTTGTTTTAAGTATATTTTCGCTTACCTAAAGTCTTTAATAGTTTTTTAATTAATGTAGAAGTGTAAAAAAATATAGAAAAAATATATAAACACTCGTAATGACAAGCTTTTTTCAACGATCCAACCATCAAACTTATTTGTACACATTCCAAGATTGCATACGTAAAAAATTGTAAAAAACCAAACATTCAAATATTACATAACGGAACAAAAGTTATCGACGGTTATAAACGAAAAATCACAATTTAACTGTTATTTTAGCTCTGATTTTGATGATTTTTTTACAGATACACTCCTCGACCCTATAAGAATGTAATGAATAAATTTGATCTTTAATTTAAAGTATTTACACTAGTAGATACCACAAAAACTTATTTTATACTTAATAGAAGTATAATATTAACTTTAAGTGTTTGTTTAATCTATTGTTTTGACGCAATATGCATTCTACGAAACTTTTTTCAACGATCCAACCATCAAACTTATTTGTACGCATTCCGAGATCGCATACATAAAAAATCGTAAAAAACAAACATTCAGAGATTACGTAACGGAACAAAAGCTTTCGACGGTTATAAACGAAAAATCACAATTTAACGGTTATTTTAGCTCCGATTTTGATGATTTTTTATAGATACACTCCTCGACCCTATAAGAATGTAATGAATAAATTTGATCTTTAATTTAAAGTATTTACACTAGTAGATACCACAAAATCTTTTTTTATACTTAATAGAAGTATAATATTAACTCTAAGTGTTTGTTTAATCTACTGTTTTGAGGCAATATGCATTCTAAGAAACGTTTTTCAACGATCCAACCGTCAAACTTATTTGTACACATTTCGAGATCGCATACATAAAAAATCGTAAAAAACAAACATTCAGAGATTATGTAACGGAACAAAAGTTTTCGACGGTTATAAACGAAAAATCATAATTTAACGGTTATTTTAGCTCCGATTTTGATGATTTATTACAGATACACTCCTCGACACTATAAGAATGTAATGAATAAATTTGATCTTTAATTTAAAGTATTTACACTAGTAGATACCACAAAAACTTATTTTATACTTAATAGAAGTATAATATTAACTCTAAGTGTTTGTTTAATCTACTGTTTTGACGCAATATGCATTCTACGAAACTTTTTTCAACGATCCAACCGTCAAACTTATTTGTACACAATCTGAGATCGCATACATAAAAAATCGTAAAAAAAAAACATTCAGAGATTACGTAACGGAACAAAAGTTTTCGACGGTTATAAACGAAAAATCACAATTTAACGGTTATTTTAGCTCCGATTTTGATGATTTTTTACAGATACACTCCTCGACCCTATAAGAATGTAATGAATAAATTTGATCTTTAATTTAAAGTATTTACACTAATGGATACCACAAAATCTTTTTTTATACTTAATAGAAGTATAATATTAACTTTAAGTGTTTGTTTAATCTACTATTTTGATGCATTCTATGAAACTTTTTTTAACGATCCAACCGTCAAACTTATTTGTACACATTCCAAGATTTCATACGTCAAAAATCGTAAAAAACAAACATTCAGAGATTACGTAACGGAACAAAAGTTATCAACGGTTATAAACAAAAAATCACAATTTAACAGTTATTTTAACTTCGATTTTGATGATTTTTTACAGATACACTCCTCGACCCTATATGAATGTAATGAATAAATTTGATCTTTAATTTAAAGAATTTACACTAGTGGATTATTTTATACTTAATAGAAGTATAATATTAACTCTTAAGTGTTTGTTTAATCTACCGTTTTGACGCAAAATGCATTCTACGAAACTTTTTTCAACAATCTAACCGTCAAAATTATTTGTACACATTCCGAGATTGCATACGTAAAAAATCATAAAAAATAAAGATTCAGAGATTACGTAACGGAATAAAAGTTTTCGACAGTTATAAATGAAAAATCACAATTTAACGGCTATTTTAGCTCCGATTTTGATGATTTTTTACAGATACACTCCTCGACCCTATAAGAATGTAATGAATAAATTTGATCTTTAATTTAAAGTATTTACACTAGTGGATACCACAAAAACTTATTTTATACTTGATAGAAGTATAATATTAACTCTAAGTGTTTGTTTCATCTACTGTTTTGACGCAATACGCATTCTACGAAACTTTTTTCAACGATCCAACTGTCAAACTTATTTGTACACATTCCGAGATCGCATACATAAAAAATTGTAAAAAACAAACATTCAGAGATTATGTAACGGAACAAAAGTTTTCGACGGTTATAAACGAAAAATCACAATTTAACGTTTATTTTAGCTCCGATTTTGATGATTTTTTACAGATACACTCCTTGACCCTATAAGAATGTAATGAATAAATTTGATCTTTAATTTAAAGTATTTACACTAATGGATACCACAAAATCTTTTTTTATACTTAATAGAAGTATAATTTAACTTTAAGTGTTTGTTTAATCTACTATTTTGACGCATTCTACGAAACTTTTTTTAACGATCCAACCGTCAAACTTATTTGTACACATTCCAAGATTTCATACATAAAAAATCGTAAAAAACAAACATTCAGAGATTACGTAACGGAACAAAAGTTTTCGACGGTTATAAATGAAAAATCACAACTTAACGGTTATTTTAGCTCCGATTTTGATGATTTTTTACAGATACACTCCTTGACCCTATATGAATGTAATGAATAAATTTGATCTTTAATTTAAAGTATTTACACTAGTGGATACCACAAAAACTTATTTTATACTTAATAAAAATATAATATTAACTCTTAAGTGTTTGTTTAATTTACCGTTTTGATGCAAAATGCATTCTACGAAACTTTTTTCAACAATCTAACCGTCAAAATTATTTGTACACATTCCGAGATTGCATACGTAAAAAATCATAAAAAATAAAGATTCAGAGATTACGTAACGGAACAAAAGTTTTCGACGGTTATAAATGAAAAATCACAATTTAGCGGTTATTTTAACTCCGATTTTAATGATTTTTTACAGATACACTCCTCGACCCTATAAGAATGTAATGAATAAATTTGATCTTTAATTTAAAGTATTTACACTAGTGGATACCACAAAAACTTATTTTATACTTGATAGAAGTATAATATTAACTCTAAGTGTTTGTTTAATCTACTGTTTTGACGCAATATGCATTCTACGAAACTTTTTTCAACGATCCAATTGTCAAACTTATTTGTACACATTCCGAGATCGCATACGTAAAAAATTGTAAAAAACAAACATTCAGAGATTACGTAACGGAACAAAAGTTTTCGACGGTTATAAACGAAAAATCACAATTTAACGGTTATTTTAGCTCCGATTTTGATGATTTTTTACAGATACACTCCTCGACCCTGTAAGAATGTAATGAATAAATTTGATCTTTAATTTAAAGTATTTACACTAGTGGATACCACAAAATCTTTTTTTATACTTAATAGAAGTATAATATTAATTTTAAGTGTTTGTATAATCTACTATTTTGACGCAATATGCATTCTACGAAACGTTTTTTAACGATCCAACCGTCAAACTTATTTGTACACATTCCAAGATTGCATACGTAAAAAATCGTAAAAAACAAACATTCAGAGATTACGTAACGGAACAAAAGTTATCAACGGTTATAAACGAAAAATCACAATTTAACGGTTATTTTAGCTCCGATTTTGATGATTCTTTACAGATACACTCCTCGACCCTATAAGAATGTAATGAATAAATTTGATCTTTAATTTAAAGTATTTACACTAGTGGATACCACAAAAACTTATTTTATACTTAATAGAAGTATAATATTAACTCTAAGTGTTTGTTTAATCTACCGTTTTGATGCAATATGCATTCTACGAAACTTTTTTCAACGATCCAACCGTCAAACTTATTTGTACACATTCCGAGATTGCAAACGTAAAAAATTGTAAAAAACAAACATTCAGAGATTACATAACGGAACAAAAGTTTTCGACGGTTATAAACGAAAAATCACAATTTAACGGTTATTTTAGCTCCGATTTTGATGATTTTGTACATATACACTCCTCGACCCTATAAGAATGTAAAGAATAAATTTGATCTTTAATTTAAAGTATTTACATTTTTTATATATGAGTGATTGTATATATATTTTTTTACATTTTTTACACTTCTACAATAATTATTATTAATTTTATTAATTTTGCCCTAAAATAAAAAACATTATTCATGAGGGTTTGAAGGATTTTAAAAATCTAAACGATAATATAAGTGTAACAATTATCTATTCGTGAAGGAATAATGATAAATCATGAGTGTTTATATATTCTTTCACATTTTTGATACTTGTATATACAAATACTATACTAGTATATTTTAATTTTGGACAAGAATATGTTATGTAAAATTTATCCTAGTAATGATAATAAGGAACTCTCATAATAAAAATAAATAATGACTAAAACTTTTTTTTATTTTTTTATAATTTATATAGAACAATAATACAAAACTATATATTTAATATAGAATATATTGTATATATTAATATGACTATTGTATTTTATAATAAATCTTTTAGTAATTAAACTTTAAAATTATTAAAATAATTTTTTTCTTAACGGGTCGAAACGGGTTACCCACGTGTTACCCGCGTGTATACCTGTTAAGAACCCGTTATTAACGGGTTCTTAACGGGTCACCCGATAGTGACCCAATAAGTTATCGTGTTGATCCGAAACCCGTTATTTTCGTGTCGTTTTCGTGTCGTGTCAAAAACTGCTAGGTCTACGTGAAACCAACTTCAAAACTTACTATACAAATAAAAAAGGTTGAAACTTTTAATTATCCAAACCCAAAAATGAAAATTTAACTATATTAATTAAAATAAACTCATGGGCAGCACGAAAAAAAGAAAGAAACGATGTTACCCAAAAGCATACTTAAATTTTGTACCCATCATTTCTACCATGTGTGTCATCTCCTAATATTTCTTTCCTTCCCTCTCCTCTTACTTGAATGATTACGATTAAGTTACGTTAACATCTTATATTAATCAATTTTTATAGAGATAATAAGACAAAAAACAATATGTGAGAGGAGGGGACGGAAATGGATGAGAATAGGAAGGGAGAAAATCATACTCCATTCTTACCATCTACTTGTACTATCTTTTATACCATCTCTCTAATAAAGATGAGACACATATGTAATGGTGGGCCTATCTCTATTAAAGAGATGGTACAAACAGATGGTAAGTATAACACTACTCTTTGTGTTAATCATTTAGGTATATTAATCAATTTAATATATTTATATACATTTTTGTACAGACATTCATTTTAATATATCTCGGAAAATGTATTTGCATATTTTTCTTATGTGTCATTAATGTTTTTTAAAATATTCCCATTTAGGATTAAAGTTTTGATTAAATTTCAATTTTTATTGAAGGATTAAAGTTGAAAAATCCCCTTTATTTCTATGAGTGTAGGTGTTAATACTCCGAAATAAATATGACGAACTTCATACAAGCAAGGAGGGAGGAAGTGGATGATAACTTTTTTATTAATAACAATCTCCTTTCCAAAATGGGAATATTTAAATGAATCATATGAGAAGTAATTTTCGCACACATTTTTATTCCTTTTAACATTGAGAGGTAGATTTGATTTTCGCAAAAGATAAATTTGAACTAAATTATTATAATCCGCCCATTTTGAAGCTTTGCTCACTCCCTTTACTCCTTTGTGTAAATAATATTGTATGTATTAAAAAAGCATTGGTTTGAGAGCTTTAATGAAAAGGGTTTAGGCTAAGTTTATTTTAACCAAAAACCATGCTATAACTTTATTTAATAAAAAAATTAAATATTAATGAAAAACCCTTAAATTTTAATAAAAAGGACAAAGAAACTTAAATTTTAATGAAAAGGACACAATTTTAATATAATTTTTTTTAAAAAAAGGACCTGACGCGCGTGCCTCTATCACAGACACTGTTTATGAAACTGAAACATTATTTATGAAACGGAACACTATTTATGAAATTGAACGCTATTTATGAAATTGAACAGTACTACACTATTTATTAGTCAAGTTTCATAAATAGTGCCTAGTTCTTGGTCATGTTTAATAAATAGTGTCTAGTTATTGGGTCCAGTTTCATAAATACTGTCTAGTTCTTGGCCATGTTTCATAAATATTGCCTAGTTATTGGGTCTAGTTTCATAAATAGTGTACAGTAATTGGTACAGTTTCATAAATAGTGTCTTTTTCTTGGTCCAATTTCATAAATAGTGTCTAGTTATTAGTCCACCTTCATAAATAGTGCCTAATTCTTGGTCGTGTTTCATAAATAATGTCTAGTTCTTGGTCAAGTTTCATAAATAGTGTATAGTCCAATTTCATAAATAGTTTCCACATATTGGCTTAGTTTTAAAAATAGTACCGATGACACACCTCGACTGAGATCAAGGCATGCTGGCTGTCACGTGAGGGTGACGTAGCCATGTGCACATTGCGGAAGCAATGAAGATAAGAATGATATGAATAATTAAATACCGAAACTACTAGAGTGCACTACTAAACAGGAAGTGTTAAGAGTAAGATACAAAAGTAAACATTCCTAATCAGAGCATATAAAGTCTAGGTGCAGTCCAGTAGGACAAGTACTAATTATACAGTACCATAAGATGTCATACAATTATTTAGATAGGTCAGAACCGCCGAAGTCCTCACACCCAGCAACTGCAAACTTACCTAAAACCTGGAGGGGCGCAAAACAGAAAACATGAGTGGGCAAAAAAAAATGTTTTACAAAACCATTTCATTTATCAACATATCTAACCCCTCGCTGTAAAACATGTATAACTTTTCCCATAATCAAGATATATGCATATACATAAATATATATGAAATTATATCAATTCAAATCATACTTCACATAATCATATTCATATATATGCCATGCCAAGATATAACAGAGTAAGCAATTTAGATAAGAATACTTTCATATAAATGTAACATGTTAGCCGGAATCCCTGTGGTAGTCCGTACGGCTGAATTCATAGCTCAAAATCAATCTAGCCGGAGTCACTATAATGACCTATGGGACAACATACTGCACAAGAGTCGGAACCAAAGGAAAAGGTCTGTACGACAATAATGGGTGTAATATAATCATGCTAAATTCTACTCACACATAATAGCTGGGCGATAAATCGCTAGTCACCTACGAGTCGAAACCATAAATAAGGTCTGTACAACAAAACTGTGCATCTAAATTGGATCTAATATGAGCATATGGTGCGGGAGGTGACATAATAAACAGGCATGTGCCATATCTCTGGCTAATTCACAATCACCCTAAGTGCAGTTTTATGAGCTCAACATTATTCAATCACATATCGCACCATTGACAATTCACATAACCAAACATAACTCACCTGAGCTTACCTGAGCGTCCACAACACCACACACACACACACACACACACACACACACACACATATATATATATATAGGAGTAATTAGGTTTTCATCCTTATTTTTACTACTCTATTGATTAAAACCTTATTACTTTTCAATTTTTGATCAAGGTCCTTTGTATTAATAATATCATTAATTATTTCAATAATAAAATATTTTTTATTTATAAATATATTCATTTAATATTAAAAATGTTACAATTAGTATATTTATATTTATGGCTAAATTTTTTATCATAAATTTTTATTTTTAGTTTGTACCCATTTTTAATTTGCAACCCTTTTTTAATTTGTACCAATTTTCCTTTCAATTTTAATTTGTACCCATATATTAATTTCTTTTTGTGCCCATATTTTTTAAAGTTTTATTTGTATTGTACCCATATTTTTTTATTTATTTGTACCCATTTTTATTTTTGCTAAATGTGCCCATTTTGAAGAATGTACCCATGTTTTGATACAATAATTTTTTGGTTATTTTTTATGAATGTACCCATGTTTACACACACACACACAATAGTATATTTATATTTTAATATTTTTAATCCCACAAATTATGTTTTTTATTTAAAATATCATTAATATAAACAACTATAAATTTTAATTTTTAATTTAAAAAATATAGTAACGTACATAGAAATAAATTATCAATTAATTTTAGGGACTTGGATCAAAAATTGAAAACCAACAAAGTTTCAGTCAAAGATTGTTCATAACTAGGGACCGCATCCAAAGTCTCCCATATATATATATATATACAAAGCATCATATACCAATTATACTTATATGCATGGCATTTATGGCATACTTTCATTTAAACACATATTTTTGGGACAATATCAAGTATATAAATATATACTGAAAAACAAAAGCCCATTCACTAGTATGTCGAATGGTCGTCGCCCTCGAGCCGCTCTTGAACACGCTCATCCTCGGGATAAGTCTCACCTATATGCGAATTAACTATAAAAACGTTATTTAAAGCACATAGGCAAAACTAGCTAATAACTTCTCATACAATGCGCAATTTTGGTATTTGAATATACCACAATGACCTGCACTACTCCACGAACATCCCTATATTTTTAGAATAATTTTCTGACCACCCACGCGCGGCAATACGCGCCCCCACGCGCGGCCACGTGATAGGCATACTGACGGCATCAGTCAAAGCCGTCAGGAATATTCTGTTAAATAGTAATGGAATTTGTTAAATTTAATTGACGCCGTGGAATATTCCGTCAAACTTGACAGAATATTCAGTCATCCCTAATGATAAGTGAATTTTATATTATATATTTAACCCAATTTTATAATCAAAACCACCTTGGGTTACCTCACTAAAACCATCCCATGGTTTTCAATTTCATAATTAAAACCACCTTGGGTGGTTTTCATCACATCACCCGTTTTAATCACATCCCATGGTTCCCTTCGCACTCACTCAGACTCTCTTCCCTCATCTTCATAGTTCATAGACGAGCTACAAAAATTCCCCCATCTTCACAGATCGTCTCTGCGAATTTCTACAACTTCACAGATCCTCACAGACGAGCTGCAGATCGTCTCTGCAAAAATTCCCTCATCTTCACATATCTACAACTTCCGATCTCATATGAATTTCTGCAACTCGTCTTTGCGAATTTTTGCAGCCTATTGCGAAAATTGCAGCAAGTTTGGGATTTGCAGCAAGTTTTAGAACACTGGACTTTTCATTTCCGACGACGGAGGCGCAGATCTTGGGTCTGAGCTTGGATTGCAGAGAGAGATCTGGGCAGCTGCGACGACGCAGCCTCGGCTGCCTTTCCGACAACGGAGCCACGACAATTGTTTCGATAATATCGAATATATCGCGATATTTTGACGATACTTAGGTGGATACGTGTGAAAATATCGGTTTATCTGAAAAACGATAATATCGGCGATATTTCGCCGATATTATCGATATTTTAGTCATTGGTGTTGACACATTGGAATGACCAATTTGGTTATCTATGTCGTTTCATTCAGTTTATATTAGTTTAAAGTGGAATATCGTTTATTTAAAAAAGAGAAAATTGTAGTAATGGTCCTTCAACTTTAACGCAATTGAAGCAATTGTCCCTCAACTTAAATCCATGACCATTGGTCCCTTAACTCATCAAAATGTGCAGCTATAGTCTTTATCGTCAACTCTGTCAGAATTTCGTCAAAATGAGTCATGCTAGAAGGATCATTGCTACAATTGGGTTAGAGTTGAGAGATCATTGCTTCAATTGAGTTAAAATTAAAGAACCATTTCTTTAATTCAGTTAAAGTTATGGTAAATTGAATACCAAATTAAGTTACCCATTGTGTGACTTAGCTGAACTTTGCTTCTATTAGTGTAAAAATATCGATGTACTCAAAAGAAGTTGAGGAACTATTGCTATAATTTTTCTCATTTGGTTTTCATTTGGTTTTCCTTATTGCCCTTGGTTTAGCTTCACGTGCGTGGTACGTGATTTATTTTGATGGAAGTTCTAACAAAGTTGACAAAAATGACCTGTACGTTTTGATTAGTTAAGGGACCAATGGTCACTTAGTTGAGGAACCATCACTCCAATTAGGTTAAAGTTGATGAATCATTATTACAATTTACTTATTAAATAATAAAATATAGTTTGAATTTATAAGTAAGCTTCGATATTCAAATGGGCCTGTATCCATTTTTCTGGTCCTTTCCTTCGTTACATAGAATCCAAAAGGACATTCCTTTCTCATCAATTGGATGATGTTGAAGTCAGCTATATTTGTAAAGTTCGAACCTTGATGATCTACACGGCCATTGAAAAGCGAAAGCTGGTTATGAACAAATTCAATTCAATTTTTTTCAATTATTCCCATCAATCCAGATTCAATCACAGAGGACTGACCCGTTTCCTCAGCAGCACTGTGGATTCAACGGAGTCTAAGTTTCACTCCAATTTACTTCTCAATGAGCTGTCTAAATCCGGCCGAGTCGACGAGGCGCGCCAGATGTTCGATAAAATGCCGAGCAGGGATGAGTTTTCTTGGAACACTATGATAGCTGCTTATGCTAACTCAGGAAGACTAGCTGAAGCAAAACAACTCTTTGATGCGACCCCAAGTAAAAACTCCATCACATGGTCGTCATTGATATCTGGGTACTGCCGAAATGAGAGCGAAAGTGAAGCTTTCGAGTTGTTTTGGCGAATGCAGTTCGAGGGGCATAAGCCCAGCCAGTACACGTTGGGCAGTGTTCTGAGGTTGTGTTCAACACTGGGTTTGCTCCAGAGAGGTGCGCTTGTTCATGGTTATATGACAAAGACCCAATTTGACAATAATATTTTCGTTGTCACGGGTTTGGTGGACATGTATGCAAAGTGCAAGCGCATTTCAGAAGCTGAGTATCTCTTTGAGACTCTGTTTGATAGGAAAAACCACGTTTTGTGGACTGTCATGCTTACTGGGTACTCTCAGAATGGTGATGGGTTTAAGGCAATGAAGTTTTTCCGAGACATGCGAGCAGAAGGGGTTGAATCCAATCAGTTTACGTTCCCTAGTGTATTGACAGCTTCTGCGTCGGTCTTAGCACATAGTTTCGGAGCTCAGGTGCACGGATGTGTTGTTCAGAGTGGTCTCGGAGCTAATGTGTTTGTCCAAAGTTCCTTGGTTGACATGTATGTCAAATGTGGAGACCTTAATAGTGCAAAGAAGGCATTGAGAAGCATGGAGGTTGACGATGTTGTTTCTTGGAACTCCATGATTGTGGGTTGTGTAAGGCAGGGGTTTGCAGAAGAAGCTTTGTCCTTGTTTAAAGATATGCGGTCGAGAGAAATGAAGATTGATCATTTTACGTATCCATCTGTTCTAAACTCCTTTGCTGTGATGAAGGACATGACAAATGCAATGTCTATCCATTGTTTGATAATCAAGACTGGTTTTGACGTTTATCAACTTGTGGGAAATGCTCTCGTTGATATGTATGCTAAGCAGGGGAACATAGATGCTGCGGTTGAGGTGTTTAAGTGTATGTCAGACAAGGATGTTATCTCATGGACCTCCCTGATCACAGGCTATGTACGTAATGGCTCTCATGAAAAAGCACTTAGATTGTTCTGTGAGATGAGAACTGCAGGGATCTATCCCGACCAGTTTGTAATTGCCAGCGCTTTGAGTGCCTCTGCCGAACTGACAGTTCTGGAATTTGGCCAACAAATTCATGCAAACTTTATTAAGTCCGGCCTTCAAGCCTCCTTATCAGTAGATAATTCCTTTGTAGCAATGTATGCAAAATGTGGGTGCATAGAAGACGCCAATAAAGTTTTCGACTCTATGCAAGTTCAAGATGTGATTACTTGGACAGCTTTGATAGTTGGTTATGCCCAGAATGGAAGAGGAAAGGAGTCCCTAAAGTTTTATGATCAAATGATTTTAACTGGCGCAGAACCAGACTTCATTACCTTTATCGGCTTAATATTTGCTTGTAGCCATGCTGGTCTTCTGGAAAAAGGTCGGTACTACTTTGAATTGATGAGTAGGGTTTATGGAATACAACCAGGTTCGGAGCACTATGCGTGCATGATTGACCTCTTGGGGCGCTCAGGGAAGCTTAATGAGGCCGAAGCATTAGTAAATAAAATGGTTGTGGAACCGGATGGAACTGTATGGAAGGCACTGCTTGCTGCGTGTAGAGTACACGGGAACATAGAACTTGGAGAGCGGGCAGCAATGAACCTTTTCAAATTGGAACCTCTAAATGCTGTGCCTTATGTTCAGTTATCTAACATGTATTCTGCGGCTTCTAGATGGGAAGATGCTGCAAGAATCCGAAGATTGATGAAATCAAAGGGAATTCTTAAGGAGCCTGGATGCAGCTGGATTGAGACGAACAGCCAAGTGCATACCTTTATGTCTGAAGATAGAAGCCATTCGAGGACGGCTGAAATATATTCAAAGGTTGATGAGATCATGATGTTGATCAAGGAAGCTGGATACGTGCCAGATATGAATTTTGCGCTTCATGACATGGATAAAGAGGGTAAAGAGCTTGGCCTAGCGTATCACAGTGAGAAGTTGGCTGTTGCTTTCGGGCTTCTCACCACACCACCAGGGGCACCAATCCGAATTTTTAAGAATCTCCGGGTTTGTGGAGATTGCCATACTGCAATGAAATTTATATCAAAGGTCTATCTTCGGCATATTATATTAAGAGATTCTAACTGTTTTCATCATTTCAAAGAAGGGAACTGCTCTTGTGATGATTACTGGTAGAAGATTCGTCTGTTAACTCCAAATGGCTCGTTCTTGGTGCTGTTTCTAAAATCTGTCCACGTGCAACACTTCAAAGGTTAGGTTCCATCGACACCCTCAATCCTGTTACGATCAAATGAACATCGACTTAAAGGGTAATATAAACTTTCCCTTCTCTCATACTCTGTGATTTCACTTTTCTGTAAGCATCTTAATTCTGCTGAAAGCCAAGTTCGCAGTAATTTAGGTTATAGTTTAGAATCTTTTTTAGTACTACTTCAAAGCGTGCTAGTACATTACCGTTCATTCACATTCGGTAGGGTATTTCAGATTATGCTGGTGAATCTTCACTGAGGTCGATCCATGATACACTATAACCCATTTGATGATGTGTAGCACAAACAACCGTTTTGGTAGGTCTATCTGAGAAATGCTGCTTCACGGAGGACTGAGTGTGTTTATATGGCAGTTGATGTGGGAGTTCAGGTCGTGTACCTTGAAAGTGACTTGCAGCTCCTAATATCAAAGTTTAGCGAACGTCAATGTCATCTTCGTCCTGAGACGCAGGCTCATCGGAAACATATGGAAGGTGTATAATGTTAAATGAGACTTGAGTTTAGTTTCAGAGGGTGTTTCAAGCGTGACATTTTTAGCTCGAAGATTGGTAGAACGAACATACGGATCTACCACCGAAAGAGAAGCAAACGAAGAAAGGCTAGTCGGAAAATCCACTCAAAGATTTGAATCTGTGTGTAATAGTGGAACAGCATACAATGAGAACCTAATTTCATCTGAATGATCCCATTTAGTCTCTCCACATTACTCATAAAACACTATATATGACAACATGATTTAACATTCACATGTAAAAGCTCTTCTTTCAGTCAAGGTATACAACATACATCGCGAAAATTTGGTCTTGGAATCTTAGCCGAAGCAATCCCCACTAACATCCACCTGAACATTCCACCCGCAAAATCTATTCGATCGAATAGCCTGCCACTTCAACTCCAGCGCGTACTTTCATTACTGCCACGTCAACCCCTCCGATAGAAAGTCTACGAGCGCAGTGCAAGGCAGCATGGCTCATCCAAGCAAACAAAACGGCATTTACATCGTGAACTTATGTGACCCCCTCAGGTTCGTGCGTCAATTCCTAGCATGCTCAGGGATTAGACGATGTCGGAGTTCAGTGGGTGCTCCAGCCAATTCTGCAGGGCAATCATCATCAAGTTAAAGACTGGAGGTGACAACAACTAAAACCAGGCCATAGAATGGTGAAATATCTTTACCTTGAGCTGTGAAATTGAACAAAGGAGGCAATGCTCGTCCATTAGGCAAACTCACGTTCGGGTCTCTCAAATCATCAAAGAAGGGGTGTGCGCAAGCCTCCAACTAAAAACCAGGAAACAATTTAGCTTTAGACTTGTCCATATCACATACTTTAATCATAATTTATCAAAAGTAAGTTCATTTTCTTACAGCAGTACAACGTAGATTTGGTGAGTACTGGAGCAGCCTTGACACAAGATCCACTGCTTCTGGGGGCATTCGCTTGTGAAATATCTGAAGATCACAATCACAATAAGATTTCGGCTGAACAAATACAACCAATTGACCATAAATACTGAATTAAAATATTGAACATACCTTGTGCCACGGGTGAGCTTTGATCTGAGGAAACTTGAACTCTGTGTAATTGGGATTCATGCACTTTATTTCTTCTCTGGTTGGTGTCCCAAGAATCTAGAATAATACCCAAAAGAAAGATGAGAACACAAAATAGCACAAATATCACCATAACAAGAAACGAATGGTTTACATCTACTGTACCTTTATAATCTCCACCAGCTGATCAACACCGCTCTCCCCGGGAAACAGTGGCTGTAATGATATCAGAAATAGTCATGAGATTCTGGAAAAATAAAACAAACCAAATTCATACAAGTTAAACAAGAATCCAATGTGCTATTCACGTACCTGTCCAAGAAGAAGCTCAGCAAATACACAACCAACAGACCACATATCAATTGCAGTGGTATATTCTGTAGCCCCAAATATAAGTTCTGGTGCTCTATAATATCGTGAACAAATATATGATATGTTGGCTTCACCAGGCACCTAAAAATGAGGAAATTAAAGAAGTCATCAGTTCCAAGACCTTCATGAATTCCAAATATCATCAAAGCACCTCCAGATTCACAGAATAGGAAACATACCAACATCTTTGCACTCCCAAAATCACATATCTTCAGCTGATGCGTGTGGGGATTGACCTGCACATGCATCAAACCCTCAGCAGCATTACAATGAGTGAAGATATAATCTCAGATCAATTAAAATCGGACTGCTATGAATGAGAAAACTAATTCTTGTTCATACTTGATCAACACTAAGATTAAATTGATATAAACTGTAAGAAATCTTACCAGCAAATTTTGTGGCTTAATGTCACGATGGCACACACCAACAACATGGTGCAAGTAATTTAATGCACGACAAATCTACAAAATAGAAAATAATTCAATTTATTATTACATAATAGGAATAAAAAAACCTGACAACCCACTAATGAAAAGGCAGTGGAGGAAATAGACACAACAACAACAAAGCCTTTTCCCACATAGTGGAGGAAATAGACGGATTCCAAAATTACCTGGTATGTATATAATTGCACATAAATAATGGGAATATGTTGGTTCATCCTGATATAATGCTTTGAGACCCGGTAAACAGTTTCAGATATATACTCGAGGACAAGATTGAGGTACAGCTCATCTTTGTCAGTAGTTGAAAAGAAACAGTGCTTCAATTGAACAACGTTAGGATGGTCAAGAAAGCGCATAATTTGAAGTTCTCTGTTTTTATATCTTTTATCCTGCAACACCTTTTTTATTGCAACTGCTTCACCTGTTTCCAGACACTTAGCCTGCACAATAAATTATGGTAAGCAAGGTAACAAATGACGTTGAGATCTGTATCAGTGGAAAACAGAACCAAAGAAACCTAAATGATGAACAAACGTAAATAATTCTAACTACCTGAAAGACAACTCCAAACGAACCAGTGCCAACTACACGCTCTGCCATGTAAGAGATAGTCTGTAACCAAAAATGAAAAATTAGACAAACCAGCAGAAAATGAGGTCATGCAGAAAGAAGTTCTGGAAAAAAAAAACAAGAATAACATGAGGACTTCCTAGGAGACAACATAAGAAATGCAGAATTACTAAGCACACCTGTTTAGGTTGTCCATTTTGACCACCTACTTTCGTTGCAATTATATGACCTGTTTCTGTTCCATTACCATTTATAATAGTTTCTTCCATATCCTGCACAAGGCAAGTTTACACAATTTACTCAGTAACCGATATTCACCAGTTTAAAACATGTCTTTTTCACATGAGAGTTAATAAAGACACATATGGATGAAAAAAGGATCACAAAAAAAAAAAAAAAAAAAAAAAAAAAATCAACGCCAGCCAACAAAAAAATACCTTGTCATCATGGTGGTTGGCCTTCTCATCTCTAATTTTCATTTCATGCATTTCTTTGGGAAGCTGATCATTACTAGATTTGTCTTCTTTGGTCTCGGTCTTACCTACTGAAGATACACTGGATGTGCTCGCAGCAGTTTCCAGTGACGTTGAAGCCATATGCTGCTCTAGACCAGTGGCACTTCCCTCAACAGTATTTGACTGTTTATTAGCCTTCTTCTCATTTTCTTGATCCACCTTTGCTCTTTTTGTGGTAGAATCAATTCCCTAAAACGAAAAAAGAAATAAATTTAACTTTGCTAAATATAGATTCAAACGGAAAAAAATGAACTGCGCATCCAAATTACCAAATTGTGAAGAAAAAAAAATCCACTCAGCCCTCATTGTGTTATTAACTATTAGCATAATTGCATGGATCACCACGTGATCGTTTCATCACAACAAAATTAGGAAAGTACTAAAGATGTAAACATTAACTACACAGAAGATTTATATTCCAGAAAAGGTATAAAAAAAAAACCCACAGCTAACTTGGCGCATTAAAAGCCTTGAAAAACCATATGCAGTACTTATGATGCAAAACACGTTAATTGCATCTCACAAATCAATAGAGTATACACATTCCTCAAGGTTAGTGATATACTTCAGTTGGACATTGTCCTGGAAATAAGAAGAAATCCAATATACTTGCTAAAATAACAATTTGACTCGTTGATGTGCAAACCCAGAGAGCCACGGCATTCATGAGGTAGAAAATCATTCTCGTCCAACTGTATAGTTTATATACATATATGTATATACACGTATCTATCTAATATCCAAACACAAAGTGGGCATTACATGTGATGGCTCATACAAGAACCAAAAGTAGTCATTTGTTCCATCAGTTATCCCCCAAGATGCTCTTTCAAAACACTACTATCTGTGGTAACACAAACAAAATCCGACGCTCGCAATTAAATACAATAGAAATGCATCATGAAAATGCTATGCCAATCAAAACTAACGGGCCAACATTAAACAGCGAGCCATATACAAAAGTAACAAAGAAAACAAATTAAAATTCCATTTCAACTTGGATAAACTATATGCACAAGATTGAACATCCACTCGCCCTTGGGCGAAAAAAAAGCCTCTTTTAATAATATATAAAATACAAATGTTACTCAACTTCACTCAAATGATCCTTCAAATCCACACAATTACACACCCAGTAAACAGTTGTGTGATACTAGGAAAATGAATACATTCATACATACATACACACACATATATACTTATAAGTCATATACTTCCCAAATTATAAATAAACAAACACAAATCCTCCACCATGTTTTCTACATCGTAAATCTTACCAGACGCGAGCTTCTGAAATCAAAATTTGAAATATCACAAAATCAAACCGCCCTAAATCAAAACATTCAACATTATTGCTTTATTTTCTTCCATTTCCAAACTACCAAAAACAAGCTCAAATCCTCCAAACCAAAACTAGAAATCAAATACACACAAAAATTCAAACTTACAGGGTCCGACGAAACTGAGGTACGTCCCGAAGCAATGCTCTTGAGCCGGCGCATCATATTCATCTTTGTTCGTTGTTCTGATTCAACAACCCAAAAACCCTAACTTGAATTTCCTCCCAATGAACAGAAATCAAAGAAGAGAGAGAAATGCCAAGCTTTCTCTCTCCTCTCCTCCTTCTCTCTCGCTCCTCCCCTGATTCAAATCAAACCCTGCAAATCCCCCAAAAGAGAAGAATTAAAGGAAAAGAAAGGAAGGAAGAAAAAAACCACAAGCTCCCTTTCTTCCCTATCCCTCTCTCTCTAAGAATATTTAGGTTTTCTCTCTCTACAATTGTTTTTGTAGTCTTCTCTCTCTAGAATTTATCTCTCTGTCTGTTAGCTTTTTTTTTTTAATTTTTAATTTTTACTACTTTTTATTTGGGAATTTTGATTCTGCGGTCAAACTTGGACAGATGAAAATCATTCATTCCAGCCTTACACCATTTCTTTATTGTACCTTGGTCAAAGGTTAAATTTCCGCCGTTGATCGGATATGATGGGGGATCAGACGGCGCGTATTTGCGGATTTTCCAGATAAAGAGGAGATTCGAAACGGAATATTCGGGTAAGAGTGCCTTTTTGACTGGTCATTGGTCAGTTTTTAAGGCTGAGAGATTTTTCTATTTCGACTTAATTGACTGTGCTGGCCGCGAATGCCGAACGAATCGATCTATTTTATGAAATGTAATTTTCAAAATTAAAAAAAAAAAAAATTGGAAATTGACGTTTTGAATTGGACAATGGAGTGAAAATAGAGGCATTGCCAAGAAAGATATTGAGTAAAAATAGAGGGAATGGAAAAAACAATTGAAAGACTGTTTTTGTTGCAGACTAGATTGTGAGATGTAGGTGTCTGTTTTGGCAATGATTGTGGTCATTTGAAGGGAAGGGCGCTGTTGGTGTAATGATTAATGAGAGGTTCAGTAAAATTTGTAATTTTTTTGTCTAGGAAATTAGAATCCTCAACTAATTTTTCACTTTTTTTAAATTAAATATCTTTTACTTTTTATGATTTGACGAAGATGTTTTAATCAATTGTCACCTCATCAATTTTTTATTCTAGGATCGAAAAGTGACGTCACAACTTATCTGTTCAACTATCATGTCTCGCTTTCGAGACAAATGACCAAAAAAAAACTAACGGTTCAATAGCGTAGTAGCTTTTCCTTTTGTTTTATCATGACTGCATCTTACCTCTATGTTAAAGTGCTTACGAATCCTAAGATAGGATCAAGTCATTTGTGTTCACCCTTTTTTTTTAAACTATGACATTTCTCATGATTTGACGAAGATGTTAAACTAATGAAAAATGTTTGGAAACTTTGAGTTTTAATGATAAGAACAAAATAAAGGCTAAAGTGAATAGTACCAGGATTAACTTTTTAGTGTAAAAATGTGGTTTTTCGTTAAAGTGAACAGTACTAGGTGTTTTTCGTTAAACTTTCATTTAATCAATTGTCACCTCATCAATTTTTTATTCTAGGATCGAAAAGTGACGTCACAACTTACCTGTTCAACTATCATGTCTCGCTTTCGAGACAATGACCAAAAAAAAACTAACGGTTCAATAGCGTAGTAGCTTTTCCTTTTGTTTTATCATGACTGCATTTTACCTCTATGTTAAAGTGCTTACGAATCCTAAGATAGGATCAAGTCATTTGTGTTCACCCTTTTTTTTTAAACTATGACATTTCTCATGATACTTCCTAGCAGAAAAACATAAAACTTCCATAAGCACTCAATGGAACTGAACGAGCATAGATCGCTAGATTCCATACTACATAACGAAATCATATGACAAGTAGGATTGTCATTTCACCATCCAATAATCGATTTCATGATCCAAGGATACACAATATTAACATTTAACTACTTAATCAACCAACAAGACAAGTATCCTTTCACGAAATTTAATAAAGTAAATCTCTATATTTCCTTACATGGATTTCAAGCAATATCATAACCCTAATTTACAAACACAAATGTCTACCATCAGTATTTCTATTCACAATAATGTAGGGTTTAGGGCTAACTCAACAAACCCAACCAAAAGCTAGGATTCTGGAGCACTCAAATGGAATCTCACTAGGAAGTGGTCACCAGTCACAAATTTATCAAGCACAACCACTCCTTACAGCCCTAGGGAGGCAATGATCACCCATTGTGATATACCAAGTATAATCACCCCTAGAATGCCTATAGGCCCCCATCAGGATATACCAAGCAGGACCATAGGCATAATCTAATAGTGTTGTAGACATCGAAATTTCGGTATATAAATGTTGATCGATAAATCAAAGTTTCAATGCTCATGTATTACATAAATTTTACACGTAGCGTGTGACTCGACGAAAAATTGAAATGAGTTGGAAAAGTCATCAAACAGGACACGTGTCAACACCTGGCAGAAACGACTTATTTCATCTGGAATATTATATTCAAAATTAGGCCTTGGAAATTTCTATAAATAGAAGGCTAATTCATTCATTTAGAGAGGAACCAAAATCATTAGGCAAAATTCTTGAAGCTCTGAAGCTCTGAAACTCCGAAGCTCTCAAGCATCCGGGTTCCCGAAGAATCAAGAAAGCTCTTTTCGTTCTTCGTTCTTCATTCATCGTTCATCCTAAGATCAAGCCCAAACGGCCCTTTGGATCAACAATCATCCACCAATTCAAGATCAAGCCCCGACGGCCCTTGAAGAAAGTGTTCTTCGTTCTTCGTTCATCGTTCTTCCAAGATCAAGCCCCGACGGCCCTTGGATTAACAATCACCAATTCAAGATCAAGCCCCGACGGCCCTTAAAGAAAGTGTTCTTCGTTCTTCGTTCATCGTTCTTCCAAGATCAAGCCCCGACGACCCTTGTATTAACAATCACTAATTCAAGATCAAGCCCCGACGGCCCTTGAAGAAAGTGGTCTTCGTTCTTCGTTCATCGTTCTTCCAAGATCAAGCCCCGACGGCCCTTGGATCAACAATCACCAACTCAAGATCAAGCCCCGACGGCTCTTGAAGAAAGCATTCTTCGTTCTTCGTTCATCGTTCTTCCAAGATCAAGCCCCGACGGCCCTTGGATCAACAAAATCAACAAATCCACACATCCAACCGTTCTTCAAGATCAAGCCCAAAAGCCCCTGAAGATCCGTTCATCACCGTTATTCAAGAACAAGCCTTAACGGCCCTTGAAGAAACACTCATCCTCAAGATCAAGCCCTGACGGCCCTTGAAGAAAGCCTTATTCGTTCTTCGTTCATCGTTCATCCAAGATCAAGCCTCGACGGCCTTTGGATCAATCACACATCAACAAATACACACCTTACGAAGATCGAATCAGAGGATCAAAATAGAGAGAGATTGTAACCTAAAATCATAAAATACAAATATTTGTTTGTGCACGTTGTTCTTGTCTATTTCATTTCAGGAAATTTTCGTGTTCACAAGTGTATACAGTGATCATCCCTTGTAGATATACCAAGTATGATCACCCCTAAAATACGTATGGCCTCCATTGGATATACCAAGCAAAACCATAGGCATGCATCAAATGGTGTTATCCCTCAATGTGGATTAACCAAGTAAGACCACCCATAAGCACCATGTAACCAAGTAGGCAGTGACCCCCAATACGAATTAACCAAGCAAGGTTACCCCTAGAATGTGTATAGTTCTCTAATGCGGATTAACCAAGTAGGACCATAAGCATGCACCCAATATTGTGGTCCCCCTATGCAATTAATCAAGCAGGACCACTTGTGGGGACAAGGTAACCAACTAGGCAGTGACCCCCAATGCGGATTAACAAAAAAAAAACTACCGATGTACTACATTGTTACATGTTTTAGTTATATGATCACACATCATACATCCAACATCATGCATCATACATCATACATCAATTCAACATGAATCACAATTGTAAGCACAAACATTATCTATGTCACATGACTAACCAAAGGTCTAGTCATACATACATATAAGTTCTACATAATATTTCTAATATGGTTCCATGCTCATATTTTCATAGTAGTCACACATATCATTTACATCATCTAGAAGTTCAATAATTACGTAAAGTTTAGTAAGGTGCCACTCACATGCAAATTGAAGCACAGATCCCTTATGGCTCACTGACCAAGATAGGTTCAATGGGCTTTATTGGATATTTAGTAATGTTAATTTTAGTATTTCGGAACATTTTGACCAAAAGTCAACCCTCGGTCAATGTGGTCAATGGTACGATCAACAACCTTCATAACCCAATTCGGAATATCTGTACGTCAGATTTTTGATCCATAAATTCTTAAGACCACCCCAAAATATTACGTATAACCACATCTTTAATTTCGTGACAACCAACGGTCAACTTTTCATCTACTACAAAGGGCATGTGGCAGATCTTTATTGAACCAGATTCAGACAACGAAATCTCATCTACGGGTATTAGAAATGGATTCACGGTATCAAATTTAGCTTAGGGAGACAAAGTCGGATCACTTGCCATGTGACATCGCCATTGCTGGATGTTGGTCAACCCTAAAATACACAAAAATTATATCACAATATAGATCTCAACACAAATATGAGAAGTTATACTTGCACTAGAGGCTAGATGAGGGCGGAAGTTGACGAAATTTGTTGAAAAAGCTTTAGGTGGCCAGAGAACTCATGGGTTTGCCGCGTCTTCGATATTGTACCAATAGAGGATCGGAAGGTAGGGTCTTGCTCATGAGATAAAAGGTTTCTCAGAAGTGATGGTGGTTGCTAGTGTCGTCAACAGAATGACGAGTCGCCGATGTACAATGGTAATAAATCATAACCTTTGCGTCGGAGTCCATGACGGTAGTTACTGAAGAAATTGATGGGTGAGTTATGCTTGTGGTGATGAGGGCAGTTGAATTGTAGTGGTGATCGCAATTATAGTTGTCAGAAATGCTGGAAATGGAGATTAAAAAAATCCTTAACGAGCTGGGTTAGTTCATCGAGTTGAGTAATATCTAGGTCAACCCGCGACTTGGTTTCCCGAAATTAGCAATGCTGCTCCAACAAGCAAGGCTGGAGCCTTCCAAATATATAGGGTCCTATTGACAAAAATGCGCCTTTCTTTAGGGCCTTGTAATTCTTAATTTAAAACTTTGTTTCACGAATGATTTTCGCCTACGCGTTTGTGGGATTGAGCCTACCCAAAAATATTATGAGTGACCCATAAAGGTCTATGGCTTTTATTGACTACTTACAGAAAATTGAACTTTCTAACAAACTACAATTGTAAATTAATGAAAATACAAATAAAAATTCATTCCTGTAACTATGAAATAGGAAATTGAATAGTAAAATCTGAGAACGGGGATTCACATAACAAGTCACAACTAATTCTCCAAAAGGATAATGCTAGAGAGACTAACATGCTTATTTATTATTGGTGGCACATCATTTAGTTTGCAAATTTAGTCAGCCTAACATTACTCTTACCCAAGATTTGGGAATTTTATTTTTATGACTTTTTTTTTATTAAGAATTAACTTAAACAATTTCTCACTATTAGTAACAAAATGAGAGATATAACTTTCAATTAAATGCGTCGATGTTGTTTCACAGTTGTAAAGTCAATCTTAATTATTTGGCTTTCCTTGTCAAATATTGAATTTGTGTACCACATGCTCAATTTAGTTTTAGACTACATTATCTGGTTATCTGGCTCACTTCACTTCAAAGGATTTGATCATGCATGTGCATTTCACGTCTATATTCTTTTTGCATTCTATTTAGTGTTGTTGTCTAGTTAGAATTGCTTGCTGCTTTCCAGCTGGCTGGGCACACAAATTAAGAGCTACCCATATAGGATTCCTGACAGCTTTTTGCTAATGGTCAGATCTCAGTCCTTAATATTTTGTTATCAGTTTGTAGTACAATAAGTGTTCTTAGTTGGTGAGAGAAACAAACTGATGTTTTTGGGGTTAAAATCTCTAGCTAGGGTTTCTTTTCATTTGGGGTTTTTGTTGGTGCATATTGTTTAGAGGGAGAAGTTAGAGAGAAATAGAGCATTTATTCTTCCACCTTCTTCCTCCTCCTCATTTATGAAACCCTAGTTGCAAAACCAAGTTCATGCATTAAACACCAAATCATTGTATATTTGGGTTGCATTGTTTTAAGGTTTTACATTAAATTATTGGTCTGGTTTTAAGCTTTAAATATGTTTTTAAACTAAACTTTTGGATTCAAGTTAGATTCTCCTTTCAACTATTTGACTAGAGAATCTGACTGGTCATTTGAATCTAGATTTTATATGCATATCATAACACCGTATCATTTCATGATTTGAGTTGGTATCGGTGCCACAAGGTGAATATCTCATGAGGAGTTGCCGCTTTGTGAAGACCGAATGAGTTTATCTCGTGTAAGGCAAGGTTGCACAAAGTTAAAGCTGCTTCGTAGATAGTGATCTAGGAATTGAGTTTGTGTGGTCTTTGTATGAACATTGTTTACACTAGTGGATTAGACTCAATGGAGAATCCCCTGTTTTTAAACCTAGAGGTGGGTTTTTTCGGCCAAAAACATCTTGTGTTCAAAATTATTTATATTGTGTCATACATCTCACATACACATACATGGTACACATATCTCTTGAACATTTAAATGCTATGTGCTCATAGTCACGCTCGCTTGACACATTAATAACTTGCAATGAACTGAGGCCTTGCTGATTATGATAGTTTTTGGGAATTGAAATTAGTGATTGAATATTTGATTTATTGACTAACAAATATATCTTAGTTGATTAGCGTGCTTGACTAGTCAATCCAGAGATTATAATTTTTATATATAGGATATTCCATTGGGTACCAGTTTCAACAGTCATGCTCCTCATTTTGAGGACCCATGAGAACCAAATGCATATTAACCGCAAGATTATCTTAGTTTAATCCAACAGGAATGCTCTCCTAAGGTTCGCTTTTTGAGGACCTATGAGGACCTCTTTTATATGAACCATACGATTAATCTAATGGTAAAAAAAAACTGATGAGTCTATATAATCCTTTTACACCTAAACAAAATCAAAACACGCCAAAAATGAAAAATAGGTTCATGCTCAAATTTTTTATAGTTGCAGGTTAAGGGAGAGCAACTTGACTTCAAAGTTCACGAGCAACTTGACTTCAAAGTTCACAAGGTCTTAGGAAAATTGAAATTCTCTTTGAAGTTATGAAAAAGGTACTTTCTGTGGTGAATTGTAGGACTTATTAGCAACTTCAATGATCTGGCAAAGAAGATATAAGCGAATTGTACGATTGGAACCAACTAAATCAGTGTTATTATGCCAAAGAGATAATTGTAAATTTACTATAAAACACTTAACATGTATACCGGCAATATGTGGTGTTTCATTTGGTAAACATGTTCTGTCATGAGAAGCTTCAGCATTGTGTATGCTTGATCTATGAACTATAAACTTGATATATAAGTATACATGAACTACAATCTTATGCAATGATTGACCAAGCATAAGTTAATTAAAAAATAAGAATTATACGTACTAATTAAAACCAAATAAATTATTACCTGTCTTCTGATACCAGACATTTTCTTATGGTGCGCCCAAGTCCTCCACATGCCTTGTACTTCTTAGCTTTCCTCATTGCCTTTTCTTTGCAAGACTTCAATTTTTTTCCCACTTCCCTTGGTATTTACTTGAGTTCGTTCATTGATCATATGTTTTTGAAGTTTTCTTTTTGTTGGCACTTCTCCAACACCTAAATTGGAGCATAATAATTTTAACGCAATACAAAGCGATTCGATTCATTTTCTTACAAGTTCAGTTGTTTCTTCCAGAAGGGATGATTTATCAATTAAGCACAGTGAAAGTTGAGATAACTGAATACACCTCATCATTAATGACTTATCTTGCACATCTTTTTATTTTCAATCCATCTCCATCCTAAACTCTTTCAGCCTTCACACCTTTTGTATATCTTTTCATGATGTATTGGCTTGGCAAATCTACAATATGAATACTTATGAGAAAAAAAATAACATTTCTACACGGAATTCCTTCGAACTCAAATTTTTGACAGTTGCACTTTGCAAAACTAGAAACATTATTGTGAACAATATGTCACAATTTTGAGCTTTCTGCCTCATCACGTATAACAACATAAACACATTCTTTTCCTACTACCTTATAGCATCACTTTATACAGGCAGAACTTTGAATCACTTTGTTGATGCACAAAATCAGCGAGGACTTTAGTACAACAGAAAGTGTTAAGTTTGTGACATTCGCTAGATTGCTCCGATCACTAGTGTGGATAAGTATGTAAATGGATAAAGACAAGGAAGCAAACACAAGATGTACGTGGTTCACCCAAATTGGCTACGTCCACGGAGTAGAGGAGTTCTCATTAATTGTGAAGGGCTTACATAAGTACATGGGTTTAAGCTCTCCTTTAGTGAGTACTAGTGAAAGATTTAGTACAAATGACATTAGGAAATATTGTGAGAGAATGATCTATATTTATAGAAGAGAGTTTCTAGTTTCATTCTGACATTGACATGTGTCGTGTTGTGATTGATTTCTGATGTTGACACGTGTCGCGCTATGATTAAATTATGATGTCGACACGTGTCGCGCTGTGATTGGCCTCCTGGTTGGAGGGAAACTCTTATGGGTCCTTGACGCTATAACGTTGACTAGTGCTCAGTAGTTTCGGGATTGGTCAAGTATGGTACAAACAGTCCTCCCCTAAATTCCCGAGTGAGGGAAGCTCTTTGGTTGGGGACTTGTAAGATCCAAGCCATTGAGTAATCACGAAACTTCCAAGTACCGAAGTGTGGTATCATTTTCACTTGCCTTATCTGTCTCATATGTAGATGTGTCATCTTCTCTGGAAGTATTTTTCCTCCATCCAGGGGTGGTATCTTTAACCGATGAAGATGCACAAGGTAATATATCAATTTCACTTAAAGCTTACTTGTAGTTTCGGGCTTGGTCAAGTGCGATACAAACCATATAGTAGGAGTCCCCCAACTCGTTGAGCTAGGAGATTTGCCGAATGAGGTAACAGACAAGGTAAGCAATCAGACTTCCAAACAAGCAACCTGGATCGGAGGTTCGACTTCAGCTTCCGGTTGATTGTTCTCTTTCTCCTTGTGTCGTAAACAGCAACAAGGATAAGGAGAAGCAAATGGAGAAGAGATGATACGAGATACTTTTGCTTTTGAAGAAGTAACTTTCCACATGCGTATTCTTGAACTGTGCTGGAGGGTTTTCTGGTTTCCTCCAGAGTATAAGGCCGACTCAAGAATTTGAGGGTCAAAACAAGTCCATCAAATCTAGAGTATGTTTGACCCTGATGATATGGGATACTTTTGCTGTTGACAAAGTAGTGGATGTATCGGCACGTGTTCTGTTACGCTTGTCTCTACATGCTTCATTGTATCCTTCTCACTTGCCTTATCTATTTTTCAGGCAGATGTGGTATCTTCTCTGGAAGCATAAGATGTTGAAGATGAGTACTCGAGAGCAATGCCAGGTAGGTAATCAGGCAAGGGGTTACAGGCAGTCAGTTCCTGACTGGAAGCTAGATTCTAAGTACTGACTGATTGCTCTCTTTCTCCTTGTCTTGCAGATAAGAACAAGGCCAAAGGAAAAGACAGGGAAAAAGCATGATATGGGATACTTTTGCTTTTAACCCTGATGATATGAGATACTCTTGCTCTGGTGTAGCTTGTTTGCAGAGGTATTATTGAGAGGAAAATAAGTTGAGTATTTCGAGAGACTCTGCTGAGAGTGCATTCTCAAATGTGAAGAAAAGTTGGGCATTTTTTTTTATTTGCAGGTCTGCCTGGCTGTGGAGGATGGATGTCGACATATATATGAGTCTCCCTAATAACAAGTAGTAGTGCTATTCCTTTACCCTTCTTGGTCATAGCAATGTAGTGGGAGTTGCAAGAACGTGTTTTAACTTTGTCAGAGCACTTTGAAAAAGTGGTTTGTGGTATCTGGAAAGTTGATGTTGCGTGTGAAGATTGCAGATAAGCTTTATCTAAGGAAATCTAGCTTTCGAAGTTCGGAGAGCGGTGCCTCTTCAGTTTTCGAACAAGCAATCCTGTTGGGGATTTGGCTCTCGAGATTCAGAGAACGGTGCCTCTTTGATTTTTGAGAAAGCAATCATGTTGGGGGTCTGACTCTCAAGATTCAGAGAGCAGTGTCTCTTCGATTTTTAAGAAAGTAATCCTATTGGGAGTCTGGCTCTCCAGATTCGGAGGGCGATGCCTCTTCGATTTTTTAGCACGTAATCCTGTTGGGAGTCTGGCTCTCGAGATTCGAAGAATGGTGCCTCTTCGATTTTTTGAGAAAGCAATCCTGTTGGGAGTCTGACTCTTGAGATTCAGAGAGCAATGTCGTTTTGATTTTTGAGAAAGTAATCCTATTGGGAGTCTGGCTCTAGAGATTCGAAGGGCCGTTTCAATTTTTGAGCACGTAATCCTGTTGGGAGTCTAGCTCTCGAGATTTGGAGAGCGGTGCCTCTTCGATTTTTGAGCAAGCAATCTTGTTAGGAGTGTTTTCTCTAATATGAGTAAAGGTTGGGCACTTTTTCCAGTCTGCCTTGCCACGGAGCACGGAGGTTAACACACATTGGGACTTTCTAGTTATCAAGCAGTGGTGTTGTTACTTTACTCTTATGGGTAATAGTAAGGTAGCTGGACCTTCAAAATTTATGTATCTAAACTTTGTCAGAGATCTTTGGCAAAGTTATTTGTGGTACTCGAGAAGCTGATGTTGCGTGTGGAAAGTGGTGCCTCTTCGATTTTTGAACCAACGGCCATGTTGCCCTTTCTTTTATAAGGGCACCAATTGGGTGCAAGAAGTACATTCAAAGAGTTATTGCTTGTAGGAATTTTCCATTTACTGCAGAGATTTATTGCACCTCATTTCTCCTTCATCATTTCTGAGAATGTCTGGCCCATCCGACCGTCGTTTTAACTTGAACTTTGGTGAAGAGGTAGCCATGCCTTCTAAAGACAACATATGGCGCCCATCCTTCTTATCCCCTACTGGTCTTCTTACCATTGGGAACTATGTGATGAAGAATGATATGACCGTTGCGGTGGTGGCCAGGAACCTTCTCATTCCCAAAGATAACAGATTACTTTCCAAACGGTCTGATGAGTTGGCTGTTAAGGATTCTCTAGCTCTTAGTATTCAGTGTGTAGGTTCTGTGTCTAATATGGCCTAACGCCTATTTGCTAGAACCCGCCAAGTTGAATCATTGGCTGCTAAAGTGATAAGTCTCAAACAGGAGATCAGGGGGCTCAAGCATGAGAATAAATAGTTGCACAGGCTCGCACATGACTATGCTACAAACATGAAGAGGAAGCTCGACCAACTGCAGGAATCTGATGGTCAAATTTTACTTGATCATCAAAGGTTTGTAGGTTTGTTCCAAAGGCATTTATTGCCTTCGTCTTCTAGGGCTGTACCGCGTAATGAAGCTCCAAATGATCAACCTTCGATGCCTCATCCTTTTGAGGTTTTGCCTAGTATTGAGGCTTCGAATAATCACCCTCTAGTGCCTCCTCTTTCTAGGGCTCTGCCGACTGCTGAGACCTCTCCTGAGCAACCTTTATGAAGACTCCATCTTGTTTGTTTTTTTTTATTCATGTATATGTACATATTTGTAACTTATCGGAGATATCAATAAACAAGCTTTGCTTCATTTCAACGTATTGTGTTAAATACACCAAGGCCTTCTTCACTAAGTTCTTTGAATTTTTCCTTTTGTTGAAGCTTTGTGAGTGAAACATGTAGGTTGAGGTAATGCTCCCTTAATTTCTCGAGTGAGGAAAACTTCTCGGTTTGAGACTTGAAAAAATTCAAGTCACTGAGTGGTCGTGAGACTTCCGAGTATCAAGGTGCAGTAGCATATGGTAGGAGTTCCCCAAGTTTCCGGTCGAGGGAGTTGACGAATGAGGCATTTTCTTTCTAAGTGGTAGCCCAAAAATTCTTCTTCATATATATTTGTTATGAAAGTTGTTAGGCTCAAAGAAGATGAGGCCTAGGCAATTTTGTTTCGATTTTTTTTTTCAAATTTTCGAATATATATATATATATATTTTTAAAGCTTTGTAGGTGAAGCTTTAAGGTTGAAGCTTTGTTGGGTACCTGTTGACCCTAAAAACTACCCAGCCTACGTGGCGTGCAGGCCGAGTAATCTACGAGCTAACTACGTCCTTCGGTGAATGCGGGGCGTGCCAACTCGTCGGTCGAGTTCGGCCGAGGAGTAAAATTTGTTGATGTTGCATTGGGTGCGCGATTGACTTCTGCGTCTTGCAATTGCAGCCGAGGAAGGAAAACGTCTCGGCCTTCGGGTTCTAGAGCCTGAAGACAAGGTTGCTAACTTAGCGAAGTTCAATATCAAATTCGACTTCAATGTGCTGAATGTAGTAACTCGTAACACCTCACTTCGCCGAGAAGGCTGATGAGATGACCTCGACCAACAAGGATTCAGAAATCCTTCTCGACTGAGACTTGGATAGGTAACCAGTTGTCCTTGCCGCAGTGCTGTTGATACCAACGGAACATGCTGCGAGATCGGCTGATTCTACGGCGACATAGCTATCTATGCCGACTGAAGATATCACCGGTTGCTTTCACCGTGCTGTTGATGCCAACGGAAGATGTGTCAGCGAAAAGAGAAAATAAAAATCTCAAAGTTGTTGAGAGAGTTTGCGCAGGGCAGTTGTGTGTTGAATTGGAGGTCTCCTCACGTTGCACAGCGCCTCTGTATTTATAGGAACAAATGTTGTGTGGCGCAGCTTCACACTACTTGATCACGTTGTTTGCCTTCCATGAATGGCAATTCCCTTCCATGTGTATGCATGTCCTCCTGAAGAATTGCAAATGAATGGCAATTCCCTTCCACGTGTATGCATATCCCATTGAAGAATTGCAAATGAATGGCAATTCTTCTTCTGACTATTGATTATTATAACCATTCTCATTTAATATTATCCCATGCAAAGTTTGATTTCAAACAAACACCGTGATATCGATCATATTTAGTTTAGATAAATTGATATATTATTAAAAGATATATCATGATTAAAACCACAGTATATCCTTCAATAATAATTATCTTAACTATTCCGATCCAACGGTTGAGAGCTATACTCACTCAACGGCCTCGATTAAGTGGGCCGATGGTGTAAATTTAGATCCAAACAATACCATGAATTGATTTTGCTTCACACTATCTTGATCAAGATAGTGTGAAGCTTTTGTGTTGAAGCTTTGTAGGTGAAGCTTTTGTGGGTGAAGCGCTTTTGTGGTGGGTGAAGCTTTTATGGGGGAAGCTTTTGTGGGTGAAGTTTTTGTGGGTGAAGCTTTTGTTGGTAAAGCTTTTATGGGTGAAGCTTTTGTAGGTGAAGCTTTTGTGGTGGGTGAAGCTCTTTTATGGGTGAAGCTTTTGTGGGTGAAGCTATTGTGGGTGAAGCTTTTGTAGGTAAAGCTTTGGAGTTGAAGCTTTGTAGGTGAAGCTTTGGAGTTGAAGCTTTTGTTGGGTATCATGAATTGGTTTTACTTCACACTATCTTGATCAAGATAGTGTGAAACTGTTGAGAATTTGTAGTTGTCCTCCATTGATAAAGCTTTTGTTGGTGAAGCTTTGCGTTGAAGCTTTTGTTGGTGAAGCTTTGCGTTGAAGCTTTTGTTGGTAAAGCTTTTATGGGTGAAGCTTTTGTTGGGTACCATGAATTGATTTTGCTTCACACTATCTTGATAAAGATAGTGTGAAGTTTTTGAGAATTTGTAATTGTCCTCCATTGGTGAAGCTTTTGTGGTGAAGCTTTGTTGGGTACCACGAATTGATTTTGCTTCACACTATCTTGATCAAGATAGTGTGAAGCTTTTGAGAATTTGTAGTTGTCCTCCATTGATGAAGATTTGTTGAATTTCCCAATTTTTTTATTTTATTTTATTTTATTTTTTTTGGGAAACTAGAAATTTGAAAATGTGAGAGAGACAACATATACAAATATTGCTTCCACACTGTTGAGCAAGAGATTGTGATGCAAGCCACACCTTGTAGTAGTCGAAGGTTTGGATGAACCATATAAATTGAATTTGCTTCGAACAATCTCTGAATTTACTTCATCTGAAACTTTAAAAATAATATTTTTGTATAAAAACCATGCATCTGTTTTTCAATTGGAAATAATGTCTTCAACTTTGGTACTTCATTAACATCCACATGATCAGAAACCAATTCTTTGTGTCTTTGGTGTTTGAGTGCCCATTCAAATCCTGTTACAAAATCCCACAAAAAGATGCATTTTGAAACATATTTCGTGAATAAAGGGTGACCACTTTCAACTCTTTGACTACTCGACACTCCTGCTGAAAATATAAGCATGCAAAATGCAGGGACCCATTGCTTACGGAGTTTGTATATTGGTAGCAGTTGTTCATGATTCTCCAATGCACTATGTTGCAATAATGCATGCTTCCAACTTTCTTCATATTTTTCTATAGCTTCGGAACAGTATATACTAGCATTAATTGTGGCATATAAACTGAAAGCATTGGAGCCAAGCTTTTGTGGAAACTTATCCATTATACCAAATACAATACCGGTGGAATGCTAAAGGAAAAACTTGAGCAATGGCCTTTGATATTGCTTGATCTTGATCCGTTATTATCATTTGAGGTGGACCGCTAGGCATAGCTTTTAGCCATTGCTTAAATAACCAAATAAATGACTCAGTTTTCCCTCATCACTTAAAAACCCATATCCAAATACAATTGTTTGATTCGATTGTAATGGTTAACCCTGAGTGAAGCAAAGATCTTAGTATTCATATTTGTGATGTAAGTCGCATCAAAAGCAACTACATCACCAAAAAAGAAGTACACTTTTCTTGTAGTAGAATTGACCCAAAAGCTATGGCTCAACCTATTTTCCTCATCTTTATTAACTTCAAAATAAAAAGATGGGTTCTTTTCCTTTTCTGAATCAAAATATTCAAGCAGCATGTCAGCATCATGTCCCTTGATTTCTACAAATCTCTTTCAACGTTTCTCAAATCTTTGTCAATACATCCAACATTTGCAATTCCACTTGCCTCATTTTCCATAATTTTGAATTGTTGACTTGTAGGTTCATTTGCACTACTTAGTTTTTCTATGTAAAGCTTCTTTACTTTCGAAACTTTTCAAAAAGCAGTAGGTGTATTTTTGTAGGTGTTGAAGTACATGATTATGACACTTTCAAAGTTACAAATAGACCACTTCATCCCCAACTTGTTATGTGTTGATTTAAGATTCATTTCTTCCTTGGTTGGTGTATTCTTCTTTATTTTCTGATAAGTCTCATCCAGTTCACCTTCCTTTGAACAAACAAATTGTTTCCAAGTCATTTCATTCATTCATTTTTTCTTCTTGCTTGAAATCCTGCCCCCAGATTTTACTGTTTAGAATGATGTATTTCGTATTTCATATGTGGCTTCGATGCATTTATATTTACGGTGTATAACTTTTACGATAAGTAAAAAGATGAAAATGCCTCTAATGGACTAAAAAGAAATCTATAAGGTAGTATTTGATCGCTACATATTTTTCCACTTCTCTTTACATATTTGAATAGTTCTTGTCGATACGAACACGTGAGTACAAACAGAATGTGATTCGAAATTATAACGAAGATTTCATGAAGATTGGAACGACGAGGGTGTTTTGGTAATTTGCCATTTGGAACACATGTTTCTTTTTGGGCCAATGGGAATGTGCCACGTGGGACCTATGGATAAGTCCCTAATCTTTTAGAACTTTATCCCCATTTTCTCTCTCGAAATCTTCTCTATCACCTCACTTTCGAACTCTCTTTCTCCTGTGAAAACCAAACGAACACAAATCATCTTCTAGTAAATTGGACCTTGCAAACATCCTCATTGTGTTCACCATCGTTCCAGGAACCTGCTCAACTTTACCTTGGGATTGAACAAATCAAGAACCTCCATTTTGGCCTAGAGTTTCCTATGATATTCAGACCATTTCCAGCCAAATTTTATCTACATTCCATATAAAGATAATTGATTTTGGTTGAAAAATGAAAAAGATATGGACGTTTAAAGTTTTTCTAGTTTTCCGGCAAAAAATCCATCTTTTATCTTGGACCAGTCACCTTTCAGACCATTTTCTAGCCACCTCTAGCCACCATTTGGTTTCCAAATAGGTATAATCTTGTTCTACTTTTCTCTAACTTTGTTTTGGTATATTATGGGTCAAATTTGGTTGAGAAACGAGTGAGTTATAGCGATTCAAAGATTGCCACAAATCTGGCCAAAAGTTCCAGAATCCGGTGAGAGCTTTCCAGAAACGAGCGAATTATGGGTCGGCTCAACTCAGCTCTACTGGCTTGGCTCGGTTGAGTCAGCCAGTTGACCGTTAACTCGTTAACCGTCAATGTTGACTTTAGTTGATTTTTTTTCTTTTGGCTCGGGACCTTTCTTAGGATTTTTTTACGTCCTGAATCCATTTTTGACATCCATTTAGTGAAATTCTGATGGTTTAACGTAGTTTCGTAGTTGACCGCCATTTGAATATGCGATTGTTGGAGACCCAACCGTTGGATCGACATGAAATTTTAATATGTTATTCTAGAAGTGTAAAGAGGACCTTAGGAAGTTACGGATTTCAAATCCAATGTACGGATATCAAATCTGATGTACGGATCTTGCAAACCAAGTTACTTAAGGTTGTTGCCTTACCGTTGATCTTTGATCGATGGTTGACTTTTGTTCAGCGTGCTCCGAATCCATCCAGAATTTCCTAGAAGACATGTACAAGTTAGAATTATGTGTTTTATCGATAGAATCCTAAGACGTGACTTGATATTTGTTCAGGCGACGATTGTACGTGGACGCCTAGATAATTACACTAGGAATCGTAGCACGGACTCCAAGTGACTGACTTTAATATATGTGATATAGTTATCACCCTGATTTCGTATTTAGTATCCTTTGTCGATATGACTTGATTTTATAAGTGTGATTTTATATTTAGTCATCGATCTATTTTTATTAAATGTGATTTGACTTGTGTATCGAAAATATTTGTGAAATGTGTGAAGTGCTTGTTGAATTGTTTGTGAAATGCGAGGGCTAGTAGTGGACTGTTAACCTATTGTCATAGGGATTTGTTGCTTCAATATTGTTTCATTTCTCCCTTTGTTAATCCATCCTAAATTTAGTGCTTGTCCTTTATTTCATTTCGTTGAGCTTTTGTAAATGGAGTAACTTGATTCGTGCCTTGTTTCTTCGAGTTGTTGTTATGTTTCTTGTACTATGCTCAGTTCCTTTGAGTGGTCCAGAACTGGGTTCGACTGGGGTTCCGTTGAGTAGTCCGGTTTCTTACTCCGTCTAGATTTCGTTGAGTGGTCTGAAATCCCTCGTGCTCCGCAATTCCGTTGAGTGGTTCGGAATCGTATCCTGCTTTGGATTTTGTTGAGTGGTTTGAGTTTCTTTGTACTCCGCGATTTTGTTGAATGGTCTGGAATTGTATCCACTCGGATTTCGTTGAGTGGTTTGAAATCCCTTTTACTCTATGATTCCTTTGAGTGGTCGTTTCCTGTTTGGATTCTGTTGAATGGTCTGGAATCTCGCTTTATATTTTGGTCCTGTTAAGCGGTCTGGAACTTGATATTGTTGGATTTCTTTGAATGGTCCGAAATCGCATTATCTGTTTCGTTGGTTCCTTGGATTTAATTTAGTTTAGACAACTTCATAGATGTAGGCTTCGACCGAACTGTATCGCTTTAGCCCTACTTTTCATTGTATTGTATAAACTATGATTGTGAACCTTTGTGAATTGTTTTAGATTGGCCGATGGATGTCTATGTGACTCATTTGGGATTTTCAGTGGCTTGATTATGATTTCATAAAATATGATGTTATGCTTGATGTTAAAAATTGTGATCGATGGATACATTTTTAGTATTATCACATACGTCAAATTATTGTCACTCACACGAGCTTCACGGCTTATTCGGGTTGTTGTTTGCCTGTGCACCATTCCCACGGTGTAGGGGCGATTGTGCAGATTTTAGTTTATACGAGGTGCTTTGGGTCAGCATTTAGAGTTTAGAGCTTGGAGTGTTAGGTTACCCATATCCTTCATTGTATTTCTTTTTTATTTTCTTCCCTGTTATAAATTGTTAATTTTAGTTAAGTATTTCATTTTGTATTTCCTAGCATCCCCCTACAATCTACAGTCGCGTATCGATCCTGGACAAATGTCGGGATCGAGGCGTGACATACTGATTGTAAAAATCATATGCTTCCATTATTGATCCAAATTCTTGGCCAACTATAAGATTACGTACATCTGCAACTTGTATCAGGTGAGGTCCCTGGAAGATTGTTCTTCCATCGTAAAGCAATTTGCAATTACAATTAAAAGTGAAGTAAAAAAAAAAAAAAAAAAAAGAATGGGGTTAAGGTTGAACCACCACCACAAGGGAATATAAAATAGAATGGTGCTCAATTAGGAGAGCATTCTTGGGTTACTATGAAACCCAATTAAAAGAAGAATTGCGCGGATCATATCAGTGTTCAATTAAAATTATAGTTTCCAGTCTACGAAAACCATGAACATGATTCTACTATTTTTTTCGCAGCAGGTAAGGGAAAATTGGGAGAAATTGAAATCAATACAACCACAAAAGAAGCACCTTTTCATAACTTCAAAGAGAATTTCAATTTTTCGAGGATCCTGTGAAATTGGAAGTCATGCTGCTCTCTTTCAACCTGCAACTATCAGAAATTTGAGTGTGAAACCTATTTTTAATTTTTGGTGTGTTCTGATTTCGTTTAGTTATAAAAGGATTATATAAATTCATTAGTTTTTGTTTCGCTTGATTGATCTTATGGCTCTTAAAATAGAGGTCGTCACGGGTCCTTAAAAAGAGGACCTTAGGAGAGCATTCATGTGATCGAAATACTTAAAATATTTGACAACTTAATAAAGTAAAACAAGAAAATGAGTTTTCTAATGGTTCATGGGTTTTAAGATGGTTTTGTTTTATTAAATTGTCAAATATTTTATGCCTTTCGATCTAAACTAATATAATGTTGTGATAAATATGCATTTAGTCCTCACATGACTTCAAAATGAGGATCTTAGGAGAGCTGTTCTTGTTGTTTTATGGGGCATTTAGATATGGATCCAAAAAAGCAACATGCGATTAGGCTAATAGTAATTTTACTTTTTATACCTATTTTACTTTTTTAAATATTAGAGATAATTAAAATCTTCTAATTTCATGCATTTATTTATTTGCATTTTTTTTTAATTTTAAATATTTGAAAATTGGCTTTTTGTACTTGTAGCAACCCGTTCCTAATTTTACAATTTTATTAATTTAAAAAGTGATTTGACGAAAATGACCCTAGAGGCGAGATTGTTGACTTTTGTTGACCGTTTTTTCGTGACATGTACGAGCTATTATTTTACCGTATTCTCGACGGTACGAACACATAGGTGCAAGTGGAGTTGACTTTAGAGTTAAAACAAAAATTTTACGAAACACCAAATTCCGATGGCAAAATAGCAATTTTCATATTCGAAAGATATTTTGTGTCTTGCTTTGTGAGCCACGTGGGGCCCACACACCACTCCTTCCCTTGTCCCTGAGTCCCATTCCAGCACACTCTTGGACCACTCTCTTACTACCACCTCATTTCCTCTCTATAGTTTTATTAAAAAAAAAAAAAACTTTGTCTCTCATTATCTTCTTCATCTCTGTAAACAGATAGGCTGAGAAGCCGAGAACCACACACCTTTTTCCGGCAAGCCACCCTACAGACCACCACCTCAACTCCAATTTTCTCTCATCCTGCTTCTTTCTTTCTTTCTTTCTTTCTTTCTCTCTCTCTCTCTCTCTCTCTCTCTCTCTCTCTCTCTTTCTCTCTCTCTTTTCAATCAAACTCTCATTATCTCTCTCTCTTTTTCTCTCTCATTTATGTAACACAGAATCGGGGAGCCCAGCTGAATCACCCACTTGCTGCAGGCCTCTTAACAAGTCACCAGCAGCCATGATGCTCCTTTAGCAGCCCTATATCTCTCATTCACTCTGTAAGCATAGAGACAGCACCACCACCACATAACCTCTCGAACTCCGGCAAGTTTTCGCCATTCTCGGCGAAGGTGAGCCTTAAAAACCCCCCAAAAACTTCTTAAATCTTGTTTTAGTGTGTGATTAGGGAAATTTTGAGATGTTTTAGCGAAGTTATGATGCAGAAATGGCACGTGGGACTTTTCCCAAAATTGCCGGCGAACTCTCGGGTTGTTGCAGACTTTTTCGGCCAGCAAGACCCAGTGAGGGTATATTCCGATTCCTTGTTCTCTAATTTTTTATTTGGGATATTAAATGGCTAGGTTTAGTTAAGTTTCGTGGTTGATTTGGGATTTATCACAGCCTTTTCTTTCGTAATCTTCGGCAATTGCAATGGTAACCGACCAACCAAAAATTAAAAAAAAAAAAAAAGAAAAAGAGAAAAAAGGGCACAAAATCGGATCCATGGGCCAGCCCAAACCCTTGGCCCATAAACCCTAAACTGCGGCCCGGCCCACATCCTAATGGATTTGGAATATTTCCTTAAATATTCTATAGAATATTTTTTGCGTTGACTTGTTCAGAATATTCTTAGAAACTCTCCTAACCTAATTTTGATGTCCTGAGTCTGTTTTTGACATCCATTTAGTGAAATTCCAAAGTTTTAATGTAGTTGGCCGCCGGGGCGGCTTGGTTGACTTTTAGGGTTGACCGTAAACTTTTCGTTGACTTTTTACAAAATTTGCCCAAAACCTTTCGTAGCATAGTATGACGCCCTGATTTCAAATCCGCACTCCGTTTTTCCAAATTTAATCATTTTGATTAAGTTTTACTGATGGTACCCAATATTATGCTTAGGTGCGATTGTTATCGGAGACTCTGGCTTTCCTAGTTTGAGTGGCTGGGATCTCATAAGTATGTGTTAGTGGGTCTTTGCTTTTAAATATTATATATTTATTTAGTTTTTATTTATACATTTGAAAGAGAATTTCCTACGCATGCCTAGATTAGACTAATATTAGTTTATAAGAATTAGCAAAAAGACGGAATTTACAAAATTATCCTGAATCTTACTGGATGCATAGGTATGCATATTATTACGGGATGCCTTATTTATATTTACGGTAATGAATAGTATTATGTCGATGTAAATTATTGATTTACCGCTATATGATTTTGTTTACGTTATATGTTGATCGTTGTTGCATCGGTGTTAGTACTCATCCGGGCCAGGACCAATCTTTCACATGTATGTTCACATCGCATCGTACGCTCACTTTGGATCCATTGTAGGTGCCAGTCTTGTCCTAGATTGCTATAGGCAATTAGGACTCGGATGTGATGTGTATAGTGCCAGTCTTCATGTAATTGTAGTACTAGAGCATAAATCATTTATTACACTCACACGCCCCGATCCCGATGTCCTAGGGACAAAAGGATGGTCACGTGCTGGCCGACACCCGAAGGGTGACGAAAGCCATTTATTGAGTGCAAATGCTGACAACAAGGGATAGATAAGACTTATAAATATAAGAGAATAAAGAATATGTATTTAAGGAACGTGTTCAGAGCACACATCTAATCTAGAATATTAAAAGAGTTAATATAAAAATTGAATGAACACAGAAGTGGGTCCTACACCGAGAGGACTCGAAGATACCGATGCGGAAGTGCCTGGATGCCGGGATTGTATGCCTCGATCCTAAATCCTGAAGGGGGCGCAAAACAAACATGAGTGGACCAATTTGATATAAATATAACAAAACAGTTATCAACGTACTAACCCCCAAGTTTTATGAAAACACATATATAATGATAAACATAGGTTTTCCGAAACCTAGCATGTCGTGCAATGTCTCAAATCATAACTCATATATAATAATCACTAGTGAATTGTCCGATAACCCCCAGGCCCCATGCCGGCTCCCCGTCTCTGAGCAGATAGTCAGAGGAAAATACACTTCAGGCCCCATGCCGGCTCCCCGTCCCTGTGCTAAATAGACAGAGGAAACACACTCCAGGCCCTATGCCAACACCAAACCGTCGCCCGAGACGGACCGGAATCTATCCCTACGTCCCGTAGCGGAAAGGACCACTAGGTAAGTACAAAATCATTGAACATATATATTGAAAAACAACTTCATAGTATAAAGTCATCCATCATTTATACTATAAAGAGGTGTTCGAAATATGTTCTAAATATTATATCGTCATCCATCAGATATTCTATAAGAACACGGGTTATAGGAAAAATAGTAATAATTTAAAGTAGCCTCAATAAGCATGTTATCTCACAAAACGTTTCATAAAACGTAATCATCAAATCATGCTTTTTATGTATGCATTTCTACTATAAAACATGCATTTTAGAAGGGGTCCACTCACAGTACTTAGTTGCCAAAAGCTGCGCCACTAGCGAAGACGGAAACGTCACAATAATTGCCCCTAAGCACATAAATGGTACAATAAATAAAACTATATAATAGAAATTGAATTTGGGAAAACGGACATTGGAAACGGATCCAGAACGTCGAATTACCCTAAGAAGGGTTTGAATTAAATAAAATAGGGAATTTGGAATTGGATGGATTTAGGGTTTTAAAGGATTTGGGTTATAAAGGGTTTAGGGTGAAAATGGGTGGTTTGGGCCTAAGCCCAAACACACACACGCACCACACAAACACACACATGCACGGCATGCACATGCATGCAAGCATGCATATACACACACGTACGCATGCACTTAAACACACACACACACAAACCACAAAGGCCTTAAGGCCTCACACAAGGACCGGGCTTTAAGCCCTTTCACTCAAAATCGGCCCAAGGCCCTTTGGGCTGCTGAAAATAAATAATTAAATAGAATAAAAACGGGCTGGGCTAGGCAGGGAAGGCCCAAAGCCTTGGGTTTTGGTGGGTCGCCGGATCCAATGGGAGAGAAGGCCGGAAATTCGGCCGGAAAACCATCCCACTTTAAACGGCCATAACTTTAACAATACTCAACGAAATCAAGCGAGACAAAAACGAAAGTTATAGCCCTTGAAGAGACGAAGAGAATGGTACCTCACACGACGTCTAAATCGCCGTGGTTTGGCCGGAAAATACCTCGAAAGCCGTCGGACTCGCCGGAAACTGGGTAAGATTCAAATGAGTATAACTTTTCCAATACTCAACGAAATTGAGTGAAACAAAAAGGAAAGTTGTACTACTCGACGAGACGAAGAGATTGATACCTTGCACGCCGGCCAAATCGTCGTGGTTTGGCCGGAAATGGCCTCGAAAGGGGCGGTGCTTGCCGGAGCTTACTCCGTGTCGTCGAACTCGCAGGGCAGGGTCCGGGGTTCGTTGCGAGCCTCTCTTCGATGGTGACTCGGTCCTAGTGAGTCCAGGGGAAGAGAGAGAGCCGAGAGACAGACAGAAGAAGGAAGAAAAGAAGAAGAAGAAAGAAGGGAGTTCACGGGGGAGGGACAGAGAGAGAAGGAAGAGTGACGGGAATGGGGGACACAAAAACAGAAGGTGGGCCCCTTGGGCACACCAATTAAGAATTAAAAATCATTTTTAAATAAAATGGGGGTGAGGTGTTACACTGTTCATGTCAGAATATCTCTACATGAACTTGTGTGTCATCATATGTCGATGAGCACTCGATATGATATGTTTGTTTATGCGAGATTATGTGATATCGGTCGTTATGCGTTTATTTACATAATATTGCAACGTATGGCATTCTTGTGATATTGCACGTTACGGTAAGTATTTTCAGACTATACGTAGTATGTATATTTTGGAAACTATACTTGTTTTACAGCAATGGGTTATTATGTTTTCAAAAATATTTTTACAAAGTTTTATTTTTTTAGGCCCACTCACCCTCATTTTTCGCCCCTCCAGGTTTTAGTAGCTGAGCTTTCGTATCGACGATGATTCTTGAAAAATCTTGGTATAGGATGTTACCTTTGATGGTATATTTCTTAAATCTACTCTACTGTACTTTACTTATACTCTGACATCACGTGTGAAATGGGTTCATTCTCGCTCACAAGTGTACTATTGTATTTAGGCAGTTTTCGGTTTTAACTTTATTCACATTTTCCACATCACTATATTTTATGGCTTCATCACCCTCTTGGTGTTGGCCAGCACAGCTTGATTCGGAGTTCAGGTGGACTTTCCGGATCGAAGTGTGTCAATTTGGTATTAGAACCTAGTTTGGGTAGTATTGCGTTCATCACACGTGTGATGTAAGCATTCTCGGTTCTTGAGCTTAATTTTCGAATCTTGCCACCTCGTCAAGCATGAAAAATGTATTAGCTTTTTCTAAGTTATGGGTTACTTAGATGACTTATCGACCTTCTAGAAGAACATTTTGGCAACCGCCTCTATATTTTAAACAAAGAACCTCACTGTCAAGAAAAATCTCAATTTGGAACGAATTGTTGTCCCTGAACCTAGACTAATGTATCGATAGTTGTGTATCATCAAAGAATTACCAATTAATCCCATCATTATTCTCTAGCCATCATTAATAAACCTTTTGAGATAGGAAACCACAATTAGTTTCGATTCTTTGGCAGTACATGTTAGTATACCACCTATTAGAATTCCTACAAAGTTTTACTTTTCGTCGAAAATTTCGAAATGTCTGGAGTGATGATGTGGTGGTATAGTGGTAGAACTCGACGGAAGAACATTTGGGGGACAATCACTTTTGGTCCCCGATGGTATTAATCCTTCAAATGTACTAGTATAATTCTGGATCTTCGGGTGGAAGATCGATTTCCATTTAACTCCATTCTAAGGTAGGTTATTAACAAATTCATTTTTCCGACCTTAGGACATTTCAACCAATATAAATTCCCAGAATTTCTTTCAATGTTGTACCTGTATTACGATGAGTATAGTTTGGGAGTATAAGTTGTTATGCCTACGTTTAGTAGAAATCCAAAAAACAGTAATCGATTTCCCTAAAATCAATGAAACCACCTCATAGGACTAATTCTTTACCAATCATCTGAAACCTTCCACCCGAGCAAGCTCTAACATGTAATTAGTCTATGATGACGCTACTAATTGACAATACTGTCCGATATCCAGAAACTGTCAACTGGTATTCAGGTGGTATGATTTCTGATACCAGACACATATACTAGTATCTGGGAGTGATACCTTTGTACTAGAATGCCAGTCCACAGTTTCATGATAAAGAACAATATCAAAATATCATAAATGCGCTAATTAGCGGCATAATTGATAGACTGATTAACAGTGATTACATGAGTCGAAGAAATTAAGTCGTGGAAACTTAGAAGCAATCATTATAGTGGAACAGTAAACTCATAGTTGTTTTAACCTTACCACCCATCTAGATAACCAAAACATTTTCGACCAATCACCCTTATGACCACTTCCATAGGTAAACATTAAAATCGAAGCACAATTTATTTTCCTGTTGTAAGAACAATTTAAGTATCGAGAAAGCTATGAAGACTTATTATTACGCGACATAGAGAAAGGAAGTTGTATGGTAAGTTTCGATGACGAATATCTTTGGCATCGTTTCCTAAAATTTTACCTAGGATACCATTGAGGCGGGAAGTAGAATACACCATAGATCCACTTTCTTGTACTACACAAATTCTCATTGCATTATATCGAACGACTCCTTCAATTTTGAGAAACCTAGTTGTAAAAGCTTTTTGATTAGGAATCATTCAACCCAACACTTTATCTTGGGAACCTCCAACCTATCTGCGGGGCAGAAGATTGAACCTTAAGATCGTACCTAGATTTTAGCAACTTAGTTGAGTGATGATTAAAAACCATTAACCCCTACTTCAAGTTGATGGTCTCTCCGACCAACTTTTAGAGCCCGAGTTTTCTTCCGTAGCCTAACGGATTTGTAGTAATCTTACCGATGACTTTCTTACCTGCTCCAACATCGAGATCAAGTTCTCCAAATACCGACAGTTAGCTTTATACCAAATTCATCAAATGTTAAATTTGTTTAGATTGGTACTTTTATTGGGAGACGTAATCTCAATAGACAATATTCTTTTCTTTCCCTAAAAGGTTGTAGCATAAGAAAGTTGAAATCCTCACAAAGTGTTATGAATTATGAGATAGATATCCTTGGTTTTGTCGATTTTGATTAGCGATTTATTTGCAATTTTTCAGTGATGGCGTTTTCCTCACTTGTTGATCGAGGAAAGTTAGTTTAGTTGTGATGTTGATTATGAATAAAATTTTTGAGAAACGAAGTGTTGTCTCTTCTCGAGCTTTATTCTTATATATTTCGATGACATCGATAATTTCAAAAATCCACAGTGATGTGTCTCTGGATGTATTGTTTGAGTACTGATGCAACATGATAGAGTATCTCTTTTTGTTCCAACAATTGGGACCGTACGAAATGAACCATCTTACTTATGACTAGAGTCAAAGGTTACCTTCTTTACTTGAAAATAAACGTGTCAAAATCTTACCAACCACACAAACTTTCCAAAAACCTTTTCACTCGAAATGAGCTAAGGCTCGAATTACAGCAATGAAAAAACCAAATCAACGTCTACAATTACACTATCATGTATTACCCCGGTCGTGCAAACGTAATTAATGTTTACTGTAGCAAAAGACATATCTACCCTTGAACACTCTTAGCTTGTCCTATTTCGTTTCAATTAGAATTCACAAGTTTTGATATGACGTTATTTATGAATCATCAAGAAATCGTTCGCATGGTTATAATTTTAACATTATGTTTTTATAAGAATTTATATTTTAGTATTATACTGAAGGAGAAGGAAAGTTTTAGTTTGGAGACATGAAAAAGGAATCATTGCAATGCAACCGCTCTAGTTGATATATAGCTGATATATATATATATATATATTCTTCCTATAATTAAATAGTTTATGTATAACAAATGATATCAAATTTCAGGGACAAATTTTTTTTAAGGTGAGTATAATGTAGAAACCCATCCCTAATTTTAATTTTAAAAAAGTGAATTGACAAAATGCCCTTAGAGGCAAGATTGTTGACTTTTGTTGATTGTCTTTTCGTGATGTGCATGAGCTACTATTTTACCGTATTCTCAAGGTACTCGACGGTATAAACGCATAGGCGCAAGTGAAGTTGAATTTGGAGTTAAAATGAAGATTTTATGAAACACCGAATACTGAGGGCAAAATAGTAATTTTCATATTCGAAAGATATTTTGTGTTTTGCTTTGTGAGCCACGTGAGGCCCACATATCACTCATCTCCATTGTCCATGGTTTCTTTTCCAACACATTCTTAGACCACTCTCTTACTGCCACCTCATTTCCTCCCTCTAGTTTTAGTTAAAAAAAAAAAAAAACTTTCTCTCATTATCTTCTTCGTTTCTGTAAACAGATAGGCTAAAAAGCCGAGGACCACACACTCTTCTCTGGCAAACCACTCTACAGACCACCACCTTAACTCTCATTTTATCTCATCCCGTTTCTTTCTCTCTCTCACTCAACCTCTTATTACCTATCTCTTTCTCTCTCACTTATGTAACACAGAACCGGCGAACCATCGCCATTTGCCATCTCCGGCGAGCCCAGCTGAATCACCCACTTGCTGCAGGCCTTGCAGCAAGTCACCAGCAACCATGATGCTCCTTTAGCAACCTTCTATTTCTCCTTCACTTTGTAAGCATAGAGGCAGCACCACCACCACTTAACCTCTCAAACTCTGGCAAGTTCTCGCCATTCCCAGCGAAGGTAAGCCTCAAAACCCCCCTAAAAAAAAAACTTCTTAAATCTTGTTTTGGTGCATGATTTGGAAAATTTTGAGATGTTTTAGCGACGTTATGATATAAAAATGGCACAAGGAACTTTTCCTTAGATTTCTGGCAAACTCGGGGGTTGTTGCAGACTTTTTTGGCCATTTTCCGACCACACCAAGACCCAATAAGGGTATATTCCAATTCCTTGTTCTTCGATCTTTGGTTTGGTATATTACATGGCTAGGTTTAGTTAAGTTTTGTGGTTGATCGGAGTCGAGATTTATCATGGCCTTCTCTTTTGCAGTCTTCGGCGGTTGCAATGGCAACTGGTTGACCAAAAAAAAAAAAGAGAAAAAGGGGCCCAAAACCAGATCCATGGGTCGGCCCAAACCCTTGGCCTATAAACCCTAAATTGGGATCCAGCCCGGCCCACGATTTAGAATATTCGTTGCGTTGACTTTTTCAGAATTTTCTCGGAAACCTTCCTAGGCTAATTTCGACGCTCCGAGTTCGTTTTGACATTTATTTCGTGAAATTCTAAAGTTTTAATGTAGTTGACCATCGGGGCGGCTCGATTAACTTTTTGGGTTGGCTGTTGACTTTTCGTTATCGTTTTACAAAATTTGCCCAGGACCTTTCTTAACGTATTCTAATGCCTTAATTCCAAATCTACTCCATTTTTCTAAATTTAATCGTTTTAGTTGAGTTTTACTGATGGTACCTAATATTATGCTTAGGTGTGATTGCTATCATAGACTTCGACTTTTCTAATGCGAGTGGCTGCGATCTCGCAAATATCTGTGAGTGGGTCTTTACTTTTAAATATTATATATTTATTTAGTTTCCATTTATACATTTGAAAAAGAATTTCCTACATATGCCTAGATTAGACTAATGTTTATAAGAATTAGCAAAATGACGAAATTTATAGAATTATCCTGAAACCTACGAGATGCACACCTATGCATATTATTACGGGATGCCTTATGTATATTTACGATAGTGAATAGTATTATCTCGACATAAATTATTGATTTACCGCTATATGATTTTGTTTACGTTATCTACTCATCGTTGCTACACCAGTGTTAGTACTCGCTCGGGTCAGGGCCAGTCTTTCACGTGTATGTTCACTTCGCACCGTACGCTCACTTTGGATCCATTGTAGGTAACAACTCTGTTTTAGATTGCTATAAGCAGTTAGGACTCGTATGCAATGCACATAGCGCCAATGTTCACGTGATTGTTGTACTATAGCATAGATCATTATTACACTCAGTCATGTTCCTGTCAAAATATCTTTGCATGAACTCATGTGTCAGCATATGTCGATGAGCACGCGATATATGTTTGTTTATGCGAGATTATGTGATATCGGTTATTATGCGTTTATTTACGTAATATTGTGACGTATGGCATTCTTGTGATATTGTAGGTTACGGTAAATATTTTCAAATTATGCATAGTATGTACATTTCGAAAACTATACTTGTTTTACGACGATGAGTTATTATGTTTTCGAAAAGATTTTTACAAAGCTTTATTTTTTAAGCCCACTCACCCTTGTTTTTTCACCCCTCTAGGTTTTAGTAGCTGTGCTTTCGTATCGACGATGATTCTTGGCAAATCCTAGTATAGGAGGTTACCTTCGATAGTATAATTCTTAAATTTACTCTATTGTACTTTACTTATGCTCTAACATCATGTGTGAAATATGTTCATTCCCGCTCACAAGCACTCTTGTATTTAGGTACTTTTAGGTTTAAATTTATTCACATTTTCCACATCACTACACTTTATGGCTTCGTCACCCTCCTGGTGTCGACCAGCACAGCTCGATTTGAAGTCTAGGTGGATTTTCCGGATCAGGGAGTGTCAGTATTTGCTTGATATCTTCTAACAAAACAATTAATTTGCTAACATAAATCCACCTGCATAATGTACAACCTTACTCACGAAACAAATATGTATGGATAATATACCTGTAATTGAGATATAAAACTTAACTTAAAGGTACAAAAACTTAACATACCTACAAGCAAGACATATTAATTTGTGATACAAGTTGATTATCAAAAAAGTTTGTCATATAGGCAGACAAATACAATTAATATATGATATAAGTTGTTGATAGGAGCATATTTATGCGACTTAGTTAGCTTGTTTTCTTGCATTTACATAGCTAATTTCTCCTTATCAGAGTGTTTTAAGCTATTTTTGTGTGTTTTCAGGTTCAAATGACAAAGTTGGCAAGAAAATGCAATGTGGAACATTTTAGAGCAGTTTTGGGCTAAGAATGGATAGCATATAAATGGAGCATAATGGATGGACATTTTTAAAGTTTAAAGAGGCTAGGAATGTGCTACAAATATGGAAGAATGAAATCAAGACTTGGAGGATAAGGAATCAGGTAAAAAGAGGGAACATTATCTTAACCAACCTTATCTTATCCAACATTATCCAAACTAACTTTATCTTATCTTATCTTATTCTAATCTTATCCTACCTGATTTCCAGCTGCAAGGAGGACATCTAAATGACATTAGGATACCTACAAATCAAGTTTCTAGAAGCCAAGCCCTTTCCCTAAAATCATGCCGCACCTAGCCTTTCTAGAAGGTCTTTTCCCTATTCCTAAAAGGGTGCCACATCCACCCCTTATAGAAGCTATGTTTCCTACCGTAAGGACCATTCCTTTTCCTCCCTGGAATCTGAATGAGAAATGTCCTTTTTCCTTGTTGATTTGGAGTCCTGATTTCCATCCTTCTCAACCCTTTGTCGTGCCTTCCTTTCTCCCTATAAATACATTGTGCTGCAGCAATCATAAATGATCCATCTCTCACCACAATTCGCACCGCACATCCATCATACACAAAAATCTCTCTAGTGCCGTAGCCTTGCAAGGAGAAAGGAAATGAGACCCTTGGAGCCGTGCCCTGTTATTCAAGCTTGGATTGCTGGAACGTTCCTAAGTGTATTCTATCTTTTGTTTTCAATGTTTAATTTAAGTTATCTTTGTTTAAGTGCGAACATGAAGAGCTAAACTCATTTTAGCTAGAGGCGAATTCAAAGCCATGAACATATATTGCATATGATTTGATTACGTTCAGTTATTATTTCATAAATCGTGAATGCAATTTGTTTAACTATTTAATTCAGAACTTATTCTTGTATGTTGATTAAGGAGGCCTGCTTAGTTTGCATGCATGAATTTGATGCTAAAATATAAGGAAGTTTCACCTCATAGTTATGAACTTATATTTATAAGTAGTGGAGGTCACTGGTCATGATTAGTTAAGTAAAATTCATGGCAGGAGTATCATGCTGTTCATAGTTACGAATACATTGTCAATGCTTATGATTTTCACAGAACTTAATGATCTTTGATATGTATCTCTATCATGTTGTTCATATAGGGAACTTGATAAGAATAATTTGGTTGCGACGCTGAGTCCAATTCAATGAACTTAGGAAAATCTGAGAGTTAATTAGTGATGTCCACGGTTAATCTGGGGTGTTGTCATTCATGGTTGATATGAATAATAACTAAAAATCGATTCGTATGTATATGTATCATGTATGGAGATGAACCCTTTAGCTAGCCATTCACCCATTAAAACACCCAATTTCGTCCAAAATTGTTTAGAGTCTTTAAATATGTTTGCTTTTACTTTAAATTTGTCAAAAACCACTCCCCCCTTTATATTTTGTGTCTTTTAGTTATAATCTGTCCAAACTGGTTTCCTTTTAGTATTTTAAGTCAACATAAGTTAGAATTCATCCATACACATTGTTTTGAGTCTTTTTAGTTTAAATTTCATCCAAAGTCACCCTTAGTGTTAATTTTGAGTCAATTTGTTTGTTTTGTGTAGTTTTGAGTAATTTGAGTCAGTCATGAGTCATAACAGTCTAGTTAAGTGTAATTGAGTCTAATTTGAGTATCCTAGCAGTCCTTCCTAATCCCCGCCTAAAACGATCTCTACTTATCTATACTACAATTATAAAAAAAAAAGGTTTAAGTTTGAGTGCTAGTTTATATCACATCAGTTGTTTATAAAAATTAAAAATAAAATATACATGAATGGGATTTAGAAGGGGAAGAAGAAGAAGAAATAACAAAAAGAAAAATAAATTAGAAGAAATAATTAAAAGTTTATGTATAGACACATAAGAAAATTAATTGAAACTTATAGTACATTTGAAAACAAATGGGCTAACTTTTAGTACGTTTAGATTTCAAATGTACAAAGAAACCAAATGTACCATTGTACTTATGTTATAGGTAACCAAACATACTATTATAATTAAACGTACCTTTTTGTCAAAAATTAAATGTACCTTTATTATGTTTATTTCTGTGACAATGAATTTTTGAACATTTTATTCAATTCATTAAAATAAATTATAATAAAAATAAGAAATTTGAATCAATGGTGGATATATTAAAGAGAGTTTTAACAAAAAACCTGCGGTACTGTTCACTTTAACGAAAAAACATATTTTTACACTAAAAAGTCAAACCTGGTACTATTCACTTTACCCTTTATTTTTCTCTTATCATTAAAACTCAAAGTTTTCAAGCCTTTTTTATTAGTTTTCCTTATATTAAATGAAGCATAATAGAAAGAAAGGGAAAAAAATGAAGAAAGGAAAGTAAATAATTGACGTGAATTTTATTTTATCAAAAGTAACGTGAAAATGTTGGGTAGAAAATAATTTCTTGAAAAAAAAAAAGCGTAAACAAAAAAGTAAAAAGAAAGAAGTAAAGTGAAAAATTAAACTTCTAATAAAATTACCAAAATTGTAGTAAAAATGTTTAATCAAATTCTTAAAAGAAACAAATGTTTAATTGAAGAAATTAAAAAACAAGGTGCTTATTTCAAAACAAATGTTTTGGTTGAATAATAAATGCTTTATTAAAAAAACAGTATAAGATAGTACAAGGAACGACCAAAATATGAATTTCCAAAACACAACGTGAATATCTAGAATAAAAGCTGCCTGCATCTTACAAAAGATATGTTGCCCGACAAATATCACGGAGAAAATAGCAACAAAAGAAATACTAGTGGGCCTATGTAAAAACCTCCCGAGGAAAACTGCATGAAAAAAATGTTAGGGTATAAAAAAGAGAGCCACACAATATCATCCTTTAGTCATAGCTATTGGAAGCTGGATAATATAATCATGTCATTATTGAGTAATCTCAAGGTAATGACAAGCTAAAATGACAGGCTGAAAATATAATAATGGTACCCCAATTCACGCGTAAGCTGATATACATAATCATCCACTAGCCGTAGCTAGTGGAAGCTGAAAATATAATCATGTCATTGCCGAGAAATCTCGAGGCAATGACAAGCTAAAATGACATGTCCACGATGTGGACAAGCTGGAAATACTCATACATGTGCAAGCTGTGTCTTATGACCATGAACGTGGTACAAGTTGAGAATATAACTATGTAATCATGTCATTACTGAGGAATCCCAAAGCAATGACAAGCTGAGAGTATAAATGTAGTACCCCCAATACACGTGTAAGCTGATATATATAATATCATCCACTAGCCGTAGCTAGTGGAAGCTGGAAATATAATCATGTCATTGCCGAGTAATCTCAAGGCAATGACAAGCTAGAATGACATGTCCACAATGTGGACAAATTGAAAATACTCACACATGTGTATGCTGTGTCCTACGAATCATAATAATATCATGTCTCAAACTCAGAGACATGATACATTATTTAGTTTTATTTAATCTTATGGCAACAGCTAACTTTCATGTTAGATTCCTCTACATCCTCTATGAAGGGATCAAGGAACCATAAATCATCCTTCATACGAGAATTTCAACATATACTACTTAAACGTTTAAATATCGTACTTAGTTGAAATGAATATCTCACTTAACCACAAAATAGAAAGACAATGGGCATATTCTGACCGTTAGGCTCTATCGAGCCTCTAGTGATGCTAACGTCAATATTCAAGAATTATTCAGAACATGTTGGCCCTAAGTAAACCCTCGGTCAAAATGGTCTATGTTAAAGTCAAGCACTCTAATTCTTCTTATTTCGGAACATCTGCACATTGAATTTCCAATCTATAGGTTTCTAAGGCCAACAATACCATATTACAATTTCATAATGATCTAATGGTCAGATTTCCGCTGAGTACAAATTCAAGTGGCTGTAAATCATCAAGTTGTGTTCAAATGATCAAATTTGAAGAAATGGACTAAGAAATTGGAATCAACAAGTCGAAATACCTAGAAGGGGTCCCGGCTTAAAAATTCATAAAAAAAAATCAACAATCAAAGTCAACGTCAGCGACGACGGAATATTCTGTCGCCGAACTCAATATTTTCTTAAAACTAACAGAATATTCCGAACTGGAAACGAAAAGGGTCGAGTTGGATTCAAGTTCATATCAGGTCGGATCTGGTTTGCCGGATCTGAACGGGGTTTTCCGGTTGGGTCGACCGGGCTCGAGGTCACGGGTCCGTTGGTTTCTACTATAACCCGACGGAAAATATCGAGCTTCGATGAGCTCCAAATCACGGCCATTTTTTCACGAATCTTAGATCAAAATGAAGCTAAAAAATCGTCGATGCTCATCTCCTTGCTGGAATCGAAGAATTCTTCCACAAATCCTGCTACACAACGAGTTAGATGGTGCTTGGGGAGTTGCGGTGAGTTGGTGATGGTGGTCGGTGGTGACATCGTCGAGAAGTTGACGAGGGATTCAACGTCGTGTCATCGGGTGAAAACAAAAAAATGCGGAATGGAGGAAAGATCCTTCTGGAGGAGCTGGAGAAGAAAAGAGAACCAGGACAAGAAAATAAGTATATCCTCGTGGATCCCATATAACTAATACAATTCTCTTGAAATTGATTAAGTTTACATAAATACCCTTGCATTTAACAACCTGTAAAAGTTTCGCCTTTCAAGTCTAATTCTCGTTCCGTTTGCACTTTTATATTCGTCAAGTCTTTTATTCAATTAGATGTTAATTTAAATTAACAATAACTATGCAACCCCATTCCTAATAAATTAATCTCAAAATAGCATATCCAAATTATAAGAAAGCCCATTTAGGCCACAATTGCAAAAGTATTCGTAGCAACGAGGACTACAAGAATATGCTGATTAGTGCATTACACGTATAATGAAACTAAAATCAATAAAACTCAACGTGCACCCTAAAGGAGCATTTTGGTCAATGTACCCTAGTGACGAAAAATTACACTCAAATTAAAGATGGATCGTTACATCTAACTCACCCTTGACACTCTAATTTTCCAATTTAATAAAAATTGTCCAACTATGAGAAGGAATATAATTTTTTTCCTTAAACTATTTGCTGGTTTGGTTTTTAAGATTGAATAACTCACTATATTAAAGATATGTTAAAAGAAGAAATGATAAAATCCTATCCAGCTTTAAGGTAGAATTATACAATCCAATTCAATCCCGCAAGAGCTATGCCTGGACAATTTCTCATATTACTAGTTTGTTTTATGGTGAAACCTCAATTTTTCAGTAATATAACAGTTATCAACGAGGGTGTTGGATGGGTTGCCATTAGGTTATGTCTAGTCCAGCTATGCCTCTTGTTGGGCTAAGGCTTCTGGGTTTGGTTATGCCCCCTTACTTGTCTAGTTCGGACCATTGGGCTCTACTTTGTTACCATTATGGCCTTTTTAGGTGTTGTTGAACTTTGGGTTTTACCTAGTTCACAAGAACAAGAAAATGGGTCGGCATACTCTTGGGCCATTGGAAAAATCAGAGCCCATGCGTACATGTTGCGCCAAGAGGAAGGTTACATTGCATTTCTTCCCAAAATATGAGTGATTAAAAACTCTTTGGGCAATTTTCAAAGCTTCTTAACTCAGTTGATTCTTAACTAAATTCGATCCATAATATATCAAAATAAAGATATGAAACTGTAGAACAATACTATACCTATTTGAAAGCCTAATGATTGCCGAAGATGGTCGGAAAATAGACTGAAATATGACTAGTTCACGGGAAAACTGAAGAACTCGCTAGAAACTGGGTAAACTTTAAACGTTCATAACTTCTTCAATACTGAATCAAATCGAGTGATTCAAAAATGAAAATCATACTTCTCAACGAGACGAAGAGAATGGTATTTTTTTTTTACTGCTAAATCACCGTGGTTTGGCTGGCAAACTGCTCAAAAGTGGCTAACTTGAAAATGGTTAGCCACTTTCGAGCCGTTGTTCAACCAAACCACGGCGAGTTAGCCTTCTAAAAATGTATCATTCTCTTCATCTCGTCAAGAAGTATGATTTTCGTTTTTGAATCACTCGATTTGGTTGAGTATTGAAGAAGTTATGAACATTTAAAGTTTACCCAATTTCCGGCGAGTTTTCGCGAATCAGTCACATTTCAAACTATTTTCGGCCATCTCAGGCAACTATTGGCTTCCAAATAGGTATAATATTATTCTACACTTTCCTATCTTCATTTTGATATATTATGGGTCGAATTTGGTTGAGAAACGATTGAGCTACAAAGTTTTGAAAATTGCCCAAAGAGTTTTTAATGGAATGACCAAAATCATGGATGGTGAACAATCTCAGGGACCATTTCTATTGATTTTAAATCTCAGGGACCATTTATATTGATCATGCAAATCTTAAGGATAATTTTGTATAATAACCCTTCAGAAGATAAATGTAACGACCCAAAAATCATAATTCGGAAGCTAATTATTAAGATAGGTCCAAATTATTTTTCTTAGCCAACTTTCAAGAAAAGAATGATCTCAATTATTTTATTAACCACAACAAATTTCTTTCGTTAAAGAAAACCAACACAATATTTAATTTGGGTTATTATTATTATTATTTATATTTATATGTGGCTGCATCTAACTGTCTCGTTAGACTGCCTAGGTACCCTACGAATGGATCAAACCATTCGTAGTTCGTCGTTTGTAAGAGATTTTCTACACACACCACTTAAGCATTTGAACAGATTTCTTATGAGTCTATGACATTTATTCATGCTTGTTAGAATTGAACATGTTACCCAAAAAGAACAACATGACTATTCTTTCCCTAGGGCGTAGTTTGTTCATTTCATTCCATTTTCCATTCAGTTCTCATGTTGTTTCGTAAGTCCATAAACATGCTGTAATGGACATTTGTTCAATAATAATAAATCCAAACAAATTTCAAGTTTACTCTTCTCTTAAGAAAATCCAATTTCTTCAAATACTTAAACCCAATTAGAATTGATTCATTTTTTTCTATGCCACTCCAGCATGCCAACAAAACCCAATTGCATGTACCAAAAACCAACAAATTTCACCTATCAACTTGCAGAAAATTTAACCAGAAAAAGAAAAGTAACAAAGCAAAATAACCCACACCTAAATCGAAGCATGAAACGACCTTCATCTAAAACAACAACAGGAGCAATCCACGTAATATAAGAATAGAGCCAATTCATATTCAGATTGCAGGAGGTTTGAAAGGAGGATGTGTCTCCAACTCGCTGGAGTTCGCCCATTTTCATGGTTTTGGTAGCTTGGATGGTCTGCTTCAACAATACTATGTCTCACAATGCACCGATGGTGCATGCAAGACCCCAGTCGCGTTGTACATGCTCTATAGATTCGAGATATATGGTTTTGAGGTTAAATTATTCAAGGAAATGGTGGTGATGGTGGCTAGTTTGCCACGGTGCCAGAGAGAGATAGAGAGTTTTTCGGAAATATCAGGACTTCCCCAGAACCCCCTGCATGTCAGGTGGCAAATTCACCCGTATAGCTATCTTGTCTGTATCACATGTGAAACTTGGGAATCTCCCCCCACACGCACACACACACACCTAAATATATTTTTCCTACTTAACAATAAATTTTTTTTCTTCCACATAATCCTATATTTTTAATTTTTTCCAAGGGTATTACAATAAATTTATTAAAACTCATATAATATCCCTTAATACTCAGTTTACTCTTTATACTTATATTATTTTTAATTAAACTATCAATATTTCTTTAAATTCAAATGTACTACCTAAACTACCCTTATAAACCTAATTCAATATGTAAACTTATCTTTACACCCATTCAAAAAATTAAAAAAAAAAAACAAAAACCACGTAAATTCATTGAACTTTTAAACTTACCGCGTGCTGTCAATATGTAATTGCCTGCAAATAGTCATATGTCCAATGGACTAAAAGAACAAAATAAAAAACTGAAATTCCATGTCAAGAATGAACAATTTCCTTAAAATAAAATCAAAATTGTCACTTAGTACTACGGTTTAGTGATATTTCTCTTCATTTGTAAGTAAGAGGTCTTAGATTCGGTTCTCGCCAAAGGCAAAGTCAAACCACATTATTACTAGCCAATTGTACTATTTCTTAGTGTAAATAATATCGTTTGTTTAAAAAATGAGCTAATTAATAGCTTTTTGTTAGCATAAATTCATAATGATTCACGACTTATGAGCCGAGCTATCATGCTCCTGTAGAGAAAACATTATGAACATATTACTGATAATAAAAGAAGATATAATAGTAAACTAGCTCTTTTCTTCCTTCAAGGATGCAAAGGTAAAGATGGGAAAACATGTTTTCTGAAAACATATGACATGGGGAAGCATTTCACACATGTATACCATCTTTGTATGACATATCTCCCATTTACAATGTAGACTTTCAAGAATTTGTCAGCACATGCTCTCTTGTAATCATCTTCAAGAGTCACAACATCAACATATCTATCAAATATTTTCAAAGATAAGGAAATCTCAAGTTCTAAAGGTATTTATCAAAGCATTTTTAATCATCTTCAAGAGCCACAATATCATTAGTAACTACATTCTCTAACCCTTAAAGTTGCTTAAGTGGATCCACACTCCCCTAGTATTTTGAGTACAATTTTTTTCACTCAAATATGACTTTCTCATTTGACTCTTTTTATGCCACATGGTAGAAATTGGTGGCAACATTCTCTAGCTCTCGAAGTTGCTTAAATTGATACACACGTCCTTAGAACTTTAAGTACAAGTTTTTCACTCATATATCACTTCTCATTTGACTCTTTATGTGCCACATGGTAGAAACTGGTGGCAAAATTCTATGGCCCTCAAAGTTGCTTAAATTGATACACACGCCCCTAGTACTTTGAGTAAAAGTTTTTCACTCAAATATCACTTCTCATTTGACACGTTTTGTGCCATATGGTTGAAACTGGTGGCATAAGGTGTCTTTAAGACAAATGTACCCACAACATACAAAGTCATCAATCAATTTAGAATGATCAAATAAGATAATATATGTGTGTGTGTGTGTGTGTGTGTGTAAAAAGAAAATAGGCATCACTGAATTATTGATCCAATCAAGTGACTTGTCCTCGAAAGGAGGGGTTAGGGTTTTGGGAAAGTCAAAGCACCGTTTCGCCTCCTAGGGTTAGGGTTTGCATGAAAGTCAACTATATGGAGTAGAAAGCAATAGCGAGTAGTGTCTTGGGAGCAGTCTTCGAGTTTTTAGTAGGGGTTTTATTGTTTGTGTGTCGCGAAAAATGAATGAACCAAAGATGGAGGAACTGGGGCTTAGGATTGGGTCTAATCTAAGGCTGGTAGATAAGGAGCGAAAGGGGATTGTTATAGGGAAGAAGGAGGTTGAGGAGGCTCTGCTTAATTTCAACTTTTGTGATGTGGAGAAGGTTCTCACTGCAAAGAAGGTGCACTAGGATGCCTTTATTGATATATTTACTTCCCTCTAGAGGGGGAAGAGTGAGGTCTCGCTTAGAGACTTAGGGGTAACCATCGTTTTTGGGTCTTGGCTTTTTCTGGGTGCAATTTCATAATATTCCACCTCTTAGTATGACTGGGGTGGTTGCTCAAGCAATTGATGGTTTGTTGGGAACAATTTTGACAGTGGACAAGAGTGCGATTAAGGAATGCATTGGTAGATTTCTGAGAACAAAGGTTTGTTTTAATGTTAAGGAATCACTGATGCACAGAACATTTGTACAGTTTCCTGATGAAGGGACGATTTGGGTGGATTTCAAATACGAATGTCTGCCAAGCTATTGCTTGATCTATGGTGTTATGGGACACCTTACTAAGGTGTGCAGGGATAGTTTGGAGAGGTCTGCTAGGGAGGGCGTAGGCGGGAGGAAGGATAAGGATGTTACTTTCAAGGACCTGGATGCGGTGTCAGACTTATGGTGGTACACATTTCGGCAAATTAATTGTAAAGGTTTGGGTCGGGGGAGAGTAGTGGGCATAGAAGTGTTATACTTCACTCAAAAGGTAGGGCATTCGAGAGAAAAATATTTGGGAGTGGAGGTTTGTCTTCCAGTGTGAGTGGTGGGCAGGTTTATGAAGAAAGGTAATGAGATCGTTGGAGCAAGAGAGGGGAGGTGAGGCTTGATGGTGTGGGTGACTTGGATGGAAAAGCTACCATGACAACGGGGAAAAAATGTTAAAGAAATGGGAAGTAATGGGATGACGCAACTGGAGAACATATAGGAGCAAAAGGTAAGGGAAGAAATGGAGAGACAGACAAAGGAAAAAGCTTTTTGATGAGAGGTTGATTGGGCCAGGGGGTACATGGGCGCAGAGAGTTAAGAACGTCGTACTATTTTGTCTGAATAAGGCTGAGAATGATCTTGGGGGAGTGGTTGGGTCTGAGGAGCATGATGTGGGGATTGATCTTAATTTTCTGCCGTTTGAAGGTGTCATAGGCAGTGACAATGAGGAGTCTTACGATTAAAATGTTATGGGGGATGAGCGTTTGGGGACCCTGAAGCTAGTTCTAATGGGGGGTACTCAAGACTCAGACCCTTTCAATGTAGGGCCTATTATTAAGGCTATCTCTAGGAAGAGAAATGTAAAGAGCGGGGTTTAATAGAGGTAGAAAGGTTCGAAGAAGTTTTGGCTATGGAGGAGTCTAGGTGTTTTCAACGTCGATCATCTAATGCTTTTTCTGAGACGGAGGAAACCAGCCTTGAGGGGTCTCCCAAGTCCCCATGAAGCTATTAGCATGGAAATATCAGGGTATTGGGGGTGACTTGATAGTTGACAATTTGTTGGAGTAGTGTAGGCTCCACACCCCTGACATGGTGATACTGCTAGAAACAAAGAATAAAAGTAGGCACTATGGATATCTAAAGAGGAAGTTGGGAATGAAGTATATGCATGCGATGGAACCTAGTGGGATTGGTGGTGGGCTATGTTTGTTTTGGAGGGATGCATCACAAGTGTCTCTGGTGAAATATGCTGATTTCTTAATGAAATGAAAGTATGGGATGCTCGTAAACAATGTTTTTAGCGGCTATTTACCATTTACACTAGTACGGACGAGAAAAAATGGAGGGATAAATGGTAGATGTTAAATAGACATTTAGAGAAAGAATGTGATAGAAGTCTCCTAATTGGGGATTTTAATGATATCTTGAGCAATGAAGAAAAAGAAGGTGGTAATTATAGAACAGTGGCTAGTATACGGGATTTTAGAGACTTTGTGGTGTGAAATGAGCTTATGGATCTGGTCTATGAGGGTTACCTATTTACATTGAGGAATAATAGGGAGGCAATGCCAATTCAACAATGATTAGATCATGGTTTGGCCAATTTAGGGTGGTATGTGCTATATATGGACACGAAGATTTTGCATGTGGTGTTGGAAGGATCTGATCATGCCATGCTTGCCCTCTCCATGGACAAGATATGGGTGCGGTTGGGGCGACGGTTTATGTATGATGCAAGGTGGAGAAAGATGGCGGAGTGCTGGGACATGGTGGTTGGAGAATGGCATGGACATTATTGGGGTTCCTATGTTTTCGGGTTTTTTGAGAAACTCAAAGCCTTGTGGGGGCGTCTTCGAGCTTGGTATAAGGGGAGGGGGAGGAACTCCAAGTAGACAATTGATTGATTGAAAGTAGAGATTTGATTGGCTCTTCAGTTGAAGGAGTTTGGTACAGAGGAAGTTGGAAGAAAAGAAAATGAGTTCCGAGAAGCATTTAAAAAGGAATAGACTTATTGGCGAATGAAGTCCAAGGTTCAATGGCTTAATGAGGGTGATAAGAATACAAAGTTTTTTCATGCCCAAACAATGAAACGCCGGAGGTTCAATCAAATTCGGGGGTTGGATGATTCGAATGAGATGTGACATAAGAGTGAAACAGGCATGTGTTCAGTTGCGGTGTCATATTTTTCAGAGTTATTTCAGTCATGCCGGCTGAGTTTGGTTGAGGAGATTGTGAGTTATGTTGACTCTTGGTAACTCATGATGATAATGTGGCTTTGACTGCCCTGATGACGGAGGTAGAAATTAAAGATGCGGCTTTCCAAATTCCTTATTCGAGAGCTCCGGGTCCTTATGGGTTTTTTGGTAGTTTTTATCAGGACCACTGGGATGTGGTGAACATAGTCAAACGTTATGGTATCCTGGTACACTTCTACGGAAATTTAATCACACAAATTTGGTGCTTATTCCAAAGGTGGCATGTTCGAAGAATATGACTCAGTATCGACCTATTGCTTTATGCAATGTCATTTATAAGGTGCTCTCGAAAGTGCTTACAAACAGGTTAAAAAGAGTGATGCCGAAGGTGGTAAGTGATAACCTATCAGCATTTGTGGCAGGGAAACACATACAAGATAATATCCTTGTAGTGTATGAGATATTACTTTCCCTAATGCACCAAACGAAGGAGGATAAAGGGGGTATGGCTTTAAAATTGGATATGGCAAAGGCGTATGACCGTGTTGAATGAGAATTCTTCTTGCTATGATGGCTAAGTTAGGGTTCGTGTCAATGTTTTGTAGGTGGATTAAGGAATGTATTTCACCCCATCTTTCAGTATTTTGGTGAATGGGAACTTTACGGGATATATCCTCCCGCAGAGGGGGTTGCAGCAAGGAGACACACTCTCCTCATTTTTGTTGCTTATCTGTACTGAAGGATAACGGTATGGACACAGGTGTGTTACAGGGGTTTAGGGTGACACCTAATGGAGTATCGATGTCGCATCTCTTTTTTGCTGATGAATGGGTGGTAGATGTGATGCAAACTTATGCGGCCAGGTCCAGTCAAGAAATTAATATGAGTAAGAGTTCAATTTACTTTGGCTCGAAGGCTACGAAAAGGATTAAGAAAAAGATTGAAAGAATTCTGAACATTCAGAGCAAGGAAGGCTTTGGGAAGTATTTAGGGCTATAGGAAGATTTTGGTCATTCAAAGAAAGTTGTTTTTGAGGATGTGAAGGAGAAGATTGAGTCTCATATGGTGGGGTGGGTTGAGCAGTTTCTATCTCATGCAAAGAAGGAAATTCTTATTAAGGCTGTGGCTATGGCTATGCCAAACCATGCCATGAGTTGTTTTAAGCTACCTATTGGCGTATGTAGGGATATAGAGAAAGCTATCAAGAACTATTGGTGGAGGGGGAATAATGAGAGGAAGGGGGTTCACTGGGTTACATGGGATCAGTTATTGAACCAAAAGAGGCATGGTGGGTTGGGTTTCAAAGATATACAATGCTTTAACTTGGCTTTTTTGGCTAAGATTGGGTGGTGTTTAATCCAAAATCTGGAGTCTATCCTAGCTGGAGTTTTAAGAGAAAAGTATTTTCCTAGTAAAAGCTTTAGGGAGGCAAGTGGTGGGCGTAAAACGTCTTGGGGTTGGAAAGGCATTTTTGAAGCATGTAAAGTGCTAGAAAAAGGTATTAGATGAAGAGTGGGAGACAATGCAAGTATAAACATCAGAGAGGATCCTTGGTTTCCCAAACCTATCACTTTTAAGGTTCGACCGCGAGAGGGGTTGCAGGCAACAATGGTGAGCGAGTTTATTGATATAGACTTAAAGGCTTGGAATACAATTATGGTTTTGACAGGTTTTTGTTAGAAATGTGCCCTAAAACCAATCATATGATGATACGTTACGGAAATTTCACATGTTAAACTAATATAGTTTAATTTAAAGGGCAAAGATTATTGTTTGAAGCCGTCTCATGTAAATGTTATACGCTAAAACGATAAGTCCAAGGAATATGTAATTGGGAGAATGTGATCTAAAGAAGTTAGATTCATGAGACCATTCTTTTTCATATACATATCCTAAATGTTCCTGATCATAGGATTGCCAATTGGACATTGACAGTCCGTTAAGATCAGTACGTGCTATGTCTTCTCTTAGGGAGAGTTATTGGTCTCAAGTCATTGGTGTGAATGACACCAAGAAAAGTACGTAGGTGCTCAATAGAGAATGAGTTCACTGAACGCGATCAACAAGGAGTTCTCATACTCATGTCACATGAGAACTCATGGTTGGGATAATGCAAAGTAGTCATTTAACCTGAGGCATCCTAGTTGTCTTATGGTAGGTCCTTGATCTTTGACTATGTCAAAGTCACTCCATCCGAGGGTGTCCACGACATAGTTGGGGTTAAGCCACTTAGCCATAGAGGCAAGTGAATGCGCAACAATGGATCTCTAACCTTCAAACTGTTTGAGGGAGAATACTCTATGATATGATTAAGAATCTCTGGCCAGAGTATGAATAAGATTTAGGAAGTTGTTCCAAATCACATTCAAGGTAATCATATAAGTAAATGAATCACAATGGATAGTAGACATGAATAAACTATCAAACCAAACAATGTGGTCAAGAGCATTGTATTAGAGAAACACCGTATTGCATTGTAATCCTAAACGTGACATATCCTAAACATGACATACTGCTAGGGTAACTGAATAGGTTCTCCACCTCTTCTGATTAGTTTGGGTAACCATGACATACTGCTAGGTGTCACTCATGGTTTGTGGAAGCCTTAAACGTGTATAATCACTAAAGGGAGAATTGAAAGTAAGTTTCAATTCACAATCGATTTGAAAGAGTTCTAATCGCCCACTACCTCGCTAAAAGGAACCTAATGGATCGCACACCATGTAAGTTAATGCTTGAAGGATTTGGCGGAGATGAGTAAGGACAATTAAATGGTTTAATTGTTTATGGTAAGAATTAATTAATATGTTAATTAATCAAACGAATAAGTTTGTTTTAAACCTTGAGTTAGTTTTGGGCCTTAAACCCCAAATTGGGCTTCGAATCGTCAAGCCCATTAGCTTAAGTTGTATGACAACTTAACAAACAAAATTCAAGAAGCCCAAAACAGCCCAAAGGCTTGGGAAAACCGGCCATAGAGAGAGTGGTGTGAGAATTACTTGACACACAAATTAAACCCTCTTTTTGACAATTGTAGTATAGATGTAAGTAGGGTATCGTTCTAGGCCGAGGATTAGGAGAGATTGCTAATCTATTCTAAATTAATTTAAAAATATTAAACAAGACTCAAGGACACAAAACTAGGCTAAAAACTCTAATAACTCGAAACACACTTAGAATGACTCAAAATAATGAAAACAATCAAATTAGAAACTAGAAACTAAAATGGACGGAAATTGAATTAAAAGACTAACAACAATGAAAACTAACTAAATAATATAATTTAATAATGGGGGGGGTTTGGTTTTGACGAGAAGTAAATTAAACTTAAATAAATTACAGAATTGACAAAAGCATGAATTAAGGTGAAAGGATAGGTGACGGACTAGCTAGAGGGTTCTTCTCCACACATGACACATATGCAACCTAAATTGATTTTCAGTTGTTCTTTCAATAAATTGTAAATCTCAATGCCCCAAATTAACTAGATCGACCAATTAATTCTCAGATTTCCCTAGATTCATTGAATTGAATGGGATACGCATTACAACCAAATTATTCTTATCAAGGACCCTAACTATGGAATACGCATGATAGAGACACATATCAAAGATCATTAAGTTTAATGGAAATCATAAGCATTGACTAGACATTCATAACTATGGAATACGCATGTTAATCCAGCCTAGAATTTACTTAACGTGATTGTGACTAGCAACCTTCACTACTTATGAATATAAGTTTATAACGATTAGGTGAAATTCACTTATATTCTAGCATCAAATTCATGCATGTAAATTAAGTATGCATTCTTAATCGACATACAAAAATAAGTTATCAATCAAGTAGTTAAGCAAATTAAATCACAACTCATAAATCACAACTGAAGGTAATCAATTCATATTACAAATATATTCATGGCTTTGAATTAACCTCTAGCCAAAATAAATTTAGTTACACATTATTATCAAATTAAACCAAAAGTAAAACATGGGTTTGAGAAGATAAAACCAAGAAAAGAAGATCTGCTGCGTCCGTGCCTCTATGATCTGCTTCCTCTTCTCTGACCTGCCCTCTGTGCAGTGCTTTCTGTTTTTTTTTTTTTTATTTTCTCCGCACAGTTTTCCTGTGCTTCTCTGTTTCTGCGCAGTCCCTGGCCAGTCTCTCCTCACGTCAGCTCCCCCTGTCTCTTGCTTCTGCTCTGCGCACTGCGCCTGTTCACCCTCGTGTCTCTCCCGTCTTCTGCTTCTCTCCTGGCGCTGCCTTTCAAGGCAGCTTGGTTGCTTCTTTCCTGGCGCTGTACTCTCTCTCCCCCCGTGCTTCTAACAGTCTCTTTTATTTTTTTATTATTTCGTTTCTCCTGGTCTCTCCCCTCTCCCCGCTTCTATGCTATCTCCCTCTCTGACCTCTTTCTTTGTATATTTTTTTATTTCCTACGCACTAACCTCCTTTGTTTTCCACTCAACCCGTGTCTGCCATCCTGTTTCTCCCACTACCCTCTTTTTATTTCTATTTTTATTCTTCCATTAGTCCCTGCCATCCACTTCCTTTTATTTTCTGTTTTTAGTTTTCCGCTTGCTGTCATGCATTCCATTCTTCTTTGCTTATTTTAATCTGTCAGTGTGCACTCCACTGTTTTCTGCCGTGTCTTTTCTTTCTGCCATTCCCTCTTGCTATTTTATTTATTTCTTTTCTTCTTTGCTGTTAGTTTTCTTCTTCTACAAAACATGAATCATGATGATGTTTCAAACGTCATCATGAATCATGATGATGTTTCAAACGTCATCATGACTTATCATTATTATTTTTTTTTAATTTTATTTAAAAGCTGATCTACACAGACAGTTTTGACGAATTTATTACATAAAATTTCACTTGTTCTATTTTTATTTTCTTTGCATAACAAATCCTATAAACACAAAAACAAAGTAAATAGCTCAAAAATATAAGGAACTAACTAAGAAAAGACGAGTGAATTCGAAGTAAAAATATATATAAATATGATCCGATCAGAGAGGAAAAGCCTTTTGGTCCAAAATGCATACAAAAGTTGAAAGCATAGAAGGGGTATCTTTGCTCCATCCTCATTAGGGTTTTCTAAGGATGAAAAGTGAGAAAAACTCTCTTTTCTCTCTAGAATAGCCGGCCACCATGGGAGAGTTTACTAGCATCTAACTCTTCCATGGCCACCCATCTTCTTCCTCAACCATCCTTAGTGTCAGAACTTAGAGGTCTCCAACTTTGGGGACTTTTGGAGAAACCAATTCTTCCATCCATATCCAAAAAGGCATGGAGCCAAAAGCAAAGGTCCTCCATCCACATCCATGGAGCCAAGAAGTAAGGTGACAAAGGAAAGAAGGCCCTCACATGGGTGATTAACCTTTGCTAAGCAAAGAGGTGCTTCAAAGGTATAAAATTTCTCAACTCACTTTGTTCTTGAGTTGAGTAAGGTTCACATAACTACTAGGCTTTGAATTTCATGGGTAATGTTTTGTTTTTGAGTGCATACAAGCATGATTCCGCCTTTAATTGTTAATTGCATGCCAAATGAACATGTTTTTCACAAAATTTCCTTCAAGTGGTATCAAGAGCCTAGGCCTAGTAGTTGGTGAATCCTTTTGGGTTTTGTATTTTCATAGTTTATGATTTGAATGTTGTAATTGTTACAAGCTTTATTCTTGCTTCTTTGAAGGTAAATTTTGTTAGAAAATTTGCCATCTCAAATGTTGTAGATGTAGTTCATATGAGCATGAATTTTGGAGCTAAAATTTGGTGCCATGTTTTTGGGGAAATTCGGCCCAATCCAAAGGGTGGATTTTTGGGTTCATGTTTGTCTTGTTAAAAGTGTTTTATGGGTTCATGTTTGTCTTGTTAAAAGTGTTTTAAAGTGACATTAGGAACCTCTAAGTACCCTAGTATGGTAATATGTTTTTTCCCTTAAGTTTGAGAGTTTTTGGGGGGTCTTTGGGTGAAAAATGTTCATAGAGCTCTTAGGGGTTTTCATAGATGTTCTTCATTGTTCTTGTTATGTTTTTGGCAAGAACAAAAAGGTTGGGTATTTTGATTCAAAGTTTTTGGTTGTTTACATAAAGTTTGTGTTAGTGATGGATGGTTTGAATTTTCAATCAATACTCATACCTTTTCTACTATTCACACCATACCAATCACTTACACCTTTCACTTTTTTTTCAAACCTACCCATCACCTTTCACTTTTGTTGAAAAATTCAAAAGTTTTATGACACCTTCTCTCATACAAAACCGGCCACCCTATTAAATATGGTACTTTTTGGGCTTTTATGCAATTACATAAAGTTTTGATACACATTCACTTTTGTTGAAAAATTCAAAAGTTTTATGACACCTTCTCTCATCCAAAACCGGCCACCCTATTAAATAGGGTACTTTTGGGGCTTTTATGCAATTACATAAAGTTTTGATACTTTTGTGTATTTGTACTTTGACCCGAAAGTTTACATTTTTACGTAAAGGCCCAAAATCACTAAAGGACAAAATGTTTTGCTCCTTTAATGAAGTTATTGTATTTGATGAAATTTTTGGGTTCTAGTTGTAATTACATGAAGTAGTGGACTTTTGTGTTTTTACAAAGTAACCTCAAAAGTTTGTGTTTTGCAATATAGCCCAATGGTTGAGGTTATTGTTTTTTAGCCCAAATTAGTTGAGAACAAAATAGTTTTGTATCTTTAAATGAGAATTGGATTTTCATTTCATTTAGCTCCATTTAAATCAATTCTATGGATACAAAAAACCAAATGAAAATGTTGCATTCAAGTTTAATTAGTTAAAGCGTTAATTAATTAAAGAAAATGGTGATTATGAACCTAAGCCTACGATAATTGAGCTATGTAAAAGGCCGTCTCAATTTTGTTTAAACCATGGGAATGTGTAGATTATATTTTTGTTGTAATTTGATATGATCAAATATTGTAAAAGAACATAAGCTCTTCTTTACTTTAAAGTAATTTTTTTTGATCAAATGTTGTAAAAGAGCATAAGCTCTTCTTTACTTTGAAGTACTTCTTTCTTGCTTTATTTGATATGCATGAAAATGAAGTAGAGGGTCCAAAGCCCAATAAGAAAACACACCTTAATGTGATTAAACGCGTAACTAAAATCAATCACCATCCCTAGACCAAGATGCAACACTAAGCTCGTGTTGGATCGAATCAAAGGTTCATAGTCATCCTAAGGCCCTAAGACAACTATATAGTCCATCAATGAATGCAAACCTTATGTTAGTAGTACCATATACTCTTGCTTTAAAAACCGTTTTACAAGCATAGTGGGAGTATCATATACAACTAAATCAATCACATGGACCAATAGTTGTAATAGGACCAAATTGTTTTAATAAGATTAAAATGCATGCTTATATGTGATAAGACTTAAAACCCTCAACCAAACCATTATTAAGTTGATAAGCGTGAGAGTGCTTTGAACACTCTTTCGTGGCCTTTCACCATGGTAGGCTCCGATCGTTTGTGACTCGTACAACGACTTCACCCTATCATAGGGGAGTACAAAGTGCGTGCTTACACTCAAGAGGAGTTCTATATGCATACATGATGTTGTGAAGGTAGGCAACGAGAATGATCAACATCATATCATTGTGAGGTTGTTCTTGAACCCCTACTTGAACTTGCATGGTGGGAATAACTTAACTAAGTGCAATGGAGCCAACATCATATCATTGTGAGACTTCATTCTCTAGAGGCCAAATAAGATGGGTACTTGTAAGAGATGGAAATGAGTAAGCGTACCATTTCATTATTATTGATGCTAGCCAACATCATATCATTGTGAGGTGGGCTTGGTAATGATGAGTCTCCCATACCCTACTAAGAGTTTCCTCCAAAACTCTCGAATTCCGATGAGGGATATGGAATTTGCCAAAAATAGTGGGTGGTGCTATTTGATTTAAAGACCCGGATCAAATGGCTTAAAATCAATCAATTTATATTCGTTATGTATTTATTTACCAATATATTTGCAAACGCTATCCAAAACTTGACAAAGAAAAAGCCGAAAGCTTTAGTTTCCGGACTTGGTACTACAATCCCATAGATTGTCTTTAATGGCTTGTATATGTACCTAAGTAGTCTCATCCTCGCAATCTTCCTATTGATAATGTATCATTGGAAGAACATGTTAGATAAGTCTATCATAAAGAGGACAACACTTTTAATGTCATAATTCTTCAATTACAAATTGTTGTATGAAGAAGTAAGAGTTTCTTTGAACAACCCTTAGTTAACGCAAACATTAGTACTCGTTTCTTTGTTACATGAACAAGGAACTTGAGAAGTAAGCACAAGGGCATGGACACTTTATGTGCCATGATTCTTCACTTACAAATTGTTGTATGAAGAAATGAGAGTTTCCTTGAACAACTCTTGAAAGTTTGCAATTGTGTTTAGAACATAATGGTTGGTTGACAAAAATAGTCCATCAACATGGACTTATGATGATTATGAATCATTGAGTGTTGAAGTGTTAAACCACTTCTAGAGACGGAAACTAGGGAAGGACTTCACTTTCGTGTCCCTATCCAAATGGTTCACTAAGTTTATTGTAAACTATATAGTGAAGAATAACCACACGCTCTCCAAATTGTTTGATGTATATAACACAATTGAAATAAGTTTCAAGAGAGATGGTGGGAGTTTAGGGACCATGACTATTGTAGTCAAAAGAGAAGTCAAATGAAGAAGGCGAAATAACTCCAAGGGAACAAACTTTCTTTATGAAAGGATGGACATTGGAAGGGGTATTTGCAAGAAATGTCTTGCAAGTGTCAAGAACACACCTTTCGAAGGTGTTGTAAATAGTTCTTGAATAGTTCAAAACAGTTGGTTCTTCTACTTGAATGCTTGAATTCGTATTAGTAACTATGTTTTACAATCGCTGTAAAAGTGCGGCTAATAAGAAGATTACTGAGAGAAGAGAAAGTACTTCACATTTGGAACGTGAATCAAATGTAGATCTCTGCGAAAGCAGGTAGTACTTACTTCCTCATATGAACTACCAAAGAAAATGGAAAAACAAAGATTGTCTTTACATTCCAATTTGAATAAAGGAACTTAATTCCGTATGAGAAATGGATGAATGTTTTGTTTGACAAAACATTGTTCTTTATTAATGAATGATTAGATTATTGTAATCTAATTGATTATCTCTATAGTAGAGATGGTATGGTAATGTTAACTGTTTAGAATATAATGATGCTTAAAACCCAAAAGGTTGCAAGGTAGTGACTAATCCCAACTGAGTTGTGATACCTCTAGAACATAAATTATGAGTTGGTCATAGATGGATGATTTGGATCGTTAGATCCGGATGCAATGCCTTCTTGTTAAAATTGTATAGAGACAAAATGTTTGAATCTTTATTCTTTTGGAAAGGAAGAAAGAATCACCAAGTTGTTGAGATTAATTCACTTAGATGTTAGTGGCACTTGTCCACAACATAATCCTACTCATGTTGTATGACATTCACCGAAGATCGCTCTCGGTTGGACTATTGTTTATTTTGAATAAACACAAGTCCGAATACTTTGCAAAAGGTTTCAAAGAATTCAAGAATGTAAGTTGATGAGTAAGACGCCTAAAGTATTTACCTCCTTAGATTTGATCCAAGGAAAGGTAACACTTTAGAACAGTTTCCTTGAAAGATATCAAGGAAAGAAGCATCATAAGATAATGGATTTCTCCATTAGGAGAAGAATGAACTTGAATAAGATTTAGTTTGTTGGATGTTATCAATTACCTATATATATGATATAAACTTCTAAGACAATATGATTGTCAATTAGAAGATCTTCCAAAATTTTCATGACTTCATAGGATGTAGTTGGAAAGAAAGATAAGTCTTAATCGTGTTAAGATTTGGGGTTGTGTGCTAATAAGCAATATTTGTTTGAGAATTATTTTGTGGATATCCTTAAATTAACCTTTGGATATCACTTTTATAAACCAACTAACAAATGTTGTTTTGTTGGGTAGTTCATTGTAATCCTACAATATGATTTGCCTAACGCAAATGAACGAGAGATAGAACTCAAAGAATTGGTTCTTTGAGAGACAAGATAATCAACAAATATAACAACCTAGTTCCTACACCACAAGCTCTAAGGTAGTCGAGAAGGATTTATAAACTGTCTCAGTTGAATGGTTTGAACTTTATTACTATGTTATAGAGTTACACCTCTTAATTCGAAAGAAATAAGAATGAAAATCCTTATGACTACATTGAGTGTATATACGACATATACTCAAGGAAATGGCAATATATTTTGCATTCACAATGGAACACACTAAAGTCATTACTTTTAATGTTTCCATCCAAATATCTCTTTAGTCATAATAAAGAGATATCTGATTATCTCTTCATTCATAATGAAGAAACATCCAATGATGGATTAGATTCATAATCTAATACATTTACGCTTCCATTACGTTACTCTAATTCTACTTCATTCTTGAGGAATCCATCCTTTATTATTATTGATGGAAAGATATAGAGATGGGAAAAAGGATTTACACATGGTCTTTATAGATTTGGAAAAAGCGTATAATAGGGTCCCAAAAGACATTCTTTGGAGGATTTTAGAGAAGAAAGGAGTACGAGTAGCATATATCCAAGCTATAAAGGATATGTATGAAGGAGCAAAGACTGCCGTAAGAACTCATGAAGGACAAACCGAAAGCTTCCCCATAACTGTAGGATTGCATCAAGGCTCATCCTTGGTGTATGCTTTTCGCAGACGATATAGTGTTGATAGATGAAACTCAGGAAGGGGTAAATGCGAAGCTTAACCTTTGGAGAGAAGTGTTGGAATCTAAAGGTCTTCGCCTAAGCCGATCAAAGACAGAATATATGGAGTGCAAGTTCAGTGCAAATGGAGGCCAAAATGAGTTAGGGGTGAGGATCGGAGATCAGGAAATACCAAAGAGCGACCGTTTTCGCTATCTAGGATCTATCTTGCAAAAGAACGGAGAATTAGATGGAGATCTCAACCATAGAATACAAGCTGGATGGATGAAGTGGAAGAGTGCATCCGGCGTGTTGTGTGATCGTCGTATGCCACTGAAGCTTAAGGGAAAATTTTATAAGACGGCAATAAGGCCGGCGATGCTGTATGGCACAGAATGTTGGGCGGTGAAGTACCAACACGTACACAAAATGGGTGTAGCGGAGATGAGGATGCTTCGTTGGATGTGTGGGCACACAAGAAAGGATAAGATTAGGAATAAGGATATCCGAGGTAAAGTAGGAGTAGCCGAAATTGAAGGAAAACTGAGAGAAAATCGGTTACGGTGGTTTAGACATGTGCAAAGAAGGCCTACTGACGCTCCGGTTAGAAGATGCGACTACGGGACAGAGGTTCAGGGCCGAAGGGGTAGAGGAAGACCTAGGAAAACTTTGGAAGAGACTCTAAGAAAAGACTTAGAGCACTTAGATCTAACGGAGGACATGACACAGGATCGAGCATAATGGCGTTCTAAGATTCATAGCCGACCTGACTCAGTGACTTGGATTTTTCAAGTCTCCAATCGAGAAGTTTTCCCCACTCGAGAAATTAAGGGAACACTACCTCAACCTACATGCTCCACTCACAAAGCTTCAACATACAAGCTTCAACTAAAGAAAAATTCAAAGAACTTAGTGAAGAAGACTTTGGTGTATTTAACACAATACGTTGAAATGAAACAAAGCTTATTTATTGATATCTCTAAGAAGTTACAAATATGTACATATACACGAGTCAAAATAAACAAACAAGAGGGAGCCTTCACAAAGGTTGCTTAGGAGAAGTCTCAGCAGTCGGCAGAGCCCCAGAAATAGAAGGCACTGGAGGGGGATCATTCGGAGCCTTAGTACTGGACAGCACCCTAGAAGGAGGAGGCATCGGAGGTTGATCATTTGGAGCTTCATTACGCGGTACAACCCCAAAAGATGAAGGCAATAAATGCCTTTGGAACAAACCCACAAACCTCTTATAATCATGTAAAATCTGACCATCAGATTCCTTCATCTGGTCAAGCTTCCTCTTCATGTTTGTAGCATAGTCATGAGTGAGCCGGTGTAACTGTTTATTCTCATACTTGAGCCCTCTAATATCCTGTTTGAGACTCATCACTTCAGCCGCCAATGATTCAACTTGGCGGGTTCGAGCAAATAGGCGTTGGGCCATATTAGACACAGAACCTGCACACTGAACACTGAGAGCCAGAGAATCCTTAACAGCCAACTCATCAGACCGTTTGGAAAGTAGTCTGTTATCTTTGGGAGTGAGAAGGTTCCTGGCTACCACCGCAGCGGTCATATCATTCTTCATCACAGAATCCCCAACGGTAAGAGAACCAGTAGGGGATAAGAAGGATGGGCGCCATATGTTGTCTGGAGAAGGAGTGGCTGCCTCTTCAACAAGGTTCAAATCAAAACGACGGTCGGAGGGGCCAGACATTTTCAAAGGTGTTGAAGAGAAAAGAGGTCGGACAAATCAAGATCTTAGAAATGCAAGAAGGGAGCTTCTACAGGTGGAGATTGAAGTGTGCTTTGGAACTTAATACCAGCCTCTATAAAAATCCGCACTCGATGGAGCTTCAGAAATCGAAAAGGCGTTTGCTTTCTCAAAAGTTGGGCCGATCTCAGGAATCGAAGAGGCGTTTGCTTTCTCAAAAGATGGGTTGCTTAAAGACCACGAAGGTCGATCGCAGAAATCGAAGAGGCGCTTGCTTTCTCAAAAGTTGGGCTGCTCAGAGACCACGAGGGCCGATCTCAGAAATCGAAGAGGCACCTGCTTTTTCAACCTTGTCAGCACCTGTCACATGCACACTCAACTTTGCAGAAATTACAGGCATTCTGTCGAAGATTTCTAGTGAAGTAGAAAGCACGTGAATGTTACTGTTCAATCATTCACTTTCCACACGCAACATCAGCTCACGGGTACCACAGATAACTTTGCCAAAAATCTCTGACAAAGTTTAGACACGTGAAGCTTGCATCTCCCATTACATCGCTATGACCAAGAAGGGTAAAAGAATAGCAAAGAAACAGCACTAACAAAGTTTAGACACATAAAATTTTGAAGGTCTAGCTACCATATTATTACCCACAAGGGTAAAGGAACAGGACCATTGCTGGATAATTGGAAAGTCCCTGTGGGTCAACCTCTGTGCTCCGTGGCAAGGTAGACTAGCAAACGGGCCTAACCTTTACTCACATTCGAGAAAACACTCCCAACAAGATTGCTTGCTTCAAGATCGAAGAGACACCTACTTTTCTAGCCTTGTCAGCACCTGTCACACGCACACTCAGCTTTGCGGAAATTATGGGCATTCTGTCGAAGACTTCTCGAGAGCCAGATACCACAGACCACTTTTTCAAAGTGCTCTGACAGAGTTAAAACATGTGAAGCTGGCAGCCCCCACTACCGTGCTATGACCAAGCAGGGTAAAGGAATAGCATTACTACTTGTTGTTAGGGAGACTCCTATATATGTCGACCTCCATCCCCAACGGACAGGCAGACCTGCAAAAATGCTCAACCCTTCCTCATATCTGAGAGGGCACTCCCAACGAAGCCTTTCGAAATATTCAGCTTTCTTTCCCCCCGATAATACCTCTGCAAACAAGCTATACTAGAGCAAGAATATCTCATATCATCAGGGTTAAAAGCAAGAGTATCCCATATCATGCTTTTTCCCTGTCTTTTCCTTTAGCCTTGTTCTTACCTGCAAGACAAGGAGAAAGAGAGCAATCAGTCAGCACTTGGAATCAAGCTTCCAGTCCGGAACTGACTGCCTGGAACCCCATTGCTCTCGAGTACTCATCTTCAACATCTTATGCTTCCCGAGAAGATACCACATCTGCCTGAGGAACAAATAGGGCAAGTGAGAAGGATACAAGGAAGCATGTGGAGACAAGTGCAACAGAACACGTGCCGATACATCCACTACTTTGTCAACAGCAAAAGTATCCCATATCAGTAGGGTCGAACGTACTCTAGATTTGATGGACTTGTTTTGACCCTCAAATTCTTCAGTCGGCCTTATACTCTGGCGGAAACAAGAAAACCCTCCAGCCCAGTTCAAGAATAAGCCTGTGGAAAGTTACTTCTTCAAAAGCAAACGTATCTCATATCACTTTTTCTCCTTTTCTTCTCTTTATCCTTCATGCTACTTGCAAGATAAGGAGAAAGATAACAATCAGCCGGAACTCGAAATCAAACTTCTGATCTGGGACTGATTGCTTGGAGCTCTGATTGCTTACCTTGTCTGTCACCTCTTTCAGAAGATCCCCTAGCTCGGCGACTTGGGGGACTCCTACTACATGGTTTGTATCGCACTTGACCAAGCCTGAAACTACAAGTAAGTGTCAAGTGAAATTGATACATTACCTTGTGCATCTCCACCAGTTAAAGATACCACCCCTGGAGGGAGGAAGAGTACTTCCAAAGAAGATGCCACATCTACCTATGAGACAGATAAGGCAAGTGAAGACGATACCACACTTCGGTACTTAAAAGTTTCGTGATTACGAGATCATTCTTCCACAATATTTCCTAATGTCATTTGTACTAAATCATTCACTTGTACTCACTAAATGAGAGCTTGAACCTATATACTGTGTAAACCCTTCACAATTAATGAGAACTTCTTTACTCCGTGGACGTAGCCAATCTGGGTGAACCACGTACATCTTGTGTTTGCTTCCTGTCTCTATCCATTTACATACTTATCCACACTAATGACCGGAGCAATCTAGCGAAGATCACAAACTTAATATTTAAGATGATATTATTTGGTGTACGCTTTTCGCAAACGATATAATGTTGATAGATGAAACGCAGGAATGGGTAAACGCGAAGCTTAACCTTTGGAGAGAAGTGTTGGAATCTAAAGGTCCTCGCCTAAGCCGATCAAAGACAGAATAAATGGAGTGCAAGTTCAGTGCAAACGGAGGCCAAAATGAGTTAGGGGTGAGGATCGGAGATCAGGAAATACCAAAGAGCGACCGTTTTCGCTACCTAGGATCTATCTTGCAAAAGAACGGAGAATTTGATGGAGATCTCACCCATAGAATACAAGCTGGATGGATGAAGTGGAAGAGTGCATCCGGCGTGTTGTGTGACCGTCGTAGGCCACTGAAGCTTAAGGGAAAATTTTATAGGACGACAATAAGGCCGGCAATGCTGTATGGCATAGAATGTTGGGCGGTGAAGCATCAACATGTAGGTGTAGTGGGGATGAGGATGCTTCGTTGGATGTGTGGGCACACGAGAAAGGATAAGATTAGGAATGAGGATATCCGAGGTAAAGTAGGAGTAGCCGAAATTGAAGGAAAGAGGAGAGAAAATCGGTTACGGTGGTTTGGACATGTGCAAAGAAGGCCTACTGACGCTCTGGTTCGAAGATGTGACCACGGGACAGAGGTTCAGGGCCGAAGGGGTAGAGGAAGACCTAGGAAGACTTTGGAAGAGACCCTAAGAAAAGACTTAGAGTACTTGGATCTAACGGAGGACATGACACAAAACCGAGCGCAATGGCGTTCTAGGATTCATATAGCCGACCCCACTTAGTGGGAAAAGGCTTTGTTGTTGTTGTTGTTGTTGTTGTTGTATAGAAGCTTACAATAATGTTGTTTGGATGAGAAAGTTCATTCATGAACTCTCTATTTGGTTTCAACCAGAAAGTGTCTCTAGTGTACCGACACTAAGACACTACTGGGGAGATAGCTCAAGCCAGGGAATCAGGGTCTCATCATGATCCGAACTCAAATGAGAGACTAAACCACATGATTAAGAATTATGTATAATGGTGACGTCGTTATTCTCAAGGTTGCTTCTATGGATAACATATAGATATCCATTGTCTAGGCCTACTACTTAGCTATTTTTTAAATGACTACAGAAGAGGTATCATCATTGATGACCAAGCTGATTGGCTCTAGTACAAGTGGGTGATTGTTGGAAATGTGCCCTAAAACCAATCATATGATGATACTTTACGAACATTTCACATGTTAAACTAATATAGTTTAATTTAAAGAGCAAAGATTATTGTTTGAAGCCATCTTATATAAATGTTATATGCTTAAACGATAAGTCCAAGGAATATGTAATTGGGAGAATGCGATCTAAAGAAGTTAGATTCATGAGACCATTCTCTTTCGTATATATATCATAAACGTTCCGGATCATAGGATTGCCAATTGGGCATTGACAGTCCGTTAAAATCAGTACGTGCTATGTCTTCTCTTAGGGAGAGTGACTGGTCTCAAGTCATTGGTGTGAATGACACCAAGACAAGTACGTAGGTGCTTAATAGAGAATGAGTTCACTGAACACGATCAACAAGGAGTTCTTATACTCATGTCACATGAGAACTCATGGTTGGGATAATGCAAAGTAGTCATTTGACCTGAGGCATCGTAGTTGTCTCATGGTTAAGTCCTTGATCTTTGACTATGTCAAAGTCATTCCATCCGAGGGTGTCCACGACATAGTTGGGGTTAAGCCACTTAGCCATGGAGGCAAGTGAATGCGCAACAAGAGATCTCTAACCTTCAAACTGTTTGAGGGAGAATACTCTATGATATGATTAAGAATCTCTGGCCAGAGTATGAATGAGTTTTAAGAAGTCATTCCAAATCATATTCAAGGTAATCATATAAGTAAATGAATCACATTGGATAGTAGACATGAATAAACTATCAAACCAAACAATGTGGTCAAGAGTATTGTATTAGAGAAAGACTGTATTGCATTGTAATCCTAAACCGAATAGGTTCTCCACCTCTTCTTATTAGCTTGGGTAACCATGACATACTGCTAGGTGTCACTCATGGTTTGCGGAAGCCCTAAACATGTATAATCACTAAAGGGAGAATTGAAAGTAAGTTTCAATTCACAATCGATTTGAAAGAGTTCTAATCGCCCACTGCCTCGCTAAAAGGAACGTAATGGATCGTACACCGTGCAAGGTAATGCTTAAAGGATTTGACAGAGACGAGTAAGGACAATTAAATGGTTTAATTGTTTATGGTAAGAATTAATTAATATGTTAATTAATCAAACGAATAAGTTCGTTTTAAACCTTGAGTTAGTTTTGGGCCTTAAAACCCAAATTGGGTTTCGAATCGTCAAGCCCATTAGCTTAAGTTGTATGACAACTTAACAAACAAAATTCAAGAAGCCCAAAACAACCCAAAGGCTTGGGAAAACCGGCCATAGAGAGAGGAAGGGCCTTTTGGTCCAAAATGCATACAAAAGTTGAAAGCATAGAAGGGGTATCTTTGCTCCATCCTCATTAGGGTTTTCTAAGGATGAAAAGTGAGAAAAACTATCTCACTTTTCTCTCTAGAATAGCCGGCCACCATGGGAGAGTTTACTAGCATCTAACTCTTCCATGGCCACTCATCTTCTTCCTTAACCATCCTTGGTGTCGAAACTTAGAGGTCTCCAACTTTGGGGACTTATGGAGAAACCAATTCTTCCATCCATATCCAAGAAGGCATGGAGCCAAGAAGCAAAGTTCCTCCATCCATATCTATGGAGCCAAGGAGTAAGGTGACAAAGGAAAGAAGGCCCTCACATGGGTGATTAACCTTTGCTAAGCAAAGACGTGCTTCAAAGGTATACAATTTCTCAACTCACTTTGTTCTTGAGTTGAGTCTTGGTTCACATAACTACTAGGCTTTGAATTTAATTGGTAATGTTTTGTTTTTTTAGTGCATACAAACATGATTCTGCCTTTAATTGTTAATTGCATGCCATAGATGTTGCTCAAATGAACATGTTTTTCACAAAATTTCCTTCTAGGTTTTAATCGGGATGATGTGGCGCCAATTCTCAGTATTCTGATAAGTAGAATAGGCTGACGAGATAAGTTGGTGTGACACATACTGCTAATGGGGTATACACGGTGCGATCTAGATATGGGGTGGCATGGAGTCTTATGAAGAATGGAGCCATGAGGAGGAAGGACGAGGTGCATCAAGTGGAGTATCGCAACGTAATCAGGTGTGGAATAGGATATAGAGTACGGTGGTTCCTAATAAAATGAATTTTTTTTATAGAGATGTTGCAATAGCACTTTGGTGGTTCGAGCTCAGCCATATGAGGGTGGATAATGTCTGCTGGGTGTGTGGTGAGGTTGATGAGTCGGAAAACCATTTATTTTTTCGGTGCGAGCTCAACCATCTTTTTTGGTTTTGTTTTCCACATCAAATGAATTCTTATGATATGGAAGGTGCTGATTTCTTGGAAAGTTGGGAGAAGTTCTGTAGTTGATAGGAGAAAATTTATGCAACTTTGTTATTTTATTTCTTTGCATTTACTTAGTTAATTTCCATTTATTTTGGTAATTTATGTTATTTTCGTATTATTGTAGGTCCAGTTGGTAAAGATGACAATAAATAGCTAAATTGAGTAGTTTTGGACTTGGATTGGATAGCATTCGTGGATATCATATGGGCTGGACGTTTTTGGTGTTTAAGAGGTGCTAGACATGTGCTAAAATCTTGAGAAATTAAAATTGAGGCTTGGAAAGGAAGAATCCTAATCACATTCCAACATTTCCTATCTGATTCTAAGAGTTCTAAAATATTTCAAACAACCTAATCCTTTTCCTCCTGGGATTCAGTTGTGCCTTTACCCTATATATGCACATTATTGCCGCAAATAAGAGGGGGGGAGAGTGTCGTAACCTGCAATCATCCATTGAAGTCGTTGGAGTTTTCTGGGTGATTTCTATTCTTATTTAGTTTCAATGTTTATTTTAGATTGTTTTTCAATTATGATGAACATATGTAACTAAGTTTCTTTTTAGTTAGAGGTGAATTCGAAGCCATGATTATATGTTTTATATAAATTGATTACATCCAATTATTGTTTCATAAACCATGAATGTGATTTACTTATCTGCTTTATAGAGAACTTATTTTTGTATGTTTATTAAGGGTGCACACTTAGTTTGCATGCAGGGATTTGATGCTAGAATATAAGGGAATTTCACCTAATCGTTATGAACTTATATTTGCAAGTAGTAAAAGTCACTAGTCATGATTGAGTTAAGTAAATTCCTAGCAGGAGTATCATGCTTTTCATAGTTACAAATGCTTTGTCAATGCTTATGATTTTCACAGAACTTAATGATCTTTGAGATGTATCTCTATCATACTAACTGGAAATCTATTTGTATGCATATGTTTTATGTATGGAGAAGAATCCTCTAGCTATCCTCTCACCTATATTTCATTCACAACTTAATTTACTTGCTGCCCTTTACTTTGGTTTAATTAAATTCGTCAAAAATCCCTTAATCATTGTTTAGATGTTAGTTTCACTTAGTTTTTAGTTTTATAAGTTTAATTTGTGTTGATTAGCATCCCTTCTAATCCCCGAAATAGAACGATCCCTAGTTACTTATTGATCGGATCATATTTATATATATTTTTACTTCAAATTCACTCGTCTTTTCTTAGTTAGTTCCTCATATTTTTGAGCTATTTACGTTATTTTTGTGTTTATAGGATTTGTTATGCAAAGAACATAAAAATAGCACAAATGGGTTTTAAATAATAAACAGAAAATTGTGGAACACGGGTGGACCACGAGAAAAATAATGGAGAGCATAAAATATATATATATATATATAATATATACATATATAATATATATATAATATATACATATATAATATATAGATATATATATAAATATATATATATATATAATATATATATATTTATATTTATAATGGGTTGTTGAAATGGAATAGGGTTGGTGAGCACCGACGGAAAAGAAGAAAGAAAGGTGCAGAGTCCACGCGGAGGAAATAAAGAAAAGGAAAAGCCAGGCAGGAGGGCCTGGCGGAAAGAAAAAAAGGATATATACGAGACGTGCAGAGAGAGCCGGGGGGAGGGGTTCTGCTGCCTTAGCAGCAACTCGGAAAGAATAAGGGAGACAGGCGCTGCCTTTGCAGCGTGGGGAGGTAGAGACACGGGGTGCTGCCATTTGGCAGCTTGAGAAGTAAGCTGGAAGGTCAGCACGGGTCAGTCAGCCTGGCAGCTGGCGCACAGGAGCAGCGTGAGAACCAACCGTGATATTGCAGAGGTCAGTACGGAGAAATAAGGAGCTGCCTTGGCAGCACGTGGCGCAGACTGGGGACTGACGCAAGCCAGTGGAGCAGAAACTGGAAAAACTACGGGGAGGTCAGCGATAGGAAGACAGACAGAAGCAGCAAGCACTCTCCTCTCCTTCGGTTTAATCTTTCCAACTTATGTTTTATTCCTGTTTTAATATGTGTAAATAAATCTATTTTGGCTAGAGGTTAATTCAAAGCCATGAATATATTTGTAATTTGAATTGATTACCTTCAGTCGTGATTTCTGAGTTGTGATTTAATTTGCTTAACTGCTTGATTGATAACTTATTTTTGTATGTCGATTAAGAATGCATGCTTAATTTACATGCATGAATTTGATGCTAGAATATAAGTGAATTTCACCTAATCGTTATGAACTTATATTCACAAGTAGTGAAGGTTGCTAGTCACAATCACGTTAAGTAAATTCTTGGCATAAGTTTCATGCAAATCATAGTAACGAGTGTCTTGTCAATGCTTATGTTTTTCATAGAACTTAATGATTCTTGCTTGTATCTCTATTATGCAATTCATGTAGAGAACTTGTAGGGAATGTTTTGGGTTGTCGTATGCAATCATCCAACCCAATAACTTGTGGAAAAACTGAGGGTTAATTAGTGCAATTCACGGTTAATTTGGGGCGTTGAGATTTACAATTTATTGAAAGAACAACTGAAAATCAATTTAGGTTGCATATGTGTCATGTGTGGAGAAGAACCCTCTAGCTAGTCCGTCATTTATCATTTTACATTAATTTTATGTTTTTATCAATTCTGTAATTTAATTAAGTTTAATTTACTTTTTATCAAAACCAAACACCCATCCATTATTAAATTATATTATTTAGTTAGTTTTCTTTATTGTTAGTCTTTTAATTTAATTTCCATCCATTTCAATTCCTAGTGTCTATTTTGATTGTTTTTATTATTTTGAGTCATTTTAAGTGTGTTTCGAATTATTAGAGTGTTTAGCCTAGTTTTGTATCCTTGAGTCTTGTTTAATATTTTTAACTTTGTTTTTATGTTTTTAAGAGGTTTTAGCAAGCCCTCCTAATCCCCGGCCTAGAACGATACCCTACTTACATCTATACTACAATTGTCAAAAAGAGGGTTTAATTTGTGTGCTTATATATTTCGCACCACTTATACTACGATTGAATAATTTATAGGGTTTAATTTGTGTGTTAGTTTCTACCACATCAGTAGTCGAGTCAAGGGTATGGAGACTGAAGTGAAGATCATGCAGGAGTTTGTCTTTGGGTTATGGCGTATGTGGAAACAAGGAAAGAGGTGGTGTTTAATGGTGTTCAACAACAGTCCTTAGAGGTGTTAGAGGTATGGAAGCGGAACATTGTTGAATTCAGGGATGCGAAGGTACAAGAAGTCAAGGGGAGGTGTCCAATGGTAGAACTGGCAACAGGGGAATCGGTGTGGAGGGGCATGAAGTGAAGGGCATCAATGTTTGGAACTTTAAAGGTAAAATCTGATGATGCATGGTGCAAGGAATCGTTGCGGGTGAGAGTGGGTTGGGTTGTTCGTGATTTTGTAAAGTTACTGCAAGCTGCAAGAGGCTTGAGTGAACAGTTATGTCATTTTGCTACAACGGCGGAAGCTATGGTAATTCGAGATGCACTGGAATTTTGCAGTGTGTATGGTTTTGATAAACTGATTGTTGAATCTGATGCTAGGGTCATTATCCAGATGCTAAGGAAGGAAGTGCAGTATGATTATAGCCTTGAATGCATACTTGGTGATAGTGACGTTCTAGTGCGAAGGTTGAGGTCGGTGACGTTTTCCTTTGTGCCTAAAGAGAGCAATCGTGATGCTCACTCGGTGCCTATGTTTGTGTTTATGGAGAGAAAATCTTTTGTATGGAACTGTATTGGTTCGGATTTCTTGTTTAATATCTTGGCACAAGATATTAATATTTCTATTCGATTATAATAAATGGGGTGTGATATCCACACACCCCATTTTACTTCTCATACACCTTTTTAATTTTCAACTGTTGGATCGGATGAATTGAAGAAGATCAATGGACATAAATTATTAAGGGGTGTGTGAGAAGTAAAATGGGGTGTGTGGATAGCACACCCCATAATAAATTTATCTTTTGAAAAAAAAAATTATTGATCCAATCATTTTCTTCGACTATTTTTGTGTAATTGAAGGACAGGCAGAAAATATACATCTTCAAAAACCAAAAAAAAAAGTCAAAAAACAAGAAATTTTGGCTCCCCAATATTCGTCATATTGTAAAGGATATAATCTATTAAACAGTTTGGGCTAAACAGTCCTTTTCATTATAAATTTCATCTTGTATTTGATGATAATTATTCAATAGGGTGAAAAAAATAATTCACATTTAAAGTTTAAAATTAGTGTATAAAAAAATTGTATAATTTCAAATAAAAATTTTCATTTCATAATTCATATTAACACAATATTGAACAACGCATTCCGAAATAGCAACAAGTAAATCGAAATTGCACAATAAGCAATGAGCAAGGATGTTAGTCACAAAAGTTTTGGGTGTGGTTACTGTGGTACAACTTACAACGACACATGCTTTTACTGTGGAGCAAAAAATAATCAAGAGGTGACATGTGGATTTTTGGGTGAAAATAATAAAATTACCCTCGAGGCACACCGAGATTTCTACACGCGAGCAGGGACCAATCATCCTTCAACCAAATCAAAAGTGGCCAAAATAAGTATTAATTCAAAACATATTTCATCCATCCTCATTAAATCTTCTTCACAAGATAACCCCCAAATCATTCCTTTTTAATTATATTAATTAGCTAATTAATTGATTTATTATTCAATTAACTTACTAATTAGCTACAAATCAAGAACCTAACCCAAAAAGCCATCCAAGTGGCCGGTCCTTCTCCTCCCAAAGGGGCCGGCCACACCCCTATATAAACACCTTCATTCTATCCAAAAATCATTTCCAATTCTCTTGCTAAATTCTCTAAATTTTCCAAACACTTTTCCCTCAAAATTCTAACTTTGGCATCGAAACTTCTTCGGCCAAAGCCCCCCCCCCCAATTCATCGTGGGAGCATAAAGCTCTTGGCTTTGACCTAAGGTGTTATTTGTTTTGTAGGTGCAATTTTGTCCAAAAACAAGGAGGAGGAAATTTGCATCCACAAATTGGTGCTTTCATTGAGAGTTGAGTCACGTGTTCGTAGAAGACTCTCTCATCTAAGGTTTTTTGTTTCTTTGTTTCTTTGTAGATTTTTTGTACGTTCTTATTCTTAGAATTTTTATTTCCAAAAATTCTTTGATAAAACGTAAAATAAAAGTACATTGGCAAGAGATTCGAAAACCTCGACGAATGGAAATTCCAACGTTCAAGGATTAGGTCTGCGGTGATCTATAAGGCTCAACATAGCGATGAGTGGAACGGCACCACTGTGGCCACCACGGTAGCCACCTTTGGCAAAACCCACAACTTTAAGACTATGGCCCAAGCCCTAGTCAAGCCGACTCGTGCCGTCCAAAACCAATACGTTGCCAAGCCAAACCCAAGCCTCGCATCCGTGTGCACCACACGTCAAGCAGCCCAGTCCCGTGGCCCAACCTGCTATCGAGGCCCATCATGTTCCCATGGCTTCCCAAGCAACCTAACCTAAGTCACCCCAAGATTAGCTCAACCATCCCGGCTTCAAATTTTAGGACCTACGATTGAACCAGAGGCATCTTCACCACATTTCTTTGCGGATTTGACAATTCCTAACTCAAATCTCGTGCCCAGAGTCTACCACCCAGGTCCAACGTGCCCTAGACGAGGTGTCCTGAAATAGGACAAGCAGCCACTCAACCAGCCATGAACCGAGTGTTCGAGCAATGTACATTCCCGATTGGGCCACCGACATAGTGTATATTCTCATCTTAGCAAGCAAATGAGCGTGCACTCTCAACTAGGCCCGTGGATGAGTATACACTCACGGTTAAGGCCACACTCCGATAATCAACATGAGCAACCTTCTAGGTGAAGCTTTTATTCACGGCTAGGCCCGCAATGAGCATAATTCACATCACATCGGAGTAGGCAGCACGACAGACAAAGAGAAACAGTCACTCAATCGGGCTCAAGTGCAACCGGCAGCCTGTGAAGAATTCCCTTGCCTGCTAGGAATGGACATAGACGATCCGAGCATATAGAAGAGCAACTTAGACCAGCAGATCAAGACCAGGGGTAACCGAGAGCTCCGCTTCCCCGACAAAGATAAATTCAGGAAAAGGTATAAAGGCTTTTAAATGAGTGATTGCGTGCTTTCCAACACAACGAAGTGGCCGATAAAGCACTACGACAGGACATGACCAACATGAGCAGGTCACCATTTAGAGACGATATCGAGTAGGCAGAGCCTTCATGCAAGTTCAGCATGCCATATTTCACATCTTTCAAAGGAGATGGAGATTCTAAGATGCATTTGAAGCACTACTGAAGCACGATGGTCCTTTATCGAAACAACGATACCCTTATGTGCAAAATATTCGCCACCACTTTACAAGGTGAGGAGCAAGATTGGTTTCACACCTTGCCACCATGATCCGTCCAGAGTTTTGATGATCTTTCCTTGGTTTTCACCAAAGAATACTCATCATACTGCTCGATCAAGAAAAAGTTCGACCACTTGTTCAACGTGAAAAAAAACCCAAAAGAGTCGCTCTGCGATTACGTGAAGAGGTTCAGAGCTGAGAAGGTGAAGATAGTTTGATGTGATGACTCAATAGCAAGTTCAACCTTCCAAAAAGGACTCACGGCAAACCACCCACTGTTCAGAAAATTGATCATAAAAAATCTAATTTTGGCAGACTTCTTTGCTCTGTCAGAGAAGCATGCACTTTGGGACAAGGCTTAACTAGCTGACAAGGTGCCCGCGTAGCCTCGAAAAGATTTGACAATGGCTCAAAAGAAAGAAGATGGGAAGTAGTCTAGCAAAAGCAAGCAGAAGGCCAAACATAAGGATGGACCCACGACCAAAGAAGGGTCGATAACTAAGAACTGCTCAAAGTTCTCAATCTCAATCAACCAAATCCTTCGCAACATCAAGAACGAGCCATGGTTTAAACTACCGAAACAATCAAAGGGAGATACTTCTAATTTAGATCACACCAAATATTACGCATTCCACCGAGCTCTCGGTCACACAACCGATGACTGCTACACTTAAAAGAACTACCTAGAGAAGCTCGTGAAAAAAGGCAAGGTCAATAGATACTTGGACAAGCCAGTTGTGCGGCCTAGAAAGAATACAGTTGACGACGAAGAGCCACCAACCAAAATAAATCATATTAATGGCAAATTCACTGAAACTGAGCATTTGTGGGCCACCAATAACTTTAAAAAGAGAAAAATCCAACAAGCTTTACTAATCTCACAGGTCCAAGCAGTCGATACCCAACCTAGACCCATCATTGGCTTCACCGAGCAAGATGTAGAAGATGTTGACTTTCTACACGATAACACAATAGTAGTATCTGTCCAATTAGCCTATGTTATAGTCGACAAAATGATGGTCGACAATGGAAGTGCAGTAAATCTACTTTAACTCTCAGTCATTCTGAAGATGGACCTGGAATATGCCGAGTAGAGGTACTCACTGGATTCAACGAGCACACCTCGACTGCCATAAGCCACATCACACTTGAGGTGAAAACACCACCAGTTGTCTCAAAGCAGACGTTCACAATCGTAAGTGACCCATCTCCCTACAATGAGATTCTTGGGAAACCTTGGCTGATTAAGCTGAATGCCGTCACTTCAATCAAGTATCAAAAGATCTAATTCCGCATCCCGGGAAGATGAGTTGGGGATATCAAGTCTGATCAAGCCATATCTCGACGATGCATTGTGCAAGTATTGAAGGTAGGGGTGGGCATGGTTTTGTTCGATGCGGTTTTAAGCAGTGTTCTAAAAATCAACCTAGGCAGCCATCTAGAAGCTGGGCGTGGTTATGCCAATCTGATTAGGTCTGAATTGTTAAGAAAAATCAGGGAGCTGTTAGGCGCCCGCTTAGGCACTCTTAGGCGGCCTGGGCGGTCTAGGTGGCTGTCTAGGCGGCGATCTAGGCAGAGTGAAATGATTTGCTGGGAATAAGTTCAAAATAGGTACCCAAAATCGCAAAAGCTTTCTCGCCGCTTCGACTTCCTCTCTCTGTGCTCCACGACTTTCGTAGCTGTTGTGACTCCCTCTCTCTGAAATCCATCGAAGAAGAGGAAAAAAAAGGGAGAATTTACAGAAGAAAAACTAAAAAAAAAAAAAAGAAGAAGAAGAAGGAATGGAAAGAAGACGGAAAGGATGAGAAAAAGGAAAGAATAAATAAGAATAAAAGTTTCCGGTTTTCAAGGCGTCAAAATGGACTCCTTGGTTTGGGAGTCTCTAACTGTCTTGGCTGATGTGAGGCATGGGAACTAGGGTTAGAAGAAAATGGTCACACCACACACGTGGTGTTTTATGAAATGGGGAAGGATGCATATGCACCTTTACAAAAAACAATTATTATGAACCACCCAACCCATGGGATTTTTACTTTTAATCTTTAAAAATTATTTAAAATGTCTTAAGTTATATGGTATATATGCTTAATATGTTTTTAAATTTTGGACTTGTTAAATTTTTTTTTTTTTTTTTTTTTTTGCATTTTTTCATTCTTTTATTATCTTATTTATGTATTTCATACAATTACAACTTTTTCTAAGTGTCAATATGCACTTATTTATAAGATATACAAGAAATTTACCTAAATCCGCCTAGGCCACCTAAGCGCCAGTCGCCCGACTAGCGCTTAGCATTTTTTAGAACCCTGGTTTTAAGTGAAACTAAAACCGAAACTAAAACTTTTTGCGGTTCGGTTCGGTGCAGTTTTGAAACCAAAACTGAAATGAAACCAAACTATGTGGTTTGGTTCGGTGTGTTTTCAAACGGTTTCGATTCCTAAGAAAAAAATGTACAGTTTAAAATTTATACCTATCTACGTGTAAGACAATGTCATTTTCCAATTTTCATACAATACATTAATCTATGAACCCATGTCCACAATCAAGACATTGAGTGAGGATATTTTGATAATCTATTTTCATCTAAAATTGGCATACTGTCTGCAGCAAACTTGCAGCAAATGCACAGCTCCTAAAAACAAATAAGTTATTTGTCATGAAACAAAACTTTTAACCACGTATCAACCATATAATGCACGAAACAAACTAAAAATTGGCAGGCACTAGTTTATGGGGTGTGTGTGGGTATGTGCAAGAGAGAGAGTGAGAGAGAACTATTGACAGCAAGCCATTCATTTAAATCTTCTCCAGTTAGAAGCATTCTCTTAGGTTGCCGCTGTCAAGTGTACTAGCATCAATATGTTTTCTAAGTTGAGCGCCCTTGCTCCCTAAAATCAAATAAGTGCAATTATGAAGCCAAAAACTTGCAGCAAATGCACAGCTCCTACAATCAGTGCCTTGAGTGATGAGTGATGAATGATGATATTTTAGTGTGGTTGAGTCCATACTAAATATATGAATTCTAACAAACAACCAATTAAAACATGACATCTAATATGGACATTTCATTAAATGTTTACTAATATTTGCAGTGCGATTCGGTTTCGGTGCAGTTTTCAAAAGCCAAAACCTAAACCAAACTGTTTTCTACATTCCAATTTGGTTTCAAAACTGAACCATTCGATGCGGTCCAATTTGGTTCGTGTTTCAGTTTCGATTTTCAGTTCCAAGTGCCCACCCCTAATTGAAGGAGTCAAAGAAAAGAACCTTTACCCCTGTAGAGGCTGCCGAGGCCCAAAGGGACGCAAAAGCTACCAAATAGCAATTACAGCAAGCGGATCAAAAAGATGGCGTCCAAACGGACGAGATAGGATGGAAACCCGAAGAAGACGTTGAAGACATCATTCTTGATCTCCAGTAGCCGAAAAAGACGGTAAGAATCAGTTCATGTCTAAGCCCAGCCGAGAATGAAGAACTTACGGCTTTCCTTAGGGGAAACTGAGACATCTTTGCATGGTCACCTTTTGACATGCCCAGCATCGATCCCAAGATAGCTTGCCACAAACTGCACGTTGACCCCGCAGCCAAATCGATGATCCAAAAGAGAAGATATTTTGTACCCAAGCGAGTAGCTATCATCGAAGCAAAAACTGACAAGCTACTGGAGGCCAGATTCATATAAGAGATAGCACACACCACATGGCTTGCCAACGTCGTGCTAGTCGTGAAGAAAAAGAAGGGCAAATGGAGGGTTTGCGTAGACTACACCGACCTCAACAAAGCATGCCCAAAAGATCCTTACGCGCTTCCCCGAATTGATTTACTAGTAAATTCAACTTCTAGGAATCAGCTGCTCAACTTCTTGGATGCATACTCGGGCTACAACCAAGTAGCCATGTAAAAGCCTGACAAGGAGAAAATCGCGTTCGTGATCGAGCGAGGCACCTATTGCTACAAGGTCATGCCCTTTGGCCTCAACAATGTGGGAGCCACTTACCATAGGTTAGTAAGCATGATGTTCAAAAAGAAAATTAGGGTAACCATGGAGGTCTATGTGGACGACATAACGGTAAAGGGCAAGCAGCGGTCAGACCACATCCGCAACTTGGCGAAAACTTTCAATATCCTCATAAAGTACTAGATGAACCTCAACCCCACCAAATGCACATTCGGAGTATCTTCAGGAAAATTCTTAAGGTACCTAGTAACCTAACGAGGAATCGAAGAACATCCCAAGCAAATCCAAGCAATCCTAGAGATGAAATCTCCCACTATCTTGAAGGAGATCCAAAGCTTGACCAGACAAGTAGTTGCCTTCAACCGCTTTCTTTCGCAGTCCACCAATCGATGCAAGCCTTTTTTCAAGGCCATCAAGAGGGCATAACGAGACAAATAGGACAAATAGTGGAAAAGAGTTTTTCAAGACCTAAAGAAGTATCTCACATCACTTCCTTTACTATCTAAGCCGGAAGCAGCGAAGAATTTATACATCTACTTGGCAGTCTCAGAAGTAGCAATGAGCTTTGCTGTCATACGAGAAAAGTTAGGGGCCCAACTGCCGATATTATACACTTCTAATGCTCTTCTAGATGCGGAAACTAGATACTCGAAGATCGAAAAATTAATTTTGGCACTAGTTGTTGCAGCTCGAAAGCTCAGACCATACTATCAAGCTAATACAATTATCGTCAAGACTCAATATCCACTACGATTAATCTTACATGGTCTAGACGCTTCTCAACGAGTGTGAAATTTCATTGGAACTTAGCCAATACGATTTAGTTTTCCGACCCCGCATGGCAATAAAGGCCCAAGCCTTGGAAGACTTCATAGCAAAATTCACGCCTAGCCTAGGTGATGCAAGAGAGCGGCCCAATGATGCCCCAAAAGCAATCGAGCACACCTTAGCCGTGCCTGCTCCCGCCAACGGAGACTTCTGGCATTTGTATATCGATGGAACATCTGATTACAAAGGCTCGGGAGCAGGCATGGTTCTTGTCACCCAAGACAGTTCAATGCTAGAGTAGGCAATCACTCTAGGCTTCAAAGCATTCAATAATGATGCAGAGTACGAGGCTTTACTAGCAGGCCTTCGAATAGCAAAAGACTTGCCAGTGAAGAAGCTCGCAATTCATTCTAATTCCCAACTAATCACCAATCAGACTACTGGAGAGTACACAGCAAAACATCCAAAGATAGCGCAATATCTAGAGAAGGTACACAAGCAACTTGAGGTATTTCAGACTTACACTCTCACTCAAGTTCCGCGAATAGACAACGCCCATGCAGACGCATTAACCAGCCTAGGTTCCGCCCTCGACCACCAACTCAAATGCTTTATTCTGGTGGAGTATCTAGACATGCCAAGCATAGAAGCAGAGCTGACAGCCAAGGTGTCACAGGTTAGTATAACTCCCAACTGGCAAAGTTCTATTATAGACTACCTGGTCAACGACACACTCCCCACAGAAAGGTTCGAGTCTAGAAAGCTTCAAATAAAGGCAGCATGGTACTATATGTGGAACAACATTCTCATCCGAAAATTCTACACTGAACCACATTTTCACTACCTAGCGCTTCTCGATGACTTGAAGGTTCAAAGCTCAATCCACGAATGGGTTAGGGGAAACCACTCCATAAGCCGATTCTTAGCACAAAAGGCTCTTAACGTAGACTACTACTGGCTTACCATGCACCAAGATGCTAAGGAATTAGTACAAAAGTGTGACCGCTGCTAACACTATAAGTTTGTACCAGCACTGCCTGCAAGCAAACTACACCCGTAGATGAGTCATTGGCCATTCATGGAATGGGCAATCGACCTGGTATGACCTATGTCGTCTACTACTGGGGGCAGATGCATGATGATCGTGGCAATCAATTACTCACCAAATGGGTAAAAGCAGAGCCCATGACAACCACGACTCATAAGAACATAGAGCGCTTCATATGA